>NC_088792.1:77779149-78979149 GCF_011386835.1 Chrysemys picta bellii
CATGCTCTATACTTGTTCTCCAATGGACAAGACAACCTCAACCCCTATAATTTTCAAAGTATGCATTAAAGTTATTGAGCTGCTCAGCTCCACAGCTGTCAACTTAGGGGAAAACATTACAACAGCGAACAGTGCTTGGTCACTACCACTGCTAGAGTGAGGTACAACAGCCTATTACACGTGCATATGTCTAACCGGTTCTCAAACTGTGGGTTGCGACCCCTGATGGGGTCGCCAAGCCTGGCATTGGACTTAGCGTGGCCTGGGGTCAAGGTCTTCAGCCATAGGTGACAGGGATCAGGTTACAGCCCCCCCCCCCACCTGGGGCTAAAGTCCTTTGGCTTCAGCTTTGTCCCCCCACCCAAGTTGGGGCTCAGGCTTGGGCCCCGCCACCAGGGCCGGCTCTACCATTTTTGCTGCCCCAAGCAAAAAAAAAAAAAAAAAAAAAGCCTCCTGGACTGTGCCACCCCAAAAATGGACGAAATGCCGCCCCTTAGCAGCACATGCTTCCTCCGCTGGTGCCTGGAGCTGGTCCTGCCCGCCACTCAAGGAAATGGGGCTCAGGCGGTCTCAGGGTTCAGTCCCCACTCCTGAGGTCATATAGTAATTTTTGTTCTCAGAAAGGGGTCTCAGTACAATAAAGTTTGACAACCCTGGTCTAACCTAACTCCAAAAAGACAAACTAAAGTTTACAATAGTGGGGATGAAATATTAAAGAGAACTTACCTTCCCAAAAAATTTCTAGACGATGATACGTGAAAAATAACAGGTTATTTCTAGCAGTCCTATTTAAGGTTTAAAGCTTATTTATTTAATTTTTAAGTAACCAAATACTTTTTAGGCCTCGCTCAATATTAATATCTTTTAGGTTCAATTGTAGCAGATTTATGAAAATGCACTTTTTTGAAGGAGAATCATTTTTAAAACACTCAATTTAATTAAAAAGGGGATTGTTTCATTTAGAGAGGTCATCTGTTAAGACAAGGAATTGACATTTTAACTAATGGACTTTGTCAAGAAACATCAATTCTCTTTCTAAGAGATGAAATCAGTAAGTAAAAATTCCTTCAAATAAGTACACTGTCTACCAAAATAATCATCATCATCAGGAAGAGTGCACTTCCATAAGTGGTAAATAAAATCCATATAGTCAATGGCAGATTTTCTATAAGAGGAAAAAAATCTCGTTAACCCTCCACTCCACTAAAAAAATCTCTCAAGTCTGGATTTTTCAAATTCTGATGACAGTCTCATAACTGAATTTTATAGGTGGTTAGTTCTTTTGGAGTAATCCGTTTCAGGACCAAGTTTTCAAACATGGACTCCAAAACTGTACAGGCAAATTGTCTTTAGAATAAATTGGGTAACTTTATGATGAACCATGACAGGGGGCTTCACTTTTTTTTTTGGCAGTACAATATGGTAACAAAATAAGGGCAATGCACATTTAAGGCTATATATGCTGAGGCTTCATATTAAAGTAAGGAGACAACTGTCATTGCTATACCTAGGCCACTATCTTCAGTTCTTCTAGGTACTTCTCTATTGGAAAGATATAGACAAACTAGAGGAAATTCCAAGGAGGACATAAAATGATTAAGGGGGCTGAAGGACTGACTTATGAGGTGAGACTGAAGAGCTAAATATGCACGGTTTAGCCCAGTAGTGAGTGAGGAAAGGAAAGAAGAACAAATATTTGAAGGGTATAAATGGTAAGTATGATGAAAATTTAGTATGGCACAAGGGAATATAACCAGGAGCAATGGGATGAAACTAACAGAAGCGAAGTTTAGGTTAATGATCATGATTTCTTGACTGTAAAATATATTAGGATTTTAAGTAATTTCCCAAGGGAAGTAGACTCAAGAGATGAGGCTTCCACATTTAAAACTAGATTGGGAAATGCACTAGAATATATACTGTAGTGAACACTCACGCATGGAGAAGGATGGACTAAATTACTCACAGGTTTTGTCTACAGTGGGAAATTACATCTTGTTTAATTACACTGTTAAACACAATTTAGCATTCAGTGTAGGCAAGGACTGCCATGTTTAATGATGAGTCAACTGGTCATAGCTAGCCTCAACCAGTAAACCTTAAATTCAATGTAGACAAATAGTCTTTTACATCTCTAATTTTTCATTCTGAATTTCATTCTGTTCACAATAAAGGTTTGCCAGCAGCGTTCATCACTTGCATATGTGACAGCGATTAAAACTCACAGGCCAGATTCTTGGCTGGAAGTCCACAGAGCTATGCCAGTTTACATTAGCTGAGAAATTAGTCCCATACATTAGTCACCACTGTCAGTGCCAGAATTAGATTCCTTTTTCTACAGTAGATTATATTAACAGCACCTTTAGACATATCGATTAACAAAAAAACATTACTTCTCAGTGGGTTTGTCACTAATTGCATATGCATCTCTGTGAGCAACTTGTCAGCTTCTTTTCTTGTAGGTATTTATACCTTTCAATCATTTAAACATATTCGTTACCAACTGAGGCATGTGCATGATGAGATAATATCCATCAATGCACTGTACCCTTATTGACAGTGAGTTGAATGAGCTAACCCATCATTTGAGTCTCAGGTGTAGCTTGTTCAGAAAGTTCGATCTAGTAAATGATCTTATGTAGGAACTAGCTTGTCAGTGGGTGCTAAAGGGAAAAAAAATCCAGACAGACTAATCACAAACTAAAATTATTTCTCAAAATAAAAAAAATCTGACTATGAAGACAGTGTCCCACACCTCAAATCCATCCTACAGCCACAAGTCATGGTAAGTATTACTAATACCATCCAAGGAGTACAACTCTCCTACCACAATAGAAACTATTTAAATCACTGATTTTAAACATGATTTAAATCAGCAAACAGAAAACCTTAATCTAAATAATTTTAATCACCTTTTGCATTTATACTTTTTAGTTACTTTCCTAAAGAAAGGTTGATTCTCATTGGTTGGTAACCATTAAAACATGTTGATTTTCAACCAAATATACTCTTTAACAAAAAGAAGCACCAAATTTAGTGTAACCAGAAGGACACACTATATCAGGGGTCAGCAACCTTTCAGAAGTGGTGTGCCGAGTCTTCATTTATTCACTCTAATTTAAGGTTTCGCGTGCCAGTAATACATTTTAATGTTTTTAGAAGGTCTCTTTCTATAAGTCTATAATATATAACTAAACTATTGTTGTATGTAAAGTAAATAAGGTTTTTAAAATGTTTAAGCAGCTTCATTTAAAATTAAATTAAAATGCAGAGCCCCCCGGACCGGTGGCCAGGACCTGGGCAGCATGAGTGCCACTGAAAATCAGCTTGCGTGCCGCCTTCGGCACACGTGCCATAGATTGCCTACCCCTGCACTTTATCTATACACATTTATTTAGCAAATTAGATACCTTAATTTATGTTTATTCAGATGCCTAAATTTTTCTCTTTTTTAGTATCTTTGAAAATTGTGACTGACGCATTTCTTATTTACTGGATGATAGTTTTTACCTGCGATTTGAGTCAAGCTCCATTTGGAGAGAAATTCAAATCAATTAAAAATGCACAAAACCAAACTTTTTTAATTAAATAAAATGACCTTAAGTGTGCTGGATGCATAAGAAAAAAGCTTATCAGAAAAGATTTTGCATAAAAATCACTGACTTATTACACAGTTTATATATTTATCTGAACTCTTTATCTGTAGTTAGTAAATTGAACTGATGGTTTCTGGTCACCATGTCCTTCAAGCTCTAGAACTAGTAGCTTTCATCCTCTTACATCTACTTGTTATTCATAGATTGGAACAGAAAAAACAAGCGTTCCTGCTTTTTCAACTCTCAATTGGTTTCTAACTTTGAACTTGTCACTGAATTAGTTGTATAAACTGAAATGAAGAAAATATTCTCTGCACCTAGAGAAGAGGCTACTGCTGTCAAATGCTGGTTTAGCACTTTAACAAAGTCTAGTTCCAGGTGCTTAGCCAATGACTTTCACCAGTTCAGTGGTTTGACTTCTATAAAACTTGGCAGCAAATGTGTACTGCTTAATCTGATTTTTTTTTATTTAATTTAAAATTATTTTAATTTATTATAATAAGTTAAGGCTTTCACATAGGTTGTTCTTGTCAAACAATTTTAAATAGATTTATTTTTGAAAAATAAATACAAAAATTCTGATTTTTTAATTATTATTATTTTACAAAGTCGTTGATATTTATCCACCGTCTCCTACTCTGAAAGTGCTTCTGCCCTTTAGCAGACACACGAGTTTCACCTTATTCAAAGGGTGGTCAGCAGAGTCTTGTGGGATAAAACGAGTCTCTCTCACATAAGCCTCTTTCATCTCAACAGAATTTCAAATAAAATGGAACATAACACTCTTCTAAAATTAATGATAGCAGATTAGGGAAAGAAGAAAGGGAAGGAGCGGGAAGAATAGTGCTACAGGGAACTCAGACCAATTACTCCAAGCTTCAACAGTGACCTCCATCCCACTGCAGCCCTGCTGGGCTCCTCTCCTTGGTAACCTTTTGATCTGCCACCGGAAGGCAGAAAGAAAAGAGTGGACTGGGGTAAAATTTTCAACATTGTCTACATGAAATCTCACTTTCAACAGCGACTTGGTCACGCACTTTCAATGAGACATTGGCTCTCAAGTGCCCAAGTTGCTTTTGAAAAAGGCACTCTGGAACTTTTACCATCATGGGTAAAGCTGCGAGTCTTTCACAGAAGTCACGGATTCCATGACATTCCGGGACCTCCATGACTTCCGCAGCTGCAGCAGCTGACCCCAGGGTGGCCAGAGAAGCTGGGGCAGCCCGGGGCCGGTGGCACCAGCCACTGCTCCAGTGGGCCCATGTAACTGGTCCCAGGCGTTGCCCCAGAGCAGCAGTCTGGGAGCCACAGCTGGACCCCGGGCCGCCCTCCACCCCCGGAGCAGCAGCGACCACCGGAGTACCCCACCCAGCAGCAGCGTCCACTGGAGCACTCCCCCCGCCTCCCAGCACCTAAGATTTAGACATGGGTATTTTTAGTAAAAGTCACAGACAGGTCACTGGCCATGACTTTTTCGTTATTGCCCATGACCTGTCCGTGACTTTTACTAAAAATACCCGTGCCTAAATCGTAGCCTTAATCATGAGCTTATGGAGGCTACAGACCTAGAGCAATGTTTTCACAGCCCACACATCCTGCCTTACCATAAAAAGATCTCCTAAAGGAGGCAGTGGAGTAAGGTAGATGACTCAACTGATATATTTAAAACTCCAGTGATATTCAGGGCCTGATTGTCCATATCACCGCATACTCCATTTGCTATTCCCAATAAGGGAGCAATTTTTCAACAGAAAGATTATTTTTCAAAATTAAATATTAAAAAAGCTCCCCTTGAGAGTTTCCTTATACATTTTGTTTCCAGGAGCTTAATCATAACATGCTAGGCTTGCTGTATGAGAGTCAAAATT
The DNA here is from genome assembly GCF_011386835.1 of Chrysemys picta bellii. NCBI lineage: Eukaryota > Metazoa > Chordata > Testudines > Emydidae > Chrysemys > Chrysemys picta. Next base: position 77,784,614 of record NC_088792.1, read on the forward strand.
AAACTTGACCTTTTAAAAAAAAAAAAAGGTTAATATTAAGCAGCCAACAGACTAACTGGACTGGGGGAAATTGCAATTAAAAAATGTAAGTTACTATTTACAAAGAATGGAGGTATGGAATCTGTAGTTGGAATCTTGGTTAAAGACAGAGAATCTGATTTTCCTTTTACTTATACCAAAGTAAATTAGAAGTCCACTGCAGGATTCACACAGGCATAAGAAGAACCAGGTCCAACTTGAGCATATGAAAAGATTCATGAAGTCTAATTCAAATTCCTGAAATTCCTGAAAATATAGGTTTTTAGCTTCTTATAATTAATTGCTTTTATTCAGTTCTGATAAATGTGACTCATCTCCAAATACAAACGTTTTCCTATTTAAATAAAGTTCTTTACCAAACTTCTAAGCATCTAGCATTACTTTTTCCACTAAAATTAAAACTGTAACTCTAGGTTCATTTGGGAGCATGAATGAGTCATGACATATATGGTGACATTGTCACAAGATAAAAGTTTATTTTTTCCAGATATTCTAATGACTGAAACTCCACCCAAAGGACTATTTCCTTAAGTTCCATTTCCAGCCAAATACAGGTGATAGAGTGTAATGTAGAAGTATCAAAAATAAAACTAACATTTGAGAGAATTTCCCTGTACATCCACGAGCTGCAAAGGATCTTGCAAGACCCTCAAATTGGAAATCTGAACTAAAAAACAGCAGGTGTACTCTCTCAATCAAGGAGGCTAATCAGATGCAAGGTTTAATCTGGTTACTTCCCTCAGCCTACCAATGTTATCTATGACTTCTCTGGGTTAGACTTCTACGGGCCATCATCCAGGCCACACTCTCGCCCAGTTCTTGTGCCAGAATTCCTTTCCATCACTATTGCATTTTGTGTTGCTGTTATTTCTATAAAGATGGAGTGGCAAAAAGTATACTGTGTACATTCCTGATCTCAGAAGTCTCCAGCTAAATTAAATCTGATCTGTTTCAACTGTGTGTATCCTTGCCTAGTTAATCTGTCAATTTTATTTTATTTTGACCCAGCATGAGTATGTATACTTCCCCACCCAGTATAATCTTGTACATTTCACAGCTTCTTTGCCATTAGTATTTGAAAAAGCAGGGGTTGTAAATTTAGGATATTGCTTACTCTAAACTCTAATATACAAAAATGCTTCTCAGTACTGTATGCCCTTAAGAACTCAATACAAACATTTTTAATCAGAGTTGCCATCAAACAAGGAGAAAAAAAGGCAGCAGCAGAGATAATAAAGATGATCAAAGAGAAAAGCCCTACAGGCTTGTCCTAAATTAAAGAAAGAAAAACCTTAGAGATAAACGCACATTGTTTATCATGAAAGTGTATTTTATGCTAATCTACACAAACAAGAAAATTAATACAATATCATGCAACAGATATTTTGTAAAAATGTATTTTCTAAGATGACACAGCCACTAGCGAAGAAACCAAATCTCCTTCTAGATGTGGACAGATTTGCTTTGAGAATCAAATTTTTAAAAGTAGATGCCCATAAAAAACAGCAGCTGGAGTTCTTGGAAATGGAAAACAGTTACTCAGACCATATAAAAGCAAACATAGTATATCAGTATAGCAAGGACAGCATAAAAGCAATCCATGTCTTACTTGAATAAGCCCTTGTCAGTGGTGGAATCCCCAAAGCTCTAACTTTTTTTTTTTTAACCTGAGGAATACTAATGAAGAAAACGTAACTTGCTCAGTCTCCAGACTGAACAGCAGTCATTTCTTATAAGGATGTGCTTCCTTTAGCTAGTCACAAATCACTGCCTCCACTGTTTTCATGACCCACAAGCAAGACAAGTAAAGAGCTTCATAAAGATCCAAGAAAATATTTCTACCCTTTCTAGGTTAAGTTGAAAACTGCACTGGCATGTTCATGGGTTGCCTATTATAATTCTAGAAAGTACCCTAGAATAGCAAACTCGTCCTGTCTGTAATACCACAGGTGTAAAAACAGGAACTGAATTGAAACAACCATCTTTGATACTGAAGGTGTGATAGGGTCTTGAGAAAGAGTGAGTGGAAAGAGTCCAACAGAATGTGGACCGATGCAGTGCCTTTTACAGTGAAGATTTCACACAGTGCTTTATAGTAAACTAGATGCAGCTGAGACAGTGTTTTAGGTAAGCACTACAGCCACGACAGCTCTCAGCAACCAGCATGAGCAGCAGAACCCATTTTATTTCAAGGGAAAGTGTTAGCCAGAACACTAGGGTTTCCCCATCAACTTTACATCTGGATAACCTCCAGAAATAGGCAGGAGGCATTTCTATCGTCTCATCCAAATTAAGCTCTTTGGATCAGGAATAGTCTTTCATACCTTTGTATGGCTATTGGCAGTATTTTTCAGCCTTGATTTATTAGACTGGAGATGTCTAATAAAAAGTTTCCCATTTTGGATTAAATATTTTTAATTTCTTTTAAATAAACCTATAATCTTTATTTAAGAAGCTTTACTTTCTTGTACACTGCACTGCCTATCTCCCATCCTTCATGAGCAATTTGTCTCTCCCTTCTACTTGAACCTCCACATCTTCCCCTTCCTCCCCCCATGCTGCCTGGAACTGCCTCCCATATCCAGTCTGACAAGGTGGACGAGGTAATACCTTCTACTGTATGTCGTGGTCCCTTATCCAGTGTGATAATCAATCAACTTCATGCTCCCTAAGCCTTACTTCTTTCAGCTAGCCTTACACCACTAACATCATTCTCAGACATGCCATCAAGTCTTGCTCTTGCTGTCCAACCTTAAAATTCTTAAAATGTAACTCCTCAAAATATAGTCCACCCTACAACTGAAACAAAAATAGAGCATTTACAGAAAAAAAATCACAGCCTTTTCCTGTTGAAGTCCATGGCCAACCTCCTTTGTCTGCAATTTCTTGATGTGTAGGTCTAAGTTAGCTTCCCAGGGAAGTTTACTTGAGGGAAATAGAGTATGAATTATGGAGGAGAGACAATAATAAATGCAGGGTATGAAATGAACAAGGAGGGACAAAAGAGGAAATGATGGGGTAGACTGAATGCAGTAAGAGGGGGAAGAAATACACCCAAAGGTTTTAAACTTTATTCAAGCCACCATTCATTCCACACGCACACAAAAGTTGGACGGAACATTGATCTCTGAGAGGAGAGGCTCCTTGGTGAGATGGATGGAAAGGCTCCTACCTCCACTCATATTTAATCCTAGTGCTCAGGGTGGATTTATGCCACCCTGTTATATTCCTACCACTGCCTGAGGAGAGGGAGGAAAAGAGGGAAAATCATTGACTCACCAAAAGAAATGTCACACATGGAGCTGCACAAAATGTTGGCGCTATGGGGATAGTGTAACAGGGGAATTGCCACGGGTGGGCCTGGGTGGGCTGCGGTCCACCCATTTCACTTCTAGGACCACCCAAATTGGAGACAGAGCCCCCCAAATCCACAGGCTGGGACTCCCAACCCCAACTCGGGATCTGTCCGCCCGCCGCGTCCCTCTCCTGCCAGTGCCGCGTGCTGTTGACCCAGTGGGTCTCCGGCCCCAGCTCTAGCCCCACCCAGACCCACCCCCAGTCTCAGTGGGAGTGAGTCATTCCAGGTGGGGGGGTCATGGGAGCGGGGCTAATGAGGCGCCAGAGACCTGGCAGCAGAGGGACGCATCTGGCCAGACACCAAGCCGGGATCAGGATGGGTGGGCAGAGCTCAAGCCCCGGTGGGGCCCCTCTCCGCCCCATGGGCACACCTCATAGCCTGTGTGCACCAGACAGCCTCATCTTCTGGTGCCTGAGCTGTAAGGGTGAGCTGAAGATGGTGTGGGGAGGCAGGCCCCCCATCCTTCCTGCCCCCTCCCTTCATTGGCCACCCACCTGAAAATCGGGGCCCACCCAGTTTTCCTGTCCTAGTTATGCCACTGTAGTGTACTACGTAGTAAAACATGGTAATTTTCACCTTGCTAATTTGGCAAACCCAATAATTCAAGTTGAGACACCAAACACCTGATTTTTCAGAGTACTTAGAATTATACAGCACTTTGTATGTTCAAAGACCAACTCCCATTGAGTTCAATTGCAGCTCTGAGTGCTCAGCCAACAATTCAGCAGATCAGACCCTAGTGTCTGATATCAGAAAACGAGGAGAACACAGTTATTGACCACCTATAAAACGTTTGGTTTACGTGACTTGCCCAGCATCACGCAGTAATGCTGTAGCCGAGGCAGGGATAAAATCCAGTTCTCCAGGGCAGTATTAAGCTGCCTTAACCGTGAGACCACCCTTTCTCTTCCTGAAATCCCCTGTCTCATTCACTATTCACTTTCCAGCCTCTGCAACAAGTGAGACAGGGCTCCTACAGACAACAGCCTCTTTCAGTACACAACCCTGATCCATCCTCAGAACAGGCCCAGCATAGTCCAGTGGAAAAAATAGTATGTGATCATGTAATTTAAGACTATCATAATGCTTATAGACAAGGGGGATGAATTATGGTTGGACAGACAACCCCAATTCTGGCATATCCTAACTTTTGAATGCTTGACTTTGCAACGTTAATGTTCTTTAAATGTAATTGTGTGTGTAATTTCCTAGTTCGATTTTTTTAAAGCAAACTGAAAAAAGAAATTCCATCATGTGGCATTATACTGACACCCAGCTGGTCATTGGCAAGTCTGGGACCCCTCAGCCGGGGAGTCTCTTACCCACAAAATGCATGAGCCGGTGATGCCAGGAGTTCTCAGCAGACTCCCCTGCACTCCACCCTATAGCAACAGATTCCCCGTGCACCAGGCTGCAATAACATTTGGCCTGGCCTCCACTCCATCTGGGTGGAGGGATAGGCCAGGCCAAATTTGAGTGGCATTGTGACCCCATGCACCAGGTCACAATGCCTCTTACTCAAATCCAGCCCAGCTGCCTCTTCATCTGTACAGAGGGGCGTCCAGGTCAAAATTTCAGTAGTGTTACAACCACACAGCCATATTGATTTCATACAGGACTACTGCTTAGAAGTGGTCAGGTCATGGCCCCCCTGGGCTCTGTGGCCTGTTGAACTTTGAGTAAGTGCAAAAACTCTGGGGAGCCGGGGCTGTTGGCACTTTCCCCCCCCTTTGCCCTCTCAGTTGGTGCCACTGGTCTCTTCCCCACCCCCATTCTCCTCACAATGCCATCCTCAGGCTTCTCATCCCAGTCCTAGTCTCCTTGCCTAAAATGTCCTAGTCTCACCTCTCCAGACTCCCATCACTCCCCCCCTCAAACACCAACTCCCAGTCTCTTTGGCCTGCTAGAGTTTTTCAAAGAAAGATTCAACTGAATTTTGTAACATGGACAAAACAACATATTTTTCCCTAGCTTCACTCTCAGAAACATCTGGACTGTTTTGGCTGAAATTAAAAATATATATATATATACATACACACACACACACACACACACACACACATATACACACACACACGAACACAATGTGAGGCAGACATCTGGCATGAAAAATTTCAGCCTAAACTGGTAAAGTTTGGCAAAGTTATGAAAAGCTGAAAAGATGGTCTGATAATGGGAAGTGATGGGAAATCTTAATAGGCAATGCTACCAATGATATACAGAGGAACATGGATGACAGCACAAAATATAAATCAATTAAGTTAATATACAACATTGAAATAAAGTTAGTGTTGGTATTTTTTTTAATTTTTGCTCAATGGGTTTAAATTTATTTTTCAAACCTTACTGTATAGGTATTATTGGATTCTTTATATTCAGTTATTTCTTAGACTGATTGAATTCCACTTGAAAATTATGGCATTTGGGGATGGGTATTGGTTCCGAATTGGGTTCAGATTTTTTTTTTTAATGAAACTTCACGGCCTTTGTCATAAGTAAAGATATTATCCTCATAAAATATGTCACACACAGAATTTAGGGGCACCAAATAAAATTCAAAGGCTTTGGCTTAAATTTCCTCTCAGTAAAAAAACATTTCTGTGAACGGGTTTATCAGGGATTGTGTTTGCTAGCACAGTAACTGTTGCAGAGAGCTCTAAAACCAAGATTAGTTAGATTAGTGTAAGTCATTTTCTATCAATGCTCCTGCAGCAGTTTACTGTCATTAAATTCTACTTTTAGTGTAATTGTACATTTAATCCTTAAGTATACTTTACCTGGGAATTTCCAATTGATTATCTCAGATGTCATTTTTGGGATGGTCTGATAGTGAAAGGATTAACTAGTAGAATCTTTGCCCACAGATTAATTTAGCCATACAAGTCATTACAGCATATTACAAGCTAGGGGCATTTAATGCACTATGCAGTGCAAAAAGGATTTACTCATGTATAATGGAAAAAGCATAGTGCATTAAGAAATCCTCCAACGTCTGTGCTGCAGAGAGAAAAGCACCTCTCTCTGTAATACAGCACATGTTCCTCACAAACCTTCTGTTCTCGTTCCATTACTGGACATGTTGTTAGCACCATGTATTTATTGTTTAGCTGATCTCAGGGTATCAAATACAAAGTTTTATGTCAAGTGCAAAGCACTGAAAAGCATTCCAGAGCCTCATGCAAGTCCATCACTTAAAACATAGGTTTTTAGTTCAACAGAACGTATGTGTCCTTTGCATTTCTATTTCCTGCACCTTGATTAGTTGCTAAAAGATATAAGGAGTCACCGTTTTAATATTGTTTTTAATCTATTATCTGTACTACACTAGCACCTAGAAGCCCCAGTGGAGACTGAAGCCCTGCTGTGCTGGGCACTGTACAAACACATAGTAATAGAGAGAGTGTCTGCCCAGAAGAGGTTACAGCCTAAACAGGTAAGATAGATGTCAATGCCCTATAAAAAAGGAGAATGACATACAGAATGATACCATGCACATGGGCCAGCCACCTTTTATGGCTGAAAACACTGACTGCTTACAGTCACTGCGACAATAAAAACCTGATTTGACAGAGAGATGTGATTAATGCTAAAACCTCAGACCAGCAAGAGGAAAGATGCCTAAATATGGATAATGGTTTCTCTTAGGGGCAAATGTTGCTGTGCACAAAACGGGGAGGGTTGCGGGGTGCAGGAAGAAACAAAGACCACACAGAGACTGTGCACTCAGAAGATGCTGGGGTAACATCCAAAGGATGCTTAGGATGGGTTTGACAGTGGCCAGTGGATCCATCCCTATAGGGATCCATAGGCCTATAACCAGGATTTTCAGGTGTCCAGTTTTCAACCGGAACGCCTAGTTGAAAAAGGGACCCTGGCAGCTCCGGTCAGCACCACTGACCGGGCCGCTAAAAGTCCAGTCGGGGGTGCAGCTGGGCTAAGGCAGGCTCATTGCCTGCCCTGGCCGTGCATGGCTCCCAGAAGCCTAGGGGCCGCAGGGACACGCCGGCTGCTTCCGGGAGCCACCTGAGGGAAGCGCTACCCCTCGGCCCCAGCTCAGAGCCCACACCCCAGCACGTTCGGCCAATCGCGGCTCCCAGTGCCCGCGGTTCACTGCTCCGGGCCAATGGGGGCTGCTGGAAGCGGCGCGGGCTGAGGAACGTACTGGCCACCACTTCCAGCAGCTCCCATTGGCCCAGAGCAGTGAACCGCGGCCACTGGGAGCTGCGATTGGCCGAACGTGCTGGGGTGTGGGCTCTGAGCTGGGGCCGAGGGGTAGCGCCGTGATTGGCTGAACCTGCGGACGCGGCAGGTAAACAAACCGGCCCGGCTCATCAGGGGCTTTCCCTGCACAAGCGGCAGAACAAGTTTGAGAACCACTGCTCTAAACCAAGCTGCTAGGCAGAGGGAAGAAAATTCCTTCCCTCTGAACTCCTTTTAGATCTCCTCCATAAAGCACATTTACTGTTGCATTTGGCCCACAGCAAAGTTTTGTCCCTTCCAAAGGACAATTCCACAGTAAGTGAAAGTTAACTGTAACTGGAATCGCAGTTTGCGCATTGAAATAATTCAGGACTCTAGTCTGCTTGGTATACATAGATTTTCTATATCTTAGTTCACACTATGAACTCCAATATATTTAAATTCTAATACATATCAGTACCTTTTTTCAAAGGATGATCAATATTTTAACTATTATATGAGGATATAACCTACGGTCCACTGGAGACTGAACAGAAACTAAATTCACTGCAAGTCCAGCTTGTATTTCTGAAAAAAAAAAAAAAAGAGGTCTCTATGATAAGAGGAGTGCATTCTGGTTTATTTTTATGCCAGATTTATTTTAGTCTGTTTTAAAAACAGATAATAAATTGAAATATCTTTTCATTTCAGCCAAGGATCTTAAAGTTGTTTACCAACTAGTGCACAAAAGTCAACCCAGTTCGCGAGCCAATTTTCAGTGGCACTCACACTGTCCAGGTCCTGGCCACTGGTCTGGGGGGCTCTGCATTTTAATTTAATTTTAAATGAAGCTTCTTAAACATTTTAAAAACCTTATTTACTTTACATACAACAATAGTTTAGTTATATATTATAGACTTATAGAAAGAGACCTTCTAAAAAAGTTAAAATGTATTACTGGCACGCGAAACCTTAAATTAGAGTGAATAAATGAAGACTCGGCACACCACTTCTGAAAGGTTGCCAACCCCTGGTTTAGATAGACAGAATGCAATTATCCAAAGTGGAATCTGGTTAGCACCTGTAGTCTTGCAAAAAAAAAAAAAAAAAAAAAAAGGTTAGGAACAGAAAATATATGAACAGAGGTTGAAAAAACTCAACGTGAACATGAGTACACAATAGACTGAAGATTCTGTTGTTCAATATTTAACCAGTACATTTAAAGGATCTCTTACCAGCCACATACCCTCTGTAGCTGGCTGAATACAGCTGATACTGGGTATTTGGTTAGATAATGTGTTTCACTACATAGTCACATAAAAAGGAGATCCTCGCTTCAAAAAACCACATCAAGAATAGAAAAGGAGAAGATGAAATGGGCAATACACATCGCACCCTTCACAATGATCAAGATGGCTTTAACAGGGGTTCGTGGCTTCACCTGCACCCACAGAACTCATGAAACCAAGGGTGCAAAAACAGGCAAACATATACATCTTAGGCATGTTCGGAGAGGGAGCCCACCCTGCACTCACCCTGTAGTAGCAGCTCCCGTCCTATGCGGCTGGGCCTGGCTACCCACTCCAAGTATTTCTACCTGGCACATAGGGTTGCAGTGCCACTGAGATTTGGCCCAGACACCTCTCTGTCATGGTGGATGCCAGGTTGCAATGCCTAAAATAAGGAGCGGGGCCTAGTTCTGCTACATGGTCAGTGCCTCCCCTCCACATTGGGCTGTGATTAGGGTTGTGGTGCCGGCGGGTGGGGTGTGTGTGCTGCAGATGGTGGGTGACCCCTCAACATTTTAGTATAGTGCACCCAGTGAACCAGGAGCTTCTATCCGCCCCTGCACAGGATCTTAAATCTTCTTTCCTGCATATTACCGTAATGGAAATCTGAGGGATAGTCAGTGGCAGATACACAGATTCTAGCAATGTGCTAAGTATTTACACCACAAGAGAAGACAAAAAAACAGAACGCTTTTGTGTTTCGGTTTTGTTTGTTAGGCAGGGGTGTCTACGATTCTATAATGTAACCAGCTGATTCCCTCAAGGGTAGCAATTTAAATGACTTGTTCTATTTTAAGCTATAGGTCGATTCAGATTTTGTTTAGTTGGTACATTTAATGCTGAATGTCAGCCACAAAGTTCTCTCCCCTCCCCGTGGGCATGCAATTTATCATAAAAGGCACAGAATTCTCTAACAAAACTTTAAGTATGGTCAGAGAGGAAACGAATTAATTTTAATAGCACAGTAGCACTGAAAGAGGAATCAGAGCTCTCTTTAAGGACTGTCAGAACATAGAGATGTGTCTGTTCTGACAGGGATTAAAGTAACACCAATTACTAGACTAATTGTGCCTTTAGAGACTGTGATCTCTTAGTACATAAAGAATTTTTTGTTCCTTCAGAAGAAGGAGCTTAAAGAGAAATCAGCCTCCCTCAAATGACACCTGTGGATTCCCAAAGGGTTCTGTACCGGCCCCTTCTCTTCAATATCCATGAGACCATTCAGATAGGTGATAAATTATGGACGCCAACATCATCAATATGCTGACGATACCCAACTGCATATCTGGTTCTCCGCTGTGGTTCTACTAAGGCTGTGCCTAGACTAGGAAAAACAGATAATGTGTTTTTAAAATTGACCTAATACATTTTAACTCTTAAGCCTTAGTGTAGTTGGGGCTTAGGCCATTTTAAAAACACGTTGGCTGGCTGTGGTCAAGCCTATCTTCTCCCCATCTATCTCACACGACTGCCATGCTTCAGGCTGGGCCCTATTTTCTCCACTTCCACTGGCAGTTTATTGTCTTAGTCCTCATCTTCAAAGCAGCAAATGAATAAGGTCCCAGATACATTAAAGAACACAGCTACATCTACGAGCCACCAAGACAACTGTGCTACTCTGGAACAAAACAAAACCCAGAATAAAGCCCATGAGAGCTGAGGACAAAGCACTCTGGGTTAAGGGAACCCAGCTTCCAGACAAGTTTAGATTAACCCAGAACGTGACCGCCTTTAGGAAACACTGTAAAACTTCCTGCTTAATAAAACTTTTCCACCATATCCAGAGTGACATACACAGCATCAACTGCTTCCCTCCTCCTCCACCCACCAAACCTCCTCTCCTCTGCCCCCCGCCCTGAAAAAGGAAACCCTACTCCAAGCTTAGCTTCATGTAAACTAAAAAACAAGAAGCAGCCAGAATTCCATTTAGTCCAAGAGGGACTTCGTACTGCCAGTGTATTTTACAGGAGGGCTAATTGAGATGATTGAGAAATAGGAACTGTTCTGTGCACCTTGGTGTGCACCAATGATGCAGGGCTGCCAACTCTTGCGATTTTATTATGAATTTGGTATTTTTCTGAAGTCCCAGCACTTGGAGTCACGTGCCTACAGGAGCGCTGGAACTAGCAGTGCTGCTGGTGCAAAAACACCCCCTGACTGGAAGTAATAATAGCAACCAAATGCATGGCTTCCAAGGTTTACAGTTTTGTTCAGTGGCTTGTGGCACCATTACTGTAGGAAGTGTTCCAATGCTCTGTGTGCTTATGTGAGAATCTTGGCGTTCATTTAAAAAATAAAAAATAAAGGAGTATCTAGACTTCATGGTTGGGGAGAAAGACTGAAAATATGAATCATAAGGTCTCTGCAGGTTCAAAAATCAGAAGACAGATGACACCTAATGTATATAATTTGTTTTAAATCTGATGATTTTTAAGCCAGTCCATGAGTTTTGGGGGTCTGTTTTGTGATTTTTCAATGTTTGGTTTGGCAATGCTGTCAATACCCATTCATGGATTCAGACAAAGAATTCTTGACAAATCAGAAGCAGCATTAAGTATCATACTATACAACACATACACAGTTGCTTTCATACTATAGGCCACCATCCAAATGGAAATGAAAGGGGACAACAATTTAAAAATAAGTGGTTGAGTCCTTTAGGCACTACCACAATATAAAACATTCATAATAGTTTAAGCCAAAACATGACTTACTTTATAACACATGCCTTAGTATGAAAAGTCCTTCAGATTCTAAGTATTTAGTGTATATCTATACCCACCCCCTTTATTGCCAAGATTGCTAAAGAGGCATCTTTCCTGTTGCCAGAATACAATAAGTGATCTTTACAAAAGACCCTACAATATTTTTGCTCCGCTACAACAAAGACAGCTTCAGCCAACATAGGGAATGCAAAGTTAATCTTTATATTCAGAGTTGGACTCCCACTATTGAAGACAGATATCAGTGATTATGTAGACAACAAAAGCTAAAAAAAATAATCCCAGCATGGATGCATTCGGCTGCTGCTTTATGAGAGAATTAGCAGGAAAAACATCTGCCAGGTGATGAGACAAAAAGAGCAAAGGGAAAGATGCTATTTTCAAGCTTATGAGGGGATATTACTTCAAGTGGAAAGTAAACAAAATAATTAAAATCTATTGTTAAAAAGGGACAGCATCTTTAAACTAGTAGCACCCACATGCCACAGACCAAATTGTTAGTTCAACTGCTGAAATATCTTAATATGCCGAAATGTACAGGGAAAGTCACAAAAGCAGTACACCCCAAGCTATATGTACAGCTTTTATCTTGTGCAAAGTCAGACATTTTATTTTATAACTGGGTAGAAAAAGGACTCTCTCTATATATACATATTTAGAACTCAGACATCAAAATGGTTAAAACTACTTGCAAAATGATGCCTGGAGATTATTAATTAAATCTGTTGCTGCATTTTATCATCCTGTTGCAGAGCCCAAGCCTCCACAAACAAAACAGCAACATTCCTGCAGTTCCCTTTACCAATGTATTTTATGAATGATTAATAAATGCAAGACACAGGCAATTTTTAAAATATATCAAAACAAAATGTGGGGAGGAGGAAGAGCATAATGGATATGGAGTCTATCAAGTGGAAACAGATATGGGGAATAAGATACCTTAGCCATTATGTGGTTCCACCCCAGAAGTATAAAATCCCTTGGGCAGAGTCAGGTGGGATTTGGGGCATGACAACCCATTAAAGAGTCTGTAAGTGATAAACTGCAATCCATAATTTCATTACACCTTAGGTCAGACTATTAATGCTCAGCATATATTATCAAATTATATATTGATATCCATATCCAAACTGCAGTGGCTTAAAATTCGCTTTGTTGAGTCAGCAGTCATGGAAGACACTGTAATAAAAAAAGGGCGGGAAGGGGGGAAGCAAGAAATCAAAAAGCACAGAGTAATTATTTTTCTCTTTAAAAATAAAAAAAAGTTTTATCCCTTAAGCATTTCCCCAATCAAGATGAAATTGTTGTGTGCATGCTGAAGGTGGTAGGGCTATGAAAAGAAGGAATGGCAAATAGGTTTGAAGGACAAACTTGGTCAGGACTCTCATTCTTTTAGCAAGAAATTTCTAATTGACAGCTATTCTTACCAGTTTTCTCTAGTACAAAACAAGTCAAAAGTCCAATGCAACAATTTACAATTTATCCAGGAGCAAGGAATACTCATGGCAACACATTTTCCCCCTCTTTTTTAAAAAAATACTTCGCTTAAGAGAATTGTCATTTACTTATCTGAAAAATAAATTACACAATTTCTAACTAAAGTGAATTTACATCATATTCATCTAGGTCCATTGACCTCACTGCTGGATAAAATTTGAATTACATAATCCTCTTCCAATCCTTCTCTTACCCTCCTATTAAAAGAAAAGGCAGAGAGAAACTCTATAGTGAACTGGCAATTCAGGTTTAGCCAATGCCATTTTAAATTATGCTAAATTCAGGATGCAAGGCGAATGCTGAAAATATTGCTTCACTAATAGGTAAGTCAGAGACCACTGCGTATTTCATTAAAGGAAAATATATTGTCAAGTTTAATCAGTTCCAATACCAGCAGAATATTAGCTTGTGAAGTATGCCCACAGCATGGAGTGAAGCAGGCACACAAAATACCCAAAACCTCCACTCTGCCAGGAGTCCTGCGGCATCCAACAGTTCTGTCCTTGAAACAGACAGTACTTCTGGCTGGGGCTGTTTGGGTGCATCCCCCAAGGACACTCATATAGAGCCCCTTGTAGAGATCAGAGCTGTCCCCCAAAAGAACTTCCCCATATGCTCTCCTTTAAGAGAATCCCACAGGGACACAGGGTCTAAGTTGGTGCAGGAAGATGAGAGAGTACCACTTGGGGTACATTTTGTTCACAATCTCTTCCAACTACACAGACAGGGAAAAAAGTAAAAAAAAAAAAAAAAAAATCATCACAGAACTTTTCAGTGAATCAGGACGACAACCATTTGCATTTGGAGAACCACAAGATCAAACAGCAACTGGAGATATCAAACAAAACCCAGGAACCAAAACCGAATGTCTACTCATATGCTCAAATGAAACCAGAATTTAGTTTAGTCTCTATCTATCAAAGACAGAAAGCAAGTGGAATGTCAATCTGCCTCTTGCTTTTATAGCTGGAATAACAACCATAAAATTGAAAAGCCTTCCATCTCCATCTGCTAATGTTACTCAGTGTCTGTACTGAGATAGGAGAAATATATTTAAAGAAACTGCCAAGGCTGCAAAGGCCAACAGTTAGACCTTGTAGACATATGTACTTCACCATCCCTTGACTTACTGTAGCTTGTCCGCTTTGCTTTTGGAATTGAAAATGTATCACAAGCATCTATGAAGTGTGTTCTTATGACTGACGCATTCACATATACCACAATATATAAAATTATTGTAATACATCACACTGCCCTAGTGCTTCCAGCAAGCTATATAGTCTTGTAATTTCAGGCACTGCTGGTTCTTAAACAATAGAGTAAACAGGCAGAAATGAAGGATGATGCAACATGCATGCTGCAAATAAGAACAACCCTAGTATCTTGGGGTGTGATGGTGGTGGTGAACTGATTGTCCAGGAGAGAAGTTGAGATTTTACTAGTATTTTAGCCTTTACTTTTGGGAACGTATTTTACAGGAATACAATGAGGACAGTGTTAAAAAAAAAAAAAGTGTTACTTAGGCCTGGTCTACACTAGGCGTTTATGTCGAAGTTAGCGCCGTTACATCGAATTAACCCTGCACCCGTCCACACCGCGAAGCTATTTAGTTCGACATAGAGGTCTCTTAAATTCGACTTCTGTACTCCTCCCCGACGAGGGGAGTAGCGCTAAATTCAACATGGCCATGTCGAATTAGGCTAGGTGTGGATGGAAATCGACGCTAATAGCTCCGGGAGCTATCCCAGAGTGCACCACTCTGTTGACGCTCTGGACAGCAGTCCGAGCTCGGATGCTCTGACCAGCCACACAGGAAAAGCCCCGGGAAAATTTGAATTCCTTTTCCTGTCTGGGCAGTTTGAATCTCATTTCCTGTCTAGACATCGTGGCGAGCTCAGCAGCACTAGCAACGATGGCCGTGCAATCTCAGAATAGAAAGAGGGCCCCAGCATGGACTGATCGGGAAGTCTTGGATCTCATCGCTGTGTGGGGCGATGAGTCCGTGCTTTCGGAGCTGCGATTGAAAAGACGGAATGCAAAGATCTACGAGAAGATCTCTAAAGACATGTCAGAGAGAGGATACAGCCGGGATGCAACGCAGTGCCGCGTGAAAATCAAGGAGCTGAGACAAGGCTACCAGAAGACCAAAGAGGCAAACGGACGCTCCGGATCCCATCCCCAGACATCCCGTTTCTACGAGGCACTGCATTCCATCCTAGGTGCGGCCGCCACCACTACCCCACCACTGACCGTGGACTCTGAGGATGGGATATTGTCCACGGCCGGTTCCTCGGACATGTTAGCGGACAGGGAAGATGAGGAAGGAGATGAGGAGGACGAGGCAGTCGACAGCGCTTACAACGCTGATTTCCCCGACAGCCAGGATCTCTTCATCACCCTTACAGAGATCCCCTACCAACCATCCCCAGCCGTTAACCCAGACACAGAATCTGGGGAAGGATCAGCCAGTAAGTGTTTTAAACATCTAAACATTTATTTTTAACAGAACAGGAATATTAAGAATAACAACAATGGGTTTCTCATGATTAGTTTGCCCTAAGCGCTTAACGTTTCAGTCCTGGGCAGTGCAACTATTGAAAAAAAATCTAACAACGGTTTAGCATGATTGTTCTGCCCAAGCCGCTCTACTGTTTAGTCCCTGCCAGTGCAGCTACAGTAAAATGTGGTCTATATGTCCGGGGATAGAGCAGAAATCCTCCTGGGACATCTCGAGGAAGCTCTCCTGGAGGTAATTGGAAAGCCGTTGCATCAGGTTCCTGGGGAGAGCGGCCTTATTGGGTCCTCCGTAGTATGAAACGTTTCCGCGCCACGAGACAATCAAGTACTCAGGGATCATTGCCCTGCAGAGCAGGGCGGCATACGGCCCTGGTCTTTGGAGGCTCTCTCGAAGCATTCTCTCTTTCTCACTGTCTGAGATCCTCATCAGGGTGATGTCGCTCATGGTGACCTGCTTTGAATTAGGTAGGGGAATGTTAGTGTTGGGACTGCTTGCCCGTTCCTTTACAGAACTGTAACCGCTGTCTTTCCCGGGGACAGCCGCGAGGGGGTGGGACAGGGGCAGAGTTCCTGCTTGCCGGATTGCTGGCAGCAGGGACTGGCATTGCTTTCAATGTGAAAGGAGGCCAGTGCTACTATTAAAGTTTTAAGCTGCCACAAGTCTACGGCTTACCATGTCTGCCTGCTACACAAATTCCGGTGTCCTGCCCCGCTTCTCAGATCTGCAGTGCAAGACCCCAGGCACTGAATGTGAAGGCCGAGAATTCAACCTTGTCCTGAGTGCGCATGTGATAGGTGCTGTGCATGGTCTGGTTCACAGAGAAAGACTATGTTCTTTGTTCACAACTACATTTATCTTTCTGAGGAATTCACTCCCTTTTTCCCATTCCCACAGCCACAGCTGCGACTGTCTCACAACCTAGCCTGGCATCACACTCCCAGAGGCTAGCGCAGATTAGGCGTAGGAAGAAGAGGACACGGGAGGACATGTTCTCGGAAACTATGGGCTGCTCCCGAGCCCAGGCAGCACAGCAGACCCAGTGGCGGGAGAACTTGTCCCAAATGCACCAAGCACACATGGAACGGGAGGAGAGGTGGCGGCAGGAAGACCAGCAGGCGACTCAAACGCTGCTTGGACTAATGAAGGAGCAAACGGACACGCTCCGGCGCCTTGTGGATGTTCTGCAGGAACGGAGGCAGGAGGACAGAGCCCCGCTGCAGTCTATCTGTAACCGCCCTCCCCCGCCACCAAGTCCCATACCCCCCCTCACCCAAGGTGCAAAGAAGGAGGGGCGGCAGAGTCCGTGCAAACTCTCACTCCACCCCTGCAGACAGCTCTAGTAGTAGAAGGCTCTCATTCCCCAAAATTTGACAAGTTCTTTCCTTCCCGCCTCACACAAGCCCCCGTCCAAGTTTCACCTCCCAGTTTCATGTGTAGTTGCTAATAAAAAATACGTTTCTGTTAATTACTGTTTCCATCATGTTCTTTTGGAGGAGGGGGGAAGAGGGGGTGAAGGGGGTTGGTAATTGGACAGGACAGTCACCTTTAGCAGGGTACATAGGCGGGGGAAGGTCCAGCAGCAGGGCACATACACAGTGCAGTCACTAGTTACCCTGGTCAGTCTGGGAGGTGGTTTTCATGTTATGTGGTGGGGGGTGGGTTGCTCTGTGACTTTGTGGCGGGGGAGGGCAGTTACAGATCTTATGCGGCGGTCCTTATCCTGGATCACAGAGCCACGCAGCAGGGGGATCTGTAACCGTCCTTCCCCTGCCACAAAGTCACATAGCCCCCCCATACACACAGTCCCGATCAGGAGGGGTGACAGGCTCCGTTGAAACAACCAGTCCACCACAGCGGAGCTTGTCAATCCTGGAGTTTAGAAGCGTCATTTGCGTCACTACACTACACCCGCTCCCCACCACAGTCTGCATCCCAGGTTTAAAACATTCCCGCGAAAACAGTAATAAAGAAAACGGTGTTCATTAACAAAGTAGAAGTGATTTTATTTCTAAACGTGTGTTGGAAGGGGGTGAAGGGGGTATGTAACTGGAGAGGATAGTCAACATTAACTGGGTAAAGAAACGGGGGCAGGTTCAGCTTCTCTGTACACAAACTTAAAAGTCACAGGTTACCCTGCTCACTCAGGAACCTAGCTTTCAAAGCCTCCCGGATGCACAGCGCGTCCCGCTGGGCTCTTCTAATCACCCGGCTGTCTGGCTGGGCGTAATCAGAAGCCAGGCTATTTGCCTCAACCTCCCACCCAGCCATAAAGATCTCCCCCTTGCTCTCACAGAGATTGTGGAGCACACAGCAAGCTGCTATAACAATGGGGATATTGGTTTCGCTGAGATCACAGCGAGTCAGTAAGCTTCTCCATCTCCCCTTGAGACGGCCAAAAGCACACTCCACCACCATTCTGCACTTGCTCAGACGGTAGTTGAAGAGTTCTTTTTCACTGTCCAGGGCGCCAGTATAGGGCTTCATGAGCCAGGGCATTAGCGGGTAGGCTGGGTCCCCGAGGATGACTATAGGCATCTCCACATCCCCAACAGTTATTTTGTGGTCCGGGAAGTAAGTACCTTCCTGCAGCCGTCTAAACAGACCAGAGTTCCTGAAAACACGAGCGTCATGAACCTTGCCCGGCCATCCGACGTAGATGTTCGTAAAACGTCCCCTGTGGTCCACCAGTGCTTGCAGCACCATGGAAAAGTAGCCCTTTCTGTTAATGTACTGGCTGGCCTGGTGGTCCGGTGCCAGGATAGGGATGTGAGTTCCATCTATGGCCCCACTGCAGTTTGGGAATCCCATCGCTGCGAAGCCATCTATGATCACCTCCACGTTTCCCAGGGTCACTACCTTTGACAGCAGTACATCAACGATTGCCTTGGCTACTTGCATCACAACAACCCCCACAGTAGATTTGCCCATGCCAAAGTGGTTCGCGACTGACCGGTAGCTGTCTGGCGTTGCAAGCTTCCAGAGGGCTATGGCCACTCGCTTCTGGACAGTCAGGGCTGCTCGCATCCGGGTGTCATTGTGCTTCAGGGCAGGGGACAGCAACTCACAAAGTTCAAGGAAAGTTCCCTTCCGCATGCGAAAGTTTCGCAGCCACTGGGATTCATCCCAGACCTACAGCACTATGCGGTCCCACCAGTCAGTGCTTGTTTCCCGGGCCCAGAATCGCCGTTCCACAACATCCACATGACCCATTGCCACCGTGATGTCCTCGGCGCTGGGTCCCGTGCTTTCTGACAGGTCTGTGCTACTCTCAGACTTCAGGCCCTCACCGCGGTGCTGTAGCCTCCTCGCCTGACTTATCTGCATCTGCCTCTGGGAAAGGTGGATAAGCTGCGAGGCGTTGAGAACGGCCACAACTGCAGCGATGGTCGCAGCGGGCTCCATGCTCGCAGTGCTGTGGCGTCCGCGCTGTCACTGTCTAGAAAAGTGCGCGAACTGATTTCCCGCTGGCGCTTTCAGGGAGGGAGGGTGGGAGTGATGGACGGATGACGACAGTTACCCAAAAGCACCCTCGACACATTTTTTTACCCAGAAGGCATTGGCGGCTCCACCCAGAATTCCAATGGGCAGCGGGGACTGCGGGAACTGTGGGATAGCTGCCCACAGTGCACCGCTTCCAATGTCGACGCTTTCCCCGTTAGTGTGGACTCACAAAGTTGAATTACTGTCCTTAGTGTGGACACACACGTTCATATATCAATTCCAAAAATTCGATTTAAGTAAAATCGAACTACTCTCGTAGTGTAGACATACCCTAAGTTCCAAGAATTTCTTAGAAATTTGGGGTCACTTGATTTTGAACAGGATCCCTTTAATATTAAAAAAAAAACCCTGAAGGCTGTGCATAATCCCATTTTAAAAAATGTAATTGTATAATTCCACTAAGACAATCATTACTTCTTACAGTTTAGACAAAATGAAAGCAGAAGAGCGTTTCAATCTTTATGCCAAAAATTCAAGCACTGTAAACTCATTCTGAAGTTCTGCATCAGAAAATGAGTTATATAATGTGTGCTTCAAGTGTAACAAGTGTCTTTCTTTGTGACGTACATCATTATGGGTATAAGAAATCCCTCTGTCAAGTACTTTGCAAGGATCTTACTCTAAAAGAGCAAGAACACATTTGTATACAAGTCATAGGACACAGGTGGCAAGCAAATGCTCCATCAATAAATTGGTATCTTCTAACAGAGATCAAGCACTCCTGAAGAGGTCTTTGAATAATCCTAGCAGGTGCAGAGTACCCTCAACTTCACTTAGCAGGATTAGTCCCTTTATTTGTAGGATAATTTTCAATTGGAAATAAGTTGGATTCCCCGCACAAAGGTGAGCAGCTCCTTACATCCACACAAACATACCAAAACCACATTGGAGCTAGAAATAAGTTTACAAGTGAATACATCACTTGCCTTAAAGTGTTTGCCATGTAAACCAGCCCATCTACAGCAGGCATGGGTACTAAAATGTTGCTATTAGATAATTTGCCGATTGCTACCATGGTACACAGTTTTATAGCAATCACTACCTAATAGAGCACACTGACAATATCCTATAATATCTTGACAACTTTTATACTGTGTCCTGCCAATTCAGAAAGACCAATATTAGACAGTTTCAAATCTACAAATCACTGTTGCAGTGTGCTGTGTTAGTGTGAAGTAAGGAGTCCTTATTCCATGAAGCGTTACAATATATACAGCACTACTCAAATCAGGTCACGATGGGCGCCACTATAATGGACTCATCATAATTCTTCCATTGGAAATCAAAACAGCTCCAGGCTAAACAAAAGCATATGTAGTGCATCGATGCGTAAGTTTATCTGATGTAATCCCACACATTCAGTAACACACACAGTAAGTGCCATACATAAATATATCTGTGTAGGTTTTTATACTGCATTTTTCACCATACTCCACCATACATCTTCGCTGTTTAACTTTACTTACCAATTAAGCCATTTAAAACACAAAATGTTTTAAACAGTAAAAAAGGAGCAGTTTAATATGAATAAAATACCTATCAAACAAGATTTGGCAAGAATAGGCAAGCTACAAGCATGGTAGGGGCTTTCTAACCTAAATGAAAAAGAAAACAAATATACACAGGTCTACTGTGTTTACCTCAGTATTTGGCTGTAGTGTTTGCCCATCTTGAGTTGCAGTTGGTACTATTGCCCACGTTATATTGGCACTAGCAGATGATAAAGAGCTGAAAGCACCATTTTTCAGTTCTGTGGAATGTGACTTTGGCCCATGCCATCCCAGGATGTTTTCTGAAACAGAAAACTAGAGTTAAGCCACAAGATTCATGTTCTAGACAGGATTTTAATCTCAATGTCCTAAATTCTATATATGAATTGCTACTTGTAGTTCTAGTCATCTCCCCGCCCACACCCGCATGTACGCGGGCGCACACACGCACACCCCTACCTTTGCCACTGTAACAGAAAGATGCTTATATCCTGCATTTAGCAACACTTTATTTGCAATAAATTGCCTTTTTGAGGTGGATGGCTAACGTTTACCAAGAAAATTACAAAAGCTATTCAAGCCAGGAATCAATATGGGATAATTAATATAGTAAACAGGAAATTCGAGGTATTTTGATTTTTACTTTCAGCAAATACTTATGAAGCTCATTTTGTTTTCTCCTCTTCCCACTAACTGTGATGTTGCAGCTTAGATTATACCTAATCATCACAACTACACAAACATTACAGAACTCTGTAGCAAAGGTCCAAATTATATTTCATGCTCCAATTATCAAATATGTTTCAGTTAAGGTCACACATTATACATGAAAATAATGTGCAATTTAGTACAACTTTCCTAATAAAAATTAAAAAAAAAAAAAAAAAAAAACTGTCAATAGTTGTCCATGCCAATATTATTTAAAAATCTTAGAATGGCCCTGAAATAAATATTCCTGAATCTGATATAGGTAGATTTTCTCCTCATACTAGAAATATGAGTCAGTATCACAATAAGGAGAATGCTTGATTACTCATCTTCTGAATCAAGTCCCAACCCAAAGACGAGTTCAGACAACATCCATGACCTTTTTTCCCACTCCACCTGTCTGAAGCTGCTATTTTAGCCCACTACATGTCTTTTTGTTTCCCCTCTGTACTGTTAGATGTCTTTCTACATTGGTTAGGAAACCACTTTAGCACCTCTATCAAGACACGGGTTAGAATGCTGTTCACACTAGAAAGAGGTCAACTAAAGATGAGCCTGAACCATAAGCCCCCATCAGCACATTCCTGCCGCCGGGGATATTTGAACTCTCTGGCTTGGGCGAACCTTTAGGAATAACAGTAGCGAAAGCCTAGAGGACAATCTTTGTACCAGTCTACTCTCCAGTTTGTGGGATGGGTTACGTTGCTATCACCCACCTCTCCATCCCAAAAAATACATCAGCACTAAAAAAAGCTCACTAGCCCTCAATCACTGCATTTAGTTTTAGTTATTAGAATTACCAGTAACAGCAGAAAATATCTAGATACAGACCACAAAATGACTAATTGCATGAGGGGCATGTGGAGATGGAAAGGGGTTAGTACAGGAGTGGGGTGATTACAAGCTCTTTGAGACCGACTTTTTTGTGCGTGTTTGTGCGCTCTAAACACTACCATAATACAAGCAATAAAATAAACAACAGATTATGATTATTGTTCAATGAGGTAACTTCTATGCTACTGTTAATTTAACCTATTATAATGTAATTACATATTTACAATGCATTTTGTAACTAGAATATTTCTAATGTGTTTTAAATTATTAAATTTAACAAGTAGGAAGAATAAACTGTGTTTGTTTATCCAAAAAGAAGCTGTCATCTGTTCTAAAGATAAGAAGGAACGTGGACTTAAAATAAATAGAGAGAGCAGAACTTTTAAAATGATTAATTACCCCTTTCACCCATCCCTGGGAATTACTTACGTAAAAATGGTATCCCAAATCAAATTCCACTACCCTTTAATTCAGCATGAAATGGTCACTGAGATGGGATCTAACACTCCAGTTCCTAGGAATCTTTTTGAAAAATCTTAAAAGCTGTGTAAATACAGAAATCAATTTTGAGGTTGATGTGAAGCCACTATAACAACCTAGCAGGTTATCTCCACTCCCCAACCTAATTACACAATGGTTTATTCGGAGCAAGCCCTTACTTCTGTTTTTCTCTTGACTACACACACTTACAATCATTACAGTACAACAGTGAAAGTTATTTTAATGATGCATATAGTGCCTAGTACATATAATATATTCAAAACTAAGGGCTATTCTCTTTTGCTTTGGGGATGTGAGGGTTTCATATATTTTAAAAATTTGTCAATTAAGAAGTGTCCATCTGGTTTAAGATTCCAAATCAGTATTGGAATATATACCTAGACTTTAAAAAAAACATTTCCAAAAGGTATATTGTACAGAATGGTTAAAATACAAAACATTAAAAAGCAATTTCTCTTGCACTTACTTGCCAAGTGAGGCCATGAAGTTTCCATATTTCCCCAGCAACATTTCAGTGACATCACAAAGCTATATAAGTCTCCTTGCTCACATTAGGAGTTTATGATGTCATCCATTGCAGAAGAAAGCCAGAAACTAACCGAGGCCTCAATAGGCAAATTAAGCATGAACATATTTTCAAAGATCTTTAGATGTAAATATAAAAGGCTTGCTTGTGTTTTATTCTAAATACACACAATAAGACACCATTCCCATTGGCCCGGGGTAAGAGTAGTGTTCTTTATTGCTATTGCTGGATCTTTCTTGGGGACTGCACCTTGATAGGGTGGGCAAGCTTATGCAGTCCAAAGACCTTCCAAGTTATGCTGGTGGAAGTTTTCACTCCTTGTAGGATGGGGACCAGACAAGAAACAGTCCATTGGTTCTCCAGGTTGGGGGTTGAGCAACAGGCCAGTAATCTATCCTCATGAAAAAAACCTAAGTTATAGAAATGCAACAATGTCAATAAGTAGGCAGAGCCTTTTTTGTGCAGCAATTCTAAGCAACGTTTGGCAGCTCAGTACAGATTCAGATGCAGCTGGAGATCTGAGTTCAGTTTGTGATCCTGGTCCTATTTTTGCTTTAAGTGATGTGGAAACAAAGCAAGGGACAATCCCACTGCTCCAAAATGAGCTCTGACAGACTAAAAGAACAACACTGAAGGGCCCTGGAGACCTGCCCGGGACATCCACAGAGTTCTGTAAGAGATGCATGCCTTCAGAGTTAAAGGATAAAATTGAATGAACACAGGTTCAACTAAAAAGTTATCAAGTCCTCTTGAGGGAATTAATGTGGCTGTAGCAAAATAATTACATATTTTGGCTAGCCACACAAGACCAATTTTGTGTAACTGATATGCCACGTGTGTCTCTTCTTTTAACCATCTCCCAAAATAATAATATAGCTCTCAGAGAAAAAAGGCCATGAACATGAGCAATTTGGCCAAGATTTGACAAAGTTTGTGTGAGGAAGACTTGAAATTTTGTTCTAAAATAAACACAAAGTTAAAATGAACTCAAAGTAATTACATATTTTGGCTAGCCACACAAGACCAATTTTGTGTAACTGATATGCCACGTGTGCATGTCTCTATTTTTATTAGGTGATAGTGACTAATAATGTATATATGTGTTGTCCTTCTCTCCTTGCCATATGAATAGCTTATTATTGGATAATACAACAAATGATAAAGAATATAGCAGAACTGTCTGACCCTTTCCTAAATAGGACTGGAGAGGGGAGGGTACGGTGGAAGAGAAAGTAAATCAGCCAATCATTCCTTTAGTCTATCCACTCTCCCGTCTCTTATTTGCATACTGCAATCCTATTGACCATTGTATTTACAAAGTACAGACTTTTTTTTTAATTAAAAAAAGATTTTTTTTTATAGCAAGTGAACATGAGAGAAAAAAGTGTCATCTGAATGACACTGCGTTTGTGCAGTTAGGATCAGAACTGCAGAACCAGTTCTCTGTACAAGTGTACAAATAAATATTTTATGGATACTTTATTTTTAACTACATCTTTTTTGCTTCAATATAAAGACACCTGGTGTCAGGCCAGAACTCACCATCTGCTCCCCTTCTTCCTTCCAAGGTCTTAAACTCTTTTACTGAAATAAAATCTATGGGAACTACGCACGTGTGTTTTCCCCATCTGTCCCAAGGGCAACCATGACCATCACAGAGAAAAACAGCCTTTGCCAGTATGGCACTATGCCCACATATTCTTCATAGAGATTGTTGTTATAGGACATGATTATGGCATAACTATGATGTATTTTATGCAAGGTAAGGCATGTGAGATATATTCAGTAAGTCAGAACCTTTTCAATAATGACTATCCTATTTGTATGCATGTATCATTTTTGTATCTGAAGTTAGATGCAAAGACAATATTCCTATTACAAATGTGTTTACAGCTGGGGAACGCCCACTAGACAGAATGCAATCAGTCTACATGGCTCGCTGGGAAGAGCCATTACGGAGCACAATAGGTCTTTGAAGATGCTAATCTCCCATTGGGAAGCCTACCTGGGGACGCTGCAAACAGCCTGAGTTATGGCAGCAGGCACATGTGACCAAGTCACCTGGTACTGGACTCCATGATAATACCAGTATTTTTGCACTGACTGAGGGTGGGAATCACACTGGGAGACACAGGATTCCTGCCATATCCAAAAACTATTTAAGGCAGGGGAGTGACATCATTGAGGTTGATTCTTCATTGATTTCCTGCCCAAGAAAGAGAACTGCTGGAAACACCTGAGAACAAAAAGACTGGACTAGGGGAGAAGGGCTGAGGCCAGGCTAGAAGGTGTCTGGACTGTGAAAGGAATATCTGGAGTTTTAAGCTGCAAGCAAGTGCAGCTTGCCTTCAAGAATCTCTGCAATCTGCCTAAAACAGCATTTAGGGTGAGAAATTGCTATTTATAACCTGTTTCTTTAGTATATTAAGCTTAGATTGTGGGTTAGATCAAAGCAGATTACCTAGCAAATAAAACTATTTGCTATCCCTTATAATCACTTAAAATCTATCTATTGTAGTTAATAAACTTGCTTTTGTTTTGTCTAAAACCAGTGTGTGTGGAAATCATAACTTGGGGCAGAAAGCTGTGTATATCCCTCTCCATATTGAGGGGGCGAATTTCATGAGCTTGCACTGCAGAGTACTGTACAGTGCAAGATGGTACAATTTTGGGTTTACCCTCTAGAGAGCCATGTGCCCTTGAGTACTGGGCAACTCCTTAGCTGAGCCTTCCCATGCAGAGCTGATCTCAGTATCTGTGTGTATAACTGCAGCTGGGTGTGTTGCTAGCTGTATGTGTCCTGGTAAAGTGTAGTCTGAAGCCTGAGGGAGGGCTTGGCTGGCTTGCCCAGGAATACAGTGTAAACGGAGCTCAGGCTGGTGGGTCAGGTAGGCTCAGAGGTCCCCAAGTTCCAAGTGGCACCCCGAGGGGGGAACCCATCACAGTCAGCTTAATCAATATTTTTAAAGTGGCTGTTGAAGCCTACACAACCAAGTTCTGATCCAACCAGCAATATCAGGATGCCACAAGTCAAGGACCAAAAGGGAAAAGCACATCTTCTTTCCCATGGTCTCTTCAGACAAGAAATATCAATTGGCTGTATTCCATCTGCTTGGAGTCTAACTAGTTAACAGAACAGCTGGACATGCAGCATCTCAGAAAAAGCAGTAAATGAAATATCTTTGACACACCCCCTAAAAGCAAACTGCAGTGATTAGTCATAATAGCTTAGAAAGCTAAAAAATTTTTACTAAGAATGTTATGAAAAACTAGTTTTCATAACAGATTTTAAAAATATCTATGGCTTCTACTAGAAATTCTCTCATGACACACTTCAGAGCCCCAGCAGCATTCTCCTTTAATCTGCCAGATCTTACTTTTTAGCAGTGAGGTCCCCCTAGCCCTATGCTGCACATGGTAAATGGAGCTGGTTTTCGCCAGTGAGAGCTGCCATCTAAGTAATATCACATCCTGTTTCCCTGAAGTAAGCAAAGCCTTATGAGGGCACTTAAGGACCAAGAATATTCAGAGCCCATTAAAAACCATAATAAACACTGGTCTACAATTTTTGAGAAGTCGTCTGCTTCAGAGATAAAATGTGCTATTATGTATTTTGATGTTCTGAATTCAAATATGACAATTAAAACAACTGACTGGCTACTATTTCTAAGATATTTAAGTTTTTACATTTTATGTCTATGTATATTGTGTAGATAGTAGAGTTTTAATCATAAATTGTAAACCTAGGTCTTTTCATGTGTTTATGGTTGCTTTACATGATAATATTTCACCTGTCCTGTTTATGTAACACTAACAATCAGCAAAAGGGTTATATAAATAAAATTGATTATAAAACAAAAGGCAAAAAACTATTATGTACATAGTTTAGTCCTATTCAGTGTCTACTCGGCGCTTCTTGGCTTGTCTCTTGTATTCATTAAATGGAGCATCTCCTGTCACCGTCCAGCAATAGTCTGCAAGCATTGATGAGCTCCATTTGCCCTGATAGCATTTCTCCATTGGTGCAATGTCCTGGTGAAATCGCTCGCCGTGCTCGTCGCTCACTGCTCTGCAGTTCGGTGGAAAAAAAATCTAGATGAGAGTGCAAAAAATGTATCTTTAGTGACATGTTGCAACCAAGGCTTTTGTATGCCTTGAGGAGGTTTTCCACCAACAACCTGTAGTTGTCTGCCTTGTTGTTTCCGAGAAAATTTATTGCCACTAACTGGAAGGTTTTCCATGCCGTCTTTTCCTTGCCACGCAGTGCATGGTCAAATGCATCATCTCGAAGAAGTTCACGAATCTGAGGACCAACAAAGACACCTTCCTTTATCTTAGCTTCACTTAACCTTGGAAATTTTCCACGGAGGTACTTGAAAGCTGCTTGTGTTTTGTCAATGGCCTTGACAAAGTTCTTCATCAGACCCAGCTTGATGTGTAAGGGTGGTAACAAAATCTTCCTTGATTCAACAAGTGGTGGATGCTGAACACTTTTCCTCCCACGCTCCAAAGACTGTCGGAGTGGCCAGTCTTTCTTGATGTAGTGGGAATCTCTTGCACGACTATCCCATTCGCGGAGAAAACAGCAGTACTTTGTGTATCCAGTCTGCAGACCAAGCAAGAGAGCAACAACCTTCAAATCGCCACAAAGCTGCCACTGATGTTGGTCATAGTTTATGCACCTCAAAAGTTGTTTCATGTTGTCATAGGTTTCCTTCATATGGACTGCATGACCAACTGGAATGGATAGCAAAACATTGCCATTATGCAGTAAAACAGCTTTAAGACTCGTCTTCGATGAATCAATGAACAGTCTCCACTCATCTGGATCGTGAACGATGTTGAGGGCTGCCATCACACCATCAATGTTGTTGCAGGCTACAAGATCATCTTCCATGAAGAAGAATGGGACAAGATCCTTTTGACGGTCACGGAACATGGAAACCCTAACATCAACTACCAGGAGATTCCACTGCTGTAGTCTGGAGCCCAACAGCTCTGCCTTACTCTTGGGTAGTTCCAAATCCCTGACAAGGTCATTCTGTTCACCTTGTGTTATGAGGTGTGGTTCAGAGGAGGAGGATGGGAGAAAATGTGGGTCCTGTGACATTGATGGTTCAGGACCAGAAGTTTCATCCTCTTCCTCATCTGACTCAAGTGAGAATGATTCTGGTGCATCAGGAACCTTCTCCGTGGGGTACTGGGCGTATAGCTGATGGAATGTTTGGATAATGCACAGTCCACTTTTTCTTCTTTGACACACCTTTCCCAACTGGAGGCACCATGCAGAAGTAACAATTGCTGGTATGATCTGTTGGCTCCCTCCAAATCATTGGCACTGCAAAAGGCATAGATTTCCTTTTCCTGTTCAACCACTGGCGAAGATCTGTTGCACAAGTGTTGCAGCATATGTGTGGGGCCCACCTCTTGTCCTGAGCTCCAATTTTGCAGACAAAATAAAGGTGATAGGCTTTCTTAACCATAGTGGTTATACTGCGCTTTTGTGATGCAAAAGTCACTTCACCACAAACATAGCAGAAGTTATCTGCACTGTTCACACAAGTACGAGGCATCTCTGCTCACTTTGGCTAAACAAAAATGTGTCCCTTTGCAAAATCAAACATGCATCATCCATGACTTCTAGGAATAACATGATGCAATTCATATCATGTATGACGCAATACCAGCTTCAGATTGCGTCATTCATTGTTTTGCCTAAAAAGCAAGTACTGTCCAAACCCAGTCAGAGATTTATTCATAGATCCAGTCAAAGATGTATTTTAGTCATTTCTGGTTTAAATTGAGATCCCTTCCCTTTATAACTCACTTATCCTCCGCCATTCCCAAGTCAAGGGTCGTATATACTGACCCAATAGCATATCTTGAAAACTAGAGCGAATCAACAATTTTAAGCATCATTTTCGTTCTCAGTGACCCAGAATTAGTAAGTTTGACTACATTTATTTCAGAAGCATTTTGGCTGTAGAGCAGTGAAATCAGAGAATTTCAAAGTGAATTCTTTAACATTTGTTTTAGTTACTTTAACAGTTATATTTAAAATTAGAGGATATGACAACACATCTCCTCTCTACTTGATACAGATAACGTCCACACTAAAGTTGGCAGGCACCCAGTTTTTGACCGGAACACCTGGTCAAAAAGGGATCCTGGTGGCTCCAGTCAGCACCGCTGACGGGGCCATTAAAAGTCTGGTCAGCGGCACAGTGGGGCTAAGGCAGGCTCCCTGCAGCTCCCAGAAGTGGCCAGCATTTCCCTCCAGCTCCTAGGTGGAGGAGCTGCCCTACGGGTTCTGCGCGCTGCCCCCGTCCCGAGTGCCAGCTCCGCAGCTCTCATTGGTGAGGAACTGCAGACAATAAAAGCTGTGGGGACAGCGCCTGCGGACAGGGGCAGCTCGCAAAGCCACATGGCCGTGCCTCCACCTAGGAGCCGGAGGAAAATGCCGACTGCTTCTGGGAACCGCCTGAGGTAAGCACCGCCCAGAGCCCACACCCCAAACCCCCTCCTGAACGCCAAGCCCCTGCCCCAGGTTGGAATCCCCTCCCACATCCTAACTCCCTCCCAGAGCCCACCCCTCGCACCCCATCCCACATCTCAACCCCGTCCCACACCCTGAGCCCCCTCCCACACCCAAATTCCATCGCAGAGCCATAACCCCACATCCTCTCCCGCACCACAACCCCGTCCC
Organism: Chrysemys picta bellii; assembly: GCF_011386835.1. Classification (NCBI taxonomy): domain Eukaryota; kingdom Metazoa; phylum Chordata; order Testudines; family Emydidae; genus Chrysemys; species Chrysemys picta. The sequence continues at coordinate 77,814,483 of NC_088792.1, forward strand.
AGCCCTGAGCCCCCTCCCGCACCCAAACTCCCTCCCAGAGCCCACACTCCGAACCCCGCAGCCAGAGCCCTCACCCCAACTCCCTGCACCAGCCCAGAGCCCTCCCCACACCCTGAACCACTCATTTCTGGCCCCACCCCAGAGTCCTCACCCCCTCCTTCACCCCAGCTCCCTGCCCAGCCCGGTTAAATTGAGCGAGGGTAGGGGAGAGCAAGCGACAGAGTGGGGGGGATGGAGTGAATGGGGGCGGGGCCTCTGATAAGGGGTGGGGAAGGGGGCGGGGCAGATATGTTTGGTTTTCTGCAATTGGAAAGTTGGCAACCCTAGTCCACACCTCCCAAATAAAAAACCTCACCATCTGCACTACTAGTCAGACATGTTATTGCTGCCCAATGGTATAGCCCCTCTGTTCCCACTTCGGGCACTTAGTGCTGAAAATACCATGAATATATATATTCATCATGGAAATTACTATTTTTGCATAAAATTGAATAAAAATTAATATTTTGCATTTCAGCTACTTGTTCTCAATCACACCAAATCTCTTGATTGAGAATGCTTTGTCTTCTGCTCTCGTGTACTTTGTCCCAGATTTTGTGATCTTATCCAGAAGGCACAAGTGTATCAGCAGTTCACAGGCCAAAATTTGGTCTTTCACATAGCTGGGGCTTGATCCATTAATTGATTTGAATATTTATGTATTTTCTTCAACATACTGCAAATGAAGTAGGAATAGAAGAAAGAATTTCTAGAATTTCAAGGTCATCTTTCTAAATTATTTCCAGTGCCCATTTGTTTCCAGAGATGATGCAAGAACTGAATAAATGTTTCAGCCATCCTCCAACAGGATAATGGTGGTTGAGCTACAGGAATCATTATTTTGACCTCCTAATATTAGGAGATGACACCATGGGTCATCCCTTTCGTTGAAGAAAGACTCTCTTGCATCTGCAGTAACCAAAAACTGTCTGAACACTGTAGAATTAAAATCTCTGAATTAGAATTGGCTAGAGGATTACTTAGAGGCATTAGGTATAAGTTTATTCAGCTCTGATGAATCCTGAACAGCTTACTCTAATGACTCCCCCCCCCGAAATGACAATCCTATCAAAGGAGGCCTGAATAAAATTAAATCAAGAGGAGAAACCTGTAATCATGGCTTTTAGCCACAGGTTCCTTCAGGCAATTGTGTTGCATAACTGGACCCTGGAAGAAAAATCTCATGTTGCAAAGTTCATCTTTTTAACAGGAGAGAGCAGACTAAATATTTTATAAGCTTTTTAGCCTCTCTGTTCCTCTTGATTTTCTTTTTCCTAGTTTCCTAGTTTAACTATGTGTGTATTCAAACTCTAACAGTAAGAGCAGATGCTATGCCTGCCTTCAAGCCCATGCAAACAGATTGTGAACTTCTAAGGGAATTTTTGGCTTTCCTTTCTATGAAACCTTTGGAAATACTGGTTCCATCCATGGGAATTAGAAACCTTATTAATACCAAGAGGGAACAGCTTATTGTAAGGCTAGAGGACCAACAATTGTATTCGTCCAGCTCCGCCATCTCAGCCAGTTTACTTGTTTCACATGGATCTAAAGAAGACTGTCCAGAGATATAGGAATAGGATGTATTTCCTTCTTTCTCGAAAGGATTTTTGTGTAGTCTTTGCTTCCTACCCCTTTCCCATGAAGAAAGCTAAAACAAAGCCAAGAATTTAAAGACCTCTTCTCAGTTAAAGAGGAATGCTCCTTCAATTTACTTTTTAAATACTTGCATTTAGTTTGCATCTCTTATGAGGTGAGTGGAACATGGAAGGTAAGAAGGGTCCTTTGGTTCTTGTGCTTCGTACGCCTATGTAGATTATTTAAGGTGTGTAGTTATCCCTGGATTCTCTTTAGAAGTCTGAATTAAGACAGGGCCCCAATAGAATATTATGCAAATGTGAAAATGTAACTTTATGCCAAGAACACACATAACTGTTTTATGTTCTGCATAGCTCCACAAAAATACCGAAGCTCCCCAACCTACGCAAGCATTCCATTCCGGAACGCCTTGTGTAAGTCGAGTTTTGCGTAAGTCGGGAATGTATCTCCGACAATTATGCAAAAAAAAAAAAAAGGAGGGGGGGGCACTTATGGAACTTTTTCCGTAAATCCGGATTTCCATAAGTCGGGTTTGCGCAACCCGGGGAGCGTCTGTAGCCTTTTCATGCCATCTTTCCACTCCTCAGCTCATCATCTAGCCCTTCTGCCATCCTTCTCCAGGTCTGTTTCCCATCCAGTTGTCTCTGCAGCTTTGTGGTTGGGTCTTACCTGACGGTTAAGCTAATTAGTAGGGCAAGTATTTTCCGGCAATTAAAACAGTAATATCAGATTTTCAAAGCTTTATATTTCAGATATGCATTATATTAATACAAAAAATACATGTATTGACAAACAAGCAATATGTAATCCTTTACTGCACAAAAATGCAGTAGCCTACATTAGTGTTTACAGACTATTTTTTAAACCGAAATTGTCATTTTTAGAACATAAAAAAATGTATTAAGTGATCATCACTATAAACACAAAACAAAATTCTTGCCATACAAGACTATACATTTAAAATAAAAGTTGGATTATTGTTTTATGCAACGATCTAACAACATCGGGAACTATGGAATAATTACATTTCTGCTTAAAGTAAACTAATGTTTTATTGAAAATATGTGCACATCACCTATATCAGCATAAAAATATTCATTGAAACACACTTAGGACGCATTAAAACTCATTTGGGCATACATCTTCATACTTGCCAATAACATACAGTAACGTTGCGGGGTTAGCACTTGTTCAAGTTTGAAGAAACTGCATTCAGCATCAACTGAGTTGCACAGGATCACCAAAACACCACAAGCAATCTGGCTAAGTCTTGGCAAACATTTGTCCATGCTTTTCCAAAAACTGGAGAGAGAAATGTCATTGGTACTAGGAAGTTCATTTACAATGTTCAAATAAACTCCCCACTCACCCTCAGGTACAGAACTCAGCAGCAGAACACTCAGTTCATAGTCACTGAAGTTGTGGGAGAGTACACAAATTTGCTTGGGATCAAGGATTCTCACATCGCGAAAAAAAAAATCTATATGCTGGCTGTTTCTCTGTATTTACATACCTCTGCAGTTTCTCTGCATAGTTTTGAAAAACTTGATGCTTGAGATTGTCTACTCTAGTACATTCTGTCCTGCGTACTGCAGTATTACCACCAAATCAAATGCAATGTTGTACACTTCCGTTGGTAATGTTGACCATGATTCAAATGTAAGTAGTGTCCGAACAAGTGGAGTGGCTTCTGCTTAGATAAAAATTGAATGTGCCACAAAATGATTCATTGAAATAAACATTTAGCTCCTCTAAAACGGCAGTCGTCCTCCACTTTGATTTCCCAACCAAAGAACCCCTTGTAATTCTCCACGAGTACTCCACTTGATGGCAAAGATAGTCTATGGCTTTAAACCAAGTATTCCATCTTGTTACAACCCATTGCGGAGGTAATGTTGGGCTTTCAACTCCACAGTCGATAAGGTAGACTCTAAGTGGGCGTTTACATATCAGCTTTTTTATTAGAGCACACAGACGGTCCACTTCTGTAAACAAACAGAGCCAGCACTCGCCTAGTAAAGCTGTAACGTATGCCCAGGAGGTCCCATGAATGCAGCTGGTTAAAATGCCGCTTAAACGGTCTTTGAATGACTTTCACATGTATTTTGCATTATCTGTCACAAACTAGTACATTTGAAAAGTCAATTTCATGTTATATAAGGGTCTTTATAACAGCTTGTGCAACTGCAGAGTAGCTAACACGCTCTAATTCCACTGTTTCTACAAGCTTAGCAGCAGCTGGGCAATCTTCTGAAACCTGCATCAGCTGTATTAGAATAATTTGCAACATACCAGTTCACATTGTCTGTATATTCATCCACAGTTACAGTTACGTGCTGATCCTTCAACTCAGTGACCAGTTGTTGCTTGTTTAGTTCAAATACACGGGGAAGATTGACTTGTCTCGGTGTACTTGCTTGCAGGATACAGACCCCATTTCATAAGTGCTCGTTTAGGAATTCTCACATTTTGTCTGTTTTTTCTAGTGCAATGTTTGCGTTGCAACAGCCCTCCACCCAGTATTCCTGATTTTCATTTTGTTGTGCAAGCACACCAGTAGTTGTGAGCTGTTGCTTTACTGTCGTCTCATCGCTGCTCTCTAGCCTTTGCTTTCCTTTTCCCCATTGCTGCAATATGACATGGACCTTTAATGTGGTTGAGTATGTGGCCCTTTTTAACACGGTCAAGAACTTGGCTGCAAATTGTACAAAATAACTTCCCTCCATCCACATGGAGCACATCTTTGCCGAATGCTTTAACTATCCTCAGACTTAACCATTTTAGGCATTGGTAGTAAATGGCTTGAACAGCTGAAGCACAAAGTGGAAAAATCAGAAGAAATCGGCGATTCCGGAAATGAAAGATAATTTCAGAAGATAAAAGCAGCAATATCAACAATTTCCAGAAAACACCGGCCCTACTAATTAGAAAGGACTTTTTTTTTCCCCCTGAGGAGTGAGGGATGGTGGTTCTTGAAAGGTTTTTAAGTAAATTACGTAGAGATGGCAAAGTTGTTATCAAGCCATCCATATGTGAAGAACCATTGGTTTACATCTGGTCTTATAACGAGTCCTGATCCTACAATCGAGTCTAACAGAGAAATGTGTGTGTGAACCCTCTGGCTGATTATACTGTGACATGTTAGATCTTTATTTTGAAGCAGTCTACAGAGATCTAGAATCGGGCTAATTAAGATGAGGGTCCACATAGGTGCCAGGCTCAGGGTCCTACTTTGTAACTATGTAACCACATGCCAAAGGTAAATAGCAAGAGACTATTGCTTTCTCTTTCCAAACTTAGAGAAAACCGCAAGCACTGACTCAATATATAGGGGGATTCAGTCCTCCCTAGAGATTTCTATTTAGAAAAAAAAAATAGATAGAATTGGTTATTAAAGTACATTGTGTTAAATTTCAATTTATTAAAAAAATCTGCTTTTTAAAAAACAAAATTACTTTTCTTTGAAAATACAGATTCTTCTCTATATTTTTGAACTTAAGACAAAATTAAATATTTGCTCTTTCCAAACCCTATTTGCACAGAAGACACTTAATGGCTCTTTTGCTCCCTTTTTCTGATGTTGATATTTTCTACAATATTTGTGGCTCAGAAGGAAAATGTTGGTATCTCACTCCAAGGAAGCTTATTTGGTGTTGATCCCGAGTCATTTCGTTTAAGGAAAAGTCCATCCTGCCTATCTGGGGATCATAATTAAAAAAAAAAAATACATAGACCAGGAAAAAGACAGCTTGTGCTCACCTGAAGGCAATGTCCTATTATTGTGTTGGCCTGCCTGATGCACACTCTGCTGTAATAAATTCAGGCATTCTCCAAGGCAGCTCAGGGTGGCAGCAGAGGTAGCTTTTAAAAGCAGCAAGTCCTGATCCAAGGCAGAAAGAGGTCCAGAACCTGGCAGGGATTCAATGGCTTGCACAAGATTCTTCTGTTGTCCCTCCACTTGACTCATGAGCTGTAAGGGTGAAAAAAAAGCCATGTGGTCATAAGGAAAGCCTTCATTTGCACCCTTACAAATTGACGCGCCGACTGTCTTACTATAGATGAATGTTAACGTTCAGTTCGTTAATAGAAAACAGATATGAATAAAAATATCTGTGTGAAGAACATAGGCACACTGAAAGAATGAGAATTTTAGATTCTTGATTTAAAAAAAAAAAAACTAATGCCACTCAAAAAGGAAAAAAAACGAACAGTTCAGTATGTTAGGGCAAAACGTCTTTAAAAAAAATAGTTGGCATCCTAGATTTCAGGTATGAATCATGCTTTATGCTTTTCACTATATGAAAATTATCTAGTGCTATCTCCTTTTCCTTTATTAATTCAAGCTTATAATTCCTCTCCCCAGGATATGATCTGACAATCCAGATGAAACTAAGCAGCATCTCCTGTCTTCTTCCATTTATAAAATGCTCTGTCATGGATAAAGTGAGGGTGATTTTCATGTCTCAAAAAAATGGCATGCATGGCATACTTGCATAAAAGACAGTAGATGAGAAAATAATGCAAAGTGCAGTACTACATATGTTGGTTGGTATTAAAAAAAAAAGGGAGTAAAGCAACTTTCAGGAACTCTCCATATGGCTGAGAGAGGAAAGAGGGTATTAAAATGCCTAGTACATTTGAGTCTTATAGCCTCTAAGCAGTAGGGGGTACAGCACACAACTTTCCAAAGACAAAGACTAAATGGAGCACTGGCAAAGGCAGGTGCAAATACCATTGAAATAACTGGAACCCGAACCCACTTATGCTAGGGCTGAATTTGGCTCAAGATGTTTGGCTCAAGATGTTTGTGAAGCTCTCAGACCTCAACAGGTTATGGCTAGAGACAGATTTTATCCCTGAACTCAGAGGGATGGTTTGAAGACCATGTCATTCTGCTGGTGCCATCAGTTGGTACATCCCTTACAAGTGTTTGTAGAAGGATTTCTTTGTTAATTTGTTATGCTGCCACCTACACAGTCTTTTCTTCCACAAGGCAGAATTTGACTCAGACTTGTTCTTGAGCCTCTTTCTTTGATGTAATGTATCTCAGAAGGCAAAGTTAAACTAAACATACCCATGGTTGTGTATACTTACTTGTGGTTCAAGCAAACTCTCACTAGGGTGACCAGACAGCAAGTGTGAAAAATCGGGATGAGGATGGGGGGGAGGGGGGGGTAATAGAAGCCTATATAAGAAAAAGACCCAAAAATCGGGACTGTCCCTATAAAAACGGGACAGCTGGTCACCCTCTCACTGAGCAACAAAACATAAGACAGGATTTAGTCACACCAGTATTTAAAAATATTAACAAAATGAACAGAAACAGTGTCCACTAAAACACTGATGTACAACTTAACTTGATCACTAAACGTATCTAGAGTCAAAATATGAACTCCCTTCAATTGGCCAACACAGATACATTTGAACCCCAGTAGCGTTGACCTTCAAACAGTTAATCAGAAGAACATCATCTCCAGAATGTATGCTATATACCACTGGGACTCTGTGGCAGTTCTCTTTCACTAGAGCTCATCTGCCAAGCTGAAAGCAAAAACCACATTTTCTATAACTCTGGGCACCCTCCAACTCCCTCTCCAACAATTTTTCCCCATCTCTGGTTATTTCTCCAGTCTAGGACTCCCGTCTAAAGATATACAGGAAGATACCCCTGGGGAGTTCTGTAAAATTTTAGTTATGTCAGATCCTAATGCTGAAAGTTTCAGGGTTAAGAGAACATCTATTTCTCAAACCATAAAAGGAATTTTAGATCACATTTTAAAATAAAACATGCACAATATTCCACATGCAGTATACTATTTTGTCCTTTTCTGTTTTTAAAAAAATTGCGTATTTTTCTAAATCTGGCATTTAAAACCCTTAAAAGTAAAGTGCTATTTAATAAAACTTGTAAGGGTATTTAGTAAGTGTACACACACAGTATCATAGACTAAACTTCACAATCAGAACATGATCAGAGAGCTAAATAAATCAAAACCAACCTGACTCCAGCTAGATTAACATCTGGCTGAGTTTACAGACCTGTGAATGCTTATAACATCAACAGTACAATACACCACATTATTTGTGCTGTTTCTATAATTCAACTTATTATCAGATTTAACCATGACATCATATAAGATATACACTTACACTAGCATTTACAAAGCTCTCTAGATACTGTATATATCTTTCATGTAACGAATTTAAAATTAATCAGATTACAAACTTTTCAGAGCAGGCGCTATTCTACTCTGTTTATACAGCACCTAACACAGTGGGTCTCTAGGCTCTACCCTAACACAGATAAATAGTAATCCTGACTGGGGCCTCAACACACTAGCCTAATACAAGCAGTACCAAACACTGAGTTTGTAACTTGTTACCAAAAGGTAGCTATAATCCTAGCATAGATAAATGATTAAAATGTACATTTTCAAGCTAAAATGCAACTTTACTAGAAACACACTCCAAACCCTCAGAGGATTCAGATGCTTTCATTCAGCACTTTTCAGATAAGTTATTGTATTACACAATTGAAATTTCTAAGAATAATTTAATGTAATTAGTATTACTTTAGTGGAAGCCATCAATAAAAAGGCATTAATGCCTTAAATAAATCTCATGTGAACATAGTTTAATTAATAAGATAATTGTAGGCTTAGACTCAAGATTCCAAAGCTGCAGAAAAAGCTTTAAAAAAATCTAGGTGAATTTATAAGAATAAAATATTTCTACCTTCATTTGATTATATTACCACCTTACATATTACAATGAACTGAATAGGTTGCATACTTTTTTTTAAATGTAGTACGCTTCACGCACAGTCTCTCAAAATACTCTGGTAAGAAATAAATGACGTTTTGCTGAGATGGATGACTAATAATGCACAAAGATTGAATCCAAAGGAAAAAGAAAAGAAAGTTGACTATATTAAAGATGAAATTAAGTATCCTTGCAGACAAGTTATAGGCGGGGGCAAACTATGGCCCATGCGCCACATCCGGCCCACAGGACCCTTCCCTCTGGCCCCCAAGCTCCTGCCAGGGAGCAAGGTCAGGACAGGCTTGTGGAGGAGCCAGCCCAACTCTCTGGCAGTGCGGTGAGCGGAGCGGAGGCTAGCCCCTGGCCCCTCCCCTTCTGCTCCCCTCCCTCCCTGGCAGTCACAGGTCCCCCAGCACCTGGGGCAGTGTGGCTGCAGCTCCGGCCAGGCAGCACGGCTATAGCGCCGCCAGACCTGGTGCTCCAGGGTGGCACAGTCAGGGGGGAAGGAGGCAGAGGGAGTTCTGGGGAGGTGTGGGGGAGGGGGGAAAAGGGGTGTTGCAGGGGGGACAGTCAAGGGGCCTGGGCCCTTCTGCCGGGGATAGGGGTAGAGCAAGCCAGGGCCTCCCTCCACTCCCAGCATGCTTGACCCCTGTTCCCAGCAGCCAAGCCCAGACAGGGAGCGAGCCCTGCCCAACTGCCAGGGAGAGCAGCTAAACGAGCAGGGGAAACACACAGGGAAAGGACTGAGCCCCCCTTTTTCCCACCCCACAGGTAACATGGGGCAGGGAGAGCAGGGAGGGTTGGATAGGGGGCAGGGGGGCAGTCAGGGGGTGGGGAGCAGGGGAGATTGGATGGGGTGGGGGTCCCGGGGGTGGGGAACATGGGGGATTGGCTAGGGGACTGGCGTCCCGGGGGGATGGTCAGGGGGCCGAGAACAGAGGTGTTTGGATAGGATGCGGGAGTCCCGGGGGGAATTCAGGGGTGGGGAGCATGGGGGGTTGGATGGGGGTGTGGGTTCTGGGGAGCTGGATAGGGGGCAGGGGCCAAGCCACGCCTCTCTGTTTGGAGAGGCATAGCCTCCCCTAGCCTTCCATACCCGGTCCTCCATACAATTTCTGCAAAAAGTTTGCCCACTCCTGTTCTATGTTATATATAAAAGCTATAATTAACTGCTAAAAAATTAATTTAAAAAAAAAATCAAGAAATATTGTAAGTGCCATTTCTGCAGTAGAAGAAAAATCACAGTAATTCAATAGTTTGTTAAAAGGTATATTAATCTTTCCGCTGCAGAAATGCCATCTTACAAACCTTGAATGTCAACTTTGATTTAAAGTGGCAATTTGTTTCTGAGACTCAGTAAAAAAGAAAAACCCTTCGTTAAGGGTATTCTAACAAAAATAAACTTTTTATTATCGTTTTATCACCATCCTAAGTTAGAGATAAATTGAAACTAAAAAAAAAAAAAAAAAACTTCTAACTAGCCCACCTAAGTTGACAACACATGACTGCTTTTTTGGCATGGCCTTAAAGAGACCTCATCTTGTAAATCAGCCTATAAATACACCTCTCCAAAATTAAAAAGGATATGACAGTGTGCTATCCAGTCCATCGTGGTGCTATAAACAGAACATTTCTTTTCTTTCTGAGTCAATGCACTTGGAGATTGCAATCTTGTGGGCCATATTATGACATTAAGTCAAATGCCTGCTTTGGATATCTGCAGAGCTGCCCCACACCAGGGAGTTCTGAGAAACATAGCACAGCACAATGCTACCAGGAATTCCCTGGTATGTACGTGGAACAATGCCCATCAAACTACCTTTCAGAGCAGCCAGAGTGCTCAACTACCCTGCCAGCCCTGTTGGTCAGTGCGGAGGGCAGGGAGAAAACAGGGTCAAGACCACTGCCCACATCTCAGCCCCTTCAAAATAAGGGTATGTGTACACTGGAGAAAAAAAAAAGGGGGGGGGGGAGTGTGTTTTAACTCAGGTGGGCTAACTCCGGTTAAAACTGCAGTGAAGACAGCAGTTTGGCTTTTAACTCAGGTTAGCAGTTTGAATTAACAATGTCTCTGTAGAGCCAGGAGTTGAATTTGAGCTGCTAACCTAAGTTAAAAGCTGAGCTGCCGTATCTTCTCCTCCTCCTCCTCTCCCCGCCCCCCATTTCAGCCTGAGTTAGGAACACACTTCTTCCCCTCCACCCCCAATGTAGACATACCTTGAGTGAAAGGACTCCAACTCTTCCTGGCCCTGCACTGGGGATGCAAAGTTGTGGGGAAGCTCTTCAAGTCTCCCATAGCTACAATCTGGCCCTATATCTGACCATTTAATAAGGCAAAGCTGACATGTTAGATTTTAAGAGGAACTAATTTCATGTATATTTAATGGTTTTACACTAGTAGTTAGAGAAATTACTGCATAAGTGTACAATACACTGCAGGATGACATGAAAACTATATCTCTCTATCAATAGGAGGCCATAAAGATTCTGAATTGCCAAGGTTTACTGCAATGTTCTGGACAAACAGTTGAATATGCCCTTGATACCAATGCCAATATGTTATTCTCTCTCTCTGTATTAGCCTATGGACCGAATACTAATATGTGACTAGCAAACACAATCAGCAAATGGACCAGTCTGTAGCAGTCTCCTTTAGAAGATTTCACACTATCAAGAATAAAATATTAAAAAAAAATCTCATGCATTATAACAATTGTGTGCAGATGGAAAAAATCATACCTGACTTGAAATGTTTCATAAGAAAAAATGAGAAGTCAGGGGGAAAAAAACAGTATAGTCATTTGGAGAGGTCATAGCTATAGAAATAACAATCATGTTAGGAAAGCTTTAACCATTAAAATGGCAACATAAAAAAACATCACAATTAAGGCTAAATTCATTGCCTCGCCAGTCCCTGTCCAAAGCCCTAGAAGGTACTAGGGAGAGAGCCAAGCTAGACCTCATTGAGTCTTGCCCAATTCTTTCTTAACACAATTGTTTTTTCTGTAAAAGTCATAGCTTTATAGGAATCAACTACTCCTTTTTTAACTTTTTGTTGTTTTTTAAAGCAAAGTGTTTTTTAGATTAGCTCTGAAAGGTATAGTACCTTTCACAAATCTTTTACTGCTGTTTTTTACGGTTTTTAATGCCATAAGTAACACTTATCAAAGAGAGAATGAGGGAGAGAACATGTATGGGAAACCAAGCTTTGGAAATGACTTTAGGACTTTGGGTTCCTGGACTGGCGAGTCCAACATCACCACAGATGTTATGCTCTGAGGACTTTGTTCACATTTCAGGTAAACAAGCATGTATCGTAGCAACAGTATTTTGTAAGATTCCAAGAAGCTGTAAGAATACTCACAGAAGCATGCTGCATGCGAAGGGAAAATTGTCCATACAGAGGGAGTAAGTACAATCCCTGTAACTCTAATTCCACCTTGGGCAAGAGAGTTCCTCATTACGTGCTCTTGACCTGAACTTGGTCAACAGGGATAAAAGCTCCTATGTTTTAAAAGTTTAAAAAAGTAAACACCACACACAGCCAAATACATACCTAGTGTAACTCTGTTGACATCAAACCAGTCACATCAAAAATTAATCTGACCCACTGGCTATAAATTTACTCAGGTTTATGATCCCGCTCCAGTGGGTTATTTTTTCTTTTTGTTTGTTTTAATATATCACTTTTGGCCTAATTTCAGTTGCTGGGTTTAGTGTGAGGGTACTGGATGGTGTTGGTGGCCTGTAATATACAGAAGATCAGACTATGTGATCTGGTAGTCCATTCTGGCCTTAAACACTATGACTCAGCTATTAGGAAAAGGAAAATGTATACATACTTACCTCACAGATAGCTTTCTTTACATAGAAAGACCTGTATATCACATACTGGGCCTTTAGCCTGCTTCCATATTAGCAGGTGCAGAACTCAGCCTTGTCAATCACTGGCTCACAGATACACCACTCCAACTGCAAAGCCGGCCAAACTGAAATAACCCCACAACTATGATGAAAATGAGTAAAGCATTCATAACGTTAAACTATGGATATTTTCTATTGCAAAGTATGATAAATTTGTTATTTGCTTAGCTTCTGAACAGTGATCCCTTAATCCTATCCAAGGTCACTCAGATCTATGGGCCTTAATACTTAAATAAAGGAAATTTTCAGATAAGCACACATAACATTTTCCTTTTCTTCAGCACAGTAACCTCCACAGATCTTACGGTGGGGTTTTATCAGCAGCATGCAGCAAAGGAGGCTAAATTATAGCTTAGCATATAAGTGAAATTGAAATAGCTATGCACAAAGGTCATTTCTTGATTGCCTGAGGCATTACAGCATGCAACACCATCCTCCCATAAAACAGTGTTCTGCACATCCGCTTTGAAGTATTTTATGAAGAAACATCAGGAAAACCAGGATGCCACCTCACTGATTTCTCCTAAAGCTCTGCAGTATGGAAGTTTGTTCACCTTGTCTGCAACAAGATTGGTAGATTTAAGGCAGGAGGGTATATCTGACTGACAGGTCTGAGTTCTGTCCCCAAAGCTGCGAGCAGGCTGAAAACTCACTGGAGAATCTATTAACATTACTATGCTGATGAAAAAATGTTAAAAAGGATAAAAAGAGCCAATGAGATTAAACAATAATTTGAAAACATTTTAGAAAGACCAAACCATAAAGAGAATGACTTTCACATCAATTGTCCTTTCTTGACTATTGAGTTCTTTTCATTACAGAGGAACAACATGTTATTATTCATCACCATTACACCACCTCAAAGTAGCTGCCTTCGTGACCTCAATTATTTTAAAAAGGCAAGTGATGAATAGTAAAACTGAAACAGCTATAGAACAGTTATTAAGGCCTCGAAATTTGCAGATTTTCAGTGAGTCTCAACTGAGCTACCGAAAGCAAAGTTAGCTAGTGATTTCCCTCTCTGGCTCAGCCTGTACACAGTAGACTCTGTAGAACTATACACTATGAGAAAGCACACAGTAGGGCAAAGAACAAGAGACTTAACACTAGGGTGACCAGATCGCAAGTGTGAAAAATAGGGACAGGGAGTGGGGGTAATAGGGACTGTCCCTATAAAATTGGGATATCCGGTCACCCTACTTAACACTAAATTAAAAGAAGAAGGCTGAAGGGGAAACAGGGAAATGGAAGCTTCCATCCCTTTACCTTCTTCCCCCAAAAACTGAGTTTCTCATGGAAGCAAAGGTTTAGACATGCAGTCAAAGGCTACGCCTGCAGTTGCCTGCACATTCAGCCCTGGAAACGGCCATGGCTTTAGTGGAGAGTGCTCCAAGTCTCACTAGAGGGGGGAGCTTCTCTGGCCTGGCAAACCCTTTGGCTAGAGGACCAATTCATTTGGCTGTGATGTATCTGAATACCTTGAAGCATTTCCTTGAAGCCTTGAGGAGAATGAAAAGAGAATCCATTGTGCTGAAGAATTCTGATTTCAGTACATCTTGAGGGCCTGAGGTCCAAAGTGTACCTGTTTTTTCCCTTCATGATTTTAGAATTGGGACAGAAATTCAGTAGTAAGATATCCCAGTGATGAACTGGGGAAATGCCTGTATTTCTTATGAATATTATGTGTGACTGCTTCCCTGTTTGAGTTGGTATTGCTGCCTATTTGAATTCATTAAGTCAAAGGAACCTGTAAGGGGGTTGTTTAAAAAACCCAGCAGGAAAGGTAAAACAACAACAGAGATGAGACAGCTTCAAGCACACACCTTCAAAGGAGTCAAGGATAACAACACTGGACCATCAATTGGTGGGAGAATTTACCCACCTGACTCCCACACTTTATTTTTCCTATGGCTAAACCTGAGATCAAAAGACCCTGACCAGTTATAAAGGTACTCCAGCAGAAAGGGAGGGAGCCAAGGGAGGCTAGTTAGTGAAAAAGCAGACAGGCAGGGAGTATTCACTCAGAGACCAAGAGAGAAGACTGAAAGCAGGGACAGGGAATAAGCCAGACCTACCTGAACTATGATAGAGAGATCAACTGGGTCATCTAGCAGCAGCACATCTTGCCCTAGAAAATTCAGGGGGGGAAAAACTCCCACACATACAGAAAGCAAAAGAGGTACCTTATTTTTTGAGAGTGCAGCCAGGTTTGAGTCCTTACTAGAGATGCCCAAAACCTTCAGGATGCTCTTTCAAGAACTGGGCTGAGCAATTAAGCTCACCTGGGTATGGGTGCATTATTGGACCCTGATTAATAAGACCTTGGCCTTTTTCACCCCCTGGAAAAGCTTCAGGAGCTCTGCATACTATGCCCAATCTTACCAAGCTGTGGCAAAAATGACTCTAAATAGTATTTCAAATCTTTTTGAGGAAGGAGGAACAGAAAATCTTGCCTTGCTGTAACCACAAGTTGGCAAATTGCTGATCTGGACACCTAAGATGAACAGATAGTCACTAAAAACAGTGTGGCACTCTAGACAACCAATTCTAACAAAAGTTTCTATTTTGCTACCTAGGGAATCTTTTTAGCTGTTGAATTCCTTGGGGGATGTCTGTCTCTTTTGAGGAAGACTGTATTTTAGGAGTCTATTTAGGGGACAAGAGCCACTTATCTCCAAAATCTTGTAGGAGCTTATATGACCTCTCAGCAGATTTAGCAAACAATGGCTTGCCATCCGGAGAGGTGTAGGTGATCTCTGACTTTCCAGACTGAGAAATGAACTCATCTTGATTAATATTCTCTCCAGGAAAAGAGGGAAACCAACACATCCAGCTTCTCTTGAAGGGCTTCAGATTTCATGGCTGTAAAGAGATGCTTCTACAGGCATTTACAGAACTCCTGAGAGACACGCATGAAGTCTGACCTAGAAGACACTTCTCTCTTCTCTGGTTCTGACCCAAGGTCTGCTGGGACAGTCACCAAAACTCAAAAGGAAAAGCATAGCACAAATGCTTACTGATCTTTTTACTAAAAGATAGTTTTTTTCCCCCCTCAATTACATCTCTGGAAAAAGTGTAAGCAGCCCAAGAGAAAACTCCTGGGAAACCACTCAAAGGGTCTTTAGGTCACCTTCTGTGAGCAGAGATTAAAGCCTCTTGGTAAGATTTGACCACCAGGAAGAATTTGTTGATACACTCAAATATTTCAGGATCCAAGGGAAAGGGCATGGGAAGAGTCACAGTGACTGCCTGGGAGATCTCTGCTTTCTTCATAGGTGAGCTTTTCTCCCCTTCATGCAAGCATGTATTTTGTACAACCCCAGAGATAACCTCAGCGCTGGTGTCTCCCCAGTGTGGAGGCAGATGTTTCTCACAGTCAGGGTCGTTAAGAGTTTTCTGGTCCATGAATAAAGCGCTACTTGCAAGAAACACAGTTGGTGTTTTTCCTTAGTCTGGGCATTCCACTTATTTTTCTCCTTCAGGGTGAGGGCAGATCATGCAAGACAAGCAAAACCACAGTGGCTGCAGAGGTCACCTTTCTATGTGTTGCTTCGAGTAAGGCAAGAATCGAATTGGAGAGACAGAGGAGGGAGCCCCAGAGACAAGGAAAATCTTAGATGGTGATTGGCTGTCAACTAACCTGACAGCAAGCATGCCATCACAAACTAAACCACAGGATGTATTGATTCTGATGTTAAATGGGGCTTTTCAAAATCATCTGTGGTAAATTATTCTTTGTACAGCTTTTATACAACAGATTACCTTGAATTCTGCAGTTCAAAGTATTGCTCTAGTGGTTAAATGCTGCTTACTGATGGATCTATCACTTTTTTTTTTTTTTTGGACTACTGCAGTTTTCTTACAGTTCAGCAGGACTATTTTTCTGAAGCTTCTGGGTGTCACGTATTACTAGAAAGCATACTTTGATCTTACGCAATTAAGGAAAGTATTTGAATTCTTCAAAGGATTCCGAAGCATGCCTACAGGTTGCTAGTTACAAAGTTAAAATTGCCAATCAAATTACATTGGTTTATCCTTCATGTGCTACATGGAAATTAACAAACTCCATCTAACACGCTTATGGTAGTAAAATCAGAAGATTTCAGAAGAGAAAAAACCCTGAGCAATTAAACTACTGAACAATATTTATTTAGTATTTAATCAACAGTATGTTTTTCTCCCTCTGAACTTAATTCACAAAGATGCATTTACCCAGGTTTCTAAAGGCTGTCTTAATATATTAAGGTAGGGATGCTTTGAGTGTGCACTTCTAAACAACCTCAACTCTACGCTACTGTGACCACGAAGCAGGGAGGGAGGCGTGCGGGGGGGGAGGTAGATAACATGGCTTTAAAAAACCAGTTTAATCTGGTACCAGAAAAACTAAAATGCCTTATTCATAATTATGTGGTTATTATCTGGCATCACTCTACAGGGCAAAGTTAAGGTTGTTTGGGTACCTTAACTGTGCATTTCTGTATCCTAGCATATTTGGCCTTCTTAAAAGTTTTTTTATTTGAATGCATACACACAAACGCATATATATGCAATTCTGTAAATATATTTGCTTCTATTTAATTCTGTGTCTTACTCTGTAAAGACTTCTTTGTTTAGTTTCTTCTATAAAGGTCATATGTTGACCAAAATATAAGTCTTTATATTTAATACTTGAAGCTCAGCTGCCACCTGCCTAGAATTACAATGGCATCTCTGAGCACAAAGAACATTAAGAATTACCCTTACCTTCCTTTAATAAAAACAGCACCTAATCTGATTTTCAAGCTAACAAAATAGTACAGTACAGGCAACACATCCTGACCAAATAAACAAACAAACAAATAAATAAATAAATAAAGTGGCGGTGGAGTGTTTAACATGCTTTGTCAAACTCCTATTTACTCTGAAGGCAGCTGCTGCATCATCCAGCCTCCCAGAAATCAGTGCTGAAATTCACCAGTAAATGGCCATGAAATGGGTTATTAAGCTGTAGATAAAAAGTTCATAGGAATACGTTTTCTATATAATACTTCACTGCTCCAGAGTTACAAATTTATATGCAGTTGTATTTTTTAATAAGTCTGAGGGCTGTGAGGGTGTCCCCCCTTCCCAGATTTTCTTTTTACAATTCAGACTGGAAAGTGATTTATAGGTAGATGAGCATCCTACACTATTTCATGTTATTTCACTCCAGTTGAAGTAGTATAATTCTATTTACTTATGAAAAGTTTCAGGCGAACCTAACATAAGTTAGGCACCAAACTCCTAGTGAAATACAATTATCTCAGGCTCCTTTGTAAACACCACCCATAATTAATTTTAATATTTAAGCTTATTAACTATTTCACTGTATTCCTATCCATCTCTAATTTATGAGGAAAACGAACGTTAGGAAATAATCTCCTCATTTAGCTCTCATGTACTCCAAGTGACGTTTCATTGAAGAAATCCTGATTTATTCTATTGATACTTCATACTTAAATACACGTTTGAAGATTAGAACTGTCTCTTCTGCATACCTGCTTGAATGCTTTTAAAAGGTACTGGTAAAAAAAGTGATAATGCAAGTAACTATGTTAATGTATCACTGGTGTGATCAATGTTTCAAATGTAGAGTCAGGAAATTCAGAGATAAGGGGCCAAATTCTCTGCTAGCATAACTCCACTGAAGCCAATAGAGAGTTACCATAGATGCTGGAACTAAGAGTGCCAGGGGTGCTACTACACCCTCTGGCTTGAAGTGGTTTCCATCATGTACAGAGTTTACAGTTTGGTTCAATGGCTCTCAGCACCCCCACTATACAAATTGTTCCAGCGCCCCTGAGAGTTACATGTGTCACAAGGTTCCTATAGCAACTTCATCTCTCCCTCCTTGTATATCTATATTCCATGGTAAGTCAACATTTGTGCAATAATCCAAAACGATGCATGTAAAATGTTGTAAAACAAGATGTTTAGTCCTCAAAAACATTACAACTAAAAAGGAATTCCAGAGAACAACAACAACAACAAGAATTACTAGAAGCATGGATACCTACTTTAACAGTTTTAAATATACACAAAGATGCATAACCCGGTACTTAACAGTGAGTTTCATTTTTGTCTCTGTATATACCAATTTAGTAATCATGAAAAATGCTAGACTGACAATTCTGGAGACTAAAATCCTCTCTCTATCCTCAAAGGAGGCATGGAATTATTAGCAGCAACAATGCAAGGTTCCCCAAACCACTGTATGCCTAGCTTGATCTGGAGAAATGACCTCTAGGAGGTGAGGCTACAGGTCAGTTTCAGCTAATTCAGTCAGCCTCTCCGCTGAAACTGCCACAAAAAGGTGCCAGTTAATTTCAGCTATGCTTGAATTTTGCAACCTGGATTGAGACTGAACTCCTTTCACAGCATCAGTCACCAAATGGTAACATTTTTTAGTCACTACTAATTTGGGCTCGATTTGAATAAGTGATATAAAGGTGAAAGAGCAAATTGAGTATGACACAAAGCTTTAAAACAAAATCTTGCTTTGTGAGAGACACCCACACTTCAAATTCACTTCTGTATGTTTACACAGGAACTGCCATAGCGGGTCAGACCCAAGGTCCTATTAGTCCAGTATCCATATCTTTTCTCTGACAGTGGCCAATGACAGATGCTTCAGAAACAGCAGCAAGAACCCCACTGTAGGCAGCTCTGGGATAATCTAGCACCCATATTAAATCTCATCCTGATCTTTAAAAGTTAGAAATTAGCTTAAATCCTAAAGCATGAGGTTTAATATCCCTTCCAACAATGTTTATAATTAATTATAAAAAACTCTGGGTTCCCTTGTTCTCCATATTAAGTGTCAAAACTCTCTTTAAATTTTGGTAAATTCTTACTCTCAATGACTGCTTGCGGCAATGAGTTCCACAGTCTAATTGCACACTTTTCATCAGTCTTTTAATTTAATTTTAATTAACTCTGAATTTAATTGAACGTCCCCTTATTCTTGTGTTACAAGGCAGAGGGAAAGGAAGTTCTCGATCTATCTTCACTATGCCATTCATTATTTTACATATTTGTACTATGTCTCCTCTTATTCATTCATATCTAGTAGGGATAAGGAGGTCCTGCTTCCGTTGTACAAGGCGCTGGTGAGACCTCATTTGGAGTACTGTGTGCAGTTCTGGTCTCCCATGTTTAAAAAAGATGAACTCAAACTGGAACGGGTGCAGAGAAGGGCCACTAGGATGATCAGAGGAATGGAAAAGCTGTCATACGAAAGGAGACTAGAGGAGCTTGGGTTGTTTAGTCTGACAAAGCGAAGGCTGAGAGGGGATATGATTGCTATCTTTAAATATATTAGAGGGATTAATACAAGAGAGGGAGAAGAATTATTCCAGCTTAGTACTAACGTGGATACCAGAACGAATGGATACAAACTGGCCGTGGGGAAGTTCAGACTTGAAATTAGACGAAGGTTTCTGACCGTCAGAGGGGTGAAATATTGGAACGGCCTACCGAGGGAAACGGTGGGGGCGACGGACCTGTCTGGTTTTAAGATAAAGTTAGATAAGTTTATGGAGGGAATGGTTTAATGGTAAAACATAGTAGTCAAGGAAAGCCAAGCAATGGTGGGTAAATAGTATAATGGCTAACGGGGTCGGGCTGGAGACTCTTGCCTATATGCTCGGGGTCTTACTGATCGCCACATTTGGGGTCGGGAAGGAATTTTCCTCCAGGGCAGATTGGCTGAGCCTCTGGAGGTTTTTCGCCTTCCTCCGCAGCATGGGGCAGGGATCTCTAGCAGGAGGGTCTCTGCCGATTGCAGCCACTAAAAACAGGATTGGAGACTTCAACAGCAGAGTCCAGGGAAGGGGTAGGGACGGTTTTATGGCCTGCAGCATGCAGGGGGTCAGACCAGATGATCATAATGGTCCCTTCTGACCTTAAAGTCTATGAGTCATTTCCTTTCAAAGGCAAACTATCCCAAACTTGTCAATCTCTCTTCACATGAGTGTTTTTCCATGCCCTTAAATCTCTCATTGCCCTTTTCTGACACAGACACACTAATTCTGCAATGTCATTTTTGATATCAGGTGACCAATACACACAGAGTATTCCAGAAGAGGCTTCTATATTATTTATTTCTATATTATTCTCTCTCTGGTTCCTTAAGCAGCCTAACACCTGGTTTCCTTTTTTGACTGCAGATGCACATTGTAGACAGCCCAATGAAGCTCAGTGATGCACACAACCCTTTTCTGAGCTGATACTGTTAATTTAGGACCTTGTAAGATGTATAAATAATTATATTTTCCCCTTCAATGTACATTAGTTATTTTGCATTTATTAATATTGACCTTCACTTGTCATTGTGCCATTCATTCATCTAGCTTGTTCAAGTCTCTTAAATTCCTCACACTTCTCTGCAGTCCTGACTAACTTCAATAAATTTATGTTACCTGCAAATTTGCTACCTCACTACTCACTCCCCTTTACACCACAAATAGTCTGTGTGGAACCTGGAGTCACCATACTCTTAACCTTTTGCCATGAGGAAAACATACCATTTAATCGAGTCTGTTTTCTCTCTCCTAGCCAGCAGGAGGTGGCAACACTTGGCCTTCCACCCCATGACTTCAACCTACTTCTTTAGGTAGCATCTTGTGAGGGACCTTCTCAAAAGGTGTTTTGGAAGCATAAATAAATTAAGCCAATCCATACTCCTTCATCCACTACTTTATTGACACATTCAAAGAATTTTAAGAGATTAGAAGATAATTTCCTTTTGCAGAAACCATGCTTGTTAAACCCTATCATATAGAGAGCTTCCAGGTTTTTTACATGTTAAGTCCTAAGGATCTATTGTTGCTCGGATCACCCCCAGAGCTTTTTTTAAATACAGTATAGCTACCACATTTGCTACCCACCAGTTCTCTGGAACAGTAGCTGTTTTTATTGTGAGATTGCATATTTTTGTTAGCAGCTCAGATACTTGATACCTAAACTCCTTCAAAATTCTGGGCCTGGTGACCGACCACTTTTAAAATTATCAATTTCCACCAGCATCTCTATCTTTGACACCTCAGTCTTGTTTTGATGATCCTCTAGTGGTCCTGGCTGTCCATTTCAGAACATTAAATGACCACAAAACTTTATGTGGTTCATTAAAACAGATCTAACTACAAAACATACAGAATTATAGAAGTATCATTTTTATTTAAAAAAAAGTGAAAAATGTAAATTCTGAGCACTGGAGTGGCCTGCTATGAGACATGTCAAGTCTGGTACAGTTACACTGGGACTTTGCACTTATGCTAGTTCATATATGAAACCTACAGTAAATGTATCTACATATGGAAAGAGTATTGCATCTTTTAAAAACTTAGACATTTTTAAAATGAGTATGTACTGCATGCATAACTGCTTTTGGATGAAGACCAAATTTGAAGGGCATATTGCAGCACCAAGCTACCACAAGAACACTTTAAAAGTCTACCAAACATAGCTGCTTAAAATAAAGTACAGCAGAAATCTATTAGTCATACCATCACCTTGGTAAAAATAAGAATTTGAATATTCATTTAAGGTTCCCTTCCACTACTGAATATGTTTCTATGTTCTTGTTTGTTAGGAGATTTTCTTTATGGAATTATTGCTATATTGTCTTAGTAAGTAGCTAGATCAGGGGTGGGCAAACTTTTTGGCCTGAGGGCCAAATCAGGAAATAGAAATTGTATGGCAGGCCATGAATGCTCACAAAATTGGGGTTGGGGTGCGGGCTCTGGGGTGGGGTTGGGGATGAGGAGTTTGGGATGTAGGAGGGTGCTCTGAGCTGGGACCTAGGGGTTTGGAGGGCAGGAGGGAGATCAGGGCTGGGGCAGGGGTGCGAGAAGGCGTGCAAGTTCCAGCTGGGGGTGTGGGCTCTGGGGTGGGGCTGGGGATGAAAGGTTTAAGGTGCAGGAGGGTGCTCTGGGCTGCAATCAAAGAGTTTGGAGAGCGAGGGGGGATCAGGGCTGGGGCTGGGGCATGGGGAAAGGCTATGGGGTGCAGGCTCCGAGCAGCGCTTACCTTAAGCGGCTCCCGGAAGCAGTGGCATGTCCCTTCTCTGGCTCCTACATGGAGGTGTGGTCAGGCAGCTCTGCATGCTGCTGCATCCACAGGCACCGCCCCTGCAGCTCCTATTGGAGAGCCGTAGGGGGCCACTGAAGCAGTAGGAGCCAGAGCGGGGCCAGCTGCGGCTTCTGGGAGCCTCATGGTGTGGCCCCCAACCCTGCACCCCAGCTGGAGCACCAGAGCAGGGCTGAGCCACGTGGTTCAGCCCCTGTCCCAGCACCCCAGCTAGAGCGCCAGAGTGGGGCCAAGCTGCGTGGTGCGGCCCCTGACCCAGCGTCCTGGCTGGAGCACCGGAGTGGGGCCAAGCCACGTGGTGCGGCCCCTGACCCAGCGTCCTGGCTGGAGCACCGGAGTGGGGCCAAGCCGCGTGGTGCGGCCCCCGACCCAGCACCCCAGCTACAGCGGGGCTGAACCGCGTGGTGTGGCACCCAACCCGATGCCCTGGCTGGAGCGCCAAAGAGGGGCAAGCCCCAGACCCCACTCCTCAGCGGGATCTCACGGGCTGGCTTAAAATGGCTCGAGGGCTGTAGTTTGCCCACCCTGAGATAGATCATGAATATGTATAGCCCTTGTACAACTTCTGTAATTCTTGAGTATAATTTTCTCTAACTAAAACTTATGCCCTTAAAGTTTCACTCCTGAAATCCACAATAGTAGATCTCTGCATTTACATTACAAAACATATGCAACATTACACAGCAAAGCATACATACTTTTTCTAATATGTGTATTTAAAAGTTTCTGAGCATTGAAGGTAACAATGTTTTTTGTTAAGCTTCAGGAAAGGGAAATTGTACTTTTTTTTTTTTTTTTTTTTTTTTAAAGAAAGAGTCTGTATTTAATAAACTGAGGTAATCTATTTTATTTGACCATCTACCGTTGGTGAGAGAGAAATTTTCGACCTTACACAGAGCTCTTAGTCAGGTCTGGGAAACTAACCCAAAGCATCACTGTTAAATACCAGGTTTGAACAGACTGTTTAGCAAAAGTAGTTAACACATACTTCAAGGGATTATTCAAGGTAAAGTTAGTGTTCTTATTGCACATACTGTCCATATTAAACTACAGCATTCATTTAATATATATAACTATGAGAACCTTAACTTCCATGTCTTCTGACTAATGTGTAGCATCCAGTTTACAAACACAAAAATAGCTATTTTGCATTTAATAATAAATGCAAAACATTACCTTTGTTCACCCTCCAGATGATCAGAAGAGGTCCAGAGTGAAGATGTTCCTTAATTTATTAAATAAAGAAAGGGAAACATTTTATAAAACCTAGGAAACACACACACTCACTCACTCCACTTAGGGTTGCTTAACAGGTTAATAGGCAAATAGGTCACCAAATACAGGGAACACATTTATGTAGTTCAGTTGTGCACAGTAGGATTTAATCAACAAAGCCAAACCTTTTCTAAAACAGCCACTATGTGAAAACTGGTAATCTGTATATTCTTCCATTAAGGAAACAGTGAAGTCTATCATAAAAGTTAATCATGCCTGGAGAAAATGGCACTTTGATAAGTTATTTAAACAGAATGAATAGCAAAAGCATAATAAAATTTACAATCTCTAAAAGACAGGACATCATCTTTTAGGGATTATATTTCAGAAAACTTCAATAGCCACACATCATATAGATGATTTGATCACTATTCTCCATTTCACCTTCCCTCCTCTTTCCCTGAAAAGATCTGTTTATATAAAAAACTCTGACATTCCATGGTAAGTCACTCATTTTGCAAAGAACCACCACTTTGTTTTGCTCTATGTTGAAAACAATAATATTTTAAAGAACATGGAATGTCTTAGAAATGTTTAAATAGGCCTGAAGATGTGAAAGCACAGAGAAGGAACAACCACCTGATTTGGGGACAAGATTTCGCCTCACTGCAGCTGCTTGCAACTTACCCATCTAGTCAAATTTCTTTTGATGTAAATATATAGGTCTACATCAGGAGTTGTCATCCCTTCATTCCTAAGACTAGATGGAAGCAAAGTCCCCAAATTTATTTCTATTGTAACATGGGATCACAGTATAGAAAAGGTTCAGATGCACTCATCTGGAGTCTCAGCTTCTGTTCATATGCTGAACAGATGTAACGGAACAACAATGCAGCTACATCTAACAGAAACACTAATTTAATAAATAATACCTTATGCCTAAGGCTACGACAGTCATGGGTATTTTTAGTTAAAAAAAAGTCATGGACATGACATGGGCAATAAACAAAAATTCACAGCCTGTGACCTGTCCATGAATTGTACTATTAATAACCCTGACTAAATTTTAGCTGGGGAGCTGCTGCTCTGGAAGGGGTCCCCAGGGCAAGCGGCACCAGCTGCTGGGGGCCGCCCCCCCCCCCCCCACTGCTCCAGCCGCCTCTGGGACCGCTCTAACAGTGGCCAATGTGGCTGACCTCAGGGCCACCTGAACAGTTGTCCCTGGGGCCAGCTGCTTGGGCGGCCCTGAGGTCAGCCACACTGGCCACTGCAGAAGTCACGGAGGTCGTGGAAAGTCGCAGAATCCGTGACTTGTGCATCCTCCATGACAGACACGGAGCCCTACTTATGTCTGTTCAATTGAATATGTAAAGCACAATATACATGAAAAGTGATCTTTTCAAAACCCCAGTAAAGTAAATAATTAGGTACTGGAGTAGATAAAGTGATTTGCTCCAGATCCCCCTGAGACACTGTCAGTGCAGTATTAAAATTCAAGAATTTCGGTCTCTCAATCAATGAGCTCATGCTGCACAAATTAAAATTCATGGAACAACCTTGCATTCTAGAAAGTTCTAAAATAAAGTTTATATCCCACTTACACAGCCGAGCCATCTACATTTTGTATCATTCATTCCACATATTGATTTTTCATAGAAAAACAGTAATTGATAGGTGTCAAAGGGGCACAACTGCCTCCCAAGCAGCTTCTGGTGACTGAATGTGGCACTATGGCCTGCCTCAGTTTCCCCCTCAACGGGGTAACAATGAGGTCACTTGAACAGCCCAGTCAAACAATACATCACTATCGCTCCCTTGAAACACCATCAGAAAGGAGCACATGTACAATGGTTTACATGCTCTTACCTCAGAGCCCAGACAAAACTTAAAAGCCCAAAGCTAAAGTCTGGGTTCCAGCAGCTGCTGCTTCTGCTGTAAGGCCTCAGGTTGCTCCACTGCCTGGAGAGCTCCGCAGTCTTCCCCCTTCTTGGTCAGGATCTCCCCAAGGCACCTTGTCCAGGAGAGCTCTGTAATCCCTATCTAACTGCTTTAGGATCACAGCTTCTGTGTGGCTCAATCTCCATCCAGGCTTTAGAGGAGCACTGTGTCTGCTTAGTTCAGACTTCCTGGGAGCTCCCCTTCCTCTGAAGCTTCCTTTCTTCTCAGGAGCCCACCTGTTCTTTACTTAATTAACTGCCTTCCAGCTACTTAGGCAGTTAACCATCCCCACATGGACACGGTCTGGCTCATTCTCTTTAAGAGAGCTTGTCACAGGTCAGCTGGGCAAAAGGGCCAGCTCTGTGGCAAGAGTATTAAAGCTTAACTGATTTTCCTCTTAGTCACATAACAATATAACTAACAAAAGCAGCTGGTTTTGCACTTTATCCTAGATCCCCTTTTTGCTTTCCTTTCTCCTCCTATTTCCCATTTTCCACAATATTCCTTCACACAGTGTCACTTTTCAACCAAACAAGACGGACACTCAAAGATTAGTCACTGACTGTAAGCTGAAGGTCACCAGGACCCATCAGTTACAGAAACAAGATTTCCCTAGTCAGTTTGGAATAGGGATCTCTGGCTGGGAGCGCGATGCCTGTTTTTAAATGCAGCAGTAGTCAGCTGGAACAAAGTCTCCAGCAATTGCTATTGTACTTGCTAAGTCTGCTGACTCATTTGAAAACTGTAAAGAGAAAAAGAGTATTCTAAAACCCAAACTAATTTCCATCTCTCACCACCAGCCTAGTTTTCATCTTCCCACACACCAAAAAATGAAAATATAAACTGACCCTGACAGAAAACTAGAGATTACAGCTCTGTACCAAAAAATGATACCTACACTGTATCTACAAATGTACCAGACTAACACATACTGTATAGCTACTTTCTTAAACTGAGCTTACTAGTATTATGGATAAAAAAAATTTCTTTGTATTGTAGTTTTCATTAGACAATGTCAAAGTCTGGAAATGTAATTTCATATTTTTATATTTATGTATATACATACACATGCACATGCAAACACTTGGATGCTTATCAATATTATTTCAATCTGGAAGCCATGCCAAACAACAACCTGCTCTCTTTTGCTTAACCTGAAGTACTTCTTGGTTCAGTACCAGTGGAAATACCATGAGATTAGCCTCTCCTTTTGATTTCAGTATTTCCAGTCCTGACTAAAAGGAGGAGAATAATTTTGAAATGAGAATTCTAACAAAATTTTGCAAAACTGAGAAAAGCAAATTTGAGGGCAAAGACTCATGGTCTTATTTTATCTGAACCAGTTTAAATCCAATATCATCAAAAGAATACTGGACTAGCACACCAAAAATTGCTGCAATAAGACTAGTTATAAAGTTATTTTCCCAGACCTACTTTAAAGTAGATTCTCTGTTCAGAAGGCAACTCAGGAGGGCAAAAAAATATGATAAAACTGCTTTCAGTAAGTACATTCTTCCATCGAGCTTCAGCCAGTTACAATACTTCTCTTTTTGCTTTGATCTAACAAAGGTTACATCTATGAAAAAACATGACTCATTATCACCTGTGGAGAAGTGAGGGCGGTGGAAGTAATTGCCTAAAATTACTCTCTGACAGAAAATTATCCTAAACCTGTTCATTTTTACTTGATATTTTATTTAGAAGTACAGGGGAGGGGGGAAATTACTTGGACTTTTTTTCATTAAACTATAAACATAAAAACATGTAGAGATACCCACGAAAGCTTTCTAGCTGATAATTAAGGGTCAATATAAAAACATAACAAAAACAATCATTCATAAAGAATAATTCATTCAAGTACTCCATTAAAAATAAATGGTCAAATTAACATAATACACTAGAAGCACATGACACTATTCAAAAGTAGTTCTACTGAATTGTCTATATAAAAATGCAATAACAAAGGCTAAGACTGACCAATAAACAGATTGAAGAAGATCAGTGCCCTTTAAGGCATAAGATTTTTTTTTTTTTAAGTTTCATTCACATATTGTAAAGGTACATAACTGGATGAACTATAAACTCCCTTTGAGTTTAAAATATACAAAACACAATTAAAGAGCAATACAAAGAGAATTTTATAGGCTCTACTGCTACATGTTTTTAACCCAGAACCACTCATTGTTTCAATTACTGAAAAGCTCTCATGAAAAAGTCTTATTTAATTTCTTTAAAACTCTTTTGGTTTCATCCCAGTTAATTACTATAAGATCCTAGAAAAATTACTCTAAGGCAGTGTCTATACGAGAGAATTTTACAGAAGATTCCCACTAGTTCTATTACTGGTTCTGCCAAACTAATGGTGGCACTGACGTAGATAGGCTCTTCAGCTTCTGGACCAAAATACACACTGCTCTGAGATGCGAGTACACCGATTTCATGTGTTCAATGGATGTTAAGCATATCAGAAATCAGAAAAAGCCTTTTAATTTTATATTATAGCTAACAATTCTGCTTGTAATTTAGAGAACACTGCAAATACAAGCATTTTATATCAAATTGCCAAGAGAAAAATAGATAGTTTAAAATCAGAAATGTAATTCCATATTATATATTGATCATAAAACCTGTGTAAGTTACTAAAAGTCACTTAGATATAATACTTAATTTAAACCATAATTTACTATTAAAGCACCTGGAAATAGAATAATTCTGCACAGAAAGCAAGAACCCAGTTTTCTTATTAATATACAGTGAATTTTAATTTTGACATAACAGTAAATCAATGCAGACTGGGCTATTAACACCAAGTTATTTATATAGAAATTCGTAAAAATATCATTTAAAAATATTATTTTTAAAAAGTTCTACTTTATAATGAAAATAATAGCCCTGGCCTCCTTTGTAATTCAGCATTGACATATGAAAGTAGTTTGAGCATTAATTTAAAATTTGGAAAATCTTCCTGGCAATGCATAAGCCCTGTGCTTGTTTCCAGCACACTAGAAACATTGCTCTCCATTTTCAGATTACTAGAATGCTATCTTGAAATTTGGCATCAAAGGAAAGTCCCATATTCAATATAGCTGGACTTATTCCATGTATAAAGTAGAACCTCAGAGTTACGAACACCAGAGTTACAAACTGACCAGTCAATCACACACCTCATTTGGAACAGGAAGTACAGAATCAGGCAGTGGGGGGGGGGGGGGAGGGAGGGAAAGGCAAATACGGTATAGTACTGTGTTAAACGTAAACTACTTTAAAAAAGAGAAAGTTCAAAAAAGATTTGACAAGGTACGGAAACTGTTTCTGTGCTTGTTTCATTTAAATTAAGATGGTTAAAAAGCAGCATTTTTCTTCTGCATAAAGTTTCAAAGCTGTATTAAGTCAATGTTTCGTTGTAAACTTTTGAATCCTTTCAGCATGTGCGGTGATGTAGATTTAATCTATTCAGATTGTAAACTCTTTGGGGCAGGGATTGGCTCTATTTGTTTGTACAGTTCAGAGCACAACAGGGCCCTGACCTCTCAGTGCTGCCGCAATACAAATACAATTTTTTTTTCAAACTCCAATGATGAAGTTCTTTAATTTGTACAATGTTCCAGGAGCATTAACTTAAAAGCAGCCTTCAAAAGTTAAAACCCATAAAGGCATATGGCTAGCTGCTTTAAATCCGTAGCTACAAAAGAATGTTTTAAAATGTCTAGGCTGCAGTTTCTTTATTAAGAAGAAAAACAGAAAGGCACCACTAGAGAAGAAAGAAATTCAGATGTCAAAGCAAAAACAGAAAGCAATTCTGCGACAGTATATAGGCTTTACAATTTCAAATTGTATGCATAGTCCAGAATATAGAGATGGTAAATGGCACCTTTCAGGGCCACACTGAAGACAGACTATCTGTACAATAGATGGATTGTGTAAATCTAACCAAATTCATTTTGCAAGAAATTAATACCTTCTTTCTTGTTTTTCCATGAATGCAACATGGATAGCATGTTCCTCCATCACAAGCTGGTAATAAAGGGTATTAAAGCAGCAGTGCTCAACCATCAAATAACAGAATCAGGAGAGCACCAATACAGTTCCAATACAACACAATATTAGTTTGAATGAAATATTCTACTCAACATATTTCAAAATGCTTTACCAACTTAAGTAACAAAACTCTCACGCTGCTGTTGTTTAAGAATCTTAAGCAGGGGAAGAAAGGTAACATTTGAAAACAGAGAGTTGATGCTTAGAGACACAGGAAAGCTTTTCGGATGGCAAGAACTCCAGAGGAGAAGGCTCTCACTTCATCCTCAGTGACAAGATGGTGGAAAAGGATGGACAGAGGGAAGTAACAGATCCTGGGGAGCACTAATGGAGCTGTATGAGGGAGATACAACATGGAAAAGCGTTTTTTGGATGGCATATGTGAGCAGAAGGCCAGGAGCTTAGTGTTGCCAGGAACTTAGTGTGGCCAGAGGAAAAGAGAATTATTACTTCAGAAGATCAGAGGGGTAGCCGTGTTAGTCTGAATCTGTAAAAAGCAACAGAGGGTCCCGTGGCACCTTTAAGACTAACAGAAGTATTGGGAGCATAAGCTTTCGTGGGTAAGAACCTCACTTCTTCAGATGCAAGAGCTGATGCAAGATGCTCTTGCATCTGAAGAAGTGAGGTTCTTACCCACGAAAGCTTATGCTCCCAATACTTCTGTTACTCTTAAAGGTGCCACGGGACCCTCTGTTGCTTCTTACTTCAGAAGAGTCAACCCAAAAACAGATGAAGACATGCAGGAACATTCCAGCAGAGGAGTGAGCAAAAAAGTAAGAAAACACAGAATTAATGAAATTTTATCATAACCCAAGGAAATGGATATAGTCTTTTGATTAAGAAAATATTATTTCTTTAATAGGTGCCTATTCTGGAATCTCTTAAAACAATTAACTTGTATCATCTCTATCATAGGTTAAAAAAAAAGGGCTAAGTCCCAGCATGCTCCTAGCAATACAAAACCTTCCTTCCTTCGCACCCCCAACAGTAACATTTTCAAAAGTACCTAAGTCCCATTTTCAAAAATGACTTGGGGACTTTGAAAGCCAACAGGACTTCGGCTCTTAAGTTCTTAAGTGATTTTTGAAAAATGGGACTTTGTGGTAAAATTTCCAAAAGCTCCTAATATTAAGGGGAAAATCTGGGCCTTAGCATGTGACCAGATAGGTAATAGATGCAGGCAACGGCAGACCAAAAGGGGTGGGAATGTATTCTAGAGCCAACCAGCATTCCCAAAGAACATTCTCACAGGAACTCCCTTTAGATTAGATCCACTTAGAGTGCATCCTCCAACTGCAACAGTGGCACTATGGCATGGGAAGGAGCATAGTCTCTCAGGTAACCAAGTGTCGAATCACTTGGCCTTTTAGAAGTTAAAAGCAAGATCTTGAATTCCATCCTGAAATTCATCGGTAGCCATACACCAGTGCTCCGGGAGCTACAGAGTGCTCTCAAGGAGACATCGCACTCAAATTGGTTACTGTATTCTGCAATAGCTTCATTTCCAGAGTAGTCTAAAGTGGTAGTTCCATCCAAAGATAAACTTACTCCTTTGTTTACATGTAGAAGAAAATACATTCAAATTATTCCCAACTATCAAATCACACACAGAGATCACTTAGGGAACTTTGTGGAACTCAGAGTTATGAGCTGACCAGTCAAACACACACCTCATTTGGACCTGGAAGTATGCAATCAGTCAGCAAGAGACAAAAAAAGGCAAATACAGTACAATACTGTGTCAAATGTAAACTACTAAAAAAAATAAAGGGAAAGTTTTTTAAAATAAGGTTTGACAAAGTAAGGCAACCGTTTCTGTGCTTGTTTCATTTAAATAAAATGGTTAAAAGCAGCATTTTTCTTCTGCATAGTAAAGTTTCAATGCTGTATTAAGTCAGTGTTCCGTTGTAAACGTTTGAAACAACAGCCATAACGTTTTGTTCAGAGTTACGAACATTTCAGAGTTACAAACAACCTCCATTCCCGAGGTGTCGATAACTCTGAGTTTCTACCGTATCAATACTTAATCCTGCCATGAGTACAGGGGACTGGAATAGATGACCTCTCACTTTTCTGTCTGTTACACTGTAAAACTTTCAGGGCATGTCTTCCTCTTTGTTTGTACCGCCCCTAACACAAAGGGGCCCAAGTCTTGATTAGGACCTCAGAGCATTACTCTACAAATAATAAACAGTAATAAATACATTACCATCGAGGTCCCCCAAATTCTACAGCTTAGAAGCTAGCTATTTAAGAATTCTGTCAAGTAATTACACCAATTTTCATGTTTGTTTTCTTTATTCAACACCAGTCACACCAATGACTTTTTATCTGAATCAGCTGAAACAATATTCTGAATACGTTGAGAGAGAATGTAATTGCCCAATAACATTGTACCTGATCAATTCCCTACAATAATGAAGGCCCTCCGAAGATTGTTGTACACTTAAGATCTACTGTATGTGAAATACCAGCAAAAAAAAATTTGCAATTCAAGCATTGCTACCACAAGATTGTACCAAACGAGATTTCCCTGCTGTTAAAATAAACAAACACTTTTATGTGGAAGGAATAGATTCAAAAGAGAATACATTTATTTGAATCTTTTGGCATCCCATAAATGAAATACAGGTCTTGTCTCAGTTTCAAATCTTTATTTTACTTAAAACTATTTGGAAAAGTAACTGATATGGGGTTCAGGGTGTGGGAAGGGGCTCTGGGCCGGGGCAGAAGGTTAGAGTGTGGGGGGGGTGGAAGACTCCAGCTGGAGGTGCAGGCTCTGGGGTGGGGCCGGGGATGAGGGGTTTGGAGTGTAGGAGGGGGCTCTGGGTTTGGGGGGCTCAGGGCAAGGGGTTGGGGCTCGGGGTTGGGCTTATCTCAGGCGGCTCCTGGTCAGCAGCACAGCAGGCAGACTCCCTGCCTATCCTGGCGCCGCGCTGCGCCCCAGAAGCGGCAAGCAGCAGGTCCAGCTCCTAGACAGGGGGGCCAGGAGGCTCCACATGTTGCTCTTACCTGCAGGCACTGCCCCCCCTCCCCCCAGCTCCCACTGGCCGCAGGTCCCAGCCAGTTGGGAGTGCGGAGCCAGTTCTTGGGGCGGGGGCAGAGCACGGAGCCCCATGGCCTCCCCGGCTAGGAGCCGGACCTGCTGGCTGCTTCCAGGGCACATCACGGTGCCAGAACAGGTAGGGACTAGCCTGCCTTAGCCCTGCAGCACCGCCGACCGGACTTTTAACGACCCGGTCAGCAGTGCTGACCAGAGCTGCCAGGGACCCTTTTTGACCAGGCGTTCCAGTTGAAAACTGGACACCTGGCAACCCTACATCTTATTTATAAAAAAATTGGAAACTTTTGAAAGATTAGACTTCTAAACTATCCCTTCAAGAGGAAAATCAGATTGTCCAGCTATAAGGAGACATTCATATGGTTTTAATCAAGCCGCACCCTTATTATTAGATGTCTGGGACTACCCTGCAGATAAGTGTACATAGTGCAGGTAATCCCATGTTCATTCAGTAACTACTGGTGGGGGTTCCACCAACCCCCCTTCTTTTTCAATCCAGGTCCCCCAGCCAACCCATTGCTAGGACCTTACCAGCCACCACCCCCCCAATAAGAGGGCTAAGAAAGGAGGGTTGGCCCCTGCTGCACTATTCATAGGAGCCCCCCCTGCCCTCCCTAGTTCTGTTCCTTTAACAAACACCTCCTTTAAGTCCTTTACCAAACCATTTATCCGGTCACTGTACCTTCCCTGGGGAGTACCTGCATGGGACAGCTGCCTCACAATTACTGAATGAGTTGTGACATCATAGCTTAACTCCCTTCATGCCTCACATCAACAAAGCCCTCCCCAAACCTGCTGTGGGTAAGGTCAAAACCCCCAACTCCACTTAGATCAATCTGGTGGTGAGGGAAAAATTCCTTCCCAGCCCCTCCTCCCAAAAAGGGGAGGCTAGCGCAATGCCCACGGCAGGTCTTGACCAAACCTGGTATTTCACCACCTAAAGGGGAGGGAGGGTCAATGCTGCCCCAGCCTGATCCGTGTAAAAGGGGGCTTCATCGCACAGGGCAGCCCATTTTAAACCCTTCCGCCCATCCATGTAAAGAACAAATCATGTCAAACCAATCTGATAGCTTTCTTCGATAGGATAACGAGTCTTGTGGATAAGGGAGAAGCTGTGGATGTGGTATACCTAGACTTTAGTAAGGCATTTGATACAGTCTTGCATGATATTCTTATCAATAAACTAGGCAAATACAAGTTAGATGGGGCTACTATAAGGTGGGTGCATAACTGGCTGGATAACCGTACTCAGAGAGTTGTTATTAATGGTTCCCAATCCTGCTGGAAAGGCATAACGAGTGGGGTTCCGCAGGGGTCTGTTTTGGGACCGGCTCTGTTCAATATCTTCATTAACGACTTAGATATTGGCATAGAAAGTACGCTTATTAAGTTTGTGGATGATACCAAACTGGGAGGGATTGCAACTGCTTTGGAGGACAGGGCCATAATTCAAAATGATCTGGACAAATTGGAGAAATGGTCTGAGTTAAACAGGCTGAAGTTTAACAAAGACAAATGCAAAGTGCTCCACTTAGGAAAAAGAAAATCAGTTTCACACATACAGAATGGGAAGAGACTGTCTAGGAAGGAGTACAGCAGAAAGGGATCTAGGGGTTATAGTGGACCACAAGCTAAATATGAGTCAACAGTGTGATGCTGTTGCAAAAAAAGCAAACATGAATCAGGAATGTATTAACAGGTGTGTTGTGAGCAAGACACGAGAAGTCATTCTTCCGCTCTACTCTGCTCTGGTTAGGCCTCAGCTGGAGTATTGTGTCCAGTTCTGGGCACCGCATTTCAAGAAAGATGTGGAGAAATTGGAAAGGGTCCAGAGAAGAGCAACAAGAATGATTAAAGGTCTTGAGAACATGACCTATGAAGGAAGGCTGAAAGAATTGGGTTTGTTTACTTTGGAAAAGAGAAGACTGAGAGGGGACATGATAGCAGTTTTCAGGTGTCTAAAAGGGTGTCATAAGGAGGTGGGAGAAAACTTGTTCACCTTAGCCTCTAAAGATAGAACAAGAAGCAATGGGCTTAAACTGCAGCAAGGGAGGTCTAGGTTGGACATTAGGAAAAAGTTCCTAACTGTCAGGGTGGTTAAACACTGGAATAAATTGCCTAGGGAGGTTGTGGAATCTCCATCTCTGGAGATATTTAAGAGTAGGTTAGATAAATGTCTATCAGGGATGGTCTAGACAGTATTTGGTCCTGCCATGTGGGCAGGGGACTGCACTCTATGACCTCTCGAGGTCCCTTCCAGTCCTAGAATCTATGAATCTATAAATCCAGTTCCCAGGGGATGAGTTAGTGTTGCCACTCTGGCCCCTTGTCCCCTTTTGCAGCAGTTTGACCTCTCCCTTCCTCCCCCAACACAGCCATAAAGCACAGTTCCCTTCATTCAGCCAGCCAGTCAAGTTCCCTCCCACTTAAAAGGTGTAGTGTGGTCATTTCCTTCAAGAGGCAAAAAATATATGACAATATACGGTACTAAATCAAAACACCATAACTAACACCAGTAGATTAAGATATGGTAGAAAGCATGTGAGTTCCAAGATTACAATCAGTCCTTTTCTATACATATGGGGCTCCTACATAAAAATTAAATGAAGAACAAGAAATGTTGCATATATAAATCAGAAGAGGAAACATACATGTATATTCTATATAATAATAACGTAATCCTGGAAAGCAGGAAGTGAACATGGTAAAAAGCGTTTTGTTCAACTCTTTCTTAATGTGAGATGGCTCCTTTGACTCTTCATAACAAAACAAGTGATACTCCAGAAACAAAAGGAAACCCCATATTTCCCTCCAAATTGTAGACTGGGTCATATTGACAGGTGATTTTGCAGCCTACAGCCCCAATTCTGCAAAGACTTAACATCAATTACTTAAAATGGACTTGAAGTCAATGGGACTATTCACAGGGCAGAAAATTAAGCAGATCTGTAAAACTTTGCATGATCAGGCATTAGAATGGGCTCCCTTCCAATTAAATTACAACATGGAGCAGTTGGACTCCTTTCATAAGCACTCATAATTAGTAATGTTTTATAATGAAGTATACACAACTATTTTGGAAAATCTTAAGCATGTTGACTACAGACTGGAAAAATGTATGTTTCTGTACATTATACAGGTTACTGAAGATTGTTTGGCAGATGGTTTTGTTTTTTGGTACTTTTTTTTTTTTTTTTTTTTTTTTTTTTAAGATCGGATTCTGGTCTTTGGTTCAGCTACATTAGAAGTTTCTGAGCACTTATTTCAGTTTTCACCTGACCAGAGAGTGAAAATGCTCCTGTAATTCTTGCTAAATTATAACCTGACATAGTTTATGTCAAGGAAAAAGCAGAATACCTGTGGGCTAATAGCTATATTTTGCTTAAGTGAATAGAAGGGATGCACATGGCAGCATGAAAATGAAGTTTACCTTTGTTCCTCATGACACCATCTCTTTAAAATAAAATTATTTTGTGAAATATAGAAAAACCTTTCCAAATCTCACTTCAACTCAAAAGCCCTATATTCTCACACACAAAAATAGGAGTTTCTAACATTTAGCAACAGACTAAAAGTTACCAGTTTGTAAACACTACAGCTGTACTGAGGTCTTTTATCACTGACTTCATTAATGTTACAAAATAGATAATATATTTACTGATCTATTATGTTATCAAATTAAAGAACTTGTCAAAATAAACAAACAGTCAATTTTGTACCCTTTTTATTGGGTGTTAGCTTACTTGCAAATTTGCAAAATTCAGTAATCCTCAATTGGTCACCTCCTCAGTGCAAATCAGTGAAAGTCTACTCAGTTCTTAACCGTATAATTGGAATATTGTGTAATTGGCTAAAATTCCTGGTAGTTATGCAATTAGTTGAACAAAATCCTGTTTTTAACAACAAAAGGGTAAAAGATACTCTATTTGTAGAGATTTAATTTAAAACTATACAAATATGCATTAAAGTGGGCTGCATATCCATTTTTACTATGCTACAGGATAAAAATGAGGTTAATTCTATTTAAACATCAAAAATTCTTCCAAGACAGCATATGTATTTAAAGTCATAAGAAAAAGAGGATATTTGGAGCTCACATGCCAACAAGGACACATCACATAACTCCTACCTCTCTGACTTCATGGAGTTGACCAGTATATTGACTCTTGGCTCTCCGGGCTGCTGCAGGCGATTTGTGATGTGTAACGGTAACAACGGTCGGTCCACTTTGACCCTGATGTTTTTGACTACTAGGAGATGCAGAATTACTCATCCCAGGAGGAAGCAAAGACAAGTTTCTGTTTCGTGAGGAGGGAGTGCTCTAGAATAAGCAACAAGATGTTAAAATGAAGAATTAAGATACATGAAAACATAATGTATTACCAAAAACTCGAAGGCTGCACTCTTCTCCTTATAAAACTGAACCTGGAGAACTATAGGCACTCAAGGCTTACTGATGACAAAAAATGCTGATAACAAGTATAGTGAAATTATGGCAAGGATCAATCCTGATAATGCAGAAGTCGCTATCTACCTGGTTTGTTGAGATTTCTGAAGTAGACTTCCCTAGCTCTGGCGAGTAATTTCCAAACATTGCTCTATATTAATATGCTGGAAGTGTCTTTGTAGCCAAACACACAAACCTTTTAAAGAGGGTAAATAATCTGCTTTTCTAAGCACAAAAGAATCTCAATTACGCTGATACAACTAGATTTTATAAAGTCACTGACCAGTAATTCACGAGGCATGCTTGCTGATTTTACAAAAAGGTATTTAGTTAAAGTTAATGCTTTCCCCTGATTAGTTTATGAAATAGTTTGATGCTTCCTTTGCATAATTTTCAAAGCAGCAGCCATTGTAAGGCCCATACTCCAGGTTAAATTAAAATGTGAAGCAGAAGTGTGCTTTGAAAGTGCCAAGAGATATTTTGGGGAGTGGATGAGGACAGGAGAGGGAGGCAATGGGGTAAGTGGGAGGCAGTGGGAGCCAGGGGCACTTGGGGGTGAAGCCCAAGGGAGGCAGCAGGGACCATGGGCGCGGGGGGTGGGGTGGGTGGAGAGTCCGGGGGAACACAAGTGCAGTTCCCCTGAAACTGTGACGATGATATTTTATTTCATTTTTTCTAAAGGCCCAAATCCAGCAAAAGTACTTAAACGTGCTTAAATGTTCCATTGATTTCAATGCGACTACTCACATGCTTATAACTGAGCATATGCTTAAGAGTTTGCTTGATTGGGGCCTTAATGTCAGAACATATTATACTAAATAATAATTAAGAACTGGAAAGTCACACTATTAAACTTTGTAATGTTAACAGCAAAAGTGGGTCAGTTGTGAAGCTTCCATCCAAATTCAAGTTCCTCAACTTCAGATCTAAACCCAAACCATTTCACAAGAGTGTTGGGATTCGGAATTCTGAACTGGCCCATCATGAAAATAAATGAGCTGTGAAGGTGAAATCTGGACCTAGATCTGATCTTCCTCATGTTTCTGAGTGATTTGGATTCTGTGTCCTAGTTTTGGGTCCATCTCTAGTTAATAGTGAACTGTAAAGAGAAAAGGGAATGGCAGGCAAGCCAAGAAACGTGACTTGACCGTCCCTGCTAATTGGGCTGAGCACAGGAGATTGAGCACAGAAATCCGTTTTAATTTACTTTCCAAAAATTCTTTCAAGCCACTATCCTTCTGCATTGAAATCTGTTTTTACAGGTTTGCTAATGACACCCCACATTTATCATTCTGTGATACTACAGATACCAGAAGAGACATCATAGCCACAAGGAAGGTTGGCAGGAGATTACTGGTACTTGTGATACCCAAGAGAGCCAATGTCTCCTTGTAAACCCAGAAGAGAGAGCAGATTCAAATGGAGAAATTAGAACTGATTCCTGACATAATTATTGGTTGCTGATACTATCACAAGAGCTCTAAAAATTATATCAAATGATTGTTTTGCAAATATCTGTTCTTCAAATTGATATAAAACACCAGTGTAATCCAGAACTTCTTTGTGTGTAGCTTGCTTTTAGAAGAGTATCTATCTGCTGTTACATAATGTCATAAGACATTCGAAGTAGCCAGGGCCGGCTCCAGGCACCAGCATAGCAAGCAGGTGCCTGGGGCGGCCAACGAAGAGGAGGGCGGCACGTCTGGCCGTTCGGCGACAATGGCGGCAATTCAGCGGCGTGGCCGTCACTCCCTCTGGGAGCGAAGGACCTGCCACCAAATTGCCGCCAATCGCGCTTTTTGGGAGTGGGGGGGAGGGGGAGGCTGCTTGGGGCGGCAAAAACGCTAGAGCTGACCCTGGAAGTTGCTCTAGAAATCAAAACTCCTTTGTCTCGAGTGCCTGCCCTGAACCTCACTGCATAACACAGAACCTTTAAATTGTGTCCTCCCCTCCCTGTCAGCAGTTACCAGTCTCCTCTACTATTAATAATGGTCTGAGTTTTTTCCCTCTCTCTGAGTTCAATTGTTCACATATCTGATCTTTTAATAGGGTTGCTACTCCATGGCTTATTCACTGCGTCACTCAAAGTTATTTTATACTAGAGAAAGCCTGAAGTATTGCAGTTTCAGTCAGGAACACAGATGTATCAGAACACATATAATGTATCATTGCAGATATCACAGTGATAGATGCTTTAGTGTGTTATCTATATGTGGTCCATCACAGCCTAGGCTATTTTTGTCCATGTTTGAAAAATGTTGTTAGTGGTTTAATTTCCACACTTAGGCTACATCTACACTACGGGGGGGGTCGATTTAAGATACGCAAATTCAGCTATGCGAATAGCGTAGCTGAATTTGACGTATCGCAGCCGACTTACCCCGCTGTAGGGACGGCGGCAAAATAGACCTCTGCGGCTTCCCGTCGACGGCGCTTACTCCCACCTCCGCTGGTGGAGTAAGAGCGTCAATTCGGGGATCGACCCGAGAGGTCGATTTCTACCCGCCGATTCAGGTGGGTAGTGTAGACCCAGCCTTAGAGAGATCTATGTAATGTGCTTGCTAAGCTTCTTTCTTCTGTTTTATTATATTCTTGTTATATGCATACATCTTTTGTTTTGATTTTATTTTAGTATCAGACAAAATGGCATGTATTGTACACTGACAACAACATTTTAATAAAAATGAGGGTGGCATAGATGCAATATTTTGAGTAAAATACAGGTATGATCCCACTATTTCTACATACAAGTTCTATATATTTGTACTTGTTTTCATAGTTGCAAAGAGAATTATTGTAATAAGTGAATGGAAATGGAAGAGGAAGTCTTATTTTCACCAGTAGTGCCTATATACTCAAATTTGAAACAGTATATTGTAATCTGGCCAGTAAATAGCAACTGAAAGTATTCTCCTTTTTATCCCTCAAAGGCTAGTGAATGACACTGCAATCATGTATAATGACTGTCACTTTCATTAAAAGGTTTTAGATCTAAAACTGACAAGCTTAATTTATAATTAGCATTGGGATTAAAGTCAGACATTGTGTATAACAGTCATGGTAATAGTAAATTTTGTCAACTCCAGATAATCCACTTTACCAACACACATAAAAGAGGCAAGGAGGGGACTTCGTTACATATTTTAGGAGAGCAATTACCTCTACACTCAGCCAAAAGATTGAGACATCTGGTATGTCAGAACCTGATACTATAAGCCCTACACGTGCAGAACATACTGCGACTACTCTCTATGCAGTGTAACAAAACACAGAGTACATAGATCTGGTTTAATGTATAGCCTCATCATACACAAACATGCTTCAGAAGTCATAACCCAATCCTGCAAACACGGCTAAGTGCAGGGTTTGCTACCGTGACTAACTGCAGTTATAAGCATCAGCCATCCATTAAACTAACCATCATTGCTGGTGTTTTCCATTTGTGTTAAACAGAACTTGGACTAAAATGAGAGGCTTATTGTTTTTAAGTTATCTTTGGTTATATGGTATTGCTTAGATACAATTACAACTGAAGATATTTACAACACTGGGGAATCTAGATTCTTTACCTCTGATGACTCAAGCCTTCCCTCTTATTAGAAGGCTAACTGAAATAGGCTGTATCTAAGTATATCAAAACATCACATACTTCCGGTATAATAAACATACAATATAGATTTTTCCTTTTAAAAATCTGACTACCAACATAATTTATCCAATGGTAAACAGGGGAAGGGACAAGATCTGAAGCCCACCTCTCTCCGTACACCTCAGAGCCTGAACTCCAGCCCAAGCCACAACTTCCAAGCACTGTCTACACAGCTATTGTGAACACACTAGTCTGAGCCCCGCAAGCCCAAGCCTGTAGACCCAAGCTGGCAAGCGCACTCCAAAATGCTATGCCTACATCCTCTATAGGATGCCAAGCAGGTTAGGGAAGGAGCAGCTCACTCAGTCCATCCTTACTATCTCTTCAGTCATTGTCTCAACCCGTGTTGTTCCTCCTCCTACCTTCCATATAATCTGAGAACAGCTCCTCTGCTCCACCATCCCGTTCTGAACAAGGCTCAGATTTAGAGCTGGACGTAGGGCAGCTTTGAACATTCAATAACAGAGTGTGTTTTGATTGGTTTAGTAGATGTTCTCTCTATTAAAACGGGCTACAGTTCACAAAAATATCATACCTTTATTTACTTCTAGTAAATTCAGCCCTATGTGAAGTTCTAACATACCAGAGTTATCCCAAAGTGGTTATTTATCCAAAACCAAGTGCCTACCCACATGACAAGATTAAAGAAGTTGCAATTCTGAATTTCTTTTTAGTTCTCTGCAGAAGCACTTTGAAGTGAAGTGTGATCAAGCACAGTATAAAAATAAAATGGCATTTATTATTCAGTTTTATGAAATACTTACTGCATCTAACTTATCTTTCATATAGTTCTGCTCTTATAATCATCTTACTTATATTATTCCTTTGGGAGATTACTGAAGATGAAATTTTAGTAACCTATAAAATTTCACCACACAAGAGAGAAGACTTGTCAAAATGTCATATCAGATCAAGACTGCCACTGATAAAGAACAACAAATTAAAAATGGACTGAACATTTTTTTTTACTTGACTAAAGTGGAGTTTATCTGAACTGTCTGTGCCTATGGTACATATTTAGATTAATCAAAACTCAAAAAAAAGCACCATGCATATGCTTTGTGCATACCTGACATGAATGCCATACATGGGACATATTTTTAAGTTAAGATAACATACTGCAAATTCCTCCTCCTCAAACAATTCCCTCCCATTTTCAAGTGTCTGGGGAAAAAAAGATGAGTCTTGCAATGTGTCTGAAGATCATCATTAATATCAGCCGCATCTTTACTTACTTTAAGACTCCAGTATAAATATTTTACTGTCCCCTCAACTTTCCAGGGGTAGGTGTTACAGAAAAGTTCTAGTATACATACTGCTTTTACTTTAAGAGTTCATTCACTGGTTGCAGTTAGTTTGTCACTTCAGGACTAACTACAGAAAATGCTTCTTTTGTGCAGACTGCAACATTACTTGATACATTTTCCATGCATCATCCAGAATTCTAGAGAACTGCAAACTACTTTTGTCATACAGATGTAGTTTAAGTGTTGATGCTTTCAAGAAATAGCAAAGTTTACTACCAAAAATGACAACCATCGCAAGAAATAGATTTCCATAGCAATAGTAATTTTAAATGTACATAAATATAGGGCTTCTCATTTCAAATGATCCCAAAGTGCTATTAAAAAAAAAAAAAAAAAAACCATACAAGAATCACTTAATCCACCACTGAAATGCAACTACTTTTGGATTAGCATATCAGAGCTGTTCAACAGCACAAAGTAGCACTATGGAATAATTTAAGAGAAATGAAAAATATCACTTGCATTTGAAATTCTGGTATGGGAGGGTTAGTTGAACATCAGTTGGCTTAGTTGGAAATTAGACAAGATAATGAGTAAAAGCTTCCTCCATAGCTTAAAATATGAGATACATCCAATGTCAATCTCACATGAATAGCATTTCCTGTCTCCCAGAACCACTGGTTCTATATTGACTCACAAAGAAGAGAGTAATGTACTAAATCAGGGGTCGGCAACCTTTCAGAAGTGGTGTGCCAAGTCTTCATTTATTCACTTTAATTTAAGGTTTCGCGTGCCGGTAATACACATTAACATTTTTTAGAAGGTGTCTCTCTTTAAGTCTATATTATATAACTAAATATTGTTGTATGTAAAGTAAACAAGGTTTTCAAAATGTTTAAGAAGCTTCATTTAAAATTAAATTAAAATGCTGATCTTACACCGCTAGCCTGCTCAGCCTGCTTCCAGCCTGGGGTTCTGTTCACCTAGGCCTGCAGTAGGCTGAGCGGGGCCTGTGGCCAGGACGCCGGCTGGCAAGGGCCGGCAGCCAGGACCCCAGACCTTGGGGGGGGGGGCGGGTTCAGGGCAGACGGTGCAGGGCAGAAGGCTGGGTGTGGGGGGGGCTCAGAGGTCAGGGCAGAGGGCAGTGGGTATGTGGGGGGTTCAGGGCAGAAGGCTAGGGGTGTGGGGGGATTCAGGGCAGAAGGCTGTGGGTGTGGGGGGATTCAGGGGTCAGGGCAGAGGGGGTTCAGGGGTCTGGGCAGAGGGCTGGGGGTGTGTGGGGGTACAGGGCAGAAGGCTGGGTATGGGGGGGAGGTCAGGGCATAGGGCTGGGGGGGGTGGAGGTGCAGGGCAGAAGGCTGGGTGGGGGGGGGTGCAGGGCAGAGGGCTGGGGTGCTCAGCTCGTGAGGGTGCTCCCTGCCCGAGCGGCTCATGGCAGGGGGCTGGAAGGGATATGTTCCACCCCCTTCCCCAAGGCCCGTCCCTACCTCTCTCTGCCTGCTCTACGGAGCAGCGAGGACGCTGCCGCTCGGCTCTGCTCCGCTCCCCATCCCCCTCTCAAGGGCCATCGCTGGCAGGGAGGGGGAGGAGGAGGGGCCGGAATGCACCACGCTGTGGGAAGAAATGAGGGAGGGGGGAAGCTTGGCTGCCGCAGGACCAAGCTTCTGCCTCCTGCCCCCGCATGGGAGAGCGGTGGGCGGGGCGGCTGAGTGGGGCTGGGGGCCGGGACCCCCCGCCCACCGCGCTCCCCTGAGGAGGCAAGAGGCAGAAGTTTGGTCCTGCGGCAGCCAAGCTTCCCTCCTCGCCCGCTTCTTCCCCCCAAGCATGGCGCTTTCTGGCCCCTCTGCCCCTCCTCCTCTCACCGGGCAGGCAGCGTGCCACTCAAAATCGGCTCGCGTGCCGTGTTTGGCACATGTGCCGTAGGTTGCCAACCCCGTACTAAATTATCCAAACCAGGGGCAGTGGGACTGCCCACGTTACCGCGAGGCTGCGGCAGCGGCAGCACTGTGACGTGGGATGTGTAGTCACGCTTTATCGCCGGGGGAGAGCTCTTCCGGCAATAAAAAATAACCACCCCAATGAGAGATGGTAGCTTTATCGCCGGGAGCACTGTCTATACCGGCGCTTTTCAGTGCTAAAACTTTTGTCGCTCAGGGGGGTGTTTTTTCACACCCCAGAATGACTGACGTTTTAGTGCTGAAAGTGGCAGTGTAGACACAGCCTAAGGCGGCTTCCTGCCCACCCGCTCCATACACTCCGGGAAGCAGCCGGCACGTCCCTGCCGGCCCCAGGGAGGAAGTGGGCGGTCTCCATGAGCTGCCCCTTCCCCGAGTGCCAAGTCGCTACAAGAGGGGTGTGCGGATCGTTTTCGGGAGCTGACACCGCACGAGGTAAACGCCGACCCTCTGACCCCCCTCCTGCACCCCATCCCCCTGCCCCAGCCCAGAGCCCACACCCAGTACCCAAACTCCCTCCCAGAGCCTTAGGCCAGGGGAGAGGGGGGTAGGACTTGGACGTCTTTTGGGCACCACCAAAAATTATCCAAACCTGCCGCCTCTGACCCAAACCATACATTTTGCACACGTCCCGAGCTAAATACTCTTCCTTGCCTTAGTCTACTTAC
Source organism: Chrysemys picta bellii (assembly GCF_011386835.1). Taxonomy (NCBI): domain Eukaryota; kingdom Metazoa; phylum Chordata; order Testudines; family Emydidae; genus Chrysemys; species Chrysemys picta. Next base: position 77,859,129 of record NC_088792.1, read on the forward strand.
CATATGGGGTTCTGATGGAGCCACAATACAAACTACTACAACTAGAGACTAAAATACGGTGCTTATGACTGAGTGACACTTTCTTACCAACAGATCAAGGGACAGAGAGGAAATATGGATTTTAAGTTGGCACTCACTAACATTCACAAGCCTTGTGAATAGGAGAGGAAGCAGTAGACGTGATTTATCTTGACTTTAGTAAGGCTTTTGATACGGTCTCAAATGACCTTCTCAAACAAACTAAGAAAATACACCTAGATGGAGCTACTATAAGGTGGGTGCATAACTGGCTGGAAAACCATTCCCAGAAAGTAGTTATCAGTGGTTCACAGTCAAGCTGAAAGGACATATTGAGTGGGGTCCCCCGGGGATCACTTTCGGATCCAGTTCTGTTCAATATCTTCATCAATGATTTAGATAATGGCATAGAAAGTACACTTATAAAGTTTGCGGACAATACCAAGCCGGGAGGGGTTGCAAGTGCTTTGGAGGATAGGATTATAATTCAAAATTATCTGGACAAACGGGAGAAATGGTCTGAAGTAAATAGGATGAAATTCAGTAAGGACAAATGCAAAGTACTCCACTTGTATGTGTGCAACTGATTGTTCCCTCCCAAAATGAGAAATGACTGCCTAGGAAGGAGTACTGCAGAAAGGCATCTGGGGGTCATAGTGAATCACAAGCTAAATATGAATCAACACTAACACTGTTGCAAAAAAAGCAAACATAATTTTGGGATGTATTAGCAGGAGTGTTGTAAGTAAGACACGAGAAGTAATTATTTCACTCTACTCCACACTGATTAGGCCTCAACTGGAGTATTGTGCCCAGTTCTGGGTGCCACATTTCAGGAAAGATGTGGACAAACAAAGATATGGAGAAAGTCCAGAGAAGAGCAACAAAAATGACTAAAAAGTCTAGAAAACAGGACATATGAGAAAAAATTGAAAAAATTGGGTTTGTTTAGTCTGGAGAAGAGAAGACTGGGGGGGGGGGGGGGACACGATAACAGTTTTCAAGTACATAAAAGGTTGTTACAAGGAAACATGAGAAAAATTGTTCTCCTTAACCTCTGAGTTAAGGTTGGACATTAGAAAAAATTTCCTGTCAGGGTAGGTAAGCAATGGAATAAATTGTCTAGGGAGTTTGTGGAATCTCCTCATTGGAGATTTTTAATGAGCATCTGTCAGGGATGGTCTAGCTAATACTTAATCCTGCCATGAATGCAGGGGATTGGACTAGGTGATCTCTTGAGGTCCCGTCCAGTCCTACAATTCTATGATTAAAATAAATAGATAGCTAATATAATACCAGTTTCTTAGAGAGTTTTCGATCATTGATTTATTGCTGTATGTTCAGTCTCCTTCCAGTTGTGGAAGGGTTGGTTATATCTATAGGCAGCCCTTTTGTATTATTCTGTGTTTTTAATTTATGGGATTGTGAAACAGAGACCCATTGGTGGCTCACTACTTTGTGTCAGCAACTCTTATTAGGACCGAGAAACACACTACACCTAACATATTGCTGTCACAGTATTTCTCTATAAAGCACGTCAAGTGAGATATCAAATGAAAACCAGTGAGACGTTGATCATTATCATCATTGGGAAATGTATGTATTAACACTGTAAGAAGACTTATGGATACTTCCTGATATTATGTTGTAAAGTCTAACAAGGCAAAATGGGCAAAGAGGTCTTCTGCTATTCAACTATCTCTGTCTCTAATGTAAGTTAGCCATTGCGAAGCCACTTCACACTTGCAAGTGACGTAAACTGGAAAAACAAGTTAAAAAGGGGGGTGTAAAGGCAGCATGGCACTGGCACCCAGGAACAAGCAGCATGGGAGGACAGTCTTATCTGAGGGTACTCTTCAAAAGGGGATACATTTCAAAGGTTTGCTGGACTACAAGAATCCCCTTTGGTTATCCATTTCACTGACGAACACCCTTTAATACAGAGGGAGGTGGTTCATGAAAAATCTGGATCCTGATTTGATTGAAAATCAGCAAGCTCTGCAAAAGGACTTTGAGGGTGAGAAACTCTCTCAAAGGAGTGTAGCTTGTCAAAGTTACAATGAGTCTTTTAGAAGCGTATTACACTTTTGTTTTATTTGTAAGCATGTTTCCTTTCTGAATACTTACTTGAATCTGTGAATCTCTGTTAATAAACCTGAATTTGTTTTCACTATAAATAAATTACAGTGCGATGTTGTTAGAAAGGACCTGATCTTGAGTTGTAACCTTCCAGTGATATGTAAGTCTCTTTGGAGAAAAAGGACTTGGTAATTACTATGAGTATCTAGTGATAGGGGCTGGGCACTATAGGGAGGCACTAAAGGATGGCAGAGCTGAGATTGTTTGGGTGGCTAACAGACTGGGGTGACAGGGAACTGACACCCAGTTTAGCACCAGCAAGTCTCTCTCTTGCTGAGGTAGGGGAAAGTATCTGAGGACTAGTAGTACTTAAGTGGAGCTAGCCTGCATCCATAATGCAGAGGGGTCATGTTAGCAGCTGACTGAGTTGTTCTAACTCAAATTTTAGCCTGCACCCCCTGATGGACCAGCTATCTTGAGTTAAATCACCACCACACCTGATGATGAGTTTGGGGCAACACCTGAGTTAAAGCTTGTCATCACTGCAAAGTTAAGAGGACAAGTCTCATTGAGCTTCAATGGGACTCATGTCTCTTAAGTTAGTACTTTTGAAAATCCCAGCCTCGGCTGTGTACCCCAAACAAAACTTACTGTAGATATTGATTAGTACTAACTTCATACATATGAAGTTTGTCATGCCATTCCTCTATTTCTATGCCTGTTCTGCTCTTGTGAGCATTCTGCAGGGGACTGAAATTAACAAGCATCATACTGTGAATTACAATTTTGCTGTGGTGTTTAAAAGGAAAATGTACATTGGTTACTGCTTTTCCTTTCCTTAAACCAGAACTGCATCATGCAAAATTGAATGATCCTCACAGAGCAATTTAAAATAGATTGTATGACATTTGCAAAGCAAATCTACTAGCAATACTGTAACTGAATAACACACCATAGTATCATGTTCTAACTTCTATATTCCCTAAACCAGGCCTGCACAACATGCAGCCCGGGGGCCGCATGCGGCCCGCGTGGGCTCACTGTGCGGCCCGTGGGGGGTGAGTAGGCAAGCAGCGGGTGAGGGAGGGGGCTGAGGAACAGGGCCGGCTCTAGGTTTTTTGCTGCCCCAAGCAAAAAAAATTTTGGCTGCCCCTCCCCACTGCACCCTCCTGCCGCCCAGCCCTAGGTCACTGGTAACTCGTTCCCAGAGCGGGTCATTCAGCAGGAATTTTGGATGTGCACAGAACACAGACTGGATTGGTTCCTATATGGTTACAGAACTACAGTGAAGTGGAACAGTTTTCAGCTTGTGTGATTGGAGGATATCTGGATGCATATTATAAGACTGTCCTACATAAATGAGGAAAAGTTGAGGTGCCTTTATTATTCTTTTGTTCCATTCTTGGTTTCTATGGGAAATTTGCCAATGCAATATCACTGTCTTCCTTTTAAACAAATAAAACTAAAACTTAAAAAAAAATAATAATAATAAAAAAAAGCAATGGCTATTGAAAATAGCAATTCCAGTGCTAATAACCACTGGGAAGCATTTCTTGCTCAATTTATTCTACTTTTTCTACAGCAAGTTACAGTGGATCAGTATATTTTATTTGGGGGAAATGAAGTAACAGCTGCCCAAATTGAGCTTGAGCACTCCTGAATTTTGAGGGTGTTCAAATCTGGAAGGCAGGTGCTGGATTCCCTTTCTGAATATTAGCTAAATCTGGAAAAGAAAAGTCAATTTCTGCTTCCATGGCTCAGAAGTGTAAATCCTCCTACGTGCCTGGTACGGTATCTAAAACTGGCCAGTCTAGTAGAGCCTCCCCCCTCCCTTACTTTTCATTTTAAATTCTAGTGGGATCCACGTACCTGCCTTGCTAGGCTTCAGATAGAGAGATGCAATGTCCATTTAGTCTATCCAATTCTTTCTTTGGGGGAGAGCCTAGGGCTGGGGTGGCAGGAAGTGCGGGTGCGGGGGGGGGAGGGGGGGGAGGAGCCCAGGGCTGGGGCGGCAGGAGATGTGGGTGGGGGGAGAGCCCAGGGCTGGGGCAGCCAGAGGTGCAGGTGGGGGCCAGAGCTGGGGCAGCAGGGGCTGGGGCAGCAGGGGGTAGAGCCCAGGGCTGGGGCAGCAGGAGATGCGGGTGGGGGGGAGAGCCCAGGGCTGGGGCAGCAGGAGATGCGGGTGGGGGCCAGAGCTGGGGCGGCAGGGGGTGCGGGGAGAGCCCAGGGCTGGGGCAGCAAGTGGTGGGGGCCAGGGCTGGGGTGGCAGGAGATGCAGTTGTGGGGAGAGCCCAGGGCTGGGGCAGCAGGGGGGTGCAGGTGGGGGCCAGAGCTGGGGCAGCAGGGGGTGTGGGCAGGGGAGAGCCCAGGGCTGGGGCAACACAGGGGTGCGGGAGGGAGCCCAGGGCTGGGGTGGGGGGGGGGGGCAGCAAAAAAACCTAGAGCTGGCTCTGTCCCTACCATTTACAGCAAGCTGCAGCATGAGGTTTCAGTTCCACACTCCTTTCCCCTCCCTTTCCTGTTAATTGCGGCCGAGGGAATGCTGGGAAATGTAGTTCTTTCCCTGCTCCAGGGCTGGCTCTATAGGCAGGGAGCTAACCAAGGAACTACAGCTCCCAGGGCTCCCTGTTGGTTCTCAGCTCCCATGCTGGATTCTTGCACCCCTGCAAATTTGCCACCCCAAGCACCTGCTTGCTCTGCTGGTGCCTAGAGCCTGCCCTGCTGAGGAGACAAGGAGGCAGGCAGTGGCGGGGGGTGAGTAGGCGAGCCGGGGGGCTGAGGAGGTGAGCAGGGGGGCAGTGACGGGGGGGCAGGTGAGCCGGCGGCGGGGGAGGAGGCGGCTGTGGAGGCGAGCAGGCGGGCAGTGGCAGGGGCTGAGGAGGCGAGCGGGGGGGCAGTGGTGGGGGGGGCAGGTGAGCCGGCGACTGAGGAGGCGAGCGGACAGGCAGTGGCAGGGGGGCAGGTGAGCCAGCGGCGGGGGAGGGGAGCTGAGGAGGCAAGTGGACAGGCAGTGGGGGAGGGGGGCCAGGTGAGCCAGCGGTGGGGAAGGCGAGAGGGTGGGCAATGGCGGAGGGGCAGGTGAGCTGGCGGCTGAGGAGGCAAGTGGGTAGGCAGGGGGGCAGGTGAGCCGGCGGCCGGGGTGGGGGGCTGAGGAGGCGAGGCTCCTATCCCCTCTCCAAGGGTTGCAGCTGTCTGAAAGTGCCTGCCTTCCACACCTTCCTCATTCACACCTCATTCATTCAACAGGGCAATTGATTACAAAGTGGGGGGAAGATCTTATTCTACTTCTAGCAAAAAGACAGTTTTCTTTTACCTTAATTATACTACCTTAGGGGCCTGCTATAACATATTACCAAGGTTCAATACCGCTGTTTCGGAAGGAGGGTTTGTTTCCGCGGGGCGGGCGGCGCTGGGGGGGGGGTTGTTTTGGGGCGGCTGGGCAGAGTTGGGGGGGGTGTTTCGGCAGCACTGCGGGGGTTGTTTCAGGGGGCTGGATGGCGCTGGGGAGGGGTTCAGCACTCAGCTATTTTCTTTGGAGTAATATGGCCGAGTTGTGCAGGCCTGCCCTAAACAAATGTTTCCTGAAGTCTGGTCCACAAACCAGCAGCTGTCTATGGAGTGCCTGTTAGCCACATGGTGCTACTCTCCTCTACGTTTCCAGCTGCTAAACTGCATTCAAAAGAAACTAAAGTAAAATTAGGAAAACATGTAATGTACTTTCCCATGTAAGCAATTGCTGCAGATGCCAGGAGGGTGTTATTTGATCAGCAACAAAGGGGAGGTAGTCCACACTATCATGAACAGGAAAGGGAGGTGGGTCCACCAGACAATAACTCTGTTAAGATGAGCTTTGAACAGTTTGAGAGCCCCCTTCCCTAAACTGTGTTCTCTCCTAGAAAAATAAGCAATTTCCTTAGTTTATCTGAATTATAAATAAGTCTATGTCTTCAGACATGAATATTCATGTATTACTGCTGGGAGCCAAGCAGTCTCTCTGTTTCTTTCTGAATTTTTAATATTAATCTGTATTTTAGATACGATCCTCCATGGTCTGTTCACTAATATTATTATATGTTTAAAATGCAATGGACACCCAGTTCCCCTTAAATCAACATTTTAATCTAGAAAATGCACTAGTTTTTCTCCTGTAAATTACTTATTTTATGTAGCTCAGTTTCAATTTTACATTTTCATGAATCAAGAGGGGAGGTTTTTTTAAAAATAGAGTAGAATTTGAACAAGATCAGCATTTATCCACTTAAGGTGGCAAATATAAAAAGCCTACTTTTCTAAAAAGAAACGTAAAATCAAATAATTGAAAACTTAGTATTTAATGCTAGGAAAGGATCAGTAAAGATGCTGGGAAACTGCCCACTATTAACAATTGGAATGAGATTACCGACCCGACTCACTTCACAAAGGGTATCCTTCCACTAGAACACATGTGTCAAACTCAAGGCCCGCGGGCCACATCCGGCCCGCCATACAACTATATCCGGCCCGCGAAATCGTTTTATATATCTGTTTTTAATGGCCCTGTGATATGACGCCCCAATAACACACACTACAAATCCCATGATGCAGTGCAATTGCCGCCAACGGCAAGCCGCGGTTCAAGTTCGCGGTCTGTTGATGTATACAACGCTAATATCAAATCAAAGCTAGACCCCAACAATGGCCAAGAGAAAACTTGATTCTGAAAACCGAGGCTTTCAAAGCCGGTGGGAGAATGAGTATATGTTTACTGAAATTGCAGGTAAACCAGTGTGTCTCCTTTGCGGGAGTAATATCGCTGTAATGAAGGAGTATAACCTAAGACGGCACTACGAGACGAAACATGAGAACAAATTCAAAAACCTGAGCGCAGGACAGAAGCTACAAAAAGTAGAGGAGTTGAAGAAGAATTTGACATCCCAGCAGACGTTTTTCACCAAAGCAAAATCACAAAGTGAAGCTGCTGTGAAAGCAAGTTTCATTGTGGCCGAAGAGATCGCCAAATCAGGACGGCCGTTTACCGAGGGGGAATTCTTAAAGAATTGTATGATGAAAGTGTGCGACGTCCTTTGTCCAGATAAAACGCGAGCGTTTGCAAATGTAAGCCTCAGCAGAAACACTGTTGCTAATCGGGTTTGTGAGATGGCGACTGATTTGAAAACACAGTTGATTGAAAGAGCAAAAGATTTTGTTGCATACTCCCTTGCCGTGGATGAAACTACTGACGCGAGTGACACTGCACAGCTGGCGATATTTATCCGTGGTGTGGATTCCAATTTGTGCGTAACAGAGGAAATACTGGACATTAAATCGATGCACGGGACAACGAAAGGAGAAGACATCTTTGGAAATGTATTTCAAAGTGTAACCGACATGAAACTGCCGTGGGAAAAACTCGTTGGACTTACAACAGATGGCGCACCTGCTATGTGTGGTGAAAAAAATGGACTGGTGGGAAGGATGCGCTCAAAGATGCGGGAGGAGAACTGTGCCGGTGAGTTGACAGTGTATCACTGCATCATACACCAGGAATCGCTGAGTGCTAAAGTCCTAAAAATGGATCATGTGATGAACACTGTAACACAAACCGTCAACTTTATCAGAGCCCACGGTTTAAATCACCGCCAATTCCAGTCTTTTCTGCGGGAAATAGATAGCGAGTTTGGCGATATGCCATATCATACGGAGGTCCGGTGGCTAAGTCGGGGAAAAGTTCTCAAAAGACACTTTGAGCTGCGAGAGGAAATCTGCCAGTTCATGGACAGTAAGGGGAAAGACTGCACAGTTCTGCGGGATGAAAAGTGGAAATGTGAGTTGGCGTTCCTGGCTGACATAACGTCGCATCTTAGCGCTTTAAACCTTCAACTCCAGGGACGGGAGCACATAATAACCGATATGCATGATGCAGTGAAGGCATTTCAAGTGAAGCTGCGCTTATGGGAGACACAAATGCACCAATGCAACTTGTCTCACTTTCCCTGTTGCCAAGTAATACGGAACCAAGAAAGTGCCACAGTTTTCCCAAATGCCACCTTTGCTGAAAAACTCAGCGCGCTGCGCACTGAGTTCGCACGGCGCTTCAGTGACTTTGAGGCACAGAAAAGTAACTTCGAGCTGCTTCGCAACCCATTTGCAGTCGATGTGGAAACCGCACCTGTAGAAATGCAGATGGAGCTGATAGAACTGCAATGTAACGGGACACTGAAGGCAAAGTACGACACTGCGGGGCCAGCACAGTTCACTCGCTTCATTCCTGAAGCGATGCCGCAGCTCCGCCAACATGCAGCTCGAATCCTGTCCATGTTTGGCAGCACATATCTGTGCGAGCAGCTGTTCTCTGTGATGAAAATTAACAAAACGTCACACAGGAGTCGCCTCACTGATGAACACCTGCAATCGATCCTGAGAATCTTCACAACACAGAACCTAACCCCAAACATAAACGAACTTGTTGCAAAGAAAAGACTCCAAGTATCAGGCTCTGACTAAATAGGACAAGAAAATGGAATGTTATGATTTGTTATGATTATACTTTTGCTTTAAATTCAATTTTTTATTTATATTTTCAGATTTTTTAATATTCCAGCATGTACAGATTTTGAATGTATTGTATTGACAGGATATTTTTTTATGAAGAGCAAAATATTTTAAGTTGAAATGTATTTATTTTGGAATGATATCCTGTATTTTGGTTCATATTAATGGTTAAAAAACATAAATATTTAGTCTGTTAAATAAATGGTTATACTGTTCGGCCCGCGAGTTTTGAGTTTTGGCCCCCTGTGCAATTGAGTTTGACACCCCTGCACTAGAACCTTTAACTAAAGTTAGCTGACTGCTAATTAACTCGGGTTAGCCAACACATTTGTACACCCTAGTCTTGGCACTTCACAAATATTTGTTCCACAACACAAAAGGTTTACATTAGGTAGAGGGTAGACAGACAAACTTTTGTGGAGTGTCCAGACTAATGTGTACAAACGTGTTAGATAACTCAAGTTAATTAGCAATCAGTTAACTCAAGTTTGAAAAACTAGTGTAGACAAACCCACAGATCACCAAACTATTAACTTGAGCCATAGACAGACCAGATTTGAACCAGCGGCAGAGGTTGGATTCCATATATCATTATCTATCCTCCAAACCAAGTCCCCTCTTTGTAAAAGAAGAAAAATTACATATTATCCCTCAATATTCACTTTACATCTTTCAAGAATTCCACACTTCAATTTGTAAAATGTTAGCAAGCTCAACTTCTTCTTATCTAACTTTGGGAGCAAACAAGACCACCCATTATTCTTTGAAACCAAACAATTTTCAGTGATTTATACTACCACATTGATATGCTGCCTTATAGAAATTAATGGAGATATCCCATCTCCTAGAACTGGAAGGGACCTTGCAAGGTCATCGAGTCCAGCCCCCTGCCTTCACTAGCAGGACCAAGTACTGATTTTGCCCCAGATCCCCAAGTGGCCCCCTCAAGGATTGAACTCACAACCCTGGGTTTAGCAGGCCAATGCTCAAACCACTGAGCTATCCCTCCCTCACACAGTATAATCATTTTCATACCCAAGTCTATGTATGGACTAACTTCCCAGCTACTTTCCTAACCTATTAAACCTTTATTATTCCAGCTGTTTAGTAACAGCTTCAGACCTCTGAAGTGCCATACATTAACCAAAAGATATGAAGCAATCACAATATCTTCCTATGTTTATTCCCTTTGGAAATCCCTAAATTCCACTGTCCAGTCAATCTACCTCCCTCTCAACACTTACTCATGCTACTTTATCTTAAAGCTGAAAAGCAGGCAGAATAGACACCACTAGCGTGTGTTATTTATGAAAGGCTTTGAGAGAAATGTAAAAAAATGCTATACAAATAGAAGTTGACTGCTGTTATTAATGGATTAATTTTTCATGTTATCCTGTTCTTCACTTACTCCAGTTATATCCAACAATGCTATTTCTTTCCCATTATTTTATTTACCTTAGAATTACCTTCCGTGTGGTATTTGGCACAGGATCGGAGCTGAGTCACCCAGTATTGTTTTTCCTTTGCATCAGCAGCTAGAACAGAAACAAAAAAAGTGCAAAAATTGTGCATAAGCCAATTGACATTACAGAAAAGGGAATGTTTCCAGCACTTGATAACAGTTTAAAAGTAACTTACCTAAGTGAAATTAAAAGTCTATTTATTGCACGAGGCCTTGTAAAAGTGCACCAGGCTAAACCAATTTAGTTAAATCAGTTACATTTTCTCAGAGACAAAGCCTAAGCCTCAACCTAAGAAGATACTGTGTGACTGAAGAAAGAAGAAAAATAACTAGTTTTCCACAACTAATTCATCCATATGATGCAGTAAAAACTCTTATTTATTAAAATACAGTTACTTTGTGAATTAGATTTTTTTAAAATTTGCTCCCAAATAAACATTACCCCAAATAATCAATTTAACTATTTTTACTTTGCAATGGAAAAGATGGAGTAAGAAATATTTAATTAAATAATTAGTTTAATATAATATATTATTTTGGCAGGTGCTTTCGGGACCTTAAAAAGTTGCCTTTTTTCCTCCTTCATGGTATATAAAGGAAGCCTAAAAAAATAAAAATTGGTGATTTTTTGTGCTTTGATTGGTTTTTTTAAAGAGGGTTTTTATTATAGTAGAAAGTTGTGCCACTTTAAACTATCCCAGTACAACCCACCCGTAGTGTGGATGCAGTTATCTCTGTGTAAACGTTCTTTATATTGGTACAGCTTTTCCCATATGGGAAGGGGAATACATGTACTGAAAGAAACCGCCTTTACACCAGGATAATTATCCACACTAGGGTCTGCAACAGTATAACTATTTGGGTAAAAAGTAAAATAAATAAATTGTATCCCTAACCAAAAGTTAGACCAGTAAAACTTTCAAGTTTAGATCCAGCCTTAGATATATCAAGAATGTAAAGTTGGTTTTGTGTAGTTTTTCTGGAAGACTGTTGGGTGTCAGAAGCTGTGAATACTTAACCATTACATTGAAGTGCACAAGGATGTTGAATCTTTAACAGTCTTCCTCCACTCACATGTTAATCAATCACTGAAGTTAAGTAAGTTTTACCAACCTCCCTCCCAAAAAAATGTTTAAGTAAATTCAATTCAGTAAGAGTTTTATACTCTGACTAAAAATCTCTAAAAACCCTAACATGCTGCCTTGATGCACTGAAAAGCAGCATAAAAGGGCACAAGCTCAATTTTTCTCCCCTTTGCACATCACCTTTAAAATTATTGGAAAACAGTGTTTGCAATTTATACCAGTACGCATTCTATAAGAGAGTATTAAATGTATAATTCAGTTATGATGCATCAACTACTAAAAATTCTTATTAGCAAACCACTTTGAATCATCATTAAATGCCATATCAACATTAAGAACACAAATACAAAATTACACATACTGCTGAATCTCAGATTAATGGTAATTCAAATTATCAAATTAATTTTAACGATAAGGGAACAGAAGAGGGAATATTTTATTAAATTTCTCATCAGCTATGTTGCCAGTATAACAATTCAGTAATAAGCAGCATGCTGCTGTGCGTAATCTTGTAAATCTCAGTCAGTAGGCAGAGCACTGTAGAAGTTATGAATACACTATTCGTAACTGTTCAAAAACTAAGCTCCTTGACAGAAAATCCCTTTGTTACTTTGCTACGCAGCCAAATGTCTATGCAATTTAAATATTGTGTTCAAATCTTTATGCCTCTTCATTAGGGTTTCTGTTTGCTTTACAGTAAATTCTAAAATATGATGGCAAGCTAGTTTGTGGTTAAATTGTTAAATCTAGCCTAACCCTCACCACAATTTTTTTTTTTTTTTTAAATACAAGTATATTGGACTGAGATTTGTCACACATCAAGCCAACCAACAATACTGCACCATCCCTACTATGCCACGGTTATGACACCATAACAGTAGACTGTATAATTTCCTACGGCAATGTACAAAATTGCAGGTTATTTTTCCACTGTATTGTCTAGCATGCAGTAAGGTAGCCATAATCAACATAACTTCAACTTGATTTTTTGTCATAATTGTGAAAGAAGGTAAAGACGAAAAAAGTTACAAGAATGGGAGGAAAGGCTAGTCTTATATAAGCATGTTTAAGAAGTAGCTAGTAGATTACTATACCTCTCAGTTTATATATCTCTCCATTAGCAAAGTATACTACCAACATGTGTGGCACTTCGTCACTGAGAGAGATTATAGCTCCAGCTAAAGACAGGGCTCCTCGTGGCTTCTGGTTTTTACTTTGTTCATTCACAAAATACTGCAGAATCCCAGTCTCAAAATCCAGCACAAAGTACCTGTTCAAAGAAACCACAATTGTATAGTTTTTCTTTCAAAGAATTTTTCACGCAGCTACTGAAAAACAAGCATAGGTTAAATTTAATTTAAATTTCACAGAAATGTTAAACAAGGAGGAAAACCTTTTTTGTTATATAGTATCCTGTACACTTGAGGATAAATGTATCAAAACAATACCTTTATTTCAGTTTGGTGATAATACAGAAGAGTCCAGGTTCAATGAATGGACATGGGAAAAGGTGTTTCTAATTGAACGTGATCTTTAAAGAAAGTCACCCCCCTCCACTCATACAGATTTCACTGAAACATCCCAAATGTGGTGCCCTGTCAAATATATCTATGTGCCAAAAATGGAAAGCTAGGTGAGTATGGCATTTTATGCCTGTCACTTCTGGGTTTGAGACAAGCCCCTGTGCCTGGCAAGGCACTTACTACTTTTATGACATCATCTGTCCAGAAACCCAGAGACACCTCTGCAGCCACCTGAGTCCACTTGCACTGTATGCGAAAGGGTGGGCCTTATTTGCCTAATTATACATGCAAATATGACCCTCTCATTTCTCTCAATACTTTTTTAAAAAGGAAATATGCAAATACTTTTGTACAGGGTTGAGCAGAACACAAGATATTACAAAATATAATCAGAAGGGAAAATATCACATAAGTCCCATTATGGCTGGGATTTTCAAAGCTGGTCTAAGGGATATAGACATCCAGTTCCCATTAGAAATTAAAGTAGGAAGTACAGAAACCAGCCTGTAGGATTGCAGTTGATGGTGGCTTAGGGAGGGGAATCTTCAAGTCAGCAAATCTATCACTTTGCCAATAAAATTCCAATAGCAGGGGGAAACCCATCCATCCAGATATTCAAATAACTAATAGTAGGCAGGTGTCAGTCCCAGTGAAAATCCATCTGGATAACAGTCACTGATTCAGAGAGTCATCAAGATATAAAGGATGAAAGCAAAGTCTTATGTGACCAAATGAAAAGAGAGTTTGCTTAAAGCAGTACTACCTGAGGTAAGCACTTTATTTGAAGCTTACATTTTAAGATTGTTTCACCAATCAACAGTCCACTTTAGCCATCTCAAACTGAGTTACTCTAGCCCAGCACTCAAGAGCTGGAAGCACAAAGCATTTCTACTAATCCATCTTAGAACTGTAGAAATCTTGATGCATATAAATCCATCTTTAAATCATGTACACTGAACCAAGTCTTCAATAATGTATAACCTTTGCCAAAGTAGTTGAAAATTCTGTCCTATTTCAGGAAAAATGGTCTATTAAACACAGCAGATAAGACAAAAGATCTTACGCAGATGCAGGTGGCCTCTTATAGCACCTAACAACATGTGGATAAGGACACTAAAGTAAGCATTTGGCAGGGCATTATTTGTTGTTGTCCTTCTGGATCAAATATTTAATATGGGAACAAAGAACAGTTTCATATTGCTATGCACAGATTCACGTCAGTTGCAAAGTGCTGTTAGTGATTTACAGTTCTGCAGCTCTTGTCTGTAAAACTGCAACTTGCCTTCAAAACAAAATAATAACCTGGGTGTCATCTTTGACTCAGCCCTATCTCTGGACCCAAACATCCAGACTGTCTCTAAATCTTGCCACTGCTTCCTACACATTATTTCCAGCATTGCCCTGTCTGTCTAGGCTTTCGAAGTTCTTGTCCAAGTCTTTATCTCACATTTCAACTAACAAACTTCACCTCTCTGGCACAATTGCTGCAGTCTCAGGCTGGTCAAGTCCACTCAAAGCTGCTGGTAGGACAATCTTCCCGACTCGTTCTAACCGCTTTGTTCCCCACTTTGCATGCCTCTACACTCTCCCTTGCATCAAACACAAGGATCTTGTCCTCACCTTTAAGGTCCTTCATACTTTAAACCTACTCTTCCAAAACATTTTTATTTTAACAGAGAAAAAGTGAGGTTAATGGTGCAATGAAGACCCCAACCTCAATCACCCACTTCCTCTGACACATGCCTCTATGCTTTTTGCTATGGGAAAAACTGCCTATCACAAAATTGGTAGAACCACTACTTTCACCTCCCTTCAAATACCTCTGCTTACAAAAAAAAACCTTAACTACTGAGATAATGACTAGGGAGGTGATGAGCTGAATCCCCATACAACCACCACTATTTGGCTGTTTCATCTCTCTGTCACATCTGGTCATAAACTTACAATTCTGAGCTCTCAGGGGCAAATATTGTCTGTGTGTTACTTGTTTGTATGACGTATATCTATGCACAATGGGATACTCATCTCTGACTAGGGCCCCCAACTGCTACAATATTAAAATAAAATAACTGATAAGTATGTTAAATCTAGCAAAGAACACTATTTAATAGCCTACTGAATTCAGTGGACCAGGAAAAGGGGGGGGGGGAGAGAGAGAACAGAATACTATTAGCGAGGGCTTTGATCTGACATTTTAATCCATTTGTGCCTGTAAGCTAGTGACCAAGCATTCTACCATTTTCACAAGTCAAATACAGTTTTACAAACTTAATGTTACCAGCTCACCTATTTATAATAAAATATTAATATTTAGGCTGGACTTTCCAAAGGAGCCCATGCAAATTAAGTGCCAAACTTTGACTGAAATTCAATAACAGCTGGGGATTTTAACTCACACAGGCTCCTTTGGAAAGCCCAGCCACAACCTTTACATTTTTGTATTACATCTCTATAGATAAAGGTCATGCAGGGGTTTGGAACATGCAACTTTCCATACTGTATAACTTCCACCCCATTTAGTCAAGTATAGAGTTTTGTGTATTTCTTCCCTCAAATTGGCTTAACACTTATTCCAAAGCAACAGCCAGAAATTTCAAGTTATTTTAAATAAATCAGTAATTTTTATCTTTCAGTAAGGAAAAAAACACAACACAGCAAAAACAAGCAGTATAAATCATATCCTGTTTGGACAAGAGCTTTCATAGGGTAAAGTCTGCAGTAGGCATCTTGAGATACAGGGAGACCATCAGTCTGAAATTTAGACAATTTCAAAAGGAAAGATAAAATTACTTGCATGTATTATACTAGTCCATAAGTCTCCCTGTCAATCTCTGTGATTTTGAATCCTGTTTTCCTACTTTTAAAACATTTTTCTCTCTTCCTTGTTGATGTGTGAAAATTTTACAGAAATGAGAGAGCTGACTCACCAACTATATAGGAAACGACATGAAAAGGGTAATAAAAATACACTGTAAAATCCACAAAGTAAACAAAACTGAAAGATTAAAGAAAGTATTTTCTCTAATCTTTGTCCAGTGTAGTAATTTTAGGAATTTACCTGTTAAATAAACAGGGTACAAAAAAGTTTCTAAATCATCTTGATCTGAGTGCATCTGTCCAGCAGTCCAACTGACAGTCTCTTTCAGTTTGTTTTCATGACATCACTTATTTATCTAATTAAATAAATTGTTCTCATGAAAGCCGTCCTGGGCTTGAGATCTTATTTACATTGTTTCCATCCCTTTGATGTTCAGCTGTGAACACACTTACCACCGTTTTAGACAGGTCATCCTTTTGGTCAGCGTATAGTACATTTCGCATCTTACGCCACCTTTAAGAAAGGTTATTATTGTCTCCTCTTTCCCACACAAATTACCATTATAGCTAATTCAGGAAAGATCCATAATTCAACAAACACTCTTTCCATTTCTTTCTAATCAACATGTAATTTTTGAAAGCGTTCCTGTAAACCAGGATAAGAAATGTGTAAGACAAAATATACCCTGTGCATATACAACTTCAGATAACACCAATCAGAAAGTTTTCATTTGTCTGGCATCTACTTTGGTATTAGGGTGATGTCTACCCTACAAGCGCTACAGAGGCAGCAACACCACTTTAGCCCTGTAGTGTAGACACTACAACGACGGAAATGATTTTTCCATCACTGTAGTAAACCCACCTCCTTGAGAGACAGTAGCTAGGTCAACAGAAGAATTCTACTGACCGAGATGCATCTATGGGGGCATTAGGTCAATCTAACTATGTCACAGAAGGCGTGAAATTTGTCACAGCCCTGAGTGGTGTAGCTAGGTTGAAGTAAGTTTTAGGTGTAGATCTGGCCTACCTTTAAAGTGCAGGAGGAACAGGGAAGGATTAGATTTCTACCTTCCACAGGTAAAAACAAAATGAATATACAAAACAGTGGAGAAGAAGAGAGGGAATGGACATCTATCACATACATTTTTAGAAATTGTTATAAGAGAAAAGAAAAATGTACAGGGGAAATCTCCCCTTTGAGTTCTGGAAGTCATTTCTTCAGAATATTACAAACTATACAAAAAGAATTCTGGTGCCAACTTGTTTACATCTATTTAATCTTCAGATCTTTTTCTCCCTTTACATTTTATTGTCATTCCTTTCACACAATATACATTTATCCAACAATAATACATGACTCTAGATTTCTATATTTAGTTTTAAAGATCAATACTTATGAAAATTTTACCATATCCTTCAGAAACTGCCCTGGTGGGGATAATAGGGAAAATTACATAATACTAAACACTTACAATAGAAAGACACACACAAGAGACATTAACTTAACAATAGCACCATTAACCGATGTCTCCCAATTGACAACACGGTCATATAGAATGGATTGTGTTATGAACGTTCATTAAAAAGAGTGACTAAAAGCAAATTAAAATGTTATTGCTTTGGCACTGGTAAAGCTGATTAAGCACCACTCTAAGCAGAAAAGTGAAGTTATATAACAAATATCCCAATAATTGTTTATATTTGATGTATCTTGGTCCTATATGAATTAATTCAATCTGTTTTCATGATCAAAATGATTGGTCATCTAAACCTACATTACATAATGCATATGAGGTAAAGCCAGTGTACATTACTACTGTTAGATATGATAGGATATGTTGCTGTTCAAACATTAAATTTGTCACCATCCATA
Source organism: Chrysemys picta bellii (assembly GCF_011386835.1). Classification (NCBI taxonomy): domain Eukaryota; kingdom Metazoa; phylum Chordata; order Testudines; family Emydidae; genus Chrysemys; species Chrysemys picta. The sequence goes on from NC_088792.1 coordinate 77,876,520, forward strand.
ACTGTTTAACGAGTGTTTGTTTGAGTACATCAGCCAGGTCCAAAACAGACACATTACTGATGCTATAAACAACGTTAAACACTCTGCCCTCCTTAATGAAAAAAAAATTATTGTTGATTGTTTTCTGACATTTCTAGTAAAAAACAAAGTAAATTAATCAGAAGCTTGACTTTTTATAAAAGTAATTCATGATCTCATCAATACCACTGAATCATTACAATTAACTTATTAATTTACCTACCATATTCCAAACTCTTCTGCTTTACCTTAGAAAAATCTCCGAAATGTACTTATTTAACAACTGATCCTCTCCACTCACTCTAATACGCTTGACTTCTATCTGTTGCATACATTCATCTTAACAGTATTCAAAGCAAACAAACACCATACAATATGAAATATGGCCATATTTCATTCTATTGTCCGGGGAAAAGCAAAGAATTAAAAAAGGTTCAGTCATTCAAACTACAGCCAATTCTTTCATATGGATTTTGTGGACTTATTACTGTGCTGTAGACACAGGATGATTTACATATTTATAGTCTTCAATTAAAAGATTTAATTGGAAAAATGTTTTTAGATTTTATGGCTTATTAGGAGAGTTATGCCCAGGTTTTATACAATGTCTAACTGAACTACAATACTTGGGTATCTTCAGTCTAAGTCATTTTTCTTGCCGGGGGCAAATACATTGACATACAAGTCTTGGATCACTGCAGTTTTCCAGTCTGCCAAATATTTAACCCATCGGAATAGCAGAGTTATACAATATTGGCATCTGTGATAGAAATGGGCAATTTATTAATTACTTCAATAATCTCAAAATAATTAATACACTTTTTATCATTTGGTATCCTCCTAACTCATTTACTATTTCTGAACAGAGGCAATACATTACCCAGTGCTACAACAGGAAAACAGCAGCTCTGAATTTTTCAGTGGCCTTCTTCTCGATTGATGTTCTGTTGATTCCTCCACCCAAGTTCTCTTCATTTAAAATCTGTTCTTCAGATAATTGTTTTCCCAAGTCACTGACAAAATATACTGCAGAATACTCTCTCTTTTAATTTTGCTTTACCAGAAAAGTGAAATTTGTTCAGACTACTAATGTCTCTTGTTTTGGTGCAACACAGCCAAGCCTTCACTCAGTAATTATAGATCATCCATAATAGAATTGTACACTCCAGCATTTGCCAGACAAGTTTGGTAAGTAGTAACTCTCACATGTCTACTAAGACGGTCACATTGTCCTAGTTTATTGTTCAAGACAACCTATACACTACGCTAGAACTTCAGAATTCAATTAGGTAAAAATCCATGTGTATATTTTGCTGACCAAGACGTCACTTTCACAAGAAAGGCTGGGGGAAATCAGATTTCTTTTATTTATTTGTTTTTAAAAAGAGAGTATTATATGCTTGGTCTACATTTAAAAGTTACACCAGTAGAGCTATGTCAGTTGGGTGTGATTTTTTTTTTTATATCACCATAGCTATGCTGGTATAAAGCCCTAGTATAAACGCAATTATATCAGCAAAGAAGTCCTTTTGCTGGTACAGCTTATTTCTCTTGGGGAACTGGTATAAACTATATCAGCAAAAGAATTTTTTTTTTTAAATCAGTTTAAGCCATGCCTATGCTAGGAGTATTTGCTGGTATAGCTATACCAGCAAACCCTTTCTAACGTAGATAAGACCACAGAATCAGTGACACACAACATGGAACGCCTCTTCAGATTTACTTTTTTGTGTAGAGACCTGTAATGATGCGCACTCACTCTCATGAGCATCCCCTTGGCTGAGTGCACCCGCCTGCACTCACTCACTCTCAGTTTGTCCCTGCGCTGGGATAGAGCAGTGCCCCAGGGCTCCCTCCCTGGAGACAATGTTTTTGCCCTCTTGGGCTTCCTGGCTACAGCTCTCCAACTGGGCCACTATAGCTCAATTCCCCCTTTGGGGTGCCTCACTGTCCAGGCCACATCCCACCTGTGGCTAATAGGGGGAGGGAGGGTCCTGGGCCGGCCCACTACTCTGGGTCCCGGTCCAGGGACCCTGTAGATAGCAACCTCTGCTGTGTCCCTTTATGTTGCACGACTTCTTGAATTCCCTGGGCCACTTCCCCCCGCAGCCGCACACCGTCTTCGCCCCTACTGCAAGGCCTTGTCCTAATGGAGTCTCAACAACCAGCTCAGAGCTCCTTCTGGCTGTCCCCGGCTTCTGGCAGTGCTGTCCTGTCCGGGGTTCTGCAGCTCCGTCAGCCAGCCACACACGATCCACACTCCTCAGCTCCAGCAAGGAACTGAACCCCCTCTGGCCCTGCAGCTCTTCTTACACTAGGCTGCTGGGCCATGGGCAGCAGGTGAACCGCGGGCTTGGGGAGGCTAGCCTGGAGCCGGCCCACTCCTTCTGCTCAGGGCCCCCCACCTCCTGCCCCGTTCTCTCACCGGAACCCAGAGGGGTCCCTCCCCAGCCTCAGAGCACCCAGCGGGCAGGCAGCTGAGCATGGCCCCTGCATCCCATCCCGGAGCGCTGGGTGGGCGGCCAGCACAGCCCCCAGGCCTGGAGCGCCTGGTGGCACAAGCACTGGCTCCAGCCAGACCAGGACAAGGGCGCCAGATCCCTCCCAAAAGTGCGGGGCGGGGCCCCTCACCAGAGTTCTTGCCCATGTCCCAGGCCCACCATCCAGGGCAGGTGGAGGGACCCAGGCTCCCCACAGCTGCCCACGCAGCTCTCTCTGACCAGAGTCCAGCCAGGGGAATGAGAGGGGGGCTCAGAGTCGCAGCCCAGCCATGAGGAGAGCTGGGCGAAAGCTGTGGGGAGCCACGGTGGACCCTCTACCTGCCTGTGGTGCGGGGGGGGGGGGGGGTGTGGGGGGGGGGGCCAAGCAGCTCCCGGCCCATGTCCCCAGCTGCCTGGGGCAGGTGGAGGGTCCGCGACTCCAGGTTCCTCACACCTGCCTGTGCAGCTCTTACCATGGACAGGCTGTGGTTCTGAGGCCTCCCCCCCCGCAGCCAGAGCTGGGTCGAGGAGAGCCAGGCAGGCAGCTGTGGGGAGCCGGCATGGAGGACCTTCCTTTTGCTCCAGGCGGCCAGGGAGTGGGGACACAGGCTGGGGGGCTGCTCTCAGCCCCCCTACACCCCAGGCAGGTGAAGGGTCCACTGCGGCTCCCCAAAGCTGCCGAGCTTCCCGGCCAGGCTCCACACTGGCCTGGCCAGGGATTGAAGTGGTGGGACCTCAGGGGGAAGAGGGGGGGAATGGGGTGGGGTCTGCCCCGATGAAAAGTGGACAGGCCTTTCAAAAAGTGTGGGGGGCTATGGCCCCTTGTCCCCCCGGTTCCAGTGCCACTGGCCCAGGCCCCGGCCAAGAGCCACAGCAGAGCACGGCGTGAAGAGGAGGGAGCCTGGGGGTGGAGTGTGGGGAGGGCCACACAGGCAACTTGAGTAGGTTGAGCCTTCCCCTGCCTTTGATACTTGCCACCCATGTGCTGGGCCCTGATTGGTTGTGTCCCACACAGCCACTCTAGACACCTTGGAGGACCCTCTCCACTGCACTTTTTTGTTATAAGACCCTAATTTAAACTTTGAAAATACAGGTTTTACATAACTTAAGAACAATATCTATAGTCACACACTTCATTGCTTACGTAAGTAAAGCCGTACACTCAACCGGCCCTCTGGCCCTCTACTCCAGCTAGTCATCCCACCCTCAGAATCGAGGGACCCAACTGGGAGAAGAGGGTGAGGCAGCTGCCTAAGAGGGAGACTGACCAGACACAGAGGTGCAAGAGGCTTCATTTCCATTGAAATCAGGCCCAATCAGTGTTGCAAACAGAGTAAGCTCTCTAGCCCTCTAATCTTAAGCCTCAGCCTGAGATCACTGCCTCATCCCTGTTTCCAGCGTGACTCTGTTCCCTGGCTACAGGCCTCTGTGACGTCACTGGCTCACCCCTGAACCTATATAATCATAACCACTACGTTAGTGAAAATCAGGTTTTTCCTGTTTTAACCAATATCAATACAGTTCTGCCCACGGATACCCAGAACATTCCCTGACACTTCTGAATTGATTGAATGTGGTCTTCAGAACTTATTATGTTATAGACACACAAATGACATACAGCTGAGTGTAAGGCCTCACTTCACTTAACCAAAAACACTTCAATGGAAAATTCTTTAAAATTCCAGTGGAAACAATTGTTTTTAAACAGATTTTGTGCTAGACTAGGTTGCCAGGTGTCCGGTTTTCGGCCGAAATGCCCAGGTGAAAAGGGACCCTGGCAACTCCGGTCAGCACCACTGACTGGGCTGTTAAAAGTCTGGTTGGCGATGCAGTGGGGCTCGGGCAGGCTCCTTAGCTCCACATGGCTCCCGGAAGCCGCAGCATGTCCCCCCTCTGGTTCCGCACGCTGCCCCTGACCAGCTTTGATCCCCTTCCCGCCCTCCAAACCCCTCGGTCCCAACCCAGAGCCCTCTCCTGCACCCCAACCCCCTCTGCCCCAGCCCCAGCCCAGAGCCCTCATCCCTACCCTGCACCCCAACCCCAGCCTGAAGCCCCTTCCCAAACCCTGAACTCCTCATTTCTGGCCCCACCCTGCAGCCCACACCCCCACTCGCACCCCAATCCACTGCCCCATGAAAATGAGTGAGTGAGGGTGGGGAGAATGAGCGATGGGGGGGGAGGTGAGTTGGGTGGCCTTGGAGAAGGGGCGGGGCACGGGCAGGGCTTTGGAGGAGAGGTGAGGCAGGGCAAGAGTGTTTGAGTTTTGTGCAAGTAGAAAGTTGACAACCCTAGCTAGAACAAGTAAACCTGAAAGTACAGTAGACTAGAAGTGGATTATAAACAAGTGAAACCAACTAGTCTAGTCTATTTTCACTGCCAAATTATTTGCTTCTTGTAATTGACTTAAAGAGCATTGTAAAATTTAGATTTTTTTCAGTTGTTTTAATAAATCTGTGGTGTTATTAGTTAACAGATAAGGACATTTACTTTTAAAAAGTATGATATTTAACATGACAAAGCCACTAAATCAGTGAGGGTAGATATATCTTCACTCACAATTAGCTAAGTTACACCTTCGCTCACAATAGCCATTTTCAGACCAGCTGCTGGCCATATGTATTATTGAAACCTGTGAAAATATCACGAAAGGCATTATAGTAATTGTCATCAGAAGTCTGTAATGCTGGTTGCCCTTGGGAAGTAAGAGAAAATTGATTGCAATACTTTCCCTTTGGCCATTAAATGCAAGCAGCATAGCTGGAATACAGAACAGCTTGCTGCCAAACTCAAGTGGCAAGGAAGCCTGCAACTGATCAAGTCTATTCTTTTCTGTAGCAAAAATAACATAGTATGCATTGAAGACATTACCAAGATATTCAGTCTTTCACAAAAGCGTAATGAAAGTGTCACTTTCCACAACAACATCCATAAGATTTGACAGGCTTGGTATACAGATTTCACATCTAAAATTGCCTCACAACAAACCACCTGATGAACCAAGGACTCACACTCCAACTTCATTTCTCCAAAATTTCTCCAAAATACAGTTTAGGTGACAGCTTAAAAAACACACACACACACACACACACACACACCTCATCTCTAAGAAGTCAAATTCTAGACACTTTGAATGGAGATTAGAATTTGACTTCATCATTGTAACTTTGGATAAACTCCACTGTAGCCACCTTCTTAGATTGCCAGCATCTCAGGACAGGGGCCATGTTTTTCTGTTTGCGCAAAGCACCTGGCACCTGGCCGTTTTCTGATTGGGGCCTTCTGGAGCTACTGCAACACAAATAAAAGGAGGGGGAGGAACTATTCTACATTTACAACAGTGTCACTGATCATGATCTACCCCGCTAATTCTACCAAATATTTAAGCAGTTATAGCTGGCTGAATTTTTAAAAAAATGCAATGGGTTTTCACTCCCAATTTGGCAGAGCTGTCACATGCACAGTAGATGACTAGCTTTCAATACATTTTTTAAATCTCAAGTTCATGGGCCTCAGAGACTCATGGAATACATGAGTAGTGGGAGACATGAGTTTTTCATCATGCTGCTGATTCAAAACCAGCCCAGGTTGGTAGTGATCAAAAGTTACTGCCCTTTGTACTTTTGAGTTTGTCTATGTGAAATGAGTTAGTGAGTTCAGTCCAGTTCAGAGTAGGCAGGGACCTATATCAGGAAACTACCATCACAACTATCACTTGTCATCCTTGTTGGCAACCTTAAAGGCAAAGACTGGATCTGATGCAAAAATCTAAAGGGAATCGCCCCATCTTTTCCAGATCATGGTGTAAAACTAAGACAAGGTCTCCACAAGGAGTGGTTTACCAGTATAGGTATACTATGGACACAGCTTTTAACAGTATTGCTTATCCCACCACCCTCAAATGAAACAAATGAAGCACAGTTTTGCATCTACTCTAGGGGCTTCTGCTGTGTAGGTCAGGGATCACACCTTTTGACAACCCTGAACCAACATAGCTATGCTGGCAGAAATGTGTAGTGTAGACATAGCCAAAGACTATTCCACACAGAAATGTTTATTCATGTGCTTAAAAATAAAAACCACTACACACAAACCAAAACACACCACACCAAAGAGGCATCACTACTAAAATAGAATATGCCTTCAAAAGCCTTACAAAACTGTTGCACTGTACATACATTCCTTTTCTTCAGGCTCACATATTCCAAGTTCTCAAGTAAAACGCAGAAAACTTCCTGGGAGATTTAATTGGCCTAACTCAAGTCAGGGCTGGCTCCAGCATTTCTGCCACCCCAAGCAAAAAAAAAAATAAAAAGCCGCGATCGGCGGCGGCAATTGGGGGGGAAAAAAAAAGCCGTGATCAGTGGCGGCAGTTCAGCGGCAGGTCCTTCACTCCTAGAGGGAGTGAGGGACCTACCGCCCCCGAATTGCCACAGGTGCCGCCCCTCTCCCTTGGCCGCCCCAAGCACCTGCTTGTTAAGCTGGTGTCTGGAGCCGGCCCTGACTCAAGTCCCACAACTGCTAGCTTAAAGGCCACAAATTTCTTACTAGCTACACCCCAGGAAGAGACCTTTCTTGGTTTCAATTTCTGGGACAAAACCTCTTGCTAGGTAGGAGAAGCCCTGGGATAGAGAAAAGGCCTCTCAAGAAAGCCTCTCTTAAAAAAAAAGTATCTGGGGATTACCTTGCAACTGAATAGGGTTTAAATTCACTGCACTGTTCGCTCAAATTCATACACTTGAGGTACTCCACTAAAGCCAACCTACCTAGTAAGAGCACCCACATCGTAAAGATTAATCAAATTATCTTCAAGTTACTGGTTTCAAAGTAGCAGCCGTGTTAGTCTGTATCTGCAAAAAGAACAGGAGTACTTGTGACACCTTAGAGACTAACAAATTTATTTGAGCATAAGCTTTCGTGGGCTACAGCCCACTTCTTCGGATGCATAGAATGGAACATATATTGAGGAGATATATATACACACATACAGAGAGCATGAAAAGGTGGGAGTATCTTGGATCCAATGGATCCAACCTCTAAGATACAACCGGATTTGCTCCAATCCCTCAGACAGAGACAAGCACCTTAAAACTACAATACCCACCTGCTGAAGTGAAAAAACAGATTGACTGAGCCAGACGAGTACCCAGAAGTCACCTCCTACAAGACAGGCCCAACAAAGAAAATAACAGAACACCACTAGCTGTCACCTTCAGCCCCCACCTAAAACCTCTCTAGCGCAACATCAAAGATCTACAACCTATCCTGAAAGATGATCCCTCACTCTCAAAGTTGGAGCTGCCTAGGAATTTGGAAGACTGGCTGGAAATTTTGGTTTATGAGAATTTCTATTCCATCATTTCAGAAAACTGGAGTAAAATTTGAGCTGACAAACAGACAGCTGAACTAGAGGCAGTAGCATCTAACAGATATGTACCTCTGCATCCTCACCTTCCCTCTGCAGCAACTGGAGTTTGGTCCTGTACCGAGAGACACTCTTGACTTTCCACTGCAAGGCCCTTTTTTTGTTGTACTTAGTTATCTTTCAAAGTTTGTACAGCCTCTTTCATTGCTGAAATGCTACCATCAATGAGAAAAGGCACACTGCTATATATGCATCCATCCCACACTCACTTTTACCCAACCCTAATCCTCCATTTGCAGGTATTTTCAAATTGGTATTAAGGCCTGCTTTGCACATATGCAGCAGTATTTCATACAATAAATCTGGTTGAAGGGTTTTTAATACATTTCCCCCTCTTGGAATCCATCTTAGATTCCCGAAGGGGGAAGGAATGGCTGTTGTCGGGCAGGCAATGGAAGGTATTGAATGCCCAGTAGGGAACAGTACAAGTAACAGTGGCTGAACCCCATCTTCTGGGCAAGTTTGGTGCAGGAAGAGATGGATCTCAATAAGGGGAGGGTGGAAACGGCAGTTCCCGTACCCAGAAGGGAAGCTACAACCAACATTTGCCCACCCTCCGGTTCAAATTGGTCCTATACAGGCCATGACAGGGTCCTTATGTAATTTCCCTCCTTACCATAACAGCACACTGAGTCCTTACATAGAGATGCTGAGGCTCAAGAAATTTTTTCACATTCATAATTGATGCATCAAGCCTAGGGGTACCAGAGCTATGAACTGCCAAACTAGAGGTGTCGGGGTTCAGCCGTTCAATTAAACACTGAAGTCCCCAATAGGACAAATATTCTATACTTAAATGGCTTCTAACGTTTGTAGTTGGTTTAGCATTAAATGATCTTGCTATATTTATACCTAAAACATCTTACTATTTATACATCTCTATTAGGCAGTTATTATAGGAAGGCTTGCATTTAGATATTTGCAAATACAGTATACTTATTAAAAGAAGCATATGCCATTTTAGGCATTTGAAAAACAAAGGTTTTCACCTTTAATTTGAAACATGAGTCGAGAGGAACCAGTATAGTCTATAAAACATTTCCCATCATAAACGTTCTCCAAGTTTAAAGAAGGATGACTTTAGTGTGTTTATAAAAGAAATTAATTTCAAATCAGGATATTTCTGTGATTTTGGGTTTAAACTCGGGAGGAGGTGTTGTTTTTTGTTTGTTTGTTTTTTTAAAGAAAAGGGATGGCGGGCTGGTATAGGTTCACTTTACTTTTAGATTTATAGATAGAAGCAGAAACCTTCTGGAATTTCTTTGATCAGCTTCAACATTTTGTAACATAATTAACTAAGCATGCATATTTCCAAGCATCCTGGCTATAACACTCTTATAGCTATATCTTAATATTTACTAAAGGTGCAAACAAGTTTTTAACAACTTAATTTTTAAGGTATAATAATTTTATTAATACAATTTTTGCATCAATACAGAGGTCTCACTCCCACACATTTTTGGTTTCTCTGTTATGTATAAGGGATCCCTGACTAGGTTGCTGGTTTTTTCCCCTGACTAGGTTGTTGGTTTTTTCCCCTTCTTCCCTGCTGTGTATTATCCGAGAAATAACAGGTCCAGCCTTCTACTTAAGTCTTTCAGAAAATTACATTTAAGTCTAGCATATCAAGGGGGAGAATATTTGAGATCTTCAAGAATACTTCCACTAGGACCAAACAAGTACCTTTTCTGCTCAGTGAAGTACACTGGCTTAAAGTATTCTCCTTCTCATGCGCTTTCCTGCATGTCCATTTGGTGGACAAGCAGAATCACTAGCTGATAAGTGTTCTGGGGCATTCTACTTTCAATAGCTCCATTCCAAAACCACCCCATTAAAGAAAAATCAATTAAAAGGAAGCAGCTCCTGCATCCCTAGATATATTTTTAAAACCTCTTCAGTCAATAAGATAAATGATGTTTATAGATGTCCAAGTATGGAATTTTTCTCTGTAAATTATGCATCTTTTAAATAGAACTACTTACAATTACACATACATAAGTTCCCATACAAATGTCACCTCTACTGCAACAGCTGTAAAGGCTGTTTAGTAACTCTACTAAAAACCAACTATTTAAATAATTGTGGTCTTGTTGTGAAAAGTTTTTAATCAGACATCTTAATGGCTTATTGTGTAAGCATAACTGGCCAAGGTGGGAAAGCATGAAGAGAGAAATTGGGGGAATAATGCCAGTTCTCATCACCTGAGCTGTCAGTGACAGGTACGAATGAAAGTATCATGGCTGTACATGTCTAGTTATTTCCCTTCGTCAAGGACAAGCTGCTGATCAACACTTTAAAATTTTGGCTTCCATGACTGACCAACACATCTGACCTGAGACTTAACAGAAATAAATTGTCTTGCTGTCTCGATTTCTCATTTATTGTCCCTGGCCAGCAGTAATGCCCTATGCTACGTTTCAGGTAGACCCCATACTTAGCTAGCCACTGCACTTTTTCTAAAGTACATTGTGGTATACAACTAATCAAGTCAAACTACTGGACCAGGAGGAATTTTGCAGAGTAAGTGGTCAGGTGAGTTCATTATCTATTTCTTCTTCCAACTGCTTGCATTACAGAGAATGTTTTCAAACAGTATTTTCAGCCTGAGGTTGCAAGCACCAGTCACTACACCCATGGTTCTTAAATGCAGCTCAAAAGTTTGCCTGATAGATAAAAAGTACACCCCTTGCTGCCTGTTATGAGCTTTCAGCTATCCTGATCAACTTTAATTCAGCCTCTTTGTGTGTATGCATTGTGATACACCCTTTAATTACATATTCTCATATTATTTTTCCCCGGGTCCCTAGCCTCCATCAGTGCACAGGATATAGCTGCTTGGGGAAGAATTAGACTGTGTAGTGAAGGACTGTTGTCCATAGAGTTCCTGTTTCATTTGTTGCAGCTGAAGGTGGAAGGTGTATATGAATGAGGCAGGGGATTTCAGAATGAGAAAGGATAGTCTTGTGGTTAAGGCAGTCGAGTGTGACCTAGAGAACTCAACTCTACCCCTGCCTCAGCCACAGAGTTCCTTAAACCAACTCACACAAACCAAACTTTTCACAGGTGATCACTAACTGCACATTCCTCATTTTCTGATTTCCTGACTAGAGACTCTGGGTTCTGATTTAGAGAAGTGCTGAGCACTCAGAGCTGCAAGTCAACAAACAAAGTGCTACATAATGCTAATACTTTGAAAAAAAAAATCAGATTCTAATAGGGTTACCATACGTCCATTTTTTCCCAGACATGTCCGGCTTTTTGGTAATCAAACCCCCGTCCGGGGGGAATTGCCAAAAAGCCGAACATGTCCGGGAAAAATACCGCCAGCCGGGCACTTCCCCTCCTGCGGCTGCTGTGCTCCTCCCCTGACTCTTCGGCTCTGTTTAAGAGCCGAGCTGCCCGAGCGCTCCGGCTTCGGGCAGCCCCCTTACCTCCAGACCCCAAGCCACCAGCCGGGCACTTCCCCTCCCGGGCTCCAGCTGCTCTGCTCCGGCGGCGCAGGGTCCAGAGGCAAGGGGGCTGCCCGAAGCCCGAGCACTACTGGCTTCACGGTTTGCCAGGCAGCCTCCAGACCCTGCGCCCCCGGCTGGGTGCTTCCCCTCCCAGGCTCCAGCTGTGCTGGGGAAGCGCCGGCTGGGGGCACAGGGTCTGGAGGCTGCCCGGCAAACAGTGAAGCCAGTAGCACTTGGGCAGCCCTTTTCGCATGGCTGGGAGGGAGGAGGGGGAGTTAGGGTGGGGACTTTGGGGAAGGGGCGGGGAAGGGGTGGAGCCAGGGCCTGTGGAGTGTCCTCTATTTTTTAAATATGGTAACCCTAGATTCTAAGTGTCTCATCTTGGGCACCTAAAATTATTGGATCTGAGATACTTTTGGTCTTAATTTTTCTGCGCCTCAGTTCCCCATCCATAAAACAGGGATTTATCACCTCCTACCACATGGGATGTTATGACGGTATTACAGCAATGAGCACCACAGAGAAGCCAATGAAGAAACAAATAATTCTGCATCATCCAAATCCTGCCTTGCTGTGCAATAAACATGGTATGAGACCAAACATCGACAGTGTAAAAAGAAATACTGAATAGCTGTCCATTCAATGAGCAGAGTCCATCCTGAGAACTGAAAGACTGTGGGAAAATAAATAGTATATGATCACGAAGTGACTATCACAAGGGAGCCAAGTTAAATTTGCACAGGTAACCTTCATTGTGGCATTTCCTATCTTTTGGGTGCTTGACTTTGCAACCTTAATGTTCTTTTAATGAAGTTTTATTCCACATAATATGCACATATGATGTCTGAAAACTGCAGCACAAAAAGGTATTTTGACACCAACACCTATGAAATAAAAATAAGAGGGCAAGATATTTAAGAATTAAAGAAACATTTCTAACAATAAAATAGTTATAATAAGCCTGGTTTCTTTCACCTCTCATCAGCAGCAAGGACTCTGTGAAAACATCAGACTAACCCCATTATGGACCTAGTGGCAAAATATTTTAACTCCACCAATACTACAGGCTTTCAGCAACAGTGTGAGGAAGAACTACATAAACAAGGGAAACTCAGCATACATCAGCTTATCAGACAAAATAAACAGTTTCAGACTGTCTCTATTAAACAAAAAATTTTGCAGAAGCATTTCTATTGTTAAGTTCTATAAAACTTGTTTTACAAACAGATGTGGGAATAAATTTGACCCTTTACATCTGAGATTGAACTGAGTAAAGATGTTTTTAAAAATGGGATCTCAGAAACCGCACAGAATGTCTCTGCACCACTGAGCATTCCACCCAATTTATGTGCTCTCACTGCAGGGTGGATAAAATAAAAAGAGGATTTTAAAAAAAAATGAACTCCAATTATTTTTATTTAAACTAAACCAATATAAATTTCAAATTATGATAACATGTTAATACTTAAACTTACTATAATCTATTAAAATAATTTAAATAAATAATATTAAGCAATACATATTTGCTGCTAAGTTTTTTAAAAAGTCAAACCACCAAACTGGTGGAAGTCACCCGGAACCAGAATTTGTTGCTCAACCAGATTTTCACACCATATGATGGGATGTAAAAATCCTACACTGTAGAACAAGGGGTTAAGGAACAGCTCTGGGACTATATTTGCAAAGGGGAGATGACCTGCCATGACCCTGCCTGACCACTAGGCAGCAGTATTGGTGATGTGTCACCTTCTACACAGCAGTAGCCTCTTCTGCAGATGCAGAGAATATTTTCTCATTTCAGTTTATTCCACTAGTTCAGCGGAATGACTAGTTTATTCAAAGTTACGAAACCAATGGGAGTGTAAAAAAAAAAAAAAGTTGTTTCCCTTTTTCAATCTATGCATAAAACTAGGTGAGAGAGTAAAAGATCTACTAGTACTAAAGTCAGACGGACAGAAACAATCAGTTCAATTCATGAACTACACATAATACTTCCTTTGTTTAAACAAACAGTTTTAAATGCAAAACATGTTTTGATAAACTATTTTTTTCTTATGTATCCAGCACATTTAAAGTAGTTTTACTAAAAAAATGTTAACGCTGTTTTGTGCATTTTAATTGAATTTGAATTTTTCTAAATAGAGCTCGACAGAAAACACAAGTAAAAAATTAATCTAATAAGAAATGCATCATTCATCATTTTCTACCATAATAAATAATATAAAAATTAAGAATCTGAAAAATAAATAAGTACATAGCCATACAAATGTACTTAGTAAGTTAGGCTATTATATATCCTCCTGGTTAGCAAAAAGAAGCACCAAAGTTATATATAGTTGCAAATCAGCATCTTTTTAATGGTTTATTCTCCTTGGTTGGTAACCTCTCTTTGGAAAAGAACTAAAGTACAAATGCAAAAGATTAAAATCAATTATTTAAATTAAGGTCTCCTGCTTGCTGATTGAAATTATTATTTTAATCAACTCACCCTGTCCACAGTCCCATTTTAAATGTCCCCAAAGTTAAGTGTTAGATCAGGTTGCATTACACACTTAATGAGGCTTTTGTAGATTCCACGATCTTTAAAAAGACAGAGTTTAAGGCAGCTGGAAGAAAGGAAGACCAACTCATTGTAGCCTTATTCCTTCAATTAAAGGTCATAAACAATGTGTTTTCCTTCACTTACAAGAAGTCTGTTTAAGAAATAAATTGGCAGCAGTCAAGATTGCTCTACCCCACTCATCTCTCTGATAATTACTCTGCACCTTAACTCTTCCTCTAAGTGCAGTCAAAAAAGCTCTTCTCTGACTTTTCTTGGACCTCTAATTACTAAAGAAATCAATGTTGTGGTAAGTGCTTCTTTATGTGAACCATTTGTCTGTAATTTTTTTATTGAACCCTTTTAGGATTATTATTCTGTGTCTACAAGTGTTGGCAGTTATCTCCGGAGGTGCTGCTCCTACTTGTTAGCATCGCAAATGGGCAAGATTTGGTTCATGAGCTTCAGACTGTACCACTATTTCACTCCACAGTCCCAACAACAACAACTGGACTCCTGCTCCCCCAACTCCTCTATAAAGCCCTCTGAGAAATCCTCATGCAGCTCTTACCACTTACTACATATGTTAAATATTTCTGGTTGGCACTCTGCTTGATTATACACCACATATTGCAGGTAAGGGCAGAAGAGAGAAAGGTGATAATTCTCAGCCTAAGGGAAATTGATGTAGCTCTCCTAAAGTCAATCCAGCAATGTCAATTTACACCAATTAAGGACTGCTACAATTGGCCCTTTATCTTTTAAATCCACACAGATTTTTGTGCTAGCTGTGCAAAAAAACAAGGCTCTAGTCTTTATTCGGTTTCTTTCTTTGGCTCTCAACAGCTGCTATATTATCTCAGCACTGCCCAACCAAGATCTACTAGCCCATTCAAAATTAGCTCCTTCTAGAGAAAGGAATTGAAACTGCAGTAAAGATAATATGAAACCCTTAACTACTAACTCCTGCCTTTCTCCTAGATACAAGACATTCCCTCTTTCACACATACTTATTCCTTATGCATTAGATCTTCCCACCTTCTCTAGTTGAATAAAATGGAGTAACAAAGGAGTTTGAATTTCCGTTGACATACCTAAACTCCTCAAAATAAAACCAGCAATGCTCAAAAAATGAAGAAGATCTTATGAGGCTGCATATCCTGGAGCTACATTACAGCAGCAGTGATTTCTTATTTATTATTGTTTTATCACAGAACCGTATGACTCGAAGGGACCTCAAGCCTAGTCCAGTCCCCTGCACTCAAGGCAGGACTAAGTATTATCTAGACCATCCCTGATAGGTGTTTGGAGACTTTTAAGAGCAGATTAGACAATGACAGAGATTCCACAACCTCCCTAGGCAATTTATTCCAGTGCTAAACCACCCTGACAGTTAGGATATTTTTCCTAATGTCCAATTTAAACTGCCCTTGCTGCAATTTAAGCTCATTGCTTCTTGTCCTATTCTCAGGAGGTTAAAAAGAACAATTTTCTCCTTCCTCCTTGTAACAACCTTTTATGTACTTGAAAAACTTATCTCCCCTCTCAGTTTTCTCTTCTCCAGACTAACCAAATCCATTTTTTTCAATCTTCCCTCACAGGTCATGTTTTCTAGACCTTTAATCATTTTTGCTCTTGTCTGGACTCTCCCCAAATATTTCCTGAAATGTGACGCCCAGAACTGGACACAATACTACAATTAAGGCCTAATCAGCATGGAGTAGAGCAGAACTATTTTTTGTGTCTTGCTTACAACACTCCTGCTAACACATCCCAGAATTACGTTTGGGGTTTTTGCCCTTTTTTTAAAAAAATCTTCTACTATTTCACAGGGGGAAATGCCACACAAAGATTTTTAAAAGTATTAGTACTTTAGTTTAGTGAGAAAACATTTAAAATTTTGTTCTTCTAAATTTAAGTGGGTGTTTGAAGGTCAGACCTGTTTTGCTCATTCATATTTTAATATCTTGCTTGATCACATTCTGCACTGCAACATTTGACAAAAGGTCCTCACAGGTTTTCATCCCATTCTGAGGCCTTGGCTACACTTGCGAGTTACAGCGCTGTAAAGCCTCCCCCAGCGCTGTAACTCACTCCCCGTCCACACTAGCAGGGCATGTACAGCGCTGTATCTCCCTGGGTACACCGCTGCAGGTACTCCAGCTCCCTGAGAAGCATAAGAGATACAGCGGAGTGGCTACGACTCTACCCTGTGAGTGTGTACCAGGAATCAACCTGCAGTGCTGTACTGATCACCTTGTCAAGTGGCCAATCCTCTCCATTGTTGTGACCGGCTGCAGGAATGCGGAAGTGCCGGTTTCAAAGCTCGAACCACAGAGAAAAAGCAAACAGTTTGCTGTTTGCTTTGAGTGAGTGAACAAATGAGTAGGGGGCCGGGAGTTCGGAACTTGCAAAATAGAGTGCTGACACGCTCCAAAAAGCACTCTCTCTCCCCCCACACTCCCTGTCACACTCCACCCTCTCCCCCACCCCGTTTTGAAAAGCATGTTGCAGCCACATGAATGCTGGGATAGCTGCCCATAATGCACAGCTCCCAACACAGCTGCAAATGTTGCAAGTGTGACCACACCACTGCGCTGGCAGCTGTCAGTGTGGACAGACTGCAACGCTTTCCCTACTCAGCTGTACGAAGACAGGTTTACCTCACAGCGCTGTACAGCTGCAAGTGTAGCCAAGGCCTGAGAAGTAGCAGGCAAACCTGGTGGAATGGGACCAGCCAAAGAGACTAACTACACTCAGAAGAGAGAAAGCCTTGGTAACATATTGGAATGCTAAAAAGTGATTGCAGAGGATTCCTTAAAATCTTTAGATAAACACTGCTAGAGACCTCTACATCAAGCATCACTACAGTTCTATTCAAAAAGAGGTTGGAGTGCATTTCTAATGGATCCTGGTAGTAGTCTTAGAGAAGGATATTTCTCTCCCCCAAAAGGGAGAGAAATAAACCCAGGCTTCATTTTCTAGATCACTGTCAACAACTCACAGGAAATGTTTCTATAGACTAATTAAATCTTTGAAACTAACTTTTG
Organism: Chrysemys picta bellii; assembly: GCF_011386835.1. Lineage (NCBI taxonomy): Eukaryota > Metazoa > Chordata > Testudines > Emydidae > Chrysemys > Chrysemys picta. The sequence goes on from NC_088792.1 coordinate 77,893,481, forward strand.
CAACAGCAAAAAATAAAATAAAAAAAATAAAAGCTACTTATATGGATGCAGAAGTCTCTTAAAACACAAAAGTTCAACAATATGGACCCTTATCCACTGGGCCTGGGGAAACTTTAGACAGAACTAATAGAAACAGATGAGACTTGAATATGATTCTAGTGAGGACAAAACAGTGAGAGCAAAGCTACAGTAGTTTTGAAATCCCCAGAGACTGAATGATAGCCCCATAATTCAGAACCATCTTTTCAAAAAGCTTTTTATAATTAATTGTTACAGGGATAAAAACCAGCTGAGAAAGTTTAATGGAAATCATTCTCTGACAATAACCCCCACCCCCAAAAAATCTATCCAATGGCTAACTTCCTCTCCTACACTGAGTTCTGTATTTTCAATAGTCTCTTGGACATTCTGCATGCCCCAACCCCATCTCAAATAAGCCATCTTTGAAAAAACTGCACATAATATTTTCTCTACACCAGCTGCCTTCTCTTATACTATTGACAATCCCATTAGCCTTCCCAAATCCCACGTTCACATCATCTCTCCATTCCCCATCCCCTGTATTCAGTCTGTTCATTTGTCACTTCTTAATCTCACTCCGAAAATGTCCTCATTCTTCACTAGCCCTACTGCTAAAACCTTTGCACACAGCTTGCTCATTTCTGACCTTCATGACTGCAACCTTTTAATCTCGGATCTCCCTGCTTTCCACCTCTTTCCCCTCCACCCAGGCTCCCCAAAACATCATTGCTAAAATCACCATCTCCTTCAGAGCTCCACCTATATCAATACCACCATCCCCAGAATCCCTTCATTGGCTACTTGGCGTTTATATTCATCAAACATGAACCCTCTGTCTTCACCTCCAAGGTCTTCTGTAAATTCATCTCTGATTTCGTTTCTTGTTACTCCTCCTTTTGTTCCCCATATTATCAGGGCTCCCTCTTTGTCTCATGTCCAGCGTCTCACCTTCATGCATACTTAGAAGAGTCTCCCACTTTTTGCAAAAAAAAATTACATTTTCATTATAATATTTAAAGTAATTTTAAAACCTAGAAATGCCCCTGCAACATTTTTCACTTTTATTCCTGTCCTTAAAAGCTTCCCCTTTAATCCAAGGCAATACCAAAACTTAACAGAATGATGTGCAGTTCTAAGTAGTGACTATGTAAAATGTGCCCCTTCTTAACAGACCTGCTCCCTGAGTACATGGCTTACACTAGTGACAAAAGATTGTAATTATTTTTAGCAATGCCTTCTCAACTGAACTGCCCAGAAATTGATAGCCTGCTGGGTGGCTGCTGCACAGGAAAGTTAGGGGAGCGGGGAGCTGATGGGGGGCTGCCGGTCCACCCTCGTTCCAAGCCCCCACCAGCTAGCTGCAATGGGCTGCTCTTTCTGCAAGTAGTGGACAAAGCAGGCGGCTGCCAAACAACATTAGAAGGGAGCATTGTGCAACTTTAAACGAGCGTGTTCTCTAATTGATCAGCAATGAAACAACGTTAACCAGGACAACTTTAAGTGAGGAGTTACTGTACAGAAATGATACATGCACACAAATTGGATAATCACATTCAGTAAATTATAACCTTTCCAATTATACCTTACAAGAGTTATCTTGCATAAAGTACATCTTAGATATTACATATTCGTATCACAAGCATATTTTCATAAAGAATATGCACTAAAATGTCACACACAGAACCTAGCTTGACTGAGTCAGGTTGAGTTTTTAGGGCTACCAGTTAGAGAAAACATCTCTTGTAAACTAATCATATCTGACGGAAATCATTGAGACAAACATTGGACCCACCAGTGTCACTTTTACATAGTTATTTTTCAGAGCAGAATCAGTTTAAGCTCTATTTTTCACATTCCCACAGAATGAAACAATTCGATGGCAACCTCTCACCCCGCACTTTCTATTCTCATCTCCCATCTTTCAATAAAATCTTAGGAGGAAGCCAAGAGAAAGTGTCCTTCCAAGTGAAAATTTTAGTTCAGAGTTTTCAGTGACAGGATTTCTCTCTCTTTTGAAAGCTCTTTTTCATTGAACGCCATAAAAATCAATAGGTGTATGTCCCTTGCCTGCTTTGCAGAAATAATGAACACTGTTTACAGAGTAATTTTTATTTCTGATATCAGCAATGCTGGTATTAATATATGGGAGCTGCACTGGCTTCTGTATTACAAATATGGTAGAAAAGAAAAATAATGTTTACCAAAAGGAAATGGATAAAAAAAAATTAAGATTTCTTTAAAAATACTTTAGTTTTGCAACCCAACAAATTCATTAAAAAAAAAAAAATCAATCAGATTACAGATCAAAATGTGATCTGAACAATAAAGAAAAGGAAACCAGCCTTTGATCAGTCACATTAATGAATAACCGTTAACTGGGAGTAAATATGTTTTAGTAACAGGTTTCAGAGTAGCAGCCGTGTTAGTCTGTATCCGCAAAAAGAACAGGAGTACTTGTGGCACCTTAGAGACTAACAGATTTATTAGAGCATAAGCTTTCGTGGACTACAGCCCACTTCTTCGGATGCATATAGAATGGAGTTCCATTCTAAGGTGCCACAAGTACTCCTGTTCTTTATGTTTTAGTAAGTCATGTATAGCAAACAGAGGAATATTCATTGGATTAAGCGAATGAAACAATTGGCATTTGGAAGAGTCAGTATTCAAAATTTGTCCATGAATATGAAACATTTTAGAATGCAAGCAAAGAAGTTCTAATAGAATATAAATCTTTGTCATGTTAAGACTTCAAAGATTTACCAATAGTTCACAAGTGCCATGTCTAGACATCCGTGTTGCCAAGGAGACAAATTGGCTGCTCACCAGTCATGAACATGATCACTTTCCTAGTGTTGTATAGCAATTTTCAGGCTGGTTGCCAAGAGAGGCTTTTCACACATCCACAGATTGTCAGAAATATTGCATCGATTACTTGGCCAAATTACATTTATTAGGTAGTATCCTCATCTGTTGCTGATTAAAAATAATCTAGGATTACAAAGATTTTTAGCAATGAACAGAGAAGGAAGAAACAATCAGATGGTCTTGATGTGTTCCAAAAATTGAAGAAATTCATAAAAATAAACATTCTAAGATGAAATCCTTCTGTTACTTTAGACTATTGAACACAACAAGGCAGCATTCAGGAGGAAGAATGTGGGAGGAAAGAAAAACAGGACGACTGTGGGACTTCCTCTGTTTAGGACTTCGGAAGAAAACTTTGTGGTCAAGCATGTACAAACGTAACCCCCATTAATCTAGAGATGCCAAAATGTATCTTCTCTCTTTCCCTAATAAAGCCTCACCTATGAATTAAAAATCACCCCTGCATCCCATAATCTGGAATTCAGTAACTAGAACATCCTGTAAAGTTTCCACATTATGAAATGCACAAAAAAAAAGACTCAAGGTCCAAGTTAAAGTCTCTCAGCCATCTGTCCCCACACCAGCACAGCACTGCACAATATCACCAGCCTCTGCCTCCATTCCTCAAAAGAGGACTCAGCAAAATGTCACAATTCAGCTGTCACTCTCTTTGATCTCTGCAAGTGCAAATGGTTAGCACATTTAGGCCTGCTTATGTCAGCAGGGTGATTAAATCAGGGGAGGAAATAGGAATCAACTGGAATTCTTTTAAACCTGCCAAGTTAGTTTAACTTGTTACCTTTTGTCTTCACTGCAAAAATAAAAATAAAAAATAAAAAAGTGGGGGAGAGGAAAATAGTTACATTGAATTGTCTATCTCAATATAAGGTCCTAGTGAAGACAAGGACCAAGTAGTTATTACCTTAATAAGGTTAGTAGAGATCAACTCTATACCCTCCACCCATCCCACCTGAGGTTTATTTCTATGTAGCTACTTGGATAAGAATTATAGCACCTTGTCGCCAGTAGGATTTTCCAACAAGTTGGCTATCTCAAAGTAAAAACATGCCTTTTTTTTTTAATAGTGAAGACAACATAGCCGTACAATGTTAACTACTGACTCTATGCATGATGTCATGACTGTCTACACTAGCCTTTTTGGAGACGAATCTTACACCATTTCATATCACTAATGCTTCTGCTGATGCAGTGCAACAGTGCGAACAGAGATGTAGACAAGGCACTGATGTTTCTACCATGTTGTTCAAACCTACCCAAGTGAGACCAACGGGTGGATGATGGAACATTATGCATTACACATCTTCAGTCCCAGCATGACTAATACTGGGAAAATATGTGAGAAAAGCACCAAGATGTGAGAATGTTATCCCAAACCAGTGAAGCAATCATAGAATATCAGGGTTGGAAGGGACTTCAGAAGGCAGGGCTGGCTCCAGGGTTTTGGCCGCCCCAAGCAGCCAAAAAAAAAAAAAAAAAAAAAAAAAAAAAAATACACCCGCAATCGCAATCTGCGGCGGCAATTCGGCGGGAGGTCCTTCGCTCCAAGCGGGAGTGAGGGACAGTCCGCCGAATTGCCACCGAATAGCTGGACGTGCCGCTCCTCTCCGGAGTGGCTGCCCCAAGCACCTGCTTGCCAGGCTAGTGCCTGGAGCCGGCCCGCTCAGGAGGTCATCCAGTCCAACCCCCCGCTCAAAGCAGGACCAATTCCCAGATCCCTAAATGGGCCCCTCAAGGATTGAACTCACAACCCTGAGTTTAGCAGGCCAATGCTCAAACCATTGAGCTATCCCTCCCCCAAAACTCTACTCAAAATCATATAAAACACCGTCTTGCAAATTAATAAACTTCATAGCAATCAAAGATCCCATACAAAAAGTTAAGCTTGGATCCATATACTATTAGTCCTATTTCCCTTCATTTATTTTCTAAAAACATTTTAAAATGCAGGAAGTGCTTACTTGCCATTTAGATACATACTGTGTAACACACACTGCCTTTTTCTCTTTTTAAAAAAAGAAAAGATTACATCTTTGCCTTAAAGCATGAATACTGGACAGTAGAATTAATTTTATTAAGCACTGGTATTTAACAGTTCAGATCTAGCATATCTTAATGTTTGTTACTGTCTTATAAGTACTTGCATACGCTGCGATTTTTCTTCAAAGTTTTCATTAACAATTAGGGACAGGCATGCCCTTATGTCACAAAGCAAAAAAATATCTAGTACTTATAAAGGAACATCAGTCACAATGATGTTCATCTAAATTCTGTGCCTCGTGTTCTGAACTGGCTGGCTAAAACAGATGGTTTAGACGATGTGCATTTCATTTGTAAGAATGTTTAAATGTTGTGGGCGCAATTACAACAGGACCTTAAATTTACCCTAACTGTAAGCTCAAATGTAAAAAGTGAGTATAAATTCATAAGATGTCACAATAACCTAGAACAACAAATGTTGACAGGAAAAGGCACAAAAGTGAGAAAGAGACTGAATCAGTCCAAACAAAAAAGGCCTATTGGACTTGGTTAAGACCATGCTTAGTAAAGCAAGAAAAACATGGAACTGGAAATCAGTGAACCAAAAATTGATGCATCAGAAATAGGCCTAATTGATGGACAAAATAATGAGAGGACAGGCTATTCCTCCCCTCGCTTCTGTTTTGGGGTCCTCAAAGAGATTTGGGGGGGGGGATTGGGGGAAAGTTTGCTACCACAATGCTGGCTAACTGAAAGAAGAGAGAAGGGAAAGGAGTGAGCTTCACCATCATGGCTCCCACCCCCACCATCTCTTGGGATCCTGGACCTTCTTCATTCTATTCCTGAAAGATGTCCTGACCATACCAGGCCAGAGAAGGGAGCCAGATGACATCGCCACATCCACCAACTTTGGCTAAATCCCAATCACCACCTGGGATGTGAGACTTTCTCTCATCCCCCCTGTGTGCCTGTTCTTTTCCTTCCCCACCTTATTTCTTCTCTTTCTTATAAGATGGAAAAAAGAGAGGGATAGGAATCTGGTTTAGCCAGCCAAGAGTGTATAGTTTGCAACACTGCTGTGAACCTGTGACCAGAGACACATCTAAAAGCAATGCCATCAACAGCCCAATGTTCATACAGGTTTGTCAGGTCTCAAAGTGACTGATAAGACCATGTGCTGATGTAGCCCCTGAATCTGACATTCCTGTGCGTTACCCCAGAACATGACAGCACTGCAGTCACCTTGTGTGTTTCGCCACTGCCAGCTAAAACCCAAACATCACATAGCTAGAAATAGTTTTAGGACCCTGAGAGGCAAGGCCATACAACTATATGTTTGCAGTTCTGCTATCAGAATGGGAGGATGGGATAAGAAGTGAATGTACTGTGGAAATAGAAGGAATGTTTGGACATCCAACCTTGGTTTTAAGCACCTCTAACACCTTTGATGTGTAGGTTTTATTGTTATGACTAGTTAAGAGATAATGAGTAGTTTTGCTGAAACTAGGAGAATTGGTGACCCAATACCAGATGACAGAACAAGGAGTAATGGTCTCAAGTTGCAGTGGGGGAGGTTTAGGTTGGATATTAGGGAAAACTTTTTCACTAGGAGGGTGGTGAAGCACTGGAATGGGTTACCTAGGGAGGTGGTGGAATCTCCTTCCTTAGAGGTTTTTAAGGTCAGGCTTGACAAAGCCCTGGCTGGGATGATTTAGTTGGGAATTGGTCCTGCTCTGAGCAGGGGGTTGGACTAGATGACCTCCTGAGGTCCCTTCCAACCCTGAGATTCTATGATTCTATGATTAGGGGTTACTATGGTGACTCACTAGGAGACATTATAGGTTATGTGCTCTAAAAGATTAGACAAAAGAATTTACTTTGGAGCAGTCCGAGGAAGCTTGCTTTGGGTGAGGATCTGACACCTAAGTACCCCAGCAGCTAGATGGAAGGAGGGCCTCTCTTGAAGCCTGGCTGCTGATTACTCTAACCCATCTCTTAATTTTAGGTAAATGTCAATGTTCGGGGATGCTCTGAACCTGGTGGGACAGCATGTGTGTGTGTGTTTAAGATCTAATAAAAAGACATTTTAGGTAAAAGCACTCTGATTTGTATCGATCCTATATCAGACGGAAGCACTGTGTCCCCATTCGTTTATTCCTGACACTGCCTGGAGAGAAACAGTAAAGTTACCACTGCTTTGGATTCTGAAAACCCTGGGTAACATTGGGCCTGTGTTTTTCCAGCAGTGAGGTTGCAAGCAAAAGTCAACACCAGAGACAGAAGCTGCATTTTCTAGCTTTACTGTTCTTTTCTTTCCACTTCTGTGTCTAGGTCTTGTTTTGCCTTTTAGAAAATTAAACTAGATTTTAACAACAGCAATGACAGCTCTAGCCCATCTCAACTAACTTCATTTTTTCCCCAAAAAGGACAGTTACCTTTGATACCATCTAGGAGACTGTAACAATGGGTTTGGGGTTTTGTTTGTTTGTTTTTTTCCTTTAAAGACTCTCTTCAGCTAAAGGGAAAGGGAACAAGGGGTGTTGTTAAAATGAAAGACTTAATATCTTACATTTCAAATGTTTTACCTGTTTTTCTTTTATTTTCTGTATCTTTAAAAAAGGTTTAAAGGATTTTTAACGGTGTGTTTGCCATGGTACTAAGCAGGCTGTTGTCTCTGTATACCAAACCTTGTTTAAAACTCTTTAAAGGTGGACAGTTTTAGTGTCATGTTAACACATTTGACTCTATGTGTCCTTTATTCCATCTAAATACATACAACAGTCCAAGATCTGGGGCGCATCTTATTCTTGAGGCATGTTAAATAACTATTTACAAGATATGGTGCTCAATTCTGCAAGGAGCTGAGAGTCCCAAATTCTCATTAAACAGTCACGGAATTATGCTCATAGTATTAACAACAACAAGAGTAATAAAAAAACCACAGATCAAAAGAGATTGTTTGAAAATGGCAAAACAGACCGTGGTTTACTGCTGAGCTACATATTAACTAAAAACCATTTTAAAAGAAAAGAATATAGTAACTTTAAACCATACCTTATGTTCCTCCATGGAACCACCCCACTGCACAATTTGGTTTCTTCTTCAGGAAACAGGCTACCCATAGTCTTATGGAACTGTTCTTTTATTTTGTATTCGGTCTATCAAGTTGTTATGGTTTACTCTTCAGTACTCACTTTGGGTCAGATTATGATCCCCTTACTCACATGAGTAGATCCATGGACCGCCCTGAAGCTACTCACAAGTAGCTGCTCCCCAGAGGGAGAACGGGGTTCACAACCTGGTACTTTGGGTTCATCAGTTCAGATTTTATGCTTTCACAGTTTGTCCGTTGTGATAAATGTCACCTAATATTCATTTGTTCTACCTAAAATCCAACCCAGTTATAGCTAAAGACATTTTTGTCCACTGTTTTAAAGTATACATGAATATTACAGTCAAGCATCCTTCATGACATAAGATTTATTTCCTTTTAGTTACTGAATATTTAAATTTTGGTTTAAATAGTTATTAATTCAGATGAGCCTAAGATGTTTTTAATCCTACAAAACTATATGCTGTTAATTTGCCACGGCTATGCAACACTACTAATCCTTCTTCCAGCTGACCTTGAAGAGGGGAAAAAAGAAAAAGGGTGATTCTAGAACAGAGCTGGGCAAACTACGGCCCACGGGCAAACTATAACCCACGAGCCACATCCAGCCCGCGGGACCCTCCTGCCCAGCCCCTGAGCTCCTGCCCCAGGAGGCTCACTCCTGGCCCCTCCCCTCCTGTTCCCCTCCCACGCAGCCTCAGCTCGCCCCACCGCCAGCGCAATGCTCTGGGCAGTGAGCTCCTGGGGCAGCGCAGCTGCAGAGCTGGGGCCTGACCCGGTGCTCTGTGCTGCGCGGTGGCATGGCTGGCTCCAGCCGGGCAGCACGGCTGCCTGTCCTGCTGCTCTGGGCGGCATGGCTGTAGCACCGCCAGCCACCGGTGCTCCAGGCAGCGTGGTAAGGGGGCAGGGAGCAGGGGGGGTTGGATAGAGGGCAGGGGAGTTCGGGGTGGTGGTGAGGGGTGGGGGTGTGAATAGGGGGTGGGAAGGTGAGAGGGCGGGGAACAGGGGGGTTGAATGGGGACAGGGGTCCCAGGTGGGGCAGTCAGGAAGGAGAGAGGGGGTTGGATGGGGCGGCAGGGGGCAGTCGGGGCAGGGGTTCTGGGCATTTTCAGGGGACAGGGAACAAGGGGGGGTTGGATGGGACAGGGAGTGGGGGGTGCATCAGGGGGCTAGAAGCCCGGGGGGGGGGGAGAAATCAGATAGGGGGCGGGGCCACGCCTGGCTGTTTGGGGAGGCACAGCCTCCCCTAACCGGCCCTCCATACAACTTTGGAAATCGGATGTGGCCCTCAGGCCAAAAACCGGATGCCCGCCCCTATTCTAGAATCATAGAAATGTACGGGACCTTGAGAAATTATCAAGTCCAGCCCCATGAATTCAAGCAGGACCAGTAAACCTAGGCCACCCCGACTGGTGTTTGTCTAACCAGTTCTTAAAAGCCTCCAGTGATGGGGATTCCACAATATCCATTGCAAGCCTCTTCCAGAGCTGAACTATCCTTATAATTAGAAAGTTTTTCCTCATATCTAACCTAAATCTCCCTGCTGCAGATTAAGGCCATTACTTCCAGTCCTACCTTTGGTGGACATGGGTAACAACTGATCAGTCTTCTTTATAAACATATTCGAAGACTTATCAGGTTCTTTCCTTAGTCTTCTTTTCTCATAATTCAACATGCTCAGTTTTTTACATCTTTCCTCATAGGTCAGATTTTCTGAACCTTCTACCAGGTTTTGTTGATCTCCTCTGGACTCTCTCCAATTTATCCACATCTCCCTAAAGTGTCCAGTGCTGGACACAACTCCTGCTGAGGCCTCACCAGTGATGAGAACAGCAGGACAATTACCTCCCATCGCTGCTCTTCCCCCTCAACTCCAGCATGAGCAGCCCCAAAGGACTTGCAAACCCCAGCTCCAAGAGGCTACCTGGGACTGCAGGTCAGAAGAGGGCGGAGGCCACACAAGAGCAGCCTGGCAGCCCCGCTGGAGAGCTAGGATGTGGCCCTCCTGCCCAGCAGCCCCCTGCCTCCTGGGGAATGTTCCATGCCCACTGGGAACCCCATACCCCACTTGCCATGGACCCCCACACTATCCTCTGCTGCAGCCCTGCAAATCATGGTCCTCAAAGGAGCCACCTGCAGCCCAAACCAGTGCATGTGTACTACCATGGGAGCTGCCACTTCAGGGCCAGGCAACAGGCTGCCACTCTCCTCCCACCCCCCACGGTAACCAGACTTTTAGTGTCCAGTCAGTACCTGACCAGACACTGACAGGTTCTCTTTTTGACCAGACTTTCCAGTCAAAAACCGGACACCTGGCAACCATAAGTCAGAGTTTTACAACCAGAGGTCATACCACAGCTCCCTTCTTCCCCAGACCTCCACAGTTCAGCCTTGCTTTGGCAATGCTCTGCAAGAATTATTGCCAGAAGCCAGCAAGTCCTTATGTTACTTGCTAACCCACAACTAAAATGTCAAAGTCTACAAGACAACATGGTACAGTAACTTTCATAGAGAGATAATCTCCTGGTTTATCATGTTTCTCAGGCTATACAAGCCAAAATATTTTATTCACCTTCAGTGAGATCCATAATGAATGCCAACTCATTGCTGTATAAAGCAAATATATATAATGGATGAAAACCAGAAATTATCAATCTGGAGGGAAGAACAGCCTAATGGTTAGAGCATGGCTAGGAAATGGGATATCTGGGTTTTATTCACAGTTCCACCACAGAATTATTGAGTGATCCCTTAACCTTTCTGGATCTCAGTTTACCCATCTGTAAAACAGGTATAAGACATCTCCTTACCTAACAGGAAAGTTGTACGATTTGATTTAAGTTTGTAAAGCACTTAAGCAATTCTCAAAAGAATATACAATAAGTGTAAAACATCTGTTCATATACTAAGAAAAAAGAACCAACATCAGGTATCTTGTGATATAAAAACAAGAACTATCAAACCGCAACTTCATTTTACTCCATAAAATTAAAATACTGATGTCACTGTGCCCCAATAGATTACAAAGACATTTAGAGGTTAACTGAAGGCACCACAATAATTAAAGATGCATGTTCCAAGTCCCAATAACACTTACAGCAAAATTACTGTTTTCAAGACTGTTTTTCATTTCAACTGAAAAAGGTCATTCAAAAGTAGAAACACCCAGTGCAACTCATAAGTAATGTCACTTAAATTAATGGAGTTAATTATAAAATTGGTGCATGCAAGAGAATATGAGCCCTAGATTTGTACATTACTATAAGGGTTTGTCTACATTCAAAATGCCGCAGCGGCACTGCTGTGATGCTTCAGTGAAGACACTACCTATACCAATTGGAGGGGTTCTCCCATCAGCATAGGTAATCTGTCTCCCAGCGAGGCAGTAGCTAGCATTGTCTACACCAGAGGTAGGCAACCTCTGGCACGCGTGCCGAAGGCAGCACGCGAGCTGATTTTCAGTGGCACTCACACTGCCTGGGTCGTGGCCACCGGTCCAGGGGGCTCTGCATTTTAATTTAATTTTAAATGAAACTTCTTAAACATTTTAAAAATCTTATTTACTTTACATACAACAATAGTTTAGTTATATATTATAGACTTATAGAAAGAGACCTTCTAAAAACGTTAAAATATATTACTGGCACACGAAACCTTAAATTAGAGTGAATAAATGAAGACTCGGCACACCACTTCTGAAAGGTTGCCGACCCCTGGTCTACACCAAGATTTAGCTCTGTTTAACTGCATTGCTCAGACATATGGATTTTTCACACCCATGAGTGACATATTTATGCCAGCCTAATTTCCTACTGTAGATCAGGCCTAAATGTGAGAGAAATAGTTAGGGAATAGATAAAGTTCCTGCAATACCAAGGTATGATAACCATCTGCCGTAACAGCATAAGAAATACATGATGCTTCCACCAGACAACTCCCAGATAGGAGAAGCAGTACAGACATTTGTTTCCAGAAGGCAATGCTCTTGGTTTGGAAGGTGCCAGATGCATCACTGTATTTACACCCTCTGAATTATCTGAAAGGTACTTGCAATAACTATCCTAGCCAGAAACTGTAGTGATATATTCTAAGAAATACATGGGGCCCCAGAAACATTCTAATGCATAGCAGACAGCAAATCTTTTGAAAAAAAGACAGTGACTTTTTGTACTATTAATATTGCTGTTTAGAACAGCTGTTGTAATCCATTTTAGTTTAAAGTAAGATAGTGATTACGCTCCACATTAATTGTCAAGAATTATGCCACTTGAATATCAAATATTTTTACCTAATCTTGAACTTCATTTAAAATGTTATTCTACTATAGGTACTGAATTTAACAGCTAATTTTAATTCCAGTTACTTCTTGGGGAGGGGGAGGAGAAGTCAAGTCAGAGACACATAGTGTCAAGAATTGTGTTACCATAAATTACATCAACTTAACAGTAAACTGCAAAGAATTCTCTTTAAACTGAGCATGTAGTTTTTTGGGGAGGGTGCTTATTTATAATGTATAAAGGTAGCCCAAGAGGTCTTGTGTTCAGGATTTTATTATAACTGTATATTATTTGTATTATTGTAGCACCTAGGGGCTACAGTCATGGACTAGTACCCCATTGTGCTAGGCACTGTACAAACAGAGAATGTAAAGATGGTCCATGCCCCAAGGAACTAACCACCAATTTTTTTTTCCTTTATTTGCATTTTTCAAACTTTAGAAATATCAGGAATGCCAATTCAAGACTCACTTGGTTTTGGAGGAGCTGATGAATACGTAATATTGTTAGCTCTGAACCTTAAATGAAGTGGGAGTTTGAATTCTTAAAGTCTCTCTCACACCAAAGTGTTAGTCACTGAAGTTAAAGAATTAGCAAAAAAAAAAAAAAAAAAAATTGTAATAGCCTGACTTTCCCTCTCATCTGTTCATCATTCTCTCTCTTGAATCTTGGGAGGGCATCATTTAACTGATTCTTCAATTATTGAGTTTTCCAGGCTAGACAGGATCTGAATTTTCAGTTTAAGAGAAAAGCAGAAATACATTTGAAGAAAGCTTTTCAGGGTGTCTTTATACACTATAAAGAAGAAAGAAAAAAAGGCACACACTGACTCCTCTTTCTCTTTTCCTCTCCACACCAGCTCAATTAAAGCTGTGCAGAAACAGGACCTTCTCCTTTCCTACTCTACCACCTCAAAGCAGAGTGAACTTTCCAATTCTCTGTAGTGACCCTTTCCAGTCAAGCAAAGGCTGATCTTGACTTTATTCTTGACGTTTCCCAATCCTGTCTTCCTGGCTGAAGAGACAATGCTGTGATGCCAAGGACCACGTGTGTCAAATTTATTATCTTCATTTTAGCAGTTGATAAGCACCTAATACAGTCTTCCTGATAAAATATTCCATCCTTTTAACACTGACTTTTTAATAAACAAATTAAGAGCCAAACAAATTAGAGAAGCATCCATTAACAGCCTACTACAACCATCACCTTAAGGATCATGGTTAGGGCCTTATAGGGTGACCAGATAGCAAGTGTGAAAAATTGGGACGCAGGTGGGGGGTAATAGGTGTCTATATAAGAAAAAAGCCCCAAATATCAGGACTGTCCCAATAAAATCGAGACATCTAGTCATCCTAGGGCCTTACCAATTTCACGGCCATGAAAAACACATCATGGGCCATGAAATAAGCCCTTCCCCACGAAATCCCATGTCCTCTTGTTCCTAGGAGTGCCGCAGCAAAGGGGGCTCCTAGCTCTGGCTAAGTTGGGAATGGACAGGACTTGTCCAGCCCCTGCACAGCTGCTCTGGGGTGGAGCAGACCCATCTCCATCTCTGGGAACCTCCTGCGGCTGCAGGAAGCACTGCGGTTGCTGCCTTCAGAGTCCAGCTCTGAAGGCTGCCACCCTCACTTCTGTGCTATCCCATGACCCCCCACAACAGGTTTGCAACCCCCTTTCCCCAATTCCCTTTTGGATCAGGACCCCCATGTTTACAACATCATGAAATTTCAGATTTAAACCTCTGAAAAAGTGACATTTACCCATTTTCAAATCCTATGGCCATGAAATTGACCATAATGGACTGTGAATTTGGTAGGGCCCTAATTATGGTTGGTTTGATTTGTAAATTACAACCACTTCCAAGAGATTTGTGAGGTAATCAATTGCTGCTCTAACTGCCTGAATCCATCTATTTTTAAATATTTTTTCTAAACATCACCAATCTAAAATGACTGAAAATCCAGGTCCTCCACTTTTTTCTATCAAAGCTTAACATCAAAATGTTACAAGTCACAAACGATCTGTTGTAGTAAAGTAGCAACAATATTACATTCTCAGTAAACAGCCATTTGTGTGGGAAGTAAAGTACTGAGGTAAACCTGGTAACAAACTAATACATACCAGAGCTCGTAAAATTGATCAATTATTTACTAGCATAAGTACCAACCTCACTCAACAAGGTGAAAAATAAACTATGCCCCCAGACTTCCTGCAATTTAAAGGAACGACAGCTATGTACTGTTTGGGGGGGAGGGATAGCTCAGTGGTTTGAGTATTGGCCTGCTAAACCCAGGGTTGTGAGTTCAATCCTTGAGGGAGCCACTTGGGGATCTGGGGCAAAATCAGTACTTGGCCCTGCTAGTGAAGGCAGGGGGCTGGACTCGATGACCTTGCAAGGTCCCTTCCAGTTCTAGGGGATGGGATATCTCCATTAAATTAAATAGACAGTTGATCAAATGTAGCTTCCAACTCCTTTCTTGCTGTTGTTGGACCTTCTTACCCTGGCTTCACTCCACTTTCTCTCTGTCCTTTCCTGTAACTGATCACTCTGCATCTTCTCTTGAGTTTTCTTCCCTTCCACTCTTATCCTCCTTCTCCTCCTCTCCCAAGATTTCTGAATACCACATTTCTCTTTTCTAACTGATCCTATCACTCAACTCACTCCCTCTCCCCGCTACTCTCACAGCCACTGGTCCAATTACTCTCATACCCAAACAACCTCCCTACTCTTTGCACTAGCACCTGAAAATTGACACACAGAGTTTTAAACCTAATAGCCACGAGACTTGGACCACTAACCAAAAACACATACAGAAAATTTTGGTGATAGAAAGTGTGCCTTACTGTCCAAAAGCAGCATGCAAATTAGAAACCAATCCTCCTCCAGCTGTCAGACAAAATTAAGGTTTGGGTATTCCAAAGAATGTGTGATCTCTGAACCCTACTTGGGAAGTTCCACTTTTCACATTAGCCTCTAGGGGGTGATGCATCTAATGAATTTCAAGCCCAACTTCTGAATCATTTCTGGCTCTAGCAAGGGATATTCGTCCCCAGGCCAGACATTCCTGAATCCTGCTGGGAAGCAATGACTATGAAAAGGACTTGGGGGACCTGGGTCGGTAATGATATTAACAAGAAACAAAAGACCTAATAAAGTCCTTGGATGTATACACAGAAAAATATCAAGTAGAAGTAGAGAAATGATTTGGCACTGGTATGACTGCTACGGGACTACTGTGGACACCGTAACTAGACACAATTCTCTTCAATCTAGCTGATAAAGGTACAACAAGATCCAAGAGCTGGAAGTTGAAACTAGACAAACTGATGGAAAATAAGGCATATCTTTTTATTTCATTACAGAGAGGTTAATTAACCATTGGAACAATTTACCAAAATGTGTGGTGGATTATTTTTAAATCAAGATTAAACTAGAGCATATGTTAAAATCCAAACAGGAATGAATTCAGGGCCAAGCCTATGTTATACAGGCAGTCAGACAGATGGTCACATTGATCCCTTCTGGGCTTAGAATTTATGAATATCCACATCCCTAAGGGTACGTCTACAGTACGAAATTATTTCGAAATTATTCTATTCGAATTTTCAGAAGCAATTTTATACATTCGGTCTTGTGTGTCCCCACTAAAGCGCGTGAACTCGGCGGAGTGCGTCCACAGTCCCGAGGCTAGCATCGAATGTCAGAGTGGTGCACTGTGGGTAGCTATCCCACAGTTCCTGCAGTCCCCACCGCCCATTGGAATTCTGGGTTAAGCTCCCAGTGCATGATGGGGCAAAAACATTCTCGCGAGTGTTTCTGGGTGTGTGTCGTCAGTCGATCCTCCCTCCATGAAAGCCACAGCAGACGCCATACTGCTTTCAGCAGATGGTGCAGTACAGTGCACCGCTTTTCTCCTGGTACTATGAATCTAATCGCATTTCCTCTCATCTTTCTATGTAACCTCTATAAGTATCTACTCTCTCTTCCTCATCGACCGCTTCCGCTGCCAACTCCGCTTGGCCATCGTGAACCGAGCAGCACAGCTTCCACCGCCAACTCTGCTCTCCCAGTCTTGCCGCACTACCGAGCTTCTCCATGTTGTCTGTCCTGAGCTCCCGCCTCTGTGAAAGCTACAGAAGACAACCCTTTCCTGCCTTTTTTCTGCTATCGTGAACTGAACAGCACCTCTTCCGCTGCCACTCTGCTCTCCTAAATTTTGCGCCCTTTTCCCAGGATTACCCGTGCAGGCGCCATAGTGCCTCAAGCATGGAGCCCGCTCAGATCTCCGCTGCAGTTTTGACCATTGTAAATACCTTGCGCATTATCCAGCAGTATGTGCAGTACCTGCAAAACCGGGCGAGGAAGCGATGACAGCACAATTACTATACTGTTGAGGACATGGACTGATGAGTACTGCTGCCTTTGAGAGGGTTCACATTCAGGCTACATTCATTGTGAACATTTTTACATGAACCAGTTATCACAGAAGTGCACAATAAGTTTTGCCTTCTTGGTACGGGTTCTATACAAATGCGACAGGACACAGCCCTGCACTCCTATCTTTTCATATAACACCTCCAGTTTGTAACCATTGCTGTGTACTTTGCATTTTATCAACTACCCTCTTACACAGTCCCATGCAGCAATTCTATTTACAGTGTCAGACAATCATAAGAGAGGGAAGAAAATCTATCCACACAGAGATCTTCCTTTATGCTGGCCTCTCTCCCCTTCCACTTCCTTCCTGTGCTACTCTTGCAGTTAATAGGCTAATTAGCTCTCCCCAACCCAGGCTGACCTAGTAATTAGCCACTCCTTCCCTCAATCAGGCCCTCTCCAGGGAAACTAACTGGATTTACAGTGATCAGAGTGCAGGTTCAGCTGCTGGTTCTCAGTATTCTGTCACACACTAATCCCCCTTATCTAATGGAAAAGTTTCTCCTTCCCCAGACTCTTCCTCCTTTACCAGAGGTACTATTCTCCTTGAGTCCCTCTTTGCCCCTGAGGTGGTCCTCCAGGGTTCCTTTATAGGGTCCACCCATTCTCCACCCATAAAAATAACTTTTGAGGGATGGGGTCACTCCCAGTCTCAGCCGACAGGTCTTCACACCAGGGGCAATCCAGTGGGACACTCTTTCCATTCTTGCCCCCCCCCCTCCGTCTTGTGGCAGAGCCCATTGGTAACACTCACCCTCCTAGTTACCCAGGGTCTCAGCTTACCTCAGGCCTCCAAATGGCTTGTGGGGCTGCTCCTTCCATTGTTTGGGTGACATGGCTTCCAATAACCCCCCCAACCCCTGTCAAGTTTGAGTTCTCCTTATCCCACAAGGCTAATTCTGTATTTTCTTCTTCCTTCTCCCCCACCCCTTCTGTAAGAGGCCTCCATTGTCTTTACTTTCCCTCTGGCTTGTGTTTCTTTGTCTAGCGTGTTCCAATTCCTCTATGTGTAGCTTTTCCTTTCCCAGGGATTTTACTCCCGCCCCACCCCAGAGTCTGTTTCCCTAATGGGAAGGAGCTCCGGTCGATGCCTTGTACAATGGGATGGGAAAACATGTCCACAGCCACAACCCATTTCCATCTAAGCTTCTCACAAACCTAGAAGGGCACCTCAGCCATAGGGCAGAGTTTCTTATCCCCATGGATGGATCCAAGCCACAATCTTGCTCCTGGGAGCACCCAGTGGGGGTTCACTTATGCCTTCTTGACTAATGCATAGGCTGAGGCACTGTCTACTAGACTCCTTTGACACATCCT
The DNA here is from genome assembly GCF_011386835.1 of Chrysemys picta bellii. Lineage (NCBI taxonomy): Eukaryota > Metazoa > Chordata > Testudines > Emydidae > Chrysemys > Chrysemys picta. The sequence continues at coordinate 77,911,509 of NC_088792.1, forward strand.
CCCCATCTTTACAGAAACAGTAGGTAGCTTCTTTTTCCATCTATGCCCAAGAGTCTCTTCCCAACTGCAGAACTCTGCATTCCATATAAATCTCTTTCTTGTGTCTCCTTGGTGCCCACACCAATAACAGACAAAACCCCGAGTTTCAGCCCGAGTCCCCCTAAATTCTTCCCTCTTCTTTTCTATGATCTTTCCCACATTGGTTTCTCTGACCCTCCTCCCCAGATGTGGTCCTTTGAACTATCAATCCTCTTTCATGGGGTTGTCTGCCTCAGCGAATTCTTCTGAGGATTCAGGATCTAGAGTGACCGGCTGATGCCCCCTAACCCATACCCTGGTTCTTGGGGATACTCTGCAGGAACTCTTCTACAGTTAGTGCATCTGTGATCTCACCCACCATCTGAGGGTCCAGCCTCAACCAGCAGGTCGCCCAGTTCATCAGTTTCTGGGCAAAGTGGTGGGGCCATAAGCCCCCAATCCATTTAATGGCCTGAAACTTTTGCTAGTATTTTTCAGTGGTCTAGGATGGCCACCATAAACACAACATAGTCCCATGCTCACTCACAGCCATGTAGGCCACTTGAGCTTCCCCTGTCAAGTCCATAGGGCCCAGGTTCCCTTGTCCCAACCTGCACCAATAGTTACTTTCAAAAATAACCAAAAATGTGTAGGGGTCATCCACAGGGTAGGGACCATCTTACAGAGGCCTAGTGCCTGTGCCAGGCCGCCATTCTCCACCGCAGCACTCACCACACCTTGAGGTAGCTGTTGTTGCATGAGAGCTTGCTCTCGAATAAAATCCTGTAGGTTTTTCTGTTGCTCAGCCTGCCAGGCAAACAAGCACAGTCTCTCCAGGTGTGGGATTGCTGAAAGGCCTGCAGTGTCTTCTGCATCTCCTTCTACTAGCCATTACAATGATGTCCTCCATCACCCAGACTGCGGAACCTTTGCACCAACTCCCCTGTCAATTTCTCAATATGGATAAGGCAGATACTGGACAAGTCCTTATTTGTGACAGGGCACAGCCCTTCACTCCCATCTTCTCATACAAATGGCTCTGACACCTCTGGTTTGTAATGACCATTGTGCATTTTGTGTTTTATCAACCACCACCCTCTTACAGTCCTGTGCAGCAAGTCTATTTAAATGTGTGATATAACCATAAGAGAGGGGAACTTCGCACTGGTGCTCACTCTCTCCCCACTTTCCTGCCCTGTACTTCCTTCCTATGCTCCATTTTCTACTCTGGCAGTTAACCGGCTAAGTAGCACCTTAGCTCTCCCCAGCCCAGGCTGATCTAGCAATTAGCTATTCCTTCCCTCTCTCGGGCCCTCTCCAGGGGAACTAATTGGATTTACAGTGACCAGAGTGCTGGTTCAGCTGTTGGTTCTTAGCACTTCATCACAACAAACACAAAGATCTCTTACAGCAGAGCTATAAAATGCCACAAACCTTAAGATAAATATCAGAATGTTTTAAAAGGTAGTTATGGGAATGCATTTATATCATCCACCTACAGCTGTGAGGTTAACAAATGCAATACTTTCATTTTCATTATTCACTGTAATATTTTGATTTTTTATCATTGAGACCTAGAACTTATGGCCAATTTTAGCAGCTTCTATATACACATGGCTAATTAGCTTTCTCTAAATGTATTATCAGAGGACAGGCTAGAGTTTTAAGGTGATTTATCCCAGGAGAAATTGAATCCCAGATGCGAACATCCAATGAAGAAAACACAGTTGCCCCAGTGACTTTATAGCAAAACCTTTTTTTAAGTAGTATTATATACACATCGTATATGTATACTCTCCAGTGTAAGGGCAATGGATTTTATTATTTAATTTAGTCACTATCATTTGTCCTATGTCTTAACACGAACGCTAAGTATTCACATTATTTTTTAATGATCTAATAGTGCATGTGTGTGTTCCCTCTGATCACACACCCCTCACAGGGTGTATTATCCAGAGGAATCGCTGCTCAAACAGCAAGGGGAGCTAATCAGAGCAAAACTGAGTCTAGGGGGCTTCAATGTTAGCGTTGACTGTGGGAATTTGCCACTTCTTTTTACTGTCTGGAAGCTCAGCATGCCATCACAGTGGAAGGAAGGCTGCTGTACGTTGTGTGTGTTACTTCGCTCCCTCGGGAAAAAAACTGCTGCTCTGGTTTGACATGCACTCACAAATCCCAAATGCATTGACTGACTGCAAATGTTTGGGTCCTGTTTGTTCTAAATTTAATTTTTCTACTCCTATCACTATACTATCTGATCATCTTGCATACATAAATTATCTTCGCAAAAGGCATAGACAGTGATATCCCCATTTGACAAATGGAGAACTAAGGTACAAATAAGTTATTTGCCCACAGTAACACAGAATGCCTGGGCCAGAGTCAGGACAGAACCCAGATCTCCAGAGTCCCCAACAAATGCTTTAACTCAGGGGTGGGCAAACTTTTTGGCCCGAGGGCCACATTGGGGTTGCAAAACTGTATGGAGGGCTGGGTAAGGAAGGCTGTGCCTCCCCAAACAGCCCCCTTCCACTTCCCGCCCCCTCAGAACGTCCAACCCATCCAACCCCCCCTGCTCCTTGTCCCCCAACCAACCCCCGGGACCCCACTCCCTATCTAACCCCCCTGCTCCCAGTCACCCGACCCCTATCCACAGCCCCACTCCCTGACAGGCCCCCTAGAACCCCATGCCTATCCAACCCCCCCCTGTTCCCTGTCCCCTGACCTTCCGTCCCCCTCCCACAGAACCTCTGACCCATCCAACCACCTCCTGCTCCCTGTCCCCTTACTGCCCCACGGAACCCCCCGCCCCTTATCCAACCCCTTGTCCCCCTTACCATGCCACTCAGAGCAGCATGTCTGGCAGCCGCAACACCAGGCCAGAGCTAGTCACGCTGCCACTCTGCTCAGCAGGAGCTCACAGCCCCGCTGCCCAGAGCGCTGCCCCCGTAACAGCGTGGCTGCAGGGGAGGGGCTGGGAGCTCAAGGGGCAGGCAGGACAATCCGGTGGGCCGGATGTGGCCCGCAGGCTGTAGTTTGCCCACCTCCGCTTTAACCACAAGATCATCCTTTTTCTCACCTCCAACCTGAGACTGAAAGCAGTCTTCTATGAAGCATTTGTTGTAAACACAACTGAAGGATGAGACACAAATGGATGGATTTGTTTGCTGGCCCTCTAATTTGCTAAATTCCTCCTCTGGTTCCACTCAACTGCTTGAGGAAGACTCCACATGGCTGACTGTGTAGTAGATGCTCTCCCTGAAGTATAATGTTATCTATTTTGCAAATCCACCATTCTATTAACAATTTCAAAGGAACTTGTGTGAGGTAGATCTATAGTTCAGAGATACATAGAGGGAAACTGAAGTTGGAGGCTTCAGAGCACAAGAACTGATCAATCAAACACACGTTTTCCTAGCAGGCAGTGGGTAACTAGATTTCATTGGTATAAGCTAGGTTTCTGATCATCCCAGGTGGCAGAATTTTTCCTACAGTGGCTGAGGAATCACTCTCCCATCAAAGATGGCCCAGAAAGAATAGAACATCTATACATCAGTCATTAAGCTAGCAGAAGAATAAAGGCTTCAGTCAAGAATCTATACGCATAAGTGTACTTTCTCTTTGGACAGTGTTCCTGAAATATCATTTATCTGATATGCAGTTTTTTAAAAGCAGGTTTACCATTAAATCTAAAAATAGAATTACAGATGTAAAGTTTCTAAAAAAAAGAAGTTCTATATTAAAAAACACTCTAAACTCAAATGATGTAACTATTGGGGAAAAATCCCAGATATGTTTCAAAGAGCAAAAGGTAAAGAAAGTAGTTCAGGGAATACATCAAACAATTTACTTTTGGACATGATTTTTTTTTTTAAAGTGTTCAGTAGTATGTCTTCGTTATATGTATTTTCCAGATAAAACCTTGGCAAAGATTCCAAATTTGACTTGAAATTAAAGCTTTGCCTTGTGACAAAATTTCAGCAGCATAAAACATACCTTGTAAAAATTCCCATCAATGTGTTCGTTAGTAGGAACGCACTGCTTTTAATAATTTCCAGTCCTTCAACATGATATAGTAGGATATACAAACAAACTGGCACTTGAAAAAACAGCTTTATTTATAGGGACGATTTTGTGAATAAAAATTACAGCATCATTTTAGTCCTCTCACCTTTTCTATATGTTTGTATGGCAAAAGCATTAATTTGCTCAGTTACAAGCGTATGAATTACAATCAAGGTTCTAAAACGTAAGCAGCAGGTTTCTACCTTTCACCTTCCCCTCTCTCCTCTATTCCATCTGCAGTCCCTAATACAAGAATCTCCAAGGCCACTCCAGCTATGATCAAGCAACAGTCCCCATAATCTATTATGATCTTTGTATGTGTTCTGGCTATTGTGAGACTGGGCCATATCAGTGGCCTGTTTAACCTGGATTCAGATGATAGTGTCTCAGAGTCTCTTACCTCTGTACAGCTATCCTGCAAGACATACTGCAAGTTACTTTTATTATTCATTAACAACATTGCACACAGCACTGTACAGATATTCAGGATACATATCCCCTGATTCAGGGAGACTTCATGCAAAAAGTGACCCACTGGGTCAACCATATCAGGGTTGTTTTATATAAAAAAATCTTGAAAATCTGTTATACGTTCCCACTACCAAAACAAATACCAGTTCTTCCCCACTCCCAATTGTTCTGTACATTTAGAAGCATGACAATAATTATTTCATGATCAGTTTGTTTCTCTTGGGCAGACACTTTTACTTCCACATCTATACATACACAATTCTAATCATATGGTTCACATCTGCTAGTGACTGTCTTCTGGGTTCTAATATTGAGAAGATAGGCCTTAAAAGTACCACTCAAAAGAGAAGTTGTGCCATAGCACCTATGTCCAGCTCCACTGTCTCAACCTGACCTGCTCAAGCACACCTTTCTCATGATCGCCCCAGACAAAGACCCCCAGGAAAGGGATGTACAACAGCCACCTCAAGGCTTCAGTAGCGGTCAGAGTGCCTACTCTGCTACGTCAGGGAAAAGCAAGTCAGAAAGTCTCCATCGAAACAAGATTTCAACAAGAGGGGGGGCGTGTTTGCAAAATCTGACAACCCCCTCCACCTTTCATCCATCCCCAGTTTTCTGACCAGCTCTGCCACTACACTTTGTCCGGGGAGGTGGCAAGTAGCAGAGGTTTCAACTACTCCCAAGCACCGCAGATACCTCCATTCCATAGTTCATGGAGCTTCGCAGGTGGTCAGCATGGCTGATTTGGAAAAGAGAAAAATCCTTAAAAAAAAAAAAAAAGTATGTCCCCTGAATTAATCCTCCCTGTCCTACTAGATCACAATTTCTCCTTCTCCAACACATTTATGCAGTTGCTAAATCCTGTTTTTCCTCTACATCTATAAAGTCTGCCTGGTCCACTATCAAAACCCTCACACAGGCCTTAATTTTCATTTCAACTATTGCAACCTCCTTCTTTATGGAATCCCAGACTTACCCCTTCTGATCCAACCTAAATGCTCCCATTAAAGTCACTTATCTTGCTTTCTGCTCAGCCACATCCATCTCATCTTCAAACCCTTTTATTGAAGCTGCTTCTGACATCAAGCTCCACGCTCTTACCTTCCTAGCTCCTGCTTCTGTTCTCTCACCCCTTATGTTTAAATGCCAACTTCTACTGGTTCCTATGCCATCTTCCATGCTATGTGATGACCTGAGCCTCTTTTCTGATGCAATCCATTATGCCTCCCCACTTTCTTCCTTTAAGTCCCTCCTCAAAATAGAGTCTTCCAAAAGGTCTATAAACCCTCATTTAATAGAAAGTAGTCCAAAAATAAAGAACAACTTTGCTCACTTCTTCCATCCTTTGTCTACTTGTAAGCTGAGTCAGGGACCTTATTCTCTTTTGTCTGTAAAGCACCTACCATATCTATGAATAGCAATTACAGCAACACTGTTCTTCAAAACACCCTGGAAAACGGTTGCTGACATTTTTAGGAGGTGCCATAGCAGCAAGTATAGTCAGAATTGCACGACAGCTGGGAAAAAAAGAGGTAGGTCATAAGAACAATGAAAGGACATGGTGGCAATTTCTTCAGTAACATAAGAATTGTTTGGAATTGAGGGAATTAGTTTCTTTCTGCAATACACTTCCCTTGATTTCTGACATGAGAGCAGTCGGACTGCAACTGCTCTTCTAGCGAGACACAATGAACAGAACAGTAGTAGCACTCCAGCAGGGGGAGTATGAGCTCAAATAAAAATAAAATACAGCCTACACTGCACCTCTGTTGCGGAACGAGCATATCTAACTCAACAATGATGCCCAGGAGGAAGAGAAGAAACAAAAAAGGTTACAGGACAGTTAGGATATGGTTCTCTAAGAGAAAACTAAGGATACACTGAAAAAAGTGGTGTAGAGAATATTTATTGAGTTACAAAATAAAGTACGAGGGAGAACTGATTTAATGCAGTGTCTTCTCCAAAAGAATTCAGAAGAATGAGGAACTGAATACATCCTCTCTCATCCACACAAAGTAGAAGTAAGAATATCCAACAACTCAGAATGCATCTGTTTCTGTGTCAGTTGTGCATTCATAATGATCTTTGCCCGGCCAACAGCATGCAGGGATTTGTTCATGTTTGCAAAGAAAACCTTCCAGAATTAAAAGCCTAGAAACATTTTCATTTTAAAAAGAGAGAGAGAGAGAGAGAGAGAGCGCGCGCTTAGAATTTGCATTTAGCATGGAAAGATTACTACTTGACCCAAGGAGGTGGATTTTCAGGACTTGTTTAGAATTTTTTACTGAGCTACTTAAGATCAGGATGGTAAGCCACAAGCATATTAAGGGATACTTTCATTAATACCAAATTAACTGATTGAAAACAGGTTCTGCAGTAGAATTGTCATATGCCATAGGGACATATTCTTCTATTAAATCCACACAGCTCCTGTTTAAAATATGGACTGAATTTCTCCCACGCACACCTGAAAGTAAATCCAACCAGAAATATTTTATGACAGTGCATCAACTCCAGGGAATATAATTATCGCAATTACAGAGCAGAAAGATTAGATGCCTTTGCATCTCATGACACCCACAGGTGTGTGATCACGTTAAGATGCCCATGCTTCAGGACAAATTTCGCTCTTCTGCTCTCTGGATTCTCGCCAATGTAGACCTAGATGGATTTAATGAATCTAGTTGAATAATTCAAGAATTTTATTGATATTACTGAACAGGTTTTTAGCCATCCCTATCTTGTTTATTGTTTAAATACATGCTCCAATATAAAAAAAAAAGTTTGAGAATGACTTTTCCTTCCGCATGTTTTAAACTAAACTGTCTTCCTCATTTTCTGAGGCTACTAGACCACAGTGAAGAGAATCATTTTTTTAAATACAAGTCAGTACACTCTCAAAGGATTCACTTAACAGGATGCCAAATGAAGTAACTTCACAAATTCAGGACCAATTCATCTTCAGACCTGCAATTGTTTCAGCTAATGGAAGTTAAGATTTTTTTTAATGAATCTATATATAGTACACCAACTGAAAGAGAGAAAACAATAAGTTGTGTTGGGTACCTTTTTAAAATAGCAATGCCTGTGGTATATCTGTAAAGAGAATATCAGTGAAAATGTGATTCACAGTAACTGCATTCCTAAAGGAATTCCAGTTTCATTTAGATTTTAAAAGATAATCCTGGCATTCAAAAAATAGGTGTTGGGCATTCTAGAGGCTTTTCAACTTGAGCATAATATGGTAGACCTTAACATTAAATGTGTTAGGATTATATAAGTTAGTGGATAAGGCCAATTGACATAAAGGCTACTGATATCTGATCACAGGATTTGGAGTAGGCACCTTTAAAATTATTAGACTTTTTAAACTGAGTAACAGTTTTGGTAAAAAGCGACAGAGGGTCCTGTGGCACCCTTAAGACTAACAGAAGTATTGGGAGCATAAGCTTTCGTGGGTAAGAACCTCTCTTCTTCAGATGCAAGTGGTAAACAGTTTTAGTAAACTGTCTCTTTAGGGCCCCAGTCCACAAATGGTACTGACCAAATGACAAATATTCAAAGGTCAAATAAACATGTAAACAGTTGCTTGATACTGAACTATAAACTGAGTTTGGGGTAGCAAAGAGTCCTGTGGCACCTTATAGACTAACAGACGTATTGGAGCATGAGCTTTCGTGGGTGAATACGCATGCACATACATCCGACAAAGTGGGTATTCACCCACGAAAGCTCATGCTCCAATACGTCTGTTAGTCTATAAGGTGCCACAGGACTCTTTGCTGCTTTTACAGATCCAGACTAACATGGCTACCCCTCTGATAGTTGAGTTTGGGGTGTTATAAAAAGAGCTACTTGATAAGTTTTGCTTTTTGTTGGTATTGTATTTATTTTAAATTCTGATTTCTAGAAAATCCTCCACCCCAAACAAATCCTTTTAGATTCAGTATAGTTTGTGGTCCCTGATTGAATAACCCAACTGTAATTCAACAGAACCGCTCTACTGACATTATAAACCTCTTGAGCAAAAATAGATTACATAAAATATAAACATAGTATAGTGACTGAAAAAGTGTACTAACACAGCATGAAAAAAGATACATGACTGCTACAAGTTGCAATGTAATTTAATCTATTAAAACAGAATTATTTAAACAAGCATATTTTAAATTGTATAGTTTCTCCTGATGTTTTCAGACAAGGTAAGCATTATAAATTAAAATTATGTCTCTGTGTTTCTTGTTAATGGATGTCTTGTACATTTGGAAATTGACTCCTATAATTACCATCTAACAGTTAAATTGCCACAATGCCCAGAGGCCTAATCAGGATCTGATTGTGCTAGGTACTGTCCAAACACAATGAAGATACAATCCATGCCCCAAAAAATTTACCATCAGAGGTCTCTATTCTGCAATCATATCTGTGACATCAGACTCTTAGATCAAAGAAGAGTCCCATTTAATTGGACAAGGATCCACCCATACATGCCATTGCCCAGCTGAGATCTAAGAAATTACTCATTACTTTTACAAAAAGGGGTCAGATACAAAAGCAGCCTTTAATTTTCAGAGTTATGCTATCAAAAAGATGTATTTATTTTTTTAAAGAGGAAGATTTTCACCAAGTAGGGGACTGCATAATTCAAGAGATAGGTAAGAAGACAGACCTTTCACCTCCAAGAGTCCTGACCAAATCCAACATATGACAGTAGCAACTGAGCTGTTACCACCTGATGGAAGGTCAGTGGCCTACCAAATGAGTTGATGAAACCAATCCAGTTGTTCCAGGATTGGTGTCCCCAACACACACACACTACAGATAGCATATTTATTGGCAGTTATAACAAGGGAACCAAGCCAGAAAGCAGTAGTGGATTGGGGAAACACAGGCAAACACTGGGTCTTTATTGAACAAGAATGTTGTGGCAGTGTAAACATCACTAAGCAATCATGGATTAATTTTCAAAGTTATGCCCTCCAGAAATTTATACATATCCTTTACCAAAGGCTGCTCTATGGGCTTGGGATAGAACTAGAGACCTTTGCCAATGACACCTATTGCAAATAATCCAGATCTTAACCCAAATCATAAACCAGAGACTTTTAAATGTTTAACTCATTTAGAGATAAAAAAAAATCTAACTTTAACTGGCCCACTCTCCTGTGGTACTAGTACTGTCAAGTTAGCCATTATGTTTCTCAATTTTCTAGAAAAATATTTTATACAGAATGCTAATTTCAATAGAAATGATGGTATCTGTTCATTCAGGAAACAAAAAAAATATAACTAATTTAGATCAATCTTTTCAGACAACTTTCCTAACAAAAGAATATCCATAAGTGACATGCCTGGAAAAGGACCTGGATATACAAATTACCCAAGAGAAATGAGGGTTTGATCCAGAAAAGAGGACCAGCAATCTCAGTCTGTAGGCACAATAAAAGAACATTTATGTAAAATACTGTTTCAATCTCACACTAGTCAGATTAAAAAAAATATACAGATTGAATGGTGATAAATGTTGGAGAAACTATAGTGAAAGAGGTGGTTTTATGCATATATAGTGGACATGGCTAATCAGAGAGTATTGGGATGCAATCCATAACCAAATATCACAAATTGTTGGATATAGATATTACCAAATGATCCACTGGTAATCCTCCTGGGGCTTCCTACTGGAAATGATAACACAAAGGGAAACGAGGAATTAATCGCTCAATTGTTTGTAGCTGTTCGGCTATTGCTAGCTTCTCACAGGAAAAAGAAAAATAGTCCAACTGTAGAGAAATGATTAAAAAAAATCTGGGAGGTTGCGATTATGAAAAAATTAACACACCAAGTATGTACCCGGCAAAATAGAGGACAAATAGATACTTAGATATTTGGTTACCTTTTATTCAATATTCAAAGTATATTCACCCTCAAAAAAAAAATCAACGTACTTGTCCGATTTTTTTGAATATTAACATTTTATAGACATGCCTGTCTGTAAAATATGTGTAATCAAAGATTTCACAAAATTTAATGAAATCACAAGAAACAACATGATGCTCACTCTGTAGTATGGTAATATCCTGTGCACACCTTCCAGCCTGGGGATGAGGAATGCTATAACTAGGTCTACAGTAGCAGTTTCGGAGGGGAGAGGAGGAGGGGAGTTTTCCACCACTTCCACTTCTCATTCAGCTCCATAAGTGACAGTAACTTTGGTAGCTCCAGCAGTGATAATGCTCTCATGGACACTAGCATTTTTACTACTTCATCATTTAACACTGTTTACAGCATATCTAAATGACACAGTGTTAAAACACCACGGTCTGCTGAACATTAACAGCACTATTTCTTCCAACTGTTACCACTGGTTAGGCACCCTGATGTCAGCAACAGTAGAAATTTTTTGCCTGATACAGAAAAGGTCCTGTGTGGAAGTTTACCCTGTTCTATAGGTAGAGGTCCTCACTCTCCACAGCTGCCAATCTACTACCTTTCATAAGTACAAAAATCTAGCTATTTAAAATAAAAGGGAAAGAGAATGAAGTTTTATAACCAGAAGTGAAAGAATAATAAATAATATTAAATCCTCTCTGCCCAATTCCATTACAGTAGACCCCAGTACAGCACTATTAGCACAATCCCAGCTGTAATAACACTTTAGGCCCTGATCCTGTACTGTGATGGGTATGAGCAGATTCCCATTGTAGTCAGTGAAGTTCCTTGCCTGCATAGCAGTCTGTCCATACCCAAGAAACTGCAGGATTAGGACCTTGGTCTCTGTGTCCATCACGAAAATAAATTAGACTTGTCAAATCAGGACATAATGAAATTAAAACTTTATTTTTTCTTATGAATTGTCTCAGTCCCCCCTACAATAAAATGATCACCACAGAAAATACTATTTTTCTATTTACTTCTTAGTGCTAGTTTCTTAACTGAGGCAGGATATTTTATTCCATAGTTATTTTTTTTTTAAGTTTTCCAGAACAAGGAAGTCAAAAGTAATACATTACAGTATATAGTTTCGATCTATTTCCTAGTATTCCTACAGAACAAGGTTGGGAGGAGGGAGGATGAACTAGAAACATGTCAAGTGCACTGTTCACAGAAAGTTATTTCTTCCATCCCTCTAACTCTGGGATCTCAAATTGGGGGTCAGGACCCCTCAGGGAGTCATGAGGTACTTACATGGAGGGTCACGAGCTGTCAGCCTCCACCCCAAACCCGGCTTTGCCTCCAGCATTTATAATGGTGTTAAATATATAAAAACGTGTTTTTAATTTATAAGGGAGGTCGCAGTCAAAGGCTTGCTATGTGAAAGGGGTCACCGGTACAAAAGTTTGAGAACGACTGCTCTAACTCCCTAAACACACACCTATCATAAACATATTTGCATTATACGTTCAAACACCAGGCTACCTATCAGACCCCGCTTCCAAAACTGCCACCATGAAGATGTACCAGCCCAGGCACATGATCCCCTCGGCTTCCCTTTGCCCATAAAATCTTTGACAATGAAAATACTAAGGAGACCCCATCACCCATGTAGAAGAATGAAAGACGGATCTGCCCCAGGGCAAGTGGCTGAGCTGCACATACACACCACGCCACCGGCCTAACGGGCCAGGGGTCCCTCGGCCAGCTCCGCAGAGCAGCATCTCTGGGGGACCGGCGCGTCCGAGGTCTGGGCGAGCCGGGGAATGGGGTGTCTCGGGGGGCTGGTCAGCGGAGGTCTCAGATAAGGAGCTCCTGCCTCAGAGAGTGCCGGGGTACCCACGCTGAGAGGGCGCCCCGCGGCTGTGTGCGCCCATGCGGGGGGCAGCTCCCACCTCGGGGCCGGGGGTTACCTGCTCTGCCAGCCCTGCAGGAGGTTGGTGTATTTGCTGAGCGCTCCCTCCAGCGCCGGCTCCCTCCTGCGGCCGCTTCCCAGCGCCGGCCGCCCTCCGCTTCCTCCCGGGCTCGCAGCTGCCGAGCCTGGGCTACTGCTGCTCCCTCCTCCGCCGCCTTCCAGCCTGCCCGCCGCTGGCCGGCCCGGCAGCCCGCGGCCCATGGAGGAGGGAGACGAGCCCGCCGACGTGGGGCGGCTGCTGCTCCGGCTGCTGCCGTTGCTGCCGCCCTGCGCCGCCGCCGCCACCACCTTCTCCATGGAGCCCGCGGGGCAGGGTCCGAGCCCGCCCGGCTGCGGCTGCTGCGAGTTCCCGGGAAATGCCTGACTCACGCGCCGAGCGGGAGTGGCCGGACGAGTGGGGGGAGCCGCCGAGCCCGCCCCCTCCGCCGGTTAATAGAGCAAGTTGGGGCGGCGGCCGCAGAAACGCCCCTAGCCCGGAGAGACGCAGGAATCGCCGCCCTGCTGGCACTCGCTCGGGAGGCTGCTGGTCCGGCCTGGAAGAGTCTGAGCCAGGCCAGAGAGAAAGCACAGCACGCGGAGCGAGAGCCAGGGAGGAGTGCACAGCACGGTGTGTGATACACAGCAGCAGCACACAACACACATACACATCAAGTTACAGCCAGGGGGGAGATCACAACTCGGTGTGTAACACACAGCACCACACAACACACACCATATACACTGTGTTGCAGCCAGGAAGGAATGCACAGCACAGTGTGTAACACAAAGCACCACCACCAGTGAGTAGAGCACAACACAGTGTGTAACACAACACATCCATATACACTGCATACCATCCAGAGAGGAGTGTACAACATGCAGTGTTTCACACAGCAGCACTACCCACCACCATACACACGACAGCCAGTGAGAGGAGTGCCCAACACAGTGTGTAACACAGCACTTCACAACACACAGAGTACCTACCACAACACATGTACAGTATGTAACACATATAGAAGAATGCACAACACACACACACACACACATACATAAGCAGTATTGCCATCTCCAAGCATTCAAGAACCATGAGTCAAATATTGTAAATCTACCCATAATCATGAGATTGGCTTAAAATCATGGGGTGTTTTAATTATAAGTTGGAGGGGTTCTTTGGCTTTTGGTTTCCGAGCTAATAGGATGCACTTAGGTCATCTTTTCAAGCTTGTCTACACAACCATGAGGGCTAGAAACTTTTTATTTAAAAAGAAATGAGAGCTGAGATTCTCTGTCTTTTTGTTCTATATTTGTACAGCACCTAGCACACTGGGGACCTGGTCCACGACTGGGGTTCCTAGGTGCTATGATAATACAAATAATAAATATAATCATGCAGTCTCTTCGTTTCAACAGCAGGGACTTGAAGAGAAAAAAAAACCAAAAACACGTGAGACAATCAAATCACCAGAGCTGACAACATTGCAGAGGCAAGCTAACCACAACACACATGCTGTGTGCACAGCTATCAATGCATAACACTTAGGGTACATCTACACTACAGGGGGGAGTCGATTTAAGATACGCAAATTCAGCTACATGAATAGCGTAGCTGAATTCGACGTATCGCAGCCGACTTACCCCGTTGTGAGGACGGCGGCAAAATCGACTTCTGCGGCTTTCTGTCGGCGGCGCTTACTACCACCTCCGCTGGTGGAGTAAGAGCGCCGATTCGGGGATCGATTGTCGCGTCCCGACGGGACGCGATAAATCGATCCCCGAGAGGTCGATTTCTACCCGCCGATTCAGGCGGGTAGTATAGACCTAGCCAGAGAGAGTAGTGCTCTACTTCAACACAAAGTGTATAACAAAGGTACCCAGCACTGAGTATATAGCACATGAAACAAGTGATAAACCTGCAGTGAGAGAGGCCTTGTATTTCAGGTACAGGAGCTCTGAGTACAACGCCTGCTTTTGTCACAGACTCCCTGTGTGATCTTGGGCAAAGTACTTAATCTCCCAGTTCTCCATTGTAAAATGGGGATGGTAATACTTCCCTATCTCTTAGGTGTTGTGAAGATACATTCATTAATAAATCTGAGCCGCTCAGATGCTACAACAATGGGGAACATATAAGTATCTAGACCTATCAGATACAAAGGAGTGTGGAAAAACAATAGAGTGTACATATCATCATGGAAAGTCTGGGCCAGTTCTGAGAGGCTGCAGAACCTGTGGTTGCAGGAGGCCCCCACAGGCAGACATGGTGCTAGAGTTCTGTGCTGGCTTATTCACTCCTCTTGCAGGCATCATGTAGAGTGAGTGGGTAAGTAAACTGAGCTTGGGCTGTGCTTTAAATTATGGAGCTGAAGATTGCTTACCTCCTAGGCTCTGGCCCTGTGCAGATTAAAACTGTCTGGCACTGAGGAAATCTCCTGACAGCTGAATGAGACACATGGGAGCAAGTGGTGGTGGGGAAGGAAGATATTTTACATTTGAGTTGATGGGCAGTAGAGAGGGACAACTATGCTTTCCTTGTTGGCTACCAGTTGCCTCACCAGCTGCCCCGATTGAGGTCATCCCCCTGTCCACTTATGCTGTTCCATACTGTGGGTTCTTCCAGGTCCACATCCTCCTAGCCACTTCATGCTGCTTTTAACTGAGGGCTTCATCATAGAAATGTAGGGCTGAAAAGGAACTTGAGAAGTCATCAAGTACAGCTCCTTTCGCTGAGCAGGACCATTGGCCCCCTTCAGGCAACTTCATATTGCCTCTGACTAGGTCTTCTTCCAGGGCCCCCTTCTTCTCCTTATCACTTCTTCTGTCCCCAACTTGGATCTTCTATGGGGTCCTTTCAGCAGGTGACTGCTTCTTTATTTTCATGTCCTCACATTCCCCACAGCCAACCAATCCCTCCACCTCAGTCAGCTTTCTCGGTACTCCCAGTCAACCTATCCTCATTAATATAAGTTGTATGTACTTTTATAAAGTAAATGAAACAATAGTATCCAATTTCAGTAATAAGCAGGAGTGGGACAAATAATTATACAGGGCAACCCAATTGAGGGAATATGCAGGGCGCCCAGATGTGTTTAAATAGCTGAAGTACTTATTTGCACCTATTAAACATAGTTTCTGAGCACCTCACAATCTTGTTAATGTATTTATCCTTACAACACCTCTGTGAGGTGGGTAAGTACTATTATCCCTGCTTTACAGATGGGGAACTGCGGTACAGAGAGACTAAACAACTTGCCCAAGGTCACATAGGAAGTCTCTGGCACAGCAGGGAATTGAACCCAAGTATCCCAAGCTAGTGCCCCAACCATTGCATCAGCCTTCCTCTGCTTGAAACAGCCATGCACAGAATTCACAATAGACAGAATGTATATAGCTAATACACTACATGCACACACAAACATAGACACTCTAATGTAAATATTCACACACAATGCATAAATTATCACAACACAGGATATATATTAATACTCACACAGAGCATATAGAGTCACCCACCCAGGGCACAGATTTACGCACAAACAGTGGAAAGCAATGTAACCCAGGAGAAGAATCACCCCTCTCTGTGATTAATTTGTTTATTAGTAAGGACTGTGTGAATATTTGTGTTAACCTATAAATTTAGTGTTATTTTACTCTACGTTCTCATTTTGCTTTAAACCAACACATTCTCTGTGTTAACCTATACATACATATAGTGTGTAACTTTGTACTCTTTGTATGTTACTCGACACACTGTATGAGTATTCATGTATACTCTGTGATCATGTATGCACTGTGTGTGAATATTTAACACAGAACATACAAAGTTTAAAAAACAGGAAGAATGTATTTTAGTAAAATAATATACAGTGAATCAATTACAACAAGGTATATAGCTTAATACAAATATTCACACACAGTGCCTACATTCTCGGGGAGGGATACACAGAGAGGGGCAGATCCTCCTATCACAACAATTTACACTGAAGTAAATGTAAATTTACTCTAATGGGAAGTTATGCCAGCAATGTAAATTTACTCTCTAATGTAATGTAAATTTAATGTAATGTAAATTGCAATGTAAATTTACTCCCTAATGTAAATGTAAATTTACTCCCTAATGGGGAGTTATGCCAGCAATGTTGGTTGTATTCAGGCCCCTGTTTAGTGCTCCAAATGGTATTGTCAGGCCTTGTTTAAGATATGACTGTCTACACTGCAGCTGGAAGGTGTGATTCCAAGCACAGCTAGGCAGACTCACAGTAGCTCAGCTCAAGCTAGCAGACTGAGGGCTAGTCTACACTGACAGCGCTAAAGCGGCGCTGCCGCGGCAGTGCTTTAACGTGCCTTGTGTGGTCGCAGCTAGGGTGACCAGATGTCCCGATTTTATAGGGACAGTCCCGATTTTTGGGTCTTTTTCTTACATAGGCTCCTTTTACCCCCCACCCCCGTCCCAATTTTTCACACTTGCTGTCTGGTCACCCTAGTCGCAGCACAGTCCCAGCACTCTAAAAAAACCACCTCCACGAGGGGCATAGCTACCAGTGCTGGGAGCACAACTCCCAACGCTGGTGCACTGTCTACACTGGCACTTTACAGCGCTGAAACTTGCTGCGCTCAGGGGGGTGTTTTTTCACACCCCTGAGCAAGAAAGTTGCAGCGCTGTAAATTGCCAGTGTAGAAAAGCCTTCAAACTAACACTGTGGACATTGCAGCACTAGTGATGGCTCGGGTTAGCCACCTGAGCTCAGACCAAGGGGATTGGGCGGCGTTGGACTTCGGCAGCTAGTCCAAGACAGTGCCACCATGTCCACATTGAGATTTTTAGTGCAGTAGCTCGAGATGAGCTAGCACGAGTGGATCAACAGTTTGCCTCTTGCCTCATTGTTCTGTTTTGCTTATTTGCTTTTCCAGCCAAATTCCTCATCTTCTTTTGCAAGCCATAAAGTTGGGTTCACAAACTTTTTCTAGTTTAGCGAGTAAGAATGCCAACAAAACATTCGAAAGAACATGGGGAGGCAATCGCTTACTGGATGGAACTTGAAGAATAGCTGGAAAGGGATTGCACAATTGACAAAGATATGCAAACCTGCTGTCAGATACTATGGTACAATATTTTTGCATCATCTCCTGGATATTTTGCTATACTTAAGTGAGAGATTCAGAGAAGAAATTAGACAGTCCTTGTAATGATGATTTTGGGACGGTGGCATTGTGGGGTTACTTGACTTGCTTGCAAGGTATGATATTGTGTTGTGAGATCATGTGGAAGCTATTAGGGCTGACACAATAAAGGTGACATACTTATCAACCTGAATTCAAAGTGAATTTATCAGTAGGATTGCAAGAAAAATACAGCAGACTATTTTTGACCAGGTTAGGAAAGCTAAATATTTCTGCATTGTGTTTGAGTGCACTCCAGACATCTCCTGACTGGAACAAAATGTCTCAAGTGTCAAAGTATGGTTGAGGTTTCAAAAGATGGAAAGGTTTTTGAGAGCTTTATAGATTTCATTGATATTCACACTGGCACAGCTCCCCTATGTCGGAGCAAGTAGGCCAATTGAGCATAGGCGCCAAGTGGTGGGTGTTGAGCACCCACCGGCAACCCCCCTTCAGCTCCCCTCTTCCCCCCAGTGCCTCCAACCCGCCAGCAGGCCCCACCAATCAGCGCTTCCCCCTTTCTCCCCATGCCTACAGCCCGCCACAATCAGCTGTTTCACGGTGTGCAGGAGGCTCAGAGCGAGGACGTGGCATGCTCGGGGAAGGGGTGGAATGGTGTGGGAAGGGGTGGGGGCAGGGGCTTGGGAGAAGGGATGGGAGGCAGGAAGAGGCAGAGCACGGGCAGGGCCTTGGGGGATGGGATGGAGTGGTTTTGGGGTCTGGGGCAGAGCCAGAGTCGAGCACTTCCCCAGCACATTGGAAAATCGGGGCCTGTGGAATTGAACCAATTAAAGCAGGCAGGGCTAAATCTGGGACTGATTGGAGCAGGCTGTGTCTGGGGAGAGGAGACACAGAGGCATGGAACTAACTCCTGTAGTGGGTCTCTGAAGCAAGGGACCAGGTGCGCAGGAACACAGCTCTGATGCCTGTGTTCCAGAAAGGTAGTAGAGCTGGCTGGGACTCGGCAACTGCAAGAAGCAGGATCACCAGAGAGCTCTGGGAGGCGACAGGGAGGCTGTGAAACCCTAAAACAAAGGGTGGGCTAAGGCAGAGTTTGTTTTTTTGTTAAAATAAAAAATAAACCTTCTTAAAGGAGACTGGGTATGGCAGTATATCTTCAAAGCTGGGGAGAAGCTTTGCCACATCACACACACCAGAACAGGGGAGGGAATTACAGAGATTATTTTAGAGAAGCCAAAAAAGACAGTCTAGAGATGGCTGATTGCAGGGGACAAATCTATGACAATGGAGCTAACATGGCTGCAGCATGGTGTTCAAAATCAAATTCAGCAGATAAATCAGTATGTCTCTCTTGTCCCATGTGCTGTCCACTCACTGAATCTTGTTGTAGAAGCTGCTGCAATATTTGTTCCCCAAACTGTTCTCTTTTGGGGGATTATTCAAAGATTGTATACCTTGTTTTCTGCTTCTGCTAGTCATTGGGATGTGCTGAAAAAGCATATTAGCATTACATTAAAATGTCAAACCACGACAAGATGGTCAGCAAGAGTAGAGGCAATCTGTCCACTACCAAGTCACGTTGAGGGTAGTCTTGACACCTGAATGGTATCAAGACTTCATATAATCTTATGCCAAAATTTAAATGAGAAAATAATAGCTTGCAAACAGATATTTCATTTCTTGTTTTGCTCAAGATGTGAAATATCAAAAATTAACGTTATGAGCGAAAAATTGCAGAGTCCAGATCTTGACATTCAGCTAGTTTGCTTGGGGGCCTTCAGTATGCTTTATCAGAATTACGATCTTATGGGTTCATTGCAAGTAAGGACGCTGCTGTTTCATAGGGTGAAATTTTAGGAATATCCACACAGTTCAAAGAGAGAAAAAGCCAAAAGAGGAAAGCAATGCTAGGCAAACTTCAAAAGGATGAAAGGTCATCAGATTCCAAAAAAAGTTTTTGAATGAGGTTTACAACCTCATCTTAGACACAATATTAACACAATTGGACAACAAGATGCATAAGTATAATGGAGTTGGAGAGGGGTTGGTTTTTTGATGGGCAAGAAACTGAAAAGTCTCAGCAGCGAAAATGTAAAGAGAAACACCCAAAACTTAGCAAGCGGCTACCCTGAGGTTTTAAACTTAGAGTTTTGAGCACAAGATTGAGCTCTTCACCTGTTCATAAAGATTTACTTGCAAAGATTACTTGGACATGAAGGCGCCCATTGATCTCCTTAGCTACATTCACAAAAAGTCTTTAGATGCAAGTTTCCCTACACAGAAACAGCACTATGTATTTTTTGATGTCTTCCTGTAACCATGGCTGCTAATGAAAGGAGTATCAGCAAGCTTTAAAATTAATTAAGACCCATCTAAGAATGTCCATGGGGCATGAAAGGTTAAGCGATCTGGCAGTTGTTTCTATAGCGAACTCAGAAGCAAGGCAGAGAGACTGGGATGAGCTAATTAATGAGGTTACTCCAGAGAAAGCTAGAAGGTCCCTTTGTAAAAGTACTTAATGGAAGGTTTTTTTGTTTGTTTGTTTGTTGTTGTTTGGGCTTTTTTGTTGTTGTGGCAGTGGGAAGAGGGACCTTTGGCATTGCATTGCTCTGAAAAGCAGGATATACACAGTTTAGGTACACACCATCCCCTTACTGCAACTGCAACTCTTCCCTCTTTGAAGACTGTTCTCACAGTAACAGTTCTGCCAAGTTGCTCCAACTAATCCCCACTCCATTCAATACAACTGCACCTAACAGTGAATGCAGCAGAAGTGTATGCAGATAAACACTGAAAATCAAATCTGCAGAACACAGCACAAACAATTAGGGTGACCAGATGTCCCGATAAAATCGGGACCGTCCCGATATTTCGGTGTCTGTCCCGCGTCCCGACCGATCTTTGGTCGGGATGCAATTTGTCCCGATATCCAGTGGCAGCACTGGAGGCGGTTTTTTGTTTTGTTTTTTTGCTCTGCAGGCGGGCACCCCCCCCCACACACACACAATGTGTCCCGATATTTTCTTCCCCTCATCTGGTCACCCTACAAACAATAGCACATTCTCTTAGGCCTCCTATGTACCTATTTCAGACTCATGGATTTTAAGGCCAGAAGGAACCATTAGATCATCTAGTCTGACCTGTATATCACAGACCAGAGAATTTCATCCAGTCACTCCTGTACTGAGCCTGATAAATTGTGATCGACTAAAGGAGTGATACTCAGACTGAGGCTTCCGAGCTGCAAGTGGGTCTTTAATGTGTCTCCTGCAGCTCTTTGCAGCACATGATATTAAAACACTGTGCGATTGGTTAATAATTAAATCAGGCTGCTTTTCCTATGTTATTTACTAATTGTAGTTGATAAAATAATACTTGGTCAGTCATTTTGCTGTGAGAATTTTATTTTTATTTATATATATTAATAAATATTTCCCCATCATACTGTTTAAATATGAATATATAATACTATAGTAAATGAAACAATGAATTCACACTACTGTGGTTCTTGTGAGCATGGAGAGGCAGCAAGTGGTGGGACTGTGAGGAGTAGATGTTTCAGCTGGAGGCAGGAAGGGGCAGGACAGTGAAGATGCAGAGTCTTCACCCCAAAGCTGGTCCTAACAGAGACAGCAGTAGCTTCACTTGAATATGGGGGCTGAGCTTTGGGGCTGGAGGGTGTGAGCCATGGAGTTCAGGGTGCAGAGGGAGTTCTGGCAGCACCCCAGGTTTCTGACTATTGTCGGGGTTGTGGAGGGCAGTGGGGTAGGCTGAGAGAATGGCACAGCGAGCGTGGCTGCAGCAGCATGATGTCCCCACTGCCCTGCCCTGGATGCCCAGAATGCCTGCCTGGCTCCTTGCCTATGCTGCCTATTTTGTGCAACTGGCAGTGTATGGGGAAGAGGCTTTTTACATCCATCTGCAATACAGCTGGCTCAGAGAGGTGTGAAGTGGTCCATTCACCTCAATGATACATTTTCAGTGGAATGAACACCCTATAGAGATGAATACAGAATGAAACAATAACTCTGAAATGTGTGAACTGCTGCATTCATCTCAGGCTTGGTCTACGCTACAGAGTTAGGTCAACATAAGGCAGCTTACATCAACCTAACACTGTACATGTCTGCACTACAATGTTGCTCCTGACAATGTAAATTTCCCACTGCACCAACTTAACTCCACCTCTGTGAGAGGTGTAGCACTTAGGTTGACATAGTTAGGTTGATGCAGTGTTAGTTTAAACACCATGTTGCTTACATCAGACTGCTCCTGCTGTCAGCCCAAGCCAGGCGGTGGGGCTCTGGCTGTCAGTGCCCCACACTGATAGGTAAATCAGTACAAGTGCTCCTGGTGAGGACACACACCGCTGACAGAAGGAGCTAGTGTGAACATGCAAAACTGATTTAATTACTGCAGTGGCTGTATGTCGACGTAACTTAAGTCAATTTAATTTTGTAGTGTAGATTTGCCCACAGTGGGTGTTCCGTTCCCACTGCCCCAGTGTCAGTGCTTGTGAGCCTGTGCCAGGCACCAAGCATGGCCATTCTCAACTCTTCACTGCAGTCTCGGCAGTGTGCATTTAGTGCATGCTCTGAGCATGCCTGTTATCAGCTTCCAACAGAGAGGATCAGAGGCATCCCACCCAGTCTGTGGGGGAAAGGAAGGAAGAGGGTTCAGAGGGGGAGGTTCCTCCCCCGATCCCCTGGGAAGGTCAGGGAGCGAGATCTTCCCCGCACCTCCCCACCCCCAGGAGATAGTTAGAGCCCCTATGTACTACTACTATACTACTGAGGGTGCACTTCCCAAAACTATTTTAAAAACCTCTTGATAGATGTGGATAGTAGCAACACACCCATTAAGCATTCTCTGCTTTCTGCCATGGGTAAGGCTTGACTCGAAGTGCACAGGTGCAGTTCAGGTTCAGTGGCCACAGCATGTCCACTTGAGCCATCCAGTTCCTGTGACAACAGCCTGCCTCTTGTTTCAACAGAGCCCTCACCTGTGTATGTGCGTGTGTGTGCGTGCACATTTCATTCTCTTTGGCTCCAGCCTCTTGCCTAACTTAACCTGAATGACTTCTTCAGTATAACCCCTCCCAAAGGAATAGTGAGTACATGCACTAGCTGAGAAATTCCAAGCGACTGAGATCAGTGTGGGGAGGATCAGGGCCATAGTCTGAGTCTCAGATATGTGCAAACTAAAGTTAGCAAATAAGTTAATTTTTATAAAATTTTTATAATTTTATATAAATGTCATTTTAGGGGGCTATACCTCAGGGACCCTTGCTCAAACAACCCCAAGCGGGGACCTCTAATGCTACCAGCACCTTCATAAGCCCCAGCAAACGTTAAGACAATCTAAGTAAATATTCACTTTTAGAGCACTTGGAAGAGCTGACCTTTGAGCAATGCTTTCTGTTTAATCTGAACTACAGCAGATTTGGTGCTCTGTGTAAGGCCTGGGACATGGGCAGTCTGACCTAGTGGTCAGAGCAGGGGTTAGGCCAGGACAGATATCAGGAGGCCAGAGGGCAAACCAGGAGTCAGATGTCAGGAGGCAGGCTGGGTCAGGTGACTGTAGGGAAAACACTCCAAAGCAGGATGAATCCACTTGCATGAACAACTTCTTGTTCCTGTGTTGGTTTAAATAGGAGCTAAGAACCAGTCAGGACCCCAGAATTCTGCCAGTCAGCTCCCGGGACTGGAGTCCTCTGTCAGAGTTCAGCTCCTATTCTGACAACAGTTATGTCACCAAGTGGCAGGTTGGAGCTTTCTAGTACTGAAGAGCCCTGTGGCCTACTATTCCAGACCCGCAGTCCCTGACACTGTGCTACAATATTAGATTATTGATTAGGGTTACCATATTTAACAAATAAAAAAAGAGGACCCTCCACGGGCCCTGGCCCCGCCCATTTCCCACCCCCCCAACCCCGCCCTAACTCCGCCCCCTCCTCCCTCCCACTCCCAGCCACGCGAAAAGGGCTGCCGGAGCGCTACCGGCTTCACGGTTTGCCAGGCAGCCCCCAGACCCTGCGCCCCCGGCCGGCGCTTCCCCAGCGCAGCTGGAGCCCGGGAGGGGAAGCGCCCAGCCGGGGGCGCAGGGTCTGGAGGCTGCCTGGCAAACCGTGAAGCTGGTAGCGCTCGGGCTTCGGGCAGCCCCTATGCCTCCAGACCCTGCGCCCCCGGCCAGGCACTTCCCCTCCCGGGCTCCAGCGGCGCAGAGTCCAGAGGCATGCGGGCTGCCCGAAGCCCGTAGCGCTGGGCTCTTAAACAGAGCTGAAGAGTCAGGGGAGGAGCAGAGCCGCCGCGGCCGGAGGTTCTGCTCCTCCCCTGACTCTTCGGCTCTGTTTAAGAGCCGAGCTGCCCGAGCGCTACGGGCAGCCCCCATGCCTCCGGACCCTGTGCCGCCGGAGCCCGGGAGGGGAAGTGCTCGGCCGGCGGCTGGGGTCCGGAGGCAAGGGGGCTGCCTGAAGCCCATAGCGCTCGGGCAGTTCGGCTCTTAAACAGAGCCGAAGAGTCAGGGGAGGAGCAGAGCAGCCGCGGGAGGGGAAGTGCCCGGCCGGCATTTTCCCGGACATGTTCGGCTTTTTGGCAATTCCCCCCGGACAGGGGTTTGATTGCTGAAAAGCCGGACATGTCCGGGAAAAAACGGACGTATGGTAACCCTACTATTGATATTGGTTTTGCCTCCCAGTGTTCTGCCTCCTAGGTAATGCTTCCCAGACAGAGGTTGGATGAGAGTTATCCTGGATGAGCTTCAGTCAGATAAAACTGAGGTGAGGGTGCTGGTTCCATGGAACCTTCTAGAAGGGATGTTGGGTGTAATATCTGTTCCCTCTATTGAAGTCCATACCTGCCTGTGTTGTAGTTTGCAATCTAGGGTCTCTTAGGTTCCTGGCTGAGCCATAGCCAGAACAGCATTCTTCTATCTGCATCTGAGATGTCTTGGCCTTGTCCAGACTGAGGCCTGGTCTACATGTAAAACTTAGGTTGACATAGCTATGGTGCTCAGGGGGTGTGAAAATTCCACACCCTGAGCACTGTAGCTATGCTGACCTACCGCCTGGTATAGATGCAGCCAGGTTGATGGAAGACTGGTTCTGTCAACCTAGCTCTCGTCACTCGCGGAAGTGGAGTTCCTACAGCGATGGGGAAAAACCCCTTCCGTCACTGTTAGTCTGTGTGTATGCTAAGGGGTTGCAGCAGCATAGCTACCGTGCCCTAGCTATGCCAGTGTAGCACCACAGCGTAGACATGGCCTGAGAATTTTAGGCAATTCTCCCACCACAGACTTAGCACTGGTGCTAACAATTGCGGCAGGGCTACTATAGACTAGACATGTATTTTTACCTGCACAGTTTGACAAAATGATGATAAAAATTGCTGTACCTGCTTGATTTTAGCACTTCCATCATCACTACCACTAATAGTATTGCCCCATTGCTCTGTCCTCATGACAAAGTATTCCTCTCAGATGCCAATCTTGTCACTATTATGCTTGCCTTTGTTACCTCCGGATTGGCCTCATCTAGCAGACAAGGGCATAAAATCCAGTGGCTGGAAGTTGGAAGCTAGACAAATTCAAACTGGAAATAAGATGGACATTTTTAACATTAAGAGTAATTAACCATTGGAACAATTTACCAAGGGGTGTCATGGATTTTCCAGTACTTGCAATCTTTAAATCAAGATGTAAATATATTTCTAAAATATATGATCTAGTTCAACCCTAAATTATTGGACTTGCTGCAAGAATTACTGGGTGAAATTTTATGGGGTGTGCTATCCATGGGGGTCTGACTAGAGACAATAACAATATTGTATCTAGTCTTAATCTATGAATGAGTCCATGAAAAGTGTTCTGCTTGGGGCTACCCTTGACAACTGCTCAAACTTCAGCTAGCACAGAATGCGGCAATGTTCCCACTCAAAGGTATTCCAAATACAAAATATATCTCAGTGATATTTGGTATACTGCACTGAGTTCGCATTTGTTTCCAGTCACAATTCAACATGTTGATTTTAACCTCTAAAGTCCTACAGTATGTGGTCTGGGTCATGCTTCTCATACAGATCACCTCTTTCCCTATGTACATTCACTCCAATTAAGATCAGCTGGTCCACTAACTAACCTCCTGCAATTTGCTCTCTAGAGGCCTGGAGGCAGGGCATTCTAAGTAGGTGGCTGCAGAGGTGAAAGTAAGCCAGTACTGGACCGGCTTCCCCAGGCAGCAATTTAAAGGGCCTGGGGCTCCCTGCAGCCATTTAAATTGCTGCCAGAGCCCCACTGCCGGAGCCCTCGGGTAGCGGAGATGGCCGGGACCCCCAGGACTCCAGCGGTGATTTAAAGGACCCAGGACTCCGCTCCAGTAGTGGCAGCTGGGAGCCCCTGCCGCTGCTACCCCATGGCTCCAGCAGCAGGGCTCAGGCAGTGATTTAAAGGGCCCGGGGCGGTAGCGGCGGCCGGAGCCCCGGACGCCTTAAATCGCCACCCAAGCCCCACTGCCGGAGCCCTAGGGTAGCAGCAGCGGGGCTTGGGCGGCAATTTAAAGGGCTCCGGCCGCTGCTACCACCCCGGAACCTTTAAATCTCCACCAGCTCCGGGAGTGGGGCTTGGGCGGTGATTTAAAGGGCCCAGGGCAGTAGCAGCGGCGGAGCTTTAAATTGCTGCCTGAGCCCTGCTGCCCGAGCCCTGGGGTAGCGGCGGCAGGGCTCCGGCAGCAATTTAAAGGGCCCAGAGTGGTAGCGGTGGCCACAGCCCCGGGCCCTTTAAATCACCGCCCGAGCCCCACTGCCGGAGCCAGCGGAGATTTAAAGGGCCAGAGGCAGTAGCGGCGGCCAGAGCCCCAGACCCTTTAAATGGCCCCCACGCCCCGTGGCTTCCAGCCACCTCTGCAGCTGGTAGCTCCGGCAGTGATTTAAAGGGCCTGGGACTCCCAGCCGCCTACCACAGCTGGAACCCAGGGCCCTTTAAATCTCAATTTAAAGGGCCCAGGGCTCTAAAGGCCCCGCCTCTTCTGGTTGAGGCCACACCTCTCCAGTTGAGGCCCCGCCCCCTGCTCAGGACTCCAGAGTACCGGTAAGTCCTTTAAGTTACTTTCACCCCGGGTGGCTGTCTGCTCTTGAATTCACTGTTTCAGTTGTTCTGACCTAAACTGTCTGACCTCTAGAGAGTGTTGAAAAGCATATTGTCCACACAGGGATAAATTCAAACTCAAAACTCTATTGAGTCTAACTGATCTACATGCATTTACACCTGAATCCAATCTTCTGGCTTTTCCTAAGCAGTTGCTATGGGCTAATCGTTTGTTTATTTACGTATTTATTTTGGAGAGCTGAGTTGTTCCTGTCTAACTTGTCAAGTTTCAGTGTTTATTACATATATTGCATGATATTTTAAATTAAAGTAAATGTACTTAGCTGTGCACATACTTCATAAATAAAATATGTATACATATGCAATGTTATACCTCACTTGAAAAAAAAATTGTTCATCTCAGAAATATTTTTCTCATATTGTAATTACATACAGAACATGCTGTGTCATAATCACCATAACTAGTGGCTCAGACTTTGATCTCATGCTTTAACACCACCAATTTGTATAATTGTTAAGCAATAAGCCAATATATATTATTGTCTAAGAATACTAATAGAACCTTACTCAGAGTGAGTAACATCTTAGGGTTTGTCTAAACTTAAAACACTGCAGCAGCAGCAGTCCAGCGAAGACACTACTTATGCCAACAGGAGGGGTTCTCCCGTTGGGGAAGGTGAAGTACCTACGCCAAGAGGCGGTAGCTAGGTTGACAAGAGAATTTTGTCAACCTAGTGCCATCTACACCAGGGGTTAGGTCAGTTCAACTGCATCGCTTAGGGGTCTGAATTTTTCATTCCCGTAAACAAGGTAGTTGTACAGACCCTGTTTCCTAGTATAGATCAGGCCTTAGTCCACAATGACTTCAAAGATGGCCCACAATGAATTCACTATAAAAAAAAATCAAGAAATGATGATCTTAAAGGTGAAGCACAAAGTATGAGCATAATGCTAGACTGTTCCAACATTAGAAAAAAATAAGATACTATAACTTTATAAGTATACTTTTATATAGTAAAAATTGTTTATGCAGAAATTATATACCATCATTTTGGAACTGAACCTGCAGGTCTTCTATGCACAGAACTCCCCTTGAAGCCAATAGGAGTTCTCACATAGCATGATGGAGGGACTGGGCTTTTTCACATAGTGATACATCTACAAGAAAAAGAAGAACAGGAGTACTTGTGGCACCTTAGAGACTAACACATTTATTAGAGCATAAGCTTTCGTGGATAAGGTGCCACAAGTACTCCTGTTCTTCTTTTTGCGGATACAGACTAACACGGCTGCTACTCTGAAATCTACAAGAAATAGGTGTTTCACCCCAGAGACTTGATAAAAGGTTGAGTGTGTCTGAAATTGTTTCTGTAGCTGTGGCACCTCTTAATCATAATTAATCAAACATTAATAAATCATAATATTCAGTCATTCTTGCATAAATAACAGTTTTAAATGTTAAATGTGTACTAGCTGTTTCCTACTCTTCCAAAAGCTAATGGTACGCTGTGATCCCAGTCACCAGTTGGGAATAGACAATCAGCCATGGCCAAGTTAGTTTTCTGTGCCTTTCTTCAGGACTCTGTTTTTTATCTTCCCAAACAAGAAAAAAAAAGTGTGCAAAAGTAACAAACAATAATCTGGTTAGAGCAAGGGCAGGCAAACTTTTTGGCCTGAGGGCCGCATCCGGTTTCCAAAATTGTATGGAGGGCCAGTTAGGGGAGGCTGTGCCTCCCCAAACAGCCAGGTGTGGCCCGGCTTTGCCCCTATCTGCCCCCCCGATGGCCTCCCCGGGACTCCTGCCCCATCCAACCCCCCATTCCCTGTCCCCTGACAGCCCCCAGACCCTCCCGCCACCCCATCCAACCACCCCGTTCCCTGTCCCCTGACTGCCCCCTGCTGCCCCATCCAACCCCCCTCCTTCCTGACTGCCCCCCCCCACTCCAGCCCCCATTCAACCTCCCTGTTCCCCACCCTCTGACTGCCCCAACCCCTATCCACACCCCCAACCAGGGTCGGATTAACTTTTTGTGGGCCTGGCTCCAAACATATTTGTGGGCCCCCCCTGGGGAATGATTGTAAAAGGGGCCAGGGGCAAAAGCACAGTGGGGCAGGAGCTAGGGTTGGTCCCTGGAGCAAGGGAGGGGCCAGAGATAAACTGCAAGCGCAGCAGGACCGGGGAGGGGGTAAACAGGATCCGCCCCTGCCCGCATAGAGCAGGTACCTACCTTCTCCCTGGTTCTAGCCCATTCTCTTCATCTCTCTCTGCACTGAACTGCCCCTCCTCCAGTGTGACAAAGTGGGAACATTCTTAATATTTTCTCTGAATACTGTGTGGGTGCCTCAGTTTTCCCTATGCATTTCTTAAATATCTAGGTGATGGGATAAGGCTGTGTGATTGTTGCAGAGCCCTAGAGGGCAGGTGTGATGCTGTCTGCACAGACAATGGCTGTCTCCTGGCAACTGATGGCCTGGGCCCCTCTCCTGCAAGGTGCTAACTGAAGGTGTTGGAGAACAAAGAGATCAGGTGGCCTCCTGGCCCGGGAAAAGAGACAAAGGACAGAGGGGGGATGGAGGGGGTTGCAGTTTGGAGTTGGCTGGGGAAACAGAGGGAGGCCCAGCACTGGTGTCTGGGCTCTCTACCCAACAAGACAGACCTGACTGAAGGGTCCCGTTTTCCATACCTACAAGCTCTGCTTTGACTGTGTTCCTGTTGTCTAATAAACCTTCTGTTTTACTGGCTAGCTGAGAGTCATGGTGAATTGCAGGAAGTGGGGGGTGCAGGACCCTGACTCCCCCACACTCCGTGACATCCAGCAGCAGCAGGACAAGTTCTCTTCCACCTCTGGGGTGGGTGTTGGGAGTGGGAGGAGCAGAGGGTAATGTGGTTACTCCTATAACTGGACTTTTAGTTTTCAGTCAGCACTGCTAAGCGGACATCCAGGTCCCATTTTCTACTGGAGTTTCCAGTCTAAAACTGGATCCTGGCAACAGGGTGCCAGAAAAGCCTGAGGGGGGGAGGAGGGGCAAGCAATCATTTTTAAAAGTGAGAGGGCTAAGCCTTAAACGGTGGGAAGTAAGGGGTGGGTGGGCGGGCTAGGGAGTGGAGAGGAGCTAATGGGCAGGGCCATGTCTGCTGTATTGCCCAGGCAGGTTGGAGACTATGGGGATCAGTCGACACAGTATCCCTATCCCAGGTGACATGACAGCCAGTGGTGGATTTAGAGTTAGTGGGGCCCCCCGGCCCTGTGCTCAGCTTCATTTTTGGGGCCCCTCCTTGGAACCCAGCCAAGAAAAAGAACATTCTCTCTTATCTCCCCCCGCTCCCATTTTTCATTCTTTTTTTCTTCATCCTCCTCCTATAAGTAATAGCAAGTAAATGAAAATAAAGTGATTGTTTTTGTAATCTAACTTATTTTCCACAGACCACTTGAAAATCACAGAGGGTCTCAATGGACCAGTTAATGATCTTTCCAAATATTGTAAAAAAACATTGGGGTGCGGGGGCTGGCCAGGAGCTAGGGTGAAGGAGGGGGCTCAGGGTTGGGGCAGGAGGTGGGGATGTGGAGCACTTACCTGGGGCAGCTCCTGTTTGGTGCAAGGGGTGCAGGTGGGAATGCAGGAGCTCCCATTTGGTGCTCAGGATGGAGGTGGGGATGTGGGGGGGGGGGGTAGTTCGGAGTCAGGGCAGGGAGGGTGTGAGGTGGTGCAGGGGGCTGGGAGGATGTGAGGGGGTGCAGGGGTCAGGGTGGGCAGAGGTCTGGGGGTGTGGGCTTGGGTCATGAGGGTACTCACGGCAGGGGGCTAGAGGGTGTATGCCCCGCCCCTTCTCCTCCCCAGAGCAGCGAGCATGTTGAGGCTCCGCTCCTCCTCCTCCCGGCAAGTAGCTGATCGGCGGCAGGGAGCGGGGCGGAGGGAACATAGCACGCTGGGGAAAGAGGCGGGGGAGGAGCTTGACTGCCGGCAGAACTGCCCTGCTGCAGCAGGAGCCAGCAGCACTAAGCTTCTGCCCCCATGGGGGGGGGGGGGGGAAAAGAGAGGCGAAGGAGGGCACGGAGAAGAGCGGGCTGGGCCAGGGCTTGTACTGCCCTGACCACCATCTCGGACTCTCCTGCCCTCTATCCAACCCTCCCAGCTCCCTGCCCCCTTACCGCGCTGCCTGGAGCACCGGTGGCTGGTAGCACTCCAGCTGCGCCACCCAGAGCACCAGGACAGGCAGCCGTGCCACCCGGCTGGAGCAGCCACGCCACCACACAGCACAGAGCACCGGGTCAGGCCATTGCTCTGCAACTGCGCTGCCCCAGAAGCTCACAGCCCCACCACCTAGAACGTTGCGCTGGCAGCACAGTGAACTGAGGCTGCGGGGGAGGGGGAACAGCAGAGGAGGGGCCAGGGATGAGCCTCCCCAGCCAGGAGCTCAGGGGCCAGGCAGGAGGGTCCCGCAGGCTGATTGTGTCCCACAGGCCGGAGTTTGCCCACCTCTGGGTTAGAGGGTCTGGGATCCCCTGGCCTGTGGTAGCTAGCAGGTAAGGCCCTCACTCACCCCACAGGAGGGCTCTCTGGAGTCTGCCTGCAGCCTCCTACTCTGATCCTCTCCCACCCCTGCTTTTTCCCCTTTATATTGTTCAGCTGAGAAGGGCACCAATCATGTGGTGCTGCTGAACTGCGTCAGTGGCTTCCCAGCACCTGCCTGCTGGACTTCTCTCTGGAGCAGATTCAGCTGCTCCCTACTCCTCAACCACTGGGCTATTAAAGGGCAGGTTGCCCTGTTACACTAATGTTAAAATGAAATGCAAAATCCTTAAAACAAATCCTGACATTTGTATTACCTGCTTACTGCAGATAAACAAATGTAAACCTTTAATAAATTCAGTACAGTAGTGTCATATGCTTATCCATTCAATTTTTAATTTCAGCTATCAGTAGCAAAGCCATTTTAAAATTACATATGTGCATAAATGTCCAAAACTTTACTTTAAAATGTCTGAGCTCTATATTTGCTCCAAGCCAAGACTGGCAAATTTCTGTTTGCAGAACTTTACACAGAATGACTGCTATACAGCCAAATTATAGTGAAAATGCTGGCAGGTGCTTACACAATATTTTTAAATATAAAGAACCCCTCCCTAATATGAGTTGTGTGTATTGATGAGTATTCCAAATAAACAGAGCATTCAGCACATTAATTAATTAGCTAAAGTTCTGGGTTCTTTCTCCAGTAGTTTGCAGATCCCAAACAGACTACAGATCACCAGTTTCTGTTCAGTGCAGGGGTGAAAGTAACTTAAAGGACTTACTGGTATGCAGGGTGGCTGGGGTCCTGAAGGTGGGGGGGTGGCTCCCCGGAAGGGGCGGGGGCTTGGGAGGAAGGGGAGGGGCTGGGGTCCCCCTTCAGCACTGCCCAGCCCACACTGCCTCGGGCTCCGGCAGCGATTTAAAGGGCCCAGGGCTCCGGCCGCTGCTGGGAGCCCCGGGCCCTTTTAAATCGCCAGTCCCTGGGGTAGCTGCCCCTTTTGCCTCCCCCCCATCAGTGGTAGGGTTACCATACGTCCGGATTTTCCCGGACATGTCCGGCTTTTGGGGGCTCAAATCCCCGTCCGGGGGGAAATCCCCAAAAGCCGGGCATGTCCGGGAAAATCGGGAGGGAGGGCTGGGCCGGGGTCGCGGTGCCGGGCCGAGGTCCAGGGGCGCAGTGCCGGGCCGGGGCCGCGGGGTCGGGCCGCCGAGGGGGTGCGCTGGGCCGCGGGGCCGGGAGCCGGGCCGCCGGGGGGGTGCGCTGGGCCGCGGGGCCGGGAGCCGGGGGGTCGGGCCGGGAGCCGGGCCGCCGGGGGGGGTGCGCGGGGCCGGGGGGCCGGGGGGGGTGCGCGGGGCCGGGCCGGGAGCCGGGCCGCCGGGGGGGTGCGCTGGGCCGCGGGGCCGGGAGCCGGGGGGTCGGGCCGGGAGCCGGGCCGCCGGGGGGGTGCGCGGGACCAGGGGGGGGCGCTGGGCCGGGCCGGGAGCCGGGCCGGGGCCGCGCACTGGGGCCGGGCCGCCGGGGGGGTGCACTGGGGCCGGGCCGCCGGGGGGGTGCGCTGGGGCCGGGAGCCGGGGGGTCGGGCCGGGAGCCGGGCCGCTGGGGGGGTGCGCTGGGCCGCGGGGTCGGGCCACCGGGGGGGTGCGCTGGGCCGCCGGGGCCGGGAGCCGGGGGGGTGCGCTGGGCCGCCGGGGCCGGGAGCCGGGGGGGTGCGCTGGGCCGCCGGGGCCAGGAGCCGGGGGGGTGCGCTGGGCCGCCGGGGCCGGGAGCCGGGGGGGTGCGCTGGGCCGCCGGGGCCGGGAGCCGGGGGGGTGCGCTGGGCTGGGCCGGGAGCCGGGCCGGGGCCGCGGGGCCGGGCCGCCGGGGGGGTGCGCTGGGGCCGGGCCGCCGGGGGGATGCGCGGGTCCGGGAGCCGGGGGGTCGGGCCGGGAGCCGGGCCGCCGGGGGGGTGCGCTGGGCCGCGGGGTCGGGCCGCCGGGGGAGTGCGCTGGGCCGCCGGGGCCGGGATCCGGGGGGTGCGCTGGGCCGCCGGGGCCGGGAGCCGGGGGGGGTGCGCTGGGCCGCCGGGGGCCAGCCGGCAGTGCTGGGCGGGCCGGGGGTGGTCGGCCGGGGGCCAGGGCCGGCACCCCAGGGCCCGAGCCGACCCAGGCTGGAGCCGCCGGGGGGGCCAGCCTGGGCCGCACCTCCTCCCCCCACACACCCCCTTACCTGCCCAGGCTTCCCGCGAATTAAATGTTCGCGGGAAGCAGGGGAGGGGGCGGAGACTTTGGGGAGGGGGCGGAGTTGGGGAGGGGCTGGGGCGGGGCTGGGGGCGGGCCCAGGGCCCCGTGGAGTGTCCTCCTTTTGGAGGCACAAAATATGGTAACCCTAATCAGTGGCCCTGCCTTTACGGTTGGCTGTGTACCGGTGGCCACTTTCTTACCAGTACACCGGACTGGACTGGCTTACTTTCACCTCTGGTTCAGTGTGACACCTCAGCACAAAATTTACTGATTTTACAGCTGCCACTGAAGAGCGCTAGAGCTGGAAGCCCATAAAAGCATGGTAAGTTCATATCTAGGGCATTTGATTTTAACCTATAAACACTAATAACACCCCCAATAAAAAAATCAGTGTTTATCCAGAAAACACTAGAATGGTTACTTGTATCTAAGGCCTTGTCTAGAAAGAGCAATAATGTGGATTACAAAGGTGTGATTTCTAAAGCACGCTAACATGTTGCACATTAATTGATCTGTGTAGACCCTGCTGGTGCACACTAGTTTGAAACAGTACTACGTTAAAGTGCACTAGGGAACATTACAAGGAGATTAATCATTACAGTCTACATCACTCATTACAGTCTGTACAAAGAGCCCCAACCCCTCTGATTTTTTGCACATCTACATAGCATAGGTGGCGAGTTATATGGGCTCATGGTGCCCATGCTCCACCAATATTTAGGAACAAGGGCCCGTCTCCACCAGTGTTTGGGCTTACCACACTTTGGGGGGCCCCTGTGCTTCAGGGGGATGTGGGGTCCAGGACAACCAGGGAGGTTAGTGGGGGGCATGGCGCCGGCAGCAGCGAGCAACCTGGCCCCAAACCACCCCTGCTCTGCCCCCCCACAGCGACCTGGACTGACCTGCTGCAGCCCAGGCTCCTGAACCCCACCCTCCATGGTTGCTGCTCCCCACGGGCTCTGCCGCCCCGGAATCGGGTCCCCCTGACCAGGTGTCTCTTACGGGGGGCAGTAGAAGGGCAGCAGGGAGCTGAGGAGCAGCTACAGCCCCAGGGCTTTGAGCAGCAGCAGCAGCAGCAGGAGATGGGAAAGCACCACAGCCACCCACACCATAGCACCAGCCAGAGCAGAAGTCATTCTGCACTGCCCGGCTTCAGCTTCCAGCTTCCGATCTAGCCAGGGGGCAGGGCCTTGGGGGCAAAGGAGGCAGGGTTGGCACTTAACTGAGGATTATCCATGGTGGAGCCCTGGATAGGGGTGGGGCCTGGTGGCAAGGAAGAGTGCAGCCCCACCAATTTTCTGTCTAGCCCATCCAAGCCTCTCTCCCCACCAGGAAGAGGCAAATGCCACCCCTGAAAAGCAGCCTCAAGTTCCCAATGTTGCCACCATTAGTAATTGGGGATTTGCCCTCAAAAAGGCTAGTGTTAGACAGCCTTAAAATGCTGCATATAAAACACACTTGTCAAAATTTTGACAGATAATTACCATAAAGTTTATAAACAAACCCAGAACAGAGCCTGGGTCTTTTGACTTATTTTATTTCCTCCCTTACTGTTGTGGAAAGCAAACTGGTCTACTCAGTGCATGCTGCCTTTGGCAGAAGACATTGGTTTGTGGGTCAGTGAACCAGAAAGTCTGAGGTTAGCA
This sequence comes from Chrysemys picta bellii, assembly GCF_011386835.1. NCBI lineage: Eukaryota > Metazoa > Chordata > Testudines > Emydidae > Chrysemys > Chrysemys picta. The sequence goes on from NC_088792.1 coordinate 77,946,489, forward strand.
ACTAGAGAGGGAGATAGCCGAATGTCTGGGGACAATTTGAAGCTTAAATAACATTACAAAAGGAAATTGGACTATCAAGCCAGCTGAAACTGACATCAAGGAAGCAGGTTGGGGGAAGGGAACAGGGGAAATGGGCTTTCCCTATACGTAAACGGAAACCCATGCCATGTGTTTTGAGATTATTTTTCCGTAATGTAGTGTTGTGCAGGAAAATGACACTCCTGTCCGTCTGAAGTGTACACACGCCATATTTTATATTCTCCATGCACTGTGAACAGTAGGAACTGCTTTTAAAAAGTAAGTGAGTTAGTTAAGGAACTGGACTGGACTGAAGAATCTGGATCTGAAGGTGGAGGAGGCTTGGAATTACTTTAAGTCAAAGTTGCAGAAACTATCTGCATCCTGCACTCCAAGTAAGGGGAAAAATTGTAGGGAAAGGTTGCAGACCAAGAACAAATGGATATAAACTGGCCATCAACAAGTTTAGGCCTGAAATTAGATGAAGGTTTCTAACCATCAGAGGAGTGAAGTTCTGGAACAGCCTTCCAAGGAGAGCAGTGGGGGCAAAAAACCCTAACTGGCTTTAAGACTGAGCTTGATAAGTTTATGGAGGGGCTTGTATGATGAGACTGCCTACAATGGCATATGGCCAATCCACGTCAGTTCTTAGCAAATATCTCCAACAGCTGGAGATGGTCTGGCTAGTAAGTCTTGCCCACATGCTCAGGGTCTAACTGTTTGCCATATTTGGGGTCAGAAAGGAATTTTCCACCAGGTCAGATTGGCAGAGACCCTGTTTTTTTCCCCTTCTTCTGCAGCGGAGGGCAGGGTCACTTGCTGGTATGAATGAGTAAATGGTGGATCCTCTGCAACCTGAAGTCTTTAAATCAAGGTTTGAGGATTTAAGTAACTCAGCAGAGGTTATGGGTGGGTGAGATTCTGTGGCCTGCGATGTGCAGGAGGTCAGACTTGAGGATCAGGACAGCCCCTTCTGGCCTTAAAGTCTGAGTCTATGAGCTGCTCATCTAACCCAAGTGTAAAATTAGGCCCAATAACTTTAGTGAGTAGCAAACAGGGGAAGAAAAAGTTGTTGAAAACATGAAAGGTGAATGGATTTATTTCTGTCTAGTATTCAGAAATGTTTCCAGAGGGTGCAGCTAGCTGAGCATATGACAGCTGTGTTTCTGTGGATATTTTTAGAAGTGTGGTGCAGGGACCTTGCCTTGGGTCTCTCCAAAAGAGGAAAAAATTAACCTCTGAGCAGGGCAATTCTCCACCTTAGTTCAGGGAACAATAGAGTTAGGATTAAGACTTTCTTCTTCCTGGTGCAAGAAGAGTTTGCATCAGCAAGGGCGGGAAGAGAGAAATAAACAGCCCTTAATATAAAGTCCCTGGTAAGTAAACTATTTCTTCTATGTTAACAAGGCACTTCATTCCCCAATTACCATTAGTGATACAGTGCAATTCAATGTTTCTTCCCTAAAGAAAGAGAGCTATTCCTCTTCACTCCAGGTACCCCTCTTGGCTTACCACCCTTTCCTCCTTAGGGATGGAATTCATCCTTCGGCCAGTGCAGAACCTGGCACAGAAATGAAGCAAGGCAACCTGCACCTTGCTGAGCCTGGCACTGCTAGGAGTCAGTTTTCCCCCACAGCCCAAAGCTGGTTATGATGCCCCAGGTTTCTATGGGCCTTGCAGCAGCTGGGATAAAGGCCTGCCTCAGCCATATCCCCTGCCACTCCTGACATACTTACTTCTCACATACCCCAGAACATGCCTGCACCTGGCAGGGAAGGCCCTCTGTACTGGGATTACTAGCTGAGATGGTTGTGCAACTGCTTTTCATCCAATTGGCACAACTGGAGAAAGTGGTTATGGAGCAACCATGAGTTGGAGATCTCCCAAGATGTCTTCTGCTTGGTTCCCCAAGAACTCAGTTGGACTCCAGTTTTCATCATTTAGGTTCCTTTATTTGGCATACAGAAATGCTACGTTGAGATGCTCAGAGTCAAGGGTAGGGCGTGGGTATAGGACATACCACACAGCAAATCTCTTCCTTTATATACATTTACACATTACATTGCACTTACTATACATTGTATCACACATTTTGGGATTGGCTTGGTCAGTTTGTAGGAACCAATCCCTCTACTGAACACACTGTCCATGCATGACTTATTCTTTACCTCATTTTATGTTGCAGGCCTATCTTATCCATTGTTATCTTGTCCATTGGTGTTCCCCGTCATCTTAGCTAGTATAGACATTCTGTTTCTAGCCTGCTGATCCATTTACCTTCCTAATCCTGTCTCCCAAGAAATGAGGCCTCACCCATGTCCAATTACTCATGTCAAGCCAGGCCTATATTCCACTGCTTTTGTTTATATTAGCATTTGTTTTATTTGCATCATATTCCTGCCTTTCTCTGCTTTCTTTTTCAAGTTCACTACCCAGCAACACATTCCCAAGACCATAGTAGTTGTAATCATTTGATCGACCATTAGTACTAGGCTTAAAGTATGAACCAGGGTTTCCAAGCTCACCTCCTATAATATAGCCCACTAATGTGTAATTTCTCATTATAAGATGGTTCTGCCTTTAAAGCATTCTTCTGTAATTTTATCTTTGCCTGTATTTTAATTACATTATAAAAAACTGGTATAAAAATCTTTCCATTTATTACCACAGGAAATTTAGGCGTGAAACAGAACATAGTCCAATTAAAATGACATTCCCTGGGTCCACACCAGAAGTGGTCCTCTTCAGCCACCACACAATACTTATTACCAGCATAGGAGGTTTTTATTTTACCAGCATCTCAACCGTTCTGTGCAATTTAGAGACTGTCTTGCGTCCTCCCACCCCCCGTGATCCCACAGGCCGGCAACTCTGCATAAGATATTACACCTGCACATCCCATGTAAGTGTCCCCCAGGTGCAAAGAGCAATGAAAGTCTGGGGCTTTCCAGACCTTGCATTGTAGTATTTGAGGAGGAAAAACAAACTTCTTCCACGCTGTATTGCATTCCACATTTAACTTCATCCTATTTGATCCTTGTTAATTTTCCTACCCTGCACCAACTGGTGTCACTTCTCTTATATGACACGTTAAACTTTTTTGTGGTGATAAAAGAGGGCAAGTTTTCTTGTTCCATATCACTAAAGGCTGCTTTTACTTTGTATAGCATGTATTCACCACATACCACATATGATACTATTACTAGAACACATTGAGTGAATGCCATACTTCTTTAAAAGCAATTACAATATAATGTATATTATATATAGTTGTCAACGCTTTATTAATGAACAACAGAACTGTAAGGAGAAGGCCTTTGTCTGCAACCATATTGTAAGGCCTAAAGCCTAAGGCCTTCCTCTGCAGACGGATTAAAAGAGCAGCCAAGCAGCAGCCATTAACTGAGAAGCAGGATGTCACATCCTCACATTCCATTTAAATTACATTAAAACAATGTAATATCAGGCTGTTAAGAAGGAGACCCCATGCTAATGACACCCACAATCACCAGATAAAGAAACAGATCTTAAGATGGCTAAAGAAAACTTAGTTTAATAGCATCCTGTCTGGCAAGAAATCACTTATCAATAGTTGTGGTTGTGAAATCCTCATTTCTTTATTGTTTGGTCATTATGGTCCCCACTTCCCTATTGTTTATCTGTGTGGTCTCTGTCTGGTTCTTTAATTGTTTCTGTCTGTTTCATAATTAATTTGGCTAGGTGTAAATTAATTAAGGTGGTGGGGTAGATTGGTTAAAGAATTTTGTTACACTATGTTAGGATTGGTTAGTAACATTTTAGTAGAATGATTGGTTAAGGTACAGCTAAAAAGAACTCAAATTTCACTATATAAACTGGGGTCGAAAAGGAAGTTCTTTGGGAACTAACTCCAGGTCACAGCCCCAAAGATCAGAGCTGCCAGACCTCAACACTCTGCCAATGACACCGTGCACCTGTGCAGAAACTGGAGTCCCCCAGATGGACCTGATCCTGACTGGCCATCAAGAAAAGTTCATCTGTCTTATTGGTAGTGGTGAGCACTGCATGTGTAGCGTGTGCAGTCTGTTTTTGGTGATTGTTAATAAATAGACGTGATGTAGTATTTTACTGTGTAAGGCTCTTTCACTGGTAAAAGGTCCTGCACACCTGCAGAAGTAGTATACACCCGGAGCCCTACGTATTGGGAAAGGGTGTGGGTACTTAAATTGACCAGGTTAGTTACACCCTGAGCCCTACGGATTGGGTAAGGGTAGGTGCTTTTCGCCTGGAATTTTGCCCTACAAATTGGGAAAAGGTGGGGGTGCCTAAATTTACTGGGTTACACCTGGAGCCCTACAGACTGGGAAAAGGTGGGGTACCCTAATGTGTGCAGGTAACAGAACAACATCACAAAGCGAGCCCGGCGATAAATTTGTGGCTAAGGAAATATGAGGAAGGATAAAGAAGAAAAACTACTTCTCCAACTTCGAAACCTCAACCTCTCAAAGTGCCACTGAAGGTTGTAGTGCAACATCATACCCAACCTTCCTGATTCTTGCCCTATGACTCAGTTAAAACGTTTCTAATTCAGTCAAAACTTCTTAATAGCAGTGAATCAAACACAATATTTAAACGGAGTTGATTTCCACAGAGAAGAAAACCATTAGAAAAATTTTCTGCATTTGTAAAGAATTTGGAGGAACAAAGCAGGCATAACCAGAACTCTGCCTGTGGACTTGGTGGAGAAACAGCTGATTACATCTGATTCTGATTTGGAGGTTCTTAGTTTTTTTCCGTAGCCTATATTAAAACTGAACACCTATTTTCCCCCGGAAGCCTATCCTGAAGAAGCAATATACTTTAGCTTTTCCCTCCTGAAGGAAATGCTAAATTATATTGTTGTAGTTTAATCCAATATCTTATAAAATCCCAATGGTTTTAAGAGAATTTGCTGACCTAATGTCTGTCATTGTGGTGGTTAATTACTGTAATGTCGGTTATCAATTTAAATGTAATTTGAAAAACTCAGACTCTTCAAAATGCTTGTGATTGGATTGTCTGTGATTAATTTTGAATGGGCAAAGCATATATTCTGCACCACATACATTTCAGTCCCTTTAAGCCAAGTACTTTAAACAGTTTCAATCTTACACATTTGAACATAAAGTCATGAGAGACATTATCAGGCTCAGTTTCCTTAGGATGGATAAGCAGACGTTATAAACAGCATAGAGAGGTGTTGTAATAATTGGGCCTACAAATTTACCCTCATTGTGAGTTCAACTGTGAAAAGTGAGTGAAAGTTTACAAAATGTCACAGTAACCTATAATAACAGATGCTGATGGGAAAAGGTACAAAACAGAGACAGAGACTGAATTAGTCCAAACAAAAAGGCTTACATATAATTCAAGGACTGTGCTAAGATCATGGTTGGTAAACAAAAGAAGTGTAGGACTGAAAATCAATTAACCAAAACGGGTGTATTGGAAACTAGACCTAACTGATAGATATAATAATGAGGGGATGGGCTACTCCACTCATCTCTTCCTTTTGGGGTCCTCAGAAAGAGACTTTGTGGGGTGAAAATTAGCAGAGGCTACTGTGACACTGGCTGACTGAAAGACAGGGAAGAGTTGAGCATCACCCTCATGGCTGCCACCTTCACCATCTCCTGGGACTCCAGAATCCACCAGGAGACCATTGTGCCTTCTTTGTTCTGATCCTGAGAAATGTTCTCACAAGCCCGGGGCAGAGAGAGGGACCCAGATGACTTCGCTACTTCCACCAGCTCTGGCTGAATCCTGAATACCATTGGGATGTGAGACTTCGTTTCCTGCTCTTTAGTGTCTGCTTTTCCTTCTTCACCTTATTTTTTCTATCTCTTACCCTTCTCTTTTTGCCGTCTGTCTAATAAGCGTCTGGCTCGGTCAGCCAAGATTGCATGTGTGGAAGCAGAGAAAGAACTGACAGAAAGGAACTGCAATACATGACAGTTCGTTAGCAAGAGTCAGGCTAACTGTAACCCTGATAACGCGAGATTTGTAGAAGCGAGGATTGTGTGAGGCGGGTGAGAAAGAACTGTGTAAGAAGTCATTATGACCTGGTATAGATAAGGTGTAGAAGACCTTGTGTAGATAAGGTATAGAAAATATTGTATGTTGGCAAGAGTCAAAACAAGTGAAGAAATGAGATATCAAGATGGCCTATGTATAAACAAAATGCAGCTGTCCCTCATTATTTCTGTAATGAAAGGTATAAATGCTTGCTGTAATTAGTTACCTGGGAGAGATCTGCTTAGCTCTCTCCTTTGCACAATTGTGAGAGTTAATAAAGCATCTGACTTGCTGTACCTAAACAAATAGTGAGAACTCTGTTTTTCTCCGACACATGTTTTATAACTCAGCAGTAAGCTTGTGATCAAAGATGCAGATAAAAGCAATGCCCTTGACAACCTGATGATGATACAAGTTTGTCAGGTCTCAGAGTGGCTGATAAGATCATGGGCTGGGCCTGTGTTTTTCCAGCAATAAGGTTTCAAATGAGAGTCAACATCGGTGACCGAAGCTGCATTTTCTAACTTTGCTGTTCTTTTCTTTCCCCTTTTGTGCGTTTTTCTTGTTTTATTTTCTAGGAAATGGGTTTGGACTTTAACAACAATAGCAACAATGGCAGCTCCAGTTCACCTCAACTCACTTCTTTTCTTTTCCCCAAATTACCATCTTTGATACCATCTAAAACAGTGGTTCGCAATCTGTGGTCCGTGGACCCCTGGGGGTCCGCAGACTATGTCTAAGATTTCCACCCCGATTTGAAATTTTTCAGGGGTCTGCAAAAGAAAAAAGATTGAGAACCACTGATTTAAAGGATGGTCAAACAAGGTTTTTCATTTCCTTCTAAAGATCCTCTCCAGGTAAAGGGGAAGGGAACAAGGAATGTGGTTAAATGAAAGCCTTACTTAATATTTTACATTTCATACACTTTAACTCTTTATCTGTATCTTTAATAAAATGTTAAAACGATGTTTATTGGTGTTTGCCATGGTACTAAGCAATCTGATGTCTCTGTATATCAAACCCCAAACCTTGTTTAAAACCATTTAATGTTGGACAGTGACAGGGTCATATTAACACCATTGACTCTTCGCACCCATTTATTCCATGCAAATTAATACAAGAGAGGTCTACCTCCCCTAAATATCAGCCACTGAGCAGAGGTTGACAGTGTACCAGGAAAGAAACTAAAGCTAGTATGTGGTCTCTAGGCATAGTGAATAGGAAAATCTATCTTTAACAGAATACATCATACTTTATTTCCTCTAAAACAGGGGTGGGCAAACTACAGCCTGCAGGCTGGATCTGGCCCATCAGGGCTTTGGATCCGGCCCTCGGGATTGTCTCCCGTGGCGCCGCGGACCCCGTGCTGCTCTCAGAAGCGGCCGGCACCATGTCCCTGCGGCCCCCGGGCCCTTGCCTCCAAGCACCGCCCCCCCCCAGCTCCCATTGGCCGGGAACGGGGAACCACAGTCAATGGGAGCTTCGGGGGAGGTACCTGGAGGCATGGCAAGGGCAGCACATGTGGAACCCTCTGCCTCCCCTCCCCGAGGGGCCGCAGCGCTTCCTGGAGCAGTGCTTCCTGGAGCAGTGCCGGGCCAGAGCACGAACCCCTCCTGCACCCTGCCCCACAACTCCCTGCCCTAAGCCCCCTGCCTGCACCTTGCACCCCTCCTGCACCCCAACTCCCTGCCCTGAGCCCCCTCGTACATCTCACACCCCTCCTGCACCCCAACGCCCTGCCCTGAGCCCCCTCCTGCATCCCGCACCCTCCTGCACCCCAACCCCGTGCCCTGAGCCCCCTGCTGCACCCCACACCCCTCCTGCACCCTAACCCCCTGCCCTGAGCCCCCTCCCGCAGGCTGCACTCCTCCTGCACCTCTGCCCTGAGCCCCTTCCTGCACTCAGCATACCTCCTGCACCCAACCCCCTTCCTTGAGCCCCCTCATACATGCTGCACCCCTCCTCTGCCCCTATCCCTTGCCCTGAGCCCCTTCCTGCACACCACACCCCCTCCCACTCCCCGCACTCCCTCCCGCTCCCCAACCCCCTGCCCCGGCCCTGCATACAATTTCCCCACCCAGATGTGGCCCTCGGACCAAAAAGTTTGCCCACCCCTGCTCTAAAAGATACCGTAAATTTTACAATAGTACCGAAAATTATATACAATCAACGAGATTTATATATTGTATTGGTCCAGTCCTCAAATTGAAGACTTCTGTCCTGTGTTATAATTGTCTTTGTGGGAGACTTATTTCATCTTGTTGTCAATTCTCATGTGCTAGATATTTACAGAGTTTACTGAAAGCTCGATTTTAATGTCACCGTTGTCTAGAAATGTCGGCTCAAATACCTCCCTGCTGTAATCCCACTGACTTCATTTGGGCCTGTTGTGTCTGCCAGCTGGTGCCAGAATCTAAAATGGACATTGTCGGTCAGTAAAGTCCCCATCTCATAGGTTATCAATTGGTTGTGTGTCCAGAGCAGCTGAGAATCAAACAGATCTTATACTCATAAGTGACAGCAGCTCCCTCTGATCTTAAAAGAAGCCTCCCCACCAAAGTGTGCTGTTTATTTCAAATGAAAGTCATGTTTCACATATTTTACATTATCTGCCTTTGCTGAGAATGGCACTTAGGAGCTGATCCTGCAGTTATTTTTCATTGTTATACCTGCCAGCTAGAGCTATGCTGTGTCTCAGGTACTAGAGCAAATTTAACCAAGAAGTGTGGCTTTGTTCTTGCCACCCAGATCACACTCTGCCTGTGAACAGATTCTCTCTATATTCCCAAACAAATAACACTAAGGAACCTGGAGAGTTTTGTTTTTAAATACATAAATCCTACCAGACAGGCACTAAAACTGGCAGTCTGCCATCTTTGAAAGCTGTCTCAGCACCTCTTGGCCTGTCACTCTTCCCTGATGCTTGTTGAGAATACAGTTTTAATCTAACCTAAAAGATTTACTTCAGTCAGCCACAGTTACTATGGATGCTAAATTTGCTCCACATATCAATGCTCTAGAGGGTTGTCTGCATAAGCAATCATCTCAAATGGATTTTGTTGTGGAATAATAGAGTGGAGAGTTGGAACACCTTGATGAACTTTGATAATCTGCAGTAAAGATAAACCAAGTCCTTTCCTCCTGAGCCAAAAAACTAGCCACCGCAGATACAAAGCCTCTTTCAGGGCATTCTATTCTTTATTGGAATGTTGATAACAAAAATTCTGAATACTGATGTTAATGTTAGATCATACATACTGTATAGAGTTTAGTAAGATTACCAGTTCTCAATGCACAAAGAGCTGGAGCTTGCATGCTTTGGGATTTCACAATCTCTCAATGTTTTCAGGAGCATAATCTTGGAATGCCTCTTAAATTGTTAAGAGGTAAAAACAGAATGGGCTATTGCTAGTAAGAAGTTGGACCAGATCCCACTACAGAAGTTGGAGGGAACAGGCCACCTGTCCAACCCACCCCCCAAAAAGAGACAAGCCTGAGAAGGCCTGGGCCTTGCTATCCCTCCATATCATCCCCAAGATTAAATACAGTATGCAGTGAGGAGCAAGAGCCTCTAGTTTGGGGAGAGGAGAAACCGGGCTTTGTAGAAAAGATCTCACAAGATCTTGATAGTACAGATAAACTTCAGATAATTATCAAGCATTTGAGTGCTTATCTGGACCAGAACTCCAAACCTTTTAAATACCTTCCATCATCATTTTGTGTTGCATTTATGAAAACAAACACATCCTATCTGAATCTATATTCTATGTAGTTTATTTAGAGGGTGTTGGCGCTGTAGGTTTTTTTTTTTTTTCAAATTTTACATTAACATTTAGTAACCTTGAAATTGTACTAGCAATATTAATTTTGCTTGTCATTTACAATATATAAAATCATATTGTTTAATGTACTGTAGATAAACATTTCTTTTATCTTATCTGATTTTTTAATATAGTCCCACTGAATAAAAGAAGTTGTTTGCCTTTGTTTTAAGAGGCTCTGGAAATGTTTTCTCTTGAAGTTCCGAGCAGTCTTGTAATTTTTAATCATTTGCACTTTTGTACACACCTACCTTGTGTGTGGGGGTGGGGGTGTGTGATGGGTTAACCCCGCCCGCCCCTCCTGGGGTGCTATCTGATGTGCTGGGCTCTCACTGAGCCCGCCCTTTCCACCAGCCTATGTTTCCTCCGCCTGTTTTTGCTGTGCTAGGCTCTCAAGCCTTCTCCAGCACACACATGCAAGTAAAGCCACACTCAGCTGCAGACACAGACTGAAATCAGCTCTGTGTGCGAGCACTTAGCTAGGAGAATGGCCAGCACTCAAGTGCACACCTCCTTTGGGGTATAAACCCAAAATAATATAGAAAGATCTGCAGAACGCAAGCTCAGAAAAATTTGCCCTCTCCCTCAATGTGGAGAGAGATATGCACAGCTTTCTGCTCCCTCCCATGAATTGTACAAACTGGGTTTTGAAACAAACAAGAAATAAGTTTATTAACTACAAAAGGTAAATTTTAAGTGATTATAAGGGATAGCAAACGTAAAGCAGATTAATGAGCAAATAAAACAAAACGCACAAACTAAAAGTAATTTCTCACCCCAAATGTTGTTTTAGGCAGGTTGCAGAGTTTCTGTAGCTTAGAGTTCTAGTTATTTCTTTTTACAGACTGGACCCCTGTCTCAGCCCCTACCTTTCCCTTCAGGTGTTTTTAACAATCTTCCTTCTTGGATGGGGAGGCATTGGAGAAGAGTCTTGATTGACTTACTTCCCAGCCTTAAATAGAATTTACATAAGGCGGGAATCTTTTGTTTCCCTATCTGCCCCCCCCCTCCACCTCCTGTTACTGGAAAAACACTGAAAACCCAAGATGGGGGTCTAGTACCAGGTGACACGATCAATTGACCCTGTAGTGTCAAAAAGCAGCCCGGGAGCTTCTCAGGAAGGCAGGAGATTAGTATCTTCCAAGTCTTATTGTTCTTCCTAATGGCCCATTGAGGCTGATTTTCTACTGTCTGGTGGGTGTTCTCCCAGATACACACACAGTCGTAATTGTTACATAGTCAGTATTCCTAACCTCAGATACAGAAATGATACATACAACTTGGATAAACACATTCAGTAGATCATAATCTTTCCAATGATAACTCACATGACCCATCTTGCGTAAAACATATCTTAGTTATGCCATATTCATATCATAACAATATTTCTATGAAGAATATGGGGTGCAGTGTCATGGGGGGTGTTAAATGATTCTTGTGTTATTTACAACATTTTAAAGCCTTATCCCCTTATCCTGCATAACTCTGCTCATGTGAATAGTCCCTGGAACTGCTCAAATGAACAAAGTTAGCAGGATCAGTATATTAGTACGAAGATCAGCAATTTAGAAAAGCTATCATTTGGCCTAATCCTGCTCTTGGCTATGTGGGTTCAAGATAGGTACATGATCCATGTAACTATGAGAAGAATGTGGGTCAATGATTCAATCACAAAGCTGTATTTTCACTGTGCAGAAAATGAACTTTATACTAGGGCTGTCAAGCTATTCAAAAATTAATTGCGATTAATTGAGCGATTAAAAAATTAATCGCTATTAATTGCACTGTTAAACACTAATAGAATACCATTTATTTAAATATTTTTGGATGTTTAAATATTTTTGGATGTTTTCTACATTTTGCCACCTTTAAGTCTGTTACTGAATGAGTGGTAATCTTGCAACAGAAAAGCTTCAAAAACAGACTCCAACAAGAAACTGCTGAACTTGAATTAATATGCAAACTAGATACCAGCAATTTAGGCTTTAATAGAGACTGGGAATGGCTGAGCCATTACACACATTGAATCTATTTCCCCATGTTAAGTATCCTCACACATTGTTGTCAAACTGTCTGAAATGGGTCATCTTGATTATCACTACAAAAGTTGTTTTTCTCCTACTGATAATTGCTCGTCTTAATTAATTAGCCTCTTAGAGTTGGTAGGGCAACTCCCACCTTTTCATGTTCTTTGTATCTGTATATATATCTCCTTACTATATGTTCCATTTTATGCATTCGATTAAGTGGGCTGTAGCCCACAAAAGCTTATGCTCAAATAAATTTGTTAGTCTCTAAGGTGCCACAAGTACTCATGTTCATTTTTAGCATCTGAGTCAGATGCCACCAGCAGAAGGTTGATTTTCTTTTTTGGTGGTTTGGGTTCTGTAGTTTCTGCATCAGAGTGTTGCTCTTTAAGACTTCTGAAAGCATGCTCCACACCTCGTCCCTCTCAGATTTTGGAAGGCACTTCAGATTTTTAAATCTTGGATCGAGAGCTGTAGCTACCTTTAGAAGTTTCACATTGGTATCTTCTTTGCATTTTGTCAAATTTGCAGTGAAAGTGTTCTTAAAATGAACAACAACATGTGCTGGGTCATCATCCAAGACTGCCATAACATGAAATATATGGCAGAATGCGGGTAAAACAGAGTAGGAGACATACAATTCTCACCCAGGGAGTTCAGTCACAAATTTAATTAACACATTACTTTTTTAACGAACGTCATCAGCATGGAAGCATGTCCTCTGGAACCATGGCTGAAGCATGAAGAGGCATATGAATCTTTAGCGCATCTGGCACGTAAATACCTTGCGACGCCAGCTACAACAGTGCCATGTGAACACCTGTTCTCACTTTCAGGTGACATTGTAATTAAGAAGTGGGCAGCATTATTTCCCGTAAATGTAAACAAACTTGTTTCTCTTAGCGATTGGCTGAACAAGAAGTAGAACTGTGTGGACTTGTAGGCACTAAAGTTTTACATTGCTTTGCATAGGCACCAACTCCGTGGGTGCTCCGGGGCTGGAGTACCCACAGGAAAAAAATGGTGGGTGCACTAGCTCCCCTATTAATGCCTCTCCCTCCCCCCAGTGCCTCCTGCCCACTGGCAGGCCCTGCCAATCAGCGCCTCCCCCTCCCTCCCAGCGCCTACTGCCTGCCTAGGATCAGCTGTTTTGTGGCGTCAGGAAGCACTGGGGGTGAGGGGGAGGAAGCAGAACTGGGTGGGGAAGAGGTAGGGTGGGAAGGGGTGGGGGCGGGGGCAGGGTGGGAGTGGGAGTAAGCAGGGTGGGGGTGGGGCATTGGGGGGAAAGGGTGGAGTGGGGGAGGAGTCTGGGCAGAACTGGGTGGAGCAGATTAGAAACTCGGTGCCTATGTTGTTTTGTTTTTGAGTGCAAATATATAACAAAAAAATCAATTCATTTGTAAGTTGCACTTTCATGATAAAGAGATTGCACTACAGTACTTGTATGAGGTGGATTGAAAAATACTATTTATTTAGTTTATCATTTTTACAGTGCAAATATTTGTAATAAAAAATAATATAAAGTAAGCACTGTACATTTTGGATTCCGTGTTGTAATTGAAATTGATATACTTGAAAATGTATAAAAGCATCCAAATGAATTTCAATTGGTATTCTATTGTTTAACAGTGCGATTAATCATGATTAATTTTTTAATCACAATTAATTTTTTTAGTTAATCACATGAGTTAACTGTGATTAATCGACAACCATACTTTATACACATGTGACTTCAATGTTTAAAACTGTGTTTCAGAATACCATTCCTAGCTGCAGCTTAGCTGAGATGAAAAGGCAACATACTCCAACTATACATTTCCATTTTAAAGCAGAGAGCCTTTCTCCCACTATTTCTTATAATTCTTGGACATGCTATATTAACTGTACACCAGCACATGCATGATTACATGAATTTATTTTTCTTAAAATAAACCAGCAGATAGTCTCTGATCCCTGCACTTTGCATTCCAAATACATGCATTGGTGTACCTGATTCAATTTAATTTATACAGTGTTAGTCCCAGGATATTAGAGTGACAAGGTGCCTGAGGTAATATATTTTGTGGCCATTCACAATTTCATATTAATAAATTAAGATAAAACTTAGGTTTCTTCTACGCCAGAAGCACAGGGTACTATCACTTGAGTTAAAGGAGAATCTCCCCAACTGTAATAATATTTGGGTTAATGACACATACCTGGGATTGGCATTCATTCTATCCAGCTATGAGCAGTGATACACACACACACTAGCTAGTATATTACAGTTTACCTCAGGAAGGATCCAAGTCTAGTTTAATTAATATCTTCAGTAGGAAACTTCATGTAGTCAGCATCCTAGAGGAAAGGTTATCTCAGGATCCAAGTCCAGTTTGATTAGTATCTTTAGCAAGAATCGCATGTAGTCTTCGTTCTGCAGGAATATGGCTACAGATACTAAGGCCTGGTCTAGAATCATAGGACTGCACGGGACCTCAAGAGTCCCCTGCACTCATGGCAGGACAAAGTATTATCTAGACCAGGGATCGGCAACCTTTGGCATGTGGCCCATCAGGGAAATCCGCTGGCGGGCCAGGACAGTTTGTTTACCTGCAGCGTCTGCAGGTTCGGCTGATCGCAGCTCCCACTGGCCCTGGTTCGCCATTCCAGGCCAATGGGGGCTGCGGGAAGCGGTGTGGCCCAAGGGATGTGCTGGCCGCCGCTTCCCACAGCCCTCATTGGCCTGGAACAGCGAACCGCGGCCAGTGGGAGCTGCAATCGGCTGAACCTGCGGATGCTGCACGTAAACAAACCGGCCCGGCCCGCCAACGGATTTCCCTGACAGGCCGCATGCCAAAGGTTGCCAATTCCTGATCTAGACCATCTAGAATTAAAATTTTGGTCATCATAGCTACATTGCTCAAGGGCATGTAAATTCCACCCTTCACTGATGTAGCTATGCCAGAGTAGACACAACAAGGAGGAATGCTTCTGTCAACCAAGATACCATTGCTCGGGGAGGCGGTATTCCCACACCGACAGATTTTTTTTTCCATTGGTGTAGGTTGTGTCTACACTATGGGGTTACACCAACGTAGCTCTGGAGCTGTAGCTATTTTGGTATAGTCTCCATAGTGTAGACATGGTCTAAGTAAATAATGCCTACTCTTCTTTAAGCTCAATTACACTTCTAACATTTCTTCTTTAAAAGCCCTATCTAGATAGAGGTGGACAGATCTGGGCTAGGAGGAGGCACAGGAAACCTTGAAACTTGGATCAATGGGAGGCCAAGTTGCTACAGTCACAGGGAAGGATTCCAGGTTCAGGACAGGGTAGGCATTGCTAGACACCTGCTTGGCTTGTCCTATACCTGTATGGTACTGCTGAGAGGATGCTCAAGAGGAGGAGCTTATTTTTTAAAGGACACCACCTCACAATGTTCATTCATGCTACAGAATTATGATTTGTATCACAGTGAATGACAATAAAATTCTTCTCAATAGCTCTTTAATGGGCGTGAGTTATGGAACATTAGGCACCAAATACTAGTAATCCCTTAAAACACAGAATGGATAGCCATCCAAAGAAAGAGAGGGGGATTGAGACAAGGGTTGGGGGATGAAGAAGTGAATATAGAGAAAGCATTTGAATACATAAATGAGAGAATGTAGGAACATGGAGCATCTGTAGGTGGGACAGTAGGTTATGTGAAAGAGGTGGAGGCAATGGGTGGTTGAGGGAGGGAGTTGGTGAGCCTTGGCTGGGAGGAAGTATCAGGCTATGTCTACACTAGCACTTTTGTCGGTATAATTTATGTCGCTCAGGAGTGTGACAAAAACACACCTCTGAGTGATATAAGTTACACCGACAGAAGCACCAATGTGGACAGTGCTATGTCAGCGGAAGGTGCTCTCCCACCAACATAGATACTGCCACTCTTTGGGGGTGGTTTAATTATGTCAATATGAGTGCTTTCTCCCCTCAGCATAGAGCAGCTATACAGGATATCTTTCAGTGGCACAGCTGCATTGGTACAGTTGTGCCGCTATAAGCTCTCTAGTGTAGACACAGCCTCAAAACTGTTTGCGGCTCTTGGCCCTGGCTAGCCTTACTGTGCCCCTGCTCTTTAGGAACTTTAGGCCTTCCTGACCTCTTGCAGGAGTGGAACTATTAAGAACAAAAATCAGACAAAAATTGTGGAACTCACCAGACAGATGCTTACTCCTGCGTTCAGTTAACTCATCCCTTCCTCTCTCTTTCTGTTTAGTGTGCGAACTCTTCAGACAAGGACCTTCTCTTCATATCTGTCCACAAGATGCCTAGCACAAGTCTGTGGTGGCTTATAAAAATGTTAAATAATCATCTTCATCCCCTAAAGGCCATCCTATAACCCTCTTCTCTTCTACCTAATCCGCACACATAACTGAGCTATAGAGATTATCTTCTTAAAGAAGTCACACACCTCGCACAATGGCCTGTGTTTAGGAGGAATGTTTAAAAAATCATTTGGAGAATTTAAACTATATTTTTGGGTGTTTCAACACTTTAATAGCTTCCAGTGACATAATTAGGCATTTAAACATAAAAAGAGATTAAGATCTTGCACGGAACACACAAACTTTGGAAAGAGAATACAAATGAACTATATTATGAGGAAAAATTTATGCTGTACTCATGATAGTGTTTTATGATAATGTTATGTGTAGTATTGTTTTCAATGAAAAATTTGACTTTTACTTAACCTCAGTTTGCCAAATAGTTACTTATTTCTGTCTTAAATTATTTGCTTTGCCAATACAGACATAAATGTCTAAATGAAACAGTCCTCTGTTATAGTTAATCCTCCTATGTTTTTTTGTGTTGTCACATTTTTTTGGTTGGTGCAGGGTTCTATGCATTCAAATCTTAGATCTGGTTTCTCTCCCTGGATCCTTGACAGGGCCGGCTCCAGGCACCAGCGAAGGAAGCAGGTGCTTGGGGCGGCCCATGGAAAGGGGCGGCACATCCGGGTCTTCGGCGGCAATTCAGCAGCGGGTCCCTCAGTCTCTCTCGGAGCAAAGGACCCGCCGCCAAATTGCCACCGAAGAATGAAGCTGCGTGGTAGAGCTGCCACTGAAGTGCCGCCGATCGTGGCTTTATCTTTTTTTTTTTTTTTTTTGCTTCAATGCTTGGGGCGGCAAAAAAGCTGGAGCCGGCCCTGATCCTTGACTACGGTATTTGACAAAGGGACACGTCTCATAAGCACTGAGGTGTCAAAACATCTTAGAAATATCTAGAATAGTTAAAACAGATTGAGCTACATAAGCAATGATCGTGCACAGGAGCTAACTTGGAACCTAATGAATGGTCTTAAGGCTCTTTATCTGCTTTCATGGAAATTGTCTCTGTCCTTCCCAATACTGCGACATTTATTCCATGTGGTCTTTTTCATCAGCATGAGTGAAGTGAGAGGAAGAACCCAGGGGAAAAATGTGGATGAACAACTTCAGAAAACGAAACAAAACTAGAGCACTGAACCACTTAAACATAGCAAATATTTGGTTTCATATCCTTCAGACAGAGGTCTACTTAATGGTCGCTTTGTTTATTACTCACTCCCTCTATCCGATTTACATTAAGCACAGCATATGAAACTATATATTACTCTTGTTCTTGAAAAGCCTGCACCTCACGGAATTACAAGTTCAAATTCCAGCCCTTCTGCTTTCTGAGCTACAGAAGTTAAGTGGGTACCAGGTATTCTATGTTTCTTTCAGATAAGACCTAAAAATTATCTGCTGTGTTTGAACATAAAAGATCCTATAGCACTTTCTGTAAGAGCAGGGGCCTTCTCAGGTGGCCTTGGCCAATCTATGTTTTTTCTCCACTGTTGTGTTGAATGTTTTTTGATAAATATTTGCCACTGCTTGCCCCAGAGATGGCTGTATTTCATTGGTGTTGTATTTATAGGCCCCAGTACTGCATCTGGATCTGTACGGGATGGCCCTTGCATCATATGTTGTAATGAATCTGGGAATTCTTTAGATGAAAGACATTATATGAATGTAAATTAAGAACATCAGAACTGCTAAATTGGGTCAGATCAATGGTCAATTCAGCCCAGTATCCTGACTCCGACAGTGGCCAGTGTCAGAGCTGTAGGTGGAGTGTACAGAACTGGGCAGTTGGAGTGATGCACCCTTGTCTTCCCCTCCCAGCTTCAGGCAGTCAGAAGTTTGCATCCCTGGGGTTGAAAGCATGGGGTTACATTCCTGACCATATTGGCTAATAGCCATCAATGGACCTATCCTCCATGAACTTATCTAATGCTTTTTTGAATCCAGTTATTTGTGCACTTTCTGAAAAAGTACTTCCTCTTATTTGTATTAAACCTGCTACCAACTAATTTAATTGGGTGACCCGTTTTTTATATTCTGGGAAAAGGTAAATAACATTTCTGTATTCACGTTGTCCACGCCATTCATGATTTTACAGACCTCTATCACATCCCCCTTAGTCGGCTCTTACTTTGAAAAGAGGGCAAAACGCCTGTTTTTACATAATAACCAAGGAGCCTTGATCTTGGGGCAGCTTCTCTCCATCAGGACAACTTTTCACCCTGGTTGAAAAAGGGAGCCCCCCATCCAGCTCTCCTTGGCCAACAGATAGCCTGAGACTTTGATTGCTTGCCTGGTGTTTGGGGGGGGGGAATCTGGGGGAGGAGCCTCTTGACCCCCCAGCTCCAAGAATGAACATGCCCCCAGCTGTGGAAAAGGATGCACAAGAGGATCCTGCCCGCCCCGCCTGGATCCTGCCCGCCCCGCCCCGCCCTCCATCGCCCGGCTTGCAAGCAGAGCGCATTCTAGGGAGCCAGTGCAGACACTAGCCCGCGTCCGGGGGGGCGGTCAGCTTTGCACCCGCACCGGGGCAAGGACTACAGCTCCCAGCAAGCCGCGGGAGCAGCAGCATGTGAGCGCCTAAGGGCGGGCGGCGTGCACCGGGCTTTCTCTCCGGTGCACGGCTGGGAGGCGCTCGCCGCTGCTTCCCCTGCCGAGACCCGGTGCAGAGCGGCGCGGCGCGGCTCGCGGCTGGTGGTGCAGCGCCCGCCATGGCTCTGGTCTCGGCGCCGCTGAGAGTCTGCATCGTGGGCTCGGGGAACTGGTGAGTGCGGCTGCCCGCAGAGCAGCGCGGGAGGAGCCGCCGCCCCTCGCCTCCTCCCCGGCGGTGCCTCTTGTGGGGGCAGAGAAACCCGGGCCAACGCGTGGAGAGGGCGTAGGCCGGAGCCGCTCTGCGCTCTCTGCCAGGGGTGGGGGAGGATGGATTTTCAGGCTGGGTGTACAGCCTTCCACCTGTGGGGATGGAGGGTTTCCCCGCCTCAGGAAACTCTGTAGTAAGGCCACCGGGCCTGATTCTCCCCTGGCTTGCACGCAGTGAAGCGTTGGTACCGGACTAGAGTGGCTTTGGAGTGGTACCGTTCTGAAAGCAAAATCTGGCCAAAGTTGTTCTGCTCATCTCTAGTTTCAGTTAAACCTCCTTCGTGTATTGCTTCTGGGGAATCTCTCCAAATCAGGTTGTCAGTTTGTGGAAAATACGGGATGCGATGTTTGTTTTTGTAGAGTCAGTTTGTTTTAGGATATGTGTGTTTAGGTTTAATTAGGATGCATTTTACTTCTGTTAACTTCAAAGAGGAACAATGTGGCAGTGTTGTCCCAACCATACAGGAAGAGCAAACTTTGGCTACACTGGGCCTGATTTCCCCCCACACTCCATTGCTCTAGTTCTGCATCAGATGTTCCACTGAAAGTCAGTGGTGTAACAAATTACAGAATCAGGCACACTGCTATGGCCCCCGTGTAAGTTAAACTTTTCTATACAGAAGTTACAATAGGATATTTTTAACCTGGCATCTGTTGTGTGCCCACTTCTGTCCTCTCTGATATCAGCTGGCAAAGACGTTAAAGATTCTGCACATTTTCAGCTGATTATGTTGCCTGAACTTGGACAAACTCAGCCCCCAAAATGATGAAATATACATTTATTTTATATGGTGTCTTTCATACAATTCAGATGAATTACAGGACACTGGGCAATAGTCTGTATCAGTAATCTCTTAATATCAAGAAGGGGAGTTGAGGTCAGATGGACTTCAATTTCCTACATGTTGTGGAGCATAAAAGGCTTAATAAAATGTGGCTTGATTGCCAAATCTGCCACTTGCTTTTCACTTTGGACAAATGACTAATGTCCCAATTTTGTTTCCATTAAAGGTAATGGGAGTTTTGCCATTAATTTCAATAGGAGCCGTACCATGCCCTTGACCTTTCTGTGCCTCAGTTTTCCACTTTGTCTTTTTCCCATTTTACTTCCCATCTGTGTAAAGAACGCAGAACCTCAGTTGAAAAGTGTGAAGTACAGAGTATTATTATTTATTAATTATATAAATGTATCTTCACAGTTTGTCACTTTAATTCATTTTAAAAACAGGATGCTGCCAGGGATGACTTATGAATAACATCAGTTAGATATAATTTTTAAAAAATGTTTAACTTTAGAGGACTCCAGTGTTTTTCCATGAATGGTAACATTCAGCTAGATAGAAAGGGATGAGCCACTAATGTTCTGGTTTTGTTTCACAAATTGTAGAGTCCCTGGTCAAAGTAACTTTAACAATCCCACTGTTAAAATGCTGTTGCTGTTCACTTTATGTAACTGCCTTTTAATATGGCTATTGTTTTGCAAAGTTCTGGAAGTTGCACAGTGCAAGGTCATGTGGAGTTTTTTTTTTTTTTTTTTTTTTTGAGGGAGTGATGGTTAACCAACTGAGATCATACCCTGATGCTTGCCTTGTACTAACTTGTAAAATGAACTTTGTTCTATAAAATGCTGCATAACTTTTGCTTTTGCTTATTTATTTCCTTTCAACTTGTCAGTCTCATACATGAAGCAAATAGGAATCTTTGCTAATTAAATTAACTGCGGTTACATATGGTCTATACTGAAACTAGCATGCATCGAAGTTTGAGAAGCTTAAATTGAAATTATATACTAGCTACAACTGTGTGGGTGTAGCTTTAATTATTGTTTTGTTGTGATTACTAATTGGATCAGCTCAGTATTCAAGAATTGCCCGTGTGTATGCTGACAGATATTTGGAGGGCAAAATAATCATATCTGCTAAATTGTGAGAAGAGATTGTGCTCTCGGTGGTAGGAACTGTCATTATCTTTTGGGCCAAACAACAGTTTGCCACACATCTCTTAAAGGGAAAGTGAATTGTCTATGAAGGGGTGGAAGAAAGAAAAATGAATGAAAAAGATTTTAATCTAGGAAATATTTTGATAAGCAACTATTTTCTAGCCCCTTATTAAATCACAAGTATTTCTATAATTCAGACTATTCTTCCGTGCCCCCCTCCCAAGAATCAAGAAGTGAGAGATCTTGACTAAGGCCCTGATTCAGGAAAGCATCTCAATTCAGTGCAGCACTTAATCACATTCTTAAAATTAAGTATATGCTTAAGTGCTGCCATGAATTGTGCAGGTCCCCATCTGCATGTGAACCCCTAAACTGAAACTGACTCTAAACAAAGGGAACTTCCCTCCTTCCTTTTGAAACGTCTTATCCCCCCATTGGTTCCTCTGGTCAGGTGTCAGCTAGGCTAGGTGAACTTTTTAACCCTTTACAGGTAAAAGAGGCATTAACCCTTAACTATCTGTTTATGACAGGGTCTTAGTCAGGAGCTTTCACACCTTGGATCTTGTTTTGTTTTTATATTTTTTTTAAAAAAAAGTCTAGATTAAAGGAATACCAGTGCTACAAGAAGCAGTTTGTTTATGCATGTGAGTACTCTGTTGAACTCAAGACTATTTGCAGGAATGGAGCTTAATTCATTTCATTGTGCAAATTTGACATGCATGATGACACACAATACAACATCCAAGAATTTTAGTAACTTTGCATAGGAGAAAGAAGTGCCCCAAAAAAATCTCATACTGCGGCACCTCTCGTGGATTTCTGCCATGTGTCAAATTACCTGTAACATAGGGCTCTTTAGATGGACTCCGTAATGATTAACAAACTGAACCATCTGTATCCTACCTCACCTACTTCTTTCTGACAGTTTCCACACTTCTCTTCTACTACACTATCACTCAAAAGAAGTCAGCACTGTGTTGCCTGGTGAGTTACCTTGATAATTCCCAATTGCCCTCTTTGGGTATGTCTACACAGCACTGCAATTAAAAACCCACAGCTGGCCTGTGCCAGCTGACTTGGTTTAATGGGGCTCGGACTCAGGAGCTGTTCTGGCTCAAGCTGCAGCCTGAACTCTGGGACCCTCTCACCGCAAAGAATCCCAGAGCCCTGCATTAAACAGGTTTTTATTCCTGGGCAGAACTTTGCACTTGCACCAAGGAGGAATATTGCCCTTTGAAATTGAGTTACCTTATTTAATGATCTGAGTGCTGTTAGCTTTCACTTGGAAGGTGTTCCTGTTGTGATTGAGAAGAATGTACTGGGTTTTCCTGTGCAACTGAACTACTGTAGGCACAAAATATTACAGCTTGACCCATGATGCCAGAAGTATTTTACTAGAAACAAATCAGTAAGCATACCAATTCTTTTGCTTGATAATGTCATGAATGCACTCTACGTCAACCCAAGGTGAGGAATGGACTTCTGATAACATGGAATCAGTTGTAGGAAAACTGAGTGTGCCGATTTGTGTGTTGGTTAAAATGGGGGTGGGGAGTTGCTATCTCACTCTATTTATGGCATTTAGATTCCTGATGTCATTCTTGTGACTTTGCCCAATTTACTTCTAGTTTAGTTCTTGTAACATTACAATGAAATAGGAAGCAGTGAAGTCACATTTTAGGTATTCCTGAACACAGGAAATCAATGACCAGCTTATTCTTATAACAGTCAAAGAAGGAAAAGAGACAGTCCAGACCATCTAACTATTAAACAATAATGGAACTTGTGGTGTGAGCAGTGCACACTGTACATATGCAAAGTAGGGCTGTCAATTAATCACAGTTAACTTACGCGATTAACTAAAAATAATTAATTACGGTTAAAAATTAATTGCAGTTAATCACACTTTTAATCATACTGTTAAACAATAGAATACCAATAGAAATTTATTAAATATATTTGGACGTTTTTCTACATTTTCAAATATATTGATTTCAATTACAATACAGAATACAAAGTGTACAGTGCTCACTTTATATTACTTCTTGTTCAGCCAGTTGCTCAGAAAAACAAGTTTGTTTACATTTACGGGAGATAATGCTGCCCACTTATTATTTACAATGTCACTTGAATGTAAGAACAGGCGTTTGCATGTCACTTTTGTAGCCAGCATTGCAAGGTATTTACGTGCCAGATATGCTAAACGTTTGTATACCCCTTCATGCTTTGGTCACCATTCCAGAGGACATGCTTCCATGCCGATGATGCTCGTTGAAAAAAAGTGCTAACTAAATTTGTGACTGAACTCCTTGGGGGGAGAATTGCATGTCTCCTGCTCTGTTTTATCTGCATTCTGCCATATATTTCATGTTATAGTAGTCTTGGATGATGACCCAGCACATGTTGTTCAATTTAAGAACACTTTCACTGTAGATTAGACAAAACACAAAGAAGGTATCAATGTGAGATTTCTAAAGATAGCTACAGCACTTGACCCAAGGTTAAGAATCTGAAGTGCCTTCCAAAATCTGAGAGGGATGAGGTGTGGAGCATGCTTTCAGAAGAGTTAAAAGAGCAACACTCTGATGCGGAAACTTCAGAATCCGAACCACCAAAAAAGAAAATCAACCTTCTGCTGGTGGCATCTGACAGATAATGAAAATGAATGTGCATTGGTCCGCACTGCTTTGGATCGTTTTTGAGCAGAACCCGTCATCGGCATGGACGCATGTCCTCTGGAATGGTGGCCAAAGCATGAAGAGACATATGAATGGTTAGTGCATCTGGCACGTTAATATCTTGTGATATCTGCTACAACAGTGCCATGTGAACGCCTGTTCTTACTTTCAGGTGACATTGTGAACAAGAAGCAGGCAGCATTATCTCCTGCAAATGTAAATAAATTTGTTTGAGCAATTGCCTGAACAAGAAGTAGGATTGAGTGGACGTGTAGGCCCTAAAGTTTTACATTGTTTTATTTTTGAGTGCAGTTATTTTTTGTACATAATTCTACATTTGTAAGTTAAACTTTCATGATAAAGATATTGCACTACAGTGCTTGTATTAGGTGAATTAAAATACTATTTCTTTTGTTTTACAGTGCATCTACCACTCCTATGTTCTGGCCATTACATCAAAGTCCCTCTCTGTTTTAATTCTCACGTCTTAAAAGCTAATTTTCATTTCCTTTTCTAACTCCATAAGCAACGTAAATTAGTTCAGGACAATAGCTTGACTCATGCTTTCCAGGATGTAGCAGGCAGACATTGCAGCATTTATAATCAAGATGTTAGTTTTGGTAACATTGTCACCTTCTTGGCTCAGGAAATTTTGTGGAACATGAAATACTGCTGTAAAAAGAAATACTCTATTAAAAAACACTTTCTTGCAGTCTTTTAAAGAAATAACACTTTTGTGATTTAATTCAACAAGAATTGTTATATGTAGTGAAAGTCTTTACATGGCATGTTATAAATATTTCTTATGCTTACTAAGTGATCACAAGGATTGTAATAGCCAAATCCCTACTGCTGCATTAAAAGCTCTTATAGAATGAATCTAATTCACTACAAATACTCTGTAATAAGCTTTGGCTGTTAGGGAATCATGCTAGGGGCTTATATGTGGCTAAATTTATAAAGTTAAAACAGTATTTTGCCTCTTAATATGCAGTCTTTTAAAGCACACACCTTTTTTCCTGCTCCCACACCCATGAAGTTACTTCTGATGGCCTCCCCTTAGGCTGTGGGGCAGGGGAAGGCAAATGGGAAAATGCAGGAAATTAATAATGATAGTAATAAGTAACATAAAAACCCCACACATGCACACACAAATCATGAACCCAAGGCCATTGGGAGTGGGAGAATCTGCTCTTCTTCCTCATATATAGTTCCTGTACCTGACTGCTATTGCTTGTAACTTTTCCTGCATAATGAAATTCTTGGGCAGTTTCACTGTTGTCCAGAGATCTGAGTAAATATGACTCCAGAATCTTGTTAATTTTATTCTGCTGCTGTTTGGGAGGAAAAAAGATTTGAGCAGCAATGAAAGTGTTTGTCTGCAAACTCAGGAAGATGGCACTGCATCAGATCACATTTGGAAGACTGTCACGCTGTAGTTGATGTTCTGCAGAAATTGATGGGTTAGTGCCCCCTGCCAAAGGAAATCTTCTCACCACTGGCAAGAGGATTTTACAAAACTTGCTGACCCATCATTTCTTTTTTAAATTTAACTTTTCAGTTATTTAGAAGTTGTATGTAGCTTCTTACCACTGCATTGAAAAATATAATCCTTTTGAATCTGTGCATATGAAGTTACTGAACTCCCCCTGGATGTCTGATGAGCAGAAGAAGCAATTAGAGGGGTATGAGTAAATGTTTCAGTCTACTGAGCTCTTTTCTGACTGTATTTGTTTAAACAAAAGCAAAATATATGAATGATTGGTTGATTTTCTCCCCCCCCCCCTTTATTAGTTCAAAATTTTTAAATAGTAATTGGACCAATTGCCTGGTTATTTTGGGGGTGGGTAGGATGGCGGGGGTGTGTGTATGTGTTAAGTGACCTTTTTTTCCAGAACAAAGTTAGTATAATTTTAGAATATCTTTTTTCTGTTTTCTTTCCTAGGGGCTCTGCTGTTGCCAAAATAATAGGCAATAATGTAAAAAATATGCAAAAGTTTGCTTCCACAGTGAAAATGTGGGTCTTTGAGGAAAATATTAATGGGAGAAAACTGACAGATATCATAAATAATGAACATGAAAATGTAAAATATCTCCCTGGTTACAAGCTGCCAGAAAATGTGGTAAGACTTGGAAGCTAAACTTGGCGCGCGCGCGTGTGTGTGTGTATATATATGTATGTATGTATGTGTGTATATATATATATATATATATATATATAAATTGCTTATAGTCAGAAGTGAGATAGGAGTGTTTCATTCACTTTTTTGCTTTTTGTCAAACTCTAATTATTTTGTTAATGATGTGGGCCCAATCAAGGGTTCCGAACAGCTGAGCTCTCTAAGGTAGTTGATAGCTAACATAATCTTGTAATAGATTTTCCCCTTAAATGACTTTATGGCACCATATGCTATATTGTGTATATATGCAAACACGTGAAAATAATAGAAAGATTAATGCCTTTGCCCTCAATTTTGGAAAGGAACTGACTGACAAGTTTGGAAGAGAGGTGGAATTTCAGACCCTCTGGAAGTTCACTACTGAAAGCTGCATTGAATTATGTAAAGGCTGTTCACTTTTGTAGTCATTTATGCCAGTGTAAAGTGCTGCCAAACTTGAATGGTGACATTTTTCACGCAGTTCGCACTGGTGTAAATGACAACATATTGTGGTGGGCAATCATGAATCTGGCCCAGAAAGAGCTAGAAGTAGGAGGAGAGAGCAGCAACTGACAATTTAATAGGAAAACCTATGGGTTAAAAACTGCCTGTAGCTAGATTATGGTTCTATTGGTGCCATTGAAACCTAAATGCTGCACCAGTCTCCTAATGTGAAGTAAATCATAAACTAATAGAACTGGAAGAGACCTTGAGAGGTCTAGTCCAGTCCCCTGCACTCATGGCAGGACTAAGTATTATCTAGACCATCCCTGACAGATGTTTGTCTAACCTGCTCTTAAAAATCTCCAATGATGGAGATTCTACAATCTCCCTAGGCAATTTATTATTTCCCTTTTGTCATAGACCAGGGAAACTTTGATGTTACCCAGGTTGTTCATGTTCATTACCTCCATTAATAGTGATTGCAGAGGCCACTGTACAACCCCAGAACTCATTTTTGGTGCCTCGGTTATTTCAAGTGTGGTTAAACATGAGGACTACTTTAAAGTCCTCATCACTTGTTGGAAAAGGGTGAAGTCTGGCAGGTGGCTTGGAAGCTGGTCACCTTAAAAAGAAAAACAAAACCTTTTAAGAATCAAAAATAGAACATCAGGAAACAGATGTAAGAGAGACTGGTGAAGGTTTTTTGCTTTTTTTTTTTTTTAAACAGGACATATCTATATTACAAGCACTACAGTGGCACAGGTGTGGTGCTGCAGCTGTGGTGCTGTGGCATTGTAATGTTGGCACTTGCTACAGTGAGAGGGAAAGGTTTTTTCCGTCGCCATAGTAAATACACCTCCTCGAGAGGTGGTAGCTAGGTCTACAGTGTGCTTAGGTTGACTTAACTACGTCTCTGAGGAGTGTGAATTTTTCACAGCCCCGAGCAATGTAGCTAGGTCGACCTAAGTTTTAGGTGTAGACCAGGCCTCATTTTTCTGAGTGCAGTAGTGTATGTCTTGGGTTGGGTTGGCTTGAAAGCATTTGATGCTCTCGCATGTGTAGGAATGTAATGTGCATGGGGTTTTTTTCTCTTATTGATATAACATGATAGAAATTATCATTCTCAGAAAGCTCGTCTAGATTATTTTTAGAGAACTTTTGAATAGAATTAATTTTTTAAAAATTCTTTTGTTTCACAACCCCCTTTCTCTCCCATAATTGTACAGATTGCCATTCCAAATCTTAACGAAGCTGTGAAAGATGCAGACTTGTTGGTCTTTGTCATTCCTCATCAGTTTATTCATAAGATCTGTGATGAGATCACAGGACGGGTACCAAAGAAAGCTGTTGGGATAACGCTCATCAAGGTATAATAAATGCTATATCTTAACATTGTCAATATATAATGGAATCTTCTGAAACCATTCAACTAAGAGTTTGATATGAAAAATTTTTCCATGTCCCAGCCAAATTGTTATTTTTTCTTGATTGTTCAGTAGGACTTCTTTGGATGTTCAATCAGAATTCAATCACTAGTCCTAGTCACTAGTGAATTGTTATGCAGTGTTTTTTATTTTATTCTTACTTTTTAGTAACAGGGAGGTGAGACTGCTTGCAAGACTAACTTAAAAAAATGTTTTGCACCACCAGGCTTTTCTGCCTATTACTTTCTCATTTTGGACACATCACTAGATGGAGAGCAGAGCACAACTATAATAGTCTGGTTGTTAATTCACATCCCAAACACTGAGCTGATCATTTTAAAAATTGACGAGACTGTCATGTGACTTTGAGTGGACAGTGCTCTCGTTCACATCAAAGATTTTGCTGCAACAAGAGAAACCAGTCCCAGTATGGGAACTTGTTGGGAACAGCATTTTAAAGCAGCTTTCATAGAGCTGGAGGCAAGGGAGTTTCTGTTAAATGACATTTTGTTTCTGAATATTAAGCTATGGTAGATTTGGTTATTCCCACAAGCTTCTAGAAGACATTACTTTGTTCTTGCCCTTCATTTGGTTGAGGGTCGGGGTGCTTTATTTTCTCGGCACAAGTTCCCCTTCTGTTCTCATTCCTGGCACAGGTTCACCCTCCAGATCTTTCATTTTTATTTTTTAAATAAATTTGTCTCTCTTTAGTTTAGCTGAAACCATTGAATCTTGTTTTTGTCAGTGCTGCCCTATCGAAGGGATTTAGTCTTGAAAGCTTGAATTTTATTAAAAGGTAACACTGCTCTAGTTCAGGTGTTGTGCTTTACAGATCGATTTTTGATTATACATTCATTGAATTGAAGGATGAAAGAAACAGGGCACATGATTCTGGCATAGTGTTGAAAGCAATAAATATATAGCGACGAAACATGTCAGCCATCTGGCTATCTGAGATGAAAATAAAATCCCATACTGAACGTTTTGAAGGCACCAAGTAGCCTACACCAACAGAATTGAGGACATGTTCCTTCACTCTTTTTCTTAAACTCTTGAGAGAAATGTAATTGATTCTTCCCTAACTTATTCTGGCCTGTATGTTTACCATGATGTCCTCTATGTCAATGTGAAACCAGAATAACTCTAAATGTCCGTCTGGTTACTGTGGCTTTTACCCAGATCAGATTTGGATCAGAAACTGGGTCTTTATTTCTTTAAAAATACAGTTTAAATTCTTGATGGTTATTGACTATATTTATGTAAAGAATAAATATTTAATGCACTGGTAAAATTATGCAAAGGAAAAAGTATTTATTTATGCAAGGGAAACACTTTCTATTTTCTTCCATAAACATTAGTATATTCTTAGTCTGAATATTTAATATAAAGTTGGATGACATCTCTTACACAAGCCAGAACTGGTTACCAGACAACTTCCCATTGTTAAGCTGCTTCTGTGGTCCAGTAGGTGCTCTCTTTAAATAAATGGTGCAAACTTTTTTTTTTTTTTAAATTCAGTTGCAACTGTGTGCAAACTACCTATTTCCACTTTCTGTCAATGGGACAAAAATCTGTACAAAGGGGCAGAGATCTGATCTCACTAACAAAAGAACATGTGAGAATGGAATCATCTCACCATTCATAAGTAATGGAGGATTTTTTTATTTCTAAGCACATGCACGTGCGTGCATGCATACACACACTTGCTCTATTTATATCGCTATGCAAGTACATTTAGCGTGGCCATGGGTAACAAATGCTGTAGTTAGTGTAGTTCTGCTCTGAAAGAGGGCTATGTAAAATGGCATTGGTGGGCTCCTCTCTCTGTCTGATTTCTATATGCAGTATATTCTCTTTACAAATAAAAGGTGTATGTTTAACTGCCAGACCTGCAAATTCAACCTAATATGTGAAAATAAATCTGGGTCTTTGGTGAATGCTGGACGAGGCCCTGAATGATGCATCTGTAATCATGTTGCCTTAAATTGATTATGACAGGGTAAATGACTGGAACTCAGTAAATGTTTGTGTTGAATAATAAGAGGAAATGGAATCCAACTTGCTTTTTTAGCATTGCAGTACAAGAAGAGCATAGGAGTGAAAAGCAATTTGAAAGCTTCTCTGGCCAGCCTTTGGGTTGTTCTAATTTACACCTAGTTGCTTCTGGTGACCATTGCAGCATCTAGATCTATTGCCCTGGCCTATGTTGGGAGCCATTACATTGGCTCTACACCACATGGGGAATACCCCTACACTGTGAAAGTTATCAGGTCAGATCCACCTGGGTTCCTGCTTCTTTTAAGATCAACTTCAGCCCTCGTAGAAGTAGGTGCAGCTCCCTTTGACTTCAGCAGAAGTCCACGGCAGGTCTGGATTTAGTATCCAGTCACATGTGATCTCTCTCAATGCAGGTTATTCATTCAAGTGTGCAAATTCATATCTAGGTAGTTGTTCCAAATGCCTTTTAAAGAGACTGAATGGCAGCTGTTGGTTAATTGCCTGTTCGGGGACCTAATAAATAGACTGTCAAGACATCTTTGGAGCTGTTAAAAAACAACACATACATGAGCAATCTTTCATATTCTCATCACTGTACAATATGGTCCACAAAGATGTTAAGTGAGAGCATGAGAGTGAAAAAAGTAATGCAACAGTATAGTAATTGACTTACATTTTAATTGGCTGGTTTCATACGTGTGTGTCTCACAATGTCTCTTAGTTGTGCAGTGTTTTTAAAAATAAACCATTTTTTGAGCCTTAGGAATGCAAAACTCTGCCAGCCAGAAATGTCTTCTGTGGCTTATATAAAGTTTAATGGATTTCAGCAATGCCTTTTTATACTTAAAAAAAGGCCATGGTGTAGTTCAAAGTGATGGTCTTCTGTGTGTTAAGTATGAGAAACTGTTTAAAAATAAGGCTTTACAAAGAAAATGTTTCTATAACCTCCTAAATATTTATACTTTTGGGAAGGAGGTGGACAGTTTTGAGCCTTGTGCTTCTATAGAGGGGAAAAGCACAGTTAATTCACCACATTTTGGTTCCATGGGAGAAATAGCTTTGGACGAAGGAGGTACTGCAGTTCCTTGAAAAAGGCATAAGCAGTCAGGAGTTCTGGATTCTATTCTCCACTCTGGCACTGATCTACTCAAGGCACTTCAGTCTCTCTCTGCCCCAATTTCTCTATCTCTGGAGAACAGGGATAATGATATTTCAGTAAAGCACTTTGAAATCGATAGATGAAAAATGCTACCTAAGAGTAAAAGTATTATTAGTCAGCTTCTTCCATATCTACAAATGGGCTTTTCACTTTGTAGTAGTGTTCAAGATGACTAGAACTCTGATTGACTAGTAAGCCGTTGCTGTCATTAAACATGAAGCAATTTCTCTATGATATTTCAGTTTGAGTGTTTTCCCCACAAAATATTACATACAAATATTAAAATCCAATCCTATGAGTTTCTGGGCCTCGTTGTTTTCTACTGAAGTCAGTGGGCCAGCTCCTGAACAGGTGGAAATCAGTGTCGCTCCGTTGACTTCAGTAGGGGAACATTCATTTACATCATCTGAGGATCTGTTCCCAGAGGAGATGAACTTGCAGCACCTTACAGGATTGTGCCCTTTATTTAGCACAAAATAAACCCTATTGTCATCATCTAGATATTGGTAGCTAATTCCTAATTTTTAAGTGCAATTTTGTATCAAAGGAAGACATCATAAAAGGTCACAGTAGAGGCAAGGCTGTATAGCCAGATGTGTCTGTGTGGCTTATCTCAGTGGTAGCAAGTCCACTATCTTCTGTCACTAACTGGATAAACTTTATTTTAGCTTCCACCCAGGAAGGATAATTGTGACGCAGTCTATTCTGTCTAATGCCTGTTCAGTAATTCACTTTAATGTTGGCTGCAGGGAATAGATGAAGGCCCAGAGGGACTCAAACTGATTTCTGACATTATTCGAGAGAAAATGGGAATAGACATCAGTGTGCTGATGGGAGCTAACATTGCCAATGAGGTAGCGGCAGAGAAGTTCTGTGAAACCACAATAGGTAACATTCTGTGTAATTAAAATGTTTAAAATATCGATGTCTATGCTCAAAACTCCACATTGAATAATTTGAACATCACCGTTGCCAGCTTTAATCAATCATTATCAGAAGCTGCTAAGTCTTTCATATTTAATTTCTGAACTTCCTACAATGTTTGCACTTCCAAATGTAGCAGTAAGGCATTGGGAGGAGAGATTATGAAATCTCATTAGGATTGTGTCTTCAGAGCCAACTCTTATTTCTTTTACAATGAAATAATTACCAACCCACAAAATAACAATTATACTGTTTAATACTGATAAAGTAGCCATGCCACTGCTGTTCAGAACATTTTGCTACATAAGTTGCTACATAGTCTAATATCAAGTGATTAGATGTTTTTTAGTACAGGTGTTGCAGCTTGTGAAACTCTCTCTTTCCATATTTATAACTTTTTAAGGGTGCTACTGTATCCTTTGTAGGTTTTCATCGTAACTAATTCTTCCAAACTGCGGGTGTTGGCCTTGATCCTGCAATTGGAATTACTAGCACAGATTTCTCTGCACCCATCTAAGGCTGGAGAGATTTCACAAAGTCTCACATGTGCATTCAAATATATACAGCTCTGTGCAATCTGAGGGAGTTAATGTTGTTAGACCATAAATTTTTTTTTTTTTACTTTTGTGTAGTTAGCTTTGTGAGCTTAGTGTAACGTTAACATCTCTTGCATATAATTATTTTAGATGGTTGATTTAATTTAAAATGTTGACAGGCACTTCTTTTTCAGGGCAACATTAGCTTGCTGCGTTAATAAGGTATCTGTGACTTGTTTTACCAGTAGGTATGAACGTGTGCTTAAAGTACTTCATAGAATTGCAGCTGCTGAGGAGATAACTTGGACAGATTTTTTTTTAAAACCAATTTTAATTATTTAAATAATAAGAAAACAAGGGAAATGGATTTAAACAAAAAGGAGGTGGTGGTGAAGTTATATGATTGTTCTTCTGTCTATTCTGAGCTCTTAGACTACTGGTAAATGTCTCCATGTTAAGAACTATCTTGGTTGGAGGGAGGGGAAGTGGGGAAAAACAATCTAACTCCTGCTTTGAAGTATTATGCCTTGCCCTAAAAAGACAGCATAATAAATGAATACATTATTCATTGCTTGCTTTCTCCCTTCCACCTCCCTCCCCCCAACAGGCAGTAAAATCCTGGAGAACGGCCTTCTTTTCAAAGAACTCCTGCAGACGCCAAACTTCCGAATAACTGTAGTAGACGATGCAGATACTGTTGAGCTTTGTGGCGCTCTTAAGGTACAGTTAGCCGTGCTGAATTTTTATGACTGGGGAAGGGAGATGATGGGGGGGGGGGGAGAAGGGGAGAGTATTTATCCCTAAAAGGTTGTCTATCTGTGTGTTTCTTTCTCTAAAATATAAAAAATACATGCTTTAAAACTAAAATAATTGAACACACAACTCTGCAAATACTAGACATAAAACTGAAGAGAGGCATGTGGTTAGTGCATGGAGCTCTGCATCAAGATATCCTGAGTTCTGTTCCTACCTCTGCCACTTACTTGCTCTGTGGCTTCATGCAAGTTATGTTGCATCCAGGGCTGGCGCTTCCACTAGGCGACCCTAGGCAGTCGCCTAGGGCGGCAGGATTTGGGGGGCGGCATTTTGCCATCCTCGGCGGCAATTCGGCGGCGGGGGTCCTTCCGCTCTGCGTCTTTGGGGCGCTTTGGCAGCGGGTCCTTCACTCGCTCTGGGGAGGAGTGCTGCCACCTAGGGCAGCAAAAACCCTGGCACCGCTCCTGGTTGCATCTACACTCCTGAAACGCTTTTAAAATCCATTCCAGCCTCTGGGCAAGGTCTGTGTGTACAGCAGCCCCTATGCAAGGGGAGAAGAATGGGACACTGAAGTTAACCTTTTTTGCACTGGAAACTACATAGTTCCCTTGCTCCCTATCTCATTTGTTTATAGAAGCCGCTTCTACTGGCACGGTTTTACCGACCGTATAGGTGGGGCACAACTCTGCTAAAACAGTTTTTTAAAGACTTATCCCAGACCAGGT
The DNA here is from genome assembly GCF_011386835.1 of Chrysemys picta bellii. Taxonomy (NCBI): domain Eukaryota; kingdom Metazoa; phylum Chordata; order Testudines; family Emydidae; genus Chrysemys; species Chrysemys picta. The sequence continues at coordinate 77,980,344 of NC_088792.1, forward strand.
GTTTTAGCAAAGTTATGTCCCATCTATACAGTTGGCTCAACTGTGCCAGCTGGAATGGCTTTGAAAAACAGAGAGGCAGAGAGCAGTCTAGTCAGATGCTGCCTGGTTCGGTGTTAACTCGAGATTTACATTCCTCTTCCCTTAAGTAGGTACTGCAGTGAAGCGGTATAAGGGATCCTGGAGAGGAGAGAGAGAATGGCAAGGCCCTGTGCCCAGATACCAAAGTCTGGGTGAACCCTAGACTGGGAATTTCCTTTTTATCCCTGTTTTTGCTTATGGTACCTAGTTCTGGCTTATTCTGATAAAGCCTTGCGCTTGCTGAGAAATCCTGTGAATTGCTATTTTCATCCTATCAGGTTAGAGGTAGTTTCAGAAGCATGGATGGGGCCTTAGTCTCCCTTGTCCAGTTTCACCACAGGAATAAGCTGGTAGGTTGCCATTGACTTTGCTAGAACTTCATCTACATAACACCAATGGTGAATTTGGCCCTCTGAGCCATAGTTTCTCCATCTGCAAATGAGAATAGCAATAAATACATTTCTGGGAAATGGGCAGTAAGTAGTAAAGGGACTCCATGAACATGAAATCACAACAGTTTTAAAAAATGCGTTAAAAGTAACTTCAGGAACTGGAATTGAGTCTGCATTATGCTGCCATTTTCATACTCTTTAAAATGCTTTTTCTCTCCCCTGTTGCTATGTGATGAAAGACCCATGCAAACAATAAGGAAAACAAGTAAACTGACTAAGCACAAAGTGCTGTCAAATGCGCACAGAGTAAACCTAAAAATGGAGAATGTCTTCTAATTCCTTCCAGCTGTAGTAATTTGAGATGATGGTTGCAACTGTAGTAGGTATAAATATTTTTTGGACAAGAAGTGGGACTTTTTTTTTTTCTCATTACCCGTGTGTCCTTCTCAAATAGTGAATGTTGTTGCAGCACTTTGAAGATGTAAAGCACTATATTGTTGTATACAAATCTTGTGCATGTATTCTCCAAACTTGTATTGGATAAGGTTTGTGCAGAATTCCTGAACAGTAAAACAAATATTTTTCTATTCTTTCAAAGAACTACAAAGCTGTTTTTTCTTTTGTTTTTGTAACTGAATTGTACCGATAGGAAGTGAAGTGTAGCTTAAAATGATTCCTATTGATTTTTTTTCTTTTCGGGTTAATTTACAGGAAATTGTTATATATATGTAGTTAATGGCTTGGGCACCTGGCCAGTTATACAATAGTTCGTGTTCTCTAATGTTTGTGACGGGAAGCAATTTCACTGAACACAGTCATGTACTAGTAAAGCTACATTTATGATGCTTCAGAAAATAACTGAAAAGAAAAATAAGACTCTCAAATATAATAAAGTAATATGTAGTGCTAGTCAGCATAAACACTGTAACGATTAGTAAAAGTTACATGAAATACTCTATTTTACTTGAGGGTTCTTTGGTTCCTGGTTCTGTTAGTCAGGTTGAGGTTGTTGTGGGGGAAATCATGGAATCTTAAACTACATTCAGGTAATTTGTAGGAGATGAGGAGCCTGGTTTTCAAATAGCTTTTGCTGTGAATCTGGCATATTTAAATCCTGCTTGAAATTATGTAACTGGCAGGATGCCTGTAATGGACTGGTGAGCTAGGTTCTGATCTCCGTTATGTTAGCGTAATCTGGAGTTATTCCACTGGCTTTACTGCAGTGACTCTGAATTTATACTGATGTTACTGAGATCAGAATCTGGCCTAGTTTATCCATGGCTTTAAGATGTTCTAGTGGTGATATGCAAAGTGACCAGGAAAACACCCCTGCACACAATCCTGTTAGAGTTGCTCAGAAAAAAATTACAGATTTAGATTGTTCGCTTGTTTTGCTTGTTGAAATTTCATTTTGACATTTTCTGACCAGTTCTAATTCCTGTATACTTATGGAAGAAAGAACTCTCTGGGAACACGAAAACTCTTAGAGGCAGAATTAGAGGTGGGACTTAAGCCAGTGAATGTTGGGTTTTGACTTCAGCTCAGAGAGTGAGCTCTAGGTGAAAAGGACCTTGAGATTGGTGTGTCTCAACTCCTGTAGGACTTGGATGTCTGCTGGCTCGTTGCTGGAAGGTCCAAGTTAATATAGACATAAGCATATATCTGTAAGTGTTGAAGAATTTAAGACCGTTTCTCTTCTGAATCTGGATAGCCACTAAGATTACATCTTCATATTTTCTTGATCTGTTCTTTATTATTATTATTTATTAATGTTTGTGAATACTGGTGTGAATGAATTGTAGATGTTGTTACTCATCAGATAAAGTCACTGGTTATGGGTCTAAAAGGCCTAGTCTACTAGCGTCTGATGCTGCTGACGCTTTAAAAGAACATAAAAAGGAATTGATAAAATACTCTGCCCTGAGGAGACAACCCAGTGGATGTTGATCACAGCATATTGCTAATTAAACAAACAAAAACAACTTCCAGATTCACCTGTGAAGAGCTTTTTCAGGAAATCAAAGATTAACTGAAGCTTTTCAAGGAATAATAAATAAAAAACAGAGTGGGTTGTTTAAAACTAATAAAGGGTTCATGCTGGGTTAAAAAACATGGCCCAATCTGGTGTAATTCCCATGTGGTGTAAATCTTCATATTTCAGTTGACATCAGTGGAGCTACACCAAGTGAAAATCTGGCCCCATCTATTTTTAATAAATCAAATAATATATCTAGCGCTTTCATCTGTAGTTTTCAATCTTGCCTATATTATAAAATACATTACATTATTAAAATTGAGAATTTAAAAAAAATGTAATTTACTTGTGCTGTTAAGTTCTGTCCCTCTTGTGAGTGGAAATAGACAAATCATCTTTTACTTTCAGGTTCTCATCTACTAGGCTAACATTTGTATTGCAAACAAAAATGTTTGTGTTTATGAATTTTTTTCTTTTACAAACTCATTGTAATTTTTTTAATTTCATGAAAACCTTTATTTGGGTCAACACTTTTTTTTTTTTTTTTTTTTTTTGGTCTGTCATGCAAAGCACTTTTTTTTTTCTTTCTTTCTTTAAACCTAAGTTTTGTGCCAACCTGACTGTGGGTGTGTAAACACTTCCCTGAGCTGTTCATAATTCAAACATTGCTCTCTTGGGCTAGTGCATTGAGAACCTCAATGTGAAATTGACTAGTCAGTTTACTTCAAGTTTCTAACCTATTTTTCTTGTCTATACTAAGCAAAATGGGGGGAAAACAGATAGTGAAATGTAAACTAGGCTACTTTAAAATAGAGAGAATTTTAAAAAATTTATTAATGGTAATTTAGTAAAAAAAATTCTTGTTTTGTTTTTGAAGATATGATTAACCTGGTCATATCTGTTTTTTAAATAATCATATTTTAGAGTACAAATGTGTGCTAGCTTTTAATATCTGTTCAGGAATTTTCCTGTCTCTTCAATATGATTGGGAATCACATCATGGTAAATTGATGAAAATTGGAGCTATGTAATTTCACTCTTTGAAAAGTGAGGGGGGAAAACTATGTGATCCATGAGGACAACATGCTATACTGTGAGGGTACTGCTGTAAATAAAGAGAGATTCTGACCTTAACTTCTGCAGCAGTGCCTATTTTAATTGTCTGCAGTACCACTGCAAACTGCGGTCTTGAATACAGTAGAAGGCATATATTCCATCCCAATACTTGCTTTTGGAGGAGGAATTAGTAAAATGCAACTACAGTATTTATTTTTGAGTATGTGAGGGGCTTACATGATTCTGGTTTCTGCATCATAGTTTAAACAAAGACATATGAAAACAAGATCTTTATAATATTCCAGCTTTATTTATTGCATAATATACTGGTATACAATAGAAGATTATGATACAGCTGTACCTCTGGACTAGTTTCATTCCTTTCTCCTCCTCCCTCACTCCTCCAAGCAGGGATGATTTCAATATGGATGATTGCCTAAAGATTGAAAGGAACACAGAAAATAAGAGAGTTTTGAACATAGCATTCTTCTGACTGATATTTTTACATTTGAAATTGTTCTGAAGCACATTTAAATGAAGACTAAAAATGGCTATCACAGCTGGGTGATCATGAAAGAACATCTGCTGTATTGCTGTTCAGACACATGTTCTGAATATCTACTTCACTTGCTGTATTTGTTTTCTCTGACAATGGGCTGGAGATATTTGGAAGTATAGAAGATTGAGAGCACTGAAATGGTAACTCACAGAGTGTTTGAAATGTGAGCTGCAGTTCTGTCACTGGATCTGGTGGTATCAGAGGGAGAGCTAGAAATGGCTGTAAACAATAGCTTGCTGGTTTTGTGAACAAGGTATCCACTGGTTTGTTCTGCATCAGTAATTGTTCCTGTTGTGAAATGCACTGAGAATTAGACTCGTAGGTTTTAAGGCCAGAAGGAACCATCGTGGTCATCTGGTATGACCTCCTGCAAATTGCACAGAACCTCACCTACTCCTGAAATAGACCCCTAACCTCTGGCTGAGTTACTGAAATCCTCAAGTCATGGTTTAAAGACTTCAAGTTACAGAGAATTCCCCATTTGCACTAGTTTAAATCTGCAAGTGACCCGTACCCCATGCTGCAGAGGAAGGCAAAAAACAAACAAAAAACAGGCCAGTCTGACCTGAAGGAAAATTCCTTCCCGACCCCATATATCTGTTGTCTCACTCCTTTCTGCAAAATAGTATGTGTAAGCAGAAGGGAGAACAGACTCTAATACTTGTACGAGTATCCTTAGACACCATCTCAGGTTTGCAGCACAGATGAAGGCATGAAATCTTACATGGATTACACTCTGCTTTTCCTTTAACTATTAATTGTGGAGGGACAGTGTGTGGTTTAAAAAGACCTCTGAAACTATATGCATCAGCATGATGAGGGACTCCATAAACTTACTGTCAAAAGCAATGTTGGATTGCAAGTTTTAAATTATTCTTTGTTGGCACTGACCCTCATTTACAAAATGCTCATATGGTCATCAAAGTCTGGAGCTATAGCATACGCAATATGCATAGCCTTTTGATGATGATCAAATTTGCATTTCTGAAGGACTCTGTGATCACACTAAGTTGCTATTGAGAAGATGACTTTCCCACCTGTTCTACAACAGTCCCTAAACTCTGGGTAGGATCAAAACTCAACCATCTTCTTGGGCTTCAACTTTATATTATCGTATTGCTTAGATGTCTGTTAAAGTCCAGTCCTAGCTTAGATCTGCGCTGTCTACCACTTAGATCCTCTCATCTCAGACTCAAGATACCTCTCTCAGGGCAGACTCATTCAGAAGCACTTCCTCCTCTTTTTTTTTTTTTTTTTTTTTTTTTAATTCACTCCAGTTGCTTGGCCCTCCTTGCTTACTTGAGATAGCTGGCAGATAATGGTATTCAAAGTTAAGTTGTTGGCTCCTGTGTGCTGAGGTGCCACCATGGAGTGAGACCCAGAGTCACCTACAGGTGACCTATTTTAGTGTTTGTTTAAAAAAAAACCTTTTCAGTAGTGTTATTTAATGTATTCATTTTAGCTTGGCTAGCTTGGGGCATCGAGTTGCTCTTATTTTCAAGTCATCATTAAGACAACATTTTTAAACCATGAACCTGCAAAATAGAATTGCTCTCACTTTGACTCCAAAACTCCACAGCTGTGTACACAAACAGGTATTTGCATAGGTAAATTGAGTATTTGAGCTTGCAAACAGATAGGCACATTTCTATTGTGCATAAATATGAGTTCCTGCAAATGTAATGGATATGCATGCAACTGAAAATATAGGGGCTTTAGTGATAATAGAGGTCAGGATATCTGTGCTGCTGCATATTAACATCATGTATATTAAATCTTATAGGCAGCAGATGGTACTGGAGCTTGCATCTGTCAAATAATTTAATGGAACCTTGTCAACAGGGAAAAAAGAGTTTTTATTGATGGCAGCAAAAGGCAAAGGAGCATCTTAACTATCAGAGTAGGGACCACTAGAGTGTATGTTAACATTGCTGTTACAAATTAAGGAGTGAGAGTGTGGCCTAGTAGACAGAGCATTGGACTTGGACTCAGAGGACCTGGACTCTGTTCCCGGTGCTGCTACTGGGTCTAGTGGGTGGGCTTGAGAAAGTCAATTCACCTTTGCATGCCTCAGTTTCCCCCATTTGTAAAATGATGATGATACTGACCTCCTTTTGTAAAGTGCTTTGAGATCTACTGATGAAAAGCACCATGTACTAGGTGGTGGTGGTGGTATTATTATTATTTATTTATTTATTTGTCTTCAAAATAAGACTCTCTTGTCTTGCACAGATCTTCATTAAACTGATCTTCTAATGGTCTCCAACCTTTTAAGCTAGAACAGAGGTTCTCCAATTGTGATTGGTGGAGCACCTGGCTGCTCTTGGTGAGAGTTTCTCCTTCATATATCCAGCAACTAAGTTTTATATTAAAACTGAAAGTGCATAGTGCTTCCCAATATCGCTTGCTGGAATTGCCATATAGGCGTTCTGCAATAGGAAAGGAGGTGTCTACAAGACACTCTGTGGACCGTGTTTCAGTACACTAAGAAAAATTTGAGAGCTCCTGAGCTAGAAGTTGGCCCCAGTAGCACCTTTGCCCAAACCACATAGAATATCACAAAAAAACAAATATTTTCATGCATGCTTTTAAACTTCCTAACTTAAAGTCATGAACAAGCTTTCTTCGTACACGTCTATTCTTCACTGAGGACTGTAAAAGAAACCAAGCTTGATATTTCTGCCTAAGGTCCTGCCCCCAACCTTTCTTATTCATCACCCATCTGCATTCAAGACAGGCTGTTTTTCCTTTCGCTTGCATGCTGCCTGGGTGCTAGCAGCAGGATAAATGAGAGCTCAGGAGAGAGAGTTTTCCTGCTCCCAGCTCCTGTACCCAGCACCAAGGTGTAATCCCTGGCAGCCAGTAGGACTAGTTGCAGGGGAAGTCCTGCTTAGCCCCGTAGCCTTGGGGTGGAGCTGTGACGTTGCAGTCTATATGGTTTTATAAAAATATGATAAGTGAATATAATGTAACTGGGATATGCTTCATGCAAAAGGTCTCTTGTAAGGTATCATTACAAAGCTTATAATCTACTGAGTGTGATCATCCTATTTGTATAAATGTACCACTCTTGTATCTAAAACTAGAAATACAAAATATAACTCTGAGGGCCTATTGTAATTATGCAGAGTGTGGGCCATTAATGGTGGTTTGGAATCTTGATGACTCCCATTAACCAGGACCATTGTCTGCAGATGGCTGTGTTTTACGTGTGACTCTTCCTGTATATATGTGTGCTGGCAAGCTGGTAATGAAGTCTTGCAGTGACATGTGATCATGTCACCTGAACTGGAATCCATCTTTAACCTGGTGCTTTTCCAGTGGAGGGGGGGGGGGGGGTGGAAACCCAGAGGGACCAACGGTTCCCGCCTTATGTGAAAGACATATAAAGGAGTGGAACAGAACAGAGGGGAGAGAAGAGCCATCACGAAGAATCCCCTAGCTACCACTTAAGCTGGAACAAGAGCTGTACTGGAGAAAGAATTGTGCCCAGGCCTGGAAGGTGTCCAGTCTGAGGAAAAAACTTACCGAAACATCTCTGAGGGTGAGATTATCTGTATTCAGTTTGATTAGACATAGATTTGCGCATTTTATTTTATTTTGCTTGGTGACTTTGTTCTGTCTGTTACTACTTGGAACCACTTAAATCCTACTTTCTGTATTTAATAAAATCACTTTTACTTATTAATTAAGAGTATGTATTAATACCTGGGGGAGCAAACAACTGTGCATATTTTTCTATCAGTGTTATAGAGGGTGAACAATTTGAGTTTACCCTGTATAAGCTTTTTGCAGGGTAAAACGGATTTATTTGGATTTAGACCCCATTGGGAGTTGGGCATCTGAGTGCTAAAGACAAGCACACTTCTGTGAGCTGTTTTCAGGTAAACCTGCAGCTTTGGGGCAAGTAATTCAGACCCTGGGTCTGTGTCGGAGCAGACGGGAGTGTCTGGCTCAGCAAGACAGGGTGCTGGAGTCCTGAACTTGCAGGGAAAACAGGAATAGAAGTAGTCTTGGCACGTTGGGTGACAACTCCCAAGGGGATTTCTGTGATCCAACCTGTCACAGGAGCATTCTTAGTTAGTTGGTGGAGGTAGTGCATGTACAGTCCAGTTGGCACATAAGATCTGTGAGAGGAGGGAGAATGTTCAGTTCTGAGGGACTCTTCAATGAATTTAGTGGCTGAACTCTTTTAAATCTATACCGAGCACGTGTGAACTGAGATTTTTCAGACGCTTATAACTTTGCCAAGTTTAAGCAAATTTTCATAGGGACAGCACAAGGCACAGCCCTGGCACCAAGACAAACTCCCTGCCAATTTGCAGGCCCCTGTTCCAAAGCATTAGTTTCTGAACGAAACAGCTGTGGGTTTTTTTAAATATATGCAAAACAATGTATTTTTTCCCCTAACCTTATTCTGAGAAACGGCTGAAGCATTCAGCTGATGCTTCCCCAAAAATTGAGCCTAGGGCAGACACTTGACATGGAAAATTACAGCCCAGATGGTTCGTTTGAAGTTATAACTGGAAAAAGAGAATAATCAAACATGTTAGGCAAATTTAACTATAGGCTTTGCTACCTGCGCTACCTATAATATGACAATTCTCTCTCAATAGATATATCTCCTTTCATTAAGGAGAGGTCAGAGGAAAGTGGAAATACATAGTGCGGCATGTGAATTCATAAAGTCGCTGTATGAGGCTATGATATCCTAGGTGTACCTATGTTATGAGGCTGTGTGTGTCAATCACTTCTTCATTACTTGCAGGCTACCTGTCAGAATGTGCAATGGCAACATTGTAAAAAAGGTCTAACAAGCTGATGCTTTCAGAATTAAAACACCCACACTGTTTTCCCTGTTCAAGGCCTGCTTAAAGCACTACTACTAGCTCTTCTATTCCCTCTGACAAACAAATAATGAAAGACAAAAGCAAACAATTTAAGCACTCTGGGTCAAATTGTGGGTTACTGGGCTGAGCAGCTTTGAAGTAGAGAGAGTAAACAAAGTCAAAACAGCAGAAATTGGAGGCTCACTTTTGCCATTCATTGACATACAGTCTGAAAAATATTGAGTGTCCAGCAGACAAGTGGTTGGCACCTAAAGGGAAGTTTCATGCTATATCTGGATCATACTGCTCAAAAACTGCAGGGTGAATATCATGGAGAAACACCATAAAGCGATACTGGTTCCTTCTGCATTAAGCTCTGCTGTGGTGTCTCCAAAGAAGACAGTAGTGTCAGACGTGACCAGTACACCTGGGAAATGTATTCATCTCACACGTCCCCCGAAAATGTCTCTAGTTTGGTCAGAACAGCAGCCTGTGCTAGTATCAGCGAGCAGGGATGTAAAAGGTGACAGAAAGAGGGACAGGTTCTGGCAATGCAACGTGGTTACAGCTTCCCCTTCTGGGGAGGTGAAAGGGCTCAGCGCTGTTCAAAAAGCAGGTAGAATTAGCCAGTCAGCAGCTTGGAATTTCCTAATGGAGAAAAGGATGTAACAGCTGCCAGTGAAATATCAGCAGAGTCCAGGAGCACAAACACCATCTCCCCCGCATGGGGTGATCACACACACGCACGCTAGGGCACAATGATGGCTCTAGCTGTGTAGGTTATAGACCCCCATTTTGACTGGTGTAAAAGGGTGTGTTCAAAACCTCCCTGCACTAGCTTGGCTGAATTTGGCTCCTTGGTTTTTTGACTTCCCTTATAGTATTTTCAACTTTAATGTATTCGTGTTAGCTTTTGTACTTAATCCAGCCATCTATCTCACACAAGCGAGCAGGTATTTGTATATGTAATTCTTACCAGAACACTTGCACTCTCTTCCTTTGTGACTTCAGAGGTTCTCTAAGCTGATTTGCTTCCCACTGTTTTTCTCCTTTCATTAGAACATCGTGGCAGTGGGAGCTGGGTTTTGTGATGGCCTTCACTGTGGTGATAATACCAAAGCTGCTGTTATTCGACTTGGCCTAATGGAGATGATTGCATTTGCAAAAATCTTTTGCAAGGGACAGGTGTCTATTGCCACTTTCCTGGAGAGTTGTGGAGTCGCTGATCTGATCACAACGTGTTATGGTGGCCGCAATCGAAGGGTGGCTGAAGCATTTGTTAAAACTGGGAAGGTATTGTACCAAGGCCTGTCTTCCTCTCTGTGTGATGGCTAGCATTGCAGAAATCTATGTCATAGGAGCACTAGGTTTAGTGCTGACTTGTTAATATAATACTGTAGTTATACTAGTCACATTGTAATCCATTAACATAGTCTTGTCTCTCCTTTTGTCCTTTAGTATGTTACCATAGAGACAATGTTGCAAAGCTAGAATGAATGAGGCAGTTCCAAAGAGAAGGAGAACTGGAGGTAGGGAGTAGGGGAAAGAGGAAGTTTACACACAAGCATGTAGGTAAATACTGTTATGAAAACCGTAGGCTGCTTTTGGAGGAAGTGTTAGGATCCTGCAATAACACTAGCCAGCTTCTCCCATCAAGTCTTCACGCATCTTAACACTCATGTTGAGTGACTGTTCATTTAAGATTTCAGTTCTACCACCATCAGCTGGGCAAACTTTGGGAGCTGTCTCCCCATGCTGAAGCAGTGGGGTCATGCAGCAGAGGAGAAGACCCTTATCAGGGTTTAATAACCTTCTTATTCAAAATGGTTTCTTAGGTTGGTAAAAAACCTTGTTATGATTAACCTATTTTTTTAATTATTATTATTTTTTTTAAATACTATTAAGTCCATTGAAGAACTGGAGCAAGAAATGCTAAATGGTCAGAAATTGCAGGGACCACAGACTTCGGCAGAAGTATATCGTATCCTGAAGCAGAAAGGAATGGTGGATAAGTAAGTAAGAGGATATGGAGCATTTCTTTTGTTTTGTTTTCCCCTCCATTTTTTAACACTTAGCTTTTTGATCATGATGACTGTTTCCTGAACATAAAAGCAAAAAGGTAAAATGCTGACGAAGTGACTTAAACCCCAACAAAATGCATACATTTTAAAACAGCTAGATTAACGTGACTTTAATATCTATACTAGACCTAATGGAGTGGGAGCCTATATTTAAACACTGAATGCTATGCAATTTAATCCTCCATTTACTCAGAGATATCTTGGTGATCCCTTTTGCTCTAGGCAGGAATAAGGTAATGTAGGAGAGATGAGGTACCCTCGGTTTTAACTTGGAATGTCCTAATCATATGGTTGTGCACCCATGGAAATTCCCATGCAGATAGAAATTCTACTTCCTTACTGCACAGATCTCAGGGATGCCCCTTGCCTCAGCTCTGCTGCCTTTTCCTACTGGCTCTTGTCTACCTCTGAACAGCATGACTCTTGCAGGAGCCTTGTTTCCATTCCCTTCCCCTCCCATCGGCTTCCCCTGGATTGTCCTCCTTATACACACTCCAGGGTTGGGTTATGCAATGTGGACCAGAAAGCAGCATAACTTAATAGAGCCAAAAGCAGTGGTTGGTTGGGTTGGTTTTTTTGTTTGTTTTTTGTTTTTTTTAGGGGGGGGGGGGGAGTTCCAGGGGGGAGTTGGAGTTCCCATGAATGGGCTTCCATGGAGTCAGAAGTTGGTGGAAGACTATGCCACGGAGGCAGAATGTGGATGGCAGCATCGGGCCATGAGTGCAAGTATCTGAGGGGATATGGCCTAGGAAGCATAGTGGCATGTTTGATTTGTCTTTGCCTAGTTTTGACTTTCTTTTACTTTTTTCCCAGAATAATCTTGAGTTTCTCATAAGGGAAGTATTTAGTTTTTTGACAAATTTTGTAGCCATTCCAGATGACTTGCCTAGAATAATTGTCCTGGTGACTATTGTTCTATTAATTGCTGCTGGTTATAATTCAGAAATTAAGATTTGTGGCTACTACCAGAGTAAAAATAAAGACAAAATTAGTATCTTTTTGAAATTGGCAGGGCGGGATGGGTGGGAGGGATACTTCTGAACTCAGGGCCTGATCCTGTGAGGTGCTCCGCATCTTTCATGGTCTTGCTAAGTGCCCTCACCTCCCACCAACTTCACTAGGAGTTGATGGTGTTCAGCACCTTGCAGGGTCGGGCCATGAGAGAAAAGCTGCATCGGTTTAACAATGCTTGGTCCAGGTTATAGTCTCTGGAATGTACTGTAAGTATATCCTGTTGACCTTAGTCAATCAACCATGCTATGTTTCTGCATCGGCTGTTTGGCCATTGATTTGTACAGCTTAATAGCGCTTATTCCAAATCACTTAGATGAAACTGCATACAAAAATTGTAAGATATGTCTAAAGGATGGCAGCTCAGTGCTTATACACCTTGACAAATCAAAAAGGAAAATACAGCATCTAGTATATTGGTTTTTGGTGTTTGCTAGCCGACAGAGGAACTGAAAACTTCTGAGGCAAAATTCCACCATTTAATCCATATTCACAACTACCCCAATAGCCTGCCTGCAAAACTGGTTGGTGTACTTCTGGAGCAATGTTAGGGACTCAGTTTCAGGTTCTTTTCAGTATGTGATGCATTAGTTCTCACTGGTAAGTTATTGGAATGCAATGAAGAGTGAACTCCCTGATGCAAAAGGGAAATACCTTATCTGCATAAGATTATAACTCTCACAGCAAAACTAATAAACAAGGGAATTGTTTGTCAAGCCTGATGTATCTTCTTGTTAGTTTCATATATAACTTAAACATATAAACAGGCATTTACTTAAGGTCTATGTTAACTCACAATATTGCAGAACTGTAAATAAACAATAAACTAAAATATAAAGCTGAGCTTCTTAATAAACCCTGTAAACAGAGAGACGACCCAGTAGCTTTCTTGCTGGTAAAATGTGTTGCTTATCTCCAAGGAAAGGGAGCCTTGTTATTAAAATTCTGTTTAACTGACCAGCTGTATATAATGGCTGCTTTCATCTCATAGAAGGGTCAGAAGCATGGATGTTAGCTTTGATATTGTGGTTCTTTCCTTTGTAACACCTAGTTTGTGGTAAACTAGAATCCTGTAACTTAGTATTTCCTGATACAAAACAAAGCAGGTTATCCTGATGGCATTTATTCAAGAGATTCTGCATGTGCCTGATTCCTAAAGCCATATGTGGTCTGTGTTTAGTAAAACTTAGAATGTGTTTTCTTCATCTCTTCCTTTTTTGGATGAGGCAAAATCACAAAAATGAACAGTTTCATTTGTTGATTGGCAGTCCCTTCTAAAAATTATTTTTGGCAGTTTTTAAAGTACAATTTTTTTCATGCACCATCCGCTTTTCAATGTTTTAGTACTTGCTCTAAAAATAAGGCACATAAGTCCTATCTCTGCAATATATGCACAATTAAGCTGGTTGGGGGAAGAAAGCTGTTTAGAACAATTGCTTTCAATACTTACTATTTGTAATGCTCTCTTAGACATCTTCAAATAACTTTATTTTTTTATTTTTCTGCTTTTCCATTTGGCAAGCACAGAGCTGAACGCAGCAGTTTTTTTTAATCTAGATGACCCGAAGTAGGCTATTGTTTACTTCTCTGCTTTTGTCCTTATCCTAAAGTGTAATTTTAAAAACTCATGCAAATTTTGGCTGGATGCATTCTTGGACACCCTGTGTGTAAAATAGTCAGTATTTTTGGATTGTGTCAGTTAGTGAAGTTATTTCCAGCTTGCTACTACACAGACCCCCTTCTCATTCCCACGATTGCACCTATTGGATGCTGAATGATCCTTTTTTAAGGGCATTGGCTTTTTAATCTAGCCTTCAAACATTTGCTTAAAAACTGTGTAGTACACTCTGTTGCTTTTAATATTTTAAAATGTAGGGTTGAAAGGCTAGTAAGGGTAGAATTTAGGCCCCAATCCTGCAAACTTCTGTGCAGATGCATAGATCTTTATGTCATATGGAGGCACGTAGAAGTCAGTGATACTCAACAGAGTTGCACTTAGCAGAATCAGCATGTATATTTACCATGTAAGTTGGCTATAAAACTCTTTATCTGAAAGGTAGTTGCAGAACTAACCCCTTTAATGTTCCCAGATGCACATTTCATATGTAGTATACATGCTGTTCCTGCCTGTAGTATTGTCGTCACCATTAGCTTAAGCATTGTCATTTTTTCACTAAAGTGCTTCTGAATTGTGCTCACAGAAATATTCTCTGTGATGGAGAGCAATAAGTTGGTATTAAAATGTTGTTTGAAACAATGGTCCCATCTTAAATCAAGTAACTTCTCTGAACATCCTGATAACTAGCAATGCAATACCTGTGCCCATTTGAAGCATACTTTTGCTTCATGCAAATACAATATGTCTTGTTCCCGTCTCTAGTAATGGTCACACATAAAAGGACATTGTGAGGTCAATTTTAGGCTTAAAATATAAGATTTTATATTTAAAAACAAAAATCCCCTAAGGCCAACAGAAATTTTTTTTTTAATTCCTACAAAAAGTTTTGCATTGATTTTAAATGTTGCGTTTTGGTGCTTGCAGCTTAAACACTGCAGCCTTTGTTTGAGATCTAGAAAGTGAAATTGACTAGGTCTGTTTTCATTGTCCACACTGAATATAAAAATAAATACATTTAGATTTTTAAAAATTCTTTGTTTTAATAGTCTTTTAATGTCAGTGAAACACACATGGAAGCTTTATTTTTGAAAATATGACCAACTTAAAAATAAATTAAATAAAAAGTCAGCCTCCTATTTATTTTAAGGATCCTAAAACCCATACTTAACTTTACACTCTTACATTTGAAAATTTTGGTCCATGATTTTTATGTGATGGGATCTCTTAAAAATGGTGATAGCCTAATTTTTTTTTATTTTTTTTTTTTACATTTGATCATTATTCAGAAAGGTTGATGATCTTTTCTGTTTGTAGCTGAGCATGTGATAAGATGATTGCAAAAAAGATAGTGGCAAGCATTTGTTTTAATTTGTGAAATAAGTGAACTGCCAAGGTATGCATAACAATGTTGCAGGATCCAGTATGGTTTGATAATGATCAGGCTTTTGAGGGCCTGACATATTTCAGAAATGTATGTAGGTATTGTATATATTCTGCACTCATCACCATAGCATGAGTGCCTTGTAAATTCTAAAAGAAACACACAGATTCTCAGGTGCTCTCTTCTCTACCTAACAAGACATTATAGAGTAATTTGATGTTGCTTTTTACTTTTTTCTTTGTTCTTTTCTTTGCTAGGTTTCCACTGTTCACTGCCGTATATCAAATCTGCTATGAAGGGAAACCTGTCCAAGAGATGATATCCTGTCTTCAGAGTCATCCAGAGCATATGTAAAATGAATTGTGCAATTATACTAATACAGCTTCCGCCTTTCAAATTCATATTTGGATTCAAGTGGATGTAAACATTAGGCAACCATATGAATGTATATGAATTTCTGTAGTTTTTTTGACACAATTTAAAATTGTAATGTAGTGTCGGATTGGTGGCTGTCATTTTACTGGCTAAAAAGCAGATGTTTTAAGATCTACAATGAAAAACTTGCTCTCTCTCTCTCTCTCGCTCTCTCTCTCTCTCTCGCTCTCTCTCTCTCTCTCTCTATATATATATATATAGAGAGAGAGAGAGTGCAAGTTTTTCATATATATATGTCTTGTACTATAGAAACACAAATAGATGCATACATATTATATAGATATATAATATGTATGCATCTATATAATATGTATGCATCTATTTGTGTTTCTATAGTACAAGACATAAACAACATTTAGTAATCTTT
Source organism: Chrysemys picta bellii (assembly GCF_011386835.1). Taxonomy (NCBI): domain Eukaryota; kingdom Metazoa; phylum Chordata; order Testudines; family Emydidae; genus Chrysemys; species Chrysemys picta. The sequence continues at coordinate 77,996,126 of NC_088792.1, forward strand.
CATTCTGAAATTCCTCTCTCATTAAAGACCCAATCCAGTGCACACTAGAAACAATGGAAGGAATCCCGCTGGCTTCAATGGGAATTGGATTGGGCCCTGATAGCCCCAATAGCACTAGCTATGTCTACAAACACTTGATTTTACTTGGTGTGTATTACAAAGACTTTTTACATGTTTGCATGCTTTTTCGTGATAGTTACTTTAAGCAATATTAATGAAAAGCTAGTTGTAGCAGTTATTCAAGGAGGGAGTAAGGGAATGGCATTTTAAGTAACTACATTTAACAATATCATATGATTTTTAGACAGTCTCAAAATATTGGACTAGTTCAAATCAATTTTTAAAGGGTATTTAATCTTTTAAGTGTAACATATTTTAAAAGGGTACATTACCTCCCCCTCCGTTTTTATCGCTTTCAGTTTTGTATTTCTGCGTTTCTCTCTTTCTCTTGCTGTTCTCGAATTCTATTAGGAAGGACAAGCAGGAGGGTTTTACCAGCACAGACTCTAGCATACGGACCCTATGGTTCATCCAGGTGCTGTGTTATTCCATTTATTTTATTTTAGGCCCATTTTTGTGGCAGCCACTGCCCAAAACTGTCACGCTCTTCTAGCTTAACCTTCAGCTGCATACCACACATTGGGGGAATTCCCAGTACTTCAAGTTTGTGTTGTCTGTTGTCAAATGAATTGTACTCCATGCATTCATTTCAGTGCCTACCAGTGCCTGATGTGTCAACTGGTCTCTATTGACTCAATCCAACTTCTACTGAAGTAAATGAAAAAGTTCCCATTCTTTAATTTGAAAGACTTCTGTGGGGATTGGATCAAGCCCTTTCTGACCAATCTGCCTGAAAGCTTCTCCGAGTCCATGCTGCCTCTCTCTGCTCCCCTTAAGGAAGGAGGGACTGAGAAAGGTTATGGAGGAGGTTAATTTGAGTGCTTCTATTGCACAACTGTTGGGGTACAGCTGGAATATCCCTTTTAGGAACATTTTGAGGAGAGATGGGGGGGATGGCTGGATCTTTCTGGCTCATGATTTTATTTTATTTAAAAGAAAAAAATAAATCAAGCCTTGAGGAACAGGCATATGTCTGGGCACATGAAGGGACAACCCATAGTTGAGACCTGGGGAATAAGGTTTGTCTAGAGACTGATAGAGGTCAGCACGGAGCTAATAAGAGAAGTCTCTTGCTATTTGGAATACATATTCCTAATCCCGGAGCAAGATAGGGATTGATTACTACTTGCTGTTACCAGCTGTGTTGTTTACAGGCCAAGAGCTTTGAGCATGAAGCCTTTATGAAGCTTTACGATGTCAAGGTATAGGCCTAGGAGTAGCAGTCACCCTTGCTTAAAGTGCATTATACAGCTTTGGATATTTTTTACTCTGAAATAAGAAAGAGCAGTAAGGCAGCTTCATGTAAACAGAAAAATATTTCGGAACAGGGGCTGGTATTTTTCATTTGCCAAACCAACCATTATGTTTTAAATTATTTTTAGAAGATCATGTGAACGTCTACAAATATGCAGGGCTATAAAATATCATTTTATTGGGGATGTTTTGTCTTATTTTTCTGAACATGGTGCTGAGTAATGAAAAGGGTCAGGAGTTAGTTTGAAATGTATGAGGCAGTGGGATTTTGAGAATTAAAATCTCTGATAGAACTGGTCTGTGAGAAATTATTTGTGCTCAGACCATTTAAAGGCTATTTTAGTAGTTGGAAACATTGATATATTAACGCACATATGAAGCATACACTCCCCATTACAGCATAACTCGCAATGGGTTTGTTTATGTTAAATTATACTTTTAAAAAAACACCAAATTGGGTGGATTTGCCTTTGTATTTTATTTTTATTCTATAGTATGTAGAATAATACAATTTTGTAAGATCCACAAAGGGCTATATAAGCTAAAAGTGGTGAATTATATGTACTGTAGCATGGTTTTTTTATTATTTGTTTATTCTCATGCTCTTTCCTCCACATAAGGAGTTGAACATTTTTAGATCTCCTTTTTTATGTAAACCCCGTCAGTGACCGAGCCAGAGGGAGGTTTGTTTATTGAATCATTTTCTCAAATCTACAATCCACTCACTTTCTCCCTCCCCCTCCCCAATAAAATGCAAAACTTCTGTAATTAAGGAATTTATCTTGTTTTCATTTCTGTAGATATTTATTATTCCACCATTTCTACTTTTGTTGTTGTTGTTGTTGCTTGAGAACTTTTGGCTTGGCATTATTTTTTTCATTAATATTTACTACTAATTATGATATTGTGATATAAATATCAGCACTAAAGGATAAGGGCACAGTCCTGTGAACACACTTTCACTTGCTACTGGGTGTAGTCCCATTGAAGAGACTCTGCCCAATAATAAGGTGGTTTTTTTTCAGGATCAGGTCCTAAATTTTTATCTTTCTTGACTAATTTATAAACAAAAATCACTAAGGGAACTGCATTCAGTTTTCTAATAGTACCTAACTAGCCCATTACACATCTACTGTATTGTTTAAGGATTGAAAATGGATACCCCTTTGAAAGCTTAGTACAATAAATATTTTGTCTTGAAATCACTTGTTTTTAATGTTCATTTTTTATCACCAGGCTTTCGTTCTCTTGTTGGCACCAAAGATGTAATCAGGATAGATATCTGAGCCTGCCGTACAAGGGGCTAGAGTAGTTTACTAATTGTCATATAAGCATCAGTGTTTTCATTTCATTCATCAAAAGGTAATAACAAAATGTTTTTTAAGTACATCAGAAGCTGGAAGCCTGCTAAACAACCAATGGGGCCCCTCGATGACCGAGATACAAAAGGAGCACTTATAGACGATAGTCATTGCAGAGAAACTAAACAAATTCTTTGCTTCAGTCTTCACGGCTGAGGACGTTAGGGAGATTTCCAAACCTGAGCCGGCTTTTGTAGGTGACAAATCTGAGGAACTGTCACAGATTGAAGTGTCACTAGAGGAGGTTTTGGAATTAATTGATAAACTTAACATTAACAAGTCACCGGGACAAGATGTCATTCACCCAAGAGTTCTGAAAGAACTCAAATGTTAAATTGCGGAACTATTAACTAGGGTTTGTAACCTGTCCTTTAAATCGGCTTCTGTACTCAATGACTGGAAGACAGCAAATGTAACGCCAATATTTAAAAAGGGCTTTAGAGGTGACCCCGGCGATTACAGACCGGTAAGTCTAACGTTGGTACCGGGCAAATTAGTCGAAACAATAGTAAAGAATAAAATTGTCAGACACATAGAAGAACATAAATTGTTGGGCAAAAGTCAACATGGTTTCTGTAAAGGGAAATCTTGTCTTACTAATCTATTAGAATTCTTTGAAGGGGTCAACAAACATGTGTGACAAGGGGGATCCAGTGAATATAGTGTATTTAGATTTCTAGAAAGCCTTTGACAAGGTCCCTCACCAAAGGCTCTTACATAAATTAAGTTGTCATGGGATAAAAGGGAAGGTCCTTTCATGGACTGAGAACTGGTTAAAAGACAGGGAACAAAGGGTAGGAATTAATGGTAAATTCTCAGAATGGAGAGGGGTAACTAGTGGTGTTCCCAAAGAGTCAGTCCTAGGACCAATCGTATTCAACTTCTTCATAAATGATCTGGAGAAAGGGGTAAAAAGTGAGGTGTCAAAGTTTGCAAATGATACTAAACTGCTCAAGATAGTTTAAGATCAAAGCAGACTGTGAAGAACTTCAAAAAGATCTCACAAAACTAAGTGATTGGGCAACAAAATGGCAAATGAAATTTAATGTGGATAAATGTAAAGTAATGCACATTGGAAAAAATAACCCCAACTATACATACAATATGATGGGGGCTAATTTAGCTACAACAAATCAGGAAAAAGATCTTGGAGTCATCGTGGATAGTTCTCTGGAGATGTCCACGCAGTGTGCAGAGGTGGTCAAAAAAGCAAACAAGATGTTAGGAATCATTAAAAAGGGGATAGAGAATAAGACGGAGAATATATTATTGCCCTTATATAAATCGATGGTACGCCCACATCTTGAATATATACTGGCACTAGAAAAGGTTCAGAGAAGGGCAACTAAAATGATTGGGTTTGGAACGGGTCCCATATGAGGAGAGATTAAAGAGGCTAGGACTTTTCAGCTTGGAAAAGAGGAGACTAAGAGGGGATATGATAGAGGTATATAAAATCATGAGTGATGTGGAGAAAGTAGATAAGGAAAAGTTATTTACTTATTCCCATAATACAAGAACTAGGGGTCACCAAATGAAATTAATAGGCAGCAGGTTTAAAACAAATAAAAGGAAGTTCTTCTTCACACAGCGCACAGTCAACTTGTGGAACTCCTTACCTGAGGAGGTTGTGAAGGCTAGGACTATAATAGCTAATAGCATTTAAAAGAGAATTGGATAAATTCATGGAGGGTAAGTCCATTAATGGCTATTAGCCACGATGGGTAAGGAATGGTGCCTCTAGACTCTGTTTGTCAGAGGGTGGAGATGGATGGCAGGAGAGAGATCACTTGATCATTACCTGTTAGGTTCACTCCCTCTGGGGCACCTGGCAGTGGCCACTGTCGGTAGACAGGATACTGGGCTAGTGGACCTTTGGTCTGACCCAGTACGGCCGTGCTTATGTTCATTTATAAATTAAATTGTTTTACTAGCACAGTCTCGAGTCGGGCCAATCAAATAAAACAAGATGTTCTCTGCGGTATGAACTGCATTATCGTCTTTAGTTCATATAACTACTGTGTCATCCACTAGAGGTCGCTGCTGCACCAAGTTCTACATGGTCTGCTGTAGATTGCATGTTTTCTCTTTAACGTTTCCTTGAAGCTCTTCGGTGCCTTGTGCAAATAAATTCTCCGTCTTGTTATTTGAGGTTGAGGAGATGCACAGGTTCACCCCCATCTCGTGCAGCATAGAATGGATGAATCTACTGGAGGGGAAAGGAGAAGCTTGCCAAAGTAATTGACATCCCACTAAAACAGCTAAGGCCCCTACATGCAAACACTACTCAGCTGACACCTCACCATAATGTGTTAGGCACAGGACAGCAGTTGTATTTATGTCATCCTGTGACCATCCTTTGCAGGGTGGGGAAAAAAGCTCCTATTAGAATAGATGCTGATCCTGTCCTCATTAACTGGGACACAGTTTACTGTGAACTTTCTTCCCAAGTTGGAAATGGCTCACTTACAGGCAGGGAGGCAATGGCAACATGGCTCCTAATGAAGTTGTACTCATGAGAGGGGAGTGAGCACAGGGTCTTTCCTTGATCTCTGGACAGTTCTGTGATGCATCGGCCCACACACCTTGAAAATCCCATGTCACTTGATGGGATGAGTCAGGAACTAAACCTTATCAACTCATAGAATTTCCTACTTATTGTTGTCCCACCTCCCCGTGAGTTTTCTGAAGAGGAGAATCCAGCCTCACAGTGACAATTTACACTATGATGCATGGAAACACTGGGATTAACAGGAATGTAGGTTTCTTCAGCAAGCAGAATAACATAATAGCTCAATCTTATAGCACCTGTTATCCATAGATCTCAAAGCACTTGACAAAGGAGGTCGGTATTATTACCTCCATTTTAGAAATGGGGGAGGAGGAGAAACTGAGGAACGGAGGGGACGTGACTTACCCATGGTCACCAGAAAGCCAGTGGCGGAGCTGGAAATAGAGCCCTGGTCTCCCGAGTCTGCCTCCTAAACTCAATCCACTGGACCCCATTGCTGCAAAGCCACTGGCCATTTTGTGGTAAGCAACGCTGAGCTAGCTTTGTAATCAACGGCTCAGAATGGTGTGGCTACTTTTTTTGTTTTTTGAAAGGGTGCCTGAGACTAATTGGTAAAACCAATCTCCATATGTCCAGAAAGTGTAATCCAAGTACAATGGGCCTCCTAATTACAGGGAGGCTAGGTGCATAGGAAGGCAGAAACCACAGCAGAGAATTAGACTGATAAATATCTTTTTCTATAAATGTCATGTTCCTATGGTTGGTGTTTGTTTCTTGTTTTATCAGCCCTTGTAAATCAGTTCAGGTACCTTCTTCATTTGTCTCAGCATAAATAAGCTGGGTACTGACTCAAGGACATGAAACATGCCGACCAAATTACAGCTCTAAAATTCAGGCAGATGCCCAACGTGACAAATGAAACAGCAGCCTCAGTTTTCCTGTTCTGCTGCTTGTTCAGAGCATTCCCATCTTCGCATAAATAAATAATTCCCACCTTGGATTTTAGTTCAAGTTGGCAGTCATGAACCAAGTCAGTCGACATTGCAGTTTGTCTTCAATGGAAAATAAAAAACATTCTCCTCAACATATATAGCATTTGTTTTCTGTTGGAAGAAATTGAAAAATTACCTTTCTTGGTCTGTCTTCTGACCACCGTCTACTTCATTTCTCATACAGTTTGCCATTAGCTGACGGACAATATGAAATGTGAGAACAAAAAGATAACGTTTCTATTTTGAATAATGTATGGGATGAGCATCTGCCTTCACTTCCACAAAAAGCAAATGAAAGGCTGCATAGTCTAGAAATCAGATTGGACTCCGAGTTCTATTCCTGTTCTTCGCTCTCTCGCTCTAAGACCCTGAACAAGCCTTTAAACTCTCAGTTTTGGTTGGCCTAAGTCTGCTCCCATTTAAGTCAATTCTAAAACTCCTATTCATTTCAGTGGGAGCACAGTTAGTCCAATCATGAGCACGTTTGAAATTCTTACTTTAACATCTCTGTGCCCATTTCTAAAAGCAGGGATAATACCTACTTCAGAGGAGTGTTGTTCAAATTAATTGTAAAAGCATTCTGAGCTGCACAGGTGGTGTACAAATATGAGTTTGTACATCAAGTGTTTTATATACATAAATCACTAGAAACAGAATAAATTGTTGGTTTGAGTTGTGCATTTTTACTATAAATAGCTCTTTCAATGTAGTAGTTTGTTTAGTATAACTTCTGTCCTGAATAAAACATGTCTTAAAACTACTTCCTGATAAGATCCACAACCAAAAACAGTTATGGAAGGGTTTTTTTGTTTGTTTGTTTGTTTGTTTTTTGTGTTTGTGCATTCTAAATTCATTGTTCAAGACACTGATTCCCTGTATTTTAGCTGTTAGTGAATGTGAACAGCCTGTGTTCGGACATACAAGTTTCAAATTCCAATCATCACCTGTTCATTATAGCCCATATTAAATTCCTTGATTTTAGCCATGCTGGTCTTTTTAAACTTGGGCGTTTCCATTTCCTGTGATCACTATAGAATCATTTTGAATCCTCCACTGCTATTCTTTAAAGCAACTCCAACCTGGCTCCATTTTTACACACCAGGTGCTTGTGTGTGCTATTTTTACATGGGTAGTTTTGCACACTGTTGCTTGTGAAAGAATATCTTTAAGATAAAGTCCTTTTTCTGTGTACAGGTTTGTCAGTAAACCTCTGATAGTATACATATACAAATAATTTGCACAAGAAATTCTATAGTTTGTGCTCATAAGTGAGTGTGCACAAGTTTTGTGTAGTCACAGATGCCAGCATGAGGGCCCCTGTCTTTAACTGCTAGCAATATTCATATTAGCAATATTGTAAAAGTTCATTTAAAGTTTTTCACATTTCTTCAGGGGCAAAGCCACTGTGCACAACCCCCACTCAAGAACCATCCTTCATTCTCTCCCAGTAACCCACAGTCTTCCCACCACCTTATTTGGGAGCATTGCTACTATTATAGGTGGAAATAGGTAATTGTCATGCCAACTCCCTGCCTTCAACACACACACTCTCCCTACTGCCAAAGCTCTACACTACCCCACATTCTCTCTTGGAAGCAAAATATATCAAATCCAGGTAAAGGTTCTCTTTTTTTAAGGGAGTTCATTACTGGGCTGTCTTACCTTTTCCCTAAACCTAGTTTTACAAAAGAAAAATGTCAGATCTCCTCCTCTATCATGATGGCCCTAAGGCTTTCTGGGTGATAGATGGCTTCTTGAAGGTGCCTTTGTATTCTGGTGGCTTTAACAATATATCTGACATCACACAATGAAAAGCTGGCAGTGTATCTCCTAAGAATAGTTGTTACATGACAATGGAACAGTTTACAAATGTCTGAGATGCCTATTAAACATAAACAATTCACAGGTTCAGCTGCAGAAAACAGACAGTGGATTTTTAGAAAGTGTGGAAGGAACTAGAATTCAAGTCAGATCTAAGTCAGACAAATAATTCTGCCACTGTTTGCTATGGAAGCGTTCAATAACATGCAGATATTTATAAGGCACTGGGCAAACATTAAAGTACAGACTCTAAATATGTAAATCCTCAGATCATAGCTCAGTTCTTAACACCTTGTTTCCCAATGCAACCTGTTCATTTCCTCATTGAGCAATTTACTTCTTATGTTAGAGCCCCATTATTTTACAAAGAAAGATTAAGCAATGTTTACTATTACATTTGATTTTAAGTGCTCATAGTACACAGTAGGAAGTATTCCAACAGACCGAGTCCAGAGTAGGCTGCTATGTGCTATAGGCATATAAATGGAGCCATCTTTGGATCCATCGTGTCTTCGAATACCGGCCCAATTTTCAAACCCTGTATTTGGATGTTCTAATTGATACTTAGGTATAACAAATGTATTTGCATTTAGATTTCCTGTCAAAAAGAGAGACAAGGATGCCCACATTTTAAAACTGGGACTCACATCTGTTTTGCAGCTTTAATAATGATTCTCTTCTGCTTTGCGCTGTTGTTTTTCTCAGCACCCTCAAGCTTAGTTGTTGTAGCAATAACATTGATTAATCTTTGCTTTGCTGTGCTGGTCTTCTTCTGTGTTGGGTTTCTTCAGCCTGAACTTTTTCCCAGGCTGTGGCCTTCTATAGAGTAGCAACTGGTTTACTACCAGTGTCTAAATCTGTACAACTAAAAAAAGGTAGGCACATCAATATCTCCATGTGGCTTATTATGTTGTCTCTGATTCACCTGGTAAGCATGGTAACAATGTAGAATCTAAGACCATCTGAAATTTGAATTCCCACTGTTGATTTGCATCCTTCTCCCATCCACATCTTCATTTTTCTCCCCCAGTATCACAGCCCCATTGTACTTGGCCCTGCACAACCATGTAGTAACAGAAAGTTCCTGCTGTGACATGTTTCTCATCGCTATAGGCAATCTCTGCATGTTAGGGTTTGAGACACGTTGGCAAATCAGTGTGGAGAAGGTTGAACTGCTTTTGCCCAGGTTGTATCTGTAAGTAAATAGGACTTTAACTTCTGACATTTTTCACACGCACTAACATCATTTATTTTAGGGTGGCGGGGAAAGAATTCAGTATATTGCTTTTACTGGGGAGCGGTAAGAAAGTCTGAGTGAGTAAAAGAACATATACTAAAATGTGTAGACAAAAAAGTGGTTGAATCTAGCCCCCTTTTGGTTTGTGATCATGTACTGCCTTGCAATAAAAGCCTAGCCTGGATATGTATTCTTCAAATCTCTATCCCAACAAAGGTAAAGGTACAAACAAAGGAGGTGGAGTTAACATTCATTTATGCATGTGAGAGGATTCATGAACACTTTATAGACAAAAATGTAGTGAGATCAGAACTCTTTGGATTATTTTTTTCCTTTGTATCACAGTCCAAGTAAAATATGTGCATACAAATCCAGATGGGGTGGTCATAGAAAATTGTAAACTCCCTGGGTGAATATGCATTTTCTGTGTCATGCACACTGCTGTTAACAAGTGATAAATATTAGTAAGATGTACTGGCTATAGCTATATTTCATTATACTGTGATTTTGTCAGATCTAAGCTAACTAGTGTTGGGTCTGGTCAGTTACTGGTGGGACCTCAAGTCAAAGCTAGGATGCTGTGTTTGTGATTTAGCGGACGATACTCATCCCTAACACCCTCGGTCTATGCTAGCCCTTTTCCCTAAATGTTTCCACTGTTGTTACTACACTGATGGGAGCCCTAGTGTAGACAAAGCACCAGCAATCATAGTTACTTAAACGACTGTGTGTCTGACCCAGTGATTAGAATGCTAGTGGCCACTGGTGCCTAATCCACATTGATGCTCCTGCTGTTGCTGCCACTGGTCAAGGTTGGATGGTAAGAATGTTTAGAAAAGGGACAGATTCCCTGATGTATTTCTGGCTCCTTTGGGCTTGTCCTCACTACAGGCTAAATTGGCACTGCTGCAATCGATGCAGCAGGCATCGATTTACCAGTCTGGTGAAGACACAATAAGTTGATGGGAGAGAGCTCTGTACACACACACACACACACACACACACTGTATTAGCAAAAGTGTTGTAAGCAAGACTTGAGAAGTAATTCTTCTCTTCTACTCCACGCTGATTAGGCCTCTACTGGAGAATTGTGTCCAGTTCTAGGCGCCACATTTCAGGAAAGATATGAACAGATTGGAGAAAGTCCAGAGAAAAGCAACAAAAATTAATAAAGGTCTAGAAAACATGACCTATGACCTATGAAGACTGAGGGGGGGCATAACAGTTTTCAAGTACATAAAAGGTTGTTACAAGGAGTGGGGAGAAAAAATATTCTTCTTAATCTCTAAGGATAGGACAAGAAGCAATGGTCTTAAATTGCAGCAAGGGAGGTTTAGGTAGGACATTAGGAAAAACTTCCTAACTCTCAGGGTGGTTAAGCACTGGAATAAATTGCCTAGGGAGGTTGTGGAATCTCCATAATTGAAGATTTTTAAGAGCAGGTTAGACAAACACCTGTCAGAGATAGTCTAGATAATACTTAGTCCTGCCATGAGTGCAGGGGACTGGACTAGATGACCTCTTGAGGTCCTTTCCAGTCTTATGATTCTATGATTACTTAACAGCAAAAATACTTAATTTTCAAGTTTAACACTTTAGGCTTGAAAGTACAATGATAGCCCCTGATTTATCTCTTAAATACAGGATTCCTGCTTTCACTAACCAGTCACAATTTTTTGTTAAGCTACAGAGGGAATTTTGGAAAGATTAGTTTTAAATTGAAAAAGCATTATAGTCTGAACTGTGGGGTTTGAGCTGATTAGTAAAAATGTATTGAAATACTGTAGGCAGATGCCACAAAACAGCTGAGCTTCAAGTATTTCAGATTTCTTTTTTGTTTTGCTATTTATGAACTAACACAGAGGGTTTATTGTGCCTGCTTCAGTTCAGAATTGCTAGTTCATTATAATGAGTTCATGGCTTTTTCTGGCATAGTTTGTTTTCTTAATGCCATTCTCATCCAACTGAAACTTACTGCTGAGGTAGAGTGAAATCCTAATCCCCTTGTGCCAGCCAGGCATACACAGGAGATAGTTCAGAGTGAGGGTTTGGGGGATAGCATCCTCCATTCTCCCTCCACCCCGAAACTCAGAAGCTGGTGGTGAAGAACCTGAGTAGCTGGACTGCTGTTGCTATAGCCTATTGGCCTGCTGTTCTCGGCCTATATCTGCCACAGCTTTCCCTTCTGCAACACTGATTTACTTCCCATGCCCATCCAGCACTCCCACAGCCTCCCATTCTGTGCTCCTGTGGGGAGAAATGCTGAAGAACTCTTCCTGGCTCACTCATGTATGGTTCTGTTGCTCTAAATTTGGCCCATTCTTCTTCCTGGAGGATTTAACTATAGATAATTTATTTAAATATATTTCACCTTCTGATAAGACATTCAAACAAGATTATCTTAAAACATCCTGATTCTTTCTGTTATTATGCATGAGGATCATTTATTAAACGCCGTTTGTTTTTTCTTGTAATTATTAGCAATGATTATACTTTTTTTAACTGCTTCACCCTGCCCATTAGCATATTGCTTCATAATCCTCTCAATATATTCCTGCGTACACAGGCAAAAACTGTCATAACAGGCTTCTAGGTTGGGAGGTTACTTGAATACAAGGCCTAATTAAAGAAGCATTTGTCCACTGTTGAATTATCCTTTCTAATTTTTATTTTTCTCCTATTACTTGATGCTATGTGAATAATGAACAGAGAAATAGGATCTTCCTGAATACTACTTCACCAAAATAGAAATAGTATAATATAATAAGAAAGAATAGCAGTTTGGTGGATGACCTGCATCTGGCCACAAAACGATAGCTCAGAGTCCGACTGTCTGACCGAATGCCTCTGAAGTGGGTGAACAACAAAACATTATTTATCTAATCTTGAATTCAGAGAAGTACACAAAATTCATCGCATAAGTTATTCATTGACTATGTTTGTGAATTGTTCACCCAGCTCGAATAGATAACCTTTACAAATATTTTGTATTGATTTTTTTTTAAATCACATCTAGCAAGTCAGTAAGCTGGGTGCAAGCAAACGTGTTTTAATACCACTAAACATATACATCTGGAAACAAAGCATGTAAGCCATACTTGCAGGATGGGGGACTCTATTCTGGGAAGCAGTGACTGAAAAAGATTTGAGGTTGATGGTGGATAACACTGCTCTATAGCCAAAATGCTTCTGAAATAAATGTAGTCAAACTTTACTAATTCTGGGTCACTGAGAATGAAAATGATGCTTAAAATTGTTGATTGGCTCTAGTTTTCAAGATATGCTATTGGGTCAGTATATACGACCCTTGACTTGGGAATGGCGGAGGATAAGTGAGTTATAAAGGAAAGGGATCTCAATTTAAACCAGAAATGACTAAAATACATCTTTGACTGGATCTATGAATAAATCTATGACTGGGTTTGGACAGTACTTGCTTTTTAGGCAAAACAATGAATGATGCAATCTGAAGCTGGTATTGCGTCATACATGATATGAATTGCATCATGTTATTCCTAGAAGTCATGGATGATGCAATCATAACAAAGCTTACATCACTCTGCTGAACAAATTGCCCTATATCAGCTCTAGAAATCATACAGTGTCGTGCTCTCTTATTTGTCAGTGTTTGATTTTGCAAAGGGACACATTTCTGTTTAGCCAAAGTGGGCAGAGATGCCTCGTACTTGTGTGAACAGTGCAGATAACTTCTGCTATGTTTGTGGTGAAGTGACTTTTGCATCACAAAAGCGCAGTATAACCACTATGGTTAAGAAAGCCTATCACCTTTAGTTTGGCTGCAAAATTGGAGATCAGGACAAGAGGTGGGCCCCACACATATGCTGCAACACTTGTGCAACAAATCTTCACCAGTGGTTGAACAGGAAAAGGAAATCTATGCCTTTTGCAGTGCCAATGATTTGGAGAGAGCCAACAGATCATAACAGCAATTGTTACTTCTGCATGGTGCCTCCAGTTGGGGAAGGTGTGTCAAAGAAGAAAAAGTGGACTGTGCATTATCCAAACATTCCATCAGCTATACGCCTAGTACCCCACGGAGAAGGACTGCCGGTTCCTGATGCATCAGAATCATTCTCACTTGAGTCAGACGAGGAAGAGGGAGAGGATGAAACTTCTGGTCCTGAACCATCAGTGTCACAGGACCCACATTTTCTCCCATCCTCCTCCTCTGAACCACACCTCATAACACAAGGTGAACTACCCAAGAGTAAGGCAGAGCTGTTGAGCTCCAGACTACAGCAGTGGAATCTCCTGGCAGGTGATGTTAGGGTTTCCATGTTCCGTGACCATCAAAAGGATCTTGTCCCATTCTTCTTCATGGAAGGTGATCTTGTAGCCTGCAACAACATCGATGGTGTGATGGCAGCCCTCAACATCGTTCACGATCCAGATGAGTGGAGACTGTTCATTGATTCATCGAAGACGAGTCTTAAAGCTGTTTTACTGCATAATGGCAATGTTTTGCTATCAATTCCAGTTGGTCATGCAGTCCATATGAAGGAAATCTATGACAACATGAAACAACTTTTGAGGTGCATAAACTATGATCAACATCAGTGGCAGTTTTGTGGCGATTTGAAGGTTGTTGCTCTCTTGCTTGGTCTGCAGACTGGATACACAAAGTACTGCTGTTTTCTCTGCGAATGGGATAGTCGTGCAAGAGATTCCCACTACATCAAGAAAGATTGGCCACCCCGACAGTCATTGGAGCCTGGGAGGAAAAGTGTTCAGCATCCACCACTTGTTGAATCAAGGAAGATTTTGTTACCACCCTTACACATCAAGCTGGATCTGATGAAGAACTTTGTCAAGGCCATTGACAAAACACAAGCAGCTTTCAAGTACCTCCGTGGAAAATTTCCAAGGTTAAGTGAAGCTAAGATAAAGGAAGGTGTCTTTGTTGGTCCTCAGATTCGTGAACTTCTTCGAGATGATGCATTTGACCATGCACTGCATGGCAAGGAAAAGACGGCATGGAAAGCCTTCCAGTTAGTGGCAATAAATTTTCTCGGAAACAACAAGGCAGACAACTACAGGTTGTTGGTGGAAAACCTCCTCAAGGCATACAAAAGCCTTGGTTGCAACATGTCACTAAAAATACATTTTTTGCACTCTCATCTAGATTTTTTTCCACCGAACTGCGGAGCAGTGAGCGACGAGCACGGCGAGCGATTTCACCAGGACATTGCAACAATGGAGAAACGCTATCAGGGCAAATGGAGCCCATCAATGTTTGCAGATTATTGCTGGACAGTGACAAGAGATGCTCCATTTAATGAATACAAGAGACAAGCCAAGAAGCGCCGAGTAGACACTGAATAGGACTAAACTATGTACAGAATAGTTTTTTGCCTTTTGTTTCATAATCAATTTTATTCATAGAACCCTTTTGCTGATTTTTAAAGTGTTACATAAACAGGACAGGTGAAATATCATGTAAAGCAACCATAAACACATGAAAAGACCTAGGTTTACAATTTATGATTAAAACTCTACTATCTACACAATATACATAGACATAAAATGTAAAAACTTAAATATCTTAGAAACAGTAGCCAATCAGTTGTTTTAATTGTCATATTTGAATTCAGCACATCAAAATACATAATAAATAGCACATTTTATCTCTGAAGCAGACGACTTCTCAAAAATTGTAGACCAGTGTAATAAGCTGAACATGAACTCCCACTGTGACTCTGTGGCCAAAAGAGCAAATGCAATCCTGGGATGCATAAACAGGGGAATCTGGAAGAGTAGAGACATTACCTCTGTATTTGGCACTGGTGTAACCACTGCTGGAAAATGGTCCCTTCTGGCCTTAGAAATTTATGTATGTATCTAAGTCAGACATTACAGAAATTACTATGGACTAAATTCACCCCATGTATAAGTAATTAGAGTTATAGTCAGGGTGGAATTTTCCCTTTTATACTTAGAATCAGATCCTCAGCTGATGTAAATTTGCATTGCTCCTTTGAAGTCCTGGCTAATCCTGTCAATAGCCTTCACTTCTCTTGAGATACACATGAACCCAATTTGTTTCCCCACTCTCATTAAATTAACATGGAAGCCTTTTTATAATGTAACAATATATTGTCAGCTGGGTTGATAGATGAGTTGACTGTGCAAAGTTAACTTTGGTATCTGTCCAATGTCAGACAAGTCATTAATGGGACAGTCTTTGTACTGAGTAAACTCCTATTCCCAACAAACACAACCTACAGTGCCTAAATTGATGCCAGAATGAGTATTTCTCATCAGTCTGACATGATTTGCCATCAGGACTCCATTTCTGTTTTACATTTTAAGGGCTTAAAACATCCAAACAATACAGTGTAAGTCTGGGATTTTCAGAGGAGCCTAATGGAGCTAGGAGACTGAATCACAGAATACCTGGATACACCTCAAAATATTTAAATATACAGCTATGAATTATATATTTTAAAATAATTTCTTCCTGTATTTGCCTGTAGGACTCAAATTCAGGTTTCCATGCTTTCCCTGCAAGCGTTGAGACACTTAAATCAGGGTGCAGCATTTAGCCTCTTGAACCACTTCAGGTGTCACTTGATCTTGCAGGACTGGAGTCTTTATTAGCAGGTAGCAAAAACTTTTCAGATTGCTTTTTAATGTATCTGTTTGCAATGTTAAAGCTCTGTATGCAGTAACAATTTAAGAACTTAATCAATTCGTTATATATTTTAAAGCATCAGAATACACTTTTATGCCCTGCTGTTGATCAAACTTGAGTTAAATCTATACTTAAACTAGGGATGCATTTGGCCCATTTATTTAATGCATTCTTTCAAGTGTAAAAATGTCTTATGAATACAAATCATAAGGTCATGTTGTTCTTTGTGTTTATGGAAATATTCTTGTACTGATCTGTTTGCAAGGTCATAGATATCCATTCCTCTTTAGAATATACTGTTTCCGTGTCCCTCATCCACTAGGTTAAATATCAGAGCTTTATATGGCCTATGTGTTGTGTTATTTTAATTTGCCTTTATTTTATTCATGCATATTAAATGTTATTGATCATATTCTGACAAGTGCTGTGCAAACAGATATCATTACTCAGTGTTAACATTTAGCAAAGGTGGTATCTGGATCCTGATTTACAAGGAAAGCTCAGTCCCCCAGAGGAGAAAAGAAACACTATTTTTCCGGGAGATGAACAAACTTAAAGGGCCCGTTAGTAAGCCATCAAGTTATGCTAAAGAAAAATTGGTGTGTAAGAATAGATTTCACAGAAATATGAGCCATTTGTTTCAATTGCAAGAGAGAGATGGGAGGGGCTGCAGGTACATAAAAACCTTTCCAAGAACTGACAGGGAAAAAATCTCACATACTTTTTATAATTTCTTTGTGCTTCCAAGATGGAAGGTGGCCAGGGGCAACACAATGCAGAGGATGGTTCTCCCTCATAAAATTGTCTACACAGATTCCCCACTCTTGCAATTCCTCTTGAATTTACCCAATTGTCATTCTGTCAAGATTCATAGACTTTAAACCAAGAAGGGACATTGCGATAAACTATACAGTCCCTAGAATTTCATCCTTAATTCCAATATCACCCCCCATAATTTGTGTGATTAATATCATATTTTAAGATAGACATATAATCTTGATGTACAGATTTCAGTTGATGGAGAATCCCCCATGTCCCTTGGTAAGTTGTTCTAATGTTTAATTATCCTCGGGGTAAAAATATGTGCCTGGTTTCCAGTCTGAATTTGTCCAATTTCAACTTCTGGCCACTGGATCTTATGTCTTCAACTGCTAAATTAAAGAGCTCTCTGGTACCGGATATCTTCTCTGTGTAGGTACTTGCAGACCATGACCAAATCACCTCTTAATCTTCTTTTCAATAATGTAGCATAATAGATTGAACTCCTTAAGGGCTAGCTACATTAGCTGTCTTCATATCAACCACAGCACTGGCAGTATGGTTGCTGCTACTAGCTAGCAGTCTTTAAATGACTTTACAGCAGTGAGTCCAGCTGCTACCATTTCTACTAAATATATATATTTAAAGAGGTGAATAATTAATTTTAATTTCTGCCCTGCTTCCTCTTTCTCAACTTCTTGGAAATCATTTATCCCATCTTCCTTCTGGCATGGTATCCCATTCCTCCAGTATAACAAAGAAAGACTTAGACCTATAACATGCTACATTGCCAGTAGTCAGTAGTTGTAGTTTTGTTCAGTCTATGAACACTTATGGACATCAGTTGAAATAGTCCGAATGAGCAGTACCAGGAATTGAATATCACATATATATGTCAAGGTCAGTCTCACAACTGAAATTCTTCATTGACTGAATCCGGAAAATCTTAAGGTGACTATGAACTTCATCCAACAGCAATATTTTTGCTGCTATAATGAGATCACAGGAGGGGCAGCTCATCTGCTTTTGTCTCTCACTCTTTTACAAGAAAGAAATATTCTATTGATAGCTATGAAGGTGGTATTTTCCTCCAGCTGTTTCAGTTGGACTCAGTTACTGAGTAAATATTACATGCTATGTTTGTATAAAATGCATAATCACACATACCTTCAGTGAAAATACATATGCATATATTCAGTGAAAATGCCTTGTCTGAAGCAATCTTTATTGGTTATTATCATTACTTATTTGTATTGAATTAATGCCCAGAGAGCCAGTCAGGGACTGGTGCCCCACTTTGGCTGGCATTTTGCACACAAGACAAAAAATAGTCCCTGCCCCAAAAGTGTTTCAGTCTAAGGCTCCAATCCTTATACATGTGCTTAACTTCACTCACTGTGAGTGGTTTTCTTAACTGCAATGGAGTTCTCTGCAGTGCAAACATTTAAGCACATACAAAGATCTTTGCAGGATCAGGTCCTAAGTACTCCACAGTGGTGATGAGAAGCTTTCCCTCAGAATTGTATCTTAGCCCTGGTCTGTACTACAGGGTTAGGTTGAATTTAGCTGCGTTAGGTCGATTTTATAATGAATGCGTCTACACAAGCAACTCCGTTCCGTCGACCTAAAGGGCTCCTAAAATCGACTTCTGTACTCCTACCTGACGAGGGGAGTAGCACTAAAATCGACCTTTCTGGGTCCAATTTGCGGTAGTGTGGACACAAATCGACATTATTGGTCTCAAGGAGCTATCCCAGAGTGCTCCAATGTCACCGCTCTGGACAGCACTTTCAACTCCGATGCACTAGCCAGGTACACAGGAAAAGCCCCGGGAACTTTTGAATTTCATTTCCTGTTTGGTCAGCGTGGCGAGCTCAGCAGCACAGGTGGCCATGCAGTCCCTCCAGAATTGCAAACGAGCTCCAGCCTGGGGCGAACGGGAGAAACTGGATCTGACTGCTGTATGGGGAGAAGAATCTGTGCAGGCAGAACTCCGATCAAAAAGAAGAAATGCTAATATATATGCCAAAATCGCAAAGGGCATGATGGACAGAGGCTACAACAGGGACACACAGCAGTGCCGCGTGAAAGTCAAGGAGCTCAGGCAAGCCTACCAAAAGACAAAGGAGGCAAATGGTCACTCTGGGTCAGAGTCCCAGACATGCTGCTTCTATGATCAGCTGCATGGCATTCTAGGGGGGGACCCTACCACTACCCCACCACTGTCCATGGACACCTGCAAGGGGGGAGTCTCATGCAACATGGAGGAGGATTTTGTGAATGAGGAGGAGGAGAAGGAGGAGAATGTGCAGCAGGCAAGCGGTGAATCCATTCTCCCCAGCAGCCAGGACCTTTTCCTCGCCCTGGAGCCAATACCCTCCCAAGGTGGGATCCCCGACCCTGAAGGCGGAGAAGGCCCCTCTGGTGAGTGCACATTTGTAACTACAGTACAGGGTTTAAAAGCAATAGTGTTTAATGTTTGATTTGCCCTGAAGACTTGGGATGCATTTGTGGCCAGTACAGCTACTGGAAAAGTCTGTTAACGTGTCTGGGGATGGAGCAGGAATCCTCCAGGGACATATCCATGAAGTTCTCCTGGAGGTACTCTGAAAGCCTTTGCAGAAGGTTTCTGATGTGGGCTGCCTTATTTTGTCTTCCATGGTAGGACACTTTACCACGCCAAGCCAGTAGCAAGTGGTCTGGAATCATTGCAGCACAAAGCATGGCAGTGAATGGTCCTGGGTTTTGGTCGCATTCAAGCAACAGTCGGTCTATATCTTTCTGTGTTAGCCTCAGGAGAGCGATATCATTCATGGTCACCTGGTTCAAATAGGGGAATTTTTGTAAGGGAACTGTAAAAGGACCCCGTTCAGCGGGGCTGTTTGTGCTTGGCTAAAAGGAATCATCCTTGAGAATAGCCACGCGAGGGGGGGAGGGGTGAAGGGATCATCACAATTAGCCACACAGAGGGGTGGGGAGAGGTGTGTGCTGCATATCCACCTGAAAACCACAGCCCCTCCTTTTAAATGGCAAACCCAACTGGCATTGCTTGCTATGGGAAAGGAGAGCACTGCAGTTTGAAAACATTCCCACATGTTATCAAGGTGTTAAAAGCCAAGCCCATGTACCCTTTGGCTTACCATGGCTGCCTGGAAACCGAATTCTGTTGCCCAGCCGTGTGTGATGTGTCACCATACCGGCAGGCGCTCAATATAAAAGGCAAAATGTGACCTTGTACCTAAAGCACATGTGCTGTCTGCTGTGAATTGCTTGATTCACTGTGAAAGAGTCTCCCTTTTGTCCTCAGAAATGTATCATCTTAAATTTTACTCTCCCTTTTTATCCCCACACACGTGCAAATGTTTCTATGCTCCCCCTATCATCTCCATCCCTGAGGTTATCGCAGATTAGAAGGCGAAAAAAACGCACTCACGATGACATGTTTTCCAAGCTCATGCAGTCCTCCCGCACTGATAGGGCACAGCTGAATACATGGAGGCATTCAGTGGCAGAGTCCAGGAAAGCATTAAGTGACCGTGATAAGAAGAGGCAGGATGCAATGCTGAGGCTAATGGGGGAGCAAACGGACATGCTCAGGCAGGTGGAGCTGCAGGAAGGCCAACAAGAGCACAGACCGCCGCTGCATCCACTGTACAACCATCTGCCCTCCTCCCCAAGTTCCATATCCTCCTCACCCAGACGCCCAAGAACATGGGGGGGGGGAGGGCTCTGGGCACCCAACCACTGCACTCCAGAGGATGGCCCAAGCAACAGAAGGCTGTCATTCAAACAGTTTTGATTTGTAGTGTGGCTACAATAAGCAATGTGGCCTTGTCCTTCCCTCCTCCCCTACTCCACCTGGGATACCTTATCAATTATCACCCTTTTAAAAAAATTAATAAAGAAAGAATGCAGGGTTTCAAAACAATAGTGACTTTATTTCCTTTGCCAGCTGTGATCAAAGGGGGGAGGGTGGTTGGCTTACAGGGAGTTAAATTAACAAAGGCGGCGAGTTTGCATCAAGGAGAAACACACACAACTGTCACATTGTAGCCTGGCCAGTCATGAAATTGGTTTTCAAAGCCTCTCTGATGCGCAGCGTGCCTACCTGTGCTCTTTTAATCGCCCTGGTGTCTGCCTGTTCAAAATTGGCAGCCAGGCGATTTGCCTCAACCTCCCACCCCACCATAAACGTCTCCTCCTTACTCTCACAGATATTATGGAGCACACAGCAAGCAGTAATAACAATGGGAATATTGGTTTGGCTGAGGTCTAACATACTCAGCAAACAGCGCCAGCGACCTTTTAAACATGCAAAGGCACATTCTACCACCATTCTGCACTTGCTCAGCCTATAGCTGAACTGCTCCTTACTACTGTCCAGGCTGCCTGTGTATGGCTTCATGAGCCATGGGAGCAAGGGGTAGGCTGGGACTCCAAAGCTAACTATTGGCATTTCAACATCCCCAACAGTAATTTTCTGGTCTGGGAAGTAAATCCCTTCTTGCAGCTGCTCAAACAGCCCGGCATTTCTAAAGATGCGAGTGTCATGCACATAGGCTTGCGCATGGGGTGTGCTGGGTGTGCCCAGGCACACCCTAATGCAGGGGTGGAAAAATGGTCCCAGTCTCCCGGCGCTGCAAGCCGCGGGGTCTGTGCTCCCAGGCTGGAGTGCCCGGCCGAGTGCAGCAAGCCGCCGGCCCCTCCCCCGTCATGCCTCCGCACGCACAGCGCTCTGGGGAGCCGGGCTGCGCAGGAAGGCAGACATGCTCCCCCCTTCCCTGGAGCCATGCCGCTGCGCACAGCGTTCTTGGGGCCGGGGCTGTGCGATCCTGCGGGGAGGCTAGGAGCCTCATCTCATGGTAAGGGGTCCGGGGCCGGGGGGTTGAATAAGGGGTGGGGACAGTCAGGGGACAGGGTGGGTTGGATGGGGGTGGGATCCTGGGGGGGGGGATTAGGGGTGGGGGGGTCTCTGGAGGGGGTAGTCAGGGACCAGAGGGAATTGGATGGGGCATGGGAGTCCTGGGGTCTCTCAGGGGGTGGGGGGTGGATAGGGGTCAGGGCAGTCAGGGGACAGGGAGCAAGGAGGGTCCTGGGGGGGCAGTTAGTGGGGGGGTCTCTGGAGGGGGTGGTCAGGGGACAAGGAGCTGGGGGGGTTGGATGAGTCAGGAGTTCTGGGTGGGGCTGTCAGGAGGCAGGGGTGTGGAGAGGGGATGGGGGAGGCAGGGATTGGGGGGGGTTGTATGGGCCGGGAGTTCTTGGAGTCCTGTCAGGGGGCGGGGAGTGGTTGGATCGGGCGTTGGAGTCCCGGGGGTCTGTCTGAGGGTGGGGGTGTGGATAAGGGTCAGAGCAGTCAGGGGACAGGTAGGGGGTACAGTCCTAGGGGGGCAGCCAGGGGACAAGGAGCAGGGAGGCTTAGGTAGGGGGTGGAGTCCTGGGGGGCAGTTAGGGGCAGGGGTCCCAGGATGGGGTAGTCAGGGGGAGACAAGGAGCAGGGAGGTTGGGGGTTCTGAGGGGGGAAGTCAGGGGGCGGGAAGTAGGAGGGAGTGGATGAGGGTGGGACTAGGGCAGGGGCAGGGCTAGGGTGGGGCTCCTTGGGTGCACACCCTAATGAAATGGGCTGCACACGCCTATGGTCATGCACCTTTCCCAGCCATCCCACACTGATGTCGGTGAAACATCCCTTGTGATCCACCAGTGCTTGCAGCACCATTGAGAAGTACCTCTTGCGTTTTATGTACTGATTGGCAAGGTGGTCCGGTGCCAAGATAGGGATATGCGTTCCGTCTATCTCCCCACCACAGTTAGGGAAACCCACTGCAGCAAAGCCATCTACTATGACCTGCACATTTCCCAGAGTCACTACCCTTGATACCAGAACGTCAGTTATTGCTTTGGCTACTTGAATCACAGCAGCCCCCACAGTAGACTTGCCCACTCCAAATTGATTCCTGACTGACCGGTAGCAGTCAGACGTTACAAGCTTCCACAGGGCTATCGCCACTCTCTTCTCAACAGTCAAGGCAGCTCTCATCTTGGTATTCCTGCACTTCAGGGTTGGGGAAAGCAACTCACAGAGTTCCAGGAAAATGGCCTTATGCATGCGAAAGTTTCGCAGCCACTGGGAATCATCCCATACCTGCAACACTATGCGGTCCCACCAGTCTGTGCTTGTTTGCCGGGCCCAGAATCGGCGTTCCACTGAATCAACCAGCCCCACTGCTACCATAATGTCCCAATTGCCACAGCCCATGCTTTCAGGAATGTCTGTGTCCCTGTCCTCATCACAATTGTCCTCGTGCTGCCGTCTCTGAGCCCAGTTCTGCACATACTGCAGTATAATGTGTGAGGTGTTTACAATGCTCGCAACAGCAGTGGTGAGCTGCTGTGCTATGGCATCTGCACGGGTAACCCAGGCAAAAAAGCGCGAAATGATTGTCTGCAGTTGCTTTCATGGAGGGAGGGAGAGGGAGAGTGACGACATGTACCCAAAACCACACCCAAAAGCGACAGTGTTTTTGCCCCAGCAGGCATTGGGAGCTTAACCCAGAATTCCAATGGGCAGCGGAGACTGTGGGAACTGTGGGATAGCTTCCTACAGTGCACCGCTCTGTGAGTTGATGCTAGCCACTCCGCCGACTTAATGCGCTTAGTGGGGACATACACAATCGACTGTATAAAATCGATTTCTAAAAATTGACTTCTATAATATTGACCTAATTTCGTAGTGTAGACATACCCTAAGATATCAGAAGAGCCTGTCAGATGTATGCTATGTAAAACACCTGAAAACACATTAACTAATTGTACATATATGAATTATGGGGGGATTAGATTTATAAACTAGGGAGAATAGCTGGTGAAAGACTAACATGCATAGTGTAATAAATAACTTGTGAGGCTAATGATTTGTCTTTCTTAGCACGGTTTTCATTGCCAAAAGGTTTCACTTAATTTCATAGTAATAGGATTTTAAAAAAAAAGATTAGATGATTCAGGAAATTCAGAATATTGCTGTTCACCACA
The DNA here is from genome assembly GCF_011386835.1 of Chrysemys picta bellii. NCBI lineage: Eukaryota > Metazoa > Chordata > Testudines > Emydidae > Chrysemys > Chrysemys picta. The sequence continues at coordinate 78,019,860 of NC_088792.1, forward strand.
GGTGCTTTCTTTCTCTATATGGAGGTGCATATGCTCTATGTAGACTGTATATGTTTTTAAAAGGACTGTGTGTTTATTATAATTTGCAATGTCTACCTGAATCTGCATGGCCTCTGTCATGTAATTCAAGAATCTTCCTTGTAAAGCAAGAAGCTTATCTTTCATTCTAGAAGTAATTAGTTGCAAGAGGAGCCAGGAGCATTATAATATTCAATTATATTTTGTTTTTCCAGCAAGAGAGCAGTAATTTGCAAGCCTGACAATCAAACCTAATTAATATTCACTGTCATCCATGGTCTCTCAGACTAAATTTTCAATTGGCTAGTGATTTTAGGCACCTTAATTTGTGGGTGACCTATCTGAAACGCTTTGAAGGAAACTGATTTTCAGAAGATAGAGAGCACCCATGCAACTGAAAATGGGGCCCTTCTTCTAAAGGCTCTCAATAGTCAGTTCTGCAAATGTAGACTTGCCATCCACAGCATCTTCTCTGTTGGAGCAAACATTCAATTTTTCTGATTATGAAATCTGTAATTTAAGATTCGTTTTTTTTTATCTTGACTTTGCATGATAAACATCCGTTCATACTACACAAACCAGTGTCATTTTCCCCAAAGAATCATTGGACTTGTTTATAGCATAAACTGCTAGATAATTACCAAAGCACAAATCAAGTATTCCTGGTTGATATTAGTAGAAATCGGTTTTTCCTGATGTAACAGATTGCCCTATTCTGGTTGAACTTTAATACAGTCAGGCAGATGGTTGAAGAGCAAAGTATGTTGTTAATTATTTACTCAATGTGTTTGCTGATGGACCTCCATGCTTCACAGATTCCACAATGTCACATCAAGAAAAAATGAAAATTAATTTATATTACATATTTTTAAGAGTATGGTTTAACGCTTCGGACAAATATCTCATCCTCAGTAAATTGCACCGATGTACAATGAGTATATTCATCCTGAGGACCACCTCACCCCCATCCACACTCCTTACAACATGTGACCTGGCTATGCTCCATTATAAATATAGCTCTCTCCTTCAACATAAGCTCTCTCCATTTTCTTAAATCTCTGCTAGCCCTCTGGCTGCCAACCTCATTAAACCCATCCTCATCCATCTGTTTTCAGCAACTGGTCTACTTCTTCAGGAGAAAGCCACTGGGTGTTTTTGTGAAAATTAAAAAAAAAAAAGTTATCACGTTTTCCCCCAAAAAAATTATTGAAAATTTTTATTTAACGAAAACCACATTTTTTTGGTCAATGAAAAATGTCAACGACCATTTCAATAACATTATTCAAACCTTTTTTTTTTATTGAAAATGTTACCACATTTTTGTACAAAATGGAACCTTTTGACACTGCCAACAATTTCTTTGTGAAAAAGACCATTTCCCAACATAACAAAAAATGAATTCAGAAAATTTAAACCGACCTGTTGCCCCTCAGTGCCTCTGGAACCACATTCCACCTGAGTATCTGAGAAATTGGCCCACTTCTCCATGTTATACCTCAGCATTTGAGGCACAGGATCTATCAGTCCTCTTCTAGTTTAAATGGGAGGAACCTGCTTGCCGGACAGTCTCAAGGAAGTGCCCTCAACTTTGGAACTTGATTATATTTGTACTGGTTGTTCTAATTTAGCAAACACAGTTACATATTGGAAGGGTTTATTTATGCTGTACTATTTTTCTAATCACTGTTCTCTTTAAGAAGAGCTACAATAACTGGCAAATGTAGGTGGGGGTGTTGACTGATATTCTGTAGTGACACCCATCCTTCTCTTGACAGATTAATTCTGAAAATAGGGTAAATAGGCCCCCTCTTTTATTTTGGCTGTGCTGCAATAAAAGGGTGATTGTTCAAGCTGCAGCATTCAATTATTTTGTTTCTGATGTTATCTCCAGGTAAGAAAATATAGCCCAGCTTAGATGGTTTCCGTGTGCTTTTCAATTTTGCTCTTCACTGCAAGGGATGCAAAACAAAAAGAAGAGTCACAGAGGATTAAGAAATTATCACACTGCCAAAATAAATGGTGAAAATTGTTTCCTAGATGTGTTTGTCCTTTTATTGGAACTGATTTTTAGAATATATGTTTGCTGGAGGAAAACTTGCTAGTTAAGTATGGCAGACTGACACCTACAGGGAGAGTTTCAAAATGTGGCATGGGGATATAGCCATCTAGTTCCTGTTGAATTGGAGTCACACAGCTAAAATTCTATACCATGCTTAGGAAACTTATTCCCTGATGGGCTAATTGCTTTAATATAATTAAAAAAACCACTTTGCCTAGTTGTAAAAAATGCAGAGCACCCTGGAGATGCTTAGATGATAGACATCAAAACTGAGAACACGGTGGGATTTGTTGCTGTGATGCATGAAATGGAGAAAAATTGTGTCCCCTGATGTGAAAACTAAAGGATAGAGAACAAAGCAGCACTACTAATTTGGTAGTATCTATTTCTGTGGCACCTAAAACTTACTGGTATCAAAACTGAGTCCACCAAATCAGGTTTTTGAAACACAATGATAATACTCGTGCAATGGAATCCTAAATGAAAGTTTCTCAAGAAGGGAAAGTCATGTGAAGGATTAGACCTGTATTTGTAATTTGTCTTGTTTATAGGACTGCTGTAGGCATGAGTTTTCATCTTACACCAGTGTTGTTTGTTTTTGTTGTTTGTTTGTTGGGTTTTTGTACTTCCAGATCTGGTGGGCTGGGAGCTCTGAAAAGGAAAGACTCATTCCTCTAGGACAGAAAGTTAGCATTGTTATGGTGGCTCCTTACTAACAACAATAGTGTGATCTCAGAACAGCTTCAGTGTTGTTGTGAAAGAAGAGCTCCTGGATAGCAGAGGCAGTGCCCGTCAGCTAAAGCCCTTGTTTTTATTTGGAAGCTGCCTGAAAGCAGGCCTCAGATTGGGCTGGTACACAGTATGGCAGACCAATACTTGTCTGAAGTTGCTGTCTTTTTCTTTAAAATCTCAGCTTTCATTAAAAAAAATTAAAAGGGGGGATTGAATTTTAGGAATAAAGAGACACAGATGAATCTACAGAGAGCCCGCAACAGTAGCTGTGAGAGGTGTGCACTGCCCTGTTCATCTCTGTTAAATATTAAGTCAGATGCCCCAAATGATCATATAAATGTCAACAGTGCTAACTATTTCATTGCTCCAGTAACAAAGGAGGAGGAATCACAGATCTGCACAATATACTATGAGCGACATCTCATTTTAACTGCCACAAAGGGTGGCATTTGGTAGATGCCACCACTTTTCCCCCCCCTCCAATCAGAAAGGAACCCAGCAAAGCCAATGGGCATATTGAAGCCTGCAGGAGGGGGAGCCAAGCTCTAGGAGTCCAGAGGAGCTCAGATGGTAGCACATAATGCTATTTTAAACATCAGCCCAATCTACTGTGAGCACCACCATCTGCTCTGCTCACATGGGCAGAACTTATATTGTGGGAAAAGCTTAGAATAGTACCATCACCTTTTTTTTCCCCTTCCAATTCAACCCCTCACTGAAAGATGATACTGAGAAATCAAACCACTGGCTTTCTCGTGAGTTAGTAGGACAGCATCAGTAAACAGCAGAAGGAAAACGACAACCAGTTCTATAGAGAACATGAACATTCATTTTTAAATTTGGGTGTGCACGGCAAGGGGGGGTTGTGACGGGTTGGATCACAGAAACCCCCTGGGGAGCTGCCACGTGATGTGCAAAGACTACCTCTGCTCCTGTTTTCCCTGCCAGCTCAGGACTCCAGCACCCTGTCTTGCTGAGCCAGACACTCCTGTCTGCTCCAACACAGACCCAGGGTCTGAATCACTTGCACCCAAGCTGCAAGTTTACCTGAAAACAGCTCACAGAAGTGTGCTTGTCTTTAGCACTCAGATGCCCAACTCCCAATGGGGTCTAAACCCAGATAAATCCATTTTACCCTGCATAAAGCTTATGCAGAGTAAACTCATAAATTGTTCACCCTCTATAACACTGATAGAGAGATATGCACAGTTGTTTGCTCCCCCAGGTATTAATACATACTCTGAGTAAATTACTAAACGAAAAGTGATTTTATTAAATACAGAAAATAGGATTTAAGTGGTTCCAAGTAGTAACAGACAGAACAAAGTAAGTCACCAAGCAAAATAAAGTAAAATGCGCAAATCTATGTCTAATCAAACTGAACACAGATAATCTCACCAGTTCCAGAATGCTCCCTTTTACAGGCTAATCTCCTTTTAGCCTGGGTCCAGCAATCACTCACAACCCCTGTAGTTACTGTCCTTTGTTCCAGTTTCCTTCAAGTATCCTGGGGGGGTGGAGAGGCTCCTTCTTTAGCCAGCTGAAGACAAAATGGAGGGGTATCCCACGGGTTTAAAGAGACTCGCTCTTGTGGGTGGAGACCCCCCTCCTCCCTCCTATGCAAAGTCCAGCTCCAAGATGGAGTTCTGGAGTCACCTGGGCAAGTCACATGTCCCTGCATGACTCGGTCTTTACAGGCCAAAGCCATTGTCCACATGGTATCTTGTATGTCTCCAGGAAGACTTCTTATGTGGATTGGAGCATTCCAGGATTCATTGTTCTCCAAGTGTTTCCTGGTCTGGCGAATTCCTTCCTAAAGAAGCTGACCAAATGCCTCCCAAAGCTTACTTAGAAACCAAGCAAGCATACAGCCCATATTCTTAACCTCAAGTAGAAAATGATATATATGTACAAATAGGATGAATAGATATAGTAGACCATAACCTTTACGGAGATATATTACATGGCACAGGCAGCACAAAACATATTCCAGTTATACATACATTTATAAGCACCCCCTCCCCATAAAGCCTTATGGGGTACACTGTCACAGGGGTTAGACACTTCTGGGTGTGTTTAACCTTTAAATGCTAAGTGCCATTTACACATGTTTCTATGACAGGCGAATCCCTGAAAGTGGAAATAAAATAACATGGAATAATAAGGAAGTGTTATTTACTCCTTCTCATAACACAAGAACTAGGGGTCACCAAATGAAATTAATGGGCACCAGGTTAAAAACAAACAAAAGGAAGTCTTTTTTTCACATAATGCACAGTCAGCCTGTGGAACTCTTTGCACTATTTCACTAGGAGGGTGGTGAAGCACTGGAATGCGTTACCTACGGAGGTGGTGGAGTCTCCTTCTTTGGAGGTTTTTAAGACCCAGCTTGACAAAGCCCTGGCTGGGATGATTTAGTTGGGAATTGGTCCTGCTTTGAGCAGGGGGTTGGACTAGATGACCTCTTGAGGTCCCTTCCAACCCTGATATTCTATGATTCTATGTTGTGAAGGCCAAGACTAGAACAGGGTTCAAAAAAGAACTAGATAAGTTCATGGAGGAGAGGTCCATCAATGGCTATTAGCCAGGATGGGCAGTGATGGTGTCCCTATCCTCTGTTTGCCAGAAGCTGGGAATGGGTGACAGGGGATGGATCACTTGATGATTTTACCTGTTCTGTTCATTCCCTCTGGGGCACCTGGCATTGGCCACTGTTGGAAGACAGGATACTGGGCTAGATGGACCTTTGGTCTGACCCAGTATGGCCGTTCTTATGTAACACATGTCTGCTGATTCTTTTTCTGAATAGGACATTGAACATAGGAAGCTCTTAAGTGACTTGTATAGGATTTTTATTTCTTCTTATGATTATTATTTTATTATTATTGGGACATAAAACTGGACTGGACAACCACTAGACAATGGATGGCAGGGAACAGTCCTGTATTGTCATGAAGATAGACTTATAATGACCTAACATTTTCCATCTCGATAACTTTCCCTGTCTGACTTTTATAGCCTTTGTATATACCCTTGCAAACCCATCAGAATCTTCTATATGGGGAAGTAAGCAGGCGCCCCTTGATTGTTTTGAAGACCCAGATAAATCCCAATGTCACCCTTCACGAGGTTTGAAATCTTCTACACATACTTCCTTTCCCCCACCCTGTGATGCGGCACCCCGTATTCTTCATAAACATATTGTTATATAATGAATATGGCATAACTATGATATATTTTATGCAAGATGGGTCATGTGAGATATTGGAAAGGTTATGATTTACTGAAAGTGATTATCCAATTTGTATGCATGTACCATTTCTGTATCTGAAGTTAGGGATATTGACTATGTAACAATTACAACTGTGTGTGTACTTGGGGGAACTCCCACCAGACATTAAGCAATCAGCCTGGATGGGCCATTAAGAAGGACAATAGAACTTTGAAGATACTAACCTCCCACCTTCCTGAGAAACTTCATGGGATGCTGCTTTGATACTACAAGGTCACGTGATCATGTCACCTGGTACACGGTCCCATCATGAGCTGGTATTTTTCCACTGGAAGGGGGTAGGATAGGAAACAAAAGATACCCACCATAGGTAAATCCTATTTAAGGCTGGGAAGTGAGGTAATCAGGGCTCTTCTCCACTGCCTCCCCACCCAAGAAGGAAGACTGCTGCAAACACCTGAAGAAACAAAGAAACTGAGCTGGGGAGGCGGGGGCTGAGTCCAGGTGAGAAAGGACAGCCTGTAAAAGGAATACCTGAAAATTTAAGCTGCAAGCAGTGCAGTTTACCTTCAAGAAACTCTGCAACCTGCTTGAAACAACATTTAGGGTGAGAAATTTATTATTTGTAGCCAGTATTCCTTAGTGTATTAAGCTTAGTTTGTGTGTTTTGTTTTATTTGCTCAGTAATCTGCTTTGTTCTGTTTGCAGTCCCTTATAATCACTTAAAATTTACTTTTTGTAGTTAATAAACTTGTTTCATATTTATTCCAAAAGCCAGTTTGTACAATTCATAACTGGGGAGGCAAAAAGCTGTGCATATCTTCCTCCACATTGAGGAAGAGGGTGATTTAAATTAGCTCACGCTATATAGATCTCCACACAATGCAAGACAGTATAATTTTGGGTTTACACTACAGAGGGTGTTTGCACAGGAGTGCTTGGCAATCCCCTAGCTGAGCTCTCCCACAGAGAGCTGTCTGTAGATCAGTGGTGGGCAACCTGCAGCCCGACAGGGTAATCCACTGGCGGGCCGCAAGACAGTTTGTTTACATTGACCATCCGCAGGCATGGGCGCCCGCAGCTTCCAGTGGCTGCAGTTCGCTGTTCCCGACTTCCCGCAGCTGCCATTGGCCGGGAATGGCAAACGCGGCCACTGGGAGCTGTGGTCGGCCACGCCTGCAGGCTGCCCACCACCAGTGTAGACTGTGTGTGATTCTACAGCTGGGTGTGTCCCTACCTGTGTGTGTGCTGGAAGGGGCCTTGAGAGCCTGTCACAGCAGCACAGAGTGTGGGGGACCCAGGCTGGTGGGACCAGGGCAGGCGCAACCCATTACAATTTGGGGGACGGTGACCGCGGCGGTATTTCGGCGGCGGGACCTTCCGCTGCCTCTGTGGGGGGCGGGATTTCAGGGCGGCACTCCTGGGTGGGACAGGCAGGCTCAGTGGGATCCCAGCACATCAGGTGGCACCCTGGAAAGGGGAGGTCCAACCTGTCACACACCCCACTTTCTATTTTGTTGCAAACACCTTACAGCAGCAGCTACAGGGATTAAATGCTTCTCCTCTCCAAAGCGTCCCATGCACGTTCTTTGGCAGACGTGGGTGGCTACCTGCGGAACCGCGGGTGACAACCAGGGCGGGTAGGGAACAGTGTCAGGGGCTCCCTTGTCAAAATGTGGTGTCCACTGACCCGGGCCTGACACCCCGCGCGGGGAGAGCCCCAGCCAAACGTGCTTGCAGGTCAAGCGCCGGAAGGGGTCTCCGCTGGAGGAAAGAGACGCACACGTCCCTTCGCCCGCTCCCTAAGGCAAAACCCCGCCCCAAAACATGGGTTTACACGAGCGGAGGCAGAAAGCGAGTTTCCGTGGCCCCAGCACAAAGCCGACTTCATTCCCGGGCACGGCTGAGCTCCTGCCCTAGGGAGGAGAGGAGAGGGGGCGGTTTGCCATTGTCCTCAATGGGGCCGGAATCCCCCCCAAGTTACAACCCTTGAAGTGACCAGTCCGTGGAGCCGGCGTGTCCCACCGCCTCTCCTCGCTCGGGGGGCTGCGCCACTTCGGCACCGCCCGCGCGCGCCCTCCCTTGGCCAGCCCGCCCGGGCCCGGCGCCCTGCGCCAGGTCTTGCCCCGCCCCGCTCGGCAGGGGGCTGCGGTGTCCCGGGGCAGGGGGCCGCGCCGGGCTGCAGCCGCACAAAGCCGCGCTCGCTCTGCGCTCACGTGCCCGCCGCCCATTAAGCGCGGCCAGACGCCGGGCTGAGCCCTGCGCACCCCGGGCTTGCACCGCGCCGCGCCGGAGGCTGCCCAGCCCGGGTCCCGGCGGCTGAGGATGGAGCAACCGCCTCAGCAGCGCCCTGGCGCCCAGATGGTCACCACCACCAGCAGCTCCTTCATCGCCAGCTTCTCCCCGGCCGGCGCCAGCACCCTCGCCTACGACAGGGAGTTCCTGCGAACCGCGCCCGGCGTCCTCATGCTGGCCGAGATCGTGAGTAGCCCGCGCGCTGCCGCGTCCCCTTGGCTTGCGGGGCGGGAGAGCCGCTGGGGCTGACTGCCGCTCCCAAGCGCTCTCAGCCGGGCAGGATTCCCGGGGACTTTTGGACTCTCCCTCGCACGCTTTGTGGCTTCTCTCCAGCAGCCTGGGGATGGGGGCTTTGTACAAGGACCTGCTTTTGCGATGACTTTGCTTTTAATGTTAAAGCCCCTCGCGAGCCCGCTGCTGCTGGGGAGAAACCCAGTTGCCAGAGTAACCAGTTACAGGTGAGCTGATGATTCTGTTAACTAGCGGGTTACTCCGGGCTGCGTTGTGAGCTCAGGTGTGGAGTGACTCCGGAGTAGCTGAGCTCCAACCCACCCCATGCATTTTAGCTCAGCCTTACAGCTGAGTCAGAATCTCATCCCACAAAGAAGTCTCTGCTGGTGGGGAAGGCTATCCCTGCAGAAATCTCCCTCCAGCATGCAGACTGTAGGAGGCTAGCCCCTTTTACTTCAGAAGGACTTGTCCCAGTGTAGTGATCTGCCTGGGTGGAGCTCATTGCAGGACTGGGGGCTGGGGCCTATGCCTTTACACCACCTGTTCAAAGATGAATCTAACAAATTTGTCAAACAATGTTGTTCCGTTTCTTCATTCAAATATGCTAGCTTTCAGGTTCAGGACAATTGGAGGTTGAAGCATTTTGCAGACTATTGCAAAAAACAAAATAGTTTTTAATACTGAAAAGTCAGATACACCCTTTTTGCTCAGTGTAATGCTAAATGTTTTAAAATGTCATGCATTGAAGACTTGTAAATGCTGAGCCATAGTTGTAATTAACTATTTTAATTCAAATTATATTAGAATCTCTTGTGTGTATCTTATGGAAATGTAACATCAGTATGATGTCAGCATCAGAGGTTGTAAATCAATTTCAATCCAGCTTTAATTAAAGTTGAATAATCACCAAAGAAGAACTTTAATGTTTTAGTCTCTGAACCTGCAAACAAATCCATATGTGCCCCCTTCTTCCCACCCAGCACCATGTGGGTCTATCCACACAGATCAGCTAGTGCATCTAAATGAATAATCTAGAAACAATAACTTTTCTATTCTCTCAAGGTTTGTTAAATTACACATTTTTACAGACAGACCATGGGACTGTTGAGAGCTTGGCCCCCAAAATCTACTCTTTAGGATCATCACAGAGAAGCTCATTTTATGTGGCTTTTAGCCTCCACCTAACTTCCCCCCCAGTTCATTGACTGCAAAAGCTGCAATGCTTCCTGCACTACAATCAAAACTCCTGCAGGCCAGTGGTTTGGGTGCTTCTAGAGTACAATGCTTGTAATATTCTGTTTGAAATCTCATCAGTAACAGAGTATGTGACTTAGGTAACAAAATAAAAGTAGTTTTAAATGATAAATGTTAAGTTCTTGTCTTGTAAAGACCCGTAAAACTTGATGACATAAACATCTACGCAGAGCAGGGAATGTGTTCTTTTGTCTGTTTTAGTGTTTGTAATGTCAACAACTCTTGCAGGGGAAAAACAGTCTTGGCTGATCAGGACCAGATTTTCAAATATTTTGTTTTGTGTTTATACACTGCATTAGTAATATTAATAAATTAACTCTCACAACACCCTTATAAGAAACTAAGTAACACATCAGCCTTATTTTACAGATGGATAAGGGACTGAGTCATCATTTCATTGCACTTTGTATAATCAGTTGCACCTGCGCAGAGTTGTTCTAGTAGGGGGTTTCATGCTTTGTTGCTTCTGTAGATCAAGCTTATTGCACACACTAGGGATTCCTTATATTCCTTAATTTGCCTCCCTGCTCCTGGCTCCTCATGCCATCCTTCCATCCCCCTCAATTTCAGAGACTCTCTGGAACTCTCTTCACCCCCACTTCATGTCAGGGGCTCTGTGTGGGCCCACCCCCCATTTTCCCAGTCAAGGGTCTCCTGTTCTGCCCCCATGGCAGGAGTTCTGTATGCACCTGAAGTGCCTCTTCTCCCCTCCTCCCGAGGCTCTGTGTGCACTCCCATTCCACCCCCTTCACCCTTTTACTAGGGACCTCCATTTCACACCTTGCCAGGGGCCCTGTGTGTCCTCTATTCTGCTCAATGCCAGTCTCCTACTCTCATCTCGATGCCAGGTGCTGTGTGTGCCTCTACTCCCCCCCATTCTGCTTTTCCCTCCCATACCCCCATTTTCCCCTTTACCATGGTCCCCTGTTCTCCCCTATTACAATCCATGCCAAGGGTTCTGCATATGCTCCTATTCTCCCCCTTCCCCAATACCAGGGTTCCCATTTACACCCGCCTCCCATGGCTCTGTGTCCCTCATCAATCCCCCACCATTATTTCTCTGTTTTCTGGGAGACAAGTCATTCAGGGTGTCAAGAACTTGCCTCAAACATTCCCTGAACTTTTTTGGAATTGATTGGATGCGGTGTTCAAAAGTTATCACATTACATCTAAACTGACAGATGTCCAAACAGAAATGCCATCAAGTACAGTATAAGTCTTGCAAGCTCAGCCAAAAATGGTAACAGATTTAGTCTTTTGTCGTTACTTTGCACAGATGTAAATTACTATACCAGGTGCCAGTCAAAATGAGATTGTTGCTTGCTTAAGGCCAAGTAATAAATTAATGGTAGAGAAAGAATTAGAATGTGGGAGTTCCTAGTTGTTGGTCCTGTGTGCTGAATGATTAGACACACTGCCTTTCTGTAAATTAATTTGACTTTTTTTTTTTAAGTCAGCCTATGTATTCAATTAATGATTAGGGATCTTAAACATTTTTTAAGCATTTCAATCCACCATGTAAGTTTCTGCTTGACTGTTTTGCTTTTGACGATGGTTTGTGGAAAGGTTACTTATTTGACCACATTCACTTTCAAGGGCTGAGAATATAACTATTCTAAACTTCCAAAAGTCTGACCCAGCAGTGGAGTAATTACCTTATCCATTATCATCAAAGCAAACCAGCCAAATGGAACTCCAGGCTTATGTGCAGTATGGATCCTTAGTGGACCTCTGGCAGAAACAGCCAGAGAAGAATCATGTTACAAGATACTACCTAGTATGAGGAAGTAGTAGAAAGTAACTTCTGTTACTAACCAAAATACTTGCATGGAGCTGTAATTATTAGATATTGTCAGAACAATCCAGAGTGCTTAGGCACCTGAAATGTAAACAAATTCAAGTTTTAAAATATTGGGAACATTCCAGTATCAACATTAGGGCAATTAAAAAAATCAAGCTATAGTCACTGTAATTGTATTCAAAAGAAATGCCACATTCCTTCCCATTGCCTTTCCACTTCTTATTTCAACAAGGTTCACAAGCCCACTCATGCTTTCTCTGATATGAGAAATCTGAATAGGTTAATTGGAACCTCAGTAAAGTGTGATACAGAACTCATGGAAGGTACTGTATGAAGTACCTCTAGCATAGGTACAATGGCATGAATTCCATTTGAGACTGAGATTATAGTTAAACTTAGTCGCTTGAACAATCCACACATACAGGCTCTTGTGTAGACTTGTGGATGGGAGTGTGCTTCTTAGTCTTTGCTAGCCTTACAGAATGGTTTCCATAGTCTTTCTGGCTAAATGGAGTCTAGAGATACCTGTTTTTGTCCTTACATTAAATTTAGCAATTTATGACCTTTGGAAAAGAATTTCAAAATGATTTTAGTGCCACTCTTACCAGCTTTGACTTTCTTAATATGAAACTTTAAAACCATGTTTGGTACGTGCTTAAGTGCTGTTCTGCATCGGGGTCTAAGATTGTGGTCATGTGTGCTGCAATAAGAAATTATGTATCAGCCTGAAAAATAGTACCTAAAGACCACTACAGATGAGTTCTGAGTCGTAGCTAGTACTGCTGGTTCTTAACTCCACCAATTATGTCAGAGCTACTGAAATAGAGGTTCTTTGAGGTTTGTTTGTTTTTGCTTTTCCCCCCTAACTTTATAGAAGACAAACAGTTGAAATAAGGATTATGACATTAAAACCAAAATAGAGCTCAGTGTGAAAAATAAGTACTGTCCCAGATTTTGGTCAAACCCTGCTCTTCTTTCCCCTCCTCCCAAGAAGAAATGCCTCCCAAGGCATTGTACCTGGGCATGACTATTTTTATACAGGATCCATATGTCAAAAATGGCACCAAATCACTAGTTAGCTTCTACTTGTCCTGCTCATCCTACATACCAAACTCACTGAAAGTCCACTTTAAAACTAATCCAGATCCCCTAATCAGGAATTCTAAAAGTTCTGTTTTATTACTATGTTGCTGCATAAATTATTAGTCAACCACATACCTGTAGCAGTGAGAATACAATTAATGACTTCTAGTTCTAAAATTACAGATCTCTTACCTGGGGTGAGGTAAAGGAAGAATTCCACAGGTTCAACTAGCAAAGAGAATGGATACGCACTTGAACATGTATCAAAATTGTACCAGTTAGGAATATGTCTTCACTGCAGTGATAGGCCACGCTGTTAGTTAGGTGTTGCCCCTAACCCCCACCTCCCATTCACACACACAAACACACACACACAACCCTCTCCTCTGAGTATAGTGGTGCTTTAAACCGTGGCTTGCTTGCACTGCTGGGGGTATAAGCGAAAGTTCAGATAACCTGGACACAGGCTAAATCCCTCCAGTAATGATAGTTCTCCAGTGCCTTCCCACAATTCTCTTGTTTGTGGACAGAAGAACAGATGGGTTCTCCCACAATTCACTGGGAAAGAATCATAGAGCAGCTTGGCTTATGGAGATCAAAGAACTATGGGATAGCCCCCAGAAGTCTAGCAACACACACAGATGACAACAGACAGTGAAGACAAGAGTAACTTCAGTGTGGCTTTTTCGTGCAGCTACTCAAACCCAAGATAAGCTATACTTCATGCTCAAACCCAGCTGCTGATTACCCAGACTCACTCTACAGTGAAGCCATACCCTGGCCTAGTAGAAGGCAGTGGCAGATATTCCTTTAGTATAACCCCACCAAGGTATTATGTTACTTCAAAGAAGTAAGAATAACAACTTCCAGAGTTGTCCAGAACAGAAATATCCTCTCAAAAGACAAGATGATGGCTTAGAAAGACATGTTTGTCTTCTCAGGAATTTTATGGATCAGTGAAACAATGACTAGAAGTGCTGCCTCAGAGTACTAAATCAGCCTTTCAAGCCAACTCTTATGAAACACTTTGCAGGAGTGGAGAATTTTCTGGTTGCTAAGCATATAGTTATAAAAATATTTACTTTGAATAATGACAGTGATTCCTCCAGGTTGTTGCTGCTGAGAAACATGTTGCTGGATACAGTATTCTTTTTAAAAATTTGTGTTAGTGCATTTAGTCTTTAGGCTGGATATTTATTTTAAACAAATACAGCTTAAAGTATGTAGGAGATTGTTGTGCTGCTGCAAGTGGATAAATAGGTTGGCATTCTTTTTCCCAGATTTGAATAGTGTGACCAGGCTGATCACTCACTTTTTCACATATATATCACACCCAAACACTCTTCAGGGTTATGTAGTACTTATGAATCTACATCCTTATTCTGGGTTTTTCATTAACTTGATCATTCTTGCAGTTCTGCAGCTATACAGGATCTTGTTTCTAGATTGCATTTCTGAGCAATACATCATGATTATGGCTCAATTAAGACACTAGGTATTTTTTTTTTTTTTTATCCCTGTCCAAATTTAAGATGTCTGACTCTGGAGTATAATTCAGAAAGATTCCCAATGAATAATCTCTCATTCTGATGGTATAGTGAGTCTCAGATTAAGTAGGTATCACGTGTACTTGGTTCTCTTGATAAAACTGGAGGCTCACCACAGTACTAGAACAAAAAGATCCAGAGTTGTGGGAAAGCGTTTTTCTAACACGCATCCCTGAAACATCTCTTCAGTTTAATAGAATTCATCCTGAGAGGCACACTGTCTTACCAAATTCTAGCACTGTTCTGGTGAATTAGCTAGTACTAGGAGGGATGAAATAAATAAAATAGTAAGAGCTGTGGACAGGAATGACTCAGTGAGAGCCTTTACTTGGGCAAGTGTAAAACAAAAGTTTGACTCCATTTTAAAAACATTTTTATTGAGCGCAGCATCTCCTCATTGGCCCTATGCTTTGCACATCACATAGATGAATTATCAGGGCTTGTTTAAGGCAATGACCCTATTTCCCCCCCCCAACTTGAAGTGCCCCTTCAGAGAGGCAGAGACAGCAGCATGAGCCCCCCTCCTTTCTCCCAGGAGTAGCAGGAAACCTGCCCTCCAGCTTCTGGAATGGCAGGACTCTCAATACTTCCCCCAGTAACTGGGCGCATCTGCTTGGGTGAAGTCTATGAAACTCAAGCACATTCTTAAAATTAAGCAAGTGCTTTGCTGAATAGGGATGGACTTAAGCATATGGTTAAAATTAATCACTTATTACTGAGTGTAACAAATTACCTCTGCAGCAGTCAATAACTTCAGAGATTCTTTTTATACACACTGAATGTGAAAATGCATGGCATGAATTCTAGGCCCAGTCCTGCACTCCTTAATCAGGCAAAACTCCCGCTGAAGTCAGGTTTCAGACCTCACTGCATTTTAGACTGTTAGTCCATCACCCCACTAACCACCACTGCTTCAGCAGGTATATACATATAATTTCCATCTTCCTTTGGGATCACATCATTGTTTAAAGCTCTGTTTCCTGAAAGGTCTGTAGTTTCCTGGACTAGATCAGTGTATTTCCTTGGAACAAGAGGACTATGTGGGTGAAATACAAGAAAACGAAGTTTGAAAGGTGATGTGTGGAATGTGCCCCGAGCATGAACAGAAACAATAGTGGGATTGACAGGGATGTGTTAGATAACAGAACTTGAAATGATTGGAGACACTTTACAAAAGTTCAGGAATGTGAGAAATTCCCAATACCTCAAAATTTAAGGTAGAATTTGTCTCCAATGCTGTTACTTTGTCATGAGAAGAATGCATTTAAAAACATTCATAAACATAAATTCAGTCATTGGATGGGTAGTGAGTCTAATCCAAATTCCTGTGCCTCTTCAGTGTCAGTTTTGAAATAATTCTTGTTGGCATTTATTCTAGAGATGAACAGTAAAATCTCTGCAGTAATCTTTGAATGCTTTAATTCTAATTAAAGTACAGAGCTGGATTAGGGGTCTTTTGTAGCTCACTCAAAAGCCCGAAAGAAGGCTCTATGGTACAGAGGGAGTAGATGGACTCTTGTTCATTTCTGGAGTGCGGATACCAGTGTGGTGCTCTGTTAGGGAAGAAGTAATTTATAGCCCTCCTAGGCTC
This sequence comes from Chrysemys picta bellii, assembly GCF_011386835.1. Lineage (NCBI taxonomy): Eukaryota > Metazoa > Chordata > Testudines > Emydidae > Chrysemys > Chrysemys picta. The sequence goes on from NC_088792.1 coordinate 78,035,703, forward strand.
CCAGCAGTTCCCGTGGAGTAGATCCAGTCCCCTGCAGCCCTAGTTCAAGGATGGTGCAGTGGCTGAGTGTACAGAATACATGAGGAGGGTGACATCGGAGGCTGTTGAGGGGTGCTCTGTTGCTGGGTGGTGTGAAGGCTTGTCCAGGGGAGTTGGGCTTTTTTAAAATCCACCACTGAAACTAGACTGCTAGTGAAGAGACTGGATAGCAGTATTGGTAGAATTACAACACAAGGGATGCAGATTCCTTACCCTGCTGTTATGTTAAATATAGAGCTAAGACAATAGTACAAACTCCTGGACTTCCTTTCTTATTGGTGCGTCCTCTTCCATGCCTCTCCTTCTCATCACCGCCTTTCCCCTTGATCACTGTAAATTTTTCCTTTTTTCCCCAATCCCCAAATTAAAAAAATAAAATTGGTTAATAAAAATTCCTTGTGCATCTGTAGGGCCCTCCATTTGAGGGTCTGAGTGTTTTACACACATGAATGAATTAGCCTTGCAGCACCTTGTGAAGTAGGGAAGCATCATTACCCTACTTCACATTGGGGGAAACTGAGGCACAGACAGGTTAAATGGCTTGCTTCAAATCACACGCAACTCTGGCAAAGCTGGGAATGGAACCCATGTCCTATGACTCCTAGCCTAGTGTATTAACCCCGAGACAACTCTTCCACCCCAACAGCAGCTGCCTTCCACTGCTGGTGAACATCCCTTCCTGCCCTGCAATTATGGGAGTTCTCCCTTCACTCCTGAAGTCATAATTCACACACATCACTCACATGCAAAGTGGATAGCAAAAGGTAGAGTTAAAAGCAGCACTTGCAAAAGCTCTCACTACTGGTATAAGGGATTCTTCTTAAAGATTAAAGTTTCAAAACAAACACACAAATTCCTCACATGAATTCTGAGACCTTCAGAACTGAAAAGGTACCAAGCATTATCCTTGTCTGTCCATTGGCATGTTTTCCTCTGCTGGTGCGCATGCATTCTCATTCAGCCTGTTGTTCTCTGCTGGGAGTAACACTGCCATAAATTCAGGTATCAGGTTTGTGTGTGTGTGTGTGTGTGTGTTTCTTTTTCTTTTAGCTTTATCCAAAAGTATAAGAAAAATAGGGTACAAAGCGTTACAGTGTGATTCTCCCACACTCATTCCTACTCTAATTTCAATAAAGCAGTAGAAATTGTGCCTCTGAAGGAGCACCAAGCGCTCTTTCCTAGGGTCAAACAACAAATAAATTTTATAACCTATCACACATTCTAAGGAGCAGCACTACTCAGTAAGGGTAGGAGCCAATTCCTGTTGGAGTCACTGGCCCTGATTCTTCTATCACTTAACGGAGTGACACAGGTGTAAGTGATGCAATTTCAGGGGAGCAACTCCTGGTTTACACAGAGTGATAGGAGAATGAGGTCAGTGCTTTCAACAGGAGTTGGATCAGGTCCTAAGAGGGATTGGTATTAGACTTAAACTATGAAAGTGAAAGGGACTAAGAGAACCAGTTAACTTGGTATTATTAAAACTAACAAAATGTCATCATGGGGACTAGATTAACAATCTGTTTACACATCCCAGTCAAATACACTCTCTATTGAAAAATCCTATAGAACTATTGGGAGTGAAATGTGTTTGTTTTAGCTGATGACTTGACATGCTCAACTTAAAAGGACCCTTATCAAGGACCTCTGCTTCATACCAAATGCCTGAACACAAGACTTACCTTTTTAGTCAACATCCCTTTCCATGACTGCTTTGTCCAGGCCAGGATTTAAGGAGACTTCTGGTGAGGCTCTGCATCACAGACTGTGTTTATGTGTTTGTTTAGTCAGGGAGTTAGACTGCCAGAGAATACAGAGGTGTGCAGTGTATGTGTGCATGTGTTGTACAGAAATTTCAGTAACGAATCCCCTTTATATTTATTTTCTTCTCTACTGTGAGTGACATTCCCAAGACTGCAGTGCTGCAAACAGTAAACTGCAAGCTCTGAGCTGTGTGTGTTACGCTGCAGAGTAGCTGTGACTTAAGTCTGGGAAAGAGTAGAGGAGATCTGACTGGACAAAATGTTGCATCCAGGAATCAAGGAGTTGGTAAAACTCCATGATACTGTTTGATCGGTCTTGGACTTCTGAGTTACTTTCTCAGACGGAGGACCATGGTAGCACAGACTCTAGCAAGGGTCAGGTGAGGTGAGGGTGAATCCACGCTTGAATGCCCATGACCATGGCTGTAGAAATAGAATGTAAAAACAAATGCACTATTGTTCTCTGAATGCTCGGAATCCAACTGTTAAAAGATGACAGTATTTTTTGTTTCAAATATTTTACTGAATACAATATATCTAGATCTGTTGTTGGTCTAATGTTTTAAAGATCATGTAAACATAATGCATCTTACTACAAGTAACTTAATTGCTTGCATCAAGATCATATACATATATTATACATGCAACTATGTTTAAAGACATTATTAAAGTTGGAAAGTCAAGGATTCAAAAGTTAGGAGGTGCCAGAATTAATGTTTCTTGTACAACCTTTGCTCAGCCCCCTTGTACATATATATTATGATGCAATTTTTACAATTGCATCATAATATAAAATTTTGCAATTTTCACAAGGTCCCTTCCAGTCCTACACTTCTATGATTCTATGTCTTATGCATTTGGCAGATAAGAGAGGCTCATTTTGTAAAATCTGCCACTAGCTGGGAGTGGTCAGCCAGGAACTGTGTTTTTGTTACAATGCCACCTTATTTATCCCCAAACTCCTAAAATAATCAAGCTGCAGGGGATTTATACTATTAAAGAACTCCTGTAGAAAAAGGCAAAAAAGTTCTTAGCCATCTTAATCACCAGCAGGTTCTTTGATGGAATTCCAAACATGTTGTGTATCTGGGTGTATAATGCATTCATTAGGTGCAGGTGTAGAAGAGTGGTTATCTACCATTGCTGAAGCAAGAGACTCTGGTGATTTTTAAAATGTTGGGTTTTGAATTACAAATGTTGTCAATCCTTTTGTGTCAGTGAATAAACTGATCACCAATTGATCTTCAAAAAAAAATCTCCTCTTCCCTATGGGATTGTATTGAAGTATATTACAGTACAAGTAAGTGCATAATAGGTGTTCTACATCGTCCTCTAATGCAAGGGGAATTGGCCATTGTCAGGGACAGGATACCAGGCTAGACAGAGTATTTTTATTATTATTATTATTTTGTTCTGGTATATGCTGTGGCTGTTTCTATATTCCTGTAAAGTTTCCAAGTGGGAAATACTCCTTCTAAAAATAAATGTTGTTGTAACACAAACCACACCAATTCCAGTAAAACTGACCTTTGTGTTTAGGGTTGATTCTTGCATTGACACAGTTTGACTCGAGAGGGTGATGGGTGGGAGGAGATTAAAGTTATCCCTTGATTAAATGATCCAGTTTAATTTATACATGAGGAGATAATAGAGAATGGGAAGTCCCTTTAAGTCCTGCTGACCAATGCTTGGGGAGTTAATGTACAATGTGAATGTATACATCTGAAACAGTAAATTTGTAAAACAGATACATCTTTGTATTAGATTTTATTTTATGGCAAAAGGTTAACTTTTTCAAAGACTGTGCAAAACTAGTATTAGATATGCTACATGAACACACAAGAATCTATAGTTCACGAGACGGGAATAATAAAACAACTTTTTAAGTCAAGTTGGTAATTCATCTATGTTAATACAAGACAGAGGGTATCCAATACATTTTTTTAAAATGAACCACTCCTGAAAATCTCTCTCTCCTTATTTGGTATGTTACAGCTGGGCAGCAATCTGTCTTAAGCATATGCTTAACTTTATGCATCTGAGAAATCCCAGTGAATTCATTTAGACTACTCAGGTGAACAAGGGTAAATACATGCATAAATGTTTCCAGGATTCAGGGCCTTACTCTTAATAAGATATTATGCTTATGTCGTGTTATTCTTCAGAAGGTAAAGTAGTCTTACCAGGAGGAAATTTCATTTCATATTTAAAAGATTTTTCCACTTTTTTTTATTAATTTTTTGTTTCAAAGGCAAGAATCAATGAGTCTCTACACACTAGAGTAATCTATCCAGACTTCATTTAGAATGTTCTATATAATGTTTTAATAAGCTCTTTACCAAATTCTGGAAAGAAATCTTTAATAATAAAACATGACCAGACACATTGTACAGAAGACCTGTCTTTTGTACAATGTGTCTGGTCAAGCAGACACATTGGTCTGCCTTTTCATGCGGTAAAAGAGACTTTTTTGGCAAATATTTGCCTTGGATAAGCAGGGCAAGATAATCTGTTAAAGGTGAAGGGCGTTCTTAGAAAGTCTCCCTTCAGGCTGAGTTAAAATTCAGTAGACCACACAAGCAATAAATGAAACAGAATTCTTTAAGCTTGGTTACATTTATTTTTCACGTTCTTATCAATCTAGATAATGGAATGTCAGCCTCAGAGTTGATCTGTCTAGATAAATAACTTTCATTTTAAAGGTTAAAAACCTGCATTTTCTATTGATTTTAGGGGGATGTTGTCAACTTTAATTTAGATCTCCAAAATAAATGTTTTACAAATTATGTAAATGGAAAATAAGTATGAGAGAGAATTCTCCTTTAACATGCTGCTTTTCTTTTTTTATCATAACACTATACAAATGGTGCATGCAAACAAGATTACCAAATAACTGAAGGTACAGAGAGCGTCCAAATCAGTTATTGAAAACAAATCCAGTCTAAGATAAGTTGTATGTATATTGCATTCATTACAAAGATGTGATTATAACAGATCAGCTCTTGATTCCCAGGAAATCCATAGCAAATCTCCCATTGACTTCAGTGGGGCCAGGATTTTCCCATAGTCTCCACGTACAAAATAAAACAAATGCATATTGAGAGATAAGGACATCAAGGAGTAGTTGGAGAGGAATTTGGGTTTAGTGATCAACACTTGTATTGTTTGGTTTTTATGAATCAACAGTTTCTTCCCAATAGATATTTCTGGTTGTTTCTGATGTGTTTGCCCCTAAGTATTTGGTAGAAGATATCAGAATGGTGAGGAAAGACTGTTTTCAATGGTTGGAATGAACATTGCATGTTTTTTGGTGTGACTTGGCTGCACACAAATAATGTCCTAGTTCAAAATCCTAGGCTGAGTTTTCAAGATTTGGGGTTAGAAAAATACAGCTTGTAAACAGCATACTTGATATGGGAATGATTGATAGGCTGAGGGTCGAATCCTACAAATGCCATTTTTATATTCAGAGCTAAACTTACTACTGGGGGAATTCTGTGCCAAAATTTTTTGCACACAATATTTTAAAAGTCTGCATATTTTATTTGTCAAAGTAACACAATATAATCACACCAGTTTCAATTATTTTGGTAATTTATTTCAAAATACCTGTCAGCAAGTATGGCTATAATAATACAGACAAAAAAAATTCAGGAAATTTTTTTTGGACAAATAGATTCCTTACTATGCAAATCAATACAGAACTTTGAGTAATTCATTTAAACTACAATACAGAAACTTATTTCCTGCACTCCTCAGAAGCAGTGCAAACACTTGGAGGAGTCAGGGTAACAGAGGAGCTGAGGGAGAGGGAAGAAGCCTGGGAGTGAACCTGGAAAGTTGCTGGGTGTGGGTGGGAAAAGTATGGAACAGGGTTTTCTTGTGTGTGTGGGGGGGGAGGGATTGTTGGGGAGCTGGGGAGCCTCCCCTGTGCAGACCCTGACTGACCCCTAGTCTGTCCCATTCAGTCAGGCATGTGTGGCCCCACAGCCCTCCTCCCATTCAACCATTGGCACAGTGCTGTCAGCCCACTAGCTCCTGAGCCCCCGCCCCCCCACTAGCCCTTCTGAACCCCAGTCTGTGACCTACTCTGTCTGTGTCTCCCCTCCTCCCCCCATATCCTGTGCCTCCTAACCTGGTTCTGTGGGCAGGGTGCTCTAATGAACACATCTGGCTGCTGGCTATTACTGCCAGTCAGCCGCTCGCACGGTGCTGCTGTCCTGGTGCCACAGCAGCCTCTGGTGGGCAAAAGGGGGAACTGCAGCACTTCTCACGCAGAATGTATTTTCTGTACAGGAAAAAAAAATTCTGCACCGGACATGAATTATGCATGTGCTCAGTGGTGCAGAAGTCCCTGAGGAGTATAAACTGCACTTTAGGAAATGTTACTAAAGTGAATTAACTTCAGATAACATTTTATTATTTGGTGGTATTAATAGATTACATGAAGCAAACACAAGCTACCTGTAATAATATTCCTTAATTGAAAATGTACAAGACTACTGGTTAGACATCTATTGGACTTGAACGTCTCTTATCCATTGAATGGAAACACCAGAACTCAAGAGTGAGTCCTGAATCAGACTTAAGTAATTGAAATAAGCAAATGGGGGAAAAAACAAAAACTTGTAACACCAATTGTATCTGTAACTGTGTAACTTTTATTTCAAGAAAGAAAGAAAAAATAAGAAGCCATCTTTGGATCAAATCCTGAGATATGCTGAGAACCTACAAGTTCTGTTGGCTACAGCTCCCACTGAAGTCATGTGCAACACTTAAGGATGTTGCTTTTTATTGGACTTGAACATCCTGGAATTTTGACACGGGATTTGCTGTGTTGAACTGTGGGTTTGTGAGAAACATTCAGCATTGTTACCGCATGATTTAAGGCTGCTTTTTTGGCAACCCCAAATGTTCAAAAATCATGAGTCAGGCCTCAAGAAATAATCCTATTTACTTCAAGAGAATGAGATTCAAAAAAAAAAAACACATTGAGTTCTTATTTGCCTTGTAGTTTTTGAGCCTTTAGGGTTCACACTTTCAAGCTTTTCTCTGCAGCCATGAAGGCTAGAAATGTGTTGGGTTTTTTTTGTTTTGTTTTTGTGGGTTTTTTTGTTTTGTTTTTTATTGAAAGCTGAGTTTCATTAAATCACGTGACTCCAGGAGCTAGGGCCTAAAGAAAATAATCAAATACTCATAATTTTATTGTGAATCTTTCAGAGTTGGCATCACTGCCATTGACTGCACTTTTCAGCTCCTCCTGTCTGGCCTGAGAAAAGGATTGAGCATAGAATCCTAGGACTGGAAGGAACCTGCAGAGGGGGTTGGATGGGTTGGGGGTTCTGAGAGGGGCAGTCAGTATCCCCATTTAACGCTTTGGACTAGGCGTTGTACTTGACTTCTTGGAGCTCTGTATGTACTGTTTATTGAAATTGTGCTTGGAGATGGATGAAATCCCCTCCTCACGAGAGCTGGGGACATCACAAGTTGATTAATAACAACTGGATTTCAAGTAAACAGAGCATGCCACTGACAAGGTCAACACTGTGTATGATGGAGGACCTGGAGGAAGAGGATCAGATTTCAGGAGGGACCTAGTTTGGGGTGTCACCAAAAGGCTCAAGGTGGGCCAAGCTACCACCAGACAAATGTAACAATGGCTTCTATACATGCTCAGTAAAGATATCTTTCCTACAAATGCCTGATGCCTGCCACATGACTTATTTCTAATAAAACATGGTGACAGTGATTTGTCTGTAAGAAGCTGTGGAGCACAGCAGGTAGCAGCGTGAATCATAGCACACATCACCCCCCAGGTGCCCTTGATTATTGCAGACAAGAACCTAGCCCAGGTGTGGACCTAAAATAAGCAGGTGTTTGAGCTATACACAGATCTAGCCAACCACGATGAGGAGTAAAGGAAGAAATTAATCTTGTGTTATCTCGTGTGGGAGCATGGTAGAGAACTATAAGCCAGACTGAAGCTCACCACTGCCTCAGCAGTACCAACTGTGTTCAAAGCTGTAGAGACCATTGTTCTCCCAAGTGCAATGAAACTGTGGGGGTTGCATAAGTTCTTCACAAAGGACAAATATGAGGGGGAAGGAATATATCCCTATGTGACAGCATTATGGATATCGGTGACTACGTGCAATGCTGGCGATTTGGCAGACTCCCTCTCTTGGGCTGAATGGGTTGTGGCACAAGGGACCACTGCCTGCCTGAGCTGCTGCTCCAAGAGGGGATCTCATCTCAAATAGATCTCTGGACATGGCCTGTGCAGCAGAGGCCTCAGCACAGGATAGAAAACCGTAGGAGTTCAAGCACCCACAGTGGTGCATGCTATGAGATGGAAGAAAGGAAGAGCAGACCAGGGCAGTCATGGGTCTGTACCCATAGTGAGTTGCATTTACTGTGGTAGATAGCCTAAGTGGGCGAAACAAAAGTGCCCTGTGCTCAGACAGCATCAGTGTGGGGAAATGGAACAATTTTTTAGCTGCATGTGCAAGAACAGAGTCGGGCACTGGAGGGATTGCAGGAGGGGTCATACAGAAAATAGAAAACTGCAGAATGGAAATGATGACCTGTCAGAGGAAGCAAGTGACACAGTACAACTGCTTAGCCAAAGAATTACCAGCTCTGGAAGAGGGCACTCCAGAATGGATCCAACCTTTGGAAAGACACAGGAAAAGATGAACTAATGGAGTTGTAAGTAGTGCACTGGCTCCCAGATCACATGAGGTGAACACTCAGTAGAGACAAGTTTTATGACAAAACTGCAAGCATCTACAAACCAACAGATAGAGTGGGGAAGCGCAGGAAATCACTGCATGTGAACCATTGAAATGCTAGAAGTACCAGAGAGCATAGACGCTGAGACTAATTCTGTGGACAATCCTTTAGAGTAGGAGGAGAATCGAGAGAACCAGGTTGTCCGATATGGAAAAGGGTGAAAGAGGCAGAAGTAGTGTGGTCCAGGTCTGGTCGCCTTTGAAAAAACTAAATTATCTTGGGAAGTATAGGCCTAATTGAGTCTAAGTACAGTAACCTGTGGCCTACAAGTGTTTTGTGGAAATAGAAGTTCATTAGCTATTGTGTGTTAGTTTATAAAATGGGGGTGGGGGGAATGTAGTATGAGTAAATTAGAAAAGGAGGCTCACGTTGCTTAAGATCACACAGGAGTTTGGTGGGACACCAGGGACTAAGGAGTACAAGCTGGGGCAAGCTGATACTAAACAAACACAGGCCACTCAGCTGGTTACACAGGCCTCTATACATGCTTAATAAAGATCTTCTTCCTACAAATACCTGCTTGTTGGGTCACTTACTGCTAATGAAACAACTACCAACCTGTGCTAGGAATATAGTCACATTAGCTAGTACTGCTTAGTGTTTTTGGGGTTACATATGTTAGGATCACCCTGCACAAGAATAACAAACTAATTTCCAAGGTATGCCATTACTCCTAGTAGGTCATCTCCAGGAACAATGTTTTTGAGAATGACACTGTGACATACGACTGTAATCAGTGGTGAAGGCAGGTTCTAACATCAGGGGGAGCGAACATATTAAAAAAAGGCGCCACCCGACATATCAAATTACCAATTACATACTTTTAAATTGGTTATACATATTTATTTTGTACTTAAAATAAAAACACAAGAATGATCCAGCCACGGAAGGGTTTGCACAGCCGACATTTTGCAGGAGAACTTTAGATTATACTTTAGATTCTAGAAAGTAAATGACAGATTACAGTAGTTTATAATTGTCACAGGTTTTTAAAAAAATACTGGCCACTTTTTCCAGTTACTAATTTCATTTTAAAAATCAATCAATGAAATGCACTTTATTTATAATAGACCGTAATACTAACGTCACCAAAAAGGCATGACAAATACAAGTTTTATGAGAATTGGTGAGCAAAGATCTCATAGTTCTTCGGGGTTGGACAAAGCAGTAATTTCCCTTAAAGTACCTTTATTCATGGGTTGTTGGTGGTTTTTTTTTTTTTTTTTTAAACAAAAGACATCTCTATGACACAGGTTGGCAGTCTAACATTTTTGAAACACTGAGTACTGAAAGTTAGGGTTTTTAACCAATTTAAGCTGTGTACACACACACATGTACACACAGCTTAATTTGTGCAAGGGTTTGCCAAGGCTGAGTCCCAGCACCTGTAGGCTTGGCAATTCATAGCCCTGGTACCTGTGGGCTTGCTGCGTCAGTTATGAAAGTTTAAAAAAAAAAAAAAAAAAATTGCTTGAGCCCTGGCATCTTTCATTACGAATTAAGCACTGATCTAGCGACATTTATTTATTCTTTTTAGAGCCTCACCTCGTAGAGGCCTGTGAGTATGTGAGAATCTCAGCTTTCGTTAACAACAACAAATACAAGATACTAGCCCTCATGGGAGAGGGGCAAAGCTGGAAAACAGGAACCCTAAAAGCTCAAAAACCAGAAGAAAAAGAACCCCAATTGTATTTGGCTTAAAATCATGAGATTTAAAAATATATCTCGGGATATTTGGGGGCTTGCCACATGATTTTTTGAGTACTTGGCATTAGCACTAGTAAGGGAATCACCTGCTTTTCAAGTCCATCCAGGACTTTTCATTTTTCCTATGAAAAATCGAGGACAAAGGTTATAAGACGTTGTGTGGTAAGTCACAGGCACTGCTCGGAAACCAGGAAAGGTGAAATCCTGCCCCTTCCCCTAGTGAAGTCAAGGGCAAACCCCGCATTGATCAGCACAGAGACCGGCTCCCCCCAAGCGCTGGAGCTGGTCAAACGCTTGATGGGCAGCAGCATCCTAACGCACCACCTCGGTGCAGGACTTTGGGCCCCAAAGAGCGCCCCTTAATACAGGCCAGGTGGCCGGAGGACAGAGTCAGCCCAGGATCCCCTCCCCGCTGATCCTTCCTGTGACCCTGCCAGCCCCGCGCAGATCAGAACCGAGTGCTGCGGGAGCTGTTTCCAGCAGGAACAGGCCGGGGGAACGTGCTTGGGCGGCGGCAGGAAGGAGGCTGCGGCACGGGGTGGGGAGTGCGGCATGTGCAGGGACCCGAGCTGCCCCGGTCCTGGCTGAGTGTCCGAAGCCCCTCCAGGCAGAGGCTGCAGGGTGAGTGGGGGAGCAGGTGGCGCAGAGGCTGCAGGGCGAGGAGGAGCATGGCAGGCAGGCAGGGGGTGACCGTGCAGATGCTGCAGGGTGAGACCCTCAACAACCTGCAGCGGTAGCGAGCTGCCTCCATGAGCCTGCTGCTCCTCAGCCCCCCTCCTCCCCCGCCGCGCTGGGGGGCTGCGCTGCTGCCCCTTCCCCTCCCTGCAGAGCCCACCCCGCCGGGGCTCGGCTTAGCGAGCCGGGCAGCTGCAGGCGGGCAGGAGCCGCCGCCTCCTCGCCGGGGAGCCAGGCAACCAGCCGATGCTGCCTGCAGCCCCAGAGTGAGTGAGCGGGCTGGGGATGCAGGAGGGCGGTGCGGAGCGGAGAGCCAGCCAACAGCCGCATGCAAAACCCGGCTCCGGACTAGTGCTGGCTGCGCAGAAAGGCGCTGCTTTTGGAAAATGTCCTCAGGGGGAGCGGCTGCGCCCCCTGCTCCCCCCCCCAGCTATGTTACTGACTGTAATGTGTCATTCCCATAAATGCCTCTTTTTCTAAAGACATTAATTAATTCAGAGTGCAACAGTTCAAGTATCTGTAGATATATAGGAGGGGAAAAGAGTACGGGTAAATGGCTGCATTTCAACTTATTTTTTCTAATCCTGGTTTTCCAATGCAATTTGTTTAATCCGTGTTTGCTTGGGGAAAAAACAAAAACCCAAACATTGTGCTAGCAGATGTTGATTCTGCTAGGAAAAGGTAAAATGGACACTAACTCATTGAGGTGGGTGTCTCATGTCCTCACCCAGTTTTAGAGAGAGAGGACCTGTAGCAGCAAAAGCCAAAAAGGAAGGTCTGAGCTGAACTTTGTGTTTGTAATTTCTGGGTTAATAAAACCAAACCCCGAAGGTGGGTGAATGTTAGGAGAGCAGCTTAGGAATGTTAACTCTTTGCATCTTCACTTAGCTGTGTTTCAATGCCCGAGAAGGCATATCTAGACCACCATTGAAAACCGACTTTTAGGGTACGTCTACGCAGCAATTAAACACTCATAGTTGGCCCGGGTCAGCTGACTCAGGCTGCCTGGCTGTAAAATTGCTGTGTAGATGTTCAGGCTTGGGCTGGTGCCTGAGTACTGGGACCCCAGGAGGTGGGAAGGTCCCAGAGCCCTGACTCCAGCCTGAGCCCAAACATCTACACTGCAAGTTTCTAGCCCTGCATCCGGAGCCCCACAAGCCTGAGTCAATTGCCCAGGCCAGTCACAGCCATGCCACAGGTCTCTTATTCCAGGGTAGATATTCCCTCAGTATCCTTATTTATTTGATTTGCATTCTCTTAACTGAAGTTTCTTCTTTGCGCTAGAAGGTTATTTTTATAAGCTAAGTGTTTAGTTCTTCATCGACACAAGGCCCACGGAAGCTGTTGCAGAGCATCTCTCACACACACGCACATTACTGATTTATGACTTTGCTCGTGGGATCTTCAGTGTCAAGTATCCCATTGAGCTTTTCTTTGTTCCTATGCTAGATTGACGACTCTTGTATTTATCACAGAACAGTCTGGTTGTGGGGCAGGGGGGTCTTTGAGCTTCCCATTTTGCTTTTCTTCTTTGCAACTATTTTGGTATAAAAATCAAATTATGGGGCACTGAATCAAGAAGGTCCTTAAAAGCATTACCGAGCTGCTATGCCTGGAGTTTATTTATATGCCTGTCAAGTCTGTCTAACTAGTTTTAACTCCTCTGCATTAATATTTTGCACTTACATAGAACCTTTTATCCCAGAGGACCCCAAAATCCTTTGCAAACATAAATTATGGAACTGTGGTAGTAGTTCTTAATAGCTTTCCACTAAAAGCTCAATTCCAGTCTTATCCTACCTGTCTTTTCTCAAAGTACGCCCTTTTCTCTCAAAAATCCACATTTATGGTCTTTCCGAAGCTCATATTTTAATCAAAATTTAAGGTGAATGAGGGGAGAAAAGGTTTGAGATATGAAACTTTGAAAAATGAGATGTAATTCACTTTTTGAAAATTATTCAATAGTTCCTAGAAGCTCCAAGTGGTAGACCCTCTATAAACACATAGGGAGAGACGGTCTCTGCCCTATCTAAATAAGGCTTCTAACACTGGTTAATCCATATATAAAAAACTTCTTTGTCTCGATTATTTTAAATTTATTTTAGTCCTATGATCTTATCCAGACTACTTCAGATAAAATTGGATACTTATTTTAGGAGTTACTTACTAGTACTATAGTTGGGGTTTTGTTTTGTTATGCTGTCAAATAAAATAAAAATAAATAAAAATACTATTAACCCGATTTTACAGATGAGGAAACTGTGGCAAGGACAGATTAGATGATTTGCTTAAGGTCATGCAGGAAGTCTGTGGCAGAGTTTGGTATTGAACCCATGTTTTGTGAGGCTAATCCTGTGCTTCATTCCCTTTTGAAAATGAAGACCAATTTAGAGCTGGTCACAAACCAAAACTTGATTGGTTTTTCAATCTCTAAAAAGTTTTTACAGAAACTTTCATTGAATTACTGTGACTTTTTTCAAAGATTGAATTTTAATTTTTTTTTATTTCATCAGAATTTTGAAAAATTGGGGGAGAGATTCATTAGTCTATCTAAAGAAATAAGAGAGCGAGAGATTCATTAGCCTCTCCCCAAATATAAATATAATTACCAGCTCCAGTCCATTTGTGTCTTGTTAGCTGTTCTAATCAGGTCTGCCCTTGGTACAAATCTACTATCTAATTAGTCTTAATCTATCAGAAAGACATGGTGGCAAAAAGGCCTGATTAGAAGATAAAGCTAGACCAATTCAGACAAGAAATGCATCTCAGATTTTTTAAAATTAGGGTAGTTAACCACTGGAACAATTTATCTGAGGATGTGTAGGTTCTCTACCACTTGCACTCTTTAATTCGAGACTGGGATATCTTTCTAAAAGACCTGCTATATCTTAAACAAAATGTATGGGTTTGATTCAGAAAGTACTGGGTGAGGTTCTTTGGACAGTGTAATGTTGGAGGCGGAACTAATTATTATAATGGCCCTTCCTGTCCTTAAAATGTATTCATCCAAATTACTCCAGGAAAACAAGTACAAATATAGAATGTGTACAGCAAAGCCACCCATCCCCACCCTTCCTACATTGTCATTTAATAATCCTCAATGTTTTCGTGAAGGAAAACAATCTTTACAGGTGATGGCAAATAATTTTTCAGTTATGTATTTTTATGGCATGTGAATTGCAATATAAGCGATGACAGTAAAGATTTATAATCCTGAGCCTGAAGCATCATGAGCATGGTGTCACCTTTGAGTGGCAAGTATTTAATGCTTGTCCTAATCTCGTCTTCATGGAGTATTATGAGAATAGATCCATAAATGCTCAGATATTTCAGTTATAGGGGCATATATAAGTACCTAGATAGGCAGGAATAGGCCCATATCCAGACTCGCTTTCACATTTGTTCTCTCGCTTTATATGTAAAGCTAGCTTATTTTTTACAGGGGAACTATGAGGTTTGGGGGTGATGTGATTTCCTTTTGCTTGGGACAGCAAGTCTATCTATGGGTCAGGATAGAGAGAGAGAGAGATGATCTGGAAAAGGAAAGATCTTTGTATTTAATCACACTTTAAAAAGCAAAGTAACAAATTATTCTAAACAACTCATATTTTAAAGGTAGAATACGATAGGCTTCATTAGCAGATACTTGCATTTAATTTTCCATTATGTCATAGACAGCTTTGTAGGGATAGAAAAAGAACAGTTATTCCCATAAAATATTTGTACAGATTTTCCTATATTAAGAACTGTTGAGATCCATGAAACAATACTGGTTTCCGCTAAATATAGGCATATCTATTTACATGGCCTAACAGGAAGGTGGAGATTTAAAAATAACAAAGAATCAGTGACTTTATTAACAAAGCAGCTGTATAGAGCATTGTTCTCTTGAAGAAAGTTTTAAATACTGTTTAAACAAAGTTGATTACATAAATAAAGATCAGGTCTTCAGTCACAAACCACCATTGTTAGGAATTCTTTTAAAAGGAACTGTGCTAATGTATATATAAACACGTAATGGCAAAACTACGGCAGAGAGAGAGAGAGAGAAAGATCCATAATAACTATTGCTGGAAGAATATAGTGGGGAGGGAGGGGATTGGAGAGGGGAAGAAGTATTATTGCTGCAGTTATTTCTCAATCTAGCATCAGAATAAGTGGAATAAGGAGCAGGGGGAGCCAGCTTTTCTTGTAGTATATACAAAATCTTTAAAAAAAATCTAAACCAATTTCTACCACCTAATTAAGAATGCAGTTGTGATTTACATCCCAATGGGAATTCAGTATCCTGAATATGCATATGGGCGGGGAGGGAGAAAGAAAGAAAAGTTTTATAGCATAGGCTCTTAACAAGGAAGAGGAGGGTGGGGACGACTGCCAACAGCCAGATGTAACACTGCTCTACAGCCAAAATGCTTCTGAAATAAATGTAGTCAAACTTTACTAATTCTGGGTCACTGAGAACGAAAATGGTGCTTAAAATTGTTGATTGGCTCTAGTTTTCAAGATATGCTATTGGGTCAGTATATACGACCCTTGACTTGGGAATGGCGGAGGATAAGTGAGTTATAAAGGGAAGGGATCTCAATTTAAACCAGAAATGACTAAAATACATCTTTGACTGGATCTGTGAATAAATCTATGACTGGGTAATGAATGATGCAATCTGAAGCTGGTATTGCGTCATACATGATATGAATTGCATCATGTTATTCCTAGAAGTCATGGATGATGCAATCATAACGAAGCTTACATCACTCTGCTGAACAAATTGCCCTAGATCAGCTCTAGATATCATACAGTGTTGTGCTCTCTCATTTGTCAATGTTTGATTTTGCAAAGGGACACATTTCTGTTTAAAGTGAGCAGAGATGCCTCATACTTGTGTGAACAGTGCAGATAACTTCTGCTATGTTTGTGATGAAGTGACTTTTGCATCACAAAATGCAGTATAACCACTATGGTTAAGAAAGCCTATCACCTTTATTTTGGCTGCAAAATTGGAGCTCAGGACAAGAGGTGGGCCCCACACATATGCTGCAACACTTGTGCAACAAATCTTCGCCAGTGGTTGAACAGGAAAAGGAAATCTATGCCTTTTGCAGTGCCAATGATTTGGAGAGAGCCAACAGATCATACCAGCAATTGTTACTTCTGCATGGTGCCTCCAGTTGGGAAAGGTGTGTCAAAGAAGAAAAAGTGGACTGTGCATTATCCAAACATTCCATCAGCTATACGCCCCGTACCCCACGGAGAAGGACGGCCGCTTCCTGATGCACCAGAATCATTCTCACTTGAGTCGGACGAGGAAGAGGATGAAACTTCTGGTCCTGAGCCATCAATGTCACAGGACCCAGATTTTCTCCCATCCTCCTCCTCCTCTGAACCACACCTCATAACACAAGGTGAACTGAATGACCTTGTCAGGGATTTGGAACTACCCAAGAGTAAGGCAGAGCTGTTGGGCTCCAGACTACAGCAGTGGAATCTCCTGGGAGGTGATGTTAGGGTTTCCATGTTCCGTGACCGTCAAAAGGATCTTGTCCCATTCTTCTTCATGGAAGGTGATCTTGTAGCCTGCAACAACATCGATGGTGTGATGGCAGCCCTCAACATCGTTCACGATCCAGATGATGAATCAATGAACAGTCTCCACTCGAAGACTAGTCTTAAAGCTGTTTTACTGCATAATGGCAATGTTTTGCCATCAATTCCAGTTGATCATGCAGTTCATATGAAGGAAACCTATGACAACATGAAACAACTTTTGAGGTGCATAAACTATGACCAACATCAGTGGCAGCTTTGTGGCGATTTGAAGGTTGTTGCTCTCTTGCTTGGTCTGCAGACTGGATACACAAAGTACTGCTGTTTTCTCTGCGAATGGGATAGTCGTGCAAGAGATTCCCACTACATCAAGAAAGATTGGCCACTCCTCCCAGGCTCCAATGACTGTCGGAAAAGTGTTCAGCATCCACCACTTGTTGAATCAAGGAAGATTTTGTTACCACGCTTACACTTCAAGCTGGGTCTGATGAAGAACTTTGTCAAGGCCATTGACAAAACACAAGCAGCTTTCAAGTACCTCCGTGGAAAATTTCCAAGGTTAAGTGAAGCTAAGATAAAGGAAGGTGTCTTTGTTGGTCCTCAGATTCGTGAACTTCTTCGAGATGATGCATTTGACCATGCACTGCGTGGCAAGGAAAAGACGGCATGGAAAGCCTTCCAGTTAGTGGCAATAAATTTTCTCTGAAACAACAAGGCAGACAACTACAGGTTGTTGGTGGAAAACCTCCTCAAGGCATACAAAAGCCTTGGTTGCAACATGTCACTAAAGATACATTTTTTGCACTCTCCTCTAGATTTTTTTTTTTTTTCCCCACTGAACTGCGGAGGAGTGAGCGACAAGCGATTTCACCAGGACATTGCAACAATGGAGAAACGCTGTCAAGGCAAATGGAGCCCATCAATGCGTGCAGACTATTGCTGGACAGTGACAAGAGATGCTCCATTTAATGAATACAAGAGACAAGCCAAGAAGAGCCGAGTAGACACTGAATAGGACTAAACTATGTACAGAATAGTTTTTTGCCTTTTGTTTCATAATAAATTTTATTTATACAACGCTTTTGCTGATTTTTTTTTTAAAGTGTTACATAAACAGGACAGGTGAAATATTATCATGTAAAGCAACCATAACCACATGAAAAGACCTAGGTTTACAATTTATGATTAAAACTCTACTATCTACACAATACACATAGACATAAAATGTAAAAATTTAAATATCTTAGAAACAGTAGCCAATCCGTTGTTTTAATTGTCATATTTGAATTCAGCACATCAAAATACATAATAAATAGCACATTTTCTCTCTGAAGCAGACGACTTCTCCAAAATTGTAGACCAGTGTAATTAGGAGGGACAAGATCAAGGAAAAAAAACACCTCTAGGTAACTGTTAGTCCTTTCCAGTTATACACATTTACTAAAATATGCCATATTCCCTCAACAAACAGGAATTGAATACTTTTAATATTCCGAGTTTTGTAAAAGCCACATGCAGCCAAAAGCACATTATCCCATTTCCTTCAAGGAGAGTGAGTTGCAATTTTAACCTTCTCCACCCCCAATTTAGAACCTGTTCTGCACACACAATTTGGCACCAGTAATTTAATTTATTTTAACAAATTTTTATAAACCATCCAATTTTTCCATTGGAAGTGTTAGGGGAATTCACTCCCAACATGCTTCTGAAAGCCTCTAGAAAACTCTGTAATGAATCTGTGGTGCAGACCACATGCACAGAATTTGTGTGCATCACAGATGTACACCCAGGGATCTTGGACCAGAACCCTGGTCTTCATCTCCAGAAGTACAGCCTCTACCACTTGACCTTAGGCGCTGATACTGCTCTAGTAGAAACCACTATATCTTCTCTGTGGGCCAGTACTAGAAAAACATTATACACTTAGTCATACACACAAAGCTAGAACATTACACCTATCCTATCTTTTATTTAATCTTCAGGTCATCTTTCTCAGCAGTTGCAGCTGAAACTAAACTTTTTGTTTCCAGTGTGAGAACTAGAATTTTGTATAGCAAGGGACTCTTTCTAAATGTGAAAAAAATAAATTTCTATCCCAACTCCACTCCAAATCCAAATCTCAAAATGAAAGTTAAATATGGAATTTTTACAAGTTGCCTTTGTGGCTCTCCTTTTTTGTTACACCTGGACCTTTTGCCAATGATGTTACCCCACTGGGCAAACTAATAAAAGGCAGTGGCTCAAATGTCAATGTTGGCCGTCCCCCAGCTTGCTGTAAAGGGTTTTCTGCTAGCCATTGAATGTCCACTGTCACTACCATTGCAGTGAAGCAGCTGTGTGAGCTCTTTCCCTCACTGCCAGTGAGGAGCTGATGGAGCCCACCAATATACCACCCTCAAACATGCATTATACTTGTATTGCATGGATATATTTAAGAATTAGTGCTGATCCTGAACAAAATCATGTGATATAGATTGAAGTCACTGAATATGGGAGTAATGACAAGTCAGCTCACCAAATTGAAATATGTGTTTTGTTCTTTGGAGAAACCAGCTACAACTTTAGAATGAAAATGATAATGCATTTTGGAGATTTGTTAAAAATAAACAAATTTAGGTGCTGCTGCTGCTGTTTTTTACTTCAGATGACTTTTTTTTTAACCTGAATTTTAAAAAGAGAGAACCTCTGATGCACAATGCCTTCCCCCCCCTCAATTTTTCTTAAGACTGAAGTTGTTTGTACCAAATCTTTGTTGCATGCTTTCTTCCATCAAAATCACATCAAGAATATGTACAAATACAACACTTTTTAAAAATATGGACATTGCATATTTACATATGGCTTATGTATGTAATACGCTGTAGAGTGTGGTAGGTGGGTGTCTAAAATCTACCTTTGGAACTTCAGCACAAGGTAACTGAAGGTTATTTTATTTTTAGGTCTAATATCCCTGTCTCGCTTTAAATGTGTTTCTCTGCTACTAAAAAGCAAAGCATAACAGGAATTCCAGTGAATAACTCCTGAAAACTAAAAGTAACCTATCATGAGTGCAGTCCACAATATTTGCCTTACTAATGCCATTTCACCCAAGTGTGTCAGGAAAATGTAGCTACGCTAAAAGCTGAACTCTAAATCAATAAGATTACTTAACAAGGAGAATGTGCTTAATCTGCAAATGTGAGACGGGGGAGGGGGGTTGTAATTCCCATAGCGACCCATCATGGAGGTGGAAGGAAAAGGGAGGAGGCACTGTCTTTTATTCACATCTGTCATGATCATTAGGGAATGGACCAGACAATCGCCTTGTAATAAGGTCAGGTTTAGAGATTAATGGGGATGGAGGCCACAGCATTCTAAATGTTCTACCACCAAGTGCCCTTCCAGAGGGAGAGTGGGGAAGAATAGTGCTTTTCCCTATGAAGTTGACAGTTATTCATCAGCAACATTCCACCCCATCCCTCTTGCTTTTTGCATTCAAATGTGTCATAGATGAGTGTGGTGTTGATGGCAATAACAATTCACTTGTAATCAGTCAGCTGCAGTTTATCCTTTCATATTAGAAAATGAACTGCTGTCAAATCTAAATGATCTGTGAGGACCCATTCTTTATGCATCCCAATTGGAAAAATATTTTGCTGGATATTGAGCTCTTTGGGGTAGAGACCATGCCTTCAGTCTTTATTTTGAAAAGGAGCATGAGTGTCCTATCTAAATATTTAATAATTAATACTGTAATGTTATCTAAGGTCTTGTCTACACTGCCTCACAGTGTGATCTGCAGAGCTCACCACAGTAGGGTGACCAGATGTCCTGATTTTATAGGGACAGTCATAATTTTTGGGTCTTTTTCTTATATAGGCTCTTTTATCCCCCCCCATCCTCTGTCCCAATTTTTCACACTTGTTGTCTGGTCACCTTACACCATAGTGGTGCACACTAATTGCCCCGTGTGAATGCTGCTGGAGGGAACTAAAAGGTAGCTAGTTCACATTAATGTAGCCCTCTTTCAAACAGCCCAGGGTTCTGGGAAACAGAGAGTCTGGTCTGGGAGGTCTCTCTGCTGGGAGGGGCGGTGGGGAAACGAGTCCCACCCAGTCTCTCACCCCGGGCCAGCCCTTGGAGATGGATAAAAAGCAGTAATTGAAACTGTCAGTGACCAGCTAGATTAGGGGCAGCAGCTCCTCCTGGGGCTCCAGCCCCTGGGCCCCCTCCCCACCATACTCCGCTCTCTATTTCCCAGAACCCTGGGCTGCCATCTCCTCCACTTCTGAGCCTGCTCCGGAAGGAGAGATGGTGACTTGGCAAGGATGCGCAAGTGAATTTATATTAGTGTCTATGGCTGGGGGTGGGAGGCTGATGTGCCTTCCTTCCCCCCTCCCCCTTTGATGCAGAGGTGCAACAAGACCTTTCTGAAGTAGCTGGGACATGTCATGCCCTGATGCAAAGCTTGAGCCTCATTAGGAAGACACGGTCTCTGTCTCCAAAAAAGCTTATAATCTAAGGCAAGTGACTTTTTATGATCCTTTGAGTGAATGCTTAAAATACTATATATGATTGGGAGTGACTTTCTGTTTTGTGTGTAGAATTATTAATTTTATATATAGGGCTGTTCCACCAAGAGGACAACCAGCTTGTTAAGTAGCCAATCAAGAGACCCCCCCCTCCCCCATTGCAGAAAGCTCTGAGGCACCCCACATCCCTTAGCAAAAATAATTGCTTCAGGATTTTGATGCATACTGAATGCTGATTGGCTGGTGAGGAGGGACTGATTTACAGCACTTTTTGAACTGTGAAGTACTTGTATTACATTTCACTTAACAATAGACTGATTTGTATGAGACTTAGAATAGAAGATGGATAGGCTGAGCAATTGCATCACCGTAGCTGATTAGGAAAGTATCTCAATGTCATATAATTGACTCTGGAACTCTCTGACACTGCTCCAAAAGAAGTGTAAATTAAATGTATCCTTCAAATTCCAGAGGGAAAATTTCTTAAATCTATTTTATCACCAGGTTTTTACTGTACTTAATTTAATTCCTGAAAGCTCTTTTCTCCAAGATAATGACTTGATCAAGCTCTAGACTGATCTCTGGTTCATTTTATCCAGTATGGGCAGTCTTTCATCCACATTTTCTCAAGGGAGATTATATATAATCTCATGCTCCCATGAGAAAATGTGGATGAAAGACTGCCCATACGGGATATATCCAGTTCCATGAAGGGACTTAGGTGCTATGATGCTCAGCACTGAAATGCCTAACTTTCCAGCACCTAGAAAATCACAGGAACAACGTGATCCACAAAGCCTGAGTTAGGCACCTAGGCTTCCTATACACTGAGTGGGGCAAGATAGGGTGCCTTAGAATGCAATCCACAAAAGCCAGCACTGTAGGTGGGGAGCCATTTAAGCTACCTGATGGGAGATGCCAGCCAGAGGGGTGTATCTTAAGCTCTGATCCTCTCATGAAATCACCTAAGGGTTGTGGGAGTTGCTTGTTCCTGCTTAGCAAACCACAGACAGGAGCCTGTCTCCTGGAGTCAGGTGGCTTAAGCGCTTAAGAATTGCGGGAATGTGGCCTTATTTGGTTGTATCTAGTTTTTTGATCTACGTACAGAAAGAGTCATACAGATATGTAAACTGCCACTTGTATATTACAGGTATTCTAAGAATTGGCTCTGAATTTTTATACAAATAATTCCAGTGTTTAAAGGAGTGTTTTTTCTTTTAACAGAGGAAAGAAAAACTGTCACTCTTTCACTGCTATACTAAAATGTTCCAAAATCTTTTTTTAAGAAAGAGCAGTGATTGTGCTCCCTCTAGTGGCTAAATAAGTTGTTTTTATGTTACATACAATATCAATAGGACAGTGGGAATTGGATTCAAAAACCCTCGTTGGAGAAGCTATTTAAATAGTGTTTCTGAGGGAAAAAACACATCTGAATTATATTATGGTTTTGCAGGAAAAAAACTGTTATACAATATCTAGCACACACCTGCCTCTCCCCACCACCCAAATGTCACAGGTATCCCTCCTGTGTCCCATCTTGTATGAAAAATACAGGGCAAAAGTGTTTTGTTTTGGGAGGATGGGGCTTAGGGGCAACATCCCACAAAATTGTATTCGTGGTACAGGATGGTGTGTATCAATGTCTGACCCATTATGTTAACATTGATAGGAAATCTACTCTTAAATCAGATCAAATGCTCCCTGTTGGATATGGGTTGTGTGGGATGTTTACCACGAAATAAGGGAAGTCCCTGAAAATGAAGAATTGGTGGTCACCCTGGCCAACAGGGATCTTTCCTCACCATGTAGTGGCCCAATGGACTTCAGACTCTCTAGTCCTCCCCTCCCCAAAGGCCAGAAATATGGACTGAGGGTGCCACAGGGCAACCAAGATGAGCGGTCACTCTCTGTCCCCAAGGGGAAGAGGAGGAGCTACCAGGACTTCCTGCATCCCTGGGGAAGGAGCCTGGGGAAGAGGAAAGGGGAGTGGGAGAGGCAGATTAGCTTCAGCTGATGAGGTGGTATCAGGCCCCTGCTGTGTCTCAGCTGGCAGATTTGGTCTCAGGAAAGAGATCTGGTGCCTCATTTCCTCCCTGCTAGATTCAGGCCATGTCTAGGTTTCCTGCATATGTGCAGTTGCAGGAAATCACTCCTCCACTGAATGAACAGATCTGCTGGTAGCACTTTCAGGTTCTTTCCATTGTGCCTCTGTCCATAGTAGTGCCAACCCTGTATGTATCCCACAATGCACCTGCACATGGGAGCCCTTAAAGGACCCCTTGGATGCACTTCTGTGGTGGAAAAGTGTGATAAGTTTCAGGCAAATGTCACACTTTTCATTTTATGAAACTAGGTGAAACTAGGATTTTTCCCCAGGCCGCCCAGAGGATTCAAGGGGCCTGGGGCAAAGCGGGGGAGCGGACATAAAATTTAAGCAATATGTAAAGGCCCCCTAGGTGCCTTGGTTACTATCCTCTTCTTTATGGTATTATGCACCTATCAGTTATTGGTGCATAATACCATATGCAGAAATTCTATACTCCTAACATATGTGATAGCGTTTGAGGATAGTCCAGCTCTCCCCAGCTGAGATTTGTTATCTAGTCAGCAGGAGGAACTACAAAAGCAAAGCATTCTGTGCTTTAGCAGAAGCATGAGTGCAGCCAGTTTCTAACCAATCCACTGAAAGAACAAGTGCCCCAATGTCCGGGACAAACAGAATATTATGAGACAGGCTTGCATCATTGCGGAAACTCTTAACTACTTAGCATGCTGAGCTTAATATGAAGACTGGTAACAATGAAAGGGCTTGTTCTAGTCTCTATACTAGATGTCTGTGCTGTTTTGACTTCTTAGATATTTTGCTAGATGCTGACTGCCACCATGAACTCAACCAATTTACAGTACCAATCTACATCTGCAATAAACCCATTTGCTGTATAACTTAACTAAATAGAGTTATGGTTCCCAGTGTGAGTTAGTGACCATGAAATAGTCTGACCTTTTCAGTTCTAATCTAGACATCTGAAATACTATTTCAGTCTGTCAGCTCCTATAATATACAGTAATAGTCTCCTGATCCAACTAAAAATGTCAAATATACTCCAATACATTAATTATTGTCATTCTGATTTAATATGAATAAATAACCTTTTAGAGTGTATATCTTACAAGTTTCCTGGAATAATATCTGTTCTGCATCTTAATTACTACTTAAACAAATTGCTTATCCACTGATGGGGACTAGCAAAGGAATAATAAAATAAAAATTCAAAATCCATTCTTTGAAATGCATGCCAAACAAGTATTAAAATGCACATGTTCCTGAGAGAAGTGAGTAATATCTATTAAAAATACTGCTGGAAAAACAGTGATCAGCCAAAAAAGAATACAAACTAGCTAATATGTTTTGCTAGGTGCATTTTGTGATTGCACAAGATTAACCTCCTCGATAACCTGAAAGAAGTTTTTAAAATAATTTACTGTTTGTGTGTATTTTTTTTGTTTAACCATAGCACAAATGATTTTATGTAGAAAATGGGGATCCCATTATTTGTCATCCTATGTATGTTGAATTAGGCCTTAGAAAAAAAATTTGTAAGAAACAAAAATATGCAAAAAGCAGTAAGGCCCAGATCTGCAAAGGGACATTTGCTGAGCATTGTGGTGCCTAGAAAATCGCAAGAACACTGTGATCCACAAAGCCTGAGTTAGGTGCCTAGATTGCTGTACAATGAATCGAGAGAGATAGGCACCTTAGAACAAGATCTGTAAAATCAGCACGTTTGTTGGGGAGCTGCCTAAGCTAGCCAATAAAGATGCCAATGAGAGGGGAATGTGCTAAGCTTCATCCCTTGCAGAGATGTGCTAAGCTTCATCCCTTGCAGAGATAGAAGCTGGTTGGCCGGGGCCCCCAATGGGTGGCACTCCCTCCCTCTCCGGGGGGGGGGGGGAAAGGGGGGCTGACCCAGGCAGCAGTGTGCATGCCCAGAGGCAGAAGCACAGACATCTACAGGGCTAGGCAGCAGCTATGGGGGCATTTTGCAGATCAGTGATGCCTAAAAATGGGATGCAAGTGCTTTAAAATGAGACTTAAGGTGTGATCCATGATTGTTCTTAGGTGCCTAATGCCTAAATTAAAACCTGTCAAAAACTAACACACTTTTGGCAAGTAGATAATGCTGTACTCTTATCAGTTTTTTTGGTCTCTTCCTCAGTATTTTTGTTCTTGGTATGTTGCCAATAATTAGGTCCATGTTAAAATGGGGTTCAGACAATTACATGTTAAACCTATTTCCCAATTATTTATTGATACAACTTTTATAGGTAATAAATTTGGAATAAAGTGATGACTGGACAAAATAAAAATTTTGTACCCCAAGAAAGAGAAGCTGATAATGAAATTTAATTGGCTAAACAAAGTGGTTGCTGTATTAGCATTTGATTGTTGGTATTAATGTAATCAACCAGTAGTTTGTGCAACTTGAGGCATTAGATAACTGAATTTCTGCAGCTTGTAGAATGTTGTCAGAAATAGAAGTATGATGAACTACCTGAAACCTTGATATTCAGCTGGTAACGTTTATAAAAGGATATAGCTATAAGGTGACCAGATGTCCCGTTTTTGGGGACTTTTTCTTATATAGGGGCCTATTACCCTCCACCCCCTGTCCCGTTTTTTCACAGTTGCTATCTGGTCACCCTATAGATACAGATTTAGAACTATTCTGTTAATAGAACAGGAGTACTTGTGGCACCTTAGAGACTAACAAATTTATTACAGCATGAGCTTTCGGATGCATATAGAGTGGAACATACATTGAGGAATGTTCCACTCTATATGCATCCGAAGAAGTGGGCAGTAGCCCACAAAAGCTTATGCTGTAATAAATTTGTTAGTCTCTAAGGTGCCACAAGTACTCCTGTTCTTTTTGCGGATACAGACTAACACGGCTGCTACTCTGAAACCTGTATTCTGTTAATGCTGCTTGAAATGCTTGTTGGGCAATGCTGACCTCCAGTGGTAGGAGAGGCTAATCACAGGTTGTTACATCTTTCTTAGAGATCTATTCCAGGACTGAGTACAGTACTTATTTAAAAGCCACTATGGATGTAGAAGCCCTCTACACCAACATTCTACACAAAGATGAGCTACAAGCCGTCAGGAACAGTATCCCCGATAATGTCACTGCAAACCTGGTGGCTGAACTTTGACTTTGTCCTCACCCACAACTATTTCACATTTGGGGACAATATATATCTTCAAGTCAGCGGCACTGCTACGGGTACCCGCATGGCCCCACAGTATGCCAACATTTTTATGGCTGACTTAGAACAACGCTTCCTCAGCTCTCGTCCCCTAACGCCCCTACCCTACTTGCGCTACATTGATGACATCTTTATCATCTGGACCCATGGAAAAGAAACCCTTGAGGAATTCCACCATGATTTCAACAATTTCCATCCCACCATCAACCTCAGCCTGGACCAGTCCACACAAGAGATCCACTTCTTGGACACTACAGTGCTAATAAGCGATAGTCACATAAACACCACCCTATACCGGAAACCTACTGACCGCTATATTTACCTACATGCTTCCAGCTTTCATCCAGACCACATCACACGATCCATTGTCTACAACCAAGCCCCAAGATACAACTGCATTTGCTCCAATCCCTCAGACAGAGACAAACACCTCCAGGATCTCTGTCAAGCATTCTTAAAACTACAATACCCACCCATTGAAGTGAAGAAACAGACTGACAGAGCCAGAAGAATACCCACAAGTCACCTACTCCAGGACAGGCCCAACAAAGAAAGTTAACAGAACACCACTAGCTGTCACCTTCAACCCCCAACTAAAACCTCTCCAGTGCATCATCAAGGATCTAGAACTATCCTGAAGGACTATCCCTCACTCTCACAGATCTTGGGAGACAGGCCAGTCCTCACTTACAGACAGCCCACCAACCTGAAGCAAATACTCACCAGCAACCACACAACAAAAACACTAACCCAGGAACCTATCCTTGCAACAAAGCCCGTTGCCAGCTCTGTCCACATATCTATTCAATGGACACCATCATAGGACCTAATCACATCAGCCACACCATTAGAGGCTCGTTCACCTGCACATCTACGAATGTGATATATGCCATCATGTGCCAACAGTGCCCCTCTGCCATGTACTTTGGCCAAACCGGACAGTCTCTACCGGGGGGAGGGATAGCTCAGTGGTTTGAGCATTGGCCTGCTAAAACCAGGGTTGTGAGGTCAATCCTTGAGGGGGCCATTTAGGGATCTGAGGCAAAAATCTGTCTGGGGATTGGTCCTGCTTTGAGCAGGGGGTTGGACTAGATCTCCTGAGGTCCCTTCCAACCCTGATATTCTATGATTCTAAAAGAATAAATGGACACAAATCAGATGTCAAGAATTATAATATTCAAAAACCAGTCGGAGAACACATCAGTCTCCCTGGTCACTCAATTAAAGACCTCAAAGTCACAATATTCCAACAAAAAAACAGACTCCAGTGAGAAACTGCAGAATTGGAATTAATTTGCAAACTGGACACCATTAAATTAGGCTTGAATAAAGACTGGGAGTGGATGGGTCATTACACAAAGTAAAAAGTATTTCCTCATGCTAATTTTTTTTCCCCTGCTGTTACTCACACCCTCTTGTCAACTATTGGAAATGGGCCATCCTGATTATCACTACAAAAGTTTTTTGTCTCCTGCTGATAATAGCCCACCTTAATTGATTACTCTCGTTATAGTTGGTATGGCAACACCCATTTTTTTCATGTTCTCTCTCTGTGTGTGTGTGTGTGTGTGTGTGTGTGTGTGTGTGTGTGTATATATATATATATCTTCCTACTGTATTTTCCACTGCATGCATCCAATGAAGTGGGTTTTAGCCCACGAAAGCTTATGCCCAAATAAATTTGTTAGTTTCTAAGGTGCCACAAGTACTCCTCATTCTTTTTAATGAGAATTCAACTGTTCTTCTTCGAGAGATGTCCCTATGGGTGCTCCACTCCAGGTGTTGGTGCATCTCTGCGCCTTCGCTCGGAGATTTTTACAGCAGTACTCGTACAGGTTGTGCACACACAGAGCCTGTCCCCCCTGCCCCCTCTCTGAGTGTACTTTAATAGTACACATGTGCACCTGGTCTCCTCCGTTCCTTCTCTACTGTTCCCAGCCTGAGACAGAACTCAGCAGACTCGTTAGAGAATTTCTTTTCTCCCTTGTTCAACTTTTTTCTCCTCTTAGTTAGGTACCCTTTTCCCTTCCCTTCTCTTCTCTTTAAAGAAAAACAAACTTACTTTTTTTTGGTTCCTGTCAGTGCAGCCGTTTCTGACATGCCTGGCTCTCCAGGTTTTAAGCATTGCTCTAATTGTAATGATGCCATCCTTTCAGATGGCCACTCTAAATGTTTGGGGGAATCCCACATCCCCCAAAATGTGCCCGCTGCAGCAAGTTGAAATCCAGGGCACGCAAAGACAAGGAGCTGCGGCTAAAACTGCTCCTGCTGCAAAAATCTCAGACCAGCCTCAGACCCGGGCTCTGACTCTGCTGTACACCGCAGCCCCCCCCCCCACTTCAAAGAGACAAAAGAAAACTTCAAAAAAACATCACTCTCTCTCACCCGCAAAGGGTATTTGCAGGGACAAGCCTTCTCCGGGTACTGCTTCCCTCCCCGCGCTCTCCCGGCTGAGTACATTTGCGCTGGGCTCCTCTGGCGCCGCACGAAACCCACCTGCAGCTGCGGCGGTCACACTAACCTCCGGTGCCGAGGCTTCAGGCTTTCAGTTGCCTGCCTTTCACACGACACCGTTTGGCACCGCAATGGAAGCAGTGCCGACACATACTTGGCTGCCTGACCCCGCCCCCCCGCAGGCTCCTCTCACTCTCCCGGCACTGTCAGCCTTTGAGCTAGCTGGCAGTGACAGAACGCTCAGGACTCTGGTGCAGAGGAACCCCTCCTCACAACAAATTCCTCTCACTCAGCCCTCCCCTCACAGAGGCACTGTGGCACTGCAGTTCACATACTCAAGGGACTTCCTGGTGTCAACTATCTTGCAGTCACCCCTCCTTAACACCTACTTCTCTCCGGACACTCAGGCAAAGTCCGCACAGCTTTCCTCCAGTGATGAGGAATCTGGGCTGCAGGGAGAATTTTCACCTTATCAGATCTCCCGTCCACAGACCCCAGTCGAGAGGTCATAGAAAAGCTGCCTCATCCTGCCCCATGGTGTGTGAATCCCTGGATGGCACCACCCAGGCCCTTCCCACCACAATGGCAATATTGGGTTCCATGGGCTCTGTATACTCAGGACCACACTCATTATACCAGGTTTCAGAGTAGCAGCCATGTTAGTCTGTATCCGCAAAAAGAACAGGAGTACTTGTGGCACCTTAGAGACTAACAAATTTATTTGAGCATAAGATTTCGTGGGCTACAGCCCACTTCATCGGATGCATAGAATAGAACATATAGTAAGGATAATACACACAGACACAGACATATATATATATATATATATATATACACACAGAGAACACAAAAAGGTGGGAGTTGCCCTACCCTCTGCCATGTACATTGGCCAAACCAGACAGTCTCTACGCAAAAGAATAAATGGACACAAATCTGACATCAGGAATCGTAACTTTCAAAAACCAGTAGGGGAACACTTCAACCTCTTTGATAACTCAGTAACAGACTTAAAGGTGGCAATTTTGCAACAGAAAAGCTTCAAAAACAGACTCCAATGAGAAACTGCTGAACTCGAATTAATATGCAAACTAGATACCATCAAGTTAGGCTTGAATTTAGGCAGAGCCATTACACACATTGAATCTATTTCCCCATGTTAAGTATCCTCACACCTTCTTGTCAAACTGTCTGAAATGGGCTATCTTGATTATCACTACAAAAAAATTTTCTCTTAATTAATTAACCTCTTGGAGTTGGTAGGGCAACTCCCACCTTTTCATGTTCTCTGTGTGTGTGTGTGTGTGTGTGTGTATATAATATTCTTACTATATGTTCCATTCCGTGCATCCGCTGTAGCCCACGAAAGCTTATGCTCAAATAAATTTGTTAGTCTAAGGTGCCACAAGTACTCCTGTTCTTTTTACTCGTTATACCAATGCAGCCAGGCGTGAGACCTGCTCGGTACCGCCAGCTGACAACCCTGCCACTGACTCCAGGCAGCCCTGTCACAACCGCAAGAGCAAGCATGGCCTACCTCTAACCCAGTAGAACTAGTTGTTCTGCCTGATGAAGCATTGCTTCCTCCGACATTTTTTGACAACTTCTCAAAATTTCAAGACCTGTTTAAAAGAGTTGCCAGTGAGCTACAAATTAACCTGGAGGAAGTTGCTGAACAGCAGCATGAGCTAACCAACATCCTGCAGCCCTCTTCTTCTTCTAGAATTACATTACCTATCAACACAGCCCTTTTAGAACCTGCCAAGGCCATTTGGCAAACCCCAGCTGCAAGCCTGCCTATCTGTAAGTGAGCGGACTGAAAGTACTTTATACGCTTCTTCCATGTTGCAGTTTCGCATTGCTAATTATACAGCCGTTCTAGCAAGGTACGACCACAAAAATTACAATAAATGCATGGACTTTATTGATCACATTCCAGAAGAAAAGAAACAACAATTTACAGTCATAGTTTCCGAGGGACAAATCCTCTCCCGCACTGCTCTTCAAGCTGCCCTTGATGTGGCCAATACTGCGGCATGGTCCATTGCCACAGCAGTCGTGATGTGCCAAGGGTCATGGCTCTCATCCTCTTCCTTTCCCCAAGAGGTCCAGAGTACGACTGAGGATCTCCCCTTCGACGGTGACAAATTATTCTCCTCCGTTACGAATGACGTACTCCACTCCATGAAGGACTCCAGGGCAACCCTCTGGTCTCTAGAAATTCAAACCCCTATGACCAGAAGGTGACAATATAGATATCAGCCTTACCGGCGACCCCCACACTACCCCACATAGACCCAGCAATTGCATAGCTCTCACGAGCAACAGCAACGCCAGAGACCCAGATACCAATGCTGCCGTCCCAACTCCTTGGCAGAGTCTCAACCCCCTCTGACCAATAAATAAGCAAATTTGAAGCCTTGGTCGAGGGTATAGAAAACAATATTCCCACTTCAGCTCTTACACCACCTGCCCCATCTTTGGTCACCACCTATGCCCATTCTCCCAGCAATGGCAAAATGGGGAGGGATAGCTCAGTGGTTTGAGCATTGGCCTGCTAAACCCAGGGTTGTGAATTCAATCCTTAAGGGGGCCACTTAGGGATCTGGGGCAAAAATCAGTACTTGGTCCTGCTAGTGAAGGCAAGGGGCTGGACTCCTTGACCTTTCAAGGTCCCTTCCAGTTCTAGGAGAGAGGATATCTCTAATTATCACTGACCAAGTGGGCTTTAGAGCTCGTCACAGTCGGCTATTCTATCCCTTTCCTCTCACCCACGCACCTTCCCCATTCCTCTTCAGGGACCCCTCTCACGAGCAACTGCTCCTCCAAGAAGTGCAACATCTCCTTCAACTGGGGGCAGTAGAAGTCATGCCTAAACAACACAGAGGGAAAGGTTTCTATTCCCATTACTTCTTAACAGAAAAGAAAACCAGGGGATGGCGACCGATCCTCGACTTCAGGCAGCTAAACAAATTTATCAAAAATCAGAAGTTCAAAATGGTTATCCTCCCCACCATAATCCCAGCGCTGGAGCAGGGTGATTGGTTTTCAGTCCTCAGCCTACAGGACACTTACTTTCATGTAACTATTCACCCAGTACACAGACATTTTCTTCGTTTTATCCTCAGTTCGACACATTTTCAATACAGAATGTTGCCCTTCAGCCCATCTACCGCCACCCAAGTTTTCTCCAAACTCCTAACCGTGGTTACTGCCCACCTCAGGAAACGGGGTTATAATATTTCCTTACCTCGACAATTGTCTCCTCAAAGCCTCAATGTTTAATGAAGCTCCTGATCCACGCAGCTTACTGTCGCTTGCTTCCTTTCCCTTGGCCTGCAAATAAACAAAAACAAATCCACCTTATCTGTTACCTAACAACTGGAGTTCATAGGAGCACAACTAAATTCCCAAATGGGAAGAGCCTCTTCCCCCCCCCCCCCCCCCCCCCGCTCAATCGTTTCAACACCATAAAACTCCTGGTTACAAAACTTCACAACAGTCCACAGGTCATTGCACAAGACTGTCTGCAACTATTAGGCCACATGGCCTCGTGTACTTTCGTGGTCAAAAATACACGCCTATAGATGAGGTGCTTCCAAGCTTGGTTGGCCATGGTTTACAGACCAAATGTACACGCTCTAAACAAGCCTCTATCCATATCCTTCAGAGTGAGACTCCCTCCGATGGTGGACAGTTCCCTCCAACCTCTGCTCAGGAGTCCTTTTTCTCCAGGACTCCCCATCATTCATAATGACTACCGATGCATCCCTCACGGGATGGGGAGTGCACATGTCCCACCACACAGTCCAGGGGCTATGGTCTTCCACCGAACCTCCCTACACATAAATGTCCTAGAACTGTGAGCCATACGCAATGCCTGCCGTCACTTCCTCCCATTTGTTCAGAACCAACATGTTCGGATAATGACAGACAACATTGCGTGCATGTTCTATGTCATCAGGCAGGGAGGGGCTCGATTTCACTCGCTTGGCACATAAGCCATGAAGCTCTGGAATTGGTGCCTCGTGAACAACATCCAGATATCCGCCACCTATCTTCCCGGGGCCCTGAATACCATCGCGGACAAACTAAGCAGACATTTTCCCTGGGATCACGAATGGGAGCTAAACGACATGATCATACGCGATATATTCCGTGTTTTGGGGCTATCCAACCCTGGACCTCTTCGCGACTGCGAAGAACAAGAAATGTCCCGAATTTTACTCCAGAGCAGGACTGGGCAAACATTCCCTAGGAGATGCGTTCCTGATCTCATGGGCTCAATACTTAATGTATGCTTTTCCCCCAATACCGGTTCTTCACAGAGTTCTGACAAAGATACACCCAGATTGGGCCACGACGGGGCAATCAGAATTACCATGGCACGGACAACCATGGTTTCCATTCCTCACCAGAATGTCAATTCACCCACCGATTTCGTTGCCCCTCACTCCGAATCACCTATCACAGCAACACGGCCGATTTCTTCACCCCAACCTGTCCATGCTTCACCTCAAAGCTTGGTTCCTACGTGGTTCTCCCAAAACGAACTAGCATGCTCTGAGCAGGTTCAAAGAGGGCTCCTACATAGCAGAACACAATCTACTCGCATCACATGTCTCCAAAAGTGGAAGCGATTCACCCACTGGAGCTCAACTAAACAACTTCCTCCTACTTCTGCACCTCCTCCACCCATACTTGACTACCTATTAGACCTTAAAGCAATCTGGCCTTCCTTTCAGCTCCATCAAAGTCCACTTAGCTGCTATTACAACTTTTCATGACAAGATCGACGATATCTCTGTTTTTGCTCATCCAATCACCAAGCGTTTTCTCAAAGGGCTCCAATCCCTATACCCAGACACTAAACCTCCTACCCCTCCGTGGGACCTTCACCTGCTTAACTAAACAACCATTCGAGCCCCTAACCACTTGCTCCCTCTTACACCTCTCCATGAAAACAGCATTCTTAGTGGCAATCACCTCCGCCAGATGTGCAGGAGAAATAGCAGCTCTCATGGCAGACCCACCGTACACACTATTTTTTAAGGACAAGGTTATCCTCTGACTACACCCCAAATTTCTTCCAAAGGTGCGTTCGTCATCAATGAGCCAATACACCTACCAACCTTCTTTCTTAAACCACATGCAAACTCTTTTGAATCCACAATGCATACGTTAGATGTACGCAGGGCTTTGTCCTTCTATTTGGATAGAACCAAGCCCTTTAGAAACTCTTCTAGACTCTTTGTCTCCATTGTGGAGTACTCCAGAGGGACACCTATTTCTACCCAGAGACTTTCAAACTGAATTTCTGAGTATATCTGACTGTGCTATCAAATAAAGAAAGTTACTCCTCCTGCCGGCATCAGAACTCACTCCACTAGATCTGTGGCTACCTCTGTGGGTTTTCTACACAAAGTTCCTCTGGCTGACATCTATAAAGCAGCCACTTGGACTTCTGAAGACACGTTTGTTAAGCATTATGCCCTTACTCAAGGCCCTCTCTCTGATGCACGATTAGGCAGAGCTGTATTATCTACTTCATTCCTACCAAATCCGAAGTCCCTACTACCTTGAGGTCCACTGCTTTTAAGTCACCTGGAGTGGAGCACCCACAGGAACCTCTCTCTCTCTCTCTAGAAGAAGTAGATGATGAGTGTCTCTGTGGGTGCTCCACTACCCATCCTCCTCCCCTCCACTTCAGAGTTGGGATAGCCCCGGTTGGAGAGAAGGAACTGACGAGACCGGTCGCGCACACTTACTATTAAGTACACTCCGAGCGGGGTGGCTGGCTCTGTGTGTGCGCGACTGGTACAAGTACTGCTGTATAAATCTCCGAGCAAAGGTGCAGGGATGCACCAACACCTGGAGGGGAGCACCCACAAGCTGGAGTGGATCACCCACAGGGACACTCATCTCAAAGAACGTCAGTTACTGCACAGGGTGAGTAACCGCCTCTTATTAATCAAGCATGATTCCTTCTATCTTTTCAAATAGTAAGTACAAAAAATTGATATAAAACACAGTAAGAATACATAGTGCATATAGATTAGAATACAGTACAAAGAAACAAGATGGCAGATTTGAAGGGGTGAGTTTAGCTTGGATGATGACTTGGAGGATAAACTGAAGTTATCTAACGTTTTCAGAACTAGTAGATAGAATAAGACTCTGTTTTGAAGGTCAATAGGGCAGTGTAAATTATAGTGGCCTTTTGTTCGATTTTAGCTTTTTTTTTACCTTATGACCTACATGATGATGAGAAATTTAATACAAGTGATTTTATGGACTCAATCATGCACCATTGAAGTCAGTGGGAGCATGGCCACTTAATTGCATTGGAGCAGGAACAAACCTGACGGAAGTGAAACTGTGGCAAAACTATCTGATTCTTTTGCATTTTTCCCAGTTGTATAAACATGCAATAGGCAGGAGAACCATCATCTTGTTCCGTTTCTCCCTATTAGGTGACTTGCACTGGAGTCTGAGTGGTGTGGAACAGGGAAGAAATCAAAATTCTTGTAAAATATAAGAAATTTAGGTCCAGATTCTGGCCCTGCTGAAATCAATTATTTACCATTGTGAAGAACTTAAAATTATATTCTTCTCTATAATTGAGGTTTTATAATTTATGAGCAACTCGCAAAAATGTATAAATAGAAAAAATCTCAATACAAGAAATGTCACTTCACTGATATTGCTACTATAACAAAACGTACATTGGTGCAGTATAGCTAATAAGCTAGTGTTCAAACACAGTTACTAACATTCATCATAATGCTGTCTCCCATTATTTCTGTGCAGGAATGTCTGTCTCCTTTTCCCTATTCTGGCTAATATCACACATCAGCCTACTCAGGTTTTAGTCTCTTCAGTTCCATAAAATACTTTGAGAAATTTACTCCTTTCCATTATTTTAATTATTGCCAGGAGTGACTTCAATTACGTTCCGTTTCCCTGCCTCCTTCACTTCTCCCCTCCCCATCCCCCAATTTTATTGAAAGGAGCAATTCAGAAATAAATTAACCATCTCTTTGATAGCTACAAAATCACATTAACTCATGCTTTCTTTAAAGGATGTTTGTGCCCATATTTCTCCTACACAACATCCAGTCCAATACATCTCTTAAATAGAACTTTTTATTGTTGCATAAAAGAGAAGGGCAATGACTTTTCTACTGTACAGTGTTGACTCAAAGGTCCTTAGGGATGTTTGCTTGAAAACTACATTTCTAAAAGTGGATGGCTGTGTGTGTTCCTGTTCTAAATCTGTATGATGTTTTTTTCCCTCTACAATCTTTACAGGTGCTAGGGCTGCTGGTATGGACACTGGTCGCTGGAACAGAGTATTTCCTGTATCCTGCCTTCGGCTGGGTGATGTTTGTAGCCGTATTTTACTGGGTTCTTACTGTCTTCTTTTTAATCATCTACATGACAGTGACCTACACTAGGATTCCCCAGGTGCCATGGACCACGGTGGTAAGTATGCACAATCTTTGTTGCTGCGTTTTTTTTTTTATTATTGTTGTTTGTTGTTTACTGTGTTCAGGAAAGAGGAAGACATTGATGTACTCCATAATTGTAGTTAAGGAACTATAATGTGCTTTCACACCTCCATTTTTTATTTATAATTAACATCTATCCATGTTCCTGACACTGGCTGTTGTCACATAATTAATCTAAAGTTTGGTCTACTACAAAACCCCTTTTCCCACACCCAGACTAGGTAGGGTGTACTCTGGAGATCCTTCTGTCTTCATTTTAACTTCTTCCCATTCCTAGACTGCAACACCCACTTTCTCACGCAAAAGACCAGGGGAGCAAATTCACTCTGAAGTAATTGCTACTCTTATATGGACTAACCAGCAGGAATATCAATATTGTGTAGTACAGTGTCAGGCTTTATTTGCCTAACCATCATGGTTCCTTTAATTCATTTCCTTTTGGTCATTGGTCTATCCAATGTCTTATTTTCCAAGAATGGAAATGTGTACCTGTTACACATGCTAATACAATGTGGCTCTTTGTTCCCCTGTAGTCGCTAGACCCCATATGGAGTTTTGACTCTGATGGCCTCTGAGCTAATGGACCTGGCTCTGTAGGTAAGCCATAAAGGACCCTTGTTGAGTCATCTATAGGGCTTGAACCTAGAACCTCTGGATCTGAAAGCCTGAGCCTGCACTTCTTGAGCTAAAGGACCAAGTGATGGACTCCGAGGCAGCAGCAGACTCATAAACACATATATGTCTAGCCACTAGAGGGGGACATAGTGCTGCAGTGTATTTGTGTGAGCTATTTTAAATTGCATGCCAGTCCAACCTTCTCTCATTAAATCCTTTCTATTAGTAGTTTATCCTGGTCACAGTAAATCTTGGGCAGATAGCAATTTAAAAAAAATCTGAATACTGCTGAAATTCCTGGGTAACTGAAATCCAGATCCTAGTTTGAGCAATCCCTAGTAGAAATGGCAGTATATTTGTTACAGTCAAGACTTCCATGACAAAGACACTTACTTTAAGGAAAACAAAAAAAACCTAGAAGCCTTTGTTGCCTCAACCAGCCTGCTACTCACCATGACTCTTTCATGAAGTATTATAATTTATTGTTGTATGTGTCTAATATATTATTTTTATACTTAAAGATCATTAAACAGTTTTAAAACCATTTTATTGTAATATAAAGGATATTTTACTTTCACATGACAAACAGCTTGCTATTAATTAAAATATTGTGTGCCGTGACTATTAAAATGTTAAGAGTCAAAGTATTACTTTTTGCCATGACTTTCCGATTTGTTGCCATGAGAAATAGCTTGCTGTAGCAATACGGGTCTGTAGAACTAGGATTATATACAAATAGATTTTATATTTTCAAGTTTCATGAGCAGCACTTGCCTTTACAATTATAACACTGTTACAGTACTGCTGTAAAATAATCCAACATTTTTGTATCTTGATGTGTTTAGAGGTTTTATTTTTTAAATTACATTTGGCATGAATGTAGTCAAAGGTAAGACAGCTGCCATTAATTTGGATCGTTTTGGTCACTGCCTCCATTAGTTTTATCTATTAGCAACAGAATCAGGCAAGGTAGCAGCTTGCAGATCAGCAGAACTGATCTCAGATATGTCAAGTTGTCTACCACCGAGATGTCTCCACTTGTTTATAGAGCCAAGTGATTCTTGCTGTGAGAAGTTTTCAATCTGCTTTACAGATAAGATTGTTTAGATGCAGATCAAAATGGCAGCCTACTTCCATGACCGAAGAACCTTAGAGGGAAGAAGGAGGGGCAGGGGACAAATGCAAATGCTTGGATTCCCCCTTGTTTTGCACGGTGGTACTAGAAGAGCTTTGTGATATGACCTATTAATTGATTAGACCCATGACACTTGTGGTTGGTCAGGAGGAATAAGTCCTGGGTCTGCTTCCAGTATAAATTAACGCCTCCCTTTGGGAGGGCAAGATGCCAGAATATATCTAATTAGGTAGGTTTTTGTTTTTCCCTATACTCCAGAAATTGTCTCCTGAGAGGATTATTAGCCCAAAGACACATTTATTGTATGCAGTGTCCAAACTTTAATATTGATTCCTATTTCATAAATTAATTCCTTGTAGGGTAAGTACATCACCTAACCATATAAGATGCAGTTAATTTGCAGTAAAGTAACCTAAAGACACCTGCTCCAAAATTGTCTGCCATGTGTGTGTGTTCTTCACCAAGAATAATGAATGGAAGATTTTAAACTGTGGTGAATTTGGATTTAAGAAGCAGGTGGTAACTTTAACAGGAACCCGTTGTTTTGGATAATACATTGGCAATAGGGGTACAGTAAACTAAACTTGCGTTCAGCTCCATTCTTCCCCACAATGTTATTTCCCAAAGCAACACTTTACAAAAATGATGTTCTTCCTTCCTTTATACATGACAAGATACTGCAGGGATTTACAGTTTTCCAGGATAATTGGGTCTCTTTGGAGGAAAAACAAAAAACTAACGAACCAGCTTTGAAGACTTGGAAATAAAGGGCCACTTCATGAAATTCCACCTGAGCCTGATGATTCCTGGGATCCAGTCATTAAATTCGTACCTTGATACTGTATTAGTGCAAATTGAAAGCATCTGAATAAGACAAGCACTAAAACAAAGAAGATTAAATGTTTTACACATTTTAATTTTATCCTGATTAATTACATTAATTTAATCCTAAATTCTGGGCCCCAGGGCTCCACCTGAGTGGCCAGGCTGGGCTCTCTGCTTAAGTGTGTGGATAAGTGCTTCTTCCCCATCACCCCGTGGAATGGCAGCAGACATTCTGCAGCTGTGACTTGTACTGCAATTCTGAGGCTGCAGTAGCTTTTGTGAATTCTGCCAGTGTCAATGACTGGTGAATTCAGTAGCCTCTGCCCTCTCCCCAGCCCCTATGACAACATACAGGGAGCTGCAATGGAGTTGGGCTCCACAGTGTGCAGGGGCGCCCATGTAATATTGTGCTCACGCAAACACTCAGCCATTGGAGCCACACCAGATGTATCTGGGGACATCTTTGACTATGGTTGAGGGGACAGGATGTTCACAATAACATCTTAAAATGCAAACGTACGGCCTAAAAGTCAATGGGAGTTGGGTGCACTCGGGATTGGTTCTGAAGAGACTGCTTGGAACTCCCGCTGCTGTGAATTTACATAGAGTACATCATAAGAATTCCAATCCAATATATCATCAATTAATTAGAAGGACAATATCTAGATTGTAAAAGGGCATGTTCATTAGCCTTGTATAAGTAGTGTTTTCTTACAGGGCTTAACTTCCTGTAGTAGTGATCTTGAAATACTGAGTAATTAAATGATAACAAATTTTAAAAACACCCCCACTTTTTTTTTTTTTCCCCCTCTCAATCTGGAGTAACTTTCATTGCTTAGTCTCTTGCTCTGTGAATCGGAAGTTACTGTGGGCAGAGCAAAGTAGCACACTTTGTTTTTAGGATGAGGAAGTGTCTAGGTTGCTACCTTTCTAAAACCTAGCTAGCCAGTCTAGCAGTGTGAGGAGGAGTACAGCCCAAAAGAGATCTCCCTTCTGTCCAGGGGCAGCCCTAGACTACCTGTCAGCAACTGGCGCCCTAGGCGAACTATGCAATCGGCGCCCCCATGCCCAAGGGCAGATCTAGGCTGAGGTTTTCGGTAAACTGGAAAACATTTTGCCCCTTTTTTTTCCTTTTCATGTTTTTTTAAGCTCAGATGCTTAATTATTCGGTTTGTCCGTCTGTCCAACCAATGTTTCTGAGATCAGATAAAATAGAGACACGAATTTTGCAGAATAGATTTGTACACGACAGTTAGATGATATTTCAGTCCGATTTCAAATAAAAATGCATTAAAAATGTTAATTATAATTTTTATTATTACAAATCCAAAATCATCTATTACACTATCCTGCTTTAACTGCCATTATCACCACATCCAATATAGAAAGAAATAAGAAAGTTCTTCAATGAACTTTAACCTGTATTTACAAAACACTCTGAATAAAAAACACTCCGGTTGCTCTTAAAACGTGACTTCTCTTGCTTTAAGTTTTGAAAATTCAGTCATTAGTTCTTTTAGATCCAGTTTTCCAGCTATTTCATGCTCTATTGACATTGTGGCAAGTCCAACAAGTCTCTCTTGCACCATTGTTGAACGCAGATATGTTTTTATCGATTTTAACTTTGAGTCGCTACATTCCCCACTAGCTACGGAAACTGGCAAAGTTAAAAGAATGCGTAGCGCTATAAAAATGTTTGGAAAATTGTCTGAGTTTATTTTCACAAACAAACTTCAGTACTTCTTCAGGAGTGGAATGTTTCTTAACTTGTCTTGAAAAAGCCTGAAGCTCACTACACAAATCTGTAGCATCGACGTCTTTTGAATTTTCATGAGTCAATGCCGACTCCAGTTTTATACAAAATTATCTTATCTGTTTTGTTGTTTTCTTTTGTAAGCTGTGGAGATCATTTAGAAAGCCAAATACTGACTCTAGCTGCTGCATCTGTTGAAATCTTTCATCAACCGAGTGACTAGCACTATCAAGGACTGCGAAGTACAAAGGTTCAAAGTGAATTTCTTTTGGGTTCTGAATGGGTGTGTCTCATCCTTCATACGAAAACTGCTGTTTCTTTTGCCGAATACGAACAGGCTCTGGTTCAAATTCTGTCGGAAAGTCTATTTCTTTAGCATGCTCGAGAGAATCTGCCAGTGTTCTTTTGAACCCTTCATCACTTCTGAATTCCTCCAGAATATTTTTAGTTTGCTGCAGTTTTTAATAGCAGAATGTATGTTCAAGTTCTTTTCCTGAAGCTGCTTACTGGTGAGGTTAATCTCGAAAAGGATATTATACCACAAAATGAGTGAAGTCACAAATTTGAACTAGGAAAGGCCATTTGCAAGAACTTCTGCATCTGAACGTGCCATATTGCCAGATGATCCAGTAAAGGTAGTATCATCAGACATTTCAATTAGGGCATCATAAATGTTTCCAGGCTCATAGGAAAGAGGCTTCAAAGCATCAGTGCGACTCTCCCATCTTGTCTGAGTAAGTGGTTTTACAGCTAGAGAATTCACATGCTGAGTCAGAATCTTCCAACGGCTTGTTGTGCCTGAGAAAAAACACATAAACACGTTGCACCAGGTCAAAGAAACTTGCCTCCAAACAGCATTTAGTAGCATCATTGACAACCAAATTCAGAGAATGCGCACTGCAAGGAACGAAAAAGGCCCTAG
Organism: Chrysemys picta bellii; assembly: GCF_011386835.1. Classification (NCBI taxonomy): domain Eukaryota; kingdom Metazoa; phylum Chordata; order Testudines; family Emydidae; genus Chrysemys; species Chrysemys picta. The sequence goes on from NC_088792.1 coordinate 78,077,217, forward strand.
GATTGATTTCCATCATTCTCGTTTGCACACCATTGTCTTTACCCTTCATATTACTTCCATTATCATAGCCTTGGCCACGTAAGTTTTCAACAGATAATGACATTGTTTCAAGCTCTTGTAGAATAGTTTGTCATAAATTCTCCAGTCGTCTCCTTTAGTGGTATGAAACCCAAAAAATGTTCCTTTATGAGCACTTCAGCATTATCTTCATCTGCAGACTTTTCCATATCCACAAAACAAATGATCATCGTCATTTGTTCAACATGACTCACATCTGGTGTACAGTCCAGTATTATTGAAAAGTAGAAGCTGCCCATTCTGCAAAATACAATTTTTCTTTTTAATGGCATTTGCTAGGATTTGACAGTTCATTCTGCATATTTTTTCCTAAGTAATGAACCTGTGTTTCATGATCAGTTATTTTACGTAGATGCTCCTTCATGACTGGATCAAACAAAGCGAGATATTCAACAAATTTTAAAAAGTTTTTCCATTACCTGGAGTGTATAATTTTTTTTTCATTTCTACCATGGCCACGGAATGCTAAATTTTGCCCACCGAGAACTCTCACTAAAGCAATCAGACACTCTAATATTTGTTGCCAATATTCTTCTTTTTCTTTGATCACACGTAATTTTTCTTCGATAGTTTTTCCTATTTTCAATCGTAGTTCAAGTTCTTTCCAATTTTGAAAACATTCCAAATGTTCTGTATTACTTTTGTGTGAAGAGAGAATTGAAGATATGTTTTTCCAGTCCTTCAAACCATTTTCAGTAAGTGATGTACCAATTGCTTGATTTCTAAACAACTTGCAGCAAAAGCAAAACACAGAGTCCTTTGACACTGAATATTGTAACCAGTTTCGATGAATTTCTTCCCCATTAATGAGTTTCCTCTTGTAATACTGAGCAGAGAATTTTTCTTTTATTTCCATCCTTGGGGAAGGGAAATTCATGAGCTTGTTCGGGTCCATGTTCCACGAGAATTTGCCGCACACTGTCATCAGATCTGGGCCATGAAGCTGGGTCCCTATACTGTAACTTGTTTGTAGCTTCCTCATCCTTTCTTCCTTCTACTTCATTTACTTCAATTTCTGCGTGTCTCTCTGAAGGTGAATAAATTTTCTCCACTTCCATATCAGTCTGATGCTGTGAGCTGCCTTCATCTAGAAGTAAGTTTCCATCATCTTGAGTTTCCAAACTGCTTTTTTGTGGATGTGAGCTACCCTCATCTCAAAGTAATATACCTTCATCTTGATGTTCCAAACTGCTTCCATATGGATGTGACCTAACCTCCTCTCCAAGTAAAATTCCTTCATCTGGATGCTGTGAACTGCTTCCATCTTTATTTGGATTAAAGAGAAGATATTTCAGGAAGGATCCCTGCTGTTTTGCTCGGTCCTTTTCCTTCTCGGCCTTTCATTTACAATACTCGGCTCCTGAGGGTTTTCTTTTTCCTCTTTCTGCCACGGGGCATTTGAATATTATGTACTGTGCTCCCAACTGCAAGCATTATAGCGTTAAGGATGGCTGACACACCCACCACATAGTTGGCGATTTAAACCACATTGCAGCCATCCCAACACATCTTTTCACTGCTTAAAGATTCAATGATTAGTAACATACATTCACCTATTAAAACAGTTACAGCATTTACACGGAAACAAAATGACCTTTTTCGACATGATAACCCGACATCGGTTGTTTGGAAAGTAATCCCCGTCCTCACGGTTACCCACTTGAAGTGTGGCATCATCACTTTCGTAGTCTATTAAGCATTAATGCTGTTACTTTTATTTTGTGGACCTTATTTATTACACGTGAACCAGTTATAACAAAAAAAAGTTCATAATTATATAGCCCGATAATAACGCTAAGGTTTAATAACGCTTAAAGATACTCACATTTTCGACTTATAATGCTGAAAGAAGTTATTCTTTGGCATCAAAAAAACACAATTTTCCACAGTATTCACTCGATTCTTAACCATCTACCTGCGACATGTGTTAAAATGACTGTTTAACATGTGTCAACTCGTGATATCTCTGCTCCACATGAATTTTCAGCTATGCGACCTTGATGTATATTCGAGTTAGGTGTCACTAGCATTGCAGATCTTGCCGCTGGCGGATGTGTTTAATTGTGGCTGAGTTATTGCTTACCAAAATTGCGGAGTGGGTCATCTTGACCCTCCATCGCAAACTGAAAAAAAAAATTCGCTAAAATCTTATTTATTTTTGTAGTAAATAAAAGATTTGGCATATTAATAAATTCTCAGAAATGTAGAGAAATGAATTATAATTCATATTCCCTCTGTACGCACACAAGAATTGAAATAATGACATCTTAGTTATTTTATTTGTATTTTTTTAATTGTTTCCACCCCCCACTCAAATTTGGTACCCCATTTAATTTGCACCCTCGGCAACCGCCTAGTTTGCCTGCATGGATGGGCCGCCCCTGCTTCTGTCACAGGAAAGGGGGCCAGACTGCATGATGGGAGACTTCATCTTGGAAGAGTGACTCCCTTCCCCACCTGACCTCCCCAAAAATGGAGGAGCATAAAACTGTGCAAGCATTCTGACTGTGGTTAATTCATATGCAGAACTTTCTTCATGTTTAGAAACTTAATCAAGTGGCTTTTTATTTTTTTTTTATTTTTTGGTGTATTGGTATTTGTATTTCTGTTGCCTAAAATATTGATATAATAAAGCCTAATTCTGCCTTCATTTTCACTGTTGGAAATCCACGGACTGCACTGTCTTTAATTGTGTTACTCTGGATTTATTATGATGTAAAGCAGTGGTTCCCAAACTTGTTCCGCCACTTGTGCAGGGAAAGCCCCTGGCGGGCCGGGCCGGTTTGTGTACCTGCCGCGTCCGCAGGTTCGGCCAATCGCGGCTCCCAGTGGCCGTGGTTCACTGCTCTAGGACGATGGGAGCTGCTGGAAGCGGCGTGGGCCAAGGGATGTACTGGTTGCCACTTCCAGCAGCTCCCATAGTCCTGGAGCAGCGAACCACAACCACTGGGAGCCGCGATCGGCCGAACCTGCGGACGCAGCAGGTACACAAACCGGCCCGGCCCGCCAGGGGCTTTCCCTGCACAAGCGGCGGAACAAGTTTGGGAACCACTGATGTAAAGGAAAGCAGAATTTGGCTCAATAGTTGTATTAAAGTACATAAAATTTGACTGTGTTCTTACTAATATCCAGAGTTACAAAGTGAAACAATTAAGATTACATTATAGTTATAACACTGTTGGGTTATTTTAATTACAGCAGTAGTGAGGATAATTGGGAATTGTATTTCAGCTACATGGTGTGGGGGTGTTCACACGAGAGGCCAACTTCTCCTCACAGTTGCCTCAGTGCATCCCCCCTGAATTCAGTAGGGTTTTCAGATATAACTGAGAGGAGAATTTTTCCCTGTAGTTGTAGCACATGGCAAGTAGAAGTATGTACTCAATATCAAATGTTTAATTTTTTTTTTTTCCCCTGTCCTGGCCTAGGGTCTATGCTTTAATGGAAGTGCCTTTATTTTGTACCTCATTGCTGCCATTGTAAATGCATCTTCAGTTACCAATGAGCAGAACAGCCACAATTACAACAGCTGGGCAGCTTCTTCAGTGAGTTATTTTAAAAAAATAATTAAAAAAGAATATATTCTATGTATGACAATGTTACATCGAGAATGGAATTTTCAAAAGTGTGAGCTGAAATGGGAATATCCTGTTTTAGGTTTTGTAAATCTACAGAGCTCTCAGCCCCCACCTGTGGCCTTCACCAAGGTCTCAGCCCTCCTCCCTCTCCCTCCCCCCCCCCCCCCCCCCCCCGCCAGGGCCATGGGGAGGCTGAGAGCAGCGAGCAGGGGCAGGGTTTCAGCCAGAAGAGGCGGGGCTGCAGTCAGAAGAGACTATGCAGGGGCTAGGCTCCTCAACGGGAAACATCACCCGCCACCCATGTGGAGGACCTCTTCTCTCTCACCTCCCTGGTGTTTAGTGTTTTATTTCCCTCTTGGCACCTCATAACTAAAGGCCTGTCACTCAATGGGTATTGCTTTTGGCAGGAACTTGTTCGGTGCTATACAAGTTTCTGTGCTGATTCGGGTTTTTAAGCAGAATGCATTAATGCTCCACAGATCAGTCAGATCATCTGAGATGTCCTGGGACCTCTTCTGATAGCTTTTAGTGCTACTTGCATATAATGCTGTTTAACTGTTAAACCTGGATTATTACTCTGAGAGCTTGTTAAACGTTCCTCCATCCCCTGCTTATTCCTAAAAAGAGATTTTTAAGAATTTAGTAGTAACAAAATCATCTCCACCCAACATGCTCTCTTAACTAAAAGAAAGCATTCAGGTTTTTGTTCATGAGCAGTTCAGGAAAGACTCAAAATTTCCCAAAACTAAGAATGCAACAACATTCTCATGGTGTTATATATTAACCATATTTTACACCAATTCCTACAATTTGTTTGGTGCTTCTGATTAAACAAAGCTCACCAACAGATGTTATGTACTCTTTAGCATCATTATACAGGGGTCTAATCTGAGCCCTAATTCTTCTACCCTTATACATGTTCAGTGGTACTTTGCTCTAATAGTAAAGGTGACAGAATCAGGCCCATGACAACATATAGAACCAGATACATTGTACCTGTTAACCATGGTTGGTCCTAAATTTTCATAATTGCTTAACATAAGCTGTCTATTTTAAATAACTTCCAGTGATAACAGAAGCCTTACCATTGGCACTGGGTGGTATTAAAATATATAGAATAGCTGATGTGCAGCTATTCGAGTAATACATAAAAAGTTTAAAGGAGAAGGGGGAAGAAGTATATAATGTAAGAAATTGGGACAAGAACAGTAAAAGCTTGCAAAAGTTAGGTACTGTATTTACAGTAATGGTCTGACTCTGTCACCATATTCACTTTGAGTAGTGCCTTCCTCCATCAATATGATCCTAAGTTGCTTCTCTTTGTGAGTTAAGTTGGCAGGATCAGATCCTAAATGAGCACCATTTTTATTAATGTAACTATTTCTCTTCTATCGAATCCTTTTCATAAAATTAAAATGCTCTAAAAAGATACTATTTTCTTCTAATGTTTGTTTTTTCTTTTCCCTTTCTCTATAGTTCTTCGCCTTTGTGGTTACCTTCTGCTATGCAGGAAATGCCTATTTTAGTTTTATATCTTGGAGATCGCGGACCTCACAGTAAATATTTTGTTTAAAAAAAAAAATGTGGATATAAGATCTCAGGAAGATTGTACTATGTGACCGAAAGGTTGGGGTTTTGTATACTACTTTTCGTTAGAATTGATGAGAAAATTATTTAAGCTGTAATTAAAATGGATACTTATTTATAAAATACTATTGCCTTTAGTGATGACTAACAGATTTTCTCTGTATTGTATGATAAAGTAGTACAAGTAGCAAAATTTCATACTGTCTTTTATCTTTTAAAATTAACATGGTATTTTCCTAGAAATTATATAGCTATAGTAATTAAGCTGCTAATAAAACCTACTCAGATGATGTGCCAATTTTTTCAAATTTAACTATTTTTAAATGTCACGGCTGTATTTTCTGAATAAATGCCACAAAATAAAAAATGAGACTTCGATATTATCTCATTTTTTGTGTGCATGAAAAACTAAGCACAAGAATGCTTTAAAATAAATGTCCTGATTTTGAATGTATTCAACTTTTTTGCGGGGGGAGAGACCCTTTTTTTTTTTTCATTCAGATACTATGCAAAACCCTGATCTTCCCAATTTGTGTATTCCATTCCATCTACAATCACCTTTCTGCTCTCCAATGAGGAGGGCTGCAATAGAGCCTATTAACTGAGCTCCAAAATTAGCCAGAGGGACTGTTGCCTCCAGAAGCTGAGCACATTACCTTTGATAGTGTTCTTGTACCCAACAGGCCTAAGGATCACGAGATGTGGAGCCAAGAACTGAGCCCAGGTCTCTTGGTTTTTTCATTTGGCTTAAGTTGAACATATTGAGTATATCATCGAACACCTACTGAAGATGTTGCCTCTTGTTTGCCAATGGGCACATAAATCTATCCCACCTGCCAAAGGGTCACCTAAATGCTAGTAAATAATATAAATGTGTTCTCTATAGGGTAATCGCCAGAGTGGAGGCGGTAAGCATGAAGAATTCCCTCCAACCTTCCTTTGCCTACCACCAGCATCTCCAAGATGTTAATTTGTAAATTACCCTTTTTTACTTTGTATCTCTCATTTTTTACATATCTTTTGCATTGGTGAAGTAGAACTGCAAGTGAGTGACTCATAACTGACAAAGCTCTGCTACCATAGCCCCAGGGGTTGCTTTTTGTCAATGTAGCTAATGTTTGTTTAAGGAGGTGGTGTTCCTACACTGACAGAAAAACCTCTGCCAGCATAGCTATGCGGGTGCAGTCTTCGTAATATAGACACACCCTCTATCCTGATTCACACCTCCTTAAAGAGCTAGGTTTCCCCAATCCTATACATCTAGTCAGGGCCGACACAACCCATTAGGCGACCTAGGCGGTTGCCTAGGGCACTACAATTTGGGGGGTGGCGACCACAGCGGTATTTTGGCGGCAGGACCTTCTGCCACCTCTGGGGGGTGGCATTTCGGGGCGGGACCTTCTGCCGCCTAGGGCAGCAGAAAAACTGGCGGCACTCCTGCATCTAGTACTATTGTAACAGGTAAATCCCTTCTCCTGCACTTCAGAAATCTTTGACCGTTCCAGCTGTTGAAAATCTAGTTGGCTCAATATTAAGGTTGATTTTTGTCATTGGTATTGTTAGTAAAAACCATGGACAGGACATGGGCAATAAACAGAAATTCACAGAAGCCTGCGACCTGTCCATGACTTTTACTAAAAATGTGGGGGGGACTAACAGGCAAAGCTCCAACCTTACCCCGGGCAGCAGCTCCAGCCAACAGACATGGAGGTCCATGAAAGTCATGGAATCTGTGACAAAATCGTATCTTTACTCATTATAATTTGTATTAGGGAAATCTGAGGGTTAAAGGAATAGAACCTGTTTTGAAGTACATATTTAAATAAGCTAATTACACCTCTGCCCCGATATAACGCGACCCGATATAACACAAATTTGGATATAACATGGTAAAGCAGTGCTCCAGGGAGGGGGGGGCTGCGCACTCCGGCGAATCAAAGCAAGTTCGATATAACGCGGTTTCACCTATAATGTGGTAAGATTTTTTAGCTCCCGAGGACAGCGTTATATCTGGGTAGAGGTGTAATATGCCTTCTCCCATGTTTCACATGTTGATCACACAGCTGATATATCTGTTGAGTGGCAAAATCCTTCAACATAAGGGAAGCCAAGTTATTTAATACTTGCATTTATTACATGTCTGTTTGTGCAGTAAAGATCAAATACTGGACTGCCCCCTGTGGTGGCAGTGAAGACAAATGCATAGTTGTTGGCCTATCTACACAGATCAACGATTTTGGTCATTAAAATTTTATAGGATCTTCTGGTGGTTGAATAAATATCAAACATATAAAAATGGTCCAAATGATAAAACCTGTAAATATGCCTTCAAATGTAGCTAAATTCAAAACCTTATCAGTGATTTCCCATCAATGGCTATAGAAATTCACTCTCAGGTGTAATTGGATTTACAAAATCTCAGCCCAGATGTATATATGCTCTTTCCCCTCCCTAATTAAATATGGATGAGAAAATTAGTTTGGATTCTGTCATACAAGTGCTAAAACAGACGTGTTGTGGCTTTAGGTACAACTGTGCACTCCTAAAGATAGAAATAAACTTTATTTAACGCCCCCCTCCAACCATTATGTAATTAGCTTGTTAGTAAAATACTTAATTAAAATATTGATGAAGTAGATAAAAAGTTAATATTTTTCTCCACTTAGTTTTATATTGCAAATTTAAAATACTGTCTATTAACGTGTAACAAATTCTCACTGTAAAATACCTAGACTTCTACTCAAGTTAAGTGCTTGTATATTGTGGGATGCTGATGTCAATTTATAGTCACCAGGACTCATTTTACAAAAAGCTTATTTACAATATCCCTTATTATCCTATGTAAAGCATGTGACATGATGCAAGTAAATCAAATCAAAAAATTATAACCAAATGTTAAACCTAAAACTCAGTACAGTGAGGTTCCGCTACCTATGTTCTAGAGTGGGGAATTTGTACCAGTCTTCACTGTAAGCTGTTGCCTCTATTCCTGTGCATGCAAAATGGGACTACATGCATTACTTAATCAGCCTTACTGTGGTGGTGATACTGTTCTACAGGGACTGAGCTCAACATAGTGGTGCACCAATCACATGTGTACTCCCCAGCCACTCATGGAAAATGGGGGAGAACTATGAAAACTGAGCCAGTGGTATGGAAATCTCCAGATTCCCTAACAGAAAGAGGAGAAAAGCCACTATTAGAATCTTCTTTCAAAGGGGAGGAGAGAAACACACACGCAAGAGTACTGAACTTGCACTCTGGAGAGAGATGGAGAAGGAAGAAATCGTCTTACTGGTCAGCAAAGAGTAGAGGGGATATTTTCCTCCTATGTAAACGCTTGACTTTAAGCCATGATCCATGTTGAAGCCCCATTAATGTTGTGAGGTTCTTTCTTTCTACAACCATTCAAATCTCTCCTCCCCAACTAGCCAAGGAAATCTCTTGAGTGATCGATCTCTTGCACAATGAGAAACAGAGGGCCAGTGCTATAGTTGTAGTAATTAGTCACATGAGTATGAACAGCATATGCCAGAGTTGCCCAGCCTGAGCAGGAGCCAGAATTTACCAATGTACATTGCCAAAGAGCCACAGTAATACATCAGCAGCCCCCCATCAACTCCCCCTGCTCCCAGTGCCTCCCACCCACCAGCAGCCTCGCCGATCAGCGCCCTCCCCCTCCCTCCCCATCAGCTGTTTCATGGCATGCAGGAAGCTCGGCGGTGAGGGGAAGGAGTGAGGGCATGACCGGCTCAGGGGAGGGGGGTGGAGTGGGGGCAGGGCCTGTGGCAGAGCCAGGGGTTGAGCAGTGAGCACCCCCTGGCACATTGGAAAGTTGGTGCCTGTAGCTCCATCCCCGGGGTTGGTGCCTATACAAGGATCCACATATTAACTTCTCAAGGCCGCATATTGTAGGAGCAGGATTTTATAATGTCCCATAAGAATTAATGTATGATTTGATTTCATTCTGTCAGCCACCCTTTTCGAATAGCAGAAAGAAATGACAGACCAGAATGATCCTTATGACTGATTATGGTCACCTTTTTGTTTTAGGATAAGTTATAATGTCTACTATGGTTTCCTATATGTATTACAAATTAGGCACTCTAGTTAAATATACATTTCTTTGTTTTAAGGTTTTAGTAAGTAAGAGACAGGATCTTGTATTGTATCTATGTTAAGGAGATTAGAGGAATGTTGAGGGCCTGAAGCCCCAATGTGAATTGTTTTAGTTATAAGATTTAGCAAGATTTGATTTACAATGTATTCTGCTAAATATACAATACTGCTGTCTGTATACCTTTGAAGGTTTCTGTAAGAGATTGTTTGTGTGAATGAGGAATGCATGCATCAATAAAAGATAAGGTGTGAAAGCCACCACAAATGTCCAAATGGTCAAGAAGAAGTGAGAGACTTGGAAAGACCAGGAGACAATCAGAAAACATCCATTGTATCCGATGCTAAACATGTTAGCAGCATTGACGACCTCAGAGGTGACCCCCGAAGGCGAGACAACAAATAGGAGTTAACGATGGGAAGCCCGATAATAACCATCAAATGATAACACCACTTAAGGACTCATGATGACAGGATGACATTGCAAAATGCATGGACTCAAATGGGAATTTACCACTATAAAGCTGGGGTGTTTTGCTATGGAACTCTGGGTTCAGTCTGCAAAGCCTCGGACCATCGGATCGCGACCAACAAGAGCCCAGCTCCACACTCGTACTCGGTCTAACTGGCCATTAGATTGACTCGAGCTACAACAGACTGGTAACTATGAACACCACTGGCAGGACTGTGGGTGTGTGTGTGTGACTGAAAAGCATATGCTAACTGTTGTATTTTCAATAAATGCTTCGTATTTGCCTTTCTCTATAAAGATCCTGTGTGCTTTGTATGAGCATAACAATATGGCTCCAGAGCTACAGGTTGGCCACCCCTGGCACATGTCATGCAGAGAGACCGGCTGTTCCCTTTTCTGAGGTATGTCTGTCTTTCCAAACCAGATAACATATTGTGATGAATCACACAGAAAATATGTTCAAAAAAGAAAAACAAGCATGTATTTTTAAACATGAGGAAATGTATAGTTTCCTCTTTTGAGCTTTGCTAGACTTTCTGCATGAATTCATTCCAGCTGTGTGGGTGTTACAATGATTTGAGCTTTACAATTTATTGGTTTCTGTGACCATTTAACACTAATGCTTCCATTTTCCAAACTCATTTGTTTTGTGAATAACAATACATGAATCAGAAAGTGTGCTTTTTGTTAGCATTAGTCTTCCATGAGAAGCTAGAGTATTACCTGAAACTATGTTTCAAGTAAAATATTGAGAGCACCCTCACTGCAAGAATATCATTTCAGCATATAACAGTGTGCCATGTGCACTTGGGGATCCATCCAAAACTTGCCACTGTCCAGTGCACTGTCTTTTGGGAAGTTTTGCCTATGTATGCTGGGACAGAAAAGAGTCACGCAGGGGTGACTGGGAGCAAGGGGTCAACTTCCCAGCAGGCAACTTTCTCCATCCCATAATGTCATCCGTATCCCATAATTGTTGCACCTTTTAAAAAAACAAAAAAACCCAAAACCCTGTGCTGCCCTCCTTGCTGTCCACCATCTCTGACACTATTGTCAGGAGTGTTGCAAGCACAGGACACGCTCTCCTCCAGTATTTGCAGAGGTGCAAGAAGAACCAAATCAGTGGGGAACATGCTGATTCCATGCAGGACAGATGTCTGTGGGACATAGCAAAAACCAATTCAAGGTTAGTGGTGGTGGTCATGGAGCAGCTGCAGAGGGTGGAGCGCCACTTCTGCACCTGAGAAACAAGCACAGACTGGTGGGATCACATCATAATGCAGGTTTGGGATGACAAGCAGTGGCTGCAGAACTTCTGGATGTGCAAGTTCACATTCATGGATCTGTGTATCGAGCTTGCCCGAGCTTTCCAGCACAGGGACATCAAACTGAGAGCTGCACTGACAGTGGAGAAGCGAGTGGGGATTGCACTGTGGAAACTTGCAACACTGGATTGCTACCAGTCAGTGAGAAATCATTTTGAAGTTGGAAAATCCACTGTGGGGGCTGTTGTCATGCACGTATGCAGAGTCATTAATCATCTCCTGATAGGCAGAACTGTGACTCTTCGCAATATGTAGGACAAATTAGAGGATTGGGCCAAAAGAAACCTGATGAGGTTCAACAAGGACAAGTGCAGAGTCCTGCACTTAGGACGGAAGAATCCCATGCAGTGTTACAGACTAGGGACCGAATGGCTAGGAAGCAGTTCTGCAGAAAAGGACCTAGGGGTTACAGTGGACGAGAAGCTGGATGAGAGTCAACAGTATGCCCTTGTTGCCAAGAAGGCGAGCGGCATTTTGGGCTGTATAAGTAGGGGCATTGCCAGCAGATCGAGGGACGTGATCATTCCCCTCTATTCGACATTGGTGAGGCCTCATCTGGAGTACTGTGTCCAGTTTTGGGCCCCACATTACAAGAAGGATGTGGAAAAATTGGAAAGAGTCCAGCGGAGGGCAACAAAAATGATTAGGGGGCTGGAGCACATGACTTATGAGGAGAGGCTGAGGGAACTGGGATTGTTTAGTCTGCAGAAGAGAAGAATGGGGGGATTTGATAGCTGCTTTCAACTACCTGAAAGGGGGTTCCGAAGAGGATGGATATAGACTGTTCTCAGTGGTACCTGATGACAGAACAAGGAGTAATGGTCCTCAAGTTGCAGTTGGGGAGGTTTAGGTTGGATATTAGGAAAAACTTTTTCACTAGGAGGGTGGTGAAGCACTGGAATGGGTTACCTAGGGAGGTGATGGAATCTCCTTCCTTAGAGGTTTTTAAGGTCCGGCTTGACAAAGCCCTGGCTGGGATGATTTAGTTGGGAATTGGTCCTGCTTTGAGCAGGGGGTTGGACTAGGTGACCTCCTGAGGTCCCTGCCACCCCTGATTATTCTATGATTCTATGACATAGTGGATAGATTTGCAGCAATGGGGTTCCTGAACTGTGGTGAGGCAATAGACCACCTTGCTCTAGAGTATATCAACAGAAAGGGCTACTATTCTGTGGTTATGCAAGCATTGGTGGATCACTGGGGGTGCTTCACCAACATCAGTATTTGCTGGCCAGGGAAAGTGCATGACATGTGCATCTTTAAGAATCCAGGATGGTTCAGAAAGCTACAAGCAAGGACTTTCTTGACTGGCAGATTACCATTGGCTATGTTGAAATGCCAATAGTGATCCTGGGGACATAACCTACCCCTTGCTCTCCTGGCTCAAGAAGACGTAAACCGGAGACCTTGATACCGCCAATGAAAGATGCAATGACCAGCTCAGAAGGTGCAGAATGACAGCTGAATGGTAAAGTGAAGGGATGCTGGTATTGTTTACTCACAAGACTGGATCTCGGTGGAAAAAACAGTTTTGGGGGCGATTAAGAATTGTGTGGTGCTTGGTGTACATCTATGAATGTAACACTGTTAATGCACCTACTAATCTTGTGGTGCTTGTTGTATGTTTATGATTATTACACTGTTTGTCACTGATCCTATTGCTTGTCACACTGTACAATAACAAGTCAGTGGGGATTTCAGTACCACTAGGTACTCTACAGCATATGGTGGGAACTAATGAAGATTAATTATTTTCCAAATAGAATTTTACTGAGTGACAAAAATACTGCAAAGAAGTCTGTGCAAGTTAAAAGCAAATACATTAAAAACTTACAAGCGACAAAAAGTCCTGTGGCACCTTATAGACTAACAGAGGTATTGGAGCATAAGCTTTTGTGGGTGAATACCCACTTCGTCAGATGCATCTGATCAAGTGGGTATTCACCCATGAAAGCTTATGCTCCAATACGTCTGTTAGTCTATAAGGTGCCCCGGGACTCTTTGTCGCTTTTTACAGATCCAGACTAACACGGCTACCCCTCTGATATTAAAAACTTAATAAATCAATAGAACAACACTTAACAAGGGGACAGAACATTCTTGTACATTTTAGTGACACATACAGCAACCGTGGCTCTCACAGGTAAGTGTATGTAAAGCTGTGGTTGTCCTTACTGTCCACCTACTGTGGAGTGGCAGGGGTACGGATGTGGCCCCTTAATGCCACATGAAATGTTGAGGGGGGGTATAAGGAGGTGCTGTAGTGCAGTTCTCCATGGACTGCAAAGGGAGACGAGCCTCTGATAGTTGAACCTGTAGGTCCACAAGATCCTGCAGCTTCTGTGTTTGCTGTTGGAGGAGCCCCATTATGTCCTGTGCATCTCCCTCCCCTCTTCCTACTGAGACTCCTGTGCCTTTCTCTTCTCTGCTCTTTCCTTCTCGATGTAGTCTGCAATATTTAGTCCCTCTGCTCATAGTCTGATGCGGCCCTGGCTTGCAGGATCTCACTGAACATGTCATCCTGAATCTACTCTTCCTCTTTCTTAACTGACTCAGGCGTTCTGCAGGCGTGTAGGGGGAATCCCTCAGGGCCACAATGGCAGCAGCTACAGATAAAGCACACAGAGGTACCGTTGTTTGTATAGTCACAATGAAAAGTGAAAATTAAAGTTCAGAACTCCCTTCCCTTGCTCTCCTACAGTTTTAAATATGACGTGCTTATTGACACTTCTGCTTTGGCGTGCTTGTGCAGGGCACCACTCACAGCACCAGCCACGGTGAGTATGGCCTGCCAGGAGTGAGGGAAATGAAGAGGGAATTGCCTGGTTGCATGAAACTAGGAGTACAGGGCAATGGCACATAATACTGGCACCATTTTCCACAGGTGGTAGTGATTTTAGCTGATATCTGACTCCTGAGGGTAACAAAGGCACAAGAGAGAACAGCTGCTGTCCTGAAGCTGCCCAGGCCTACCCAGACACTAGGCTGTTTAGTGCAATGGTGTCTGCCAAAGTTCTCGCTACCTAGCATGGAAAAGTGTCCTACCACTCAGGAAGAAACAAAGTTGCCATCCTTAGAAACCTTCAGGGAGAGGATTGCTGAGTACCTCCATGAAAATTTCATTGTGATCTCTCAGGGGATTCAAGGGACATACCTGTGTATATAAACTGTTTCACATGCCCCTCACCCCCACCTAATTGTACAGAGGAATGAAAAGCAGATAACAACTCTACCTCTTTTTGTTGTACTGCTACCTCTTCTAGTATGAGTAAATTAATGAAAAGTCAGTAGTTGTGTCCTGTTAAGTTGGGGGTGCCATCAGTATATTCTTGTAGCAGGAAATACATTTACGCACTTACCCAAGGCTCCTTCCCCTGCATCCATGATCAACTGCCCTGGTGGACTGGACTGCAGTGGAGACTCAAACAGGCAGACCTGGACCCCTCCCCGGTTGCATGTTCCCCATCCTCCTCCTCTTTCTTCTCATTGTCCTCGCTGTTCACGGCAAGTGTCTGTGTTTCAAGATCCTGGGAGGTATCCATAGTGGGCTGCGGTGTGTTGATGGAGTCTCCACCAAGTATGGCAGGCAGCTCTTTGTAAAATAGGCGGATCGTTGATTTGGTACCAGATGGACTGTTCACCTCTCTGGCTTTCTGATATGTTCCTTCACTTTCACGTGACACTGCTGCTGATCCCTGTCATGCCCCTTCTACTGCATGCCCCCGGCAATCTGCTTATAAACATTCACATTTCTACATCTGGTCTTTAGCTGTGCCTACACAGCCTCTTCTCCCCACAGGCCCAGGAGATCCAATATCTCCTGTCTAGTCCAGGCCAGAGTGCATCTGGAGCATGTAGCTGGCATGGTCAGCGCGGCAGTTGCAGTCAACAACGGAGTAGTGCTAGGCGTGCTCACTAAGCTGGACAACCAAGAATAGGCATTTCAAAAATTGGTGTGGGCTTTAAAGGGGGGAGGGGGCTTCCAGTCTCCGTGACCACTGGGCAGTGGAGTTCACAATTGTAACCAGAGCAATCTGTGTCAAACTTTGTGGGACAGCTGCTGAAGGATTGTTAGGTCACACACGTGTCTGCAGTCTTGCTGCATTGACCTTAGTACAGTGGTTCCCAAACTTGTTCCGCCGCTTGTGCAGGGAAAGTCCCTGGCGGGCGGGCCGGTTTGTGTACCTGCTGCGTCTGCAGGTTCGGCTGATCGCGGCTCCCAGTGGTCGCGGTTCACTGCTCCAGGACGATGGGAGCTGCTGGAAGTGGCGACCAGTATGTCCCTCGGCCCATGCCGCTTCCAGCAGCTCCCATCGTCCTAGAGCAGCGAACCGGAGCCGCGAGCGGCCGAACCTCCGGATGCGGCAGGTATACAAACCGGCCCGGACCGCCAGGGGCTTTCCCTGCACAAGCGGCGGAACAAGTTTGGGAACCACTGCCTTAGTACATCGCCTGTGGCTCAACACTGCTCCAGGAGGTGGTGTTACTACATTGCTGTAAAGGGGCCTGGGAGACAAATGTAAGCATAGACACATGAACAACGAGGTTGATGCAGGGCTGCCCAGAGGATTCAGGGGGCCTGGGGCAAAGTGGGGGAGCTGCGGCACTTGTACTCACCCAGTGTCAGTCCAGGTCTTCAGCGGCATTTCGGCGACGGGGGGCCCTTCAGTCGCTCCGCATCTTCGGCAGCACTGAAGGGCCCCCCGCTGCCGAAATGCCGGCCGAAGACCTGGACCGCCGCTGAGCCAGGGCTCGCAGGACCCCTGCGGGCCCCGGGGCAAATTGCCCCACTTGCCCCCCCACCACCCTCCGGGGTGGCCCTGGGTTGATGCCAGGCAGCTAAGGTTGACCTAACTTTGTGGTGAAGAGCAGGCCTTAGTTTCCCAATCAGGATACAATGATACAACCCCTCCCAATACTGATGCCAATTGCAAAATGCTTTGAGTGGCAGGAATGAGGATTATAAATAACAGAGAGACGCAACAAGGGATCCTCTTTTACTGTATCTTATTGTCTATCCCGGACTCATCGAGCTGGGGCTCAGCCAGCCAGCTGTATCTCAGTCCTGGCACGCACCCATGTGCCTCTCCCAAGAGACTCAAGGCCGGGTTGCGTGTCCGAGGGCCGGGGATGGAGGGTTCCTGTGGTAATTGTCACATGAGGAGGCTACGGGCAGGTGTGTCGGGTTGGGGACGCCGCGGGGTCTCCCTTTCCCTCCCCCACGTCTGAGGGCTGGGGCGGGGACTTTATTTCGAAAGCCAAGCAAGTGTCCCGTCTCTGCCCATCTCCTGTTTAGCGCTGAAACTTTCTTGTCCCTGGAAAATCCCAGCCCACAACCACGTCTCCCGCCTTTAGCCTTGCGCGCCCTGCCCCGCTCGGGCTCTGCCTGCGCCCGCCCCTCACCCAAAGCCCCCGCGCCGCCGGCTGAAGGGCGGGGCGCGCTACTCTGCCTCCTGCCCGGGGGCCGGGCCGCCCGCCCCGCCCTCTGCGGGGCTGACCAGCCCCGGAGCCAGCCGCCAGGAGGAAGGAGCCGTCGCCGCTTGAGCGCGGAGCGATGTCTCACGGGGCCCGGGTGATCCGGACGGGCTCCAGCAGCGGGGGCCCCGGCAGCTCCTCCTGCCCGCCGCCCCCGGGGCCGGAGCCCGGGCTGCTGGACGGCGGCTACGCCCGCTCCTGCTCGGCGATACTGAAGGTCGCCCAGATGGTAAGGAAGGTGCCGGGCCGGGGAGCAGCAGCCCCCGGGAGGGACCCAGCTAGCGGGCTCGGTTCCCGCGGAGCATCCCGAGGGAGGCGCCATGTTCCCCTCTCTCCCCCCCCCTGCAAGCCGAGGCGGCTCCTGCTGTCTCCGTGCCGAGCCCCAGCGACTGCAGCTCCGCTCTGGCTGGGCTCCGCTGGGGCCCCTCGCGCCCGCGTGGTTTCTCGTCCCCTGGCCTGCCCCGGCCACAGTCTCAGAGGTGAGGGCAAGAAACCCGGAACGAGCAGCCGCTGGGGGAAGTTTCTTCCTGAGCCCGGGGACTAACTTGTGCTGTGGGCTGGAGAGTATAAATGCAATAAGTCATATTCCTAGCTACCCTACAATAGCAAACATGCAAAATGGGAACTGCCTGCCTAGGCAGGAGTACTGTGGAAAGGGATCTGGGGTTACAGTGGATCACAAGAGAAATATGAATCAACAATGTAACACTGTTGCAAAAAAAATATATAAAAAAAAGCCAACATAGTTCTGGTATGGATCAGCAGGAGTGTCGTCAGCAAGACGCAAAGTAATTCTTCTGCTCTATTCCGGGCTGATAATGTCTCAGCTGGCATATTGTGTCCACTTTTGGGGGCCACCTTTCAGGAAAGATGTAGACAAACTGGAGAAAGTGCAGAGGAGAGTAACAAAAATGTTTAAAGGTCTAGAAAATGTGACCTATGAGGAACAATTGAAATTCCTGTGTTTGTTTAGTCTGGAAAAGAGAAGACTGAGGGGTGACAACAGTTTTCAAGTACATAAAAGGTTGCTGCAAGGAGGAGGATGAAAAATTATTGTTGTTAGTCTCTGAAGATAGGACAAAAAGAAATGGGCTTAAATTGCAGCAGGGGAGGTTTAGGTTGGACATTAGGAAAATCTTCCTATTCCTGTCAAGGTGGTTAAGCACTGGAAAAATTGCCTAGGGAGGTTGTGGAATCTCCATCATTGGAGGTTTTTAAGAACAGGTTAAACAAACACCCAGTAGTCCTGCATTTACCTAGTCCTGCCTTGAGTGCAGGAGACTGTACTAGATGACCTATCGACGTCTCTTCCAGTCCTACATTTCTATGATTCTATGTAGCAGGAGAAGCATCTCTTGGCCACATAACTGGCCTCTCCTTCTCTCACCCCCTAATTGCCTCCTTTGGATGGTCACTAGAAATGTTCTGTTGCATTTAAAAATCCAAAGCCTTTCAAATTACATACTGCTGTGGGGTTCACACACCCTGCACGTAGTCCTGTTTGGGTCTGGATTCCAAGCACTACAAGATGGGGTCATTTTCAGACTCCGGTTCTGGAATCCTATGCCTCATTCCATAGATCCTCAACCTCCCTTGGACTTGAAGAAAACCATTTGGGGCACTCACTGTTACTTTATTAACTTGCATTTTTGTGGCACCTAGAAACCCAGTCATGGACCAGGACCCTGCAGTGGCCAACCCTTTTACAGAATTCTTGTTCTTAGGCATTCAGCTGTAAATTTAGCTGAGATAATGAGGGATTATTTTTTAGTTACTCTTTTACATATTTGGAAATAAATTTGTTTGTTTATTTTGTTACTGATTCGCCTGGGTTGTTATTTAACTACAGGATATTGTGTGAATTTTTATTCTTGGTTTTATAAAGAAAAAAAGACATCTTGTTCTTGTGAAACTCAAATTTACTGTCAATTAAAACAGTCTTTTTGATTTTTCTAAAGCATATGATACAAAGGCATATTCAGATTATATACCTAGAATAGCAACATTTATGAACAGTGTTTTATGTTCCACCTAACGTCTTGGCTAGAATAAGTTTTTAGGAGATGAAGTGACTTGCTGAAAAACACAGTGCTAAATTCAAAGTAAAAGCTAAGAACTGTAATGTTCCATATCACGGCAGAATGAAATCAAAGCAGTGAGTTTGATTTTCAGAAGTAATTTGAGCATTCAACCTCACAACTCCCATTAATTTCAGTGGGAGTTATGTAGCTTAATTTATCAGTTGCCTTTGAAAATTGCAATCTGTAACTCAGGTTAAACAAACTCCTGTCAGGAATGGTCTAATTATGCTTCAGTGCAGGGGGATGGACTAGATGAGCTCTTGAAGTCCCTTCCAGTCCTAGTTCCGATTTTCTATGATTCTGTATTGAGACAGGTAACTGAACATTAGTGGGGCATATATGTATTCAATGAGTATCATACCTTGGTCACTAAACTCCAAAGTCCTCTCCCACAGTGAGTTGGGATCACTGTATAAGATCTGTTTTCTAGTGCACTCTCTTTTCTTTGGCTTGTTTTCCCCAAACTCTGATAGTGGGGGTTATCCACAGGATATGACGACATTCTTTGCGTGTTATCATGGTGTACAGTGGCTGAGACTATCAGAATTAAAGCAGGCAGTTTGCTGCAGTGACTTTAACAAGACACAGCAAACCTTCTTGGATTGAAAGTGGTGTCATTTATCACTCTTGAGGTAACTGTGAAACTACCAAGTTAAAGAAAGATCAGTTGGCTTCCGAGCAAATCATGAAAATGAACTGTTTCTATTTCCTTCAGACGATTTGCTTGTCAGCTTCGCTGTTAGTGTGAGCGGTAGAGGTGACCTCAGGAATCTATTGAGCTTTGGACAGTTGAGTCTCTTTCTGAAGTGGTGTCATGATGCTAAATAAACTTGAATCCATTCTGTTGAAAGATTACTTACTAGGGCAGGGGTCGGCAACCTTCGACACTCGGCCCATCAGGGTAATCTGCTGGCGGGCCGCGAGACAGTTTCTTTACGTTGACCGTCCGCAGGCACGGCCTCCCGCAGCTCCCAGTGGCTGCGGTTCTCTGTTCCCGGCCAATGGGAGCTGCGAGAAGCAGCAGACAGCATGTCCCCGCGCCGCTTCCCGCAGCTCCCATTGGCCAGGAATGGTGAACTACGGCCACTGGGAGCTGCAGGGTGCCGCGCCTGTGGACAATCAACGTAAACAAAATTTATCGTGGCCTGCCAGCAGACATTACTCTGATGGGCCATGTGCTGAAGGTTGCCAACCCCTGTGCTAAGGTTAGAAATAACCAGAACAATCTGTTCTGAATGAGCAACTCCAGCCAATGAAATATTCTCTCTGCTAAACTTTTTTTTTTTTAAAGTCATATTATCTCGTCTCATAAAATAGTCCCATTGTGCATAGGCGTGACTCTGTGGGTGCTCCAGGGCTGGAGCACCCACGGAAAAAAATTGGTGGGTGCTCAGCACCCACCGGCAGCGCCCCGCCTTCCCTGCTCCAGCTTACCTCCGCGAGCACGCCACCGCGTCCTGCTTCTCTTCCTCCCTCCCAGTGCTTGCACCGCGAAACAGCTGATTCACGAGGGAGGGGGGAGAAAGGGGAACACGGCATGCTGGGGGAAGAGGCGGGGCCAGGGTGGGGATTTGGGGAAGGGATCCAATAGGGGCAGGGAGGGGCGGAGTTAGGGCAGGGACTTTGGGGATGGGGTTGGAATGGGGGCGGGGCCAGGGGCGGGGAAAGGGATGGTGAGGTACGGGCATCCACTGGCGCTGGAGAAAGTTGCCGCCTATGCCATTGTGTCCATGAAGTTATTCATGATGCCATTTAATTCACGCCGTAGTAAGTTTTTGCAGGATTGGGACCTGAGTTTGTAAAGCACTGTATACAGTGGAGTGATATATATTCCTTAATTAATTATACAGGGATAAATTACAATACTGGTATAGTAGCAGTCTGTTCAGTGATAGAAGTGTTATGCCATTGGAGGCGAAAGATGGGTATAATGCCCTATGGGAGCACCATGCTTACTGGGAGCACTTGCTGTATCCTTTTTGAAGGTATACCACAGGGGTCTCAAACACGTGGCCTGTGGGACTCTTTCGTGCGGGTTGCCAAGCTCTCCACGCCCCCCCACCCCTCTGCCTACCCTGTGGCGCTGTGAGTAGAGGGCTCCGTGCTCTCGCTTCCAGGCACTGCCTCCCGCAGCTCCCATTGGCTGGGAAAGGGGAACCGTGGCCAATGGGAACTTTGGCAGAGGTACCTGGAGGAGCAAGAGCAGCACATGGCGTCATTCTCTCCCCCTTCCCCCCGGGACTCCGGCTGCTTCCTGGAGCAGAGCGGGGCCGGGCCAGGGCAGGCAGGCAGGGAGCCTGCCCTGGCCATGGTGCATGGTGCTGCCACCCTAGAGCCGCCCTAGGTAAGCGGCGCCGGGCCGGAGCCCGCACCCCAACCCCCTGTCGGGAGCCCATGCCACACCCAGCACCCCAACCCCCTGCTGCACCTCTCACCCCTCCTGTACCCCACACCCCAATTCCCTGCCCTGAGCCCCCTGCCATACCCTGCACACCTCCTGCACCTCAACTCCCTGCCTTGAGCCCCCATCACACCCCGCACTCCTCCTGCATCCCCTGGGGGCAGGGAAGGGGCAGAGGTGGGGTGAGGACTTCGGGGAAGGGGTTGGAATGGGGGCAAGGAAAGGGCGGGAAGGGGTGGGGCAGGGGCGGGTCCTCATGGAAGGGGTGGAGTGGGGGCGGGGCCAGGGGCAGCAAGGGGTAGGTGTCAGTGATGTGGCCCTCGGGCCAATGCACTAGTCCTCATGCGGCCCTTGTGGTCATTTGAGTTTGAGACCCCTGGTCTACCATGTGCACTCCCACTGACTGGCCCTCTGAATGCTGGCATTTATGCAATGAAAACACAGCTCTGGCCATGTCTCTGCTTTGCCAGGCACTCTTCTCTGGACAAAAAGTAAACAAAATGAAAAGGAGAGAGAAATGTTTACTTTCATTTTTAATATACGGTAACCTTAGATGCTCCTTGTAATGCTAGCAAGGAAAAATTCAGAGAGCAGTAGTGTGGTTTTTTGTTTTTTAAGATTCTAGTGTCTCTTTAATATATATAAAATAATTAAAAATAATTCTAGTACATCACCTGAATGTGCTGCAAGTCATAAACACACTGGAAAGAGAAGAGGGACCTCTTTATGGCATCCCTCTGCCATGTATGCTTTTTCAGCTGTTGCTTTCTGTTAAAGATTTTAAAACAAACCAACAAGATCAGGTTTAATAGAGGTTTGAAAGCCTGATTGGCAATCTGAATATTATTACATTGTTGTGACTACTGGCTTGCAGTCAATTTGAAGATAAAGGATTATTCTGCTACAGGTCTCAAAGCACTCACGGTCATCTGTGGTGGTTAACCTGGACTGAAATAGGAAGTAACAAAAGTGTGTTTCCCGTCTATAAGATTACTGGAAATTGTGCTACTTTTCCACTATATAATTTCTCTAATCTTGCAAAAGAATTACAACTCCAAAGAGGGAACAAACATTGTACAGTAGGTCCTAGATTTTTGTTGTTTAAAGGGACATTCTACAGAAATATACTTCTACTTGAAAATCTTTTACCTTATGAGTATTACATGTAACATTTTAGGCCCTGATCCTGTAAGTTTATATTCATGGGTGGTCCTTGTTCTGCATGGAGTCCCTGGGATCTGCCCATGTGTCTGAGCTTTCAGGATCATGGTCTAAAACTGATATAACTGAAAGAGAGTAAGGGGGAAATATTTCTCTATTTTTCAGTTTGTTTACTTTGTGCACTTGACAGCATTTTTTTTATAGTCAGTTTCTCTTATATGGTAAAAAAAAGTCAGTTTCCTGATATGTAAAAGGCCCATCATTTTTTGTGATGGGCCTTTTACATATCAACAGGAAAGAGAGAAACCTTTTTTTTTTTTTTTTTTTTTGTAAATTTTATTTTAATATGAGCATGTGATTGTAAAACCACAAGTGTTGAGAAGGGAACGCTATTCTTTTAAAAGTGACCAGATTCCATACTGATGATGTCACTTTAGTAGAAGTTTATATCCAAAAGTTAATCATGAAAAAAGCAGATTATAACTTGATGGTGGGGAAATAGCTCACATTCTAAATAGCTGGATTTTATATTTTTTACATCTCAAAATTGCCAAGACATCTTTGGCAAAAGTGACTATGTTGAATTCACACACACAACACTGTTGTGTTTCCCAGCTAGTTCTGTAGCAGCAGTATGCTCACAGTGTGTCTCTACACTAGAGAGATGAACCGTTTGTAACTGAATCAGCTTGGCAAAACCGTTTTGAGTGTAAACTCTTCAGTGCTCCACACTAACCATGCTGGTTTTTGTTTAAGAACCCTTGAATGTTTGCCCCATGTCTGTGCTAGGTGAGATGCAATAACCTCAAGGCACCTATCCTGCATTTCCTGTCACAGCTCCCAGAAGCTGGATCCTGGGAGACCTTGAAAGGCCACCAGTGCACTGTGGGACAGTAGTGTGAATCTGCATCCCCAGTGGCACTGTAATAATTCAGAGTGAAATTATGTCTAATACAAATAGTTCTTGGAAGCTACATAATTTGGCTGAGCACGTCTGTGTATGGACCTCACGAGTTTAACTTGTATTCTAGGGAGTTAGAACAGTTCTTGGAACAGTACATTTGTCTAAAGGAGGCCACAGACACTGGGCCAGATTTTGGCCTCCATGGAAGCCCATATATGCCAACTCGGTGGGCAGCAAAGCTAGTATAAAACCAGTTTAAGGGGATTCCTCAGTTGCGTAGGGCCAGTGGAATGGCTTTGATTGCACTACCATCACAAAGCTCCATGGTGCAGGGGTATGCTAGAGTGTGGTGCACCAAGGGAGGAAGAAGACATGGCCAGAGCTGTTGTGTACATAGGCCACAGTAACATAGCATAAATTAGCGTAGCCCTTGGGGCCACTCTGGTTTACGCCAGGGCCAGCTCTGTTCCCAAGCTGTCTATAGAGTCTGAGAAGTGTGAAGGTGGCAGACAGAAGTCCCCTCTGGGCAAAGTCAAACTGAGCTTGGCCCCAACCCAGAATCCAGGCTGTTATTCCCATGACAGAGACGTTGTTCCTGAGTAGACAAAACCTGTTGTAGAATGATAAGAGACTGTAAACTGAAGTTGTGCTTAAGCTAAAAACAGTGATGATATTTTCAGCTCAATCTGAACCAGGAAAAAAATCAATCCTTACTAGATGGAAAAGAACAAAATCAATAGGGAACACAATTATCTTTTCAAGGTTCTGGAAGAGTTTTACAAACAATCCTGAGGTAAAAAAATAATAGAACCAATAAAAAAAAATGACCGGACAGCTTCCTTTTTTAACTCCTTGGAAAAGCACTAATCCAATAACAAAATACATAGCTTTCCTGTTGTGTAGATATGTAGTTTCCAAGTTTTCTGTCTTGACAAAAGCAATTATGTGCTTGATATTTGAACTGTGAACAAGGCACCCTCTAATTCTAATAAAAGTAATCTTAGCTTGGTTTATAACTTTACTATAAAGTGTTCTGAAAATTGTAGGGTGTGTGTGTGTAATTTACACATACACAAAAGCTATGTTAAGAGAACATTAAGTTTGCAAAGTGAAGCACTCAAAAGTTAGGAAATGCCAGAGTTAAGGAGGCTTGTACAATGTTGATTCAGCCCCCTTCTGTGTGTTCACTGACAGTCTTTAATTATGTGATCACATACTATTTTTCTCACAGGACTGCTGTCTCATTCAGTGCACAGGATGGATGGTGCTTACTGAGCAACTATTAAATATTTTGTTTTCTCCTCAGTCAGTGTATGGCCCCCAGGCCTTATTAATTGCACACTATTCAGCACTTCTGCAAATCAGACCCCAGGGTCTTAAGCAGGGCCAGCCTTAGAGAAAATGGCACCCTGGGCAAACTTTTATTTTGGCACCCTCCCATCACTCCTGGCCCCCACAGTCTCCCTGGGATTCCCCTCCCCCATCACCTTTTTGCCCTGCTGCCTCCCCCAGTGTTTAATTTGTATTGAAAGAAATGCCAGAGGCTAGAGCTCAGCCCTGGCACAAATTAAGCACTGGCAGGGCAGCCTGATACTGGCGGGTGCTAGCCAGGCACCAAGCTCTGAAGGCAACACCACCACCAGCAGTGGCAGCGCAGAAGTAAGGATGGCATGGTATATGGTGTATTGCAACCTTTCTGCTGTTGCTGCGGCTTGTGGTGCATGGTGCTTGGCATGTGGCTCGAGGTGGGCTTTGCACTGTCACACTGGGGCTGCATCTTGCCAGAGTCCATGGCCCTCTTGCAGCCCTTTGGCCATTCCTGTCCCACCCAAGACACCATTTCAGATTTGGGGGGGGCTGGGAGGAAACTTTAGCCATGGTTCCAGGGACTACTTAGACACCTGAAAACTCTAGGGTTTTTGCAGATAATAACTTAGGAATTAGCTGACAGAAGCACTGTATCTAATTGTTATGTAAGGAAAGAAAAAATATATACAAACTCCAGTTAAAGCCATGTTCAAAGTTTATATATAAATTTAGAACAATCAGGAGATAACACAGCAAGATATTCCCGATCCCAAGCCTTGAGCTATCAGTTCTGGAGCTTTAACACAGATATCAGAAACACACATTGGATACTTTGTATACTATCTTTAGTAGAGATAAATAAAAATTAATAAAATCTGGTTACTTTCTCTAACAGACACACTCTGTATTATTGCCATTATCTACTCTATTTTATTCAATTGTCTTTCACTAAAAACATAATTTTAACATGTGATTAAGGTTTTTGCTCTTTTATTAAGAAAGGGAATTTATTTTTCTAATTATTTTGGCATTTATGTTTACCAATCACAATCATGTATGTGACTCACTAATATTTGACTCCAGAATTACTATTGGTATCATAGTTGGAAGTGCATTTATTTTCGTGCCAATTTGAAGTTATTTTACAGATATAGCTAAAAATACATTTGAAAATAAACAACTTTCATTTTCCCAGTGTCCAAAGTTGTGCATTTAACTAATGTTTTTTTAAACTGGCACTGCTAAGGTTAGTACAAGCTAAAGTTACATTCTAGGAGGATACTATTATTTGATTGTACTACTTTAAATAATTAATGACAAAGCACAATATGATAATAAAAGTAATAATGATAATTACTCCAGCCAGGACAGGTTAGGCATTTTAGAACTCACTACTCAAAGAATTAAATGTAAGCATAAGAGAGAAATAAAATTATGAAATGCATAGACCAGTCAAAAAACTAAAACAACAGCACTTGGAAAGAATAAAATTACAGAGAATATGTGTGCACTGCAGGAAGTAACAACAATAATATAGGTATATGTTGGGGTGTGTGTGTGTGAAAGAGGTCTGGGGGAGTGTGTGAGCTGGGAGAGTGTGAGAGACACCGTGTGCTGCCTCTTTAAGAGAGCGGCACTCACCAGTCTGAACGAAAGCTCCTTCAGTCACAGCAGCAGCATCTGCCAGCAACTCTGTCCCTCTCTTCGTGACCCCTTGGCTCCACATGCCCCCCTCGCTCTGTGGAGATGGGGTACATGGGTGTGGGGGCAGAGGACACCCTGACATCAGTGCCCCCGCTCCCTCCCTTCCTGCCTCCTTCCTTACAGCAAATAGGAAGCTCCCAGGAGCAACTGGCTGGGGGGGCTCCAAGGCAGCGGGCAGGAGCATGGGGCTGCAGATGCTAGCAGAGCAGCAGGGGGAGGGGCACCCCTGCTCCAGAGGCTTCCCGTTTATAACGATGCCCGGGGCTTTGGCCCAGTTTGTCCATGCCTAAGGCCGGCCCTGGAGTCAGGCAATCAGAAAATGAGGCACTCACATTTAGTGACCGCCTGTGAAAAGTTTGGCATAAGCAACTTGCCCAGCATCACACAGGAACTTTATGGCAGAGGGAGGGATAGAATCCAGTTCCCCAGGCAGCATCCAACTGCGTTAACCATGAGGCTATCCTTTCTCTTTCTGCCACCCCCTGCCTCATTATCAAGCACCACACAGGATCAGGCCTTTTGCTTCTGGGTGCTAGATATCATGAAAATCCTCATTTGAAATTTCCATCCTGCTTCAAGATATATTAATCATAAAAATAACTTCAGTGATTGAAAATTAAACAAGTTAGATTGTAAGCTCCTCTGGACAGAGACCTTGTGTCTATATTTTTGTCAATAAAGTGTGAAAGTCTTCTATATCTGAACCCAATGACCATTTATTTGCAGGTTGTCTATCACACAGCTTTCTATGCAGAGCTGCTTGCTTTTAAAGGGGGGTAGGAGATGCTGAAGCTAGCAGGCTGATCTGCACAGAAGAGGATGTGGGTATGTGTGTGTGTGTGTGTGTTTACTTATGTCGTAATAAAAAGAGATGTCAGAAAACTCTTTTTGTTTAGTGATCTGTACTGTGGTTAGGAGCATGGTATCTGAGCACTTTTTTGTCTTAAAAAAAAAAAAAACTTCTAAAGAGAGAGGACTGCAGAATTCCTTTTGGGTTCTCCTGTTAAGCTCATCCTTCTTCTTTCCATCAGTATGGCTTATGATTTTGTTGTTGTTGTTGTTTCTGGTTATATAGGGAAGTCAAAAAGGGAAAGCTAGCAAGAACAGATAGAAAAGCACCTACATGAAGTGAGAGAAAGGGAGGGCCTTCTGGTTAAGGCACAGATTTGGGAGGTTAGGAGAGCTGGATTCTACTGCTGCCTTTGCCACTAACTGTAGCATTGTTCAAGTCCCTTACTGTCTCTGTTCCCAATGTGATTTCTTTCTTTGTCTCTTCTGAAATAATTAGCTGTAGTGCTGCCGGCCGGGCACTTCCCTTCCCGGGCTCCAGCTACTCTGCTCCGGCGGCGCAGGGTCCGGAGGCAAGGGGGGCTGCCCGAAGCCGGTAGCGCTGGCTCGGGCAGCTTGGCTCTTAAACAGAGCCAAAGTCTGAGGCTAGGTCTACACTACCCGCCTGAATCGGCGGGTAGAAATTGACCTCTCGGGGATCGATTTATTGCGTCCCATCGGGACGCGACAATCGATCCCCGAATCGGCGCTCTTACTCCACCAGCGGAGGTGGGAGTAAGCGCCGCCAACAGAAGGCCGCAGAAGTCGATTTTGCCGCCGTCCTCACAGCGGGGTAAGTCGGCTGCGATACGTCGAATTCAGCTACGCTATTCACGTAGCTGAATTTGCGTATCTTAAATCGACTCCCCCCTGTAGTGTAGATGTACCCTGAGTCAGGGGAGGAGCAGAGCAGCTGGAGCCCGGGAGGGGAAGTGCCCGGCCAGGGGCGCAGGGTCTGGAGGCAAAGGGGCTGCCCGAAGCCCGAGCACTACCGGCTTCATGGTTTGCTGGGCAGCCTCCAGACCCTGCGCCCCCGGCTGGGCGCTTCCCCTCCCGGGCTCCAAGTGCGCTGGGGAAGCGCCCAGCCGGGGGCGCAGGGTCTGGAGGTTGCCCGGCAAACCGTGAAGCCAGTAGCGCTCGGGCAGCCCTTTTCGCTTGGCTGGGAGGGAGGTGGGGGAGTTAGGGAGGGGACTTTGGGGAAGGGGCGGGACCCGGGGTGGGGAAGGGGCGGGGCCAGGGCCTGTGGAGTGTCCTCTTTTTATTTTTTAAATATGGTAACCCTAAAATAGTCTCATGAGCTTTGCATGCATTTCTGATGCTCCCTGTATTATTTTGGTTAGGCTTCCAAATCTTAAGCTGTAGTAAGACATACCTTTCCCGTCAAAAGAAGCTCAGCAGGAAATATTGCTTTCCCATCCATGTAGTAAAAGGAAATCCTAATCACTCAATCATACAGAACTAAACATTGCTGTATTGAATGACTTGCTTCGAGCTACTCAATCTACATTTTAAATCTTGGCCTTGGAGGTGATTGAAATAAATCTTCTAATTCTTTCCAACAAAATATAAGTGACTTTGCCACACAACAGGTAGTTCTGTTCTCCTACAGAAGGGTGGGGGGAATTGAAGGTGTGCCGAAATGTTGAGACATTAAACCTGTCTTTTGATCCTTGGTGTATACTATGGTTCTAACGTTGCTTATGCTTCTGTCATATCCACCTATAGTTTTTCTCCAAGGCAATAATAAGTTTATAGGTTTTGCCAGAAGGACTATGTACCTACATGTATCATTATGCTTATACTTAAATTAACTTTTTTGAATAAAAGAAATTTTTGATCTAGCCGATATCAGAAAACATGGAAAATGTTACCTGTAGAACTAATAGCCATCAGAGGTTTGAAATTGTAAACTATATCTAAAGAGTCTGAGTTGGGTGGTGGAGGAGGCAAAAGTCACAAGTTTATAGAGTAAACAAGAAAACTCCAACAAGTGCAGGTGACCTTACCCCATGACTGCATGACAAACCATTAGCCCTGACAATAACAGAGAGAGAGAATGGGTTTGTCAACAATACAGTTACATTTTCAGATCAAGACTAAATATACACATTGAAGTAGCTAACTGATTTCAGTTCTGTTTGAGGTTGGGCACGGCCACTCTCATACTCCACTGCGCTGGACAGGGAGAGCCAAATCCTTCGCCATGCTCGAAACCTTGGCCCTTTTAAAGCCAGCTAACATTATGTTCTCTGTGGTCCGGGATGGGCAACCAGAGTGCAGCTTGTACATCATCAGCATACCTGCTGATTGGAACCTGGATGGCATCTGCTGAATGACAACAGCCAGGATTAATATTGAGGCATTCCTGCACACCTTTATACTCTTCATTGACCGCCAGGGATGGGGACCCAAAGACTGTAGGAGAGCTTATGGAAGGAATAACAAATTCAGTAACTAAAAGCAAATAATTCCCCAAAGTTGTGGGTTTTTTCACTTCTGGCCTAGTCATCAGTGTTTTCATGTGTATCTGCTGTACAAGAATCCCCATATGGACCCTTGCATTTAAATTTCTTAGCCAAGTCGCACACCATCAAGTGTTTGATGGCAGGACAAAGAAAAGTTTTGATCCACTCTGTTCCTTGTGTAGACTAGAGGTCTTGTACACTTACTGTTTCTAATTTTTTTCCCCTTAAATCTGATCTACTTTTTGTAAAAGGAGACTAGTAATTATGCTATTGCAAAGGCTGAGGTATTGACTCCAATACATTTTGTAGGCTGCTATTAAATTATTGGAATTACCTTTAGGGTTAAAATTTAAATAAATTAAAGTTGCATTTCTTACTCTCTGTTATAAATGTGTGTGGTGGGTAATCTCTACATACCCCAAATAGAGTAGTGTGAATTAGAGCCAGCTGGCATTGTGCAGCTGATCCACCCAATAACACCTGCAGTATTGCTGCTAATTGGCAGCCTCATTGCATGCTAGTGTACAGGAAACCGTATTAGAAATGATCAGACAAAGGCTAAAGAGTGCATTTATAAAAAAAAAAGAAAGGAAACCAAGTCTTGAAAGTCAATACATCACCTGGGCCATTTGTTTTGCATGATTGAAGGGGAAGTGGGATATATTGATAGTGGTTTCCTGAACACCTTTAAATTACCGGAAGTTAGCTTTACAATCACCATTTTAAAATAGAAGTAAGCTGTGCAAAGTTGCTGTGAATACTGGATGTGGCGGCATGGTTCTTGGTAGTGTTTATCTCTTGTGTAACCAGTCCCAAAGCAGTGCATTCACTCTCCTCTCTTTGGCATCCCTTCATTTATCAATTACTGCCATAGATTCATCACTTCAGATAAAGACTAGGAAATCAGATCTCAGCAAATGCGCTCTTTATCAGTGTGTATCCTTTCTAAAAATAAAACCCATCCTGTCAGACACATCCTTTACTGTGTTCCATGGCTGCTGCGCTTTTGAAAATAGCCCTCAGGTCTAATCATGATCCAAAAGGAATTTAGTGTAAAGTAACACTAGGTGTGAAAGAAAAATTTCTGAAGACACTAAGCTACATGATGGGCAAATGAGAAAGTGAGCACACCACACTCGAGATGAGACTGTATTCACTGAGAGCTTATCTGTGTTTAAAAAAAAAAAAAAAAAAATCAGAATATGACTGAGAGCATTCTAGTTAGATGTGATGCTGACCATGGCTGTGGACAGTGTAGATCAAAGCAAATCCTATTCACCATTATCTAGTTGTGATTAAACCTTGGTCCCAATCTTACACCTCTGATGGGGCCTTACCAGAACTAGATGATAGAATACCCAACATGACTTGCTGTAGTTGTTGCCATACTCTACCACAGCACCTCTACTCTAGTGCTTCCATTCACATTCATATGTGATAAGATTTTCTAATGTAGAACAGCTCACGTTGCATCTTCCCAGCTGACCATGCTGACTCCCAAATGTGCTTCCACCAGGGGTACACTGGAGTTGTTGGATCTGCTGGGTCTAGGGGGAGAGGAGGCTGTGCAGTTGCAGCTCTGCTCCAGCTGTAGGAACTTTGATACCTACGGGCAGATTGCTCATGGCACGTTGGAGAAGGGGTATAAAAGGGACATGCAGCAGTGCCATGCTAAGATCAAGGAGCTGAGACAGTCATATCCGAGGCAAGGATGGCCAGCCGTCACTCTGGTGCAGCACCAAAACCATGCCGTTTCGACAAGGAGTTGTACACCATCCTCGGCAACAACTCCACCTCCACCGCCAAGAGCCCTGTGGATTCTTCGGCGGGGCTGAAGACAGTGGCCAGCGGAGTCAACCCTGAGGATGAAGTGGTGGATGAGGACGTATTGTTGGAGGAGGATGTGGGACAGGCTAGAGGATTGTCCAGTAGTATGGCAAGTCAGGAATTTTTATTTACTCCGGAGGGGTCTAGCTAGTCATAACAGTCTGGCTCTTGGATGCCTGACACAGGAGAGGGGAGCTCTGGTAAGTACTCATTTTGATTTGATACTGCACAGTGCCATGAGGTAGAGCTTTCCTTTATTTTGTTATATGTTAGAAGTGGGATAAGGGATAGGATTAATAAGCCTGGCACTGTTTGTGTTTGCTTCCCATTAGCTACGCAGTGGAGGCCCTGTGGAAAAGTTGGTTAATGCAGGTTAAACTGGGATTTCACAGAAATCCTCCATAGAGATCACTAGGAAACTTTCCTGGAGGTACTCTGCAGTCCTCTGCTGACCATTCCTTGGCAGAGTTGCTTTGTTTCTTCCCTCACTGTAGGCAGTTTTACTGCACTAATCAGCAATTTCTGCTGCAGGGACTTCTGAAGCCGCATGCATATGGGAGATGCACCCTTGCATCCTCAGTTACCCTCAGGAGTGAGATATCAAGTTTGATCACTCCTGCCTGTGGAAAATGGTGCTTGAATTTATAATAGAGTCCCATGGCGCTAGTTGTAATTCCCTTTGTTAATTACCCAGACCCTTTGCCCCATCTTGCCCGTTTCCCCGCCCTGGGGCAAACTCACCATGTTTAGGGCATTTGCCAAGCTGTGTGCTTGCCATGGGACAGTGAGAAAGAAGTGTATTTCGCTGTTATGATTCAAGGCTGTGAGTGCACTTGCAGTACTGCTTCTGTTTGTTGTTTCTTGTGCTTCTGTAGATGTGCCTTTGAATGACACCTCCTACACACTGATGCTGCAGATCATGATCACAGGGCATGGAGAGAGACAATAAACGAAAAATTAAAAATGGATAGCCAGGAGAGGAAAGGTGCAGTTCATGATGGAGGGGCAGGAGCAGATGATAAAGCTGATGGAGGACCAAACGGAGGTGATAAGGTCCCAGAACGCATGCATGCTCGACTCCCCTTGCACCCTAAACAGAACTGCATTCCATGCCTTCCTCAAACTCCTCACACACGTTCCTTGTAAGTTCCCGGCCTGTCGCAGTATCCCTTACGCTCCACCTCTAGGGACTGGTTTCAGAATGAAAGCTGGACTTACACACAGCTTTGAGAACCTCCTCAGTGTCATGTCCCCTGTAAGAAATCTATGTATTGCTGTATAATAAAAGTATATTCTTTCAAATAAAATGAAGCTTTATTTGTGTCCTACAAAAGGTGGTTGCTGCTGGAATTCATACACAGTGGCAATCGGCACTTTTTCAGACCATAATTAATGCTCAGGCACCAAGCATTACAAGGGTCATTCAAAGCGGCAAGTAAACAATGCCTGGCAGAATGCATTACAGAAACACATATTACTGAGGGTCATTGTCAAAATGCTGCTTTAGAGCCTCCCTGATTCGCATAGCTCCCTGTTGAGCCCCTCTAGTAGCCCTGGTATGTGGCTGCTCAAAATCAGCCACCAGGTGATCTACCTCAACGCTCCACCCCATGGACACTTTTCCCCTTTGGCTTCACAAATGTTATGCAGAGCACAGCAGGCTGCTATGACGATGGGAATATTGTCCTCATTGAGGTCTAACCTGCCAAAAAGGCAGTGCCAGCGATCCTTTAATCTGCCAAATGCAAAATGACCCAGGTTATCCACCAGTGCCTGCATTACCATGGTGAAGTAGTGCTTTCCATTGTACTCCGTCGCAAGATGGTCTGGGGCCAAAATTGGGATATGCGTGCCATTTATCACCCCGCCACAGTTATGGAATCTCTTTGCTGCAAAGCTATCTACTGTTTCCCGCACATTGCCTAGAGTCACAGTCCTTCATACCAGGATGAGAGTAATGGCTCTGCATGCTTGCATGTCTGCAATCCCCTCGGTGGACTTCCCAACTCCAAACTGATTAGTGACTGACCGGTAGCAGTCTGGAGTTGCCAGCTTCCACAAAGCAATCTCTACTCACTTCTCCACCATGAGGGCAGCTCTCATTTGGCGTCCTTGTGCCAGAGGGCAGGGGCGAGCTCCACACACAGCTCCAGGAAGGTGGCTTTGAGAATCCAAAAGTTCTGAATCTACTGCTCTTCATCCCACACCTGCATAACGATGTGATCCCACCACTCAGTGCTTGTTTCCCAAGCCCAGTGGTTCACCATCTGCAGCTGCTCCATGAATGCCAAAAGCAATCTGGAATTATTTCTTTCCGTGGCACACAGCAGGGCAGGCACTGCGCATTCCTGTTCATATTCGCAGCTCATGAAATACTGCAGGATTAGCCGTGTTGTGTTCATAACGCTTATCGCAAGATTGGAGAGCACTAAACAGGATCCATGTTTTCAGACAGAGATGGCAGGCACACAGTTTACAGGGTCGGTTGAAAAATGGCGTGAAACAGCATAGTCGGAAGCCCATGATGGAGAAAACTACATCATGAGACCGCACCCAGGATACACCGCGATCCATTCCCAGAACTCCTAGCTGCAGAAGGTGGAGAGTTGCTCAGTGGGATAGCTACCCACAGTGCACTGCTCTCTCTCTCAGTCCTAAAGCACCAACTGTGGATGTGCTCCACCGATACAAGGAGCATTGTGTGAATATGCACAAGCGATGTAATTATAGTGATTTATGATCATCGGCGTAACTTGTGTCGACTTAACTCTTTAGTATAAGCATGGCCTCGTTAATTAGGCTCTGCTATACCTATTTAGGCAGATAATCTGAGGGCCATTCTACACTTAAAATGCTGCATTGGCACAACTGTAGCGCTTTAACGAAGATGCTCTAAGCCAACGGGAGAGAATTCCACCATCAGCTAAATCCACCTCCCTGACACATGGTTGTTAAGTCAGCAGAAGAAGTCCTCCCACTGACCTAGCACTGTCTGTGTGGGGGGTTAGGTTGGTATAACTGTGTGCTCAGGGATGTGGATTTTTCACACCCCTGAGCAACGTAGTTTTATCAATATAGATCTGTAGTGTAGAGCAGACCTTAGAGACTAGACTACTTTTGGGGAGAAAGCAGGTTGCTGGTTGGAGCCAAAACAGAGAAGGAGCTATCTTGTTTATATTGTTTATATTTTAGTAGAATCCTGTAAAATAACTAGAAATCCCCCAGAGGGTTCACTTCTCCCTTCCGCCCCTCATCCTCCCCTTCCCCACCCACCCCCCCCGTTAACCCTGGCTTCCTGTGAAGTTTCTCTCCAGATGCACAAACTCTGACCATGCCATAGTTTACAGAAGTGATGGTAGACTTTTCTTTGTTTGACGTTTATACAATAGCTTAAAATTAAATGTAATTCAGCTTAGTGTTTTGAAACTCATGGGGAAATAACAAAACTGTGTACTCCAGTTACATGATGTTTTAATTGATGTATTACTGCTTTCTAGTATGTATGATTGTCATCTTATCTGAATGTTAAAGGATATGAATAAGATCCATTCATTTTGTTTCTAACACCTTTATCTTCAATAAATACTTTTGGAAAGGAGGTGAGACACATAAATCCTTTATCCACTACCTAATGATCTCCTTATTTTAGAAATGCAGGCAGGAAACAAGGGAATCGGCCTAGATGAAACGGTGAGAGATTAATATGCAGATAAAGACTTACTGCTTCATAGAATTATAAACTCTAAGGCAACTGATTCCATACTTAATTCCTGAAGTTTTAAATTGGTTGGACTCTTCAACTTTCTTTCTAATGGAAGCTCAGCTGTTACATCTGAAGTTTCCAGTTTTACAGTGTAGTTAGTAAAAGGAAATACTGATCACACAGAAATCGGCTTTGTTGTTCAGAATAACTGAGCCAGTCTCTCACAACCAACATTTGTATCTTTGGCCTTGAGCCCTGCACACTTTTCTGGTTTGGGAAGTCATCCAAACAAATACTTTCATTCTTTCCAGCAGAGTGTACTTTAAAATGTACTAGTGTCACCTTTGCTGTGTAAGGTCTGTCTACACTGTAACTGGGAACATGCCTCCCAACCCTGGTAGACGCAAACTCACCCATTAGCTTTGCTTGACCTAACATGCTAAAAATAGCAGCATAGATATTGTAGTACAGGTGGTGGCTTAGGCTAGTCAGAGGGCTTGGACTTGGGCAGCTAGCCCAAGCTGCCACCCATGTCATAATGTCCACACTGCTATTTTTAGAGCACAAGTGCAAATCTGTCTACCCGGCCTGGGAGACACGCTCACAGCTGTAATGTAGACATACCATTAGGGTATAATGTTTGAAAATGCACAGGCACTATTAGGTTTCATCTCGACATGAGGCACCAAGCCTGTTGATGGTAATGTCCTGGTTCGTGGGAGGTTGGTTTCTCACCTGGAGATTGCCTGCTCTACTCTGAAACCTGTAGGTAGTGTAAGCTCCCCCATATGCCTTTTTAAATCATTCTTTGGCTAGTAGGTTTAGTTCTCGGTTAGAAACTTTAGCAGCCAGCTAAGCCCTGTGTTTAAACTGGTGGATTGGAGAGTGGGGAGATACTTACATTTTTAAAAATGTAAGTATGGGGGGGGTGTGTGTGTGTGTGTGTGTGTGCGCGCGCGCGCAAAGGTATATATCTAGAAAGAGAGGGATGAAATGAGAGACAGCAGATGTAAGGGAAGGAGTACAGAACACCAGGCAGGGAAAGAAAGAGCGAGGAATTTAATGGGTTGGAGGAAGAGGAAACAGACAACACAGGAAAAGATACACTATTATCTATTCTGGGAAAGAAAAGCAGGAAAAAGTGGAGTGAAGCCAGGAAGGGAAAGAAGTAGTAAAGTTACATTTAAAAAAATAATTAAATAGAAAGTAGACTGACAATTTCACAACTAAATACAGCACCCAGCAGATGATATACAAGTACTTTAAATTGCATGGGGCATGACAACAAAGGTATTTTTCACCCTAACTAATAGGCTAAATCTGCGAGATATTAGGGGTCAAGTACATTTTCTGACATAAAGTGAGATGGTGACAGAAATGGAACTCTTAACCACAGAACTAACCCATTATGGTTAATTCATGAAACCCAGTTTCTAAAGTTCAGAAAAACTAGGTGTGGGACCTACCTTTAGAGCAGAACTCTGTCCGTATTAGTGACCCCAGGCCATGCAAGGTTTGTATTGCTGCAAGTGGCTATGTCAGCAGAAAGCTGAATTCCCTCCAGATGTTCTAACCGAGTGAAATGTCAGTGTTTTTTACTACTTGAGCCATAGCTTTATTTATTACATCAGATACAGCAGAACACTGAAGAAAGATAATTGTAAGCATTTACACAGATTTATTCTCGGGTTATAAAATTGTTTCTCGCTGTGGTCAAAAGAATTGTAGTCCTTCAGCAGGCGATAAGAGAATACTTAATGGGACTGCTAGCTGAACAAAAGCTAATTTATTTTTTTCCAAATGAGGAATTTTACAGCCGAATACTACAGGGGAAGTTACTGTTCTTTGGGATTTGTCCTATAGCAACCCAGATCTCCTAATGAAATTCAAGACTATCTACAGATGTTCAGTTTCTAGCATAAAAATCAGATATAAATTTTGTCCTGCACATGTAACAGATTCATGCCAGAGTTAGGCAAACTGCAAATACGAAATCTAACATTGGGTTCAGTGGTTCCTGTTAGGCACAGACCTTTCTTGAGGGTGGTGTGGAGCAGCATCACCCCCAGGAGAGCATTGAAGGATGCCACTTTGCTCAAAATGGTGTTCGCGGCACAGTGTGAACGTGCACACATCATACATGCAGCGAGGTCTTGCTTTGTGGAGCAAAATAACGTCCTCTGCACACTAGGGATTTCCGCGACCCCATCTGCTGATGTGATGCCATTTGGAAGTCATGACCCACTGTTTTGGAGCCACTAACATATTGTGTCAAATACAGTTACAGCTTTACGTAGAGTGGCTGATCCCGTCCCTTATACTTCCTGTAGAGTAGGCAGGGAAAGAGTGATTTACAGATCTCCCATTAGGAAATCTGTTAGAAATCCAGTTTAAATCTCTTCTGGCATTAAATTGATATTCACACACACAAAAAAAAAAACCAAACCCCCCCCCCCCACACACACACACACACACAAAAACCAATCTTTGAAATATATCCAGCCCTGCAGCAACTGCCTCCCAGCTATCAGGGACGCTGCAAGGCACCTCCAGAATGAAAGAATTTCCATCAATTGTTTCTTATATTCTGTTCTAATCTGGGAGGACACTGGGAAGAGTTGATTGTCTTCAAAACCCATGTCCACTCACTCTGAAAACTGTAGCAGATGGTTCAAAGCCTGATTCTCTACTGCCTTACACCTATGGGATAAGTGGGCTGTGTGGAGTCACATCAGAGATGGTTTTTGCTGTCCTAGTCTTCGGAGTGCTCATTCTTCTCTTTCTGCTTGTTCAACAGTTTTTATGTCTCAGTTTTGGAGACAAAATTGTTGTATTGGACCCTCTACTCCATGGGGGTAGAGCACTGCTAAATCAGTAATTTCTTCCAGGGCCTCTCATTATTTGTATTGTGGTAGCATCTAAAGACCCCAGCCCTCTTGTGCTAGGCGCTGTATATGCACAAAAAAGACAGTCCCTGCCCAACGAGCTTACAATCCAAGTAAAAGATGTGACAATATGGGGTTGATACCGGTTAGCTCTTCTTTCTTGATTTGTACAATAAGGCGGAGACTGAGGATAAAGTCTGTTTGACACTTGAATAAAGGATTTCTTTTTCAGCTTTGGCTGGTAACAGAAATTTTGTCCTTATCATGGTTTAGCTGCAAGATTCAGATTCACAGCCTTACTGCCACCAGAATTTCTCATTAAGTCTCAGTCTTCTAAGTCTTACTATGTAACTCAAACACAGATTTGCATGAGGAATCAACTGTAAGCCCCTTTTTTCTAATGGAACCTCAGTCAGCCTTGCACTCGTGTTGTATTGGCTGCTTGGAAATCTTAGTAGAGAGCATCGTCATTGATTTCAGAAGTTCTCAGCTAATATTTTCAGACTACAGGTATTAGTTCCATGTCCTTTCCCCTCTCTCTTCTGCCCCCAGTTTCTCAGTTTTATTCTCCATTTCTTCCAGATGTCTGTTCCACTTGGCTATCCCAAAGACCTTACACTCAATTTGCTGACATGTATCTGTATGTATGTAATGCAATAACTTTTGAACGGCACATTTGATCAATTCCAAAACTTCACAGACTATTCTAGACATCAGTGGCCAGAATCTTATTGAGTTGGGGGCTGGGGTGGGGTTGGGGGTGGGGGTCAGAGAGCAGTGCTCTAGAGCCTGTTGTAAAACTAAGCAAATAAGATGACGTACCTCCTGGAAGACCTCTGAATACCCCCACGGTATGCATACCCCTGGTTGAGAACTACTAAGTTAGACGATAGGGTGGACTGACATTCTGTTCAGTAGAGGGTAGTATTATACATACATATTAGCCTTTTATGTGAGTGTGTCCACAGTCTGTAGATATGGCTAAGGGGATAATTTAGTTTCAGATTCTAACTTATGTAGATTTTGGTGGCAGTTGATGAGAAGTTGAGGTCTTAGCCCCTTCTTCCCTCCAAAATACAGATGTCTTCTGTGGATGAGAATACGAACTACAATTTTCTCTTGAGCATGTTTAAATTATTCTGATAAAGGATCCGTTCAACAGAAATGTGAAGGATTACAGTGCAACAGTGTAAAGAGTAACATGTAGTGTTAAATAGAAAACTCTTCAACATTTTGCGGAATCAGTATTTTACTGCACTTAACTGACTTAAGAGGAACTGAAAAAGTGAAAAGGCCTTAAAAAAAGAACATTAACAAAGTTTATAAGAAGAATATGCTGACGTATGTCATTGTTAGAATTGTTTTGACAGATTGGTCTAAATTGTGCTCTCCTGTGCAGCTCAGGGGGATTCCGGGGGTACAAGTGAGGGCAAAATTTTGTGCATTAAGTATAAATATTTAATAAATTCAGCCTGTTTTGAACTTTGGGGATTTTTAAGGCTATTTTATCTATCGAGCTTGTGATTTGTCAGGTGAACAAATGTTCTTAGAAAACAGAATGAAAAACTGCCATTTTAAAAAAAATCAATATTTTTAATACTGCTACCTCAAGGTGTATGTTGTTTTTTCATGAGAATTTTAATTATAAAACAAAAAATTCTTTAGGTGAGTGAATCTATATTAGATGTTCTTATACTCATCTATTATTATACTTTTTATTTAAACAGTAGTGCATTCTTATATATTAATTTTATTAAACTCACTTCTGATCTTTGGAAAACAACGTATTTCTAGGTGGTTTTCAGCTAGGAGCAGGGTGGGTTGATTTAAATCAAAGCAATTGAAATCACCAATTTCAATCGTGATTGAAATCAGCAAGTAGAAAGTCTTGACTTAAATAATTGCTTTTAATTGAGTTTTGCATTTGTACTTTAGTTACACCTCTACCCCGATATAATGTGACCCGATATAATACAAATTCGGATATAACGCGGTAAAGCAGCGCTCCGGGGGGCGGGGCTGCGTACTCCAGCGGATCAAAGCAAGTTTGATATAATGCGGTTTCACCTATAACGCGGTAAGATTTTTTTGGCTCCCGAGGACAGCGTTATATTGCGGTAGAAGTGTATTTTCCTGAAGAAAGGTTGATTGTCATTGGTTAAAAACTATATATTGCCTTTACACTAAATTTGGTGTATCTTTTTGCTAACCAGTGATATATATAAGCAGCGATAGAACTTAACTTACATTTATTCAGCTTCTTAATTTTTACTATGTTAGAAAATGGTGAATGATGCATTTCTTATTTACTAGATGACTAATTTTTTACTTGCAATTTATATCAAATTCTGTTTGGATGGAAATTCAAATTCAATTGAAATGCACAAAAAAGCATTTAAACTTTTTTATTATCATTAAATAAATCTGCCTTAAATGTGCTGGATACATAAGAAGAAAAAAGTTGATCAAAAGGTTATCAAAACATTTTTTGCATTTAAACCTGACTGATTTATTAAACAAAGGCAATATTATCTGTAGTTAGTGAATTGTTTCTGGTCACTATGTCCTTCAAGATTTTAGAACTGGTGGATCTCCTCTTCTCACCTCTAGTTTTTATTCATAGATTTGAAAGAGGAAAACAGGCTCTCCTGCTTCTTCAATTCCCAATTGGTTTCTTAACTTTGAATGGACTAATAATTTAACTGAATTAGTTGAATAAACTGAAATAAGAAAATATTCTGTCTGCATCTGCAGAAGAGGCTACTGCTGTCAAAAGCTGGTTTAGCATTTCAACAAACTCTGGTTCCAGGTGCTTAGCCAGTGACTTCCTCCAGCCCACTGGCATGATTTTCTTTAAAACTTGGCAGCAAACATGTACTGCTTAATGTTATTTTATATTTACTTTAAATAATTTAATAGATGATCATAAGTTTAGGCCTTGACATGTGTTGTCAATTTCAAATTTAATTATAAATAGGTGTATTTTTAAAAGTAAACCTGTATTTAATTAAATAAAAAAATCAATATTTTAAAATTTATTTTTAACTCATAGATTTTTATCTACTTTGGCTAGAAGCAGCCATAGAAGTAAGTAGGCAAATGACCGTAGCTGCTTCTCTTTTTTTTTTCTTTTTTTTTTTTAAGTCAAGTCCTTTGTAAGTCTGCACATGACATTAAACCACAGTGAGTACAAGCTACTTGATATTCATATCATAATGTGACAATTATATGTAGTTCACAGGTGATGGGACAAACTATAACATTCCTCTACTTTTTTATATATTCTTTTTCATATTACGTGCATCCTACATTCTTTACTTTGGCTAGTGGAAAAGAGGTAAATTGATTTTAGTTTGGCCCTATTGGAGGCAGATCCTCAGATTATGTACATGAGAAGTCCCAACGAATGCAATCACATGAATAAGAATATGCATATGAGTACTTGCTGGCTCAGGGCCTCGGTTTTTACAGCCTTTAACAGTTTAGGCCCTGAGTAATGTTTTCAAAAGCACTTATGTGCCTAAAACCCTGTGAAAGCTAATGGGATTTAGGCACCCCAGTCACTGAGAGCCTTTTGAAAATGTTACAGCCTGTCTGTATTTGAGATATCTTTCTGGTTATTCACTACACTCTGAGACCTCTCCACCTCTTGGGGATCCCACTGTTACATTTCAGGTTGGCTGGTGGCAGCGCTCTTACTAGTGGTGGGGTGTTGCGGTGTGGAACTTGCTCGCTTCTGACATTTGTCTCTCTACACTTTTTTAAAAATTATCTCAAGATATTTATTTCAAAGGGGTTTTTATTATCCTCACTGCTGGTTCTGTGCTCATTACTTCCTCCTTCTGTCTGTACTGGGCCCATCTAAAGTGCTTTTTACCTGCTTGATTTTTAAATGATGTCTGTATTTGAATTTTTCTTCATATTCTGTACAGCACTCTGAGCACCTGGGGGTTGTTAAATAAAAGGTATTATTCTTATTTTGTCTTTCAGATATCACTGCTGATTGGATTCATCTGTGTAAAGAATTCACCATGGACAAATTACAGTGCATCCATCTACTTTGAAATTGTCACCATGTGTGACTTGATTATGATTCTTGTCTTTTATTTTGTCTACCTTTTCAGAGCGTACAGAATGCTCACCTGTATTAGTTGGCCACTTGCAGTAAGTGACATTGGTGGGATTGCTACCCCGCACCTCTCATGCACTAACCTCTTTAGTTACTCTATCTGGTTACTTGTGGTTTTCTCTGTTTCCCTCTCTTCTTGTCCTTCATGAATCCTTTCACCAGTCACTTCATCTTTCATCCTGCCTGCTGAACTGGAGCATGCTGGCACTCTCCCACATTCCTTGAGCCTGATTCTACTCTCCCTTACACCAGTATACATTGGAACTAACTTATCTGAAGGCAACAGAGTTACTTTGATGCAGATGAAAGAAAATTAGAGATCTTCATGTCCAGTGCTCTTCTTAAGTTAGCACTGAGCAGATGGGCCCTGAGTCAAGAAACATTTTAAAGTTAAGGATGAGTGTAAGTTAAACACATGCATAATTGTTGTCCTGTATACAGATGCTATGGAGCCCATCTTATGGGATAAGGAAGCTTTACTTCCTGGAGGGCAGAGTAATTGACAAGCTACAGATGGCCCATTTTAAAACATGCTGGAAAAAAAAAGTCTCTGGGTGTGTGGGGGGTTGTGTTTGTTTGGTATTTACTGTGCATTTGTTTCCGGTTTTAAAACTTCTTCTAAACTAAGTAGGGTTTTTGGAGCTGATCTCCAGTTCTTCCTTGTTCCTTAGCAAGATTTATTTCAGCAACTTGCACAGTTACTGTCCTGTTACTTGTGCTTCCAACTGCTCAGCTGCATTGCTTTTTCTGCTATTGATCTCAAGCACTGGAGGGACTGATGACACTTGCAGGAAGCAGGGTGAGGGGACAAGTGCACCATAATCATCATCATCATAATACACTTCTATACCCCAGTCTTCATCCACAGACCTCTGCAAAGGTGGGTGAGCCTCATTATTATAGAGAGAGAAAAGCTGAGGTCCAGACTGGTTACGTGACTTGCCCCAGATCTCACACACATTAGTATCAGAGCTGAACCCAGATCTGACCATTCTGCCATATGGATTGCATGCCAGTTACAAACTTTTCTGTTTTTTTCACCTTACTCTGAAAAGTGGTAGCAACTCCTTCTCTGCAGAGCTGTCTGACAACTGGGGTGTAATTTTCAGGAAAATCTCTCAACTTTTTTCATCAAAACTTGAAATTTCTATGAAAAATTCTATCAGATTGTGAGTTGTGACATGTCTGACCAGCTCTACTGACCATGCCTGCAGCTATGGGAAAAGGAAAGCTTCACATCAGAAATACAGTTATTCCGTGGGATTATTTCCTATGCCATCATTCCCTTTCACTAGCTATTTTCCTCTTTGGTTTATTTCCCTCTAACCATTCTCTTTCCTTCAAAATCCTCCATACTATTGATGTGTTCTTTTACACTCTCTTCCTCCCCCAAAGTAATGTACTGTGGGTTGTTGGTGCAGATTCATTACTGGCTGTTGTTTTATCAGGAATTGCAGTGTTTATGAAACGTAGCATAACAAATGAATGGGTTACCAGTCTGTAGCAATCCTGAGCCACGTCCAAAACCACAGGTCTGCAGATCCTCATGTTTATGAGATGTTTGAAATCTGAATTTTCCAGATGGCCACAACCTAAATAACTGATCAAATCTTGGATCCATATGCCTGCATATTACAAGATAGGCAAAATTCAGATCTGAAAAGCAGTTGGGGCTCATGTTGAACTCTGTGAATATAACCTGATATTTTGTACTTGGTTAACGCAAACAGGAAAAAGCTGTTCACTGGCTGACAGTGGATAGCTGATGAAATTGAAATCAGTGGCACCAGGATTTCACCCATTATATAGTGGAGTCTACAGTCGATGTTATACATCATTTTGGTTTTCAAACTCCACAAATTGCAGATAAATGCAAACGAAACACAAAGCTAAATACCACAGTTGTGATTATTTGGTTACTACATATAACATAACACTTATGTGAAAACAATCCTATTAGGAATTCTTAGCTCTATTGTTAAATATAGGCAAGTGCTCCTGGGAGATTGTTGGGTATCCACTGAAATGCTAAGTCAAATGTATATCTACTGCTACCTCACATGAGAATTTTGCCCTTTGAGGCTGTATAATGAGTATTACAAAGGGATCTTGCATTCTTATCATGTTAATTTCTGGAGAAAATCTAGGCAAGACTTCAATTTTCTTTCAAAGTATTTAGCCTGTTTCTACTTTGATATAACTTGTATTAGTCTTCGTAGATGTGGCAATTGCATCTTTCCTGTCATGTTCAGTATACTGGACAGTTACAGGCCTGATTCTTCACTGCTGATCTGATTGTGAAAAATTGGTGCAAAATACCATCAGATCATAATGGTAGCATTTTCCATCCACTTTGCACAGATGTTAGCAACTGGAGAAGATAAGTAATGGGGACGTTATGTTACAACTGCATGACTAGGAACTAGTTACACTACCTCATCATTGAATTAGAATTCATGTACTCCACCCTGTTCCAAATAGTCTACCATGCCGTACCAAGTCAAATATAGCACTCAACTTTCCATCCCACCCCACCGTCTGGCCATTCCTAGGATTTCCTGTAGGATGTTCCTGTCTCATCTCTTGGTTTTCCATGGCAGAGGGTCATGTCCACCTCTTTTATCCTTGTGGAATTAACACACTGTACAAACTGCAGTGAGTCAGCAGAACTTACTTAGCAGCTTTACACAGGGCTCTA
This sequence comes from Chrysemys picta bellii, assembly GCF_011386835.1. NCBI lineage: Eukaryota > Metazoa > Chordata > Testudines > Emydidae > Chrysemys > Chrysemys picta. Next base: position 78,121,942 of record NC_088792.1, read on the forward strand.
ACTGCCACTAGCAGGTCAATCAACAGATGAGTCCTGCATCCTTGGGCGAGATCCTAGATCTTGCCACTCTGTTACAACATGCCTTCATTAAGCCTAATGACCTATTAATCTGTTTCAGAATGAATTAAAAGGGGGAAAATCCTGCCAGGAAATGTTGAAATTAAAGAAGGAGTTAGACTGTTTTTGATGCAAACTCTATACATAATTCGCTAGACTGATGTCAGATTAAGGAATGTGCACATACTCTTTTCTTGTTGTAGATCAGCATTAATTAATTTAATTTATTAAAGAATATATTTAGAATTGCAATCCTTCCTCCCACCCTCCAAAAAATGCACCTCCCAACTATTCAGGCCTCTTCTGTTTTTGCCTAAAGATAAATGTTACAGGTGTTGATTGTATGAGAGACCAGTTCAACCTAAATGTTCAAAAGTGACTAGTGACTTTGGGTGACCCAATTTGTGGGTGACTAATTTAGGGTTACCATATTTTACTTTTAAAAAAGGAGGACACTCCATGGGGCCCCGGCCCCATCCCAACTCCGCCCCTTCCCCGCCCCCAGCCCCACCCCAACTCTGCCCCCTCCCCTGAACGCTCCGACCCCGGCTCCTCCCCCTCCCTTGCTTCCTGCGAATCAAATGTTCATGGGAAGCCTGAAACAGGGAGGCAGCAGGTAAGCTGGCGCTGGGTGCGGCGCGGCCCAATCCGGCCCCCCCTGGCTGAGTGGTTCCCTTCGGCGGCCGGCCGGCCCAGAACAAGAGGCTCTGGCCCCGGCATCTCCCGCCCGGCTCGGCTCAGGCACTGGGGCGCTGGCCCCCGGCCGAGCACGGCCGGCCCCGTCCCGGCCCCTGGCTGAGCACCGCTGGCCCCATCCCGGCCCCGGCCGAACACCCCCGGCCCCGCCCCCTGGCTGAGCACCACTAGCCCCATCCCGGCCCCAGCCGAACACCCCCGGCCCCGCCCCCTGGCTGAGCACCGCTAGCCCCATCCCGGCCCCGGCCGAACACCCCCGGCCCCTGGCTGAGCACCGCTAGCCCCATCCCGGCCCCAGCCGAACGGCCCCGGTCGAACGGCCCCGCCCCGCACCGCCGGGCCCTCCCTCCCTATTTTCCCGGACGTGTCCGGCTTTTTGGAATTTCCTCCGGGACGGGGATTTAAGGCCCAAAAATCTGGACATGTCCAGGAAAATCCGGACGTATGGTAACCCTAACTAATTTTAGACACCTTAAAGGAGACTGATTCCCTTGAAAGTGCTGAGAACCCCTTCTCTGAAAACCAGCTGAGTCAGTCACCAGTTGAGTACCCAGAACTGACTGGTAAAAGTTACTAGAGAATTTTGAAAGTGTAGGCCAAAGTTCATGTTTAATTTCTCTGTCTCTCAGTATTGTGATTACAGAAGGACCTGAACCTAAATTCTGGATCTGTATAGCCCCCAAACTTCATGGGGATTTAAAATCCACACCGACATCCAAATCTTGCAAGTGGCCCATGGTTTTTATAATGAACCAAACCAAACTCCTGGATTGAAAGCCTTCGTACGTGGGAAGTGCTTAAAATCCTGATCCAAATATTGTCACTTGGGCTTATCTCTCATTATAACCAGTGTCCTCTCAAGATATGTTCTATTGCATATAGATCACTTGATTAAAAGACTGTATGAATTTTCATATCTTAGCCTTTTGTTTAAAAAATTGTGTGTTGGGGGAAGCATATTAGATTTTGTTGGCTGCAGTATCCCTGAACATGATTTAGTTCCTTCAGCCAGGAAGAGAGAGACTCCTAAACAAGAAGAATTTCCCTCCAAAATACAGTTGCACATGTTCCAATCTCCAGAAAGAATCCAGTTCTGCTCCACAGAACTCATAAATAGTGATCAAGAGTTCAAAGAAGCTAAGGTAGAATGGAAGGAGGAGGAAAAGGCACAAATAGCAGCATGACAGTTTGCAGTACTGATCGAGAGAGCAGAGTTGGGAGGAGTGTTTTTCTGCGTTTGTGAAGTGAATGAGATTTCACATATGTTCAGGGCTTGAGAAAAGTGTAAAGAGAAACTGGAATTTCCATCCTATGGGAAATTCTAACATATTTTAAATGTTGGTTTTGTTCTGAATTGGAATGAAAAGCTGAAATTTCCAGACCCCCCCCCCCCCCAAATCTGATAAATATAGGTTCAAAATTATCACAACATTTTGTCTTGATAATATCTAATTGTTTAGATAATGATAAAATATAATATAAACCATATGTGTATATATGATAAAATATATTGTGTATATATTATAATAAAATTAATATTTTAATATAATATAAAAGCCCACATGAAATTAATTGAACTAGTAGAGTTAAAACAAATCATTGTACCTTATCAAAATGAAATGTTTTGACATTATTCATAGTGAGAAAGGTGAAACAACTTGTTTTAACTTTTTCTCATCTACAATGCCTTTGAAACTTTCCTGCAAAATGCTTCAATTCTGATAAAAATGAGTTGGGGGAGGGGAGGAGGATGGGGGAAGACTGTCATAAAAATGTTTCAACTAGCTCTAGCATTTAGCTGCTCTTCTGCCACATACAATGTACACTCTGCTGGAGAGATTCTTTCGAAACTTGACATTAGATATGTGGAAACTTGTTTGTTTGGGAGGTGGGTGTCTGGTTTTGTGGGTCCTATCCTATGTCCAGTTTTGTTTGCTCTAGATCAAGCAAAATTTAGCTCTGGTAAAGACCTTATGGGGTCATGGGGGGGGCAAAGCATGTTCTTCTGTTTACCCCTACACATCTGACCAACCACATCCTGAAATCTAATTCTGTTTCCTTCCCCCCTGCTGAGCTGCTCTGAAACATGCCACCACAGCCAGCCTGCCTTTTGTTTACCTGCTTGTTGGTTTGTTTAAATGCTTTTCTGATAAGTTTCCCTTCTAAACTGTGCTATGTTTGTATTTTCAGGAATTTCTCCATTATTTAATTGGTACGCTCCTGCTTCTCATTGCCTCTATTGTGGCAACGTCAAAAAGCTATAGTTCAGCAGGACTCGTAGCTGGAGCGGTAAGACTGTTTGTTAGATCACAGTGTTTACTAGTCCTGACACTTTTTGTTACTCTGTTTACTATGCATTAGGAATTAATTGCTTGAAGCTTTATTTTCTTTACAATTCTATCTTGTTTGGTCTCGGTGGGTATACTGTCTTTTGGCTTGTTTCAATTAACATACCATAACTACACACACACACAAAAATTGATTACTGTGGGATTCCAGTTCCCTACATTGGGGGAGATGAGACATGTTAAAGAGGTAAAACACAAGACTCTAGGTGCTGCAAAACACAAAGAACCAATTAGTTTTGGTGAAGGATAAAGTAACTTTACTTCACTACAAAACACAGCAGTTTGTCAAATTAGCAACAAAACTTTTCATGAGCACAGCATCTCAATGCTCTGCTCATTGCATTTGCTCCCCACTTAACAGAGTCCAGTTCAAGGTCTGTGTCATGAGAACTAAAGCCCACCATGGGATTGGCCCTAGCTACCTCTGAAGTCACCTCTGCCTCCCCAGTTATGAACTTCCATAGGGACTGATTTGGGGAGGCTCCTATATATGGGAAATTGAATTTTGATGGGAATGGGATTTAGATTGTGACACTCACTCCACCAAGGCCCAGATCCTCAGAGGTATTTAGGTTCCTAAATATTTTTGAGGCTCTGGGCCTAAATGTATAATTCATCTCTTTGACTCAGCTTTCCCTTGAGTAAATGATTTACATTTACATACATTATAGAAATCTTAAAAATGCATCAAGCTACAGGCAGCAAAGGAGAAAAAAGTGAGATTGTTGTTTGTTTCTGTTTTTAAATACTTGGGAGGTATTAGCATTCAGCACACTTTTTTGGGTGCACAGGGTGCAATTCACCTGTGTACAGAGATCCTGCATGAGATCTATGTAACATTTAAAGCCTTTGTAAACTCTAATTTGTGGGCTTAAGTGATTCATATGCTTCATGGCGGGGGGGGGGGAAGGAATTTCTCCATCAATGAATAAATGATTATGGAATTTGAATGTGTGGGACTTTCTACAGTGTTGATAACTGAAGACACTTTCTTTTTACACATACCGTTTCTTTTAACAGACGTTTGGTTTCTTAGCTACATTCCTTTGCGCTTTGAGCATATGGTTATCCTACAAGATCTCATGTATTACTCAGTCAATGGGTAAGTATCAAATGTTAATAGTAGGCAGAATACTTCACAAATGGAATATTTACATTTTCCATGGCAGAGTTTGTATGGAAGGATTTATTAATGTTCTGTATCATGTAGCTCAATATATTGCCAACACAGTACTTTAGCGGGTCAATTGACACAATAACTTATTAACAGCTAACAATAACAACAACATAATCTACATGTAATAATCAGTGAATACTCCATTTCCTCGTACCCCCAAAAAGAGTTCATAGTGGCTTCCTGCATGTTTTTTAATCAAATAAATTAATTTGCCTGTGGCAAACCAAACTGACTCTGACTTCCTTTTTAAAGATGCAGCTGTATGACTGTTTGGCCACTGCAAGATGTCTGTGCCTTTCTAAAAGGGATATCAAAGAAGAGGGTCCACCATGTGCCATGAGGAGAGAGTTGACATTCGTGTTATTGGATTATATACAGTAGATTTGAAGATTTACTTGAACATCTTATGCAAGGAGAGAAACAACCAATGTTGGAACCAAAGAAGTTGGTGTCAAAACAGTTTGATGGAGAAATTGTTTTTTCTGAGCTTTAGAGAAGTGCTCTTTCTGCCTCGTGAGCTGGTCTGTGGCTCCCAGTTACATGCAATGAGAATATTCAAACCTCCTTTGGAGAGTTGTTTAATTAGGATCTGTATAATTTTAAAGATGGAAAGATTAATTCTGATTTCCTCCATGCATTTGCAGAAGGGAAATTCTGCAAATTCACCTCTGCAAATTAATCTTCAAGGATAATTCCTTTAACAAACCAACTCTTGCACACCAGTCTTTGCCTGGGAAACCTGCCTTAAGTTCTCTTTTACTTTCTCTTTCGTTGTCATTGATATTTTTACATCTGTTTGGCCAGCATCAGAAAATACTTTTGCAGGAACTATGTCTTGGACAACTCACTGTGAATGCTCCCTTCTAACCACAAATGTAAACTGAGTTTTCTAGATGCCAAAATAATTAATTCTGTTCCTACATTTTTTAATATATAGTCTTTTATAACCCCCCAGAAAACTCTTTTCTCTGTACTGTACAATAGGTATGGAAGAACATATGCCTAGTGGTGCACTAGGTTTGTTGCTTTCCTCCTCATATATATGTATTTGCATATTTCCATTCTCCCTTCCACAGAAATAACCCATGGAGAGGGAAACTCTGAGTTTCCCAGAAATTATTCTCTCGGTGGGAGGGAGAAGGGGGGGAGGGAGAGTGTGCGTGAGTGCCTGCGTGCATTTCCCCTAGAGTAGAACCATCTGGCTCCTCCTACTTAACCTACAATCTGTATGGATGCCCCTTATCTCTGCTCTGTTAAAGCTGTTCTTTCAGGGACACTGTGTCTAGTGTGGTTGTTCCTGGATTCCTCCTAAAGTGGGGTTTCAGAGCAGGAAGAGGGAAACGGTGCCAGTTAATGCAACCTAATTCTGCACTTACCTTTTTCTGTCCCCCTCTGCAGTTCTGGAGAGGAGCAAATCCAGAGCTCCCCCGCCCTGCCCTTTTCCTAATCTATCTCCCCAGAGCCAGAAATTCCCAGAGCCCTTTTCAAGAAAAGGGAAAGTGTGGCAGAGCTCTCCTCTTCCTGAGTTTGTAAATGAAATTGTGACTGACCTAATTTTGATATTTGTATTAGAAAATTATTCCAGTGTAAACCTGGCTCATGAAACAGCCAGGGGTAAATGTGCCTTAAATGTTACAGATTTTTAACAACATCCCACTCTGGCCTGCCTTTGTGCCTTACAGCTGTGTCTGGTATTTGTTCTGTTCACTGCAGATAGGATGTCTTTTTTTAATTGTGTGAATTTAGTGCTCAGGAATAGTTCTGCCGCTCAGGAAACATAGTCCCCTATTTATCTACAGCCCACAGGTAGTAAGGGTGCATGCTTCCTTGCTGTGCCCTGCCAGTACACCTCAGCCATGACTGGGCAGGTCTGAGAAGAGTTCATTCTCTGTGCCTGCTCTGCTGAAAATGCCAACACCAGGGCCGATGCTATGTGTGATCATACTCACTCACTAAGCCCCCCTGAGTAATTTTACTTTCGGTGGCTGGTCACTGATCATGATTTGGATTAGGGCCCTAGAGGTTTAAGGACAGATTTCTTCCAGGCCCAGAAGATGAGTAGACCTCTACCCTGATATAACACGAATTCCGATATAATGCAGTAAAGCAGCACTCCGGGGGGGGAGGCGGGACTGTGCACTCCGGCGGATCAAAGCAAGTTCGATATAACGGGGTTTCACCTATAACGTGGTAAGATTATTTTTTTTTGGCTCCCAAGGACCGCGTTATATCGTGGTAGAGGTGTATGTAATAGTAGTGATATACTACTTCTCTTCCCCTCCTGTGAAGGGAATGCTCACTCAGTTACTATGACATTCCCCAGGCCCTCTCCCCCACCCAGCCACGTGGAAATGGACTTCTGACACAGCAAAGCCAACTACACACTGTCCTACGTATGCAGCTTCCACATCCTCACTGACTATAGTAGCCAGGCAGAATAGCCTGTAGACAAGCAGCGATTAGCCGAGAATTCTAACAAGAAGCTGAGATCTCTTAGAACAAAGCTGGTTCCCACAGCTCTCAGTCCATCCATCTTTCCTAGGCAGCTTTCTTCCATACTGGAATCGTGTCTCTGACCCCTGTGCTGCATTGCCATTGGTGTCCCTCTCCCCTCCAGCCACCTCCCCCTGCCACTAGGTTGAAAAAATCCCCAACTAGGAGTTCAATGCCCCCTAAAGGCCATAGCATTTCTGGATATTCTGTGATGGCTTGAAATGTGTTTTCTGGAGAGCTAATGGAAACTCCCCCTTTGGCTTGCATCTGTATGCAGAACAAAATGCTGTGAATTTGCTATATAATATTGAATACAAGTGTTTAAAAATGAATGATACATTTGTCTTGTAGAAGATAATGGCTTGAGAATATGCCTTTGTGGTTAGAGGATGCCTATGCAGTTTATGACAGCTTAATTCTCCTTTAATTGCTTTAAAATTGTTCAGTTTTTCATTGCGCATCTTTCAAATAGCGGTTGCATGTGTTCTGTAAAAGCAGTTGAGAAACATGCTTCAAAAAAGGGCTGAGAGGAGGAGCAGCAGATTACTGTGTCAAACATGCACCCTCTAAGAGCAAATCACTATGCGAGTGTAGTTGGTATGCTGCCTCTGACAAAGAAGGCTAGGAGAATTCCAGAGATGATACCAAACAATGGTAGCTGATGCAGATACTGTGACTGAAGGATTTTCAGCAGGGTGCAGAAACACATTGCTCACTACAGAATTCCAACTTGAGCACAGGAGGGGTCTCCTTTAACTGTCACCTGTCATAACTACGGTAATGAAGATGCTAACAAATATTAACGGTCATCAAGTTGTTGCACACCTGAAGGAGCAACAAGATAGAGCTGGAGAAGTGCTTCTTTTTAGCCTCTCGTCTATTATTTTCATATTTCACATCCTCTTTCCTTCTGAGTATACATTCTGCTAAAGCCAAAGGAAAATATTATGAATTGCAACCTGAGCCTGAGGAAGGTGGCATCAATTTGCAGCTGAATCACGTAGCTTAAGATGAAGTATTTAATGCTCAGACCTGTAGTCTCCATAGCCCATACAGGAGGAAAGCTGCAGCCTGGTCTATTTATAGTTAAGGCGCTTCAGGCTTTATGCTCTGTGAAGGTGATAATGCAACTCTCAGCTGCGTAAAGTAGGGCCATCCTGCTCTAAGATGTATATACCACCGTTTGAGGTGACAATCGATCTGCATGGCTTATACACACTGCTGTCGATGTTCTTCTGGTTAAAGCTTAGCACACACTTTTGGTGCCTGTCTCCTGTTGTCCCTTTTAGGCATATCCGGGTGCTGGGCTATATTTCCACTTAAACTATCAGGAACTCTCATCAAGTAGAGGTCTCACCTTCAGCGCACTTTGCTGTAAGTCCCACCTCACAGCCTGTGTTAGTTCCCAGTACCCTCACGCTGAATGGTGAGCCATGGAGTGCAGGAGCCAGGGTTGTGTAACTCTTGCAGGATTACAGCTGTGCTAGAAGAAAAGCAGTGAAGGATTCCTTTGTATAGAACAATGTAATAAAAACCTTATTAGTGACCTGTGAGTTAGCCAAGAGGAATGTCAGGCGCTGGCTGCCCAAAGCACAAGAACCAAGTGGGCCATTCACCCCAGCAATGAAGTTCAAAAAGGGTCTGGTTGTCCTGTACACGTGCTCTTCTTTAGGATGTGCACTACATCCCACTTTTTTTTTTTTTCTTTGCATGAAACCTTTGCCTGGGGCTGATTCACATTTCCTACTGTTATTGTGTCAGTAATTGTTTCTTTGGCTGCAACAGCTGAACCACTGAAGGACCAGATTGCCTCTTTACCTTTGTGGGTTTAGTACAGCTTATCTGCCTTACACACAGCACTTCACTGGGGTCTCACAGCCTGGCACCGTTAAAGCTAACAAGCCTGTAGGCCTTTCATGGAGAGGGGGCCTATTTGAGCCTTGAGCACCCATCACCAGCTGCTGTTAGCAGTACATCAATGATCCAGAAGAGCTCAGCATACTGGAACAGAAGCTGGATAGTGTATGCCTATCTAAAGGCTCTGGCTACCAGCAAGAGACATTCTAAGGCTCTGTCTACACTTAAAATGCTACAGCCTGGCAGCTGTGCACCTGTAGTGCAGGCACTTAGTGCAGTACCGCATGTTAATCCACCTCCCCAACAGGTGGTAGCTAGGTTGACAGAGGAATTCTCCTATCCACCTAGTGTGGTCTACAGGAGGGGTTAGGCTGACATAGCTATGTGCTCTCAGGCATGTGAATTTTTCACGCTGAGATGTAGCTATGCCAATGTGAGTTTAGACCAGCTCCGGTCCTCTACTCATGCATGGCTTTCTTCTCCAGCTCCAAAACAAGCACACAGTGCTGAAGTTGTAGCAATTAAAGATATAGGGGTGCCAAAGAACTCCATTCATACCTGCTGTTCAGTAGTTTGTCAGACATGAGAGCTTTACAGTTAGGTCCAAACCCTATTAAGCTAGGAACATCATTTTGTTGACTCATAAACATTACTGAATAATGGTGGAGGGGCTTATCTCAAACTGAGTATCAATCACTCATTGCCTTCTGGCCTGTGTATATAATTCTACCTACTGCTGTATTACTATAAATAAAAATGGATATAATACGCTTCTGGCTTCCATGTATAGGGTATGACCTGAAACCCAGGTAAGCTGCCCAGGAAGTCAAACCCCTGCTCCCACACTTCCTTGAGGTCCCCAAAGGCTTGCTAAAATCTCCCATAAGCCACTGCTTCAGGAACTGTGGGCCTGATAGCCAGTGGAAGTGTTCACTCTGCTGCCCTCCAACCTCACAAAGCATACCTACAGCCAAACAGACTGGGAAGTGCAGACACACAGCTCTGGTGCTCGTTACACTGGTGCAACATCATTGGTTTAGTTACCAGCCTGAAGCAAATAAGAGAGCAGGTGCTTAACTGCAGCTCAGAAACAAACATGCAGGTGTCTACATTGAGAATTTTGGGCCATTTTCCCACTCTTGTTCTACCACAGGTGGAAGCAACAATGGAGGCTGGAGTGCAGACAGGAGGCAGGTGTCTTTTAGTAACCAACCCCCTATTCTGAATGGGGCTAGAAAACACTGGAGTAAAGCACACCTGTGTCCTGTCTGCACAATGGGTACTGACTGAACTGCACACTGTGGTGAATTTCATGTCCTGCCTGTGCTTGTATAAATAGTCCAAGAAAGCATGAGTGTACATGCATATATGCTAAAGACAAGCAATGGGAAGTAACTGGCCACAAATTCTGGCTGCTGATGTGTCATTTATTAAATACTTGGTGAGAAACCTGAGTGCCAGGCCCAGCTGTCTATACTGCTGAGCCATCTGCAGAACACATTATGAACCAGGTACTCCACTTAAGGTAGGTTTGCGAGAGGGGCTTGATGGCAGTTATTAAGCATACCCCAGCTGCAGGAACGCACACATATTTGATACAACACAGAAGTCATTGCTGAGTAATGCCCTTTCCCATCTGGTAATAAATACCCAACCAAATTGGATCTGATTTGCTATTTACTAGGCATTAGTCTAGCTGGGAGGGGGATGGAAAGCAAGCTAAAGGAGTGCTATAGCACGAGGCCTTGCCTGCCAAAGAGGAAATTCCTCTCCTCCCTCCAGCCCGCACACTGGGACTTTGATTTTAATAAAAAAAAAAATTAAAAAGGCCTGCCTTTTCTGTTGCAGAACAGGTCCTGTTTCCCTCCTACAGTCAATGAATTACTAGTTCATATGACCTCATCGTCCCTGTGATTAGGGCTGCTGTATGGTCATGGCAATTTTTCTGAGTCACAAGGTGAAGAGGGCTAAAGCTACATCACTGTACCAAAACAAAAGTCAGATGGTGCATTGTGACTCTGCTAACCTCTGTGTTTCTACTGAAATGTGGGGAATGAAACCACAGAAGATGCAGTAATAGTTACAGACAGTGGAGGTCCTATCCCCAAGTTGATCCCATTTAAAAAAAAAATAAATAAATTTTTTTTCACCTGGCAGAAACTAAAAAGCTTCCCCACCCCCAGGTCTGAAAACCCTCCCTGGAAAATCATTGATCTGAGCCTTTTGTTTTCAAAAGGCCTAGAGGCCATACTGAGAAATGAGGTGCAAGTTAGAAATCAGTTCGCACTAGTGAAATATCAAGTATGCTCATTTAGCAACACTCACCAAGAGAAGGATTGTGAGGTTAAACTAAAACTAGGAGGCAGGGGAGGACTTGGAAAGTTGTTAATACCAAACAATTCTCATTGCTGGATTTCTTTTGCCCTCTTGTGGGCAAACTTTTCTGCTGCAGCTTTCTCTGCTGGCTTATTAATGTAACCTATGAAAACAGTGGCCTGGGCTCACAGCACAGAGGGAATGACAGAGCGTACATGCAGCCTCTAACATTTGGAGGGTGAGTAACCACACAGAAAGCAGAAGGCTCCTTTGTGCCAACAGAAGAAGAATATAGGGCACTTAAAACTAGCTCACTTCCTCAACACCAAATGGTAATTGTCAATCTTTACCAGCAAAATAGAGGCAGCTGCATAGACTACAAAAAAGGCCTAAAGCTAGCATCCTCTTGAAATGGGAGAGCCCACGCTATTCTGGTTGCTTGGAGCACACACACAAGTGCCCAGCTCCTTTGAGGAGGAAGAAAGAAGATTCTTAGTAGTATATTGACTGAATTAAAGTATACATGGGACTAGTCTGAATAAGCTGATCTGAGAAAGCCTGGCTTGCTCAGGGGACAGGCAGATAAAGAAGGAAGAGTTTAGGAGTACAAATCTTATTGAAAGTCAGTGGGACTTGTGCCCCTAATTCCCACAGGCTCCTTCAGAAATCTCATGTAAAGAGTCTTCCAAAGCACATTTTTGAAAATTAATGGAAGACAAAACATTAATAGCCATAGATTTTACAAGAGATGGATTTAGTCAAAAGGGGGAGAAGTAATTTTATAGGTACAGTATATTGAGGGCTTTAGGCCTCTATGACCCAACCACCGACTTCTCTTTCACAGTCACACACACTCCGTACCCCCCAAGCTTGGTCACCATCATCATTTCTTCATCTTTGGTCTCATCTCACTCCAACACCGGTGGGCCTCAGCTGACAGGGAATTTCCTAGCCACCATCACCAGGAGCTGCTCTTCATCTCCTGGCCTGACTTACCTCGTGTGTGTGTGTGTGTGTGTGTGTGTGTGGCCATGACAGGCTCATACTAACAGTCTCAAGCTGGTGGGCGAGAAAGTAAGCATACCATAATTGCAGAAGTAGGGAAGATCTCATACAGACAGGAATAGTGAAAAGTGGGATATGCTGTGATTACACAGAGGTGGAAGGACCTCGTCATAAACAGAAGGATATAGATAGGGTCCAAAGAAACCTAGGGCTTACCCTTATGGCTGTGCCCAGCCTGTACAACAGAGGGTACATTGGCAGCTTACCAGGAAGCAGGTGGTCACATCTAACCTGAATATAATTCTGAGAAATGTTGACAGATTAACACACAAACCTATTTGTGTCTCCCATGTGTCTAAAAGATTAAGAGAAATTGCTCCTTTGAATTCACTAGGAATAAAACCATGTGATTGATCTGCTTGGTGTCCACTCTTCAGTGTTAGAGAGGAAGAATGGGCTGCATTGCATGAACGCGTAGGTGGCATGTCGTGCTCCTTGCTCTAAAGGAGCACGTAGGTGGCATGTCGTGCTCCTTGCTCTAAAGAGGAAGCTCTCCCTCCTACCCTAAAGAAAATGACCTCTGCAATTAACTGCAGATGGATGAATCATAGCATACAGGTGCTACCTGCATATTATCTAGTGAGCCAACAGATTAGAGGCATATTCTGCTTTGTTACACTGGAATAACTCCACTGACTGTACAGGAGTTACTCAGGGACAAAGACCTGCTGCGTCTCACTATGTCAACAGTAATATGGACTTTGTACTTATGAACAAGCTGCACTGCCCTTCCCACTATTCTAGTTACCTTCATTTTCTATAAATCCACAGCTGTGTTACTCTTCCGTTACATTATTGTGCCTTGTTTCTTGTGCTTGTGGCTAATTGTTCCAGTCACACTTGTCTCAAGTTAAACCCTTTTCAAATTTACAAGAATTTTTTTTGTCCCTGCAATCCCTAACAGAATGCTATGTTCACCAAGGCCCCATTGACTTTCAGCGGAGACAGGTTTCACCCCTCTGGTCATGATACAAAAACTGAGGTACACTTCACCCTTTATATTAATTTCAATGCATATGGTGAAGAAAGAGGTGCGTAGTTATACCATGCTCACATGGTTTGCGAAAAAATAAGTAAAAAAGAAGCCTTAGAGAGAAAGGTGCATCTCTGTCACCATTACATGGGAGCAATAATATAAACACACTTGGTGGAGTGGAAGGAACTTACAGAACAATGAAAACAGAAATAGGAGAAAAATGTAAAAAGCTATTTCCCCAAAAACCTGCATATTTGACTTAGAATTTTTTTAGCACTTAGAGAAGCATTTTCAAAACAGACATCTAATTTCAATCTTACCCAGCCGAGTAGTTTGATCATTCTTCTCTAAACTAGGATAAATGTATCCCTACAGTTACCTTTTCATTTCTGAGCCTTCTTAATATTTTTAGCACAATATTTTTCAATGTCACAAATATTGAACATCTTTCAGAAGATAATTTGTGGGAACATCCACTGAAAATGTCCAACTTCGTAAGACTGTAAGATGAACACTTCTCCCCAGTCCAAGGACAACGGAAACCCTCTCCATCAAATGGCAAATGACCCTAACTAGAAACAAAGGAGGAAGCAATTTCCTTCATTTTCCTCTAGCAGAAGTGGCTATTAATGCCAAATTATTAGTAGATGAGATGAGAAAGATTGTAAGCAAGTTACTTACTAATATTTTATTTAAAATTATTAAAATATTTTAGAAACCCAGTAAAAAAGCATAGCACATTTAAAAGGCCACAGGTTTAGAATGGAAAATTCTTTATCTATTTTGAAATACTTCAACTGGAATTTCAAGGCATTTGCAGTACACGCCAAAGAACTGTACATAGTTATACAACCATTATATTTTCCTAACCCAGTAAACATAAAAAAAAACCCTCCTTAAATCTCAAAGTAATGAAAATACAATTTAAATTTGCCAGTTAAAAATTATCTAGATATACATTACACATGTACAGCAACAAATGAACATATTCAAAGGTGTGTTTATACATAAATTTTATATCTTAAATAGCACACTATCAAGCTAATTTCCTGTGGCAATCAGTTATACATACTTTTTAAAGAACCTCACAAAATGTTTCACTTTACTGGAAATTTTGTATTTCTCTTGTACGAGTTGGTTTCTGTGCTTTGAATGGAACTAAAAATCAACATGATGGCAAGTGCTGTTATGTCAAAACATCTTTTGCAGGACTCTGGGAATAGTGCAAGATAGTTCACTTCTTTCCAGGTGTGGAGGGTGAAACTGGGAAGCTTTGTCACCACAGAATTTGGTATAAAGACTCATCAGGTGCTTCTGGTGTCGGAAGGACCCATTGCAATAGGTTTAAGTCTCTCAACAATGATGGCAGCAGGCCCATAATCCCATAGACAACTACTGATGACCCTCTCTTGGAGATAGGACACAATGCACAGGTAGGCTTCCTATAGTAATTACTCTCTTCCACGGGTTTTATTACTGATTAAGCAAGAATTTTTGCAGGAACATTTAATCCTGCTTAAAACTGCCCCTCTCCACTTTTGGGACCAAGCCTAATTTAAAAAAAAAAAAAAAAAAAGGCAAAGAGTTGAGTGTGACAAAAAAACATCAAATAGGATATTTTTTAGAGTGTGAAAAAAATTCAAAACTATTTTTACAGCAATAAAGTCTCTCACTCCAGCCAACGTACAAGTGTGGCTGGGTTCTGAAGGACTTACATCCAGCTCTCTTCTATTTATATGGTTTCTATGGTAGTTTGTAAAAACTGCTTCCAAATATCTATGAAAAAGTTACATGCTCAGTCTTCATAGGTTCACTTAAAGAAACTCAAACAAGAGTTGTAATCCCAAAGTCTTTTTAAACAAAAATGAAGAGTTTTAGACCAACATCATGGTCATAAAACTTATGCCAACACCACACATGCACACACCATTTTAAGTTAGTAATTCCAGTTCTGTATGTCCACTACGATGTGCATAAACTCACCTGAACCCAATTCCAGGCTGGTCTAGTGGTAGCACTCTATTGCCACAGGAGAGAGACTGCGAGTCTGACAAGAACTGGGTGTGCTTTTGAGGGCAGTGGGCCTTGCATCTCCCAGAGAACGCCTATGGCAGATTAGAAAATAGAGCTAACTAGTTCCTAAACATTATCCGTTCCCTTTTCATGACATAGTTGATAAATGTTTTTCATTCCTTTCTATTGGAAAAGGGCATTTTCAGCCTCTTATTTTAGAAACAAATAAGTTGACACTCAAATCTGTATGAGGTCACCCATTTGTTGTGGAGAGTGGTGGAAGCCCCATTGCTTGGGACATTTAAAACTAAAACTGGACAACACGTTAGGAACACACACTGCAGGGAACAGTCCCGACATAGCAAGGGGGTGGACTGAATGCTACTTTCTACTTATAGCAAGGTCTTTATTTTTAAAATCAAGATTTATAGCTACTTTTGATGCAAAAAGCAAGTAAAAATCTAGTAAAAACCATGCACAGAGAAATTAACAAAACAGGATGGAGCCAAAGATTGATGATATTCATTGTAGTGGTTCTAAATGAAGGACTTACACAGTATGACGGAGATCCCCAACACTGGGAAGTTTTATATTTTCAGGGGTATTGCTTGTAAAGGTACCATAAAGGTATCTCTCTTATCATGCACATAACTACCAGTGACGGCAACATGTGAGGAGACAGTAGGTCCTTAAGTACAGATGTACAGAGAAAATAAATATGTCCATCTTAAGGAAGAGCACATTTCATTCAGAAATGAGGAAATTTCACTAAAGAAAGCGTATATTTATTCTGAATGTAAGCTTCAGGCTAAGCTTGCTGCTCTACACCACCTAACGGCGTTCCTTCAGCAAAATGTAGTGTTAGTGTCAGATTTCCTTCACAAACAGGTTCAACCCTTCAGGAGCTGACACATTTAACGAAGGGAGACCATTACAACCATATTATGTATGATCATCAGAAAGTAGCAGCCTTAGAAAAAGCCTCTGACTTCACTTACAATACTTTAAATCCCTTACTACTCTGTCCTCAAAATAGGGCGAGGGTAAAAGGCAACCTGTTCCTAGAGGGTTTAGTCTCAGTGCCGCCTCAATGATTTAAAGGGCTGTTGGTTTGACATAATACATTTTGGGAAAGTGATGTTAATAGTCTCAAATCATGGAAGACATGGCAAGTATCGTGGAAAGTCAGACAACAAACTACTTTTACATAATGAGGCCTCTAAGATACTGGTGTTTTGGGGTTTGTTTTTTTTTGTTAAATATATACTTGGAGCGCCTCATATTCTCTTGGAAGTTTACTACAATTTATCCTGCTTACATAGCCCTCCCTTGCAGGTGTAAGACTCTCATTTTCCCCTTCCACAGAGAAAAAAGAACCCAACCAGCAAAAAAATCCCACCCTTCAAACATCTGAAGAATGCATTTTCACCACTGCCCTGCATATGTGACTCAACCTGTCTGGTCTTTTGCATCCTTGCACTGCTTGTGCCTAACCCACTGCTCACTAATAGCTTCCCTTTTCATCCCAGGGGCTGCTGTCTTAAGTCTAGAAGTTTATACAACTGCTTGCTTACTTATTTATCCAGTCACCAACTGAGCTGCATGCAGGAGCAAGGACAAACAATAATCAACTTTCATGACCATTCATCTTAGGTATATCTCCATATATATACATATATCTCATAGAGCTGGAAGGGACCTTGCAAGGTCATGGAGTCCAGCCCCCTGCCTTCACTAGCAGGGCCAAGTACTGATTTTGCCCCAGATCCCTAAGTGGCCCCCTCAAGGATTGAACTCATAACCCTGGGTTTAGCAGGCCAATGCTCAAACCACTGAGCTATCCCTTCCCCCTCTGTGCACTGCAACGGTGCCAACGTTTCATTATTTTATTTTTAATGAAAACTTTTCCTGGCAAAGCTTAAGCTAATTACTTTTTGTCTGCCCTCGTGAACTGAAAGGATTAATTGGTCCCTGCTCCCTCTTTTTAAAAAATATATCCCTTTACCTGTTTGTAGGCAGTTAGTCTCCTCTCAGTATTCTTTCCTCTAGGCTGAAAATATTGGCCTCTTAACCTTTCCTCTTAAGGCTAATTTTCAAATTTCTTCTTTCTTTAATGGGTTTAACGATATTTTTAAAGAATGCATCACTTACAGCTTTAAACTTCCACAAATATGGAGTGCAAAGGTCACTCTATGATATACCACTTGACTATCAAATACACATAAGCTAGCTGTATGTGTTTTACCAACTGCCTTTAAAAAAGAGCAGTGACTTTCAGAGACACAAAACAGAATCTAGAAGTATGGAGTAAGACACACAAGATAAAATCAAAGTAAAGAACAACTCATTTGGGGATAGAAACCTCTATGAGATTGCAAAATTTAGTTTCCCTTTTACATTCAGTTTAACCGATAAAACAAGGAAGGGATTTTATTGTACTAAGTCATTCTTAGTATCAGAGGCAAGAAGCCAGATATCACCAACATAGGTAGGTGTGAATTAATGCAACAGAATTCTAATTCTAGCCCGCTGTATTTACATAAATTTAAATATTTTAAAAACATAACTCAGAATTTAAGCCTGATGAGTTCGCCTGTATTACAGTCATTCTTCTCAGAAGTCTCAGTGCTTTCAGTTACTGATGTCTATTTTATGTTTAAATAAAAAAATCTATTTGGAGGCAATTTCTTCCTTTTAGAATGTCGCTCTAACAGTTATTAGTCAGGACAAGTTAGATGGAGAATTGTACAAACCCTGATGCTCAACATACTGTTGTTAAAAAAATTAAGAGTCTATAAAAGCTTATGATTGGGTCAGACTTGTACAAAGCTGGCTAGATGCAAAAGAGAGAGAAGACAAAGTTACCCTCAATGCAGTGAAATAAGTAAGGAAATGAACATTTTTCATCTTGATTAATTTAACTCATAGAAATCAAAGGACTTTTTTAAAGTTTAGATTTGGTTATTCAGCGGCTGATTTTCTGGTGTGTTCTGTGTGTTGCCAGTGTTCTCGGATTTATTTTCCTTCCCTCTCCGTTTCTCCATAAACATGTGAATACCATCAGCTAGAAATCCTATACTTGCCAAAAAGCCAAACACCTGTGAATGTGAAAGAAACAGTTATTTAAAATGTATACATAAACATTAATATTATTCCAACTTTGATTGAGAACCTGAAGCAAGAGAACAAGCAATCTTCTTCGTGCAACCCTCCCCCTCCCAGTTTACTGTAGTATTTCTATATACATTCAGTCTCCAGTCTTTTGAAGTCAGTGGTTCAGTTCTTAACAGAAAGATCAGAAATCATAATAGTGACATGTTTTTATTTCTTGGATCAGGTGTGCATGGTACAGGTCCTTACTGTTTGACTGCAAGGAATTCAGACTAAAAACTTTTTACATACTAGCTTAGAAGCAGAGATTAATGCTATTTTTTTTTTAAAGTGTTGGGTGAGGCAGTAGCATAGTAAAGATATAGTCAAGGCCAACTAAAAATGAGTCAAACTGGTGCCTGAGCATTAATGGGATTCAGTGAAGTTTGAGAGGGTTACGTTTTATACAGTTGATTTGAGCCAACACAATAGAATATAAACAATTAGATCTAAGAGTGAAAGAATTCTTCCATCTCCCTGTTCTGGGGGGGAGGGAAGGAGGAGGAGCCATGAAAGTGTCTGCGTTAATATTTGTGACACAAATGAATATTACAGAAGATAAACGTATTCTTCTTGTAAATTCTAAGATCATTCTGATTATAGGATCAGAGTTCTTTATTTTTCTAATGAATCTTTATTAAAGAAGAATGTTCTTTGATTTTGATGCTTTATAATTTAGCACAGAAATAATATGAAGATTCTTTAAAGAGCGTGCTGGAGAAGCGAGACACTATGACTTCTCCACATGCATCCCAGAACTGCAGAACCTCCAGTGTTCCTTGTGAGCTACATGCCCTGTTGCTCGTCTAACTATTTTTGGTACCGTATAGCTTCCTAGATGCTCTGAATATTCACACTTGAACTCTGCAAGTATCCTCCCTGCTATAACTGACTCCCCAGATGTATGTCTGTTACCACTCCCCTCTCAGCCTTTACGAGAATGTTCTAGAGTCCCTAGGACAGTGGTCCCCAAACTGGGGTGTGCGCACCCATATGGGGGCGTGGAGGAACATTCGGTGGGGGGGGGGAGGGCGTGTGGCAGGGCCTGGGCCAGCCCCAATGAGGGGGCAGGGAGGGAGCGCCATCCAGCCCCACTCTGCCCTCAGACCAGCTCGGATCTCAGCCTCAGCTCCACTCCAACCCCTGCTGTGCCTCCAGCCCAGCCTCATTCCCTCTCCACCTCTGGCCTCAGCTCATAGAGTCCTAGAGCCTAGGCTCCAGCCCAAGTCCAGACATCTACACAGCAATGAAACAGCACTGCAGCCCAAGCCCCGCGAGCCTGAGTCAGCTGGCATGGGCCAGTCACGGGTGTCTCTTTGTTGTGGAGAAAGCAAGAACAAAACCTGGTGAGTCTGACAGAAAAGGTGTAGAATCTTGGGGGCCAAGGTCAGAAGGAAGGGTGAAATGAGGATAGTGACCCATGGGGAGGCCAGAAAACACAGGACCAAGGTTGCAAAGCTAACTGAGGGGACTAAGAGCTTTTCCTAGCATCCACAATATTATGGAGCTCCTAGGGTGCACTGAGCTTCCAGCAAACCTTATGAAGACCACAGCTGTAGAATGTGCCCATCATGTGGATCTCCCATATTCTGTTGTAGCAGAGGTTTATGTACCAGGTCTTAGGAGCCCTAAGGTAGCCACCTCTTCCTGCATCCTTACTTCAACAAATGCATTGCCTTCTGTTTTCTGCCCACAACCTGGCTAGAGCTTCCCTTCCTCTAAACCTTGAGCAGAGGAGTGAAGGTTTAACATGGAATGGAGTCCAGGGTGTTTTCAGATACTTACAATTGCAACAGTTTCAACAGATGACTTGTCATTGGTTGCAGCAAACACAATGGAAGCTACAAAAAAGAGAACTCCCACTACTGTAGTGACCCAGAAATCCTGCAATCATAAAAAAAAAAAGAGAAAATTACAAACTAGTGGAGGCACTGGTTGGTAAAGGAACCAGTATATTAAAAATGCCCAAGTTAATGAGACAGTGAAATCATATGTGAAACCTGGCACTATTATAAATCTATAAAACATGTATATTTCTAATTATATACAGCACAACGTTCAACTGCAGCAATGTGAAAGGAGACTGCATCACATACTATTCTTTCTATGCCTTCCCCCTTCCTACCTCACTCACATCCATGTAACTTCTCTCAGCACATTCCACATTCAGAAGAAGTCTGTTTAGCTATCCTAGTTTCATTGAGTTCTTAGCGGCCTTGGGGAAAAGGAAGCCTTACAAAATAAGTGCATTCACTCAGATCTCTTGGTACTGATACTCTCCTACCGTTATGCCTTCAGTCAAAGAATCTACATATTGTTTGCTATATGACACAATTCTTAAGTTAGGTGGATGCTCACAACACAAAATAGTGTTCTTGCCAATATTGTATTTTCTGAAATTCAAAAGCATACTGAGCATAACTGGCCTCTGAAAGCGGTGGAGGATGACATGTGGTAAGAAAACATTTCTGTACATTAGATTAGGGAAACAGGCAAGTTCCAAGTAATTAAATGAAATATTCTACAGGGTGAATCCATGTGATAGACAGGGATCCCAGTATTATGTGCTGGCAACAAACTGCACTCCAGAGAGGCTATAATATAATTTAATATTAGTTTGTGTGACAGAATGCCAAGTCCTAGGACTCTGCCTGGAAATGCAGATCTATGCTGCTGATCCACCCCAAGGGCAAAACCAAATGGGCCTCAATAGCTCCAGCTCAATAAAACGAGAGTCTAAAGGGCAAGTGAGGAGGTATTTCAAAGCAAAAGCCTAGAAACAGGGAGTTCAGAGGAAAACTCAGGTGAAAGTTTAGATTTGTTGTTTTAAGTTAAGAATAAAGGAAAACCCCAGAAAGGGAGGTAGAATGAGTTTCAGATGGGCATGTGTGTTCATGTGTGGTGGAGACGACTCGTTTATATTTTAATTGAGAAGGACAGTCACTTTTAAAAATCTCATTAAACACACATCTTACCCATGCCACTAGCACAAGAGATTATAAGAATTCCCAGTAATCTAATTTACTTTTCACTACAGGTTCTCAGTGTAGCCATGTTTGGGTTGCAGAAGAATGTTTGATTTTTGGGGGGAGGGGGGAGTTTCCACTGCAATTTAAAAACAAAACAAACAAAAACACATGGAAATATTTCTCCTGGTCTTACATTTTGTGAGTTCTGACTTGTTCTTCCCCTCTACTCATTTTTACTTCTTAATGCAATACCAGGGAAAAAACCTGCACTTCTTGTTTTAGAAGTTCTATAAACTCTTTTTGCTTATTTTATCGGAGACGAGAAAACACAGGAAAGCCCCTTTAGGAACAGAATTTGATTTTATTTATGTCTTTTCATACCAAAGGAATCCCACCTCACTTTACAAAAATGATCTTGAAACGGACATGGCAATCTCCTGCAGAGCCAGAAATGCAAACATGGGAATTACAGGGTAAAATCATGTGGCCTGTGTTATGCAGGAGGTCAGATTAATTGTTCATAATGGTTCCTTGCAGACTTAAAAATCTATTAAGCCTAGCTGTAACAAAAGAGATGCGCACACGTGCTCAAGAGAACTTCTGTTAAATAAAACATGCGTATTGATCCTTAACTAAACCTATTATCACACATAAGAAAATCTTTACTGTATGTCCGGATACATAAAATTGGAAAATACTAAAATCCACTGTGCCTTCCCTCACCCACAGTAATATGCAGGGAGGAGATTCACTGGCATCGGACTCATATTGTCAAGTGACTTTTCAAGCAGTGTTAACCCCTTTCTTCATGCTCTTTATGCTACTCAGCTAGTTAAGGGGCACACAGAGGAGAAACACCTGCTTTGGTCTGAACACTGGGTCATTTATCCCGGGTTTAGAACAAGCAATCAGCTTTCCTGGAAAACAAGCTGTCATCTTCCCAGTCCACAGCCCAGAGCTGAAACTCTGTATCTCACCGTAGCCAACGTGAAAATGTGTAAATAGTTGCTAATATAAAGAAGATAACTCAGTTAACATTGTGCAGTCTTGTTATCAAATAGTATATATTGTCTGGACAGAACAGTTATGTAACTTAAATTGCTTTAACAAAAAACACCTTAACATTTAGAAGCGAAAATAATTAAAAATAAAGCAGTTCCTTACCAATGTTCTTAATCTATCCTTCTCAACTTTATCATATGCAGAGGTGCAATACACAATCAATATCAGGAGACTCAGAAAGGTGGCACTGAAGCTTATAAACTCAAAGAAATAAAGCCCACCACACAGGATACAACTCTCCACAATTTCTTCAAGGATGAAGGCCAAAAAGGAAAGCAGCTGTGGAAAAATAAAGATTATTCAAATTATCTAATCAATTTGCCAATGTTTGTATCAGGCAGTCAGCTGATATTAAAGCAGTGAAAATAATTATCTCTGATAAAAGAAAAAAGTTTAAATGTCAAAGCCAAAATAATTTTATCTTTGTGGTTTGTGACCTGACAAACCATTAGACAAGTACAAAAATGCCACAAATTAAACACTTGATATGTAGAGAAAAATGCAACCTTGCTGTTAAAATTAACTAATACAGTAGATCAAGCTGAACAGAACACCTTACACCAGACACACACTTGTTGACTATACAGTATACATTACCAATTCAGGGTTTCATGCATGAGAGTGAAGGGAGCAGACTAGGAAGACAGGTTTTTGGTTGTTAGATGCTCACTCAGGACAAGCAAAATTGTATTTCTTTCTGCCTATTGGGAATGCTGCAAGACCTGAATGTAGTCTCAGGCACATTGGCTAGCATGTACAGCCCAGAGCTGAAAATGAAAACTAGTGCCCCAGCTTCCTTGTAATAAATGGCAGAAGCAGGTCATCCAACTCAGCTGCTTCTCGAAATTCCACTTTTGATGCTGTTGAACCATTTGTGCCCCCGCCCTACTTCAGAGAAAGTACACATAGCTAATTATGCACACACTCCCCACCCCAGTGCAGCATGGGGAAATTGCTCTTTTCCAAAGCAAACAGCAAGGTTTTTTTGTGGAGACTAAGGTCAGACACACCAAATGGTCAATCTACCCAGAAGTTCTACACTCACCTCAGACCATTTTATTTTTGAGGGAAGGACACGAGTTATTTTTTAAAAAAGAGAACTCGTTTGATCTACTAAAAAAAAAGTTATGACAACTAGATTGTCCATGGGACAAGTTTCTCTAGCTTGAAGAAAGGAGAACACAGTTGTACTGCTATCCTCTCAAGTGTGTTTGCATAACATTTTGTTTGCAGTTCTCTCATTTTGGCCACTTCCCAATGACTAGCTTTCCCCATACTACATTACCCCAGCAGTAAAGATTCAATGGAGTAGGACATTCCAGGAAGGGAGAACCTGACTGGGTCATAAAATTAAGGGTAACTCTATGAAGGCTTTGTTTCCATGCCAACTATTCACTTTTTTACAAATAATACTTGTAAAAAAAAAAACTTCCTGGGTAGAGGGCTTAACTTCAGGACTCTATTAATGCTGATCTTAACCTGCAGGTATCACTCTTAACAAGACTTTGCTCATCTCTACACCCATCCCCCTCACAGGCTGTATCTACACTGGCAAAATGCATGATTTGCAATTCATTACTGTTGCAGCAGCAGCAAAGGTTGCAGTGTAGACAAGTCTTTGGCACTTTTACCAGCACATCATCTAACCAACGTGCCAGTCTACTCTGAACAGGTTAAGGCAACATGGAGGTAAAAATAAGAGACCTGTCTCAACTACATCTAGTGGTGCTACCAAAGGCAGAATGCAACAGTAAGAAATTAGGACCTTTAATTGGGTTGCAGAAGACTGTTTGGGTTTGTTTTATTTATTTATTTTATTGGGGGGGGGGGGGGGGAGGGCGGGGTTTCCACTGAAATTTCAAAACAAAATAGAACCCATGGAAATATTTCTCCTAGTCTTATATTTCATATAGACCAGACCACAGAGAGCTAATGCCATCACCTTTGCAGCACTACCTATCTCTACCAACTTTATGGTCAGAATCCGGGATTTGACTATACGCAGACAGCATGCTCATCTCTAGACAAAACGTTATTAGTTTTAATACCTTTAATTTACAAAGCAAAATTAACCTATAAAAGTTTGTGCGACATTGCTATAGTTTTCCAACTCTATGTCCTGCCACTTTAGATAAAGATTTGTTACATATCTTAGAAATCCTTATCAGAGGGGTAGCCATGTTAGTCTGGATCTGTAAAAAAGTGACAAGGAGTCCTGTGGCACCTTATAGACTAACAGATGTATTGGAGCATAAGCTTTCGTGGGTGACCAAAGCTCATGCGCCAATATGTCTGTTAGTTTATAAGGTGCCACAGGAATCCTTGTCACGTTTTAGAAATCCTTATTAATTACACTGTTGCTACACCTGTATAATAGACCTAGATGGGTCAATTTCACTTCTAAGCTCAAGTATCAGTCCCACTAGACTCAGGCCTTGTCTACACTACCAAGTTTTGTTGCCAAAAACTGCCTTTTGGCAACAAAACAGCAAGAGTGTACACACTACAATGGGACTTTTGTCGCAAAAAATGCCCAGTTTTGGCGACAAAAACTTCTATCCCTACTACAGACTTTTGTCTTTTCCCCTCCCTTTATTGTCGACAAAGAGCCAGTGTAGACACTGCTGATTGTTCTGTTCACAGAACTGGCTTCCGCCAGTATCCCACAATGCCTGCCCTGATTGCTCTGCTCAGTGTTTTGATCTCTGCTGCCCTGCAGGCATGAGCCCCTCCCCTTTCAAAGCTCCGGAAAGTATCTGTGTGCTGCTCCCTTTGGGGAACTGTAGCGGGCTGGTCACCCACTCCTACCTTAAAAGGCTTAAAACAGCCTGGGCAGAGGACTGTGGCAGGGAAGGAAAAGCGGGGCTGTTGGGCAAAGCAGCCTCAGCTGGAGGACACGTCCCAATCAGGCCATGGCTGGCTTAATGAGGGCCCAGCTGGCCCTTATAAGAGGGCTGGGGCCACAAGCCAGAGACAGACTCTCACTAGCTTTGAGAGGGAGGGACCTGGCTGCAGGGAGCTGAGAGAAGGTACCTGGAGTGGAGCAGGGCTGGGGGAAGGCCAAGGGAGCTGGGGAGCTCCGGCCTGGAAACCCCCAGGCTGTGGTCTAGTGGAAGGCCAATTAGGCACTGGGGTTGCAGAGGGCAGTCCATGGGCAGGCAGAGGCAGCAGGTCCAAACTCCCCTTGCCTATGATGAGTGGCTTTTACACTACAGTCTGCCCCAGTGAGTGGGGGCTAGATGGTGACTGGCAGTAGCCCATGACTGAGGTAAGGTGGGGATAGATGGTTGGGGGTTCCCCTGGGTGGGGAGACCCTGAGACTGCAGGGGTATTGCCAGGGGGCAGCACCCCAAAGACAAGGGGCACCAGATCCTAGGAGGGACATGGGGGGGTGTCCCCGTGGCAGTGGCCCACTGGCCTGCAGAGGGCGCTCGGGAGGCTAGAAATGCTAATTCCCTGAGATGACCAGCAGGAGGTGCTGCAGCAGTGAGTTGTGCACCATCACAGGAACAAACAAAGAGCAAATCATTAGAATGCTCCTGTTCTGCCCAGCGCTAGGAACACAGCAGCAGGCAGAGTGCTGCTGCAGGGAGAGGGGGACAGACTGCTGTGCTGCTTTGCCATTCCTCAGCATGGAGAGCTCACAGAGCTATTCATGATGCTGCTCTCGGCAGCTGAGGGGGCTGTGGAAGAACTCGCGCAGTGATCAGCTCTTCCATTCCACAACACTGCACTGTGGGATACATACCCACGGTGCATTGGAGATCTCATCATCAACAGTGTGAGCAATGTGGATGTGATCTGTCGACAGAGAGCAAGTGTGAACACCCTTTGGTGATTTTTGTTTTGTTGACTTTTGGGTGTTGACATAAGTTTTGTCAACAAAACTTGGTGGTGTAGACAAGCCCTCAGACGCAGAAAACCTTGGGAAAACCAGTACTCTCCAAAGCCTTGTCAAAACTTAAGTGTAGAGACTACCTATGCTGGCACAGTTAAACAGACAAACCCCACCCCCAGTGTACAAGCAGTTAAACCATATGAAAGTGCTTAGATTGATATTGTTTAGGCTATGTCTATGCTAGGATTGCTTTACCAATATAATATACTAGTATTCCTATACTGACAAAGTACTCCTAGCGTGAATGCAGCTACACCAACAAAGTTATGCTTCTCCTGGTATAGTACAACTATTCCCCCATCTGTACAATCTAGATCAGTAAAAAAAAAAATGTTTTTTTTCCCCAGTACAGGTGGTGTCTACACTACAGACTTCTGTGGGCAGAGCTATGTCAGTCAGGGACTACACCTTTTCACACACCTGACTGAACAGCTATGCCAGCACAAGTCTGTAGTGCAGACATGGCCTTATTCCAATTCAGCAAAGTGAAATAAATTATACTGGTATAACCACATCCATACCAATGCTTTTACTGGCATAACTATATTGGTAAAATATCACACACAGCCCGCCAGCACAGTTACACCAGTAAAACTTTCTAAGTTTAGACCGAGCCTAAGAATCAGGGTTGCCATCTTCCCAGTTTATCCAAAGGTTTTGATAATATCTCCATCTCCCCCTTTATATCTTTAAATAATCACTGGGTTTAACTTTCTGATTTTCATATAATAGCACAATAATATGTATTTGGACTCACTAAAAGGCAGAAAAATATTTTAATTCAACACTTATTTTGGACAATTAGTTGCCAGTGTCCATTTAAAGAGTTGGAATTCAAAACAGCTACTTCTGACTGATTGTTTTCTAGCTAATAGCTTGCACCAAGCAGCTGCACATGGTACATAGTGGGTCCTAGTCAAGGAAAATAATTTACAGCCTGAGTTTTTCTTTAAATATGAATATTATTAGCAGCTCAACACATGTGAACTGTAAATTTCCCAATCTAAACCGTGCCAGAGGGCAACATTTCAGACTAATTCTATATTGAATACTCAACAGTATTAAATAGGATGCATCTTAAAGAGTGAAAAGAACTACAGCTAAGAAATAAAAACAATAAGGCCATTTCTCAGCACACTTCCTTTTTCTCCTGTAGTTGCTATTAGGCAGATTGCTTAGAAATCAACTTCTGCATAAAATAACGATTGCTATGGATTTCTCCAAAATATTTCAAATCCATTTTTTGAGGATGTATGGGGGATGTCCTTTTTTGCACTTGCTTTTTAATTTAAAAAGCAAAGAGCCATTACAGGTATTTTTCATTTCATTATAATAATGTTTATCAAAATCATATTGAAAATGTGAGTCACATGTTTTCATTTTCATTCATAATTTCTGCTCTTTATCAGCAGCGAAGAGTTTCAGAATGAATCACCTTTGCCACCTGGAGAAAAAGTAGAGCAAAAAAGGAGCAACATAATTGCTAGAAACCCACTTTGAACAGAGCTCAGAAACCCAAATAACCATGACGCTATCTCTGGAGCAATGGTAGATGCTCCTCTGTTTGATCCAAAACCAAATGGCTAATGAATGTTTACTAACAGCCATCCTTTTGTCCCTGAAAATCATTCAGCTGCTTGCGTGTTAATGAACGTGCCACAGTTAAATTTAAAATCAGTGATGAAGAGGAAAGGTATCACCATGTAAATGACTTCCTTCAGGTAAAGAGGTTTTTCCTACATGCAGGAATTTGACAACACATGTCAACCATGCTTTTCCTATTACGTAAATTGGTAGCTGTGTTTTTTTTTGTAACTACTCCTTCAATCTCAATTTCTTATTAAAAGCTTTAGAGGGAATTTATTTAAAAGAAAATATACTGTCCTTGTCTCCCCACAACTGAGTTCTTTATCAGGAATTATGAAGATGCTTAATTGCTCTGTTCTTAATTGGTATTTTCTTCTGCATTTCTGTTAACTGTACTCATCTGCAACAATTAATCCAACACACACCTAAAGCACTGTAGAAGGTGCAGTTAACTACTCACTATGCTCTATATGCTCCTTAAAGTGTTGCAAGGGGAAAAACAAAAACACAGGAGTTGACTAGCAAAATGAGGAAAGAAGAACAGATTTTAAATAGTTCTTTTTTAATTGTATATTTTTCATTCTATGCATTCATAGTATTCTGTTAAAGCTATTTAACACGTCAAATAATTATTTCTCACATTAACAGAGGGCCACCATTTGTCCTACATTATTTGTAGTGTGGTGAAGCCTAAAAATCCCAGTCAGTCTAGGGCACTAGATGCTATACAAACACATGGATTTTCCTCAATAGGGAACAGGAGATTCCATGTTTCAGTTTCCTCAGAATCATTGTCGAGGGTCCCTGCCTTTAAAACCTGCAGAGGTCCTGACAGCACACAGCTCGTTAGAGGCTAACTGGGGCGGAAGTACCTGTGGAGGACAAATGCCTCTGCACTATACTTCCCTAGTTATCCACTCTCCATGACAGCATAGCTCCTTAGAAAAAAGTGCTGCCATGGGGTGCCTCCTAGAGAAGCACAGAAAATCATCCTCAGGACTTTCCACTAGCAGTAATTTTTGTTTGAATTAGCACTCTGAAATCTTAGACCCATGGGTAAACCACATGTAAAGCATGGCTGCTCCCTAGCTTCTCTTCCTTTCCAGAATTGCAGAGCCTTTACTGTGCAGAGTCTTCTATACAAGAGGTTCTCAAATTGGGGGTGGGACACGCTTGAGAAGCTGCTGGCAGTGGTGCTGCCTTCAGAGCTGGGTGCCCAGCCAGCAGCCACCACCACACTCCGGCCGCCCAGCTCTCAAGGCAATGCCGCCGCCAGCAGCAGCACATAAATAAGGTTGTCATGATATTTATTACCTATATACTTAAATGGCTGTCTGAATCAATGCCTTACTATTTTAAATACTTAGTGAGAGCTACATGTTGATTTAAACAAAATAATCAGTATATATACTTGTGTGGCAGAAGGAGGGGCATAAACTGCTACAGATGTAAAGAACGGGGGTGTGATCAAATAAGTTTGAGAACCTCTGTTTTACACTGTCTGAAGACCATTAGGGAGAATGTACCCAAGTTCTCTCTCTCCTCTACAATGTCAGTTTGCTACCCTGTGCACTGCACAGCAGAGGGTAATGTGGCCAAAAAAGTATTGCAGCTCACTTTTAAACCATTATCCCCATGTTGTAAGTCCAGACCAATCCACCAGATATTAATACCTTCCTTTATCACTTGAATGATAGTATCAATAAATGACTAACATTACATACACGCTTTGTAGTTATGTATAATTCTGTCAAGTTTCTAGCACAGCCTTAATGTTAGATAGGTGTGAATATACAAAATAAAGTTGTGAAAACAAAGGAAAGTTAAACAAAGTGAAATACTTGCCTATGAAATTGTAACTGTTTAACCACTGTTGTCTAGAGCCTCAATTGTGGCATTTCTCCAGTGAAATCTTCTGGTTTAAAATTGCATACAAGGGTTGCTATTCAAAGGAGTCTGCTGATTTCACAAGGCTTTAAAAGCAGGGTTGGTGCAGTGAATAAATAGTTCAGAAGCCAGAGCAGATCTTTAAGCTTAAATTAGAACATTCCTTTTCAGTCTAGCATTGTATACCGAGGTTTCTGCATGCAATACTCTCTTTTTAATTCTGCCACTTAAATGACAAGTATTACTGCTTTTAGATATTAATTTAGAACGCTAAGTCTTGGCCCAATGTGCTTTCTCCTATCCAACTTTCTACAGAATTTGAACCAGTTTTGGATTGAAACTAAATTCATTTTGTATTAACCAAAATTAAAAGAACTCCATGCAAAACTCAAAGTTCTTAATATCTCTTTGGCAGGTACATTTTTATGTGATACACAAAAGTGGTTTCAAAAAGAGGCTTCAGCAGCAGCAATCAGAGATAATAGCATATTGCTAACAACTATAATATAGCTCACTGGTTTGAGCATTGGCCTATTAAACCCAGCGTTGGGAGTTCAATCCTTGAGGGGGCCATTTAGAGATCTGGGGCAAAAATCTGTCTGGGGATTGGTCCTGCTTTGAGCAGGGGGTTGGACTAGATGACCTCTTGAGGTCCCTTCCAACCCTGATATTCTATGATTCTGAAGTACTATAAAGTGTTCCCTCTATCCTGAATATCATGCTACGATTTTAAAAACTGGAAAGTAGTTCTCTGCAGTTGGCGTTACAGTATTTTAGGGAATATTGTACCATACATATAATGGAATCAGATGATTTGCTGTATGCAACATCCTATTTAAAAAGCACCCTAGACAAGCGGTAGTTAGTCTGAAATTTTAAGATTGCAGTATTGCAATTTTAATCACTGTTTTGCATATGATCTGTACGACAGTAGTCTCTAGCAACCCAACGTGCTATTTACTATAAAAAAAATATAGTAAGAGACAGTTGCTACCCCAAAGAGCTGAATAGACAAAAGAGTGGGAGGGGAATAAGACAGAGAGGTAATATGACCTGCCCAATGCCACATAGTAGGTCAATGGTAAAGCCAGGATTAGAACTCACTTCTCCCAACTCCAACTTGGCTCTCTATGAGCTGAGGGGTGAAAACATTATCCATTAGACCACATTACTAAACAGATTGCAGAGATTACACTAACATTTACCTGGATTTCCAAAACGAATAAAACTATTTCACAAATATTTTTTTAAGTAAAACGCAGCATTTATGTGCTTTCCTTCGACAAGGGCATGTCACGCATAGAAAGCTAACTGAATTTCACCCACAGTAATGTACAAGATTTATTTTTGAATTTGTGTCTGGACCAAGAACTCAAAGACTTGTGCATTTTGGGAGAGAAGGAAGCAAGGTAGAGCACTGTGCAGATAAAAAATGTGTATCCACATCCGATCCACAAACGTGGTCCGCAGATATCCGCATGTGTGGATGTCCACAGATTTCCAGGGCAATAAAGAGAAAAGAAAAAGTATCTCTCTGATGAGCTAAACAAATCTGGCTTTGGTTACCTACCCTTCTGGGGTCCCTGCAGTGATGGAATACGGCCATAAACTGCCAAAGCTTTAAGAAAATATAGAGTTTGTGCCCACGTGGGTCCAGCTGTCTCTTCTTCTCTTTGTTTATGAATGGCTCTAGTAGCTTCTCTCTCCCCCCCATAACCAGAAAAGCCAAAGAGGGATGCACCTGTAATTGTCTTTATGAAGGCACATGAGTAGTCTATATAAATTACCGGGATTATTTATATGGGCAAAGGTGTTTGCATGGCAGTAATACCCAGAAGGCTCAAACAATAAATGTTTTATAATTACAAAATAAAACAAATCAAAGAAAATGTACCCTCAAAAACATTTATATAAAGCACTTTAGGGCTTTGAGAATTGTTTAAAAATAAATTTAAACCACAACTTTCTGAAGTTGTGTGTGTTCCCTTACCATGACTTGGCATATTCTTTTTCTTTTTTAAAATGACTGTCATATGTTTTTAAATGTTATGGTCCTCTTTTTGGCAGTGCCTGATTAATGACCAAGGGCAGAAATCACCTGATGCTGTTGTGATTATGACATTTCAGAACTAAAACCCACTCATCTTTCAGGAAAACTGATACTGACATTTTATGGTTGAGTCCCTTTCCCATTTAGGTTTCACTATCTTCCCTAAATCCAAACCATGCTGTTTTATTTTCATTTTTGTATATATTAACCAGAAATTTGAGAAAGATCATTTATGACCTCCAACATTTATGAATAAGGATCAAAAGATTACACAAAATACACACAAAAAGCCAGCAGAATAGGGATGTCTTCCTTTGAAGACTTAGGATTCTTTTGATTTGGAGTGTACCACTATAACACTCCAACAGCTCACCACAATATAATGAGGTTCAACCAAGATTTTCTACCACTTATATTAATGGAATGTAGCCTCTGGTACAGAACATTAAGGCCTTCACATGAGTCCAAACCGGTTTAATTTTATGTTAAAAATTCTAAGACCAGAAATAGCAGTGCTACAGTGGACTGCATGCTCTCGATCCTGCTTATTATTTGAACCTACAAAACCAATTGAAATCACTTGCAAAATTAGCACAAACTTCTAAACAGTCTGTGTCTGTGACTGTAGTGTCCAAATAGATGTGCCATACTGTTACTGTGAAGATGCCTCCATAGTAATAATAGTTTGAATCTGCAGAAACAATATTACAATTACAATGCCAGTTCACCAATATACTGGCATTTAAAGGTTGAAAATGTACTATTTAATATTACCAGGAGTTATATATTTACCATTTGATTTAGACTAATTTTTTCACTTTTTAAATTCAGTTAAGACTTTTTAGATCAAGCTAAATTTTCTCTGACTGAAGTAAATGGTGGCTCTGTGTCTACACTTAAAAGAAGTATCTGTACTAACTTCTATTTTGGTTATGAGTCTAGGATATTATTTTTAAGATTTGTTTTTATTAGAGTAAGGTTTTGTCTTAATATCTTATTGGTCATTTTTATATACCACCTTATATTTTGTGCAATGATAGATATAACCTACAAAATGGAAATCAAAAGAGGCAGTAAAAGACAGCACACAGAAAAAACACAGAAAATTCACTAATGAAAAAGAAAACAAACATTAAATGTAGACAATAACAACTACATTTACAACTTCATACTTACAGCAACAATATTAATTGCCAAATAAAACACATGCAACACAAAGGGAGAGCTAGAAACATTCATTTTGTGTTGTATTCAATTTTGTCCTCTTTTTATTTAGACAGCTTAGTTTGTAACAGAGAATTATAAACTTAACAAAATAGCCAGGGTTTCTATGCCTCTAACATGAAGTAGATTTGTATCAACAGCCAAATAAAAGCCACCATAAAAACAAAGTTTTCTTTTTGGTGGACTTGAAACAAATGATTTTTTGAAAATCTACTAATCTAGTTGAACATTCATATCGGAGCACAAATGGAGAATGGTGTCAAGGCAGGAATAACAAAGAGCAGGGGAGTGGTGTGGAAAGAAGACTATAAATGGGGCAGGGAAAAGTGACTGCGCAAGACAACAGGTTAAGAAACATTAATTAAAGGTTGTAGGCAGTGTTGGTGTAGCCTCTTGGTCTCAGGATATTAGAGAAAGAAGGTGGGTGAGGGAATATATTTTATTGGCCCAATTTCCGCTGGTGAGAGACCAGCTTACACAGCGCTCCTCTTTTCACTTCAGAGACCCCAAGAAGAGCTCAGTGTAAGATCGAAAGCTGCTCTCTCCCCAGCAGAAGCTGGCCTAATAAAAGAGATTACCTCACCCCTCTTGGTTCATTAATTAACGTTCGTTAACTCATTATTTGCTTTGTGACCCTGCACTGTATAGTCAAGTCAACAGAAGCGTCAACCCTACTGCACACAGCACACCACTCCTCTACTCCAAACCCAGCCATGCCACAGCACAGGACAGGGTCCCAGGTAACTGTAGGGCCAGCAGCAAGGGTGGAGAGGAACCACAGACATGCAGGGCCCCGAAGGACCCGTCCAGCCCCTGCGTTGGGGCAGGGCCAAGCTTTTCTCCAGGCCCCCGACATTTCCCCAGAGCCTGCGGAGCTGCTGGCTGGTTTCACCAGAGACACAAACAGACCCCAGCAGCCCCCGCGCCGGGGAGCCAGGCAGGGCGGCCAAGTCACAGCGCTGCGATAACAGGGCCACGGCCGGGACCAGAGCAGGGCCACACCTCGCACCCCCGGCAAGGCTGCAGCACAGCCAGTTTCTCGCCGCCCGGAGCCGGGCCCGCTGCTCTCTGCCAGGCGCCCCAGCGCGCACGGCGTCCCCGCGCCCCGGGCAGACCCGCGAGGCCCAGGCCGGGGCTCACTCACCACTTGCGCCGCTTTGAGCACCAGGCGCTGCCGGCTGAGCCGGGTGAAGGTGCACTCGCAGGTACGGGGCTTGCTCTGCGGCTCGGTGGTCGGGACGTACACGCCGCCGTTGTCCATGGCGGGCGGGGCAGGCTCCGGGAGCCCGAGCTGCGGCCAAACGAAACCCAAAGGCCGGGCTGCGGCGCCCGAGGGCCACCAAGGGGCAGGAACGTCGCTCCGCCGCCGGGGGAAAAGCGCGAATCAGGCAGCGCCCGGGTCCCGCCGCCTCCCGGAATTCCCCTCCCCGCGCTTCGGGGAAACCAGAGGCGGAGCCTGGCGGGCCCCAGCGCCGAAATCTGCGCCCCGCCCACTGTGCCCGGCCGCCGTGACCTGTGCTGAGGGGCATTTCCCCCACTAGCAGGAGCTTTACGTAGTGAGTTGTCGTAAACATACAGATCCGGGTAACACAAAATCCCTCCTGGGAAACTTTTCTAAATCACTTTATCTGTAAGGGGTTAAGAAGCTCAAATAACCTAGTTGGCACCTGACCAGAAGGGCCAGTAAGGAAAGATACTTTCAAATCTGGGGGGTGGGGTGGGGTGGGGGGGTGTTTGTGGCACTCCTTTGTTGTTCCCTCTCCCGATGGAGAGAGAGAGAGAGAGACCAGGCAGGTAAAACATCGCCTGAAAACATACCTGAAATGATGCAGCTAAGATTACAAAAATTGTAAGTACGGGCAAGGAAGTGCGTGAGATTACCTTTTGTTTTAGCTTGTGAATTTTCCCTATGCTAAGAGGTAGTTTTATTCCTGTTTTTTGTAACTGTGAAGCTAAGTCCAGAGGGGAGTCCTCTGTGTTTTAAATCATTTTATTACCCTGTAAAGTTACCTTCCTTCCTGATTTTGCAAGTGTGATTTTTACTTTTTTCTTTATAATAAAGCTCTTCTTTTAAGAACCTAATTGATTTTTGTGCCCTAAAGATAAAGGGTTTGGTCTGTGCTCTCATTGTTAACCAGTTAGTTGGTATATTAGTCTCAAGCCGGGAAAGGGGGTAAAGGGGCTTAGGGGGGGATATTTTGGGGGAATACGGACTCCAAGTGACCCTTTCCTGAATTTTTGTGTAAATCAGTTGATGGTGGTAGCAATACCGTCCAAGGACAGGGAAAGGAATTTGTGCCTAGGGGAAGTTTTTAACCTAAACTGGTAGAATATCAGATTAGGGAGTTTTTCATGTGGGTCCTCACATCTGTACCCCAGAGTTCAGAGTGGGGAGGGAACCCTGACATGAGTCATTGGTAACTTTCCTTGCAGCTTGTACAGGAGCGTGGCTGCAATCCAGGGAAGCCCTCTGCTCTTGCCAATAGGCCTATGCCATGCAGGAGGAGCTTCCACAACCCCCCAAGAGTACCCAGGGTAATTCAAGATCCTTCCCTGGGCAGAGTCCAGCCCCATATCCCTCTGTGACTCCCTCTTCTCCTCAGTCTCCTACCTCTCTACTCACTCCTTAAGGGTAATCCTCATTATCCCCCTCCACTTTCAGGGAGGATTTACAAGGCTCTGTCCTTGGTCCTCCTGATCCTCCCCACCCCTACCTTACCTGTGGGTAAACTCATCCACAAACACAAATTCAACTACCATCTCTAGGTGGGTGAATCAGATCTCTACTCCAACCTGGCTCCATCCAAACAAATCTCAGCCAGGCTGTTTGATACCTTCCTCCTGACATCTACCCCTCAGCTCAAGCTTTACAAAGCTAAAACAGAACTCTTTAATCCACTCCCCAACCCAAGCTTGATCACTATAGTATCTTGGCTGTCGCTTAAGTCAATAACCTGGGTATCATCTTGGACTCAGACCTCTCTCTAGATTCTCACAACCAGGCTATAGCAAAGTTCTGCAAATTCTCTCTCTATAACAGGGGTCTGAAAGTCCTGGCCCGCAGGCCATCTGCAGCCTGAGAACCTCCCCATTGCGGCTGGCGGAGGAGAGACATAGGCAGACACGCTGCCGGCAATGTCTGCTGCAGGTGCTGCCCCCCCACAGCTCCCATTGGCCGAGGGAGAAGGACAGAGATATCATCACTAGTCGCCAGGCAGAGTCAGCTATGGAGGCAGCATCACTTTTTTCCACAATGACTATAAACAAGTCAAAATACCCAACACAACTATCTGATGCACACCTTGAGCAGTTGAAATGTTCAGGATTGCAGCAGTTACTGAGGCCAAACATCAGCAAACTGACAGAACTGAAGCGTTGCCAGGTGTCTGGCTCTGGCAGGCGAAGAATTGTATAAATTTGTATGACAGTTTTATTATTTCTAAGTAATTTGAAAAAAAAATACAATATAAATGTTTTCTTTTCTGAACACCATCTTCAGTGACATTATTGGCTCACTGGGAGGATTTGAGGACTGGCACAGGCCCGAAGGTAAATTGAATTTGAGACCCCTGCTCTATAACATCTCTAGGATATGGCCTTTCCTATCCACCCACATCAGAAACTCTCATCCAGGTTCTCATCATCTCACATCTCAGTTACTACATCTTTTTCTCTGGCTTTGACAAATGCAGTCTTATCCCATTCACATACATTTGCATGCTGCTGCAAAAATCATTTTCCTAGCCCGTCACTTGGACCATGTTTCCCCTTTTGCATCCCTCCATTGGCTCCCTCATCTGTCATATCAAATATGTAAGCTCCAACATGTTTTCACTTTCAAAGCCCACCTCTCATTCAGTAAACAAAAGTCAACTCCCACCTTCACTTGGCCCATCGTATCAGCTTGTGCACTTAAGTTTTCAGAGAAGCACCTTCATGCTTTCTCCTATGCTGCCTCACTTTTGGGAGGTACATCCTGCAAACATTTGCCAAGCCACTTCATTGTTCTCCTTCAAATTTCACCTCTCCTTCACTGTGATGCCTACAAAAAAATTGACAATGGTTAGGCTGCTGGTGTGCTGTGACCACTGCCCATTGTACTGATCAATGTTGTCTCAATGTTTCCTTGTACTTCTCTGTCTGTATCCATCTGTTGTCTCTTGCCTTATACTTAGATTGTAAGTTCTTTGGGTGCAGGGACCATCTTTTTGTTCTGTGTTTGTACAGCGCCTAGCCAAGTGGGGTCCTGATCCATGACTTGGACTTCAAGGCACTACAATACAAATAAGTATTAGGTGCTACCAAAACAGAAAAGAAGAAATGACCCCTGCTGCAAGGAGCCGAACACACTAAAGCCATACAAGCAGAGGGGAGGACAAATGAGGAAACACAACATATGGAGAGAGAAAGCAAGCTGGAGACTGTCCCTGTATTGGTTATATAAGGGCATATTAGAATAAACCACCCCATTGGTCTGACTGGAATTTTAAAGCACATGCTGCTACCCTTTGAATGAAGGGCCTGCTCCAGTAAACGCTTATGCACTTACATTTACATGCAAACATAGTTCTACCTAGAAGTCAATGGGACTGGCAAACATTAAATAATAGTGCCCATCTCTTACATTGTGCTTTTCATCAATAAATCACAAAACACATTACAAAAGAGATAGGTATCATTACCCTGAGTTTACAAATAGGGAAACAGACAGGGAGAGGTAAAGTGACTTACCCAAGGTCACCTAGCAGTCCAGCAGAGCCAGGACTAGAATCCAAGTCTCCTGAGTCCCAGTCCAATAAACTGGCTTCTAATTCATATATATAGTTACTTCTGAACCTAAGTAGCTGCAGGATGAGTGTCTAACTCCTGCAGCTAGCAGCTGTGGCAGATTCATTAAGCTCATTTGATGACCAGGCATTAGAAAAAAAACAAAGAACCATATTCTCCCAGTGCAAGCTATGACAAACATGATTCCCTGCCCCCCAATAAATTGGGTATATAATTATTACATCAAGCACCTGCTCAGGAGATGGATTCACAGTGTGCTGGATTGTTTATTTGTTCCTTTGTATATTTCAAATTTGGTGGCAGGTTCCTATATAGAATGACTCAGTGTTCTCTTTTTCCCCCCACAGGGCGATGAACAGTTTTTCTTCCTTGCTTTTTGATAGAAAATCTTTTCTGGTAATTTGAACAAGTCTGTCTCTCACTCTTCTTGGTATGTTGGACAGTGAAGTAGAAAAGATTTCTGTTTCAATCTCTTCTCTTATAGTTGGATGTGTAGTAGTAGGATTTTATGTTTGTATTTTGTATAATTTAGAATGAAGGATAACGAATAATAAGATAATAATATAGCATGTATTAATGTATGATTTGACCATATCCTGCTAGCCACCCATTTTGAATAGCAGAAAGGAATGGTCTAATGTGCTATTGGTAGAGATGCATCAGCCAGAATCTATGTCTGGGCTGATTTCAAAGCAATAACAGACCTTTTAGGATCACCACTTTGTTGTAGGTTTAGCATTTTAAAATAAGTAAAAGAATGCAATGTTTGTTTTTCTTTTGCATTGCAACTTGATGTTCCTGTTCAAATGTTTTGTGTCAATCAATTGTGTTTTGTGTGTGAATGAAAAACGTGTGTTAAAAGATAAGCGTGAAGGCCATCACCGAACCAGATGTTCTAGGGAGGAACTGAAAACAGACACAAGGGCATTGATGGCAGCAGCACCAATTTAGTGCAGTAGTGAAGACAAGCCCTTAGAAGGAGGGGCCAATTGAGTAGAAGTGGGGGTGGTTGATCCCCTTTTTTCCTGTTTGGCTCTTCTCTTGAATAATTCATAGAGCTTAGAGAAGAAGTGATGATGGTACTGGAATGGCCTGTAACTTTGAGCAGTTTGGGTTCTACTAAACTGCCTTTTCGTTGCAGGCATATAAATCCCCAATGACTGCAATGTTGCCCTGGAATCCTTGAGTGTGTGTAGAGAGGAGTCCGTATACTCACTGAAGAGCTTAGATCCGTCAAGCACCTCTATTGGAAGACCAGAGAACTTGAACCAGGACACACTCATGATCACAGCTGCGGCCATGTATCTGGAGGCTGTGTTGAAGGCATCTAGGGCAGCTTGGAGGGAGCTTTTTGAGATTAACTGCCCATCCAAGATGGACTGAAATAGCTCTCTTTGGATTTGTGGGAGGTGGTAGATAAAATGTGTAAATTTTGAGTATGTGGTAAAGTTGTATTTTGCCATCAAGGCCTTATAGTTGGCAATACAAAATTGAAGAACAGCTGACAAGTAGCTTGTTCTGCCCAGTAAATCCAGCCACTTGGATTCCTTGTTCATTGGAGGTCTAGATTGAGCCTGATGGCTTCTTTTGTTGGCTACCTTCATCACTAGGGAATTAGGGCTGGGGTGGGAAAAGAAATCTTACATTCTTTTTAGTGGGATGTAGTACTTCTTGCCTGACTTTTTACAGGTGGGTAGAACTGGAGCTGGTGTTTGCCACAGGGTATGTGCAAGAGCTAGCAATGCCTCATTAACAGAGCAATCTTCCCTTGTGGATTGATATTCAAAATATCCACCAAAGAGAGTTGTGTCTTGAAATTATCAGCACAGGAGGGCACTGGTGGCGTTACACCCTTTTCCGGGGATGAAGAGGACCTGACTGAAGGATGTAAGATCTCCTTGGGCTGAAGTTCTTGTTTCTCTTGTGTATCATCTGGTACCGAAGAAGTGTGCAGTAATGGGAGATGGTCAGTTGGTATCCATGAATGGTACAGTACCAGGTGGTGCTGGTGGTCCTTTCTTATCCTGTAGAACTGATCACTGAGATGGCCCCAAGGGTCCCAGTAATCCCACTGAGGAAAATAGGGGAAAGGTCATACTATCTGGGCCTACAATGTTTGGTAGGTCCCCTAGAGTCCTCATTTGAAGGACTCATGGGAGTTTGGTGGTACAGTACCAGGATGGATTTGTGTACAAAAATCTTCGAGTCTGATCCATCATCTCCTGAGCTAAGCTGGGGGGAGGAGGAAGAGGGGCGCTCAGGTATCATAGTCAGTACCAAAGATTAAAGACTTAGGTAAGTTTTAACTTGTAACTGTCTGGATGGTACTGGTGAGGGTGCTCTGATAGATCTCTGTAACTGTGGAGACTCAGGCTAATCAGAAATAAGATCCTCTAAAAACAGGAATCTAGCAGGCAGCAGAGGGTTTTGGTAGCCTCAGGTTGAGGCTTGGGTCAGTACTGGAAGTGGAAATGTTGACTGGTGGGATGGCGACTGCTGCAGTGTCTTGTCTCACTTCAGAGAGGAGGGAAGAGACCAGTTCTGAGGCACATGGTAGCCTGTGTGTACCACAGTGCAGAGAGGGATCAGATGGTTCTGGTGAGATAGATGGCTCTGGTGACAGAGGGCTTGTTCATATGGGGCTTCTTACATGGTACCAACACCTGTACTATAGACTCAGTTGGAGCACTAATTCTCCTGAGTGAGTCTTATGGATTGACCTATGCCTTTTCTTCATTTCTCAGGTTTGGGAGATGTACTTTTTCTTTAAAGTCTGTCTCAGTGGCCACAGACAAAGCTGAAACAGTGACCAAAGAGGCCTGCAACACTGAAGCCAACATACATGGGTGAGGGGGGAGGAAGTAGACCCTTCTGGAACACGAGCACATTTAATTAAATAGGAGTTTTAGTTTAGTCTGCTGGTCTTTTTTGGACCTGCCTTTGACCCTCTGACAGACTTTTCACCTTGAGGGGATGAGAGTCTCCCAAACAGTGCAGGCAATTAGAGTGCCCATCACTGTAGGGAAAAGACTTGTGGCAAGTCTAGCAGAGATTAACTCCTGAGGTTTTAGGCATAACATATTTTGCTCCAGCACTAATAAAGGTCCAAGAATAGGAGCCACCAAGCCTCAGGAGCACAATCATGCTAAACTAAATACAGCAAAATAAACAACAAAATAGATAAAGGCTTTCATGAGGTGAAAGGAGGAAGCTGAATATAGCTAACAGCAGAAGATGTTGTCTCGAGCTATCCGTGGTTGAGAAGGAATAAGCGGTGGCAAGCTTGGGCCTTCCTTTATCCCCTTATTCAGAGAATAAGGCATTGCTCTGTGCAGGCACAGGCCGCGGATATTACTTTTCAGTCTCTGCTTTAGCATGCATTGGCACATGCACATACAGTATTTTGTGAGAGCACCCATAGGGACGTACTCAAAAGAACAGTGGAGTAAGAATTAATACGGATACTTGCCTGTGGCTCAGAGGTCATCCACAAGCAAAATTAGGAGCTGTCTCTGAACCATAGCTTGGGTCCAAAGCCCTCCTTAGGAAGATCTAGGATATCTGTCGGGTAAGTGTTGCTTGGAAATAAAGTGACCCTTTAGCTGATTCCCAGAATTTACAAGCAGCTTGTGAGACTTTCAGAAAAACATTGATGCACTAGCTAGTCCATTTGCCTGTTACTGCAGTAATATTCCTAGGAGGAATTTGATTGATAGAGTTTATGGTATACATTTATAAATGCTTGTACTGTGCTTAGAGCAATGGAAAAGTACATTTTTTAAAAGTGCTATTTAAAACTTTCTAAATTTTCTCCCTTACACTAAAGATCCACTTTTTCCTATGAATCCTTCAAAGGGTCTAGTCCTCAACCTATACTCTCGCCACATCTTTCTTTACCTAGTACATATAATTGTCTGCTGGACTGGAGACTTTTCAGGGTTGGGATTGTGTTGTAGCATTATATAAATAATGGCTTTATTCATTCACTCTCACGTTTAGTTGACTTTCTCCTGTATTAGATCAGTTTCCCCATTTTATAGACAAATTGGAAATAATTTTATTACAGGTCTACAATGTATAGTTCCCTCCCCCATAGTTTTTTCCATTCTCCTCCCCGAATATGTTTTGATCTCTGCCTTAGAGTTGATGGGTTTGTTGTTTGTGTACCAATATTATTAATTGAGGTGACAG
Source organism: Chrysemys picta bellii (assembly GCF_011386835.1). Lineage (NCBI taxonomy): Eukaryota > Metazoa > Chordata > Testudines > Emydidae > Chrysemys > Chrysemys picta. The sequence goes on from NC_088792.1 coordinate 78,163,746, forward strand.
GTTTGTAAATTCATATTAAAACTATTCCAGAAAAAAAATGGTTTGGTTAAGATCAACATGGACCTTTTTGACAGCTGAAATAGCAAGAGGAAATTAGACTCGATGAGACATTCTACTCCCATTAATAGAATGATAAAATAGATTACTCTGAGTGGCCATTGACAGTGTTTAATCCCAGTTAGAGGACAATAGCCTCCAGTCACCTTTCTTTTTTGTTATAGCTGCTTTATTTTGTTTTTAGTTACAGGAGTTTTGTCATGATTTTATTGTATGTTTAAACAGATGGGTATTGTACAACAGATACAGTTCAGTGATTTGGCAACAGCCACTTTAAAAAACCAAGTGTTTAAACTGCTTGTTTGCAATAGATTTTTGCTGCATTTTTCCACGGAACACGGTCTTTATTTTCTCTAAAACATGAGGGCACAGCACACAACATCTTTCTACTGCCTTTTCTTTTGTAGCAGATTTGTCCTTGATAAAGGGAGGCTAAGGAATCCTTCAATGAGTATATTTCAAAAGCTTCAAATATGCAGAAATGAGGTTTTATGTTTTCATGCACTTTAGTATTGAAACTCCACTATAATTTTTTTCTAAAATAAAGCCCAAAAATAAACTGTGTAATGGATGTTTATTGAACTCTTTTGAGACATTTGTCCAACTTCACAAAGGGCCTTTACTTTGATATCAGATATGATCAAATGAACAGAACTGAAGAGTTTAGAAACCAAAAGTGTCTTCCTTGCAAAAACTAAAACAGTGCAAAAATAGTTTTGCAATTTAAACATGCTAAAATCTTAAGTTTCTGCCTTTTAATGCTAGTATGGTGTACCACTAGAATTTAGATAGGAAACACACTGGTGATCTCATCAGCAGGATAAGAGCTGTCATGCACATTTTAAATTACTATGTTAAAAAAATTACTGTACATGTGTAAGCACAGTAGTGAATTGTTCATGGAACAGCAATGCATCTGTGATTAGAAACCATTTCCTTCTTCATGTATATATTCTATACAGTTACTCCTCAGCAGTTCACGTATTTGGTCAGGAGAGCTGGACCATTATTATTGGTTGCAAGGGCAACATTTTACCACTATTGTACTTTAGCTTTATTCCTGATCAGATTATTCAAATGAGATCCCATGTTTAAAATAATTCAATAGATTTGTTTAGATAAGACAGCTAGTCTCAGATTTTTAGCATTGATAAGCAGCCAATATTTTAAAAAGTTCCCTGAAGAGCAAGCAAAAAAATCAAAGCTAACAAAGCAAAACATTCTAATATGTTAGTCTCAAGAAAATGAATTTTTTGGGAATCAGAAAAAAAATCTGTATCAAAAGTAGGAACTTAAACAGCAATATCAAGTATAATACCATACCCAGAATAAAAATTAGGAGAAAACATTAATATCCATAACACTTTTTAGCAGATTTCCAATTAGTAAATTAGGGAAATTGTGTACATTATACCCACTGTTGTAGTAAAAAAATTGTACACCTATTTAATAAGTATTAATAAAAATACTCAGGATAATCTTTGAAAGTTGTTCTAATCTCAGTATACCATGCGCTTCAGTGGGAGATTTCTCACATTGTTTATGATCTCAAGTGTTTCTCAAATACTGTGTACTGAAAGCTGAAATAACCAATCAAATGCTAACTTTTGACACATGATTCCACAGAGTGCACTGAAAAATCATCAGTAGGATGCTTAGTATATCTAGTGGGCTTTTAAACTAAAGACTAAATCCCCGAAATCTGATGATGGAAGTTTTGCACGTAGGAACATTAGTACACTGCTGTATTGTATGAGTAGCAGACTCATATCTGTTTCTTCCAGAACTATCACGTTTTAGGGAAGCTTAAAGCTGGGCCATACTATTATTCACAGAAGGGTGAAAGATTAGAGGGAGGGACGTTTAAAGTACCTAGTCTTCAAGAGTGAAACACTAAATATTTTGATTAGTTAATATACATTGTAATACAAGAAAATGCAATGAATTTATTTATATCGGAATGCAGATAATACTTTATTAACTGATCACAGTTTTAATGTCTGATTTAAAACCATAACTAATTTAGGAAACAAAAAGGGGGGGGGGGGAGAAGATGTTAAGGCTGACCATATATACAGAAAAAAATCTGGATACTGATAATCTGTACATTTTTTTATTAAGTTAACCCCTGCTTTTTTCTTTACACAAATAGTTTATTCAGTGTCTGAAGTTATCAAATTGGCCAATATTTTAAGGTCTTATGCTGGAATGAAAGTTTAGCCCAAGTTTTTGATGCAGTATAAAATCTCAAATGAGATCAGACAGGTTTGCTGTCATATTCCACATGAAGTGCTGAATTTTGGTCAGGTTAGTTTATTGTTGGTGCACAAAATTAAAACAAATGATTATCTTCTCTTCCAGCAAAACTAGTAGTTCTATGCCTCAAAGTTTAACCTGTATTAAATTAAACTGTAATAGGTTGGGAGATCAATATACATTAAGTGCCCATGCTACATATCATTTTCCAACTCTTTAAGCAGCCTTTAACATTATATGATTAAGTGGACATATGTGCCATTTTACACAATTACACCAACTTTTCAACAAAATCCAGGAATTAGTTAATTCTTTAAGTTGCACCGTGAACAGTAGTCCTATATGGTGTGGTATAGTTTTCCATCTGTATTAGCTCCCTTTTGTAAAGCTGGGCAACACATGAAATCAAGACATCAACTGTTTGTCCTTCTCTGAGAAAGTGTTTCAGCTGTCTAGTTCCAGTCACTGAAGGAAGAGGCAGAGGCAAGTTTAAATTATCCCAGAAAACTAAATAAATTGCTTTATTTGGTGTCTTCAAGATGCTTCACCTTCTGTGGGGGATGTAGGTGTTGTGGGAGAGACCATTTCAGGTTTTCGTGAAATTCTATCCAATTCTGCCTGAACATCAGTCAAGACTGGCTTCTGGCCTGTACCAAAAAAAAAAAAAAAAGCGCACAACACTTGGTCATGCTTGAAAATGAAAGGACTTGTTTTCCCACAACTATGTTATTTCTTAAGAACATCCATTAAAAAAAGAGTTAAGTTTTCCTGCTTTAAATACAATACTAAATAAGTTGTTTCATGCAATGTCACATTTACAAACTGCAGATACACTAGAGTAAAGATATAGTAAAACGGTGAACATATTTAGTTTGTAGCAATTTTAGACGTGTGGGTTACCCTACTGTTTGGCTAACAAGCCATTTTTACAATAGTTCTCTCAAAGTCTTGCACTGTATGTGGAAAGCAAATCCTATGAAATCCTAACATAAAATGATACACATTTCATCTCCTAAAATTTCTAGAAGGTATTGACCAATAAAGGTTGGGCTCACATTATCAGTATATATTATTCACACCACATATTAATATGTATTAAGCACACAACAATACACTGATTTATATTTCAAACAGTTATATGGCCAGAATTGGCCTATGTCTTCCTATACACCTATTCACTTATTCTAAGTACCCTTTAACACTTTGCAAAGCTGAAATCAACTTTAGCATTAGAAAATAATGAACTTGACCGATATTGATTTGATCTCTTGAATATATTTCATAATGAACCAAAGTGCTCTCAAGTAACTGACTGTACAATTTACCAACAGAAAAAACAAACTCTCTTCACATTCCCAATCACCTTATCTCCCTCGACATAGGCATGGGGGAAATAGGATTATTTTATCTACGTTTACATGAAAATTCTTATTTCAAGGACCACAGATCCATAATAGGTCTTAGTCGAATGAGCTTAAAAAGCAGACCAGACCTTTTCAGCTATTAAAGATCTGTGAAATTTCCTCCCCAAAAGAAGCCTATGACCAGTCTTTGCATATGAATCAGAATACACCCCCCACATGGATACTGCCCCCGTCTTCAAATACAGGCTGGAGATCCTTTGTGCCTCTATTCACCAGTTCTTCTTGATTGGGTTGATGACTCTGAATTCCCATCCACCCTCCCGAAGTGGGTATCACAAAGTTGTATTGTAATGCATATGGATAAGATGGCAGAATTGCATATGCATACAGTAGAATTGAAGTCAGTGTGGCAATCCTCCTATTGACAGGTTTTGCTAGGCTCTCATTCTGTATTCAGCAATAAAGGTTTCTGCTGCAGCTTTTCTAAAGTAGTCATGAGGCAGCTGCAGTGATTAGATGGAAGATGTTCTGGCATATCTGCTGAGGGCCAGAGTATAAGACCAACAGCTGACAATTTATGCTGTAACCATCACGTACCTCCCACCCCGAAGATTCTGGCTCTGTGTAGTTCTTTAAGATGTATTCCAGTAGAAGCAACACTTTGGGGTCTGTACTATTATCAGACAAGTATGATAGTTAGAGGTAGGATCAGCATGTCTCTGTCGCTCTGTAACTTAAGAGCCAATAACTTAAGACGGAGGAAAAATTTCTGTAACTCTATGATGTGCTCACCTTAACGAGGACAAAAGTATCACTCCATGGAAGAGAAAGCATCCCTAGGGAAGCTGGCTACACCAGATAATTCCTGATCAATATGGCCCCAGACTGAAGTCAGGAAGACCATGATGTCATGTAGATTTGCACTACAATACTTCGTAGTGAGGGTTGTGTGATCTAGGTAGCCAATGTTCAGTGATCACTGAGGGATTTAAACAACTAGGATTCCCAAACTATGCAGAAGCTATTGATGAAATCTCTGTGCCCATTCTGAATTTTCTCCCTATATTCTCTGAAATCAGCCCAGGAAAGAGCATTTTCAGTTGTGATGCAGGCCTTAATGGATCTTCGAGGCAGGTTCACATGGTGGCCAGGCAAAGTACATGAAGCTCAGAGTTTTTGAAAATCCTAGCATTCTGAGAACGGGAAGAGTAGGACTATTACAGTGGTACCTAGAAGTTCCAACCAGGTGGACCTCCATTGTGTTAAGTGCTGTACAAACATAAAAAGAGCCCATGCTCCAAAAAGCTTAGAATCTTAAAGGACAACAGGTGTGTGAAAAGAATGAAAATGCAGTAGTAAGAGCCTGTTTAACACCACTGGGAGCACTTGTGTGTGCATGCTAGGTGTGTTACAGGCATGCTCAGGGCCGCCCAGAGGATTCAGGGGGCCTGGGGCAAAGCAATTTTGGGAGCCCCTTCCATAAAAAAAGTTGCAATATTATAGAATACTATATTCTTGTGGGGGCCTCTGCGGGCCCAGGGCCTGGGGCAAATTGCCCCATTTGTGCCCCCCTCTGGGCAGCCCTGGGCATGCTAAGTGGGGATGAATATAGCTAGCATGCTTCCTTTATTTTCTAACAACACAGGCTCATGCAGCCATTACCCAGAAGGGCCTTTTTGCTCTCTTCACCTTCCCTTTATGATTAATCATACCTGACTTTTTTGCTGATGGTGGTAAATTGCTGCCACCACCTCCACTGCCCCCTCCTCCAGGGCTGCCACCGCCAACGCCAGGACCGCCTGGGGAACCGGTTTTTTTACTCAGCAAACTGTTGAAGAAGTTAGCTAGGACACCTTCGCTTGTGGCTCCAGCTACATCAAAAAAGTAGAAAGGTATTTCATATATGAAAAACAACATTTTCCAAATAAATGCTGACTACACAGTTGTTTGCAGTGTTGTAGTACTGGGTTTATCCCAGGATATGAGAAAGACAAAGGTGGGTGAGATAATATCTTTTATTGAACCAACTTCTGTTGGTGGAAGGTACAAGGTTTCAAGCTTCACTGAGCTCTTCTTCAGGTTTGGAGAAGGAAACCAAAAGCATTCAAGCTAAACACGAGAGGAGATAGATTGCTTGCAGCCTGTCTCAAATATCTATAAGACAATGGACAAAGTCCAGAAATCCATCCCAAACACATTGACAATCTCATTTTTATCCTCACCCATCATAACTTTATATTCAACAACACTTTGTCCAAACCATGTAAACAGCCATGCGTACTAAAATGCCTCCCCAGTATTCCAACCTCCTCATGGACCACCTCGAGGAAAATTTCTGTAAAAAAATCATCATAAAACAATATACAATGATATTTTCATCCTCTGGACAGATGACCAAAAAATTCCCTCAAAGATTTCCACCATTACTTCAGCAACCATCACCCATCCATCAAACTCTCTCTAGGACATCCCCACACCAGCGTCAACTTCCTGGACACCACAATCAGCTTCAACAATGGATTCCTACAGACAACTATATACAACATATACACAGACCACCACATTTGCCCATGCAAATCCAGCAACCAGCTTAGACACACCCAGAAATCTGGTATCTACAGCCAGGCACTTAGATACCAAACAATATGCTCTGAAGAGAAGATCTAGGATTCACATTTTAATGCACTTACCTTCACCACACAAGGATACGCCACTAGAGAAAAGTAGTTTGCATCATGGAACGGGCCACACAAATACCCCAGGAGAACCTGCTTCAATGCAGGAAAACAAGCCCACTGACTGAATACCCCTAATTGTCACTTATCCCACAATAGAACCCATGCCCTGTGGGATATCATACAGCAATTAAAAGCTATACTTGATGGGGACCACAGTCTGAAAGAAATATTTCCCAACCCTCACTTCTGGCCTTCAGATAACTCCCCAACCTCGCTAAGCTCACCAGAAGCAAGACAAGGACACCAACTGAAAGCAGCAGCAGAGACTGCTAAAACACCAGATGCAAAACCTGCAGCCATATCTCCACTACTACAATGATCAATATTCCCTTCAACACCAGACCTTTCAAGATCCACCGCTTCTACACATGCCTGTCAACATACTGGAGCATTTGATGCCCTTGATAAGGTACACCACAACTACATGGGTGAAACCAGACAACCGCTACGCTTTCAAATGAATTCACACAGAAAAGTAATAAGACAAAAAACACTCTACTACCCATGAGCAAACACTTTTCATGAAATGATCTCCCCATATCCGAGTTCTCATTTCTTGTCCTCAAAGGAACCTGCACAACACCTTCAAAAGATGGGCCTGGGAACTTAAATTCATTAATCTCCTGGACACTAAAAACCAAGGACTTAGAGACACTGGTTTTATGGCCCACTACAATAGTTGTAACACATCCTGCTGCCTACTAACCCTCCATTGTCCTACAACTTCAGCGGTGTTAATGGCCCAAGTCAACTTTGGTGACCCCTTTATGCTTCACCTGTCCCACCTTATATTTAGCTTGAACACTCTGGTTTCCTTCTCCAGACCTAAAGAAGAGCTCTCTGAGGCCTGGTCTACACTAGACATGATAAATCGATCCCCGATAGATCGATCACTACCCGCCGATCCGGCGGGTAGTGTAGACGTACCCTTAGGCTCAAAAGCTTGTCCCTTCCAGCAACAGAAGTTGGCCCAACAAAAGATATTACCTCACCCACCTTGTCTCTTACACATATTAGGTCAGTATAAACAAATACAAAAGTATTTCAAGTAAGCAGTCAAGAATAGCTCATTTATTCCCACATTTCCCCTGCACAAGAAATATACCTTTCATATTAGGATCAATTTTTTTTGAGCCAGTAGGGATGGGTGTGACACTGGCCACGTTGGATGTTACTGATCTGTTTGGCGTCCTAGGGGAGCCTCCAGGAACTCTTGGCGAGGCATCCTACACAAAAGTAGAAGATTGAATATTCAAACTATTTTGTGTACTCAACTTCCAGAAATAAACTATGTAATCTATTAATCTATACAAGCAGAACTATTCAATTACATTTTGCTATTTTTTCCACTTTTTTAAAAAAAGGTACATTTAATACTGATCATGTAATTCAATGGAATACTTGTTGCAAAAAATTAATCCGTTTTAAATGAGAAATCATGAAATGCTGTGAGATACACATTTTTACAGGAGTATGTATCATGCATTAGCAAAGCACTTAAAAGTTAACAGGAAAAAAACCAATAGTATTGCAACTAAGAACTGCAGTCCAACAACTGGAGGCACTGCAGAGGGGGGGGTATTTCACCCTGACGAGAGAGTACTAAAGCTCTGGTTGTTTGGGAAACTGCATTCACTAGTTCATGGAGAAGCTACACTAAGCTCTTCTTAGTATGAAGGCAAGTTTTGGCAAATATGGTGGAAAGAAGAATTTTTATTAAAAGCAAACTGCGTGGAAAACTTTTATTACTTTCATTGCCTCACAAAAGCAACTTAATAGGTCATATTACTGAGTAGTTGCTTGTCACTTGAAAAAAGGTTAGAGGAGTGGTCTTATAATTTTTTCTAAATTTGAATTTAAACAAGTAACAAGAGTTACATTGCTGAGCATTTTATATACTAGTTCCAGAAATTCATCTAAAATGTAGGTATACACATGTATCTACAAGTGTTCACACTTGTGAGTTCAATTTAATTCTGGGCTTAAGTACTTTTACAGCAATAAGAAAACTCTAGAAAGGCATTAAGAAAAAGCTTGTAGATCAGAAGTGTTCTTAGAAGTCAGCAATCTTCTCACCCAAACATGCTATTGTATTAATCAAAACCAAAGAATGCGCAATTTTCAGTTTTAGTATTTAAAATCTTTGTTACTAACCACTGGCCTTCCGGCTGCAGTAGGTGGCTGTTTCGCTAATAGAGACTGGAAAACAAAATATTTTAGACATTACTATTTGCATTTACTGTAACAAGCTCAAAAATAAATTTAATTGAACACCACATGTTTAAATGAAATTAATTGTCTAACATACAAATGCAAAGTAACTACCTGCTGCTTCATAAGAAACACTTGATCATCTTCTGCTACTATTTCTTTTTCATGCACAAACTGCAATATAAAAAAAACATTTCAATATGGTTGTGACTGATGTTTAAAAACTAGAAGTTGTCTTTTTCTATTTACAGATTAATATGAAGAGGCACAAAAAATGCATGAAATGGACTCAAGACAACATGGTCTTCAACCTAAAGCTGTGCTGGTGCTTTACACATTTTCTAATTGTTAACACGATGCGAGCGACCATAAGGTAACTATCTTCACATGCTGCTAGCTGAATGTCTTTACCTCAGCATTTACTTTTAAAGCAAGAGACATTGTTTAAGTGTTTTATTTCATTAACATTTTAATTACAACATAGTTTAGACATGCTCTATGGAAGGCATTGTTACATACTTAGCACAAAAGTGTTCGGTTTACAGGGCACGATCATCAAGCGATGTAGTTCTCAGACTGTTCAAAGATCTTGAAAATTTAATTTAGCCTGAAGAACCTCACAGTATGTCTGGGGACTATCTAGGTACAGATATACCACCACACTTTACCTTCCTCACCTTCCGAGAGCCTCAGAAACAACAAATTTATCCTCACAACCACCTTGTGATCTAGGAAAATATCTGTTTTACAGAGGGAAAACAAAACAGATGTGACCTCAAGATCACATGACATAGATAGTAGAGCTGGAAACTGAACCCAGAAATCCTGAGTCCCAGTTCTATGCCTCAATCACAAGATCACCCTTCCTCACAACAAATCCTCCGGCAGGCAAAAGGTGCCTTAAAGCAAATAAAATTTTTACTGAGAATCAGGCCTGAAGTCTATATACATGTAGAAACAGGTGAATTATTTTTTTGAGCACCTGGTATATTACACTACTACTACATCTTGGCTTCTCCAGGATGGTGCAGATTATAGTGTCACTCTTCCCATTAAGTATTTGTAAGAGGCTCATGCAGTGGGAAGTCGCAGCATAATCCTAAAATATCAGCTTCATTAGGTGAGAGGTAGAAGTACTGGTCTTCAGTTCCCCTCTCCCCTTATTTGTCCTTTGCTTATGGCATCTCCTTGAACAATTGAGACAGAAGTATTTATAAAATGTACTAAGCACAGAAAGTTTGCTGTATATGTTGCACATCCAATATAGATTTATCTTCTTGTTTAATTCCTTAATTTGTCTACTTTTGGTGTTAAATACTGTTTACAACCATGTGTTTCTACTACAGAATATAGGAAATAGGGAAAAGTTAAGATTTTTTTTAATTCATAAGACATTTGTAAAGGCATTTTAAATACTCAGGTTTGCTGAGAGTTAGTACATCCTGAATTTAACTCATAAATCAATGCAATTTGGCTTTCCAAAAGAGCAGAAGTTACATGTAAGCATAGGCATCTTTAAAATGTTGTAGCTGCAGTGACAGAGGAAGACACTTTTAAATACAATGCTCCCATCTGAAGTCTGAATGGAAGCTCACAGTCAAAGATGTATCCAGTAATCTCTGAAGCCTTTCCAATTTTAATTTGATAAAATATTAAATTAAAACTGATTTCACATTCCTAATTGGATTTTCCTATTAGAAATTAGAAGCTAAGTCTGAAAGAAGTCAAGTTGCCACAGTTTTGCTGTTAAATGTAGTAGCTGGGCTTCTAGCTGCATTTATAGCTACAGCTCATAAAAACTGAACAAAAAGAAATTTAAAGAGGAGTGAGGGAAAAGGTTAATAAACTTCACAAATTTTATCAACCTCTTAAATAGTGGGTGCAGGCATACCACATACGTATTTGAGATTATTTGAGGCTGTGATTTCTTAACACAGTTTCATAAACACTGACACAATGGCAAAAAGGCACAAGAGGTGCCTACCTAAATTAGATGTTTTAACGTTTCATTTTATTACATTGTATGTGGACCGTTCAATTTGCCTGTTTTTGAAAAAAAATTCTGAGTTAGTAAACTATTTTGGGGGCATATTATAATGAAAATGTTGACCTATAATGTTTGGTCCCATTTGGAAACTAAAGATGTACCCGTATATCTTTTTTTCCCGCTGGAGATGGGACACTGAATGGGGAGGGTTCTGGATTACTACAGTGAATTCTTTCTCAGGTGTCTGCATGGTGGGGCTCGCCAACCAGCTTAGGGTCTAACTGAAGGAATTTTCCCCCAGGTCAGATTGACAGAGACCTGAGAGCTGGGGACGGTTCGCCTTCCTCTGCAACATGGGGCATGGGACACGGGACACGGGACACTTGCTGGTTTAAAGTAGAGTAAAGGGTTGATTCTCTGAAACTTTAAGTCTTTAAACCGTGATTTGAGGACTCCAGTAACTCAGCCAGATGTTAGGAGTCTATTACAGGAGTGGGCGGGTGAGGTTCTGTGGCCTGCAGTGTACAGGAGGTCAGACATGATGATCACAATGGTCCCTTCTGGCCTTAAAGTATGAATCTGAATCTAAGCATAAGAGATTTATGTTTCTTTGAGTATGGCAGCAATCCTAATGGTTTAACAGCTATCGTTTGCCAAAGCAAAGCATCAAACTCCAGTGAAGATCTACAAAGGAAATGTAATGGAGGGATGTTAACAGGCCATTTTACTTTGAATGATCCCTAGAAATGTGTTAACTACTTATGCTAAAAAAAACGGTTACTCACCTTCTCGTAACTGTTGTTCTTCGAGATGTGTTGTTCATGTCCATTCTAATCAGGTGTGTGCGCGTGCATGGCAGCCAGAAGATTTTCTCCTTAGCAGTATCCGTTGGGTCGATCTGGGCACCCCCTGGAGTGGCGCCATCATGGTGCTCAGTATAGGGCCCTACCGACCTGCCACCCCCTCAGTTCCTACTTGCTGGCTACTCCGACAGAGGGGTAGGTGGGTTGGTATTGGAATGGACATTAACACATACCTCGAAAAACAACAGTTACGAGAAGATGAATAACCTTTTCTTCTTCTTCGAGTGCCTGTTCATGTCAATTCCAATCAGGTGACTCCCAAGCCTAAATTCAGGAGGCAGGGTCAGAGCTGTCCACTGACTGGAGCACTGCTCTACCGAAGGCCACATCATCTCTAGCCTGCTGAGTAATTGCATAATGTGCGGTGAAAGTACGTATGAAGAACCACGTTGCCGCTCTACGTATTTCCTGGGTCGGGACTTGTGCCAGGAACGCTGCTGAAGAAGCCTGCGCCCTAGTGCAGTGTGCTGTGGGCAGAGGGGCAGGCACCTCTGCCAGGTTATAGTATTCACGGATGCATGACGTGATCCACGAAGAAATTTGCTGGGAGGAGTTTGGAAGACCCTTCATCCTGTCTGCCACGGCCACAAACAGTTGAATGGACTTCCTAAATTGTTTTGTTCTTTCAATGTAAAAGGCTAGCGCTCTGCAGACATCTTAGGAGCGAAGCCTCTGCTCTCTGCCTCTTGAGTATGGCTTAGGATGGAACACTGGGAGGAAGATGTCCTGGTTGATGTGAAACTGGGAAACAACCTTCGGGAGGAAAGCTGGATGTGGCCTGAGCTGAACCTTGTCCTTATAGCACATGGTGTAAGGAGCTCTGATGTTAGGGCCTTGAGCTCAGACACCCTCTGGGTTGAGGTTATCACTACCAGAAACACCACCTTGTATGACAAGTAGAGCAGGGAACACATTGCCAGCGGTTCAAAGGGTGGACCCATCAATTTGGAAAGCACCAGATGGAGGTCCCAGGTCAGGGTCGGTTGCTGGACGTGCATATATAGCCTGCCGAGACCTTTCAGGAAACGGATGACCACAGGGTTGGCAAACACTGACCGGCCCTCTGAACCTGAATGGAAGGCAAAGATGGCGGCCAAATGAACTCTTACCAACAACATGGACAGTCCCTGCAGCTTGAGATGGAGAAGGTAGTCCAGTATGAGTGGTATAGAGGCAAGCGTCGGGGATGAGTGATGCTGCACCAACCAGAATGAGAATCTCTTCCACTTGGCAAAAGTAGGTAGCCCTGGTGGAGGGTTTCCTACTGTCAAGGAGGACTTGTTTAACCGGGTCCAAGCAGGAAAGCTCCATGGGGTTCAGCCATGGCGCTTCCACGCCATGAGGTGCAACAACTCGAGGTTCGGGTGCTAGAGACAGCCGTGATCCTGAGTGATTAAGTCCGTGAGGAGCGGCAAGGTAACTGGGGCTTCGAAGGACATTTCCAGGAGAGATGTGTATCAGTGTTGGTGGGCCCAGGCTAGAGTTAATATCACTGAAGTCTCTTCCCTCCGTATCTTGAGGAGCACCTTGTGAACAAGACGGCTGGTTGGGAACGTGTAGAGAAGATGGCCTCTCCATGGGAGGAGGAAAGTGTCCGCGATGCCGCCCAGTCTGTGATTCAGGAAAGAGCAAAATTATTGGCACTTCTTGTTGCGTTGCCTGGCGAACAGATCCATCTGGGGAAAGCCCCACCGTTAGAAGATGGAGTTTGTGACATCCAGGCAGAGGGACCACTCGTAGCTGTGAAAAGACTTGCCTGCTGAGACGGTCCTCCAACTCGTTCTGTACTCCTGGGAGATGCTTGCAGGTGTATCAAATGAGCTAAAAAAAGTCCCACACTGTGAGGGCTTCCTGGCACAGGGGAGAGGAGCGTGCACCCCCATTTGTTGATATAGAACATCACCGTGGTGTTGTCTGTCATGACTGATACACATCTTCCTGTCAAGTGGGCTCGAAAGTCTGGCATGCCAGATGCACTGCTCTTTGACATTGATGCGGAGAGCAAGTTCCGCCTGAGACCAGAGGCCTTGTGTCCTGAGGTCTCCCAGTTGTGCTCCCCAGCCCAAGGGCTGATGCATCCATCACTAGCGAGAGGGACGACTGAGGACTGGTGAAGGGGACCCTTGCACACACTACGTGTGGGTTGAGCCACCACTGGAGAGAGTCGAGGACCGGGCGAGGCAGAGTCACGACCCTATCCAAACTGTCCCAAGCCGGCCAATACACCGAGGCTAGCCATGATTGGAGAGGCCGGAGTCTGAGCCTGGCGTGTTGCACCACATAGGAAGAAGAAGGGATTGGGATGGTGGTGTGAGGAAGCAATGGAGCTACCCCCGATCCTGCTGATGCCAACCATGCTGGAGGCAGTATGAAAGTGGCTGAGGCCACCAATGCCGCCCTGGAACATGACCCTTGGCTCCGCCCTTGGCCTTGGTGAAAGGCCCAGGGAGTCCAAAAGGGCCACTGTGCTGGGGGCTGCCACTGCGCAGGCCACGGTGCCGGGTAAGGGTGCCGGTCTCGTGATGACCTGGACTGTCTACTTGTGCTCCTATGAGATTGATAGGAGTCTGACTCAGAGGTCTCAGAAAAGGAGGACCACGGAGGAGCAGTACTTCGAGGCGCCCAGAGTCTGCGCCGAGGGCTTGGGGATCGACGAGGCTACTGACCCTGTTCTGGCGCCAGGGAGCAATGCACCGGGGATGGAGACCACTGGGCTATCATTACAGGCTTTCCCCTTGATGGTCCTGGGGGAGCGACCGGTGCCGGCAACCTCTCCCATCTAGGTGGGGAGAACGGTGCCATGAGCTGGAGCAGGTCCCGTGCTGCCTCAAACGCCTCCGGGGTCGATGGGAGGTGAAGTTGTCGGCTCGGCCTTGGCAAGCAAGAAGTGTCCGGACTCAACCGCCCTTCCATGGGGGCAGGAGTCAACACAACCATCTCTGGCAGCGAGGCCAAAGTAGTGTGGCCTGGGGCACTGCGTACTGATGAGGAGGTACTTGGCACCGGGTACACCAACCCGGGGTCGGACTGGGGCCAGAGTGCTGCTTCCATTAGTATGATCTTCAGGTGCTGATCTCCATCTTTCAGTGTCCTGGGGCAAAACCCCCTGCAGATCTTACAGCGATCCTTTTGATGGCTCTCCCCCAAACACTTCAAACACGAAGTGTGAGGATCACTTCTGAGCATACACTTGCTGCAGACCGCACAGGCTTTGAAGCCAGGAGACCGAGGCATGTCCTAGTGCCGGGATAGTGCTGGAGGGGAAGCCCCTCCAAAGGAAACTTAAGTAAAGTACCTACTAACTACTTAACACTAACTACAGAACTAATGAAAACTATATGCAGACTGCCAAATGCGCTGGTCATGACAAGAGCAAGTGAAAGTTCCAGCTAATTGTCACTGGCGGTAAGAAGGAACTGAGGGGGTGGTGGGTCGGTAGGGTCCTATATTGAGCGCCATGATGGCGCCACTCCAGGGGGCGCCCAGACTGACCTGACAGATACTGCTAGGGGAAAAATCTTCTGGCTACCGCACGCACGGACGCACATTTGATTGGAATTGATATGAACAAGCACTGAAAGAAGAACAATCTATTACATCTTGTATTTAGCTGTGACACTCTTGGTATGTCTACACTGCAACTAGACACTTGCAGCTGGCCCGGGCTCAGGCTGTGGGGCTGTTTACCTGCAGTGCAGACTTTCCTGCTCAGGCTGCAGCCCAAGCTCTGGGATCCTCCTATCTTGCAGGATCCTAGAGCCCAGAGGTCTCCACAGCCCAAGCCCTGAGAGCCAGAGTCAGCTGGCATGCGCCAGCCAGGGGTTTTTAATTGCAATGTAGACATTTCTTCAGAGTAAGGAATGAAGAGGTCTGAATAAGTTCAAAAGCTTGTCTCTCTCACCAACAGGAGTTGGTCCAATAAAAGATATTACCTCACCCATTGTCTCACTAACTGAGAAACAACTAAATCAAGAAGTTTTCTATTTACATCTTCAGTGTTTCTATAATGTGGATCTTAAATCAATGAGCCAGGGATGCGATAGCATTTGGAGCAGACTGCAGTTACAGATTATGCTTTTGGGGAGAAGGGAAGACACCAGCTACTCTGACTCATTACTGAGTTTATAATTTGAGATTAGGAGGTCAGTAACTGACACCTAGGGCACCGCAGCCTGATTTAGTTTGGTTCCAGACTCCTCAATGGCTAAATGATTTTGCCCCCTGTATCTTTTTCTATTGGTGAAGAGAACAGAAGGGTTTTTTATAGCTATTTTACCAGGTAATCCTAGACATTTTAAGAGGCTTTCTTGTAAGAATGAAAATGTAGGGGGGGGCTTTAGGTTGTGTTTCTGAATTTTCATCAAGTTTTCCTTTCTTCTGAAGAAAGTTCTATAGAGAATAATGGCAACAGGGAGAAGAGGGGTGGAAAAAGATCTACAAATGTATTTCTTTGTTGGATGAAATAAATAAACCCTTTAAGTAGTGGAGAAGAAACACTGATGATTGAGGAGAGCAAACAGCAGGCCTGTATTCTCTTTTTAGAGAGCTAGAAATAAGAAATCTGCATACACAAGGCTCAGTTTATCTTAACTATGTCAGAACCTAGGACATAGATCCTATCTGGAAGGCTGTTCCTTCATTTTCACCACATCCACTACCCAGAGGATTGTCTATAGATCCAGTTCAAGTCACCTCCATGAAGGTAGAGGCATAAGAATACAACCTATCATGAACAGTTTGAGTTAGATGTTTATGCCTCTTCCAAAGCTGCTGTTGGAACCAGCACCTGCTCAGATTGAGCAAAATAAGCCAGATATTGAGGGGAGTAGTGTGCTATATATAGCAACACCCATCTGTTTCTTCCTCTCCATGTTGGACAGCAACTAACAACAACAACATAAACAGTAAGTAATGAGAGCTAGTTTCTGGTGGCTTTCAAGAAGAAGCAAAAAGCAAACTGGAGAACTCACATAAGGAAGGTAACCAGAAAATAAAACAAAAGTCTTGTGGTTAATAGGCTTGGGGTAGCCAACCAAGGGAAGGGAGAAATGCTCTAAAGTATGGAATCCAAGTTGCAATGTGTGTTATATTCCTACAGGTTAACAAAATAGGTTTTCTTTGAAACATACTGAAATCAAAATTACCTTTCTGACAGGTGGTTTTGTTATGATATCTTCAAAACTGTCATCTGCTTTTAGTGTCTGAAAGTTTTCATGTAATATTCCTATCTTCTTGTCATTATCCCATCCTGCAGGACTTAAGGTAAACAAATACAGACATTGATCTTAAAATTTAAATACTCACTTGGTTGTTCCCTAATACCCAATATCAACCTGTGGATAAAGATTACCATTGTTGAAAGCCAAAACAACAGTTTTAATAACTCCCTTCCTCTACATCAGCTAGTCAGTGATTAGCAGTGTCAGCTGTATGAAGTATTTTTATTTTGCTCAGTGTAACATATTGGAGAAGTGATTTTCTCCTGGTGGAACATTCCACTTAAAAAATTGGCTTGATACTTCCTCTCTCTCAAAACAACAGTGACTGCTCACCAATAGTCTTAACCCATTAACTAACAATCCAGAAAAACCCAAACCTGTTCTTACGGTGAATTTGTAACACTTAACACAGAAATTTAGTAAATGTTAATGTTGAAACAAAATGGAAATAGCTTTATAGAACCACTACTACTTATACACACTATACTGTGTAGATACAAATGTATACATGCATGAATATTTAATAATAAAGAAACTTACATAAATACTGCATCTTTTTCCACAACAGCAGCAGATACATTGAAAGGAAATCCATACAATTTCTGGACAATATATCTATACACTAAATCGATATTTTTGTTTTCCTTTACTGAAGTGTAAATAAGTGCTGCACCATCTGAACACATTTGTTAAAAGAAAAATCAGGAGTTTTATTAGCGCAAGCTAACAATTAAGTTTACAACTAATCTTTTTAGAACACTGCTCCCTGTTTCCAAAAGCGAACTTTGTAACTGCTGGATCTATTCAAAGAAAATTTCTATTTGAAACTAACCTTAATTGTATAAACTCATTTAATGACCGAAAAAGCCAGGCAAAATAAATACCTCTACTCAGTGAGTCAGTTGTATGTTGTAAGCTTTTATAGCAACAACAGGCTCTTCCCACTCCCCAAAGAAAAGCCCACAGTGCTAACACAACATTAATGGTAAACTATCAAAGTTGGTCATCTCAAAAGTACTAAACGAACCTGCAGTTATTGCCAAAGACCTCTTAAATCCTCCTATAATTTCTGTTTAAAGTAAAGGAGCAGAGTTGTACCATATAAAATGAAGGTATATGTTTCCCTACAAGGGGTGAGTATAATGCCAACACAGATGTGCATAGTTAGTTTCAGGCACATCAACTATCTGCCAACACCAATATGACCCTAAGATGGTATTGCTCTTTCAGAGTCTTTAAAGTTTTTAATTATGACATTTCTCTAAATATCAGTCTTTAAATTATGCAACAAATATTAAGAAAAATGTTTAACACTTACAGTGCTTTGTCTTTTCGAAGTGCTCTACAGCACCATGAAATATTATTGGAAGTATGTGGGACTCTTTAAGAGGGTCTGGCAAACTTAAAACAATTGAAACTTGGATATTAGAAACTGAATGTCTCCAAAAAAGGTAAAGGGTACATCTCAGTATGTGTAGTTCAACTTATAACTTTCCTTTTTCATAATGACTGGGAAGATATCCAGTGGGATTTCTAATACCTATTAGATAGATTTATATCCTATATTTAAAAAACCTCAAGTTGTACATATAGGAGCTAATTTAAGTAACAGTATACTATCACTTAATATCTTCCCTCCCACCTTTTTGGTTATACCCATTTGCATTGTACTGGGTGTCAATTCTGCAATTTGGTCTGCTGGCATAGATCCCAACTGGAGGATGGGGGTCTTAAATTATAAAACAGTTTGGGGCAGGCATTGTGCCAATCCTGACTGGTGCCTCAAGTTCTTGAACTATAGTTTATCCACAAATGCTATCTTCTCTATGGTCTTGTCTACACTCCCTTTCTTAACATCGCCCTTCACTGCAGCTCCAATGCTGGTAAAATAATGTGGACAAGCTGCTGGAATTTTAAATGTCCTCTGAACCTGCTCTTTGCAAGGTTAGATGACTACGGGTAAAATGGTGTATAGTACAATTGAACTTCAGAGTTACGAACACCTCGGGAATGGAGGCTGTTCGTAACTCTGAAAAAAACAGTATGGTTGTTTTTTCAAAAGTTTACAACTGAACATTGACTTAATACAGCTTTGAAACTTTACTATGAATAAGAAAAATACTGCTTTCCCTTAATTTTTTTAGTTTACATTTAACACAGTACTGTATTTACATTTTTTGAGGGGGAGGGGGTCTCTGCTGCTGCCTGATAGCATACTTCTTGTTCCAAAGGAGGTGTGTGGTTGACTGGTCAGTTTGTAACTCTGAGGTTCTACTGTAATGTTCCCATTTGTGTTAGAACAATTTTGGGAACTTAAGAAAAACGCTGATAGTCAGCTTGAGCATGAGCTCTATATCCACATGCCTCTAAGGTAGGCAAAGCCAGCTTATACCTCCACGTACAGTTATGCATTTTTCCTACATCTTTAATATTTAAAAAGTCTTGGAGAACTATTCAGTATTGCAAAAGACTGGTCCAATGGTCAGGCCAAAATGATTACATGCCTTATAATCAAATGTACTTGAAGTATACTCAAATGTAAATTGAAGTGAGAATTATCTTGCTGTTGGTAGGCTATTTCAGGGAAAATCTTAAACTCAGTTTTAGGGCAACTATTCAGCATTTTATTATGAAAAGGTTGGTGAAGGAAAATCTAGGAAACCATGGACAAGAAGGTATGCTGGACGTCTCTTCCCGATACCCCCGTTAAAAAAAAAACAAAACCCACACACACAAAAATCCACAACACTTGACAGTATAAAGAAGGTTAAACCTGACATGGCCCAGCGTAACAGAATCTTCCCTAGGGACCTCGGTTCAGTTAAGCCAGTCACTCAGTGGTGGACTCAGGCTAGTTCCTAGAATAGTTGTGTTCAAGTCACACAAGTTTGTCACATCTTATAAGGATTACAGATATGTCATTATTACACATTTCAAACTTGAAAGGATACATTGTAAACAAAACCGTCGGATATGTGACTGAATGAAGTCAAAGTGTTCATCTCTGTAGTCATGTTCTTTTTCCAGGACACTAATGGCATCACACTGTCAAGTTAAAAAACAGACAAACAAGCAATATTGCACGTTCAGCATCTTTTAAAAATAGCAACGTTGTTATTCCTCTAGTTAGCAGATGGGAAAAGAAAAAAATCAAGACATTTAACGACCTAAATGGAACAAATTAAGGAACACATTTTTGAACCTACAGCTGACACAGGCAGTATTATAACCAGCACTAAAGGCAGGGAGTTACAACTGGCTATGGAATGGTAAGAATTGCAAGTTTTTCAGATGCAGTGAAAGACTCACTAGAGCCCTGTACAGATACAAAAACGTGTATCCACATCTGCAGGGCTCTACACCAGGGCCAGGCTACAGCTCCAAGAGCCATTCCCTCCCCCGGGTTGGAGCTGGGTTGGGGAGAGCCGCAAGGGCAGCTGTGGGGAGGCCGCACAGAGTCGCGGACCCTCTACCTGCCCTTGGCCAGGCAGGGACACAGCCAGGGGCTGCTCTCAGGCTCTGCCCTCCCCCTCTCTGCAGGCAGGTGGAGGGTTCGCTGTGGCTCCCCAGCTGGGCTCCACACTGGCCTGGCTGGGGTGGGGATGACCTGTGGAGCTGCTTGGGCTCCCCGCCCAGGGCAGCTGGAGTGTCTGCCGTGGCTCCCCACAGCTGCCCGCCCAGCTCTTACCATGGCCGGGCTGCGACTACGAGAGCCACCCACCCTGGCCGGAGCTAGGTCGGGGAAAGCCGTGCTAGCAGCTGTGGGGAGCCTGGGTCCCCCCACCTGCCCTAGGCAGGGGGCCCAATCAGCCCCCAGCTTGTGTCCCTGCCCCTCCTCCCCCCCCCCCCCCCCCCCAGGCTCCAAGCCCAGGGCAGGTGGAGGGTCTGCGACATGGTTCCTCACAGCTGCGTGCCCAGCTCTTACCGTCAGAGCCCTGTGCAGATACAAAATTTGTATCTGCGTCTGCACTATTCACAGAAACGGTCCACAGATATAAAGCAGATAGCCCCGGATTTGCAGGGCTCTAAGAATCAGACAGCGGAGGACTGCACCTATGTTGAAATCAAAACATGGTACTCCCTGCAGTGGGTTTAACTATTGTGGTATCAGGGCCATCGAAATACCTAGACATACAAAAATCCTATCTAGCTCTGCAACAACAAAAACCACACCACAAGAAACAAACAGGGTTTTGACTAAAAAGTGAAAGCATTGGCCAACTGGTGAAGTGACAGTAATAGTATGACAACAAGCTTATTCCCTCATTCCCTGAGCTAGGACACATTGAAAATACAGCTTGCTTATGTCCATGGCCATTGAAGGGCCAAAAGGAAACTGATCCCAAGAGAACCATACCCAAATCTACCTTGCTAAGAACGTGGGTTACCCAACTACTTATGAAAGTTAGGGAGAAGAGATTATCAGAAGAATCCTAAAAACTGGGAAATATAATGCAAACACACCTAAAATGCTAACCAAAGAACTCAACTCAATTTTTTTGCAATCCTTTCCATTTATAAGGAGGAGGTCAGAGTACATTAAAATATGTAAGTGGCTTCATTTTCATGTGCCAAGTCAATTTTAAAAAATTCAGCAAGATAGGAAAATCCTACCCAAAAGATGGAATTGTATTTGTGTAATTTGTTTTAAAGAAACCCTGATCAGGCTGTAGATGTGCTGATGGTGGCATTTTCTGTAGCCATGTCAGATTTATTTTGGAAAGCCTAGACACATCACAGAGCTGCTTCTGTTAGCAGAAGTGAGCTAATCAGTAATTAAATAAGAATTAAACTTCTGGTCTGCACACGCATTTGCGCGCGCGCACACACACACACACAGGTGAAAAACTGCTTGATTCATGCTCATGGTGCAGCTGTTAGTCTCAGGGGATAATAATTTTGATATAGCTCAGAATTTGTTTTTTGTTTTTTATTTGCAAAGTTTGGTTCTTCTGCTCTGTTCTACTATGCTCATTTTGCTTGATTAAATCAATCTTCAAAAGATTCACTAGAATTAGGATGATAAAGATGTTAACAAGGTATTTTTTTAATTTATAAATTGATGACCTGCCTGTGATCAAGTACTGTCGGCTGCTTTTTGTTATATCTTCCACATCTAACCTGAGGACATAAAAATAAACCAATTCCTAAAACTTTGGGAAAAATCTAAAATTTGGAACTTCCTGACTTTAGAATGCTTGATTTGCAATCCTATGCTAAGTAGCCTCAGAACATTTACATGATTTTACTCTTATTTCAACTTTCTAGATAGTAAATTGACTCTCCCCCAGAAGCGCCATTATGTTTTGAACGTATCTGAAGTAAAAGAATACAAACAATAGCACCTCATGTCTAGATATCTTTGTTTACTAGCATCAACATTCAGAAAAGTGTTAGTGCATTTCAAGGGAGAAAAATGCCTATGCTCCACAAAAAGTGGCTTTTAAAAAATTCTTATCAGGGAAAAACCAAAGTATTTATAATTGAGTGCTTTCTTCAGTTTAGAAGAGCCAAATATTGCCAGTCACCCATAACCAGAAGCACACTTTTAAAGTAAAATATGCAAAAACAATTCTAAAATTTGAAACAAACCTTTGTACAAACTACAACTACTGGAATGCCTAAGTTACATGTTAGCGTATCTGCACCCAACGGCAAAATCACACTGTCATCTTTGTCTTCCTGCATTGATGTATTTCTTCTTTGTGGAGAAGCTGGAAAATCCTCTCCTGGTTCTATATATTCCTGGAAATCTCTTACCACTGAAATGAAAGAAAAATATTAATCTATAATGGCAGCCACTTATTATTTCAACAATAATTATTCCCATTGACAAAATCCACTTACTGTACACTACAGAGTAAGTGTTTGTTCATGTTTAAAAAGCTCAAAAAAGCGCATGAAATGCTATCACTAATGTTTGGCCTGTACAGTGTAGAAGAATACTAGTAAGTCTAGTATCTGATACATCCATGACTGGAAAGAAGTGTACAGCAAGACATTAAGTTTACTAAAGAATTATAAGAGCACAGTCAATACGCAGGACACTATAAATCCAACTATTGTTTAGATTCTACTGTGGAAGTGCCTAAAGGTCTCAGTCAGTTTCCCACTGCCATGGGCACTACACACCCAATGAAAAGGTAAGTTCTGCTCTTTGAGGCAGAGACTATTTAAAGTATATCATGAGACAGAGTGGATATAAGCAGATAAAGATGAATAGCAATACTGAGAATTATGATTAGCAGAAGCAGCAGTATTCACAATAGACAAGCTGCCTAGCTGTTGTGTTGTGCCAGTGAAACTAAAATCAGGAATAGTCATCCAAATTTTTACATCTCTTTACAAATGCACAATAACAAGCAACAAAAATAGAAGGGAATATACCACAGTAAGACAGTAATACATCACTAATTTCCACTACTGATAGAATAACTATCTGTTGTCAATTGGTAAAGTGAACAACCCCCTTCACCTGATAGACCACAAAGTAATTTCATTTTATTTTGGCCACTGTAGTGTTTAACACTATACCCTGAATATTTTAACACGATAGTAGGAAGGAGTGTCACTACAGAATTTTTCTATTATATCTGAAAGCCTAAACCAGACCATATTATTTGTGTGAATTACAAACTGTATGGATTAACAAAGTACACAGAACTTCTACTAAACTCTACTGTTGAAACTCCTTTTTGTATAGTTCACTGTGGTACAGAGAACAGGCAGAATAGTGGTAGATAAAAAGATAAGAATTGTGTGTATAGACTGAATTGAATTGAAAAGGACTCCTACAAAAAATAGGAACATGAACAAATTATAAAGGATGACTAAAATAGAATAGCGGAAGCACATAGGGACAAAATCAGAAAGGAAAAGGCACAAAATGAGTTATGCCTATCAAGGGACATAAAAGGCAACAAGATAAGGTTCTATAATATATTGGGACCAAAAGATGACGGAAAGTGTAGGTCCACTATTTAGCAGAGAAGGAGAGCTAATTATGGATAATATCAAAAAGGCTGAGGTGTTAAACCTATGTGGTTTCAGTCTTCACTAAAAAGGTTAACTGTGACCAGATGTTTAACACAATATTAACAAGTGGGAAGGAACACAAGCCAGAATACAGTAAGAAGATGTTAAAGAATATTTAGGTAAGTTAGATGTATTCAACTCAGTAGGCCCTGATGAAATTCACTCCTGGGTATTTAAGGAACTAACTAGCTAAAGCAATCTCAGAACCATTAGCTATTATCATTGAGAACTCATGGAGGACAGCTGAGGTCCCAGAAGACTGAGGAAGGGCAAACACTACACTTGGAAGGAGAACAAAAAGAATCCACAAGTTATAGACCAGTCAGCCTAGCTTCACAATACTTGGAAAGATACTGGAATAAATTATTAAACAATCAGTTTGTAAGCACCTAGAGAATAAGATTATAAGGAACAGCCTGCATGGATCTGTCAAGAGCCAAACATACCAAAGCACCCTAATTTCCTTCTTTGACGGGGTTACTGGCCTAGTGGATAAGGGTAAGCAGTAGATGTGATATATCTTGATTTTAGTAAGGCTTTTGACATAATCCCCAACATGAACTCTCATAGGCAAACTAGGGAAATGTTGTCTAGATGAAATTACTATAAGGTGGGAGCACTACCCATTGAAAGACCATACTCAAAGTAGTTACTGGGAGGGATGTATCTAGTGGGGTCCCACATGGGTCTGTCTGGTACTATTCAATATTGTATTAATGACTTGGTTAATGGAGTAGAGAGTAGGTTTATAAAAATTTGCAGATGACACCAAGCTGGGAGGTGTTGAAAGCACTTTGGAGGACAGGATTAGAATTCAAAATGACTGACAAATTGGAGAATTGGTCCTAAATCAACAAGATGAAATTCAGTGAAGACAAATGCAAAGTGCTTCACTTAGGAAAAAATATCAAATGCACAAATACAAAATGGTGGATAACTTGTTAGGCAGTTGTACCACTCAAATGGATCTGGGGGTAACAGCGGATCACAATTTGAATAAAAGTCAAAAAATAAATATGATTCAGTTGCAAAAAAAGTTCAGTATCATTCTGCGATATATTAACCAGAGAGTCTTATGAAAGACATAGGAGGTAACTGTCCCACTCTACTTGGCACTGGTAAAGCCTCATCTGGAATACTGTGTGCAACTTCGTGCACCACTCTTTAGGAAAGAGGTGGACAAACTGGAGAGAGTCCAGAGAAGGGCAACAAAAGTGATAAAGAGTTTAGAAAATCTGATTTATGAGAAAAGGTTAAAAAACTAGTCTTGAGAAAAGAAGACTGAAGGAAGAACCTGATAACTGATAACAGTTTTCAAATATGTTCAGAGCTGTTATGAAGAGGATAGTGATCAACAATGGACATGGAGAACAGAAGGTAGGACAAGTAGCAATTGGCTTAATCTGCAGCAAGAGAGATTTAGGTTAGATATTAGGGAAAAACAACTATAAGGATAGTTAAATATTGGAATAGGCTTCCAAGGGATGTTGTGGAATCCCTGCCATTAAAGGTTTTAAAGAAAATGTTAGACAAACACCTTTCAGGGATGGCCTATCTCAGTATGGGGGAGGCTTGGCTAGATGGTTTACTAAAGTCCTTTCCAGCTCTAGATTTTTATGATTCATTTATTGTATATCATATAAGTATTGATTACAGTGTGTTTTTCATGTAAAAAAATGTCATGGACTGTAAAGATATATAGTAGAGTACATGCATATGATAACAAATGACTCTGAACTTGAGAAATTATGTATGACCAGGTAATTAAAGGCTACAATAATAAATATGATCAAAGGGACATAATGAAGGCTGCATAGTAAAAGCTTACTCAATTCCTTACTTGCTATGCAAACTTTTTTTTTTTTTTAACTGATTTTCCTAGATTCTTCCCACATCCAAAATCACATAACAAAATCATCCAAAGCCCAAGATTTGGTGGTGATGGGGGACTTCAATTATCCAAATATATGTTGGGAAAATAACACAGCGGGGCACAGACTATCCAACAAATTCTTGGACTGCATTGCAGACAACTTTTTATTTCAGAAGGTTGAAAAAGCTACTGGGGGGAAGCTGTTCTAGGCTTGATTTTAACCAATAGGGAGGAACTCATTGAGAATTTGAAAGTAGAAGGCAGCTTGGGTGAAAGTGATCATGAAATCAGAGTTTGCAATTCTAAGGAAGGGTAGAAAGGTGTACAGCAAAATAGAGACAATGGATTTCAGGAAGGCGGATTTTGGTAAGCCAGACAGCTGATAGGTAAGGTCCCATGGAAATCAAGACTGACGGGAAAAACAACTGAGGAGAGTTGGCAGTTTTTCCAAAGGGACACTATTAAGGGCCCAAAAGCAAGCTATTCCGCTGGTTAGGAAAGATAGAAAATGTGGCAAAAGACCACCTTGGCTTAACCACGAGATCTTGCATGATCTAAAAAATAAAAAGGAGTCATATAAAAAATGGAAACTAGGACAGATTACAAAGGATGAATATAGGCAAACAACACAGGAATGCAGGGGCAAGATTAGAAAGGCAAAGGCACAAAATGAGCTCAAACTAGCTACAGAAATAAAGGGAAACAAGAAGACTTTTTATCAATACATTAGAAGCAAGAGGAAGACCAAAGACAGGGTAGGCCCACTGCTTAGTGAAGAGGGAGAAACAGTATCAGGAAACTTGGAAATGGCAGAGATGCTTAATGACTTCTTTGTTTCGGTCTTCACCGAGAAGTCTGAAGGAATACCTAACATAGTGAATGCTAATGGGAAGGGGGTAGGTTTAACAGATAAAATAAAAAAAAGAACAAGTTAAAAATCACTTAGAAAAGTTAGATGCCTACAAGTCACCAGGGCCTGATGAAATGCATACTCAAGGAGCTAATAGAGGAGGTATTTGAGCCTCTAGCTATTATCTTTGGAAAATCATGGGAGACGGGAGAGATTCCAGAAGACTGGAAAAGGGCAAATATAGTGCCCATCTGTAAAAAGGGAAATAAAAACAACCCAGGAAACTATAGACCAGTTAGTTTAACTTCTGTGCCAGGGAAGATAATGGAGCAAGTAATTAAGGAAATCATCTGCAAATACTTGGAAGGTGGTAAGGTGACAGGGAATAGCCAGCATGGATTTGTAAAGAACAAATCGTGTCAAACCAATCTGATAGCTTTCTTTGATAGGATAACGAGTCTTGTGGATAAGGGAGAAGTTGTGGATGTGGTATACCTAGACTTTAGTAAGGCATTTGATACGGTCTCGCATGATATTCTTATCGATAAACTAGGCAAATACAATTTAGATGGGGCTACTATAAGGTGGGTGCATAACTGGCTGGATAACCGTACTCAGAGAGTGGTTATTAATGGTTCCCAATCCTGCTGGAAAGGCATAACAAGTGGGGTTGTGCAGGGGTCAGTTTTGGGACCGGCTCTGTTCAATATCTTCATTAACGACTTAGATATTGGCATAGAAAGTACGCTTATTAAGTTTGCGGATGATACCAAACTGGGAGGGATTGCAACTGCTTTGGAGGACAGGGTCATAATTCAAAATTATCTAGACAAATTGGAGAAATGGTCTCAGGTAAACAGGATGAAGTTTAACAAAGACAAATGCAAAGTGCTCCACTTAGGAAGAAAAAATCGTTTTCACACATACAGAATGGGAAGAGACTGTCTAGGAAGGAGTACGGCTGAAAGGGATCTAGGGGTTATAGTGGACCACAAGCTAAATATGAGTCAGTGTGATGCTGTTGCAAAAAAAGCAAACATAATTCTGGGATGTATTAACAGGTGTGTTGTGAGCAAGACACGAGAAGTCATTCTTCCGCTCTACTCTGCGCTGGTTAGGCCTCAGCTGGAGCTGGGCACCGCATTTCAAGAAAGATGTGGAGAAATTGGAGAGGGTCCAGAGAAGAGCAACAAGAATGATTAAAGGTCTTGAGAACATGACCTATGAAGGAAGGCTGAAAGAATTGGGTTTGTTTAGTTTGGAAAAAAGAAGACTGAGAGGGGACATGATAGCAGTTTTCAGGTATCTAAAAGGGTGTCATAAGGAGGAGTGAGAAAACCTGCTCACCTTAGCCTCTAAGGATAGAACAAGAAGCAATGGGCTTAAACTGCAGCAAGGGAGGCTTAGGTTGGACATTAGGAAAAAGTTCCTGTCAGGGTGGTTAAACACTGGAATAAATTGCCTAGGGAGGTTGTGGAATCTCCATCTCTGGAGATATTTTAGAGTAGGTTAGATAAATGTCTATTAAGGATGGTCTAGACAGTATTTGGTCCTGCCATGAGGGCAGGGGACTGGACTCAATGACCTCTCGAGGTCCCTTCCAGTCCTAGAATCTATGAATGAATCTATGAATCCCAATTCCATCATTTGGAGCTATTTAGGTGGACACTACCAAAATGCCTTGGCCCACACACCTTTCATGTTCACAGAGGGAGAACCTCTCCTGCAAACACAGGTGCTGTGGAGAGCCTGCCTTCACACTTCATAAGACCGCCAGAGTAAAGTCCCTCCTCCAGAAGAGCTTGAGAGCGCCATAAGGCTCCTAATCCAGCTATAGACCTGCTAGATGGAGCCTTGCTCATCTGCAGTCCTACATTCCTTAGCAGGTCTGAGCTATGGAGACTCTAGACAGGCCCGTATGGAAGGGGGGCATGGGTGCCATTGAAACAAACCAGGATTTGCATGGAAAAGCACTATGACCCAAGCATAATATATATTTTTATAAACAGGAACTTGCTGGAGCTTTACACCATTGTACTTCAAGCCCAGCATGTAACTTTTTTCTATGTAAAAGAATTTCAAGGGCTCCTTGGCCTCCCAAGCCTCATCTCCAAAATGAGCTAGCTTTTCTCCTACTCTCTCCTGTGGCCTTTGAGAGCCTCAGAACTGCTCTGCTGTGAAGTTCTTAGGGTATATCTTCATGCAAAGTCAGACTCCTACTCAAGTCTTGCCCCAAACCATCCTCCTGTCTATATAAAATCCTCTCACTAAAATATGGTGGTTCTTTCAACCTAGGTTAGCTGGCTCATCTGGGAATATAGGCTAAAATCCAAGTGAGGTTTTCACTTGAGATGATAACCCACCCATTTTGCAATGAGGATGCAACCTAATCATTCAAGTGCTGATAGTCCTCAAATGCCCACCCACAATTCCCTCTGTGTCCCCAGCAGTTACAGGCAAGTTCTCCCAGGGAAAGAATCAGCATAGTTCAACTTACTGCAGCACAATGGGATGGCCCCTAGAAGTCCTAGCGATACACATGCATGAATGCAGCACCAGTGAGGAGAGTAATTTGAATATGGCTTTTCAGTGTTGTTGCTTACACCTGAGTTATGCTGACCCAGGTGCTAATCACCCAAGTTAGCACTGCAGAGAAGACATACACTTAGGCCTTGGCTACACTTGCAAGTTACAGCGCTGTAAAGCCTCCCCCAGCGCTTTAACTCACTCCCCGTCCACACTGGCAGGGCACTTACAGCGCTGTATCTCCCTGGGTACACCGCTGCAGGTACTCCACATCTCCGAGAGGAATAACAGCTGCAGCGGAGTGGCTACGACTCACGGGTGTGAGCGTAAACGCTTGCAGCGCCGTACTAATCACCTTGTCAAGTGGCCAATCCTCTCCATTGTTGTGACCAGCTGCAGGAATGCGGAAGTGCCAGTTTCAAAGCTCGTACCACAGAGAAAAGCAAACAGTTTGAGCTTGCTTTGAGTGAGTAAATGAATGAGCAGGGGGCCGGGAGTTCGGAACTTGCAAAATAGAGAGCTCACATGCTCCAAAAAGCACTCTCTCTCCCCCCACACTCCTTGTCACAATCCACCCCATCCCCCGTTTTGAAAAGCACTTTGCAGCCACATGAATGCTGGGATAGCTGCCCATAATGCACTGCTCCCAACACAGCTGCAAATGTGGCCACACCACTGCGCTGGCAGCTGTCAGTGTGGACAGACTGCAGCGCTTTTCCCTACTCAGCTGTACGAAGACAGGTTTACCTCACAGCGCTGTACAGCTGCAAGTGTAGCCAAGGCCTTAGGCTACACCTGTACAGCAATTAAACATCCACAGCTGGCCTGGGTCAGCTGACTTGGGCTTGGGGGGGGAGGGGGAGAGGAGGCTTCAGCTGCAGGACTGAAAAACTGATGTGTAGATGTTTGGGCTCAGGCTGGAACCCAAGCTGTGGGATCGGGGGGGGGGGGGGGGGAGGGGAAAGGTCCCAGAGTCCAGGCATCAGCCCAAGCCCAAATGTCTACATAGCCATTTTTAAGCCCCACAGCCCAAGCCCCACAAGCCTGAGTCAGCCAACCTGGGCAAGCTGCAGGTCTTTTATCCCAATGTAGATGTACTCTTAGAATGTTCAGCAATGGAACCAATGGCTGCAGAAGAAGAGCTCATTTCCTGTTCCTCTAGCACAGTGATTCTCAAACTTTTGTACTGGTGACCCCTTTTACATAAAAAGTCTCTGAGTGTGACCCCCGGTTATAAATTAAAACCACTTTTTAATATATTTAACACTATTATAAATGCTGGTGGCAAAGTGGGGTTTGGGGTGGAGGCTGACAGCTCGCGACCCCCCACATAATAACCTCACGACCTCCTGAGGAGTCCCAACCCCCAGTTTGAGAACCCCTGCTCTAGCAGAACCTTTGGAGGGCCACAAGAGCCCTCTCTCAACCCTTTGCAACTTTTGCATGGATGGAGGGTAGGGCTTCTATAGGATATGCTTAGGTTAGTCTGTGGCCAGGGCTTATTAGTTCACTTTTTGCTATGCAGCTAGAGTTAGTCATGTATGTATATATGTATGACAGTCCTCCTTCACTGCACATTATGAATTGTGCAAGAAAATTTTCTTGAAAGCCTCACGTTGTGCATCTGTATTTCAAACTAGTAATATTTCTGAATCTAAGCCAAGTTTCACTGGAAGATTCAAAGATATTTCTGAGTTAAATTCCTACTCCACATTTTTAATATAATGGGAAAGCCTTCCCTATCCACCCCCCCGCCCCCTCCACACACACACACTAAAAAATAGCCCGGCTGCAGCTCTGCTCCCACTCCCAGCCTTGGCCCCTGGCCACGACTCCGTTCCTGTCCCTGCCCCCAGCCTCAGCCCCATACCCGCCAGCTGTGGTCCCCTTACTGCTGTCCTGGCCTTGGCTCGGGGGGGGGGGGCACGGATGGGGCAGAGGGGTTGCAATCCTCAAAAGTTTTGGGACCACTGCTCTACATTTCCAATTGCTCATAGTTCTCAGGCACGTCAAGAAATGAAATTTTCCACGGTCTTATTCAATTTAAAGATTTAATTTATTTATTTATTTAAAAAGAGAACATAAGTACAACTAGTTCATCCATCTGAATAGGAAAGTAGGGTAAATGCTTTCTTCATATGTTCTACCTTTGTAATTCACATTTCCAGCTTCAGTCATCTACATCTGAGGACTATAAAACAAAGCCAACGAGGAAGGGAAAATAACTTAAGAAAATTGGTTCAATATTTTTAAGACTATGAGTGCTAAAATAACCATTGAGCACATGAACTTTAGGAATTATTTTTTAACTAGTATTTTATGACACCCTTACCTTGTAATGATTTAGAACATGTTGCCCTAGTTAAAGGCTGCCCCAACATTGTCCTTTTCTTAAAGCAGAAAAAAACAAAATCAAAACACAAAAACTAATGCCGTTGAAATTAAGAAATCAAGTACACAAGTCAGGAAAATCTAAAGATCAAAGTTTTTAAACACAATGCTGACAGGGTCTCCCCCCTGTTAAATGAAAATCTAATTACTTCCCTAACTTGTGTACTTTATTTCTCTTTCTGAATGTAAAATGATACATCACTAAATACAAAAACCCAGACATGAGAAGAACTAGTTAGGCCATATCTGGAAATCAAAACCATCATTTTTGATATAGTAAAAGATTATAATTGATGTGTAAATACTATTTCCCCTAATTTAGTGCAACTTCCTAGCTCAGTTAGAACAAGCAGCCCTATCCTGACGATAATGACTCAATGTAACAAACGAGCTAAATCAGTAGTAAATAGTTTTGAAGAAAACAAAGGCTAGATACTAAAAAGGTAATCAAGCAAACACAAGAACCAGATGTGCTCAATAAAGAGACAAGCACTAAAGAAAGCAGGCAAAATTTATTTTTCAGATGGAACACTTTATAGCCTTTCAGTGACATTCATCAAGTAAGGAACACTATTAGGTAACCAGAGGCAAAGACTCCAGCATTATTTTACTTGAGGCAGAGACATTGCCTCCATAAGGCTTCCAACCCAAAAGAATAAAACCAGATCCTGGAGCAGGTTTGGGGCTCCCCTATAAAAATCAGAGCCACTAAGCCAGTCCTTTAAGAAAATCCTTGAAGGAATGATTGAATGTGACTCTCAAATGATAATTCATCCTTATACAAAGCCCTGTAGAAAGGTTCGGCCCTCTCTGGGGCAGCGGGGAACCAGACTGCCTCGCTACGTCCGTCGGGTTATTTCGGGGGAACTAGCCTGGCCACGGGGTTTCACGCCGTGGCAATGGTAGAGACCAACAAACAGCTCTATTCCGCAGACCCAGGCCCTGGGTCAGGGCAGGGCAGGGTAGTAGAGAGTCTATGGCTCAGGCCCTTCTGCAGGGGCTGATCAAACAAATGAGTTCAGGAGGCCTAGTCCCTGGCTTCGAAGGGCCTGGGGAAAAGGGGGGACTGCCACGTTGGGTGGCAGGTGGGACGCAGGCCCACCCACTCCACTGCGTCCCAGCCCGGGGCCCTAACAGCGGCAGATGGCCTGCTGCTGTGTCAGTGGAGATCCTGGCCGCAACACACTGACATTGGCTCTGGGTGTGCTGCAGCCAGACTAGGGTCGGCTGCCCCCGGGCTACTTCCTACCTCCCCCCTCTAGAGGTACCTGCGTCTGGACGGTGTCCTCCACAGAATCAAGCACCATGGGCTCTTCAGGGTACTCGGCGAGAGGTAGGCTTGGCAGCTCCTCTGGGTAGCTTGCCACAGGCAGGCTTAACAGCTTCCCCGGGGTCTGGTCAGCATCAGGCCTCGGCTGGTCTGGCCAGTCCTCGGATCGGTCGCAGACTGCAGGAGTCTCCCACCGGGAGCTAGGCCACAGGTGTCTGGCTTCTCCAGCGGCTGGGCCTCTAGTGAGCTCTGTGGTTGGGCTTTTGTACTTCCTGTCCTGCACCCTGACCTCTGGGTGGGCGGGCGCAAGCTCCACTGGCTCCACCCACTTTAGTGTCCGGAGGGGCTCGTCCCTCTCCGGGGTGGCGGGGAACCAGACCGCCTCGCTACAAGCCCCAATAGATATTTATCCAAACATATAAACGAGCAGTCCGTCTTAACATTTAACTTAAGGTTTCAATTCCAGAACTGTGTCAACTATTGCAGTACTGTACACTTTAGCAAAGCACAATTCTATCTAAAAAGGATGATCTGGCTGCTAGGGCCCTAGCCTAGGATTCAGAGATTTGGGTTCAAATCTCTGCTCTGCCACAGACTTCCTGTACCACTGTGAGCATGTCACTTAGGCCCAGATTTTTAAATGTATTTAGGCACTGCTCCACCTGGTGTTGCTACACCTAACTGACTTAGCAGCTGATCTCACTAGCACTAGTGCTATTGATGGTACAAAATTTAATGTAGACAGGGCTCAGGCATTTTTACTATGTCACAAAAGCCTGAACAGAGGCACATTGGTTCAAAATGTTCCAGTGTAGACAATGTCTTTGAGCAAATACAATTAGTACTACCCAAGCAATGAAGGCGGAAACAGCGCCTATGTGCTGCCTTTTAGAGCCCAATGCCTTATATCTACCTAGCTGTGCAGTTGAACAGAACTGCAAGACAAAATCTTTGAAGAGCAAGGCTTTTAGAAGTTACAACTTTTATGCTAATTCAAAGTTTTTCTAAACAGAGAAATATTACTTGTGCATTGAAGGTACTTAAATAGAACAGTTTAGATAACCTAACTCAAGATAGTTACTGAGTTTCCAAAGAATAAAAACAGTCTGCATCAGAAGTTAAATAGATCAAAAAAGCATTAAGTATATTTAATTTCAACTGTTTCTATTTTTTAAAATACTCACACTTTTGTTCCATTTCTTTCATTTCTTCAGGAGGAATTTTTAATTTGTCAATATGCTCTCTTACAACACTTGCCCACTTTTGTAAGGAATCCAATGCAGTCCAAGGCCTAGACATGTCTACGACCAGCATAACCAGAGTGTCCTTTAGAGAGTTAGCCTCCATTGCAAATTTAAGGAGACCTTTATGATACAGGTCACCATCCAAAATCCACACATTACATCTTGTTTGATCTGTAATAAAAAGTAGAAAATACAGATTTTAGTTTATGTCTTGTAAGTTATGCTTTTAAAATGTAGTCTATAGGATCATGGTTAGTATATTAGGGCTGGTCCACACTAACCCCCCACTTCGAACTAAGATACGCAACTTCAGCTACGTGAATAATGTAGCTGAAGTCTAAGTATGTTAGTTCAAACCTACCGCGGGTCCAGACGCGGCAGGCAGGCTTCCCCGTCAACTCAGTGTACTCCTCTCGCGGAGCAGGAGTACCGGCGTCAATGGCAAGCACTTCCGGGATTCATCCCAGAAGATCGATTGCTTACCGCCGGACCCGGAGGTAAGTATAGACGTACCCTTAGAATTGTGTTTACAGTTCTACTAATATCAGATTTCTTAGCTCCTGGTCTCCATGAGACGGTATGTAAAACCCAAGGAACATGTACCATCTTTGCATACAGTAACTCCACACTTAACGTTGTAGATATGTTCCTGAAAAATGCAACTTTAAGTGAAACCATGTTAAACAAATCCAATTTTCCCATAAGATTTAATGTAAATGCGGGGGGTTAGGTTCCAAGGAAATTTTTTTGGGGCAGACAAAAGGCATTATATACTGTACAGTACTGTACTGTGGTTGGGAGGTGCCCCTGGCTTACCGCACACAGGCACAGCCCACTAAAGGCAAGGACGCTAGGAAGCACCTTGCGCAGCAGCAGCTTCCCCCCAGAAGAACAGGCACTGACTTTGCCCGGGGATGCTCCAGGCCCGCCTCTTCCAGGCCCGCCTCTTCCCACCCCCGCTCCACTCCAGGCCTCTTCCCACCCCCACTCCACCTCCTCTCTGGAGCAGAGATACGACACTTCCCCCACTCCTCCTCCTCCTCCCCCTCCCTCCCAGAAAGTCCTATGCACTGCCAAACAGCTGTTTGGTGATGGGGAAGCGCTGGGAGTGAGGGGAAGGAGGCAGAGAAGAGGAACTTGTGCACTGCTCCCTTGTAAAGTCGCTGCTCTTCCACAGAATCTTACAAGCAGTGGACAGAGCAGGCAGTCAAACGATGTTATAAGGGAGCATTGCACAACTTTAAATGAGCATGTTCGCTAATGGAGCAGCGACTAACTTTGAAACAATGTTAAGCAGGAGGACGTTAAGTGAGGAGTTACTGTACCTTATATCTGCAATTTATCAGCCAACAAATTGGTTTCTTTAAAAAAAGAAATACTTTAAATGTATCTTAACTTCCCTAGAGCAAGTTCCTGAAAGTGAAAGCACATTACCTCAACATAATACTTAGCATTTGTGTAACATTTTACATCTGCAAGTACTTAAAAATGTTAGTCTTCACAGTATTAGCGTAAAGCAAGTATTATAGTAAGAGAATATTTAGGCCTTCAATGCTCAAAACTATCAGCTGTCCCTTAAGAGTTGAGCTAGACCAGGGCTGAAGGATCACTTTTACAACCCCGCTTTGAGCAGCCACAATCCAATATGGCTCCCTCTAATGTCTCTGCTTCTCTCTATTCGGCTATGTCTACACTACTGCGGTAAGTCGACCTATGCTATGCAACTCCAGCTACGTGAATACCGTAGCTGGAGTCAATGTACCTTAGGTCGAGTTACCGTGGGGAGTCGACAGGAGAAACTCTCCCATCGACTTACCTTAATCTTCTCGTAAGAGGTAGAGTACAGGGGTCGACCGGAGAGCAATCTGCTGTCGATTTGGTGGATCTTCACTACACCCGCTAAATCTACTCCCAATGGATCGATCTTAGCATGTTGATCCCGGCTGTAGTGTAGACATAGCCTTCTCTATGATACCCGTAAGTACTAGGGAGAGGGTGTGCCATGGCATGATGTGCCCAAACAGGCAGAAACAGTACCAGGCCTTGCAAAAGGTGGAATTACAGGAAACAGAAACCTGATTTTTTTGCAGGGGGAAAGAGAAGAGAAATGGACAGGAACACTTTACAGCTAGTCCCCTGCATCTGCAAGAAATACAAAATATCCCCTCCCAAAAATATGTATGCTCTTAAGTTTAATATAAACATTCATTTTTAATTACACATTTTCCCCCCCCAGTGAGCCATTTAAAAGTGTTGGAACATTCACAGTGATCAGGTTCAGTAAAATGAGGGCAGTTTTCCTTAAAAATCTTGTTTTTAGTGCTCATTAAGAGTGTTGGTTTGACAACATTGGATATGGAGTATTGTTTATTCACATAACAGATAAATACAGCATAGTCAGAAGTGCAAACTTCATATCACTTATCCAATGTTCCTCATCCATCTTCCTCCTCTCATCCCCACTGACTCAATCCCACTTTTGTGGTTACCCTTATCCCTTTACAGTTCCCCACAACTTCTGCCTACTTTTCTCCTCTCTACCTTGAGCTCTCCACTCCTCCCACCAGCACAAATCTAAGTTCCATGTCTGCAACCTTATGACCTCTGGTGACATTTACCCAAATCCTGGCCCTCTCTTCATCCCCACCCACTCCACCTCATATAACTATTCCCCACCATGCCTCTCATACCACCATTCTTAATCTCACACCCATCCTCCTCCTCCATATTTTCTCTTGAGATATCTACAAAGATCACAGTAATCTATGACTGTGACACACTGTACCTCGAGGGAATACCCAGCACCCCCATGTTCATCCTTGTAAAATGATTGTGTGGTATCCAATGCAAAGTTTGTCATATTGGGTGTCTTCGGAAGGCTCATGATGCACTGAGCATGGTTGTTATAGTAATTGTTATAGTAATGTTAGATTATAATTTCATGTATATAGTTATGAGGCTGAAAATGTATCCTCATGGCTTAAAGCAAGCCCAGGCAAAAAACTCTCCAAGAACAGAGAGGCAGTTCACACCTCAGCAGGGCAGGTATGGGACAAACCCAGCCCAGCCTCACAGGAACAAAGGACACTGGCCTAGGCACCAACAAAAGAATCTGTTAGACTCTGGAGGGAGTCACCCCACTTCCTTTGGTCAGTTTGGAACTGCGATGAGATAATGCTCACCTGACTCTGAAGGGGGGGGAGGGCAAACCCAAGAGGGAAGAAAGGACATGATAAAAGGGACAGACATTTGCCACAGTCTCTCTCTCTCTTCCACCTACATTTAGAGATACCACACCAAGCGAGTGAAGCGCTGATCAAAGGGGAAATCCTGGCTGAAGAGCAACCAGCCAGCCTGTGGTGAGAAGCATTTATGTTTGTAAGGGCATTGAAAGTGTTAAGATCAGCTTAGAATGAGTTTTGCTTTTATTTAATTTGACCAAATCTGACTTGTTATGCTTTGACTTATAATCACTTAAAATTTATCTTTGTAGTTAATAAATCTGTTTATTCTACTTGAAGCAGTGCATTAGGTTTGAAGCATGTCAGAGACTCCCCTTGGGATAACAAGCCTGGTACATATCAATTTCTTTATTAAATTGATGAACTCATATAAGCTTGCAGTGCCCATAACTGGACACTGCAAGACAGAGGTTCCTAGGGTTGTGTCTGGGACTGGAGATATTAGCTAGTGTTATTCGGTTGCACAATCCAAGGAGCAGCTTACATGCTAGAGGCTGTGCGTGAACAGCCCAGGAGTGGGGATTCTCACAGAAGAGCAGGGTAAGGCCGGCTCCCAGAGTCAAGGATTGGAGTGCCCTAGCAGATCAGTCCAGATAAAACCAGAGGGGAACATCACAATGACCTCTTCATATTTTGCTCCCTCCAGCTCCTGCCTCTCAGAAACTTGGATCCCTTCCTCTGCCCACTCTTACGGAGGCCTCTCCTTCTTGCACTCCCCACCCTAAGACTGTGGTGTGCGTTCTGTGCTTTTCTCCTGTTCCTGATGTTTTCAATCCCTTCCTTCTCCCCTTTTCCACTTTCTCCTCTTTTGAGCAGTGCTGCATCCAACCCTTCTCCCCTCTCCCACTCCAGGTTGCGGTCATCTACAGCAGCGGTTCTCAACTGGGGGTCCACAAGCCCTTTCAAGGGGGCCGTGGGACCCCGTGGCTGAAGTCTGATCCCTGCCCCCCTCCCCACCTTGCAGGGGTTAAAGCACGGGAGGCGCACGGCTGAAGCCCTGGAGCCTCAAGCCCTAGTGCTCCCTGTGGCGTAGAAGCCCTGAGCACATGGGCAGAGTTGGGGACATGGAGGGCATTGCCCCCCTCCCACCACTGCAGTGCAGGATCATTGCAGTCCCGGGGCAGTTCCACACCTCCCCACCCCCCGCCTCTCCCCGTTCAGGTAAGAGGCGGGAAGCTGAAGCCCGAGCCGGGAAGTGTGGGACAGCTGCTGCTCTAGGTGGTGCATGGAGCAGGAAGCAACAGCATTTCTTCCTCTCCGGCTGGTGCCCCGGGTTGAAGCTGCTCCTCAGCTCCTAGCCCCCTTTGCTTCCCCAGAGGCAGCCGATAAGAGCCCCCCAGTTCGGGAGACCCAGCTCCTTGCCTGGCAGTCCCCTCCGGGAACAGGGACCACAGGGGAGTTCTCCCAGCACACAGCCCCTAAAGCCCCTCTCCCTACACCCTGAGCTATGCCCTCCCTGCACCCTGAGTTACCCCTGCCCACACACAACCCCTAGCCACCCCCTCCTCTGCACCCTGAGCTACCTCCCTGCCTGCGCACAGCCCCTAGCCACTCCTCCCCCCGCACCCTGAGCTACCCCTGCACCTGCGCACAGCCCCAGCTACCCCCTCCTTGCAAGTTGAGCTACCCCGTCCGCACACAGCCCCTAGTGACTCCCTATCTCCACCCCCTGCCCTCACACAGCCCCTAGTGACCCCTTTCCCTGCACCCTAAGCTGTTTTCAAACTTTTTGAGCTAAGTCTCCCATCTCTGAGTTATAATTGTTGGTTGCGTTCCCCTCTCCAACCCAGACAGGCTGGGTGGCCTGCTGAGGTGAGTCAGGGGTGGAGGTGGCACTCCCTCTCTGGACCCCGCCATGCAGAGGTGGCTCGAGACCTGCTGGCCCCTGCCCTGCCCCTAAATAGAAGTCAAACTACGCCTATGCCCAAGGCCCTGCCCCGAGGCTGCTCCTACCCCCGCTGGGCCCTGGAGTCTTTATACCATGTTGAGCGGGGCCTCAGAGGGAAGAAGGTTGAGAACCCGTGATCTGCAATCCACCCATCAGCCTCTCCCACTGATTTTTACTCTTGGATCTCTCCTCTTCTCACAATCTTCCACACTCATCTTCTGTGACTTCAGCTTCCATGATGATGACCCAACACAACCCTTTAACTGCACATTTCCTTGATCTTACCTCTTCATTCAAACTGCAGCCCTGATTCAATGCTCCCACTCATCAAAAATGACATTTCACTGGACTTTGTCTTCACCAAGGACTGCTTTCTATTCTCGGTTACCAAATTCCCCCCCATCTCCTACCTTTTTTCAGCACTGTCCATCAGCCACCCCAATCCCTCAACCTGTCACTACCTGTGACCTCCATTCCATCAGTGTTGATGACTTTTCCATCTGCTCCCAGCTTCCTCTTCCCTTTTTTCCATTAATATAGTTGTTTATTCTCTCCATGCTTCCACCCTTAACTTTTTCCCCCCTCTCCTATTGCAAGGTCTGCCCTGCCAACCCCTCTGGATCACCACAACATTTGCTTCCTCTGCTCCTGCTCTTGCTATGCAGAGCATCTCTGGAGGGAGTCCCAGGACCAGTCTGACTATATCCACTATGAATTTCTCTTCCTTCCTGCCATCTTTCTAGCTAAAACAGCTCTACTTTAACTTAACTGAATCCCATGCCCACATTCCCAGCTGCCTTTCTGACACCTTTGACTTATTCCTCAAAACCTCTCCCTCCTCTAATTCTCTCTCTGCACAGAAACTCGTCAATTTCTTCCAAGAGAAAGTTAACAAAACGTGTGACCTTTCCTCCCCTCGGCATGTCTTCCCTTCCCCTCCTACAAGGCTCCTCCTCCATCACAAACTCATAAGTTTTTTGTCATCTCTCCTCTAAACCATCCACTTCCCCCAGTGACCCCATCCCACCCCCTCACAACTCACATCCCCACCTTAACCTCTTTATCTCCTCTGGCTCTTTCCCCTCACAATACAAGCATGTGTAAGTCTCTCCCATCTTTAAAAAGCCACCATTGACCCCATTTGTCTCTCCAATTACTGCCCTATCTTCATTTCATCTCTAAATTCATTGAATACACGGTCTACAATGGCTGTCGGTAGTTCCTCTCCACTAATCCATCCTAAACCCACTCCAATCCTGCTTCTTGCATTGAAACAGTCCATCAAAATCTATAAAAACCTCTTCCTCAAAGCTCAGAACCAGGACTCCATTCTTCTCCTCCTTGATCTCTAATCCACCTTTGATGCTACCAACCATGCACTTTCTGAAATCTTGTCCTCTGGCTTCCATGCTGTCCTCTTCTGGTTCTCTTTCCACCACTCTAATCACTCCTTCAGTATGTCCTTTGAAGACCCTCCTCAACCCTCCTCCAAATTTCTAGGGAGATTCCACAAGGCTCTGACCATGGGTCCCTGTCTCTTCTTCCTCAACACTTTATCCCTGGGTAATCGCGTCCACAAACACAAATGTAACTATTCTCTCTATGCTGATGACTCTCAGACCTTCTTCTCTACTCCAGACTTGTCTCCTTCTTCCAAACTAAAATCTCAGCCTTTCTTACAGCTCCTCAGGGATGTCTAGCTATGAGCTCAAACTCTATGGCTAAAACAGACTATTATTCATTCCCCCCCGTCCCCACACCCCTCTTTTCTCAATCACTGTAAACATCACCGGACTGTCACTCAGGACTGTAACCTGGGTGTAATCTTCGACTCGGACCTCGCTCTATCCTCATTTCCAGGCTACTCCTAAATTTTGCAATTTCTTTCTGCATAACATCTGTGGGATATGGCCTTTTCTATCCATCCAGGCTCTCATCTCACACCTCAATTACTGTAATATCCTTCTCTCTGAAATTGACAAATGCAATCTTTCTCCACTCATCCATGCAGACTGCTGCTGCAAAAATAATTTTCCTACGCCATCGTTTTGACCACATCACTCCTTTCCATCCCTCCACTGGCTCCCCCTACTAATGCATTAAACACAAGCTACCTGTGTTCACTTTCTTGGCTCTTCACATCCTATCCCCACCCTACTCTCATTCACTACTGAAATGTCACTTCCTGCCTCCTATCCCCATGATGCCAACCTACATCGC
Source organism: Chrysemys picta bellii (assembly GCF_011386835.1). Taxonomy (NCBI): domain Eukaryota; kingdom Metazoa; phylum Chordata; order Testudines; family Emydidae; genus Chrysemys; species Chrysemys picta. The sequence continues at coordinate 78,204,980 of NC_088792.1, forward strand.
CCACTTGTTTGAAAATTCCAAACAAGTACCTTCTTGTTTTGTTCCAGGCTGCCCCTCATGCTTGGGAGGGGCTCCCCATAAACATCCACAAATCTACCTCAGTTTCCCACATCAAATATCTCCTTAAAACTATCTTCTGCTATGATGTCTACAAAATACTGGACAACTAGGCTACTGATGTGCTGAGACTACTCTCTACCATGCTGACCAATACTATCTCGTTGTTTCCTCACACTTTCCTGTTGGTCTGTTGTCTCGTCATATACTGTAAGCTCTTTGGAGCAAAGACCATCTTTTTATTCTCTCTTTGTATAGCACCTAGCTTAATGAGTTCCTAGGGGCTATAGTAATACAAATAATAAGTATTCTAAAGACACAACACTATTCTATTCTTGACAGTCTAAACAGAGGGTACCTATCATGATGGTTTCTGTTATGCAGATACCTGTTTATTGGGAATTGGACACACATTTCGCATAAACCAAACTGCCACTTGAAGGTAAGTGTTACTAAAGGCTTGGGCTAAATTTGAGCAAGTGACCTAGGAAATTAAAAACTCCATATCCCACTATTAGCCTGTAAGCCATCCAGTTTAGAATTAAAATCTTCTCACTGCTGAGGATACACAACTGATACTTACCATCTCTATCTTCATCATGCACATTTAAGTACAAGTATTCCATTCCTCTTCCTTTCTTGTACTCCTCTATTCCTTGAAGTTTGCCTATTAAGCTAGTTTTTCCTGCACCATCTTCCCCTAGAAAAAGACAAAAGTTAATATAGATCAAATCTCTGAGTAAATAATGTTACCTACTTACAATTTCTTTTGGGGCAAATATCAGGTAACAATGGGAGTCACTCAGCTAGAACTCATGCAATCTGAAAACATAGGTGTTTGATTTATTCCAAACATATGCATCAGCCCCAACATAACAAATACTAAACATGTCTAGTTATAATATTAATATATTTACCACCACTGTAGTTTTTCTACTGTAGTATTTTTAACGTTCCTCTTATTTCCTAGCTTAACTAACATTTTCAGAGCATTGCACAATCACTAATTATTTTTAAGTTAAATTTTGACATTCAATATGGTTTAAGTCCACAAAAGCCTAGATTTCAATTCAATCCATCAGAACGCACAGAATTATTTTTCTAATATGAACATGATAACAGACAGTAAGTATATTTTTCAAATATCTTACAAATACTATAAAGTCAACTGAAAAGTGCAGTAGTCTAAATCTTAATGTTTTGTACAATCTTTTTAAAAGCAGTTAAATGCAATGTCTTCAGATGAGAACTGGGAAAGGAAGAAATGAACAATGTTTTTCTGCAGCAAATTAACTTTCCCAAAAGTATTTCCCTGGCTGCCACTACCACAGACTTCAGGTCAGCCCTCCATCAGGGTGGTAAGCAATAATTACAAGGGCAGATTAAAAGGTGATGTGTGAAGAGGGGTGTCACAGTTTCCTTCTCTTTCCTTTAAAAAAGGGTTTCTAGCCCTTACGGTTGCAGATATCACATCAAAAACATAAACTAAGTGATGCCTATCTAAATACACATGCAGTCTGAAACAGCTCTAAAGAAGTGCTAACTATCCAGGGCCGGCTCTGGCTTTTTTGCCGCCCCAGGCAAAAAAGCCTCCCGCCATGCCCCCCCAGCGCGGCAGGGGAGGGCGGCGAGCCCGCCGTGGCTCCGCTCTCCCCGGCGCCCAGAGCACCGGGGGAGGGCGGCGAGCCCGCTGCGGCTCTACTCTCCCCGGCAGCCGGAGCGCCACGCCGCCCCCCTCCAGGTGCCGCCCCAAGCACAAGCTTGGTGGGCTGGTGCCTGGAGCCGGTCCTGTAACTATCCCATCCATGTCAGCGAAGGGCCTGTGAACTCTTCAATTCTGTAGCCAAGAGACCATGGCATTTTTTCCAGCATGACAGAGAATTTGGCATTTTTGCCACGGACGTCATCATTTTGCTGCAGCAAAGTCATTTTTCCCCCTCTCTTTGCCCTGCTAGGACCTGGCACTTGTTCAATTTCCCCACAAAGGAGAGTTAGTTGGAATGAGTTCTCCACCTCAAGGTTGCAACCAACCCACACCTCCCATACTGGGAAATGGCTGTAGTATGGAAGAAGTTGAAAACCACTGTACTACTAGGGTTACCATCCATCCGTATTTCCCTGGACATGTCCGGCTTTTGCGTCTTTAAATAGCCGTCCGGGAGGAATTAGTAACAAGGTTAAAAGGTCCGGGATTTTTACCCCTCCCCTCCCCTGCCTCCCTCCCATGCAGAGTGCGGCGTGGTGATTGGGCGGCTGGGCCCCGGCCTCCACCTGCCACCCCCTCCGCGCATCCTCCCCCCCCCCTCCCTGGCTGAAAGAAAGCAGCACGCCCCTCTCCCCTGCCTGCTTGTGCACATTCCTACCCTGCTCCAGCAGCAACTGCTGTCTGCTGCCCCAGGGTCCTAGTGCCCCCCCATCAACTAATGGCAAGGCAGGCTGCCCTTACCCTGCCCTTCCACCCTAGCCTTGAGCCTCTCCAACGCCCCAAACCCCTCAGCCCTAGCCCTCATCCCCCTGCACCCTAATCCTCTGCCCCAGCCCTGAGCCCCCTCCTGCATCATGAACCCCTCATCTTCAGACCCACAGTCCTCACCCCTGAACCCTCTCCTATCCCCAAACTCCGTCCCAAACCTCCTCCCCCTTACCACACACCCACTCCTGCCCTCAAACTCCCTCCCAAAGCCTGCACCCCTCACCCCCTCCTGCACACCCACCCCCTGCCCCAGCCTGGAGCCTGCACCCAGCACCCAAACTATCCCAGAGCCTGCACCCTGCACCCTAATCCCCAGCCCAGGACCTGCACCCAAGACCTCCTCCCCCCACCCAACCCCTCTCCTAGAACCTTAGGCAAGTGGGGGGGGGGGGGGTTCTGGGCACCACCAAAATTTCTACAAACCTGCCACCCATGCGGGCAGTCAGGGGACAGGCAGGGTCCTAGGGAGGCAGTTAGGGTGGGGGGTTCTCAGGAGGGGGCAGTCAGGGGACAAGAAGCAGGGGGAGTTGGGGGTTCTGAGGGGGGAAGTCAGGGGGTGGGAAGTGGGAGGGAGTGGATGGGGACGGGGCAGGGCTAGGGCAGGGCTCCCGCCCCCCAGTATCCTCTTTTTTAATTGTGGAAATATGGTAACCCTATGTACTACAGAGTTGCCTCTGTGGTAACAATTGTGAGCTGAACTTACTAGATTGGTGTATTTAGTATAGCATGATGACAGGGTTCAGTTGGGACTTGCTAAAACTATTTGACTATCATTGTAGGACAAACTTCCTGAAGTCTGTCCTGGTGGCAAAAACCTAATTTTGGAACGTATGTCTGATGCAGTACTAGCAAATAATGGAGATAGTGTTCAGCGATTGAGGGAGCATATTCATTATCTTGTGTACTGAATGAATCAGTGGTCCCAGAAAACAATGTATGTAATCATGAACTAGACTGCAGCATAACACTTATAATTTTCTGGATCCCAGCCCAGAGAGTACCCTCCTGCAGGCTAAAGGATACTTTGATGGGAAAGAGCAAGCTAGCAGGCAGCAGCTCATAAGGTCTGGGAGCATACACACAGTGCAGCTGAAATGGTCTGAAAATAAAGGAAGAGTAGAAAAATTAATCTGTTGCATGTGCACAAGAAGATTTTGAAAGGATTATAATTCTGATAAATCCATCCATTTTTTCATGGAGAGCAGAAGAGACATTTCTCTGACCCCAGGACTGTTCCTCTGCCAAATTTCAAGTCATGCTCCAAACCAGAGGTGCAAGAGCTGTTTAAAAACATTGAAAAATTAACATTGGAAGCACTACCTACCCTTGCCTCATTATCATCCAGAAAGAGAACAGATATGGAAAAATTAATCCAGAGTGGTTAAAGTTTGGCAAAATTATAAGCAAATGAAAACAGGGGATTATAATGGAAAGTGTGAGGAAATACTAGCCATAGGCATTATTTCACAGGTAATAAAAGGAGAAACTTATTCCCTCCCTCAATCCTGAAGCGCAACAGTCTGTGCTTTCATCAAAATGAACTAATCCAGCCATTATTTTCATGTTTGGTTCAACAGAAAAAAAACATAAGGAAAGTTTGTGGGTGAAAAGAGGTGGTTACTGTATTCACCATGAGTGACGTTCCCAAGTTCTGAAGTAGATGACACAGATATGCTGGATATGCTTGGAAGGGTATCAAGCTCCTCCTCTCAGAATATACAATAGCAAAATCTTACTTTCCCCTTATTGAGGATAAGAAAAGATTTTTATTTGACTGATTCTTGCTTTATCGAATGTCTTCAGAATCTGATTTGTACTCACGTTGAGATAGCCTCTTATCTATTTTTCCCTTTTAATACAAATTGAACCTCACTACTTTCAGCCTGTGAACATTAGCTCTTTTATTAATGTGCAATTTTATTATCTTGTCAATTAATGTGATGTTTACATTGTCATTGCCCTATCACACTATCTGTGGATTTTCTTTTATACATTCTATGCTATGTAATGTTTAATATACTATGCACTAGAACGGGGTGGCCAACCTGAGCCTGAGAAGGAGCCAGAATTTACCAGTGTATATCACAGTAATATGTCAGCAGCCCACCCCCGCACCCCCATCAGTTCCACACCACGCCCCCGCCCCCCCGCTTCCAGCACCTCCCAATCAGCTATTTCGAGGCATGCAGGAGGCTCGGGGGGGAGTGGGGGGAAGAGCGACGGCATGGCAGGCTCAGGGGAGGGGGCGGGAAGGGGTAGAGTGGGGACAGGGCCTGTGGCAGAGCCAGGGGTTGAGCAGTGAGCACCCACCGGCACACTGGAAAGTTGGCCCCTGTAGCTCCAGCCCCACAGTCGGTGCCTATACAAGGAGCCACATATTAACTTCAGAAGAGCTCCATGTGGCTCCGGAGCCACAGGCTGGCCACCCCTGCACTAGAAGGTATAGCATATTTTGGTTACCTGTACATTTAACTGAAATTTGGAAGGATTTATATAAAAGTTAGTATCTAGAAAATGATTAAGTATTTCACACACAGGTCAGTCACTTGCATGATAGCTTTTGGAGCTATGGTTGGCTTTTCACATCCTGCTAGAACAGGGGTGGGCAAACTTTTTGGCCCGAGGGCCACATCTGGGTATGGAAATTGTATGGCAGGCCATGAATGCTCACGAAATTGGGGTTGGGATCCAGGAGGGGGTGAGGGCTCTAGCTGGGGGTGCAGGCTCTGGAGAGGGGCCAGAGTTGGCCACCCCAGAGTTCAGGGTGCAGGAGGGGGCTCTGGGCTGGGGCAGGGGGGTGGGGCATGGGGGGGTGAGGGCTCTGGCTGGAGGTGCGGGCTCTGGGGTGTGACTGGGGATGAGGGATTTGAGGTGCAGGAGGGCGCTCCAGGCTGTGACCGAGGGGTTTGTAGGGCAGGAGGGGGATCAGGGCTGGGGCACAGGCGTGGGAGGAGGTCAGGGGTGCAGGCTCTGGGCAACGCTTACCTCAGGCAGCTACCAGAGGCAGCGTCATGTCCCTCCTCTGGCTCCCTCTGTGGAGGTGTCAGGTGGCTCTCCGCACTGCCTTGTCCGCAGGTGCCGCCCCTGCACCTCCCATTGGCCACGGTTCCCAGCCAATGGGAGCTGCGGGGGCGGGGCTTGGGCACTGTGGGGAGCCCCCTGGCTAGCCCTAAACGTAGGAGCCGGAGGGGCGGCATGCCGCTGCTTCCAGAAGCTGCACTGAGCAGCCACTGACCCTGCTGCCCGGCTGGAGTGCAGGAGCAAGGCAAGCCCCAGAGCCCGGTGTGACGCTCTGTACTTCGGAGGAACACCCAGCACCCCCATGTTCATCCTTGTAAAATGATTGTGTGGTATCCAATGCAAAGTTTGTCATGTCAGGTGTCTTCAGAAGGATCATGATGCACTGAGCATGGTTGTTATAGTGATGTTATAGTAACTGTTACAGGTTATAATTTCATGTATGTAGTTAGGATACATTTTCAGGCTCATTATGGCTTAAAATAAGCACAGGAAAAAACTCTCCAAGAACAGAGAGGCAGTGAACACCTCAGCAGGGCAGGTATTGGATTGTGGATATCAGTATGATAGCATGGAACACTACTCAGGTAAGACAATCTAATGGGGTCACATCTGTTTCTTTTATCCTTATTTTATAAAGCCAGGGGAAACTTGGTCCCCGAAAGACCTAGAACACAGCTTTAAAACAGGTTACTGTTGTGACACCTTCCTTCCTACCCACTTCCAGCCAAAATATAAAATTATTTTAGTGTCTCCTATCACTATGCCCAAGATTTAAGTGTTTGGACACATCTACAATGAAAATCAATTAGAATAATGCCCCAAAAGGTGATGTTCTCTTTGTTCCCTCACACTAGCTATGCATCCCAAAGGAGGTCCCAATGAGCCTTGCAGCATGATCCTACGAATACAACTGGTTCAAATGCTGCCAGTGATTATTCTCAATAAATTAGTTTCCACATCTCAGGGATATTATAAGAATCAGTATTATGGAAGTGCCACTTGAAGTTCCATAGTTAACATTATATTGACTTTTGCACATAAAGCAGGCATTTCATGGCTACATTTATAACACCACAGAATAGTGAGACAGTGCATTTTAGTCACTTATCTTAGGACATGTCTACACTTATTAGGGATCGATGTTGCTACAATCAATGCACCGGGGATCGATTTAGCGGGTCTAGTGAAGACCTGCTAAATCGACCTCAGATTGCTCTCCTGTTGACTCCAGTACTCTACCAGAATGAGAAGTATAAGGTAAGTCGATGGGAGAGCGTCTCCCATCAACGCAGTGCGGTGTAGACACTGCAGTGCGGTGTAGACACTGCAGTGCGGTGTAGACACTGCAGTGCGGTGTAGACACTGCAGTAAGTCGACCTAAGCTACGTAGCTGGAGTTGCGTAATTTAGGTTGACTTACCTCCGTAGTGTAGATAAGGCCTTAGCTACAAAGATTTCAAACTTACCCCAAATTACATTCCCCAGTGAGTCAAGTCATGTGAAGTTTATAATTTTGAAGTTTGGTTTTGGGTTTAGTTTTGTGCCAGAAGAGGTTAAAGAATTTTTCCATTTTATAAAAGTCCTGCTTATCTAATTAACATTCCAGGATGAAAAACTAAGATCAAAAGGAAAAATTGAGAAATTTTAGACAAGTAAGAACAGGGAATTACAACTTTCTGGAAGTTACATCTTTCAGTTTTGCTAGTGCAAAAGCCAAAATATAACTGATATTCCACTGCTTCTAAATTTAGCAAAAAGCAGAGCCATTTCTCCAAAAATGCAAAGAAATCAGATTTCACAACTTCAAAAAGTCTGATCCCCCCCCTCCCCCCAGTGAGGATCTCTATTTTGTTGTATAGCAGCTAGTTCTAATTAAAATTTTTGTCTCCCACAGAAAGAGTTCAAGCTTCCCGCACCATTTGTGAATGGAGTACCCATGGCTACATTCTTTGTTGCAAATTTTCAGCTGGGCTTCCTAAATTTGTCACCCATGAACAAATGGCAAGACTTTCTATTACAAGCTGCTATGCAAGCATGTATGCTGCTGAAGTTGCTATAATTTTGCCAAGATTTGAATGATTCATTCTGTCATGTTGCCTTCTGTGAGATGGTAGCTTCACTTGTCCGTCAAAAGGTGGTGGCACAGGAGGCTTCATGATAATTATTTTGAAGAAGTCATTTAGTTTTACTAATTTTAGAGCACTCTTAATTTAGGGGTAGTCAGCTACTGTTCTTGTATGCTATTTTTTGTTTGCTTTAATGGCATACTAGTAGTGAAGACTATTAGATGTTGTCTACACTAGGAAAATTCATAAACATTTTTCTTTACCACTGCAGCTCCAACTGTACTAGCAACAGAATGACCTGTAGTTTAGACAAGTTGCAGATATTTACTATGTCGTGAAAACATTCTCTGAACACTTGAGCAGTCTACAATACTAGCATTTATACATCAATACCACCAGTAAAGCGATACTTTTGATGGAAGTTGCTAAAGTTCAGCCATTTTTCTCTTGCACAGACAAGATTTCAGAATGTCCTTTCTATAGACAACATTTTACACCACAAAGGGGATAAGCAAGCACTGTACAAAAGCTACACCCTATTCCTGAAACTTTAAAGTCACCTCTACAATGTTAAGCTTCAGCATGAACTGGTATTTTATTTTTACTGGACCACTCCAATAATTTTGTCTTGAATTAGAGTAGACATAGAAAAGTCAACGGTAACTGGCACAGCACAAGAACAGTTTTGGGGGATTATGGGGGGAGCAATTTTCTTCATAAAAGACTTACAGGAACATCAATCAATAATGGTGTCTTCCATCAGAGTTTTAAAATACTTTTCGTTTTTCACTTGCAAATGCTTCCACCTTATCCATGGAAACTTTTAGTAAACATCCACCCATTTTTCAAATTGCATTATTTGAAGGGTGAATCATTAGCAAGAAATAACTTGTGTAACAATTATATTTGCTACAGGGCCTCATATGAAGTCAACTCCCAGTTACAGCTAAACAAGATGAGTTATCTTGTTCATCTTCTTAAAGAAAACAGAATGGTTTATCTACAAACCAAAAAATGCACATTTATACTATATTCTTTAAATGTGTGACCACTTAAATTTGAGTACTTGTATCCTTTTGTACTTTGGTGGAGATTAAGTGGTAAATATAATATGCTTGGAAAGTCAAGTGAATATCAAATGCTTTAAGGTAACTTGCACTAGTAAGTGACCAGAACACTGACAGTGCAACCAATAGTATAAATACCCAAATCAACCAACCCTTATCAGATTGTGACCAGGTAGGTATTACAGCCTTTTGAAGACACCCTCTGTCAGTAATCTCTTTTCAATATTTGATTTAGAATGCTGAACCAAAAATTACACATCTCACTAAATCAAATGAACCTCAGACAGGAAAAAATTCAGAATAAAGAGAATCAATATGAAGTTCACAATTACAGCGAGGTAGGGTTGCAACATATGTAATTATCTCTCCTAGCATGATAGAGCTCCTATAAAATTTCCTCTGATCAACCTATACCACCCTGCTTTAAACAGGTAGAGCAAACCAAGGAAGTAGAAGTGGATCCTGTGTCAGCACTTTCACATCAAGAAAGCAGGGGGGGTTGTTTTGGGAAGGGAGGGGGAGGGAGGAGAGACCAACTGCAATCTTAAACAAGATTAGATGATTGGGCATGATGACCTGTCTAACGATGAGCCTCTCTCAGCAATCTCTAAGCCTGGCAAGCTGTTTTCCCACTTTCCATTAGATAGCAGACCCTACACATATCTACAAAGAATTCTGTGGCATACCAATCAATCAGTTGGAGCACAAAAATGAATGTTGGTGCTCAGTACGATCCAGGAATGGTGAGTGTGGAACACAAGCTGCCTGCTCTTTGTGGAAGGTGAGAAACGGTTAATTATCAGCTGCCCAAAACTTTCTAATTGACTGCAGCAGCCTTTTTTCCGACTATAATGTCAGAACTGATGCACAGCATGCAGATATCTGTAGGAGTTATAAAAGTAAACAGTCATAGAATCATAGAATATCAGGGTTGGAAGGGACCTCAGGAGATCATCTAGTCCACCCCCCTGCTCAAAGCAGGACCAATCCCCAGACAGATTTTTGCCCCAGATCCCTAAATGGCCCCCTCAAGGATTGAACTCACAATCCTAGGTTTAACAGGCCAATGCTCAAACCACTGAGCTATCCCTCCCCGCATTGATCCATTTGATTCAAGTTCTGTATATAAAAAACAACAACAAACAGCTCTCACTTGTGCTCTTTCCTAAAAAGATTTCAAAACAGTCCAAGAGGGCAGAGTTATAATGACAGTCTCATACAGAGGGCACTGTGCTGGTATTTTGGGCCCCAAGACGAAAATGAAATAGAACACAACTTCAAACAGAAACTGCTTAAGAATTTCATAAATATATGACCATACTTTGATAATAAAAAGAAGCAGTATCTAACTTTAGCATAGGAAGAGGTCCTCTGGACTGAAGTAACTATGATACTTTGAGATCCTGGGATTGAAGGCTCAATAGAAGTCATAAGTGCTTTACAAAGATGTACTAAATATCAAAAGATCCTGACAGGAACCCTCATTTTATAGATGGAGAAATAGGAACAGAGAAGTCACATGCATCTGTAAGTCAGAAACAGAACTCAGATCTCTTGTTCCCTATATAAGTTCACAGGTAAGAAATGGTCTTATTCATACAGATAGCATCTCCAGTAGTTTAAAGTGTATCTCTGTGATTTAACAAGCAGTAAAAACCCTAGATGAGAGGGAAAGTGCAGTGGAACAGACTTAAAGATTAACAGCATCCTGAAGAACAAAACCCACAAAAGGCAGAATCAGAAGCAAATATCCTCTTGTCGTTTTTATTTTTTGCTGAATTACTGTTCCTAATTAGATAGTCTGACCATATGAAAGCATCAGTAAAAATAGCTGATAGGACTAAAATGATAATTGGGAGGTTGGAGGAACAAGACCTATTCATGAGACTGATTTTAGAACATCTTTGCTATCCTAGAAGTCTGTTTAAAAGAGGAGGGAAATCATGCATTCCCCTTACATAAAGAGGGGATGTTGGGCAGGTGGGTGACACCTGTCTGAAAGAAATAAGAGCTTATATGAGAAGTGGCTGGTTCAACTTAATCCTGGTGATGCAAGTAAGGCGAAGCATTTTGATTAATTATCGGAAACTACAATTGCACCTCTATTAAGAGCATTTGCCTTCTGGACTGTGAAGTGGTGTACACTTTCGGTCTTATTTCACTCATGCCTACACCTAGACACAAACAGAAGCAGCAGTCCAAAATGCAGTTTTCTATCTTTGTTTAGGAAGATTACATTTCACTCCTTCAATTTACTGTGATCCATGTCTGTGTAACATCTAGACTTGATTACAGCAACATGTTCAATTATATTTGAGAGTGCACCATGGGAAGCCCCACCTTATACAACATACTGCAGCCTGTCTTGTAACTGTGACAGGCTGGCCAGCTCACATGTGTGCTCTGCACTGACTCCCACAGTCAATTCTGGTACTGAGGTAATAGTTTCATTTTCAAAGGTCATAGTTAGCTAAGGCCAAGCACTGCTCCTTTAACAGTAAAAATACTTAACTTTCATACATTGTTTCTCATCTCTAGATGTTAAAGAATGGTCAATCACTTGGAGAACAGAGTGAGTGTTTCCTGCACCCAATACAGTTCAAAATGGATTGTGCCCCCCTCCCACAAAAGAAAATCTCTCTCATGCACACTGCCAGGTATGCTGCTGAAGCTTTCAGTTCAAAACAGCTTCCGCCAACAAGAACTGCATCCATAGCTTGAAAGGTTCACGTCAAACTCTAAGGGTACGTCTATACTTACCTCCGGGTTCGGCGGTAAGCAATCGATCTTCTGGGATCAATTTATCACGTCCTGTCTAGACGCGATAAATCGATCCCGGAAGTGCTTGCCGTCGACACCGGTACTCCTGCTCCACGAGAGGAGTATGCCGAGTCGACGGGGGAGCCTGCCTGCCGCGTGTGGACCCGCGGTAAGTACCTTGTAGTTCGAACTAAGATACTTCGACTTCAGCTATGTTATTCACGTAGCTGAAGTTGTGTATCTTAGTTCAAACTGGGGGGTTAGTGTGGACCAGCCCTAAGTTGTAGAGCAGCTAAAAATACCTCTACTTCAAAAGAGTAAACAAACCCATGCCAAGTTTCCCACTGAAGTTTTGCCCCGGATCCTACTGCCCCAACCACATATTTTTGCAAGCTCTGGGTAAGACATGACCACTAGTTTGCAGTGCACACTCATCCACCCTCGCTGAGGCACAATCTCTCCACCTTATCTAGTGTCTGCTATTTCCTGCCCAGCCTAGTGTGTACATCTTCACTTTTATCCCTTACCTTGATTTTTTTGTTCTGAAATCTCACGGACCTCAATCCTTGTTAGGGACTGCAGCGGCAAGCAAAACTGGAGACTTGTAAATTTCATTGTGCTGCCAGGCTTCTCCAGAAGAGAGACTATAGGCTGCTGATACTAGGGAAAAGGAAAAACTCTCCCTCCTTCCCCAAATCAAGCATCTCTCACATTTTGTTGTTGACAATGCTCTACATGGCAGAAACAATCTTTCTTAAGTCTCATGAAAAAAAAAAAAAAAAGAAAGAAAGATAGGCCTTTTTGCTTCTTTATGATGTAGAAGGCCTGAAAGATGTTTTGTTTATGTAATTTTCTGTTTTGATTTTTTTCCCCCCCACATAAAAAAAATTCAGGTCTTGTATAGCTTGTCTTTTTTAGATACTATGGATGACTTGAGAACTGACAGGACTATGATGATTTTTTAAATTTTTAAATGACATGTCACAAGTGAAAATGAAAGGGGAAATTATTTTCATTCAGACTGTTAAACTTGGTATTGTTCTCAGAGTCCACAATACATATTTCTAAAACCAAAGTCCAGCAACAAAACCAGGAAAGACTACACTTAATAGTCCTGACAAGAAATTAGCAGATTTAAAAAAAAAAAAAAGCCTTTTAGGACTCTGTATGCTTCTTAAAGCAGTAAGAATAGGCCTAGACTCTTTCCCCTCTTCGCAGATTACCCTCAAGGGACCTTTGAAACAGAAGAGACTCAACCTCCCTTTACCAACCTGGTAGATCATAACAATCAAGCCTGAGCCTCAGGAGTCAAATATGTAAAATCCAGAAATGATATTTACTCCCCATGCTGTGGGCATGCCTGAAACTAAAGGGATACTAGAACAGCATTATAAGAATTATAATAATGGTAGCACAAGTGTCCATCTTCTTGAGCCTCAGGTTATGTGAACTACAACTATTTTAAAGAATAATTAAAATATAACACTCTACCCAGCCCTGCACTGGTGAAACAATAGAGCCACTATTTAAATTTCTACAGCCTATAGTCAGCGATACAATGAATTTCAGATAAACTACACATGCCACTGAAAAAGGCCTTTCACGAAGCACAAAGTTAATGAGCCAAATTTAGTGTTTCATCAACTACTTGTAAGAAGACAAAGAATAAAATCCATAATTTTGATTAATCTTGGGCACTTCTATAAAAACCATCACCATATCATGTAAATTCTGAATATATAGGTTACACTGAACCTAAATAGAATTTAACAAATAAGTTAAACAACTTTACTGTCTTGTAAGGCAAAGTAAGTAACATTTTTTCAAATAATTTAAGTTCACTGTATTGAATGTATCTTTCTTTAATGTATTATTTGAGCTGTTTTTATACGTTTTTTAAAGTTATTAAAAATAATGCTCTTGAGAGAAAGGCTAAAAGATCTATGTTTCTATTTTTAAAGCACTACATGATATAAAGTAAGCAGGTCATATTGGGAAAGAACAATATTACTGCAATTAAGCTCTACCCACAACTCCAGAATACCTGGATGTTTATATGAAATCAATCAACAGCAGTAAAGTTGTTATTTAGGATTGAAGATGGGACATCCAATAACTAGAGGCCAATATGAAAAGATAGGGGGGAGGGGTCCATCAGAGGATGTTGGGATTTTTATTAGGAAACAATCCCTAGACCCTGCCCTTCAAGGTTGGTACATTCACACCATGCAGCCAACCACTTGAGACAATCTGTTCAATTGTCCTTACAGATGAAACAGCCAAAAGTTTCTCTGCCACTGAAACAAAGATGACCAATAAAACCTTGTGAAATGGCCATTCCAATACTCTGCATATTGCTGGCAAATATAAAATTAGTACCTGAATGTTCGAACAATGCAATAAGATAGTCAATGATGAACATAAACTGAATATTCAGCCAAACCACCTCAATCTGGTTTGTGATCAATCTGCAAGCAGGCTATGACCCCCCTTTGGGATCTGCCCTGATGATATCCCTAGACCCTGTTCTGGGGCTCTCTTTTGTATCAGCCTCTTATTCAAATGTGTCAGATATAATGTCCAATCTCCACCCCAAATTCCCTATTGGAAGAAAAGGCCTCTCCTGACCTACTTAATGTGTGTGGGATATCCACCACTGTCCCCACCTCCGACCCTATATATTCATCATTCCTCACTTTTGAGTCTGCCTCCAGAAATGGCTGTCACCTTTCTTCTGCTTGACCAGTAGTGGGTATTCAATACCAACTACTGGTCAAGCAGAAGAAAGGTGACAAATGATTTATGTAATTTTATAACTGTTCACACAGTTCTGAACAACAACACTGAAATGGATTGAGGAAAATTTAAATCTGCTGCTTGGAAAGTTATTAGCAGAAGAGGAACTGGAACAGTCTGTTAGTAGTCCTAAGAAAACTGCCTCAATTCATATTCTGAAAGTAAATTTTGCAGCCACAAAGGTAAACACAAAACCTTATTTCTGTGGAAACTCATTGATTTGGAATTCTTACACTAGTCAGGGAAAGTTTTTATTTTGCCACTGGTGAGGAATTTTCAATCCTAGTACTAAATATAGGCTATGACTCTAGGTCTTTTAAGTCTTATTATATTTCTCCTTTAATGTTAGGTTTCAGGGTTAATGCCTCACTGAGATGAATGAGATACCTCAGAGATACTATTTCAATCTGCAGACTTACACATGGTTCACATTCAGAAGGTTTTCTTTCCATGTGGAAAAGGAAGGATGTTTGGAGTTTGGTTTTGTTGGGGGTGGGGGAGAGGTACGTTTTTATTTTTATTTATTTAATTAAAAGTGAAGCTTGAAATTCTACAGAAATCAATTAAGTCAAGATAGTACAAAGAGTGAGATCAATGATCAGTAGTGCCAGAACAGTGCTATCAAGTACCAGCTTAAAACAACCCATGGATAAAGGTGATCAGAACACACGTGCAGAGTTTTATTCATCTATTGGACTAGTAAAATTTTGAACACCACATTAGTTTTTCATTACCATAGTAAGGTCAGGCAAGTAGATTTTGTAGCTTGGAATGGTACATTCTCATGACAGTTTTACAAGTTTAGACTAGACTTCTGAAGCTCAATGCTACTCACTAGGTCATCCAGAAATAATTCCTTCAGCGGAAACACTATTTGCTGAAGAAGAAGAAGATACAGCATTGGCCATACCCATTCCTTCCCCACTACGAAAACAGAAGAGTGTAAGTAGACAAATTAGCTATAGTTACGTAAAATTCTTAGCTGGAGACTGTGGAAGCTAGGCTTGAGATCCCTCCTCTCCCCTCCCCAGACCTCCTGGCAGCCACTCCGCAGGAGCAGGGTCTCACTTTCAAAGACTCAAATGGTTTAGCCAGGCAAAGTGGGATGCTTGGGGTTCAGAGAAAATGTGGAGGCAACAAGGCTAAAAATACATATATACATACATATACATACATATATACATACATATACATACATATATACATACATACACACACACACAGATTCTTAAGACTGTTCATCCTGAACATCAAACAGAGCTAAATACATGGAGAAGGGGAAACTAGATTCAGTTTCAACATGAGCAAAGGTGTTTAGCCCTTGAAGTTAGGAATGTCTTTTAGCGTAGTATGGAACGCACCAGAACTCATTGAATGGCTTCAAATAATTTGACATAGTTAAAGCAGGTGGTGAGAATTTTAGTGGCAATATGCTGGATAGACTTTATGAGAACGTAGAGAAATAGGTGGGCAGAGAGGAAGCAGCTGGTTTGTTCCCTTACAAGTTAGGGAGTCTATCAGTTGCCTTGTGCATACTGGAACAATTTTGTATGCTACTGACTGAATCCAATTCACAATTTACTTAAATATATTAGTTGGAATATCTGAACTCAGACATCTACATGATATTCAACATGCTGCAGTTCATCTGTATGACAACTTGCTAAAAATATTAGTTGCCCCTTCCTTCATTCCAGAAGTTAGTTCAATGTGTATATAAAAATTACACTAGGAGGGACAAAAGACTTCCCTTTTATCATAAGTCTAATATAAATTTTCCTGCCACTGTCAGCAAGAAACTCCAGCGGAGATACTGGTAAACCTCACCACTCCTATTACCTTCAATACTAAAGTGAACAGAGGAGATGACAATCTAAACAGCCACTCCTCTAGAAGCTTTCAGGGAGCAGATATTGAGATATCAGTGTCAGGTATGCCCTAGTCTCTGATCTATTGGGTCCATTTCCACATTCCCACTTTTGCTAGCTATATGCATTAGGCAGCATCCTGCTAACAGATAACATGATGAAGATCAACAAGAACAATCGCCAAATCCTTATTAAAAAAAATCTTCCTAGAGGATCTCCCAGTCGATCGCCATCTCTGGCAGCGCAGTGGGGCTGCCACTAAGACAGGCTCTCTGCCTGCCCTGGCCCCACACCACTGCTGGAAGCAGCCAACATGCCCCACAGCCCTGGGGAGCAGGGGTCTTCCACCACGCACTGCTCCTGCCTGCAAGCACCACCCCCGCAGCTCCCATTGGCCGGGAACAGGGAGCTGTGGCCAATGGGAGCTGCGGGGGCAGTGCTTGCAGAGAGGGGCAGCGTGTGGAGCCATGTGCTGTCCGCCGCCCGCCTGCCCCCACCCCGGGAACGCAGGGGCACATTGGCCCCTTCCGGGATCGGCGAGGGGCCAGGGTAGGCAGGGAGCCTGCCTTAGTGGCAGCCACGCTATACCACCAACCAGGAGCCACCAGCGGTAAGTGCTGCCCAGCAGGAGGCCACACCCCAACCCCAGAGCCAGCACCCCAAACCCCCTCGTGTACCCCAAGCCTCAGCCCTGACCCCCCCTCCCAGAGCCAACACCCCAAACCTTCTTCTTGCACCCCAAACACTGCCCCAGCCCTGATGCCCCCTCCCAGAGCCAGCACCCTACTGCACCCCAACACTCTGCCCCAGCCCAGAGCCTCCTCCTGTACCCAAACTCCCTCCCAGAGCTTGCACCCCTCCTGCACCCCAACCCCCTACCCCAGGCTCAGCTCAGAACCCCCTCCCACACTGCAAACCCCTTGACCCCAGCCCAGAGCCCACACCCCCTCTCAAGCCCCAACCCTCTAAACCAGTCCGGTGAGGGTGAGTGAGTGACAGAGAGGGGGGACGGATGAGTGGAGTGGGGCTTTGGGGAAGGGGCGGGGTAGATTCTGAGTTGCCCTTAAATTCAAAAAGTGATCTTGGGCGTAAAAAGGTTGAAGACCACTGCTTTAACAGATGGTCAATATGCTCTAAGGCAGAGGTTCTCAAACTGTGGACCATGTACCACCAGTGATCTGCAAGCTCCATTCAGGTGGTCCGCAGATATTTCCCTCTAAGGTGCATGCCTGGGCAGCCGCACACAAGAGACTGAAAGGCCACCTGCCTAATTAGTGGAGTCGCACAGGTGTGGCTCCACTAATTAGGTGGGTGGACCCTGGAGAAGATGCACATGTAAGGTGGTGGCCTTGAGGGAAATATGGGGTAGGTGGGAGGGGGCAATGTGGTGAGAAGAGAGGGTGGGGGGAATTTGGGATGTGCAGGGCTGCGGCGGCCAGAGAAAGAGGCAACTTTCCCCAGCTCCAGGGCTGCAGCTGTTGGGGAGAGATGGCCCTCCTTCCCAGCCTCAGCTCTGTAGCTGGAGAGAGATCCCCCTCCTTCCCAGCCCCAGCTCAGGGGCTGACACGGCAGGGGAGAGAAGGCACATCCATCACATTAGAAAGGTAAGACTACGGATATTAAAATATGAGTTGTGTGCTTCTATTTCTAGAACAAAAAAAGTTAGCTAATTATTGTAAAGCGCTTTGGATAAAACTAACAGTACAAACAACATTTGGAAAGATCATTAAGTGGTCCGCAGAGACCCTCAGCAATTTTCAAGTGATCCGCAAAAAAAAAAAAAAGTTTGAGAACCACTGCTAAGGCTAGAAGAGGAAGAGAATAAAGGAAAAGGGGGGAGGAGTAATATTGGCAGCCAGGACCACACCGGGAAAGAAATTTCCCCATTCCAGCACGAATAAGTCAGCCCCCTTAATTTTCAAAAGATGCTTACCATCAAAACAAATGCTGATAACTACCCACTTCAGTCATCTCATACATGAAAATGTGAGACAAAAACCAATCTAACTAGGAATAGGAGGCAGTTAAAAGGAGTATCAATCTCGCTATCCCACTTCACAATGTAAAATTAAAAAAAAAAAAGTTTAAAAATTAATAAGACCTACGCCAGTTCCACTAGAATATCACCTCACCCTTACATGGCATTTTCAGCCATATTGGCCATCTTAAATCCCCCACTTAAATTTATACAGGGACGGAGAAAAAGGACACTGATTTCTTTTTGAATAAACTAATCTCAATCACTCTCTCAAGGGACATTAACCAATAGATAAGCATGACAAACTCTCCACACACTTCACTGGAGACCACAAGAGCTGCCTCTTCCAGGATCTTGAGAAATGGTTTCCTAATACAGCTCTGCAAACTGATTTGTATTAGTATGTTGTAAGAGAAGATAGTCAAGAAATTCATCAATGCACCCCCTAAGGCTTAAGTTGTCTGTTCTTGGCTGTTTAATAGCTTTTCTGTCAAGAAGTGCAATCTGTCCCTTCCCACACAATAAGTTTTCTGTATTTTGCATGATTGCATGTTATTTACCTTTACAGCTTCTAGTTCTCCCCCCTTCCCCCCGCAACTCTGATCGTCCTCAGGCCACAGTAAGTGCCCAAGCACAGCCAGAAGCAAGACAGGGTTTGGACGCTTCCACTGCGAGAGATGCCACTGCTGCTGCACAACATCATAATAATGCTGCTGACAAGCCCTGTACATGGTGGCCAGGGCCCAGCCGGGACCCCTAAACAGCCTCTACCCGCCCACCCGGCTAACAAGAAGCTGCAGCGCCGACGCTGCAGGGGCTCTGGACGCAGATTTTGTGCGTTATGGACACGGGCCGACCACAATCTCCAGCCGTGCTGACGGCCTGAATGAGGGAGATGCTGAGAGAGCCTCTCACGGACACAGCGGAACACGCCCTCGCCAGAGGGAAGACAGATGGCAAGCGCCACCCTCCTCCAAAGCCGCCACCTCAGGGGGGCAACCCCAGCTCCCAACGGGGGGAGGCGCTACGAGACGTGGGGCACGACTTGCCCCGCCCAACAAATAGCAGCAGCAGCTCCGTGGGGCGCTAACCCAGCCCCTGGCAACCTGTAAACTCTGCCCCACCTCCCCACAACTGGGGCGCCGGCCGGCCGGCACCAGAGCCCGCCCCGGGAGCCAGGGTGACTTACCCAGCAGCAGGACGTTTTTCCCCGAAGGCAGTTTAGACCTGGAGCGTGTGGACACCTCGCTGAGGATACAGGACCTGAGGGGAGACAGAGCCCGGTCAGGCCAGCCCCCCAACACACAGGCACGGGGATGGGCGGGGGCGCGCACTAGGGGGATGGGGCCGGGGGCGTCTGCCGCTGACTAGAGCAGCCCCCCCTCGTTACTTGGCCCCACAGGGGGGCCCGCGAAGGGAGTTGTGTCGTGTCCCCCCTCCTCCTCCCGGGCGGAGGCTCTCGCGGGGCGGGGGCGCTAGACGGTAACGGGCGGCGGCCCGGCGGGCTGGGCGGTTACCAGAGGTTCTGCCCATCGTCCTCCTCGCCCCCCGCCCGCAGCTCCGCGTTATTGCTGGCGGTGAAGCCGGCGGCCGCGCCGAGCCCCGGCGAGGAGGAAGAGGAACCGAAGGAGCCGGCTCGCCCCGCCGCCGCCGCCATCTTCCCTGCGCTCCCTCCAGTCCGCCTCAATGAGAGAGAACAGAGAGCGGGCGGCGGCGCGGCCGGCTGACAGGTACCCGGATGTTGGGAGCTCAGAAGGGGGCGGGGCCAAGAGGGGGCGGGGCGGTACCCGCCTGTGGGGCAGAGCGTGCGGCCGGGCGCCCAGTCACGCCCGGCGTAGAACCCCCAGTAACGCGCCCACGTGCCTCCGGGATTATCCAAGTGATGGGGAGGATTTTTTGCGCGCCCCAGGCAGGTGGCTGGCTGGCTCACCCAGCATCCCACACACCTGATTTAGGATGACCAGATAGCAAGTGTGAAAAATCAGGAATGAGACAGGAGGCAATAGGTGCATATGTAAGACAAAGCCCCAACTATCAGGACTGTCCCAATAAAATGGGAACATCTGGGCACCCTAACCACACCTAGGGCTGTTACCCACTCTCCCTGGGAGAGAGATGCGGGAGGCAATTTCCTTTCCGTCACCACAAGTCCCCCGAGTGAGCTGTTCTCAGGCCACACTATCTATTAAGAAGATAGTCATGGGAGAGGCCAACGAAGAAGGCAAGATCTAGAAAAAAAATCCCTCTCTTTAAATCATAGTACCCAATCGCATCTCATTGATTCAGAATGATTGTCATTGTTATTTACTATGTACAATGTGCTACACATTCTCCAAACATAACACACTTAACACACTGCCTGTCCTGAAGAAAACACGCTTACTTCTAAGATGACAAAGTCTGGGAAAGACATAAAACATACAATTTTTAAAATGCGCTCTCCCCAGCTGGCCCACTGTTTATCCACTATGATAGTGCGCAAAACAGCCACCCATTATTCCTCCTCGCCTCTTTGCCCCTAGTTTTATAGAAATCTGGAACGCCAGCAAAACAGAACAAAGTATAGAAGCATAGATAATTTCATGGAGGAGAGGTCCATCAATGACTACTAGCCAAATTGGTCAGAGATGCAACCCCATCCTCTGGCAGTCAGAGGTTTAAGGACACCCAGAAGCTGGGACTGGGTGACAGGATGGATCACTCAACTGCTCATTCCCTCTGAAGCATCTGGCACTGCCCACTGTCTGAAGACAGGACACTGGGCTAGATAGACCATTGGTCTGACCCAGTATGGCCAGTCTTATGTTCTTGTAAATAAACATTCTTAAATTAATTAAGGGGTTTAATGAATACAGGTTTTCTCAGTGTCATGAGCATCTTTGAGCAAGGGAAAATATAATTTATTTGGGGGATATTTCCCAGTTTTCATCAGACCCCCATAAATAACATGGATATTTCCTGAGTTTCCCCATTTCCTCAGATATAAAAAGGTTGGGTTTTTTTTTTTTTGCATGGATAATGTATTAATGTTCAATACACCTCACCCCCACCCTAGTGTATATATTCATACATGCCAATCTATTTAAAAGTGACAGTTCCCTTTTCAGAAATATATTTATAATTTTTGCACTTTTCCCTCTAAAAAAGCTATTTCTGTCCTGTGCTTTTCTATTGAATTAAAATATGTGCTTATTTTTATACTCAAATGTTCCTATCAATAGCTTTCCAATGCTCTGCAACCCCACCTCTGACTGACCATTCCTTTATACACTGTTATGAGGGAGGTTGGGTGAAACATTGTTGAAGCTGGTGAACATCATAGGCATCCTTCATTCAGGATAAATGCAAGTAGTTACGCTGATTTTTGGTGTAAAATAACTAAAACAATAGGAGCCACCACCCAAAACACAGACCCACAAGACCAGACTGGTTAAAAGTAGAGCCATGTGGGAGGAAGGGTTTTGCTGGGTACTGAATATAAACACAGGGAGTTTGGCATTGTTTAGTGGAAGTTTGTCTGAAGGCTGGTCTACCTTTAAAACACTGCATCGGCCCAGCTTCACCGATGCAGCTGTGCTGCTGTAGCGCTTTAATGAAGATGCTCTACACCGACGGGAAAGTGCTCTCCCTTCGGTGTAGTTAATCCACCTCCATGAGAGGCAGTAGCTATGTCAGTGGGAGAAGCCCTCCCACCGACATAGCACTGTCTACACCAGCACCTAGGTCAGTATAACTATGTCACTCGGGGGTGTGGATTTTTCACACCCCTAGGCGACATAGTTATACCAAAGTAATTATGTAGTGTAGAGCTGCCCAGAGAGAAGCAGCAGCCAGGGAATAGGCAGAAAGAAGCAAGCAAGGAAACAGCAAGAAAAGCACTTGCAGTGTGACCTTAAGAAAAAACCCTGAGAGAGAGCTTTTGGGGCAGGGCGCTGGCTGGAAAGAGGCTTGGAACGGTGAGCTAAGAAGCTCTCCTGTTGTTTGATTCCTACTGTCTACAAGGAAAAAAGGACTTTGTGTACATCCTTTGTAAATGAACAGGATTGCATCAAATAAATACCTTATTCGATCATCAATTTCTCCTGCTAACAGAAACAACCTGCCAATTCTGAATATTGGTTAACTGTTTGGATTGCAAGGAGCAACAATATTTTAATATGATTTGCATTTCATTTAATAAATATATGACAACCTTATGTTTATCTCTGTCTGCAGCTTTGATGGCATTTTTCTATATAGGTTTTTATACTATGCTCATAACTGTAGTGTCTGAGTGCCTTCCAGCAGTGAATTAGGCATCATGACTACACATCTGTCATGTGTTGTTTGTTCTCTCATTGTCTCCCCAGAGGGAGAAGTGTGTGCAGTGAAGTGTCTTTTTTTGGTAGTGGTGTCTTTATATATGTGACACTAAGCACTCCCTGTATTCACACCCTACACACAATTGTACTGATCTTTGTACAAAATATGCCTTGTGAGGTATCATTTGAAAACTAATAACTCATTGATCATTAATACTGTTGTGTGATGTATGTACGCAGTAAGCATTAAGAGTTCTGAACATATACTTGAATTATGACTAAAGTGTATGTAAACCAGGTATGTCAGAAGGAGCTGTTAAACAGAGTGTCCTAAAGAAAGGAATTTGTGTTTACCTCAGGTTACATATAAGCAGTAAACAGGATCATCAAGATATCAGCGGGAGAAGATGTCAGGAAACAACATTTTACATTTCAGAAAACACAAGTGGGGGAGGAAAGAGCAAGGTGCTTCCTTTACTACCAGACTCCATTTTACCTTTCTCACAGCTTGAATAAACTTAACTTTGAGGGGTTACCCTCAGAAGAATCCATTTCAAAGGTTTGCTGGTCTATAAAGACAGTGGGGTTGAACCTCAAGCAATAAGCAATTGAATCAACTGGTGGTATACAATATTACTCTATTATAAAAGTATAGAGAGTGAGGTCTTCTCTGAAAGCTAATGACACATAGTGATTAATATCACTGTGAAATGTATGTATTAAGACTGTATGAGGAAATATGGATACTTAATAATATTATGTTTTAAAGTCTGTGGCCAAACAGGTTCCCTCCCAGATAGGAGAGAAGGTCTCCTCTGTAAATTAAACATCAAAACAATCATTTCAGACTCAAAACAATGGAAGCACCATTTACATATAAGGGAATGGGAAGCCCACAAGAAGCATGCTGCCTCTTGAAACAAAGTCATTGAACTTTGGAAGATATAAGCAAAGACAGAAGCTATCTTTGGCATCCATTGTAGACAGACACAAGAGGCCAGAGGTCTTGCAAGCCAAGAAGGATGGATCATTTAACCAAGGGGAGGGGGGGCATGTTGAGGTCTCGGGGAACTAATATAGGTGAGAAAAACCTCTTAAACAAAGCCTGTACCTTGCTAGAATACGTTTTGAACTGTTAGATGCGTTTTCACTTTCATTTGCTTGTAACCATTTCTAACTTTATTCTTTTTACTTGGCATTACTTAACCTATTTCCTATTGTTAATAACTTTGTTTTATTTTTACTATAAACCAACTCAGTGTTTAAATGGAAGGGTTTATTTACCCCAGTTAATAATCTGTGATGTGCTTTTAGGTTTTTAGAAGAACAATATTATTTCTCTGAACTGTCCAGGAGAGGGTGGACATTACAGAGCACATGGTTTTGGGAAAATCTGGGAGTGGGAGTGTACTGGAGTCACCATGCAAGTAGTAACCAAGGCTGGTAGAAACCAAAGAGCGTGACAGGTGTGTTGCTAGCAGGCTGCTGGGGTCAGAGTTGCTGGACTAGGGCAGCAGTTAAACACAGATACTCTCCGGGTGTGACCTGTCTGCTTGTTGCTGACTACGAGTGTCCCAGGAAGGGAGTTACAGTAGCAAGGCATTCTGAGGAAGAGCCCTGCAGCGGGACTGGGATCCTGCAGGTCCCGCAGGACCCACTGCCATAATAGCGGGAGCTGGTAAAATGTACTTTGTTGCGGGTGGGATTGGGTGGGCCAAAAAACAGACTGTGGGAATTTGCGGAAAAACAGTAAGTTTATCAAAAGTAGCCTATTCGAGAAATTGCTAATTATTTTGTTTGAGCTTCTCTTTCCGATATGTGTTTATCTCCCTCACTCCGAATCTGGTGTACTACATCAGCTCAAGTCAGGTCAGAGAATCACACTCACAGGTTTTGTTGTTCTAAGACATCACAGACTATCATTGTAGTATCAGCTTGCTGTCAGTGCTCTGAGCAGGTTTTCTCTTAAATGTTTTTCAAAAAGCAATAATAATCCTGACATATAAATATCTTGAATGGTATGTTTCAAAGTTCTAAAAACAGTGCTTACGCGGTTTAAAAATTTATAGTTTTTTTAAACAACTTTTTTTTATAATTGTTAAAAAACATCCTCATCATTTAAGGCATAATTGTGGTGTAATTTGTTTTGACATTCTGTGTGATATACACATGACAGCAGTTTCCCATAAATAGAATTTTAGCAACATAAAGCAAGGTTTTCTTTTTTTAAAAATAAAGGCTTTAATACTTAAATTTAAGCGAGGGATAGAAAGAGATTTGAAGTCTATTATAACAGGAGTTAAAGTATTTTTTACATGGTTTAAGCAAAATTTGTTTTAGTCTTTTACTGGTAAAAATTGTGTCTGAATTCCATTTATATATATAATATATTAACTGACTCTGAAAAAAAATTATTTAGTAGCATGGGGATATCTGCCTCTCTTGCGGGATTTGAGGGATCTAATGTTTTTGCGGGTGGGAGCGGGATAAAAATTACAAGAAACAATGTGGGAGTGGGTAGGAGTGGATGTTGCAGGATTAAAAATATAGTCCCATGCATGGCTCTATTGTGAGGCACCCAGAGTTACAGGGTAAGAGGTAACACAACCCCTCACTAGTCTGGATTGCACCCCAAATGCTGTCACTATACACACACATACACTTATCCCCACTGTTGTGTGTTTAGAGAGGGACAAATCAAAGAAATATGCCTTGCACTTGGCATGGAAAGTGGTGAGGTTTGCAATGGTCCTTAGTTTCTTGGGGCGTTCATTCCACAGTCTTAGACCACCCACAGAGACAGTTCTGTTTCCCACACAGATGAGTTTTACTCTTATTACTGAGAGTTCCATTGTGCCACAGTAGCATTGTTGTCAACCCCAGTTTTCATCTTAAACAGTGTTTTAGGTATTCTGGACCCAGGTTAGGTAGAACTTTAAAGATAAGGATTGAGAGTGTGAACTTGATTCAAAATCCTATGGGAAGTCAGGGTAGAGAGCAGAGGACAGGTTTGATATGTTCACGGTAGTCTGTGTTGCTGAGGAGATGCGTTGTAGAGCTCTGAATTAGTTGGCATTTCCTAAGCACTGAAATCTTCAAACCTAGGTATATTGCATTGCTGTAATCCAGCTTAGAGGTGACAAAGGTATGGATAATTGAGGCTAGGTCTTCATCCAACAGAATGGGATGGAATTTCCTAGCCAAGTGGATATGGTAGAAAGCATTACTCATAGATGCTGCTATGTCAGAGCTCAGTGTCAGTGAGGAATCCAAGAGTACTCCTAGACTACAGACTGAATTGACCAATTGTGAGTATGTATATTCAATGAACAGAGGCTGTACCATAGCTGCAAGCTCTTCAGAATACTTTCCTCTGCCCACCAGCATCACGTCGGTCTTGCTTGGGTTTAGCTTCAACCAGCTGTTCCTCATTCAGGAGCTCATCTCATCCAAGCACTGGGCCATATAAGTGGTAGTCGTGTGCTTGAATGTGGTGAAGGATAGGTAGAATTGTGTGTCATCTGCATATTGCTGACACTTGAGTACATGTCACCTGACCAGTTCACCTAGTGGTTTTATGTAGATGGTGAAAAGGACTGGAGAGAGAATTGATCCTTGTGGAACTCCACAGGTGAGACTCTAGTGGTGGAGGTGCAGTTTCCCATCATTACTTATTGGGGTCATCCCTCCAGAAAGCACTCCAACCACTTCAGTGCATTACCCCTACCACCTCTCTCAGGCAAGACAGCAGAATCTCATGGTCAACAGTGACAAATGGAGGACCAGAATGGATGGTTGTCCTTTATCCGTTGACAGGAAGAGATCATGAGCGGCGGGTATCAAAGGCTAAGCCTCCCCTGACCCAGGCTGTGGCCCTGCCAATGTTCCACTGGAAGGCCCTCCCCCCCATCTGCCCTGAAGCCGGTGGGGTCTCAGCTCCAGCTGGTGGCCTGGAGCTTGGGCCCGCCAGTGGCCTGGGGCAGCACTCAGGCCGGCCCGGGAGGGACAGACTGGCCGTGGGGGGGAATTGGGCCAGAGGCTCGGGCCAGCGCTGGGGGGACCAATGGCTCGGCCTGGCACTGGGGTCAATCCAGCGCTGGGGGGGACCAGCTGGGGTGGGTGGGGCAGGGTTGCTCCAGCCTCAGCGGGGGGGCTCGCGGCTCCTCCAGCCGCAGGGGGGTGGCCCTCTGGGCTTTGGTGGGCAGGGGTGGGGCCACGGGCAGAAGGGCGGGGCCAGCAGGCTAGCCTCCCCAAAGTGGGGTTCACCCACCACCCATGGAAGAGATCATCCATCTGTGCCATGAGGTTTCGATTCTGTGTCCTGTCCTGAACACAGACTAAGCCCAGTCTAGAATGTTAGCTTCAGTTAGATGAGCTTGTATTTTGCCTTTTGATAGCTTCTCTATCAGCTTGCTTAGGAATAAGAGGTTTGACACTGGGTGGTAGTTGCCTAGGACTGAAATAAATATCTAAGGTGGGTTTCTCCGGTGTTGGTTGGACTATTGCGTGTTTGAAGGAGGAAGGGAAGATTCCTTCTCTGAATGAGGTGTTCTCTATTTCAGTCAGGAGTGTGGCTTCCTACCCCTCCTACAAAGTGGAGAATCTTTTAAAATGCCAGAGATACATTTTTACAAGTAATTCATTTAGATGGTGGAAATAAAATTGTGGCTGCTCAGTGTTACCTGCTATTTTATACTAGGTGTCCTGTATTAGATTGATTGTGTGGTAATGAAATATATTGGAATAAATCTATGTAAATACTGTCCCCTAGGACCTTCATGAAACCAATATCTGTATCCAATGAGGCTACCACAGCAAGCACAATTTTAAATAAATAGATACTGCAGAAAATCACAGAACACATAAAAGACTGACTGAAATGGAAATACATCACTTTGTGCTGGGGAAGAACATTATGATAATAATGAAAAAAGAATCCCTGTAGGAAAGAACTGTAGAGAGATACTGCTGTTTCTCTGCTCTCCTGTTTTCACATAAATCAATATTCCTTTCTGAAAAAAATATATCTTGTGACAGCTGAGCTGCCAAATCCCATTCCCTGTGAAAGAGACAGTCACCTCCTTCTTCTCCCCTGCCCCTCCCCCTTTCACTCATTCTGGATTATTTTTAAGGTAGTTTTTACTGTTTCACCCACTTGTAATGGAGGATTTTGTAATGGAGGATGTCCCTTCAGAGAGATATTTACAACGCCCCTCGTAATTTTCTGAAAGCTCACTTGTTCATAGTGTCACAGCTTGACAGCCTTGATGACAGCTGTTTGGCATAACTCTTTCACCCTTCCACATATCCTCCCATTTTTCTTCTTCCTCAGGCGCTGCAGAGGAGAAAGTGAAAAGGGAAATGCTTGGTCATTGTACAATCTTAAGAAACAGGATGAGAGCTGGCTTGGAGCAAAACAGTGATAAAAATCAAGCCCACATTTACTATTTTACTTTGATAGAGTATCTTTGTGAAGAAGCAAGATTCTGTTATACATAGGTTGCTATTCACAATGTTGCCTGTGCTCCCTACAGCTGCGTAGTGTGGAGGAGAAGCAAAACTGGAAAAAGTGAGTATGAGATCTTGTCTGCATACAAAGCTGCTCCAGTTGCACTATTATTGCACTGGTCTAACAGATTTAGTTAAACCAATGCAACTTTTGTGTAGACGAGCCCTAAATCTCTATCATTCTGATCTGATAGAGTTTTATATCCACTCTGCACAGATGCAGATTACTGAAGAAGGTGCAAGACAGTAGAGAATCAGGACCCTTGTCTATAATAAGAAGCAGCACCATTTCAGCCATTAGTTGTTAGCAATGGCTTTAGCTGAACCAGTGCTAATCAGGGTTTAATTGTAAGTGTAGACAACGACAAACCCTGGTCAACACAGTTTTGCGAAGCTGCTTGCTGAAATGGTGCTATTTCCTACTGTAAACAAGGTCTACATTCCCCTCTGCAGTCAGCAAGCCTTGCTGGAGGTATCGCAAAGTGCAGAACCTGACAGGGAGCCAGTTGTATAGTTCTGAACAAGTTATGCTGCTATTGCAAAAAGAGGGGGTTGATAGGAACAGAGAAAGATTGATGCTGTGCATAACTAGTTGGAGATCCTCAGAAATGGGATATTGAGTTTTCTTTTAGATACCAGACCATTTCTAATTTGTTTTGTAGTTTGTAACCTATCATTTAAATCAGCTTCTCTACCAAATGACTGGAAGATGGCTAATGTGACGCCAATTTTTAAAAAGGGCTCCAGAGGTGATCCCGGTAATTACAGGACGGTAAGCCTGACGTCAGTACCGGGCAAACTGGTTGAAACTATAGTAAAGAACAATCATTGAAAATTTTTACAGTAAAGAAAAAATTGTCATACACATAGATTAACATAAATTGTTGGGAAAGAGTCAACATGGTTTTTGTAAAGGGAATCATGCCTCACCAATCTATTAGAATTCTTTGAGGGGGTCAACAAGCATGTGGACAAGGGGGATCCAGTGGATATAGTGTACTTAGGTCCCTCATCAAAGGCTCTTAAGCAAAGTAAGGTGTCATCGGATAAGAGGGAAGGTCCTCTCATGGATTGGTAACTGGTTAAAAGATAGGAAACAAAAGGTAGGAATAAATGGTCAGTTTTCAGAATGGAGAGAGGTAATTAGTGGAGTCCCCCAGGAGTCTGTATTGGGACCAGTCCTATTCAACATATTCATAAATGCTCTGGAAAAGGGGGTAAACAGTGAGGTGGCAAAATTGGCAGATGATACAAAAATACTCAAGATAGTTAAGTCCCAAGCAGACTGCGAAGAGCTACAAAAGGACCTCACAAAACTGGGTGACTGGGCAACAAAATGGCAGATAAAATTAAATGTTGATAAATGCAAAGTAATTCATATTGAAAAACATAATCCCAACTATACATATAAAATGATGGGATCTAAATTACCTGTTACCATTCAAGAAAGGGATCTTGGAGTCATTGTGGATAGTTCTCTGAAAACATCCACTCAATGTGCAGTGGCAGTCAAAAAAGCGAACAGAATGTTGGGAATCATTAAGAAAGGGATAGATAATAAGACAGAAAATATCATATTTCCTCTATATAAATCCATGGTACGCCCACATCTTGAATAGTATGCAGATGTGGTCACCCCATCTCAAAAAAGATATATTGGAATTCGAAAAGGTTCAGAAAAGGGCAACAAAAATGATTAGGGATATGGAACTGCTGCCATATGAGAAGAGATTAATAAGACTGGGACTTTTCAGCTTGGAAAAGAGACAACTAAGAGGGGATATGATAGAGGTCTATAAAATCATGACTGTTCTGGAGAAAGTAGATAACAAAGTGTTATTTACTCCTCGTAACACAAGAACTAGGGGTCACCAAATTAAATTAATAGGCAGTAGGTTAAAACAAACAAAAAGAAGTATTTTTTCACACAAGCACACTCAACCTGAGGAACTCCTTGCCAGAGGATGCTGTGAAGGCCAAGACTATAACAGGGTTCAAAAAAGAACTAGATAAGTTCATGGAGGGGAGGTCCATCAATGGCTATTAGCCAGGATGGGAAGGGATGGTGTCCCTAGCCTC
The DNA here is from genome assembly GCF_011386835.1 of Chrysemys picta bellii. NCBI lineage: Eukaryota > Metazoa > Chordata > Testudines > Emydidae > Chrysemys > Chrysemys picta. Next base: position 78,234,953 of record NC_088792.1, read on the forward strand.
TGTTTCCCAGAAGCAGGGAATGGGCAACTGGGGATGGATCACTTGATGATTACCTGTTCTGTTCATTCCCTCTGGGGCACCTGGCATTGGCCACTGTCGGAAAACAGAATACTGGGCTAGATGGAGCTTTGGTCTGACTCAGTATGGCTGCTGTTATGTTCTTTCATTACTTTGTACCCCTTTGCACATTTTTAATATATGAGAAAACTTAGGGCCAATCACTCACAGACACTATTTATTTAAGAACTTTCTCTGAATTACTGTTGTATGAAATCCAAAAAATAATGGATCAGATTCTCTGTATACATGCACTGCTAATGGCCAAATACTATATAATTGTCTATGAGTTTCCTAGGCCGTTTTTCTCATAAGCCTATAGAAGTGAACAGTTATAGTTCAATTCAATTTAAAAGATCTATTTCTCTTGGAGAAATTTTTCCTTTATGGCAAAACAGTCTTTTTAGCAATACAGTCCTTGTTATTGCAAACAAAAACATAAAGGTCATAGTACTCAGTAATATCAGTATTTTATTGTTTAGAAAGTGCCTCTAAAATAGGAGAAGCAGAATACACAGCCTTTCCAGGAAAATGCATTGATAGCTTTGACTGGAGCTCATCAAATAATACAAAGGTAAACATTTTTGTAAATGAAAAGACAAGTTTGGTATTATGAATATTCAGAGACCTTTCATGAAAACATTTGTAATTCTTTAAATTGCCATAGATTTTAGCATGAATGATTAGTCATGTGAAAATTCATACTGGAAGTGAATTACTGATTATTTTAAAAAGCTTCAGTCATCCAATCCGGAAGCAGAAAAAAGACAATGTTATGTAGGTGACCAATCACATGCCACAATTAGCAAATACAAGCAACCGGTAGGTTGAAATTGGTTAACATAAACTATTTGAGGAATACTTCAGAATAACAAATACATCTGGGGTGGTGAGATGGAATAAATTAATAACAAATATTATTCATTTATTCGCAATGAATTATTTGACCAGCTCTGTCTATGACATCTCTATCTTCCATTCAGCCAAGTATAAATCTTTTTATTTCTCCAATAATATTGTGTGCTGATGGGTTATATAAGCTGTGGAGCATGCAGCTATGTAACTGCTCTGATTTTGTTTTCTATACACAGTACTGCACTTTTAAATTTCCAAGAATCTGCAGGGATAGCTATAGTTTTGTGAGGTAGAGTAATGTAGCACGATAAAAAGGAAACACAGGCTGTTTGTTCTCATGGGGATTTTACTTTTGTCCTTTATGTTTTGTTGTTTCCTTCAATCTAAAATAGTAGTCAGTCAGACCCTGATTCAACACAGCACTTAAACATATGGTAGGCTTTAAGCACATGCTGAAGTACAGTTGAAGTCAATGGGATTTAAGCATGTGCTTAAAGTTAAACATGTGCTTAAAGTGTTTTGCAGAATTGAGGCCTAAGATCAAAAGTATATAGTTGCTTTTTGTATATGGAAAACATAATACCCCATATAGGGCCTGATCCAGCAAGGTTCTGAGTGTTCTTAACCCCCACTGATTTCAGGGGGAGTCAAGGGTACTAATCACCTGAAGGGAGGTTTCCTACATCTTGCAGGACCAGGTGCATACAAGATAAATACTGTTGCCCCTTTTGCCTGAGCAATTAGCTAACATTCAGGGCCTTGCTTGCTAGACTGTTTGCATCAGGAAGAGAAATGGATGATACAAGTCAGATATGTTCTTTGGTGTAATCCTGTTTAGTTACAAAGAATGTTCACAAAGTGGTGTCTCCCTGAACACAGAAGAAACAAACAACAGCAGTCAGTTTCCTTGCTATTTCCAAGTCTGCCCTTTCAGTCAGTTCTGTGCTGCAATGAGCTCTATCTCTCTGCTTCCTCTGAGGGCCATACTCACAACTGCTTCTTTTGCTGTCTGCCCACTTTCTCCTGGCTTTCTGGCTCACTCACGCAGGTTGCCAAACCATCCTCTCGCCCCTGCATTTGCAATCAGAGAACCAGTCAGCCTACATAGCTTAGCTTCTGATCAGACTTTGCCATATGGCCCATTGCTTGGGGTAGTGGCTTCTATTGTTTCCAGCTATCACAGTCCATAGAGGCACTTAATTGCTTCTTCTGTTGGGCCTGAAAGAAGGGTGCTTAGCACAACCTGGCTATAACCAGGTCTGAGATCATCTGTAGATTAAAAACCTGGATGATGATAATGATGATTTATTTGTATTACCATAGTTCCCTATTATTAGTACAGCCAGCGTGCTCATAGCTAATTCCTAATAACAGAGGAGCCTAATCCTGCAAACTTCTGAGCACCTCTTGGGAGGTAATGAGCATCCTAACATCAGTGGGAATAGAGCACTCAGTATTTCATAGCATTGGGCTTCTGGCTGCGATGTTCTGAATATTTTAACTAAGTATACTGGTGTTCTACTTTTCATCATTTCCTGTAGCTAGTGAATCTGATAGCTTTCACCAACTAAATCCAATTATACTTGTGCTCCAGAAGTTATGTCTTGTCACTTTCCTGTAGTTAATTGTAATTCCATGTCACTATTCATAACAAAATTAATAAAAGTTTTGTTTGTTGACATACTTCAACATGCCCCAATGTAATTGATCTCCCGGCCCTTCTTTCCCCTACCATTTTAGAGTCTGTCACTGAAATGCTGTGGAGCTAAGAAATATGTTTCCTTGAAATTCTTGGCTGATAATTCCTACTTTAAGTCAGTGATGTGTTGTTTCTTATGGTAGAGGAAGACATTCATTGCAATATTTCCCTTCCATTTTCTGCAGCTAATGAATGGTGATTTCTCCATTAAGGACACAATCTGTTAGTTTTTAATAAGGCAAAACATTCTATTGACATTTTATCCTTGAAACTACATAAATGGGTGACTCTGTCTAGTGCAATCAAGTTATGAATGGAGGTCCAAACTCTGTTACATTAATGTTAATGAGGGAAGAATTTGGTGTATAAAAATGAAAATAAAAGAAAACAGAAAATAATAAATGTTGGAGATGTGGAAGGGGAAATTGAAATGTTTTTCATTTGCTTTGGAACTGTTCCCTGGTAAATCTGTTTGGTGCAGAAACATTTAAGAGAATGACATTGATTTTGAGCGATACTCTGAAGGACTTGCATGTTTATTCTAGATTTATTTTTAATAGTCCTGCAGTGAAAAAATATAAGGGCTAGGTTGTGCCTGTGCTTTGCACAGTTGTGCATGTGTGGAGGAAGGGGCATAAGGAGCCCTGCTCCTCCTTGTGGAAAGGCCAGGCATAATTACAGTCCCTGAATGCGGGGGAAACTAGGGGAGTTGCTCTCTTCTAGTGCTTTGGGAGGCACAAGCTAAGGAAGTGGGGGTGGGAAGAAGATGAGCCCAAGTCTCTGCCCCTTCTTTGTACTGTGCAGCAAAACTCCTAGCTAGTCACTAAGAAAGAGAGAAGCATGCTGAACCACCTGAAGGGACGGTGCAGTGTAAGCACTCTCACTGCACACTGGGGAGCTCCAGGAGGAAATGTGCCTCTTGAGGAACAATCTTCTCAGAGCTCTCCCTGGGGAGGTGTGGCACACAATGGCCCAGTTGAGCCCTAACGGTATAAAAATGGCAAATAATAAATATGATGAATATTGTTGATTGCTATGCTCTGTTAAGAGTGTGACCGTCCCCATCTCCCTTCGAGCCATCCTCTTGCTATCCATGGTGCTCATTTCTGGTATTGCCATCCTCCAGCACTTGAAAATCAGGAGTCAAGCCCCCATGAGATTGTTTTAAAAGTCATGAAACTTTTAACAAGTAATAAATGTGATGTTCTTTTTGTTTGTCCTGGTTTCCCCACGTTTGCACTCAGTCAATGTTTTCAAAGTTTTCTCTGCAACCATGAGGCCTAGAAACTTACATTTTCTTTTAAAGGTTATGTCACAATCAATTGAGTCCAGGAGCTCAGGCTTTAAGAAAAACTCCAAATGTCATGATTCTCAATAAAATTGTGAGTGTTGGTCACATCACATTTTTCCTGGAGCACCTGTGGAGGGACTTCTGAGACAAGGGGAGATGTATACAAATCAGGAGAAACCCCACTGGGGCTAGTGAAGTTACATGAGTGTAAAACTAGCATGAGAGGACATTCAGCCCAGGGACCTGTCTATACAGCTGTTACCTGTCTATAAACTCTTTCATTTCCTGTTGCCCATTCATTTCTTTATAAATATCAGGAGTACAAAGGCCCGGAACAGTTCTGGTCTGAACATTATCCTGAGCTCAGGAACTGCTCAGAGGGGCTAGGGAGGGAATGAGGTGGGAACATGGCCCTGCTCCTGCCAGCAGAGCTCTGCTTGGGGGAGCAGAGGTCTCTATCACTCCAGTGTGCGTCTCTGCCTTAATGGCCATCCCTCCCCCACCCCATAATACATCACCTCCTACAGTGGACCATTTATCCACCCAGTGAGTCTTTCTGGAGGGAAGGGTGTCCTGATGTCTCCATTGGGAAGTTCCTCTCAACCTAGGGCTGTTCCTATTTCCAGGGGGTTGGGAGTCCTGCTCCTTCCCCAAGACTTTCTTTAAAAGTTTAAATGTTATTTGTGCTGCTGTCTCCTTCAAGGTTCCAAACTGTCCCCTCTTCCCTTTTTTCTCAGGACAGGTTCCACTGACCAATCAGTTACTCTTGTGCCCACTCCTGGACTCAACCTCCCCAACTCAAAATGAGTTAGGGCTATAAGAATGTCCACATATGAAGTTAATTAGGAATAACTCCATGTGTAGACAAGCCATTTCTAACCAAAGCCAATGTGAAAGTGAACTGTCAGCTCAGTTAAGTCAGTGGCAGGCAGCCTGAGGCCTTGTTCTCTGATGCTGTGCAGCATTATGTGGTAGCATGGTTGACAAGAGCAAGTTTGCTGGCTGGAACAGAGCCTTCGCAGCCAGGAAGAAGGGAGGGAGTGCATGGCCAGCTAATCAATGTGGACTAGATAGTGGGGAGAATAGAACATGGGAGTACTAGAGAATGGACACAAAAACGCAGAGCCACTTGTGAGCACTACATCTTCTGCTTCTACTGCTCTGCCTACATTTCTCTCCTTCTCTGACAGCTCTTAGGAACTTGAAGATTATGTACCTCCATATGTTCCACTAACACGTTAGTGACGTGTTTTTACCAAAACGGTCAGCAGTGATATAAATATCACACAATTGTCATCACTAGGTTTCCGAGTTTCCACCCCACTGAGATGATTGGGTGCGCATCACCCTTCTCAGGGAGCTGTTTCAAGCTCTGTGAAGACTTGGGGACTTAGCATAGCATTAATTTACATTCAGTTTATATTTGTGAGGTTATTATTGCAACCATAAGAGTTGGACATTTTTCTAAATGAAAGTTTCAAACCTGCTGCACAGTTCTGCTCAAGTGGTGGATTCGGTGACAAATTCAACTGCCCAAATATCCAAGAATAGCAGAGCTCTGATTATAAGCATTTGGGGGCAGCAACATTGACTTCTGTTATCACTGTAATTATTTTTCATTATATAAATAATAGCGATAGAGCTATGAGCTGAGCAAATTTACCTGTACAAATCTGCCAGTGAATATCATTCCTTACAGCAGCACCCATCATTCTAGTCAAACTGGGGGTCGGGACCCCTCAGGGGGTCACGAGGTTATTACATGGGGGGTTGCGAGCTGTCAGCCTCCACTGCAAACCCCGCTTTGCCTCCAGCATTTATAATGGTGTTAAATATATAAAAAAGTGGTTTTAATTTATAAGGGGGGGTCAAACTCAGAGACTTGCTATGTGAAAGGGGTCACCAGTAAAAAAGTTTGAGAGCCACTGTTCTAGTCCTAAACCGCTCTTACCTTGGGCAGCTTTTTATGAAGGAGAGAATACAAGCAGATCTGAGCAATTAAAACTAGTCTGATCCTTTCTTTTTCCACAATCAAAAAGCAGTTTTTGTCAGTACAGGTCCATTATATGTTGCATTAGTGGGTGTGTTTGCTTATTAACATGGCTTTCTCATGTTTTCTCTGGGTGCAGTTTTGCTACTCAAAGGATAACACTTGGAACAGGAGAGGAGACACAGAAATACACTGGTTTGATCATTAATTTAACAGACTCCGTTGATAATTTTGTATAATTTCAATTTCATATGAATACAAGACTCTCTGGCACATGCCATTGATTGAGACTGATTGCCAGATGCTATTAAAAAGATTTATAATCAAATTATCTTTGGTGTTTGTTGTTTGTTGGGGGGAGGGAGGGTTGTTTTTGTTTTTTTGCATACTAGTGCACAAAAGTGTTTTTTTTTTTTTTTTTGGGATGACTACAATCTTCTATTGGTTTAACTCCACTATCCTTATTTATTAAGCTATGACTACCTGCAAATCCTTTAAAAGATTAACTGTATCAGCCTGCTAAGCTTTCAAAGTAGTTAAAAATAACTACAAGCTGATTCTACTGACACACTGAAAAGTGTACCTACTCTACATTTTACCATCTGTTTGCTGCTGTTTTGACTGGTGAGTTACTTCCCATATCTACTTAAACCTTCATGAAGATTTAGCAGAAGTGAGTGCTATCGAAAGCAGTTCTTATAGCTACAAGCCATTTTCACTTCTCAGTCCATTGAGAAGCAGAGGGGCACAGCTTTTGTTTTACTTTACAAGAAATGCCAGGGAACAAGGGTATGTAAAATGAAAACAGAAACCCAGCTAATTGCCAGTGCATTAATGAAAGGGCTGTTTTTCACAGAAGTGCCAGGCTTGCACAAGATGGTCTCACTGGTTCCTGCAATGAATCTATGCATGCTGAATTTTTCTGTGCTATGCTCTTGTTAGCTGCTTTCACTGACTTTCATTGAATTACACCAAGGAAAATTTGGGCCATTATGTTTAGGAATGTTGATGTATATTGATCAAATATGAATATTGAGGGCTGGATTATGCCTAAAAGGCATTGGGATGGGAGTGGGGCACAGGAGCTTCACTGCAATGGGAGCCTCAGAATTTTTAATATTCTAGAATTCCTCCTGGAGCTCCTGGGGAGTGTATGCAATGGCAGCTCTGCCAACCCTTCAGAGGTGCAGTGGGTGCTCCCTTTTCCTCCAAGCCTAACCAGTTCTGCTAGCCAGTGGGGAGGAAGCGCTGGCTATGATCCCGCTCTTACCCTTCCCTGCCAGCTTTAGGAAAGCTAGAACATGCACTAGTATGAAGCAGTGGCTCTGCTCCAAGAGTCACTGTGGCAGGTCCTTGCACAAAAGTGTTTGAACAGTGCAGAAAGAGGCTTCTTGTGCCTCTCCTGGCTCCCTGGGACCCCACACAGTGCTCTTAATTTTTAATATTGTGTCTCTTATGTTTCATCCTCTGGCTCCAGGAACCTCAGTTAATGTTTTCATATGACAGAGGTGTATTGGAGAATTTGCAGTTTTCAGTCTCTAAGACTGTAACAAGTTTGGCAACTTCTCTGAATCAAAATATAGGGCTCCACAGAGGTGCAGAGGTCAACCCATGAAGTTCAGTTTATAGGATCAGAGCCTTTAGGCTAAATTGTCAGGTCTTTTTGGTTCACTTAGTAACATTCACTTGCAAACTGAACAGATTTCAACTACAACCAGCCAATGGAGAATCCCCTTTGGGCAGGGGAACTCTCCACTGGTGTATGGTGGGTGCAGGAGGCAGGACCAGCTCCTGCACCAGCTCCCCCTCACTCATGGTGTCAAGGAAGGGAGGAAGTGTGCTGGGGCAAAGTGGGGACATGCTGGAGCAGAACTCTGCTATGTTTCTCCACAGGCATCAATGGTGTAAGTTAGAGGAGCTTCTCAACCACTCTAATACCAAGGTTTGGCAGTGCGGGATCAGGGAGCTGCTTGCCTCATCTCTCCTCTGTGTTGAACAGAGCTCTGACATGAGGAGAACTGAACTATTAGATTGTAAATTCCTTAGGGACAGAGATTCCATTCTTTGTCAGACATCTTCCACCTATGCACACTTACAATGCAGTGTAATTAACCTGACTTTGTTTTTGGTGATTTAGGTTGCATCTTGCATTGTAAATATATTCTCAGTTTTCTGTGAGAAATTTTCTTTTTATCTGTATTCACTTTTGGATTGAGTAAAAGGCATTGAGAGAGAATAAAAAGGTTGTGGAATATATATATCACATAGCCTCCATGAGTATGTGGGTTTTATGCCAGTGGCAGGAAAAGTACATATTAATGTACTATTCTTTAAATCATGCAGAGAAAATGAATTCAGTGTACCCTTGGGCAAAAGGCTAGAGACCTCAGCTAGGAGTTCAGAAGTGTAATTATTAAATAAAATCACAATGACAGCATTCAAGGAGAGTGTAGTGCAGTTTACTGATCCCAGGTAGCTTTGGAGATGCATATTTACAATGCCTTTGGGTAGTCATTTATGACAGTTGCTAGATTCTGCAGTGAATATATGTGCTTTAATGAAACCACTGTGATTTATAAAAGCAAAATGGAATGTCCTGTTATGACTCCAATACATAAGGTAATTCTAGAACCTGTATTCATAATGTATTTTCATGGGAGAGTTAACGCAGTCTGATATAGCAGAAACTCCTTCCATAGCATGTGAGTGTCCTCACACAATAAATGCAACCTCTTTATTTTGATAGTACAGAAAGAAACATATTTTAAAATTGGACTACTAAAATCTGAGCGTTTCAGGTGCACAGTACACACCAACACATAAGGTTAGGTTGATTAGCTCCTGATCTTGTGAGGTGATAATTGCTCTCTGAGGGTATAAAAATTTTATTAAAGCTAATGTTAAATTTTTTTTATATAATACATAGATTGGGAAAAGAGTGTCTGTACATCTAGGTTTAGTGCTTAGATTATCCACAAATACAAAGTTAGTTTTTTAAAAGTCATATGATAAATAGAGTACATAATCAATAACCCAAATTTAGGTGAATAGATTTAACAATACAGTTTAGATATTAGAATCCGAATACTCAGGTACATCACTCATGAAAAGTTGTACAGAGATTTGGTTGTGGAACGCAAAATATATCAATGAGTGGAGATTATCCCTCAGTAATTGAGAATTAGGTAGGTTGTCCATTTAGAAAATACAATCCATGAGGAAAGTATTTCAGTTATTTTCCTGATTGCGCTTCTCATCGGCACTCCAGCTCATCCCTCCTGGTATCGCTGATGTCCGGTGATGTGTTCTATGTAGCTGTCCCTCGACCACCTGATGGTGTCCGACACCATGAGTTGCCACATCAGCCGAGTGTAGCATTGACCGATTCCGCATTTCCTCAGCACTCGCTTGTTACTGGGGTCCCATGCACCTAAGGCTCCAATGATCAGTACATGTATCTGGACCTGGTAACCCTTAGCTCTCAAGGTTTCAGCCAGACTGGCATACTTCTCTACCTTTTGAGCTCAGGCATCGTGGAAGGCCGGGGTCCTGTTCTCGAACGGTACTGTGACGTCCACCATGATGATCTTCTTCTGGTCCTCGTTGGTGATGACAATGTCCAGTCGCAGTTGTCTGTAGGTTCCGGGGATGGTGGAGTTTACAGCAACCTTCCCCACAGGTGTCGGGAGGGCTCTGACCAGGCGATCTTGGATGGTGTTGTGTTGCAGCTGCCAAGCTCTCAAATGGGGCTTGCAGCTACACAGGTTGTGGGGTAGCGTCTCGTTGGCATAGCCGCACTTCCTGCATCGCTTGTCCCAATTCCCGTGGCGGACGCCTCTGTTCAGTGGGATGCAGTTGAGCCGAGCTCTGTGGATGAACCTCCAGTTGGCAAATCGGGTGAAGCTTCCCCCAGGGAGGAAGTGGTTGCTGGCATCCCACTTCCATATCACCTCAAATGCCTTGCCCTGGTCCAGCTTCCATTTCAGGTTTTCCACGTATTGGCAGCGGATGGCATCCTTCAGGGTCCTCTCCAGTATGGTTCTAGCTCTCAGAGTGATGATAGTGTGAATCTACACTGCATCTAGACTTGGGCTCATGGGGCTTGGCTTTGGGACCGTTTCATTGCTGTGTAGACCCTGAGAGATGGGAGGGTCCCAGAGCTTGGGCTCCAGCCAGAGCCTAGTGTGACAGTGTGCAGTCTATATGGTTTAATAAAAACATGATAATAAGTGATAATAAACTTTATACAGGGTAAAACGGGATTTGTTTGGGTTTAGACCCCATTGGGAGTTGGGCATTTGAGTGCTAAAGACTAGCACACTTCTGTGAGCTGTTTTCAGGTAAACCTGCAGCTTTGGGGCAAGTAATTCAGACCCTGGGTCTGTGTTGGAGCAGACGGGAGTGTCTGGCTCAGCAAGACAGGGTGCTGGAGTCCTGAGCTGGGAGGGAAAACAGGAGCAGAGGTAGTCTTTGCCCATCGGGTGGCAGCTCCCAAGGGGGTTTCTGTGATCCAACCCGTCACACCTAGAAGTCTGCACACCAATGAAACAGCCCTGCAGCTGGAGCACCATGAGACAAGTAAATGGGAGCAGGACTGGATTCTGCTAGTAGGAACGGAGACAATGTTGTATAAAGCGAATAGAGCAAAGGAAGAAAGTCAAGAGATCTGGGGTAAAATCCTGGCCCTACTGAAGTTAAGACCAAAGCTCCCATTGATTTCAGTGCAACCAGGATTTCACCCTTGATTCTGTGAATAACTTTGCCATGGACGCCCTGTGTTTTCCTGGGTAAACAATGCACTGTAACTTCTTGGTGCCTCCATTTCTCCATTTGTAAAATGGGAATAATAATACTTTCCAACTTAGTAAGGTGCTTTGACATCTAAGGCTTGATTTTTTTTTTTCACTTCTGGCACCTTCCACAGTTATTTGCACCTGTGCAAAGTTAATGCAAAGTGGATGTAAAATACTGCCATTCTGATGTGGTAGCAGTTTATAACCACTTTCCACAGGTGTAAATGAATGTGCAAGCTGAAAGACAATGGAGAATGAAACCCCCAGTCCAAGAACAGCTTAACATTATGAATCCAATATGAAAGGCCTGATTATCGACCTTGAAGTCTTTGTACACTCCATCCCAATGTATCTTAGAATTGTTATAAAGGTCCAAATTCCCAGGTGTCCTAGAGCCCCACTCAGCATACCTGAGGAGAGAGGCAAAGGTGTTCTGAAGACACCTTTGTGCTCTCCTGATCCCTGGCACAAGTTAAAGCAGTCTCAGGGATGATCTATCTTGTCCTGGCTTGTGGTAGACTCCTTAGGAGATGTTACACGTAGAGATCACACTCTGGCCACGCCACCTACCACCAGCAGCGCACGCCGGGTGGCATAGAGTCCCTATGCTGAGGGAATCATCAGCTGCCAATTTAGGTCAGCTTTATGGCCATTTTGCACCACTCTAGTGGCACCAACTGGCTGTAGCAATAGCACAGATCAGAATCTGGCCCAATAATATTTAGTTTCCAAAAATGTTGTTGTATGGCTTAATGTTTGTAAAAACATTAAGTTTTACAAAATTCATGTTTGTAAAAGCACTTTGAGATCCTTGAATGAAGAGCTCTATATCAGAAGTTCTCAAACTGTGGTCCACAGACCACCAGTGGTCCACAAGCTCCATTCAGGAGGTCCGCGGATAGCTCCCTTTAAGATGTGTGCCTGGGCGGCTGCACATGAGAAAATGAAGGTTCACCCACCTAATTAGTGGAGCCACACAGACATGACTCCACTAATTAGGTGCCTGGACCCTGGAGAAGATCCACATGGAAGGTGAGGTGGTGGCCTTGGAGGGAGTAGGGGGTAGATGGGAGGGGGCAGTGGGGTGAGAAATGGAGGTGGGGGGAATTTGGGATGTGCAGGGCTGCGGCGGCCAGAGAAGGAGGCGACTTTCCCCAGCTCCAGGGCTGCGACTGCCGGGGAGAGACTGCCCTCCTTCCCAGCCCCAGCTCGGGGGCTGCTGCAGTGTGGGAGAAAGGGAGAGACATCCCCCCTCCTTCCCAGCCTCAACTCTATGGCTGCTGCGGTGGAGGAGAGAGGGCACATCCATCTAGGGTGACCAGATCACACAGGTGAAATATCGGGACAGTCCCGATAAAATTGGGACGTCTGGTCACCCTACATCCATCGCATTAGAAAGGTAAGACTACTGATATTAAAATATGAGTTGTGTGCTTTTATTTGTAGAACCAAAAAAGTTTAATATTTAGGGTTTTTTTTTATATAGTGCTTTTATCCAAAGCGTTTTACAATAGTTAGCTAACTGTACAAACAACATTTGGAAAGATCATTAAGTGGTCCGCCGAGATCCTCAGCAATTTTCAAGTGGTCCATGGGAAAAAAAGTTTGAGAACCACTGCTCTATATAAATGCAGCGTAGCATCAAACCTTATCACAACATACAACATTTAGGTTGCAGCCTTCATGGCATGTTACTCATGGAAACTAAAGACATTTCACAAGTTGGCTGCCTGGCTGCCGCATACCACCTATTCAGTGACATGCCCCAGTGGCCAAGAGTGTGGCATGCCTTTCTCTTTAAGAGGCTTGTCAATTGTGTCAAGATGCCAGTCTCTTCTCTCACTTTTACATGTCATTTCCATTCATTATATCCTCTTCTACGTGGTAATCAACAAGTTTTTTTTTTTTAAATAATTAATATATTTCTAATGTATATAAGCAACTTGCACTGAATCATAGTTAAATAAAAGACACTGAATGAGTAATAGCATCAATATTACATCTGCCACAGAGTGACACAAATGAATGTGTGTAACTGAGTCATTGTTCTATGGACAAACTATTGTAACCCCATTTTAGCCGGAGCAGTTAGCCAATATCTGGGGTCTTGCCAGTTGTTTCAATGTTAGCAGGAGAAACTGATGATAGTTATTTCTTTGATGCAATCCTGTTTATTTACAAAGAACTGTTTCCCTAAATACAATAGGAATCAAATATCAGGAGAATTTCTTTACATACAGTTGTAAGCCTCTTTCCAGCCAGCATTCTGCATCAAAAGCTCTCTCTCTCTCAGGTCCAGGTTACCAGTTTTTCTTTTGCTGTCTCCTTGGCTTTCCTGCCTTCTCTGGCTGCTTTTCACTCACAGGGCTGGTCTACACGGGGTGGGGGATCGATCTAAGATACGCAACTTCAGCTACGCGAATAGCGTACCTGAAGTCTAAGTATCTAAGATCGAATTACCTGGGGTCCACACGGCGCGGGATCGACAGCCGCGGCTGCCCCGTCAACTGCACTACCGCCACTCCCTCTGGTGGAGTTCCAGAGTCGACGGTGAGCGCGTTCAGGGATTGATATATCGTGTCTTAACGAGACACGATATATCAATCCCGGATAAATTGATTGCTACCTGCTGATATGGCAGGTAGTGAAGACATACCCACAGACACACACAGTTCCACCAAACAATATCCAGCCCCACTCTTTGCATTCAGGCTCCAGGGAAAACCCCTCGGTCTACATGGCTCAATTCTTACTTCAGCCTTGCTATGCTGCTCAGTGATTTGGGTGGATAGCTTCTATTGTTTCAGCAATCACTAAACAAAGAGGTATTTAACTGCTCCCTCATTTAGCCTCAATGGAAGGCAGCTGTCAGGCCTGCTAACTTCATGAGGTTTGTGACTGGCCATATATCAAAGGTACACTCTTTGGAAGCCATCCAACCTGCAACTCAATACTATACCACTAACCCGGTGTGCTGGAAGTATTGTTTAGATGTCTGAATTAGCTGAAAAATGTGTACAGTCAAAAACAGAGCTCCTTATCGACTATATATCAGGGGCTCTATATAATTAGGTGCTGAGCTCTTCCTGTGGTGAGCGGAGCAACCTTAACTCCCACTAAACTCACTGGAAATTGAGGACACATAGCATCTTACAGGATCAGGCTCCTAAGGAGGAATACGTGTTTGGTTTATTCCAGGAAGTCTCTGAAATAACTTGTGCTTTTGAAATATGGCACAGCTACATGGTTCAGATAAGAATACATACATAACAGATAGAGCTGAAACCACACACTTTTGGGAAGTTTATAATTGTCCTCATGCACCGTTAGAAGAATACATTTCTGGCTGCAACTATCTCTTTTAGCAGAAATTGTGGCTAGCTCCTCAAATGCATCAGTTCTATCTTTTGAGACTATGCATGTGTCTCTCAGTTTAGATTTAATTTTTCAGATACCCAATCAATGTTTTCCTATGCTTATGTATGAGGCTTTTAGTGATGCATTCTTCTTTAGACATAAGGGGCATATCCTCAGGCTGGGGTGGCAAGTTTGTATAATTTTTGGTGGTACCCAGAATGGGTCCAAGTCCCACCTCCCCCCATCTGCCTAAGGCTCTGGGAGGGCATTTCGGTGTGGGGGTTGGGAATTGGGGTGCAGGCTCTGGGAAGAAGTTTGCATGTGAGCTCTGGGATGGAGTTTGAGTGCTGGGTGCAGGCTCTGGGCTGGGGTAGGGGATTGTGGTGCAGGAGGGGGTGCGGGCTCTTGGAGGGAGTTTGGGTGCAGGAGGGGGTTTGGGGTGCAGGCTCTGGGAAAGAGTTTGGGTGTGGGAGGGGTGTGGGCTCTGGGAGGGAGTTTGGGTGCTGGGTGTGGGCTCTGGGCTGGGACACGGTTGGGGTGCAGGAGAGGGTGCAGGAGTGGGTGCTGGGTGCGGGAGGGAGTTTGGGTGCTGGGTGCAGGCTCTGGGCTAGGACAGAGGGTTGGGGTGCAGTAGTGGGTGCGGGGTGTGGGGCTGGGCCTGGGTTGAGGAGTTTGGTGTGCAGTAGGCAGGCTGCCCCGGGGCTGAGGCAGGGGGCCAGAGAGGAGGACTCCCCCCAGCCCTCTCCCCAAACCCCCCCAGGCTGCTGCTCAGGAGGTCCAGCCAGGATAAGCCCCTCCACCCCCGGAGTTGACTTGGAGTTGCCTGCCGGGGGGGGGGGTGGATTTGCCATGCGCCTCCTCCCCTCCTCCCTCTGTAGGCACAGCAGCCGCCTCAGCCTGCCCCCGGCGCCGCTCCCTTGTAGCCGTCTGCAACAGCAGCCGGCGAGGTAGTGCAGTGAGGAGCTGTAGTGGGCAGACGCCTGCTGCCCAGGGCAGGCAGAGACGCCTGGAAGAGGCATGCGGGGCCGGCAGGCAGGGCCAAAGGACGCTCCGGGGGAGGTGTGCGGGGGCAGCAGGCGGGACCGGGGGAGAGACCAGTCCCCAAACATTGGTGGAGCCAGGCCCCCTGGGCCCTGAATTTGCTGGAGCCAGGGCACCACAGGCATAGGTGCCGACTCCGTGGGTACTCTGGGGCTGGAGCACCCACGGAAAAAAATTGGTGGGTGCTCAGCACCCACCGGCAGCTCCCCGTGGCCCCGCCCCCCTGCTCCAGCTCACCTCTGCCTCCTCTGTGAGCACGCCGCCACGCCTGCTTCTCCCCCCTCCCTCCCAGCGCTTGCGCCACAAAACAGCTGATTCACGGGGCAGGGAGGGAGGGGGGACGCAGCACGCTGGAGGAAGAGGCGGAGCTGAGGCGGGGATTTGGGGAAGGGTTCCAATAGGGGCAGGGAGGGGGTGGAGTTAGGGTGGGGAAAGGAGTAGGGGGGGCGCGGGCACCCACTGGCGCCAGAGAAAGTTGGCACCTATGACCACAGGCCCATACAACTTGCCGCCCCTGAAATTAGCTTAGCTGATTTACCCCAGCTGAGGAACTGGTTAGTTCTGATACTTTTCCTTAACTTTCACATGTTCTCCATTTGATACTCAGAGACATCAATCTAGCTTTTGCCCAACCTAGCTTTTGTGTGCTATCAGCTTCATGAAAATTCGCATCCACTAAACTGTGGTTAGTTTGTAGTAGATCACTCTGCTCTACTGTACTCATCTTTTTTTCACATTGTCTCAATCTCCTAAAGAAGCTGGCAGAAGATGGCATGGCAGTGCTGTGCCTGGAGGAAGACAAGAAGATGCATTGGGGTCTCAGCTGTGATGAAATTTAGGCTTGAAAAATATCCAGAATTTCAGCTTTATTTTTTACCCTTTGACATTTCAATTCCATATTGTTTGATGACCAAAGGAAAACCGAAAGTACTCAAAAATTGTTGACGGTTAATCTGAAGGTTTCAATAAACAAACAAACAAAAATCCCAGATCCTTTTAGGCACCGAGAACAATGTGGTTTTGTAAGAGGGTTCACACACTGACCACTAGTGTGCTTCCTCGTGTCTTGATCTGGGAAAGTAGCTCTCATGGCACTGGGTGCCCCTTTTGTTCTTTGCTTGCTCTGCAATCGTCTCTCTGTGGCCAGGTCTCCACTTAGTTCACCCCTTCTGGATTTACGAAGTCCAGCAGGATCGCTGTCCAAATGCCTTCTCCAGATGGTGTTCAGCCCTTGCTCAGGACTTTGTGCCACTTTACCAATGGCTGGCAGGGGAACCCCGGGCCTGCCCACTACACTGGGTTCCAACTTAGGGACCCTATAACCAGCAATCTAAGTCTACTCAGTCCCCATCCCTATTGCTGTTTTCCTGGGATCTTTCCTACACAGCCTCTTTCTTTTCTCTTGTCTGTTTCTTGGTTTGCCATAGAAACCTCCCCACCTCCCCACAGCTGCTGCACCCCCTCCTAGCCTCTTGCTAGACTCCTTACTTCAGGACAGTATCTCAGAGGTTACTCTTTCCCTGGACTTCCTCATTCTCACTAATGGCCTCCCTCATCCCAGGGAGTGACTGCAGCCTCCTTCTTTTTCTTGTGTTTTATGGTGAAGCAGCCTCACTTGCTGAGTCTAGGACTGCCAAACACTGGACAACATAGATTAATTCTTGAATTAAAATCTTTCACTTTTCCCAGTACTCTTAAAGAATTGCAGTATTGCTTTTTTATAGGATCCCATTTTTCTGATGCTCTTATTAGGCGTTGCAGTGAAAATGTTGATACTTTAAGGACTCTACATTTTTCATATAAATACCCCCTTTTGATGATCTCCTGTGGGAGCACAAAGAGAGTACCAACTGTTTCCTGGATCTTACCTACCCCACGTAATCCATCTTTATGTTTGTATATTAGAAACAAATTACTATTTAAGCAACAATGGCCAGTTAATATTCTAAATAAAGCCACTTCACTGTTTCTCTGATGGCCTTGAATGATATCAGCATTTTCAACTCTTGGGCATATTTCACAGAATCTTTTTCCTTTTATTTCTTTTGCCCATATTTCCTGCCATTCTTCTCTTAACTCATTTTTAATTGGATTTTTAAACGCCACTTTACTTAAAGGGATCTCTAAATCAACTTGCTCATGGTTTGACAGCACTTTTTGCCACTTTGCCAGCTCATTGCCCACAACCCCTCCATGTGCTGCGATCCATGCTATTACTATGATTACATCCAAATATATCAATTCTGTTGTTAGCAGCAATATTTCATTAAGTATATCATTTCTGCTGCGTGAAATGCCATTTCTGATTGCTAGTAGTCCTGATAAGGAATCAGACAGAATGACCATGGTGGCTGGGTGCACATCTATGACCTAATTTAATGCCAGTATTATCCCTGCCAGTTCAGCCATCAAAATTGCTACAAAATTTAATAGCTTTACAGTTTTCTTGGGTCCGAGTGAAGGAATGGAGAATGCTGTTTCCACTCTTCCTGTTCTTACATCTTTGGAGTTGTTAGTATACATTGGGCCATAGCGTCCCTTCTTAACACAAACATATTGCACATTTAACACTCCTTTTCCTCTTTTAATTTCATCATACAATTCCATATTTACCTCAGGAGACATAATTTACCACTTATAATGCATTTTCCCAAAGCTATAGATTTTCAACTCTTTTAGGTTTTTCTTTTCTCTAAGATCATTTGTCCACACTTTAACCCTACTTACCTGAGGCATTTTGAGTTTGTCCTACATGTTGACCACATAATTCCCAGCATTCATCATATATTAGCTTAGCGTTTCTGTCCTCACTCTTTCCAGTGACTTTAGCCCAAAAGATTAAGTCTAAAAGCTTCATTTTTAAAGTAACAGGCATTTCATCCATAGCTATCTGCAGTTCACACAGTGGCATTGTGATGAAGGCACCACATGTAATTCGCAACACCTGAGCTTGGATTGAGTCAAGCTTTCTCAAATTCATTTTCGATGTCAAACTGAAAGCCTGACACCCATACTCATAACTAGTCTTATTCTGCATAGCTTTACCGCTGTTTTTTATCCATATTCCAGGCAGTTCCAGAAATATTTTTAAGTTGATTCTCCTTTACATTTATCTCTAATATTTTCAACATGATCCTTCCAAGTGAGCTTGCTACCAAATATCACACCTAAAACCCAAGCTTTTAACTTTATCTACTTGTTCTCCATATAATACAATTTTTTAAATTTTTCTTGGTCTCATTCCCTTTGTATTGTCAATTGAGAATTTAAAGCCCCAGATGTTTCCCCATTGCATACCCTTCCTCAGACCTTCATTTACTCTTTTAGCAGATATTTCAGGGTTTCTGTTTTTGCCCCCTATGGCACAGTCATCAGCAAACAGTCATCTTTTTTGGAGGATCATTTATCATGATGTTGAATAAGGTAGGACTTATGATACTCCCCTATAGATTGCCATTTGTAGATGTGTATATATACTGTAGCAGGCTTTTCCCTACTCTAACTTGTATAGTTCTTTTACTTAAGAAATCCCTTATCCACCTATCCATTTTTCCTTTATACCCATGATAGCTACTTTATGAAGTAACCCTCTCTATATCACACCATAAGCATTTTCAATATCCAGAACAGTTATTTTCATAAATTCTTTAGTTCCCATACTTTGTGTTTGTTTCTATCCTTACAATATGGTTGATTGCATTCCTTCCCCTCATAAATCTACTCTGCAAGCTATATATGAGTATATTTCTCTCTAAGTATGAAATCAATATCTCAGTTACCATTTTTTCCATGGTTTTACCCAAATGTGTTGTGAAGGCAAATGGCCTGTGCATCAGGTCTGGATCATAGCTTGCCTGGTTTCCTTATTGGAACAATAACCATGGGTTTCTAGTTCATTGGCAGCTTACCTTGTCCGCATATGCTATGGTACAATGTTGGTATCACTCTCAGACTCCCTTCAGGTCAGTGTTTAAGCATTTCAGAGTTTATATCATCCTTGCAGGATTTTTGCTCTTTATTTATAGCTTTGTGAAGTTCCCTCATACCGAAGTTTTCATTTAAAATAGTTTCCTCATCTTCCTGCCACCTCTTCAGTATCTCAGATTTCTTCAATGAATTTTCTTTTCCTCTCCTGGATCTCTACACTCTGATTCTCATCCTTAGTAACCCTTTGGAACACTTCTCCCAGGGTTTCCGCTTTTTTCGCATTGGAGCATCTTACTCCATGACCTTCCACAATGAGGCCTGGTACTGTATTGCTCTTACTTTGCACACCATTCATTTTCCTATACATCTCTGCATTACTGGTATCTTTATTCATATTTCCATAGTATTTTTTCCAGCTTTCTGTTTTTCCCCTTTGTATAGTCCTTTCTGAAACTGCCTTACTTACTGCATCTAATGTCAGGTTGAGTTTTCATATCAACAATATTTTTTTTAATTCCTGCCCAGGCGCTATCAGGCTGTGCACATTCCAGCTAAAAATTGTTACCACCATTCAATTTTAACCATCTGCACTTCCTTCACTTAGGAGAGCAGAGAATTGTTCTACTGATAAGTTGCTAACATGTAAATACTTTTCAGCTGCTTTAACTATAATTCTTACTTTCTCTGTTTTTTTCCCTGAGATGTGCAATTTATTACTTCAATCATAAACTCTATGAACCACTCCTTCTCTATCAACAGAATGTCATCTCTGTTATTCCCAGTATCACTCATAACATCTTTTCCATTATTTTGTTGCTTTGTTATCTCTTTTCCCTCCCTGGGATTCCTTTCTTCCTCTGCTTTTTTCCCTTGATGTCTCATAAGTTTCTGCATACATGTTAGTGATCTTATTTTTTTGTATTTCCTTAGTTTGCTTTGCTATATTACATCCCCCATATGCTGAACTATGTTTTCCTCCACAGTTGCTACACTTTAATTCTGCCCATTCCACACAGTTGTCATAAGAATGCTCTCCTCCACACTTAGTGCACCTCATTTTCCCTCTAGAATTATTTGCCACATGTCCAAACCTTTGGCATTTGTAGTATCTCAAAGGTGGGGAGGGAAGGAGATATATAACTTAATCCAGAAAGTCTGGTATCCTATTGTCACTCTTTAAATGTGAGTAGTACAGCTGATGAGCGCTTGCTTTCACTTCTCTACTGCTTAGCATAAATCACCTTATCATCAACTATACCTAGTTTTATTTCATCTTCAGTCATTTCAATCCAAACACCATAACCAACTATTACGCTAATACATCCAAATGCAAGAGGGCAAGGGGTTCACTGGTGTCTGGTAGTGAGTTTCAGTCTGACCAGTTTAGCGTACCCCAGTTCATTGATGTCATAAACTGTATCTAATATGTGTCATCATTGGAAGACTAATAACACCCTGATCGTTAATATTCTTGCATGGTGTATGTACGGTAAACACCCAAGGGACCATACAAATATGAAAGGAATGTGGAACTAAAATGCGCTTACCAGACAAGTCTGGGGAGTGGGTAAACAGGTTTCTCCCAGACAAAGGACAAGCTGACACCTCTGGCCAGATGTTCTCAGAGTTGACTGGCAATCACATGTCAGGTGGCCATTCATTTGCATTGGAGAGGGCAGGAACCGATCAATCTGTACTACACCAAACACAAATTGGGGAAGAAACCAGCATGGATCTTCTTTCAGCGCCAGACTTCAAGGTCTCCTTCTTCAGAGCTTGAATGAACTTTGTTTTGGAGTATCAGAGGGGTAGCCGTGTTAGTCTGAATCTGTAAAAAGCAACAGAGGGTCCTGTGGCACCTTTGAGACTAACAGAAGTACTGGGAGCATAAGCTTTCGTGGGTAAGAACCTCACTTCTTCAGATGCAAGACTTGTTTTGGAGGTTAACCTTCAGAAGAATCCATTTCAAAGGTTCACTGGAGTACAAAAGAGAGGGGGCAAAGAACCCCAAGTTATTTCCACCTAAAAAGACAAAGGAACTGAGTACTGTGGGGTTTGTAGATGATCCTGACAAAGTGAGTGGTCAGCCATCTTGCTGGAAGTGTGGTAAGAATCTTACCTTGAACCAAGACCGGTTTTGGTAAGTGTTAGTCACTAGAAAATGTTTTTTCTCATTTATTTGCTTGTAACCATTTCTATCTTTATCCCTTATACTTGAACTCATTTAAAATCCTATCTCCTTTTGTTAATAAACTTGTTTTACTTTTAATCTAAACTATCCCAGTGCGGTGTTTGAATTGACGTGGTTGTTAATTCCAGCTAACGTGGTAAGCTGCCGGGTATTGACTCTTTAAAGGAGCAAACCAACCTGAATGGTCCAGGAAACAGCTGGACATAGCAGAGCACATGGTTTTGGGAAATCTGGGCCTGGGAGTGTGTTGGGGTCACTTGGCTAGTAGTAACCAAGGCTGGTGTATACCAGAGTGTGGCTGGGGGGGTAACAAGCAGGTTGCTGGAATCTGAGTTGCTGAAGCAGAGCTGCTTAACACAGACACTCAATGCATGCTTGTCTGCTGGCTGTTCATGTCCAGGCTGAGAACCACAGCAACAGAGCATTTAATATACTAAGGGGTCCAGGGCAGGTAATGACAAGCCCTCACTAGTTTGGATTGCATCCTAGAATGTGGCACTACCCCTCTTTATTCCCTCTTTATTGCATCAGAAATTTGAGCAGCTGACATCTTAAGTAGTTGCCACACTTGTTCTTTGGTTTTTACATTCTATTAATAAATCACCACCTTGTAGTTTCCTAGATTTTATTATATCACCTGTGCCATTTTTGGATGTACTGTTACTTTCAGGGAGTTAATATCTCTTATCTTCATACCCTTTACCAGTGATTTCACAATTGTAGTTTTCTCCACTGCCCGTTGCTGTCCTCCTACTTGTTGCTTCTTCTGGATTAGGGAGATACACCCTTTTCTTTTTCCTAACCTGTAACCAGTCTTCCTCCCTGCCATCCACCTCCAACGTTTTCTAAACTAGCTTCAGTATCATTAATTACATCTTCCATCTCTTTGTCCTCCCTCCTAGTCCTGTGCATCAGCAGCCTCCTTCAGCCTGTATCTCTCCAACTTCTCAGACATTCTGTCCACCCTCACTCCAACTGGTTCTCCAGTCAAGCCCCTCATCCAACCACAGCCCCCAGCTGATAGCCCTCCAGCCCCGTACTGCTTCTTCTTGGGTTTTATGATGCAGCAGACTCACTTCCTGAGTCTATGAAGGCCATTCACTGAATCTCATCGATAAGTTATAACAAAGTCTGTCACCTTTCCCAGTATTCTTAAAGAATTCTGGAATAGCTTTTTAATTGGGCCCCATTTTCCTTGTATTCTGGCTATGTTTTGCAAAGAAAATTTTGTTACTCTAAGGCTTCTGAGTTTTCATCTAAATATTTTCTTTCACTGGTAGTCTTTATAGTTCCATCAGAGAACTATAACTTTTCCAGCTCTACCTGTTTATTCCTCTTTGGAGCCATCAGTAGTATACAGTAACTCCTCACTTAAAGTCGTCCCAGTTAACGTTGTTACGTTGATGATCAATTAGAGAACATGCTCGTTTAATGTTGCACAATGCTCCCTTATAAAGTGGTTTGGCAGCCGCCTGCTTTGTCCACTGCCTGCAGGAAGAGCAGCCTGTTGGAACTAGCTGGTGGGGGCTTGGAACCAGGGTGGACTGGCAGCCCCCCTATCAGCTCCCTGTGCGGCAGCCGCCCAGCAGGCTATCAATTGCCAGCAGTTCAGCTGCCCCTTCCCCCACTGCCATGTGCGGCTCCTGTCCTCTGCCTTGGAGCTGCTCTCTGGAGCCTCCTGCTTGCGGGAGAAGAGGGGGGCTAATGTCAGGGTGTCCCCCTACCCCCTGCTCCTGGCTTACCCCATTTCCAAAGAGCAGGGGACACACACGACAGGGCTCAGGATGGAGGGAGCTTGCTGGCAGGAGCTGCTGTCTTAACTTAATGATCTATTTAAAAAGGCAGTGTACTTAGAGTGGGGTCAGCGTACTTAAAGGGGCAATGCGCATCTCTCTCTCTCACACATGGGATGTGTTTCTGTCCGCCATGCTGTCTCCCCTCCCTCCATTCATGCTGTTTTGTAGAGTGTGAGGCTACATTAACAAAAATGTGTTAACCATTGAGGGGCTCAGCCAACTGTTAGTCCATCATTAAGCAGCAAGACATTCCCTGGGAAATATCCCACCCTCTGACTTCACCACCTCAACCAAGCTTCACAATCATCATCGCTGTGTACCAGTATTAAATTGTTTGTTTAAAACTTATAGAGAGAGTGTGTGTGTGTGTGTGTGTTGTGACAAAGTTCCTCCTTTATCTTGGTGGGTCCTGCGCTTATTGGCAGATTTTCTTGCCTCAGAGATTCACCATGGGGGTTGGGGAACAGCCCAGAGACCTTCCCCTCTGGAAGAACCCACAGTCCAGGTCAATTGGGAGGTTTGGGGGGAACCCAGGCTCGCCCTCTACTCCAGGTTCCAGCCCAGGGCCCTGTGGATTGCAGCTGTCTATAGTGCCTCCTGTAACAGCTGCATGACAGCTACAACTCCCTGGGCTACTTCCCCATGGCCTCCTCCAAATAACTTCCTTATTCTCACCACAGGACCTTCTTCCTGGTGTCTGATAACACTTGTGCTCCTCAGTCCTCCAGCCGCGCACACACTCTCAGCTCCTTGCGCCTCTTGCTCCCAGCTCCTCACACTCACACCACAAGCTGAAGTGAGTTCCTTTTTAAAACCCAGGTGCCCAGATTAGCCTACCTTAATTGATTCTAGAAGCTTCTTCTTAATTGGCTCCAGGTGTCCTAATTAGCCTGCCTGCCTTAACTGGTTCTAGCAGGTTCCTGATTACTCTAGTGCAGCCCCTGCTCTGGACCAGTATATTTGCCCTCTACCAGACTCCTGTACCCCACTGGTCTTGGTCTGTCACAATATATATAATATAATATAGTCTTTGTCTGGTGAAATTTTTTCCCCTGGAACCTAACCCCCCCCCTCCCCCCCGCCCATTTACATTAATTCTTATGGGGAAATTGGATTCACTTAACATTGTTTTGCTTAAAGTTGCATTTTTCAGGAACATAACTACAATGTTAAGCGAGGAGTTACTGTACATTTGACTATAGTGTCCCTATTTATCATATATATATCAACTTGCTAAATCTTGTATATTTATCATTCTTCTCCTTTTGTTTATTGTATAATATAATTCCATGTCTATCTCGGGGGTATGGTTTTCCAGTGATTTTCTCATAGCTATGGAGTTTGACCTCTTTTAAGCCTTTCTTTTCATTCAGATCCTTTTTCCGCTTCTTTACCCTATGTCCATGAGGATTTTTGAGGGTTTTTTTTGTTTTGTTTTACCCAGTTTCCACTTAATTCCCAACAATCAGCATATATTAGCTTAGGGCATGTCTACACTACAAAATTATGTGGCCCTAAGTTACATCAGCATACAGCCGCCTCAGTAATTAAATCGCTTTTGCATGTCCACACTATGCTCCTTGTGTCGGCGGTGCATGTCCTCACCAGGAGTGCTTGTACCGATTGTACTGTCAGTGTGGGGCATTGTGGGACAGCTCAAAGTTACAGTCGATGTAACCAATGACCTAATTACATTGACCTTGACTCTCTGCCTCTTGTGGAGATGGAGTTAGTAAGTTGGCATAGCGGGACAGTGACATCAGCGGGAGCAAAATTTTATTGTAGACATTTACATAGCTAGGTCGACATAGGTTGACGCAAGGCAGCTTAACTCTGAAGTGTAGACAAGGCCTCAGTGTTATCATCTTCACTATGACCTAGTACTTTGGCCCAAAAGATTAAGTCTAGGAGCTTTGTTCTAAGAGTGATAGGCATCTCCCTGGCTGCATTACACCAGAGGCATAGTAATGAAGGCACCACATGCTATACACAATGCCTGTGCTTGGGTGCAGTCTAGTTTTCTCATATTTGTTCCCAGGGCATAGCTAGGAGTGGAAATTTGGGTGGGCCCTGACTTTTGAGTGGGCGGGCAATGACAGAGTGTACTAGCTCTGCACTGGGACTGGGGAGAGGAGTTGCTGGACGGGGAAGGGCAGAGGCCAAGGGCTGGAGTTGTGGGGGGGAAGGGGAAAGACGCAGGGGAGCACAGGACATGGGTGAGGTGGCAGAGCTGGGGGCGCAGGGATGGGACTGGGCGCAGGAGGGATCTGGGGCCCTGGGAAGGGATCTGGGGCATAGGAGGGATCTGGAGCCTTGGGGAAGGGGGCAGCAAGGATCAGGGGGGCCCGCTTTCCCCCATCCCCTACAGCCAGCCCTTACTGCTCAGCAGGCGCCAGAAAATGAGGCTGCCCAGGCCGCACAGGCTGCAGGGTGTGCCCATAGGGTGTGGGAGGCCCCTGCTGGGGCTTGAGCTCTGCCAGCCCCTCCTGCCCCTGGCTTGGTGTCCGTCCACCTGGCCAGCTGTGTTCCTCTGTCCTGTTGGCACCGCTGTGTCTGTCCTGCACTGTGCACTGCTGCCCTGGTCTTGTGGGGGCGGGTCTGGGCAGGGCTAGCGCTGGGTCTGGAGAAGATGCTAGTTAGAAATAATATAATGGAGCGAGAGTTACCTCAAAGCAACACAATATACCAAGCCAGGATCTTATGGTCTGTCGTCGAAAGATGGTACATTTGTCATTATCCTCTGAGAAAAATCATAGAGATGTCCTAATTAATGTAATGTTTTCAACCATTTATTTGCTAAAAAGAAAACAACATAATTAAGGATCAGATGCTGATACATTTACTCTAATTCAGTAGCAATTTACTTCATGAGTAGTCCCATTGTTTTCAGTAGGACCACATGAGGTAAGGTCTTATTCAATGAGAGTAAGAGGCTCAGAATCTGGCCCTAAGAAAACAGTTTATCTGTTTATAAAGGGTTATTGAACAGCAAAAGAAACTAGGAATAAAGAACGGTCTGAATGTTTCAGACCAATGGTTCATCTAGTCCAGTATCCTGTTTCTAATAATGTCAAGTACCAAATTTTTCAGAGGATTATGTTAAAAAAAACCCCCATAAAATACAATAACTTGCCTAAGAATCATAGAAACATAGAATATCAGGGTTGGAAGGGACCTCAGGAGGCAACTAGTCCAACCCCAACTAAATCATCGCAGCCAGGGCTTTGTCAAGCCTGACCTTAAAAACCTCTAAGGAAGGAGATTCCATCACCTCCCTAAGTAACCCATTCCAGTGCTTCACCACCCTCCTAGTGAAAAAGTTTTTCCTAATATCCAACCTAAACATCCCCAACTGCAACTTGAGACCATTACTCCTTGTTCTGTCATCTGGTACCACCGAGAACAATCTATATCCATCCTCTTTGGAACCCCCTTTCAGGTAGTTGAAAGCAGCTATCAAATCCCCCCTCATTCTTCTCTTCTGCAGACTAAACAATCCCAGTTCCCTCAGCCTCTCCTCATAAGTCATGTGTTCCAGTCCCCTAATCATTTTTGTTGCCCTCCGCTGAACTCTTTCCAATTTTTCCACATCCTTCTTGTAGTGTGGGGCCCAAAACTGGATACACTACTCCAGATGAGGCCTCACCAATGTAGAATAGAGGGGAATGATCACGTCCCTCGATCTGCTGGCAATGCTCCTACTTATACAGCCCAAAATGCTGTTAGCCTTCTTGGCAACAAGGGCACACTGTTGACTCATATTCAGCTTCTCGTCCACTGTAACCCCTAGGTCCTTTTCTGCAGAACTGCTGCCTAGCCATTCGGTCCCTAGTCTGTAGCAGTGCATGGGATTCTTCCGTCCTAAGTGCAGGACTCTGCACTTGTCCTTGTTGAACCTCATCAGGTTTCTTTTGGCCCAATCCTCTAATTTGTCTAGGTCTCTCTGTATCCTATCCCTACCCTCCAGTATCTCTACCACTCCTCCCAGTTTAGTGTCATCTGCAAACTTGCTGAGAGTGCAGTCCACGCCATCCCCCAGATCATTAATGAAGATACTGAACAAAACTGGCTCCAGGGCCGACCTTTGGGGCACTCCGCTTGATACTGGCTGCCAACTAGACATGGAGCCATTGATCACTACCCATTGAACCCGACGATCTAGCCAGCTTTCTATTCACCTTATAGTCCATTCATCCAGCCCATACTTCTTTAACTTGCCGGTAAGAATACTGTGGGAGATCGTATCAAAAGCTCTGCTAAAGTCAAGGAATAACACATCCACTGCTTTCTCCTCATCCACAGAGCCAGTTATCTCCTCATAGAAGGCAATTAGGTTAGTCAGGCATGACTTGCCCTTGGTGAATCCTGTTGAATGCTGACTGTTCCTAATCACTTTCCTCTCCTCTAAGAGCTTCAGAATTGATTCCTTGAGGACCTGCTCCATGATTTTTCCAGGGACTGAGGTGAGGCTGACTGGCTTGTAGTTCCCCGGATCCTCCTCCTTCCCTTTTTAAAAGATGGGCACTACATTAGCCTTTTTCCAGTCATCTGGGACCTCCCCCGATCGCCATGAGTTTTCAGAGATAATGGCCAATGGCTCTGCAATCACATCCGCCAACTCCTTTAGCACCCTCAGATGCAGCGCATCCGACCCCATGGATTTGTGCTCATCTAGCTTTTCTAAATAGTCCCGAACCACTTCTTTGTCCACAAAGGGCTGGTCACCTCCTCCCCATGCTGTGCTGCCCAATGCAGCAGTCTGGTTGCTGACCTTGTTCGTGAAGACAGAGGCAAAAAAAGCATTGAGTACATTAGCTTTTTCCACATCCTCTGTCCCTAGGTTGCCTCCCTCATTCAGTAAGGGGCCCACACTTTCCTTGACTTTCTTCTTGTTGCTAACATACCTGAAGAAACCCTTCTCGTTACTCTTAACATCTCTTGCTAGCTGCAACTCCAAGTGTGATTTGGCCTTCCTGATTTCACTCCTGCATGCCTGAGCAATATTTTTATACTCCTCCCTGGTCATTTGTCCAATCTTCCACTTCTTGTAAGCTTCTTTTTTGTGTTTAAGATCAGCAAGAATTTCACTGTTAAGCCAAGCTGGTCGCCTGCCATATTTACTATTCTTTCTACACATCGGGATGATTTTGTTCCTGCAACCTTCATAAGGATTCTTTAAAATACTGCCAGCTCTCCTGGACTCCTTTGCCCCTCATGTTATTCTCTCAGGGGATCCCGCCCATCAGTTCCCTGAGGGAGTCAACGTCTGCTTTTCTGAAGTCCAAGGTCCGTAAGTAGGAAGTCTCTTAAACTCCAGGCAGCTAATGGTTGGTTTATTCCTAAAATATGATGGCTTTATATCCAGTATACATTTTTATCCTAACATAACTGCAGACATTCTTATTTGTATAAACATCTAATCTTGTGCTGTATCCTACTAAACTCTTGGCTTCAGTAATATCGTGTGGCAATGACATGCACAGTTTAGTATTTGCTAAGTAACAAAATATTTCAATTTACCACTTTTAAATGTGTTGCTTATTAATTTAATTGGGTATCCCCTTGTTCCTGTAATATCTGAAGGAGTAAATAGGTGTGACTAGATTTACCTTCTCTGAGTATTCATGATTTTGTACGCCTTTTCCACAACAACTCTTTATTTGTATTCTCTCTAAACTAAACTCTTTAAATCTTTTCATACCTTTCTCCTATGGGAGTCTTTCCAGGTCCCTCATCATATTCATTGACTTTCTCTGGACCTCTTCCTTCCCTGCCATAATCTTTTTGAGATGGGCGGAAAGGAATTAAACACAGTGGGTCAGATCCCTGCATCTGGCCCTTCTGTGTGCAGTGCAACTTCGGGAAGGTGGGGCAATAAAGGTGGCATTAAGCTACCTGTATGTCTCCTCCCACTATAATCTGGTCCTGGGGGGGCCAGATGCCAAGCCAGTCTTGAGGTACAACTGGGGATCATCAGGGCAAAGAAATGTCCTGGCCATGCCCCATTTTCCTATTTATACACCCTACAACAGGGGCTGGAAGTGAGGGTAGCATAGGAGTCACTACGGCAGACCTCCATTCCCCCAGGCTGGGGAATCCCCAGACAGTCAGATCTACTAACACTACAGTCATTTTGTTGATGGCAGACTGGTGCAAAACAGCTGCAGTGTGGACCGGGACTCGTCCTGTATTTAAGAAAAAGGCATTATACCATTTTCAGTATTATTCTCTATCTCCTTCTAATACACCTATTCTGACCATGCTACTGTAACTTTAGCGCCCTCGTGGCCAAGATGGAGTCTGCTCAGCAGGCAGCTCTGGCCAAGAGATGGCGCGCGCAGGAATGCAGCAGGAGAAATCCCTTCCACCCCAGGGGCACCTGTTCCAACCCCCCCAGAGTGAATACACACACCCACAGGAAAAGTACAATGGATATAACAAGGGAAATATTTATTTACAGAGGGATGAGAGGAGAAAAACAACAAGGGGAAATATAAGGGAGGGTAAAACAGGGTTGCATCCAAACCAAGGCCCCACAGGCCCAGTGGTAGCACAGTCTGGAAGGGCAGACACCGAGCAATGTGTCTGCACACAGAGTTCAGGAGTCCTGAGCAAAGTTCCAGTCCAGTGGTGAGTTTTGGGTGCTCCTGGTCATCTTCGGCGCCAGTGAACTTTCCCCAACAAACCCCTCCGGTGCCCTCTTCTGCCGCTCTCTGCAAAGCCACACAGAGCGACCACCTCCCCACTTAACTAGCTACAGCCTCCCTTCTTGTTCCCAATGCAGAGTCTCAAGCCTCAGTACTCACAGCCCCATGCAACTCTGGGCAGCAGTGATACGGGTCCAGCTCCGGCCTGTCCTTCTTGGGCAATTTTTCCCTGGCACAGTGCTCCTCCTGGCTCCTGTCCTGGGGTGTCCCCGATCGGCCCTGTCCTTCTCAGGCTTCAGGCAGGTTATCTGCTGCTTCACTTTTCCAGGGCCTGCAGGCTGCCTCCTCCCTCTCCTTGGAGCTCCAGCCTGCCCCCTGGCGTTTCCCTCCTTTTTTCTTACTCTTCCCCTCCCCCCAGGAAAAAGATTTAAAGGGGCCATGCTCTCTAAACCCTAAAGGGGTTACACTACATACTTAGCATGTCTTCATTGACTGATACACAGTGAAGCAAAGTTTGGTCTGAATTCACTGTTGGGCTTACTTTGATGTTACAGCCTTTGAAATGAGTGGTGTTATGCTGATGTAAAATTGGAGTAATATAGTGGTGAGTAGGGCCCATAGTCTTTTACCTGAGTGATTAGAGTTAACCATCAATCCACTGTTCTTTGATTTCCCTAGTCTCTTGTACAGTTTAATAACATAGCAGAACCTTGCTAATTTACACCTCCGTAAACTGCACACCTTAAAATGTATACATTAAAAATGGTTGTCTTACCGCACTTCCGAACAAAGATTTAATATCAGATCTTACTGCAGTATATTATTACAAATGACCAGATCCTCAGCTGCTGTAAATCATAACACCGATTGCATAGCTACTGACTGCGACACTATGCCCCATATTCTTCAGAGAGATATTGTTATGATATGAATATAACTAAGATGTGTTTTATGCAATATCAGTCATGGGAGGTATCATTGGAAAGGTTATGATTTACTTAATATGATTATCCTATTTGTATGCATGTATCATTTCTGTATCTGAAGTTAGGAATATTGACTATGTAACAATTACAAGTGGGTTTACACCTGCCTAAATGGGCCATTAGGGAGAACGGTAGGACTTTGAAGATGCTAATCTCCCACCTCCCTGGGATGCCGCAAATCTTCCACCTCCCTGGGATGCCGCAAACAACCTTTGACTCATGGCTGCTTTGACACTGCAGGTCATGGGATCATGTCACCTAGTGCTGGCCTCCATCTTGGACTACTAGTATTTTTCCACTAATATGTGGGGTGGGGATCAAACTGGGAAACAAAGGATTCCTGCCCTATGTAAATCCTATTTAAGGCAGGGAAGTGAGTTAATCAGGGTGCATTCTTCCTGCCCAGGATGACTGCTGGAAACATCTAAGAAACAAAGACAAAAGGGGGAGAGAAGAGCTGGGCCCAGGCTGGAAAAGGTGTCTGGCCTGTGAAAGAAATACCTAAAACAACATTTAGGGTGAGAAATTACTACTTGTAACCAGTTTCTTTTGTGTCTTAAGCTTACATTGCAGGTTTGTTTTATTTGCTGGGTAAACTGCTTTGATCTGTTTGCTATCCCTTATAATCACTTAAAATCTACCTTTTGTAGTTAATAAACTTGTTTTTGTTTATTCTAAAGCCAGTTTGTGGAATTCATAATGAGGGGAGGGGGAGAGACAAAAAGCTGTGCATATCTTCCACCACATTGAGGGAGGAGGCGAAATTCAATTCGCTTACACTGTACACTTCTTGGTGTAGCACAAGACAATACAATTTCGGGTTTACGCTTCAGAGGGGGACTGCACTTGAGTGCTGGGAAATTCCCTAGCTGAGTCTTCCCATGCAGAGCTGATTTCTGTGTCTTTCTGCAGCTGAGCGTGTCCCTACCTGTGTGTGTGTGTGTGTGTGTGTGTGTGTGTGTGTGCGCGCGCGCGCGCTGGAGGAGGCTTGAGGACCTGGCTCAGCAGGACAGTGTAAAGGAGCCCAGGCTGGGGGAACAGGCAGGCTCAGTGGTACCCCAGTACATCAGGTGGCACCCCGGAGTGGGGGATAATCCCATCACACTGACTTCAGTCCGAGATAAGTACCAATGTAAAGTTATGTATTTGCTTAAATGCTTTTCTGAATTGGGGTCCCACTCTCTCTTTGATATTTTAGTAACACTGGTACTACACTGCATTCTGTTAACATTATATTTTATTATGTAAACCCAAACTTATGAAGGAATGGTAACATACATTGTTAGAAACACACACATGGGTCTGTATAGCCCTTTGTGTACATTGATTAAATACATGAATGGATGGTGTGTTGGTAACAAGCATGACTCAGTATTGTTCTAACCCCAGACAATATAGAATCTGCACAGGGTCTTGCTACATCCATTATGACTGTCACGTTGGTTGTGTCACTAAGCTCTCATGTATGGACTAGTTCTTATGGGATAGCCATGGATTTTCAGTCTGTCTGAAACATTTAGTAACCAGATACATGGGTATTTATAACATTGTACACTTCTGAAGGACTGCTGTCTAGAACATCTGCTAGTGATTTCCTACGGTATGTAGATGTCAGTGCATTTCCCCCCCTCCTTCATGACTTTTTCCTTTACAGGACTTCATGTGGTCACTTGTACACAGTGTGACGGGGCAGCTCTGCCCCGCACTAATCCCGGAAGTGACAGACAGGTAGCTTTGTCAACGGAAGTCCCGCCCCGCCCATACTGGACATGCTCCAAATGCTCCGTGAGTATAAAAGGAGGGAACTCAGCTCAGTCTGGGCTGGCCGCCGAAGGAGAAGGACCTAACCGGGCAGCTCCTGCAGAGGACCAGGCGACGCTCTCAGAGACGCTCGGAGCGGAGGCTTCTTCCGACTGGCACAAACCCCTACCGGGGGAGGAACCAAAGTCTTGTGGGTTAAAAAAAAACAAAAAATGGTTGAGAAATTAAAACTTGGATGGTAACAGACCACCAATCCCAGTAATGATTGAATATGGTGATAGTCTAAAATAAAGAGATCCCTCAACCATGCTTGTACTGTTTCCATCACTTCACACTGACTCTGCAGAAATTCTAGGCTTTGGAACGACACAAAGTGATGATTATATAGATTATTTTTTGTATTACCATATTACTGTCGTGGACCAGGACCCCATTGAGCTGGTGCTGCACAAACACCGAACAAAAAGACAGCCTCTGCCCCCCAATGATCCTAAAATATAAGTGTCAGACACGAGACAACAAATGGCTATAGAGAGAGGGAGCACAAGTAAACAATGAGACAGTACTGGTCACTGTGATAGGCAGTAGTTTCAGCATACTATCAGCCTAATTGTTTTTTATAGGCATCACAGCAAAGGAGAGTTTTGATGAGGGATTTGAAGGTGGATAATGAGGTAGCTTTGCAGATGTTTATGGGGAGCTCCTCAAGAGTGTGCAGCGGTGTGGGAGAAAGCATGAAGGTGTTTGTTTTAAAATTTAACAAGTGGGTGATCAGAGGCAGGTATCCACAGCTCAACAGCCAATGAGAGATGATAGGAAGGGTGGGGATTGACCATGAAAGGCCTTGAAAGTGAATACAAACATGTTTGATGCAATAAAGAAAGGAGAGCCAGTGGAGGAATGGAAAGAGAGTGGGTAACGGTCAAAGCAACAGGCTAGGAAAATGATTATTGCAGCAGTATTCTGAATGGATGTGAGCGGGGCAAGATTGCATTTTTCAAGGCCGGGGGGAGAAAGTTGCAGTCATTGAGATGCAAGATGATGAAAGCTTGGATGAGGATTTTACTTTGTGGATGGATAAGCAAGGCCATCTCTCAGAGAAGGAATGCAGAAAGAATCAGCAAGACTTAGGGCTTGTCTTCATTACTGGGGAGCTCCATGTTGCTGCAATCAACGCAGCAGGTGTCCCTAAATTGATGGCAGAGCGCTCTCCGGTCGACCCTGGTACTCCACCTCTCCAAAAAGAGTAAGATAAGTTGACCGGAGAGCATCTCCCATTGATGTAGCACAGTGAAGACACCAGAGCAAGTCAACTTAAGCTATGTCGAATAACATAGCGGGAGTAGCGTAATTTAGGTCGACTTACCCCTTAGTGAAGACAAGCCCTTAGACATAGCATGGATTTGAAGACCTAGAGAGAGGTCTGAGTTGAAGATGATGCCTAGATTACAGGCCAGAATGACAGGCAGGATGGTAACGATGTCCAAAATGATCAAGAAAGTTCGTATTTGAGTGCCTGGATAACCCTGGATATAATTAAATAAAAGGACAATGTCACATGTACAAATATTAACAAATAGAAGCAAAGTGAAAAATATATTTATATGTATCAGAATTAAATATTTTAAGTATGCAGCGCCGTGTACATTTTAAAGTTTTCACTGCACATCCATGCATGGCTGCATCTTTTTAGGTCCTGTGTTAAATCACATGTGACATTTTGTCTACTGTAGTTTCTACATGCATGTGTGTCATGAAGGGGAAAGGACAGAGGAGTCAAGAAATAAACATCTGAACACGTCACAAATCCAATTAACTGTGACAAGGCTCGTAAAGTCAAGTGAATAACAAAGCAATGCTGTCTAGAAGCAGCTTTGTGTTTTGAATTGCATTGGAGAGTGCAGGACACCAGCTGGACAAGGCAAAAACACTTCACGCTGCTGGATTCTCTGCACCCAATAAGACTGTCTTACTTATATCCTAGCTGGGTCATAGCACTGTATTATTTTCAAGCATCAGTTCTTATCTCTTCACTGGTTCTGAGCAACAAATAAGGGAAGGACAGTATCCTGCACACAGAATGTAAAATATGTGCTAATGTCATTACAGGATAATTCAGTGAACCAGAAACTATGATTAACATCCAACTCTCCAATCCTCAACAGCCATCACCAAAAGACTGCCCAGTAAGATGACAGACTTGAACAGAGCCTAACTTAACCCCTCTGTGACAAAGTTCCTCCTCTACCTTGGTGGGTCCTGTGCTTATTGGCAGATTTGCTTGCCTCAGAGATTCACCATGTGGGTCAGGAAACAGCCCAGAGACCTTCCCCTCTGGTAGAAGTCACAGTCCAGGTCAATTCCTCCTGTTTCTGATCAGGAGTTGTGAGGTTTGGGGGGAACCCAGGCCCACCCTCTACTCTGGGTTCCAGCCCAGGGCCCTGTGGACTGCAGCTGTCTAGAGTGCCTCCTGGTACAGCTGCACAACAGCTACAACTCCCTGGGCTACTTCCCCATGGCCTCCTCCCAACACCTTCTTTATCCTCACCACAGGACCTTTCTCCTGGTGTCTGATAATGCTTGTACTCCTCAGTCCTCCAGCAATATGCCTTCTCACTCTCAGCTCCTAGTGCCTCTTGCTCCTAGCTCCTTGCATGCACACTACAAACTGAAGTGAGGTCCTTTTTAACTCAGGTGCCCTGATTAGCTAGCCTGTCCTAATTTATTCTAGTAGTTTCTTCTTAATTGGCTCCATGTGTCCTAATTAGTCTGCCTGCCTTAGTTGGTTCCAGCAAGTTCCTGCTTGTTCTGGAACTGCCCCTGTTACCTTACCCGGGGAAAGGGATCTACTTAATCTGGGACTAATATATTTGCCTTCTAACACTCTACTGTAGCCATCTGACCGGACCCTGTCACACCTCTCAGACACAAGTTCTCCTGGCTGTTGTCTGGACCCGGAATCTATGCAGGTCAGAGGCTTTCCTTTTCCTTCCCCCAGCTCTTGACAGACACACATTTTATTGCTGGGACAGGTGAGAGGCAAATGAACCATAAAATGTCTTCCTTCGATGATCTGCTACTTACATGTTTGTTTGAGATTCAAACATTTGGGGCCAGATTCTAATTTCAGTTATATCAATGTCAATCTGGAGTGGATTTGCTCTGGATATACACAGTGAATTTACCCAGAATCCAGCCCATGATATTTTGGTAGGAAATTTAATCTACAGTAACTCCTTGCTTAACGTTGTAGTTATGTTCCTGAAAAATGTGACTTTAAGCGAAACGATGTTAAGCAAATCCAATTTCCCTGTAAGAATTAATGTAAATGGGGGGGTTAGGTTCCAGGGAAATTTTTTTCACCAGACAAAAAACTATATATGATATAGATATACACACAGTATACATTTTAAACAAACCATTTAATACTGTTCACAGCTATGATGATTGTGAAGCTTGGTTGAAGTGGTGAAGTTAGAGGGTGGAAGAGGGAGGGATATTTCCCAGGGAATGCTTTACTGCTAAATGATGTACTAGCACTCCGCTGAGCCCTCAAGGGTTAATACGTTGTTGTTAATGTAGCCTCTCATCAAGGCAGCACGAACAGGAGGGAGGGGAGACAGCATAGCAGACAGAGACAGACACACACCTTGTGTGTGGGAGAGAGAGAGAGATGCACACTGCCCCTTTAAGTAAGCTGACCCACTCTTAAGTGCATTGTCTTTTTAAGTGGATCAGGAAGTTGAGACAGCAGCTGCTGCCCCAAACTCTTTCTGTCTCTCTCCGTCTGTGTCCCCTCCTTGCTCTATATGGAGAAGGGGTAAGCAGGGTGCAGGAGCAGGGGGAGAGGGACACCCTGACATTAGCCCCCCCTTCCTCCTGTGCACAGCAAGCAGGAGTCTCTGGGAGCAGCTCCAAGGCTGAGGGCAGGAGCAGCACATGGCAGTGGGGGGAGGGACAGCTGAACTGCCGATTGATAGCCTGCTGGGTGGCTGTAGCACAGGGAACGTAGGGGAGTGGGGAGCTGATGGGGGGCTGCTGGTCCACCCTGGTTACAAGCCCCCACCAGCTAGCTGCAATGGGCTGCTCTTTCTGCAAGCAGTGGACAAAGCAGGCAGCTGCCAAACGACATTAAAAGGCATTGCGCAACTTTAAACACGCGTGTTCCCTAATTGATCAGCAACATAACAACGAAACAACATTAACTGGGACGACTTTAAGTGGGGAGTTACTGTATTAACTGCAACATGGTTGCACATACTGCACTTACTTAGATTACTTAGATCAATTACTTAATACTTATATTGCACATAGAAGCTTTAGGGCCTTATTCGCTGTGCAGTTAAACCAGTTTCATAACTCTGCAATGCCATTGACTTAAATGGAATTATTTTTCATTTACATATGGAAGAGAAAAATCAAACCCATTAAGTGTTATATAATTATTATTGATATACATGATTATTGTATTAAATTATCCCAATGCGAAGGAAAGATAGGAAGAATAGTATGAGGCCAATATGGCTCCATCAAGAGTTCTTTATTGACCTGAAAATCAAAAAGAAATCCTACAAAAAGTAGAAACATGGAGAAATTACTAAGGAGAAGTACAAAAGAATAGCACAAGCACGTAGGAACAAAATCAGACAGGCTAAGGCACAAAATGAGTTTTATGCTCCTACAAGGGGCATAAAAGGCAATAAGAAGCGGTTCCTTAAATGCATTAGGAGAAAGAGAAAATGAAGGAAAGCATAGGTCCTCTACTTAACAGGAAGGAGAGCTAATAATTGAGGCATCAAGAAAGATGAGATGTTTAATGCCTACTTAGCCTCACTCTTCACTAAAAAGTTTAATGGTGCCCA
Organism: Chrysemys picta bellii; assembly: GCF_011386835.1. Lineage (NCBI taxonomy): Eukaryota > Metazoa > Chordata > Testudines > Emydidae > Chrysemys > Chrysemys picta. The sequence continues at coordinate 78,272,206 of NC_088792.1, forward strand.
GATACTCCACACAATTGATATTAACAAGGGGGAAGAACGAATTAAATAATATTTAGATAAATTAGATGTATTCAAGTCAGTAGGGCCTGATGAATTTCATCTTAGAGTACTTACAGAACTAGCTGAAACAATCTCAGAACTGTTAGCAATTATCTTTGAGAACTTCTGAACGAGAGGTGAGGTTATAAGGACTAACCAGCATGGATTTGTCAAATCATGCCACACCCAAACTCTGTCCTTCTTTGACATAGTTACCGGCCTAGTGGGTAGTGAGGAAGCAGTAGATGTGATATATCTTGATTTTAGTAAGGGTTTTGAGAGAGTCCCACATGACATTCTCATAAGCTAACTAGGGAAATGTGGTGTAGACAAAATTACTATAAGGTGGATGCACAGATGATTTAAAGACCGTACTCAAAAAGTAGTTATCAATGGTTCGCTGTCCAACTGGGAGAGCATATCTAGTAGGGTCCTGCAAGGGTTGGTTCTGGGTCTGGTACTATACAATATCTTCATTAATGACTTAGATAATGAAATGGAGAGTATGCTTATAGAATTTGCAGATGACACCAAACTGGAAGGGGTTGCATGCACTTTGAAGGACAGAATGAGAATTCAAAATGAGCTTGACAAATTGGAGAACTCGTCTGAATTCAGCAAGATGAAATTCAATAAAAGCCTACTGAAAAGTACTTCACTTAGGAAGGAAAAATGAAATGCACAACTACAAAATGGGGAATAACTGGCTAGGTAGTAGTACTGCTGAAAAGGATCTGGGTTATAGAGGATTACAAGTTGAATATGAGTCAACAATGGATGCAGTTGTGAAAAAAGCTAATATCTTTGTGGTGTGTATTAACAGGGTCATAGTCAAGACACAGAAGGTAAGTGTTCCACTCTATTTGGGATTGGTTAGGCCTCAGCTGGAGTACCATGTCCAGTTCTGCATGCCACACTTTAGGAAAGATGTGGACAAAATGGAGAGAGTCCAGATGAGAGGAACAAAACTGATAAAAGGTTTAGAAAATCTGATCCATGAGGAAAGGTTAAAAAATCAGGCTTGTTTAGTCTTGAGAAAAGAAGACTGAAGGGGATCTGATAATAGTCTTCAAATATGTTAAAGGCTGTTATAAAGAGGACAGTGATCAATTGTTCTCCATGTTCACTGAAGGTAGGACAAGAAGTAATGGGCTTAATCTTCAGCAAGGGAGATTTAGGTTAGACCTTAGGAAAAACTTTCTAACTATAAGGGTAGTTCAGCTCTGGAATAGGCTTCCAAAGCAGGTTGTGGAATTCCCATCATTGGAAGTTTTTAAAAATAAGCTGGACAAACACCTGGAGCCAGGGATGGTCTAGGTTTACTTGGTCCTGTTACAGCACAGGGGGCTGGACTTGATAATTTCTTCAGGTTATGCACTCAGAGTCTAATAAGAATTTTTTATACAAGCTGAGGATGTATCAGTTGGAATCAACAGAGGAGGAGAAAGACGTGGGTGAATTGGTCCATCCCAGGATGAATATAAACCATCAATATGTGGTAGCTGTGAAAAAGGCTAATGCAATCCTAGGATGCATCACACAGCGTATTTCCAGTAGAGATAGGGAAGTGTTTTTACCATTATATAAGGCACTGGTGAGACTTCATCTGGAATACTGTGTGCAATTCTGGTCTCCCATGTTTGAGAAAGATGAATTCAAACTGGAACCGTGCAGAGAAGGGCTACTACTATGATCAGAGGAATGGAAACCTACCTTAGGAGAGAAAACTTAAGGAGCCTGGCCTGTTTAGCCTAACAAAACGAAGCCTGAGGGGAGATATGATTGTTCTCTATAAATACATCAGAGAGATAAACACCAGGGAATGAGAGGAGTTTTTTAAGTTAAGGGTCAGTGTTGGCACAAGAATTAATGGATATAAACTGACCATCAACAAGTTTAGGTTTGAAATTACATGAAATTTTCTACCCATGTGAGGGCTGAGGTTCTGGAACAGCCTTCCAAGCAGGCAAGGGGAGTAGTGTGGACAAAAAAAACCTAACTTGTTTCAAAACTGAGGTTGATAAGTTTATGGACAGGGATGGTATGATGAAATTGATTACAGTGGCATATGGCCCATCTGTGACTGCTATTAGTAAATATCTCCAATGGCAGAGATGGACAATAGAGGGGGAGATTCTGAGTTACTACAGAGAATTCTTTCCCAGGTGTTTAGCTGATGACTCTTGCCCACATACTCAGGGTCTAACTGATCATCATATTTGGGGTTGGGAAGGTATTTTTCCCAAGGTCAATTTGGCAGAGACCCTGTGGATTTTTCACCTTCCTCTGCAGCATGGGGTACACATCTCTCCCTGGTCTGAACTAGAGTAAATGGTGGAGTCTCTGTAACTTGAAGTCTTTAAATCAAGATCTGAAGACTTCAGTAACTCAGATAGAGGCTATGGTGCCAACTACAGGAATGAGTGGGTGAGGTTCTGTGGCCTACAGGGTGCAGGAGGTCAGACTAGATTATCATGATGCTCCCTTCTGACCTTAAAGTCTGAGTCTGGACTGTGAGTGACTTCCAGCTCTACATCTCTCATTTCTATGATTATTGGATCTGATGACAATGCACCTGGTCTGGATGCCAAGATAAGTCAGCAGAAACACCCTGCCCCTGTACATAGGGTCCTAAAACACTGTAACAGTCAGTGATCCTAAACCTTTGGCTCTAGAGCTATATATAGTCTTCAGGAAACTGCATGGGGATTTGGTTTAGTCCACAGTTTAGTGAGTGTTGTCTTACTTAGGGAATGTGAACAATGTGCTGAACACTGATGCTAATTCCCATTTTGGCTGATAAATATGTGTTGGCACGAGGAGAGCCGAGCAAATGTACTTGAACTGCCAGGATCCTCCTAAAAACTACAAAAAGAGAGTGTGAAAAGGGAAGATATGCTGGCCAAATGCAGCCACAAAGAACTATAAGGCAAAATAACTTGCTATTGCATTTTGATGACTGCATCAAAATCTGGGGACAGCTCTCATTCCTCTGAAGCCACATATATTAACCATGGGCAAAGGTTAGGATGCTGGGCTGTTTAGAATACAAATATGATCTGGTATGTTCCTCTGTCAAGAAGCTGATAGGATTTCCATGGAAATACAAATAGAATTCAATGTATTAGCAACTTGGAAAATAAACTGAAGATACTATGTTGTTTCTTTTTACTCTGCAGTGCTCTTGCCTGAGGGAAAAACACTTTATTACTAAAGCCTTCCACCCTGAATTGATCAGAGCTACAAACAATGGATTTAATTATATTATGAAACAGGGCATATTAAAACCTAGGCCAAAAAGAACAACATATGTAATCATAAAGTGCCACATGCTAAGATCCTGAAGCCATCTGGCGTAAGACCTTATGATTTGGCACACAGAATAAGGGAGTCAATAACTATGGATTCCCTGCTGGTTTTCACATAAGTAACAAAAAATTTGGATGTCACTCATGTGATCCTCAAATATATATTATAAAACACCGGGTGCTGAATTTTACAGAGGATCAGTCTGTTAGTAAAATAGTAAATAAACAAAGCCTCTTCTATATCAACAGCAACAAAAACACTTAATTGGAATATTCGAGTGCCTTCTAGCAAAGTGCATGACTGCTACAAAATATAGCCAGCCTTATGTTAGGTTTGGCATGGGATAAAAATGCTTCAAAATTATTGAAACATCTTTAGAAAATTAAAAAAAAAAAATGTTTGGAATGAAAAAGTATGTTAAGATTTTTCTTTCCCATATGGAGGCACAAAGTCTGCTTTGAGAACTCTTATTGAGACTCATTTTTCGGTTGAGGTAACATCTGGTAAAAGCTAGGTAGCAATGGAAATACAGCAGGGGTAGGCAACGTATGGCACATGTGCCAAAGGTGGCACATGAGCTGATTTTCAGTGGCACTCACACTGCCCAGGTCCTGGCCACCAGTCCGGGGGGCTCTGCATTTTAATTTAATTTTAAATGAAGCTTCTTAAACATTTAAAAAACCTTATTTACGTTACATACAACAATAGTTTAGTTATATATTATAGACTTATAGAAAGAGACCTTCTAAAAATGTTAAAATGTATTACGGGCACGCAAAACCTTAAATTAGACTGAATAAATGAAGACTCGGCACACCACTTCTGAAAGGTTGCCGACCCCTGAAATACAGTATCCCCTTTTAGTTTACTGCCTATCAGTAAAATGCTTGCAAATGTTATAGTATAACAGAGTAAAGGGTGAACACTAAGGGCATGTCTACACTACGAAATTAGGTCAGTTTTATAGAAATTGATCTTTAGCAACCGATTTTATACAACCCCACTAAGCGCATTAGGTCGGCGGAGTGCGTCCTCCATACCGTGGCTAGCATCGACTCATGGAGTGGTGCACTGTAACTATCCCACAGTCCCCCTGCCCATTAGAATTCTGGGTTAAGCTCCCAATACCTGATGGGGCAAAAACGTTGTCGTGGGTGGTTTTGGGTATGTGTCGTCAGTCTCCCCTTCCTCCCTCCCTCCTTGAAAGCAACGGCAAACAATCATTTCGCGCCTTTTTTCCTGGGTTATCTGTGCAGACGCCATAGCACGGCAAGCCTGGAGCTCGCTCATCTGCACACTGCTTTTGTGAGCATTGCAAACACCTTGTGCATTATCCTGCAGTATGTGCAGAGCCTAGCTAGGAGCCACCACCACAAGAAAGATTGTGAGGAGGACATGGACACAGATGTTCCTGAAAGCACGGGATGTAGCAATTGGGATACCATGCCGGCATTGGGGCATGTTGATACAGTGGAACGCCAATTCTGGGCCCGGCAAACAAGCACAAACTGGTGGGACCGCATAGTATTGCGGGTATGGGATGATTCCCAGTGGCTGCAAAACTTTCGTATGCGTAAGGCCACTTCCATGGAACTTTGTGAGTTGTTTCCCCTGCCCTGAAGCACAGGAATACCAAGATGAGACCTGCCCTGACAGTTGAGAAGCAAGTGGCGATAGCCCTGTGGAAGCTTGCAACACCTGATTGCTACCGGTCAGTTAGGAATTATTTAGGAGTGGCAAATCTACCATGGGGGCTGCTGTGATCCAAATAGCCAGGGCAATCAATACCCTGCTGCTAAGAAGGGTAGTGACTCTGGGAAATGTGCAGGTCATAGTGGATGGTTTTGCTGCAATGGGGTTCCCTAACTGTGGTCGGGTGACAGATGGAATGCATATCCCTATCTTGGCACTGAACCACCTTGTCAAAGAGTACATAAACTGCAAGGGGTACTTCTCAATGGTGTTGCAAGCACTGGTGGATCACAAGAGCTGTTTCACAGACATCAGTGTGGGATGGTCAGGAAAGCTGCATGACACTTGCTTCTTTCTGAACTTCGAGCTGTTTGGAAAGCTGCAAGAAGGGACTTTCTTCCCAGACCAGAAAATTACCACTGGGGATGTAGAAATGCCAATAGTTATCCTTGGGGACCCAGCCTACCCCTTGCTCCCATGAAGCCGTACACAGGCAGCCTGGACAGCAGTAAGAAGCAGTTCAACTATAGGCTGAGCAAGTGCAAAATGGTGGTAGACTGTGCCTTTGGACGTTTAAAAGGGCGCTGGCGCAGTTTGCTGAGTAGGTTAGACCTCAGCAAAAGCAATATTCCCATTGTTATTGCTGCTTGCTGTGTGCTCCATAATATCTATGAGAATAAGGGGGAGACGTTTATGGCGGGGTGGGAGGTTGAGGCAGATCGCCTGGTGGCCAATTTTGAAGAGCCAGACACCAGGGCAATTAGAAGAGCACACCTAGGCACACTGCACATCAGGGGGCTTTGAAAAACAGTTTAATGACTGACCAGACTACGGTGTTACAGTTGTGTGTTTCGTCCTTGATGCAAAGCCGCCCCCTTTGGTGAATGTACTTCCCTATAAGCCAATCTCCCTCCCCCCTTCGACCATAGCTGGTATAGGATATAAAGTCCCTATTGTTCTGAATCCATTCATTCTTTATTTATTAAAAACAACTTTAGATCACTGACAACACTGAATAGTAAAAGGAAGCCAGGGTATACAAACGGTTTGATAACGGGGTGGGGTGGGGAAGGAGGGAAGGACAAGGCCACAGTGCTTATTGTAGCCACACTACAAATCAAAGCTCTTTGAATGACAGCCTTCTGTTGCTTGGGCCATCCCCTGTAGTTGAGTGGCAGGGTGTCCAGAGCCTCCCCTCACACATTCTTTGGCATCTGGGTGCAGAGGATATGGAACTTGGCAAGGAGGACAGGCGGTTACACAATGGCTGCAGCAATGGTCTGTAGTCTAGTTGCCTTTCCTGCAGCTCCACCAGACACCTCATCATGTCCATTTGCTCCCCTATTAGCCTCAGCATCTCCTCTTGCATGTTCTGATCATGCTCACTGTATGCTTTCCTGGCCTCTGCCACCGAATACCTCCATGCATTCAGCTGTGCCCTATCAGTGCAGGAGGACTGCATGAGCGCTGAAAACATGTCATCGCAAATGCATTTTATTCACCTTCTAATCTGCAATAACCTCAGGAACGGAGTTGATGCAGGGAGCACAGAAGCATTTGCAGCTGCAGAGGGGAAAAAAAGGGAGAGTAGAATTTAAAGATACATTTCTGAGAACAAAAGGGAGACTCACAGTGAATCAAGCAATTCACAACAGACAGAACATGTGTTTTAGGTACAAGGTCGCATTTGGCCTTTTATATTGAGTGCCTGCCGTTACAGTGACACATCACTCAAGGCTGGGCAACAGAATTCAGTTTGCAGGCAGGGTACGTGGGGTTGGCTTCTTCCGTGTTCATAACCTGTGGGAATGGTTTCAAACTCCAGCGGCCTCCTTTCCTATAGCAACCAATGCCGGTTGTGTTTGTCATTTAAAAGGAGGGGCTGCGGTTTTGGGGTGGTTGTGGCTATTCTCCACAAAGATCCCTTTTAGCCAAGTGCAAACAGCCCAACATGCCCAGGGTCTAATGTGTCGGGGATCACCAAACAGAGGTGGATTACTGTTCCCTTACAAAACCTCCCCTATTTCAACCAGGTGACCATGAATGAGATCACTCTCCTGAGGCTGACAGAGAAAAATAAAGACCGAATGTTGTATGAATGCGAACAAAACCTAGAACCATTCGCTGCCATGCTTTGTGCTGCAATGATTCCAGACCACTTGCTACTGGCTTGGCGTGGTAAAGTGTCCTACCGTGGAGGACGAAATAAGGCAGCCCTCCCCAGAAACCTTCTGCAAAGGCTTTCAGAGTAACCCCAGGAGAGCTTCATGGAGATATTCCTAGAGGATTCCTGCTCCATCCCCAGACACGTTAACAGACTTTTCCATTAGCTGTACTGGCTACAGTAGCGTAGCTAGTGGGGTTCAGGGGAAGCAGCCACTTCCCCTGACCACATTCCCCAAAAGTGGCGCCTGCGGAACGGGGCCGCGGGCTAGTTCCTGGCGCTCCAGGCGGCCGGCGGAACGGGGCCGCGGGCTGGCTCCTGGCGCTCCAGCGGAACGGGGCCACGAGCTGGCTCCCGGCGCTCCGGGTGGCCGGCGCAGCAAGGCCGCGGGCTCCCGGCGCTCCGGCCGGGACTCCGGCCCTGAGAGCGTGGCTGGGGGTCTTGGTGACCCGGACAGCGCTCCAGATGGGGACGCGGGGTGGCCCTGCGCATGCGCCGCTCCGTCTTTCAGTGGCATTTCGGCGGATGCGCAGGGCCGCCGAAATGCCATCAAAGGACCGGTGCCTTTTTTCTCCGCAGCTCATTGTTACAAATGTGCACTCATGAGAGGTGCCTTCTCTGCCATCAGGGTCTGGGAACAATAGGCCCTGGGTGGGTATTGACTCCAGGGTGACGAAAAGGTCCTCGCTGCCAGGTAGAACGGATTCTCTGCTTGCCAGCTGTATATTCTCCTCCTCCTTATCCACAAAATCCTCATCTGGGTTCCGTGAGGCTACCACCTTGCAGGTGTCCAGGCAGAGTGTTGAGGTACTGGTAGGGTCCCACCTTAGAATGCTATGCAGCTGATCATAGAAGCATGTCTGGGACTCTGACCTGGAGCGACCATTTGCCTCCTTTGTCTTTTGGTAGGCTTGCCTGAGCGCCTTAATTTTCACGCAGCACTGCTGTGCATCCCTGGTAGCCTTTCTCCGTGTGGCAGGGCGACAACTCACCCGCACGGCGCCTCCTGCTGGTCATCCTGTAATTAGCCCTTCCAGCCTCTGGAGCACCCTCTGCAGGCCGGTGTCTCGCCTACCGCTGGCCCAAGTGTTTCTCCTGGACCCCAGTGTCCTTTACATCAGGGTTCTGCCCCCTAGCAGCAACCCACAATCTGGGTCTCCTCACCCAGGGGAACCCCCAACCCCATATCCCCACCTTGCGTCAGTGGCTACTGCCAGTCTCCAGAATGAAACAGGTAAGTTTATTGAAAAGCATCGAGAATGAAAATTATCAAGGACCAATGTCTATTCAAGGCTACAGATTTAATACAATATATTTACATGTTTTCAATTTTCTGCATCTTAGATCACTTCGTCAAGGAACAAGGTAGCAATGTGGCAGGATGTAAAGTACTGTTCAGATGCATATGATACAAATAAACTTGTCATGCAAGCATGTCAGTGCTTTGCATCAACCAGTTACTATGGGACATTTTGTTTGGTTACATAAATACGTCAAAGCAAGTAAAGGGCCAGATCTTTTAGCTCTTACTCACATGGAAGTTGAACTTAATGGAAATTTTGCCTCATTGAGGTTTGGACTATAATATACCTATGCTGAAATGCTCCCATGTACAAAGTACCACTCAAGTCTTACTTAAATCCTATTTTGAACACTTGAGTGGGATATAGACTTTGTGGCAGCCCTTTGCACAGAGGAGCATTTAACACAGAGTCCATTGAATATGAATATTCTAGTTTTTCTTCCCCAAATCATAGAATAATAGAATATCAGGGTTGGAAGGGACCTCAGGAGGTCATCTAGTCCAACCCCCTGCTCAAAGCAAGACCAATCCCCAATTAAATCCTGTGATGTTTGGAAGTACTAACACTGGGGGCCAAACTGCTTCTGGCCAACACCAAAACTGGGGAGCTGCAAAGGTGGCATAAAGCCATTTTTGATCCCCACCCCAAGTGAGTTTTGCACCAAGCACAATTCAGCTGCTCCCAAGAACTGGACCAATTACTGGGAGGACAACACTGGATCTTTCAGGAGAGAAAATGGGAGGAACATAGTATTAAAAAATTAGAATAAAGATGTAGGTGTAGGGTGGGGAAGAGTCATGCAGTGCTTTGAAGGTGAGTACAAAGATTGAGGAGAAAGATAGTTACCACTTTTCAAGAACTACCACCATGAAAAGTTTATTCAGGATGTTGCAGCATTAGTATTCCACAGACTTCCTGTTCCACTGTTATTTCATTTACACTGTGTAAACAAACATAAGGCGCTGAAGCAACATTCCTTATTCTGTAGGTCAATGTGCTGCCTATCACTTCAAAAGAACTAATTCCACAATTGTAACAGGTTCGTGATGTGTATATATAATGTGATTGCCAAATTAATTCCTAATGGCTGCATATGACATATTTTGACTAATTAGCTTACATTTTATATCATAACTCCACCTTAAAATGCTGCATTTATCTATATTAAAATATATATTAAAGGAAAAATATATTAATTTGTAATATAGTGCCACCTAGAGGTCAAAAGCTTTTTGATAATGTGGAACAAGGAAACTGTGATGGATGCCCATGCCACCCAAGCAGAGCAGGTTAAATTAGGTCAATTAACATACAGCATCTGCAGGAGAGCCAGGACTCCATAAAACCTAATGGAGTATGAAGTTCAGTTGTGAAGGAGCAGGTTGGGCCTGTATTCAGAGATAAACATAAACCTGAGAAAAGAAGGGGCCTAGGCTGGGAATTCAGAGGCAGCTTGAGCTTGCTGGCTAGAGTTGAGAATACAGGCTGAGAGGGAGAGTCTGGAAGTTATGATGGAAAATGAGGGAGAAGAAACAAGGGATGAGGAATGGCTTCAGAGTAGGAAGAAGAAAAAAGAATGGCGCTATCTGTCTCTGAAAAGGAGGGAGCAGATGGGTATGATACAAAGAATAAGGAAAAGGATCAATATTTTACAATTATCAAATCATTTGCTGAAGATGTGGAGATAGGAGATGCTAATCCCTTGAAACAGCAGAATGGATAATGTGAAGTATCAGATATATTAAGAGCTAAAAATGCAGGGTGGAGATTTATTAGAATGTACACACAAGGAACAGTCTGATAAACTTAAAACTACATTTTTAGGAAAAATAAAAGAAATTTGCCAGCTACCTAAATTTATGACAGAAGCAAGAGAGGTAATGTATGGGGTTCCTCTAGGCATGACTGAGGATGAAATTAAAAGAGGTATGGATGAAGACCAAGTGCTGTTTGTTAAGCAACTAATTAGAAGGAAAGGGGGAGACATGGTTTAACATTTAAAGATGCAATGCTACCCAATAGGGTTAATATAGGATATCAACTCTTCCAGGTTTAAACCATATATCCCAGCCCCTTTGAGATGTTATATATGTCCAAGGTTTGGGCATGTGGTAGTGGTCTGTAAGGGGAAAACAAGGCTTGGTAAATGTGGAGGAGAACACGCATACGAAAACTGTATGGAAGGAACGGAACTAAAATGCAGCAATTGTGGGGATAAGCACAGTGGGAGCAGAACGAGCTAGAGAGAAACAGAAAACTAAAACTATCCATAAAATATCCTATGCAGTAGCTACCAAAAGATATTCACAGTGGAATGTGGAGAAGGAGGAAAATACCAGAGAAGGAAAACAGTTACTGGTACAACAATGCCCTGTTTAGGGCAGGAAAGATAATGTTTTGCTTGTAGATAAAGGGAAGTTTATAGCATTTATGATGAAAGTGATTAATTACACTTTATAGACAGGGAAGAAGACAAAGAATACAAATTATAACCAAAGTAGCAGAAAAGTATTTGCATATAAGCAATTTCTCAATAGTTTGCATTCATATAATTTTAAAAGAAGGTAATGTAGTTTAAACAACATGGTTCTAACAGTTTTTTGCTGGAACACACATAGTTTAACCACTCTTGGTCAGGAATGAAAGAAAAATGTTTTTGAAATGGAAAACCTGATATATGTGTACAAGAAACATGATTAGTGAGAAAACTTATGTGTAGACTTGCAGCTTAAGATATAATCAGATCTGACAGAATAACAAGAGGAAGAGGGATCTGTATATTTACAAAGGAAGGTCTTAGTTATGTTGAAATAGATCTACAGAACTTAAGTTTTGAGTACAATGCTGTAGAGGTTCCTCTGCAGAATAATAGCACCTTCATAGGAAACTATAGTGTTTACAACCCATGTAAAAAGCTAGATAATCTACAATTAGAAGAGTTAGTTAAGGGTCTCAGAGAGTGTCCATTATTTGTGGAGACCTTAATAGCCAAATTAATTATGGGGAAGCAGGAAAACGGATTATAACGGCAAATGCCTGGAACAGTTCATTGACATGCATAACATGGTATTGCTCAATAGTGGAGCACATAGGTGCCGACTCTGTGGGTGCTCCGGGGCTGGAGCACCGACAGGGAAAAATTGGTGGGTGCTCAGCACCCACCGGCAGCTCCCTGCCCAGCTCACCTCCACCTCCTCCCCTGAGTGTGCTGTGTGCTGGCTTTTTCCCCCCTAGCTCCCAGTGCTTGCGCTGCGAAACAGCTGTTTCATGCGACTGGGAGGGAGGGAGGAGGAGGGGGAATGCAGCACCCTCGGGGAAGAGGCGGGGCTGGGGCGGGGATTTGGGGAAGGGGTTGGAATGGGGGCGGAGCAGGGAAAGGGTGGAGTCAGGGCGGGGCCAGGGGGCACAAGCCCCAATCGGCGCTGGGGAAAGTTGGCGCCTATGCTGGAGCACCTATTAGGTTTAATTTGGTGTGAACCTTTTCATGTTTAGATCTGGGAATTGCAACAAGTAGTTGTGGCTGGGAAATCTATGAAGAAGATGGAATAGGAAATGATCACTTCCCATTCTGCTAATTACATATCAAGGAAAAGGTAATGTTGAAAACATTGAAGGAATTCCTACCTGAAGCCTTAGGGCATGGGTATACTGCACCAATGCAGATGCGCTGCTGTAAGCTCTCTAATGTAGCTGCTCTAAGCCAATGTGAGAGTGGTCTCCCATTGGCTTAACTACTCCAGCCTCTGTGAGTGGCAGAAGCTGGAGTAGTTCTCCTGCCGACATAGTGCAGCCCCCAGTGGTGCTTATGTCAGTGTAATTTATGTCACTCAGAGGGGTGATTTATTCACACCACTGAGCAACATAAGTTATGCTGACAAAAGCCTTTAAAGAACATGCATATACATAGCCTTAGAAAAACAAATTTGGAACTCTTTAAGAGTATGGCCTTGGCTACGCTCAGGACTTCCCAGAGCTGCTGCTCTCGCAGCGCTGTAAGTACGCCACCTTAGCCTAAGTGTGCTGAGTATCTAAGTACCAATGATGTAAGTGATAATCTACAGGAATTTCATGATAATAAAATAAAGGGAGTTGTAGCAACAGCCAACCTAGCTATACGTAAGACATCAAACCTCCCTTGCTGCAATTTAAGCCCATTGTTTCTTGCCCTATTTCAAAGGTTAAGAAGAACAATTTTTCTCCCTACTCCTTGTAACAACCTTTTATGTACTTGAAAAATGTTATGTCCCCTCTCAGTCTTCTCTTCTCCAGACTAAACAAACCCAATTTTTTCAGTCTTCTCTCATAGGTCATGTTTTCTAGACCTTTGATCATTTTTGTTGCTCTTCTCCGGAGTTTCTCCAATTTGTCCACACCTTTCCTGAAATGTGGCACCCAGAACTGGACACAATACTCCAGTTGAGGCCTAATCAGCACGGAGTAGAGTGGAAGAATTACTTCAGGTGTCTTGTTTACAATACTCCTGCTAATACATCCCAGAATGATGTTTGCTTTTTTTGGCAACAGTGTTACACCGTTGACTCATATTTAGCTTGTGGTCTACTATGACCCCCAGATCCCTTTCCGCAGTACTCCTTCCTAGGCAGTCATTTCCCATTTTGTCTGTGTGCAACAGATTGTTTCTTCCTAAGTGAGTACTTTGCATTTGTCCTTACTGAATTTCATCCTATTTACTTCAGACCATTTCTCCAGTTTGTCCAGATCATTTTGAATTATAATCCTATCCTCCAAAGCACTTGCAACCCCTTCCAGCTTGGTATCATCCACAAACTTTAAAAGTGTACTCTCTATGCCATTATCTAAATCATTGATGAAGATACTGAACAGAACCAGAACTGATCCCTGCAGGCCCCATTCGTTATGCCCTTCCAGCATGACTGTGAACCACTGATAACTACTCTCTGGGAATGGTTTCTAGGCTGCATTTCCCTAGTTTGTTTATGAGAAGGTCATGTGAGACAGTATCAAAAGCTTTACTAAAGTTAAGATATACTGTGTCTACCGCTTCCCCCCCCCGTCCCCAAGACTTGTTACCCTGTCAAAGAAAGCAATCAGGTTGGTTTGACACGATTTGTTCTTGACAAATCCATGATGTTACTTATCACCTTATTATCATTGGCAAATGCTTTGAGCAGCCGGCAAACTACTGCTGCTGCTGGGCTTAAGAGCTGATCTGCTGATTCTTCCCACTACTCAGGTGGTGTAGCCAGACAGCCTTCTATAGGCCAGCTGTGCTCATTGGACTGACCAGAGACTGGTTTTGCTGCAAGCCCTGACTCCTAACAGATGTGACCACTAGGGGTCACAGACAAGGCTGCCTAACATTGAGGGCAGGTGGTGGTAAGATGCCAGACAAGCATAGGTACCCCTGAGGAGTATCACGCTTATTTTTTTGGAACACTTTTATAACTGCAAAAGGCCTAGTGTAGACAGTTATATTAGTGTAAAAGTGCTTTTGCTAGAGTAGCTTATTTCACTTACTGAACCAATATAAGCTATACAGGCAAACACTTTTCTGCTAGTTTGAGCTGTCTACACTAGGAATATTTTGCTGACATAGCTAATGTAGACTTGGCCAAGGGGCTGATCATACAACCTTCACACACACAACTGCACTGATTTCAAGGTGCAGAATTTAAGGAGTACTCATGAGTAAGAATTGCAAGATAACCCCCCGACCCACCCCCATGCACGTGTCAAAAGAAGAGGTATGGGGTGGAGTTAAGTGAGAAATCCAAGAAAACATGAAATATCAGGTTTCAGAGTAGCAGCCGTGTTAGTCTGTATCCGCAAAAAGAAGAACAGGAGGACTTGTGGCACCTTAGAGACTAACAAATTTATTAGAGCATAAGCTTTCGTGGACTACAGCCCACTTCTTCGGATGCATATAGAATGGAACATATATTGAGGAGATATATATACACACATACAGAGAGCATAAACAGGTGGGAGTTGTCTTACCACCTCTGAGAGGCCAATTAATTAAGAGAAAAAAAAAAACTTTTGAAGTGATAATCAAGCAAACATTACTTTTATAAAATATATGAACTTACACTTAAAACTCCAATAACAAAATTACAAGAATTCCTGCCACCCTCAAAATGTCTACTACTAAGTCCACAACTTCACAGAAATATTTTTTCCAAGATCGCTGATAGCGTGATTGGGGAAAAAAATATCAAGAGGCCTAACAGAACGAGACTCCCAGGCCCTAGTCAAGGCAATGAGTTTTGCCTTAGGGAATAGGATTTCACCCTCAAGTCTTAACCTTACTGCAAGAGGGGGCAACAGATATATGTTCCAAGACAATCTGGTCCCTCTTAACAACAAATGTGACCAGCTGGTAACAAAGTCAGTAATACTGATGGTATAACAAATGGAATCGATTAAGCTATACCCACACTTACTGCAGCAAATATATATATAAAAAAAGCCAACAATATTAAACAGGAATGAAATTTATCAATTTTTTTGGAGAACCAAATCTGAAGAAATAGTACAGACTAATACAGAAGAGTGTACTTAAGTTAGCAGGTGAGTAAAGTATGGAAACACTCTTAAAGCATTGGTCCCAAAAGCAACCCGGTGTTAAGAAAAAGCCATTATTACATATATAAAGCTTATAGAATTAAACAAAGGAGGAAGACTGCCACATTAAAATGGTAATTATCTAAAGGTATGACCTCAGGGGCTCCATGGACTTCCACAGAGCTATGCCAATATATATCAGCTGAGGATTTAGTCCTGAAGATGTTATTGGCATAGGTGAATACTGAATATTTGTTATATCCAGATCATTATTAAATATGTATGCATCTTAGTAATACTTGTAGTACTTTGGATGCTGCAGTGTCTAATCTTATGTCTTAAAAATAAAACATCACTACAAAGATATAAAAATAAGTGTTCAAAGAAGCTGGATGTTATCTCTAAAAGCTCTTTTCTCCAGCACAGAGAATCCCATGGACACTTTTAAATTCATTGTGTGAAATTCACAGGGATGAGGCCAGGAGTAGGAAGAATCCTGGCAGGATTAATATGGGACTCAAACACCAATTTTGAAAGGAATTTAAGACTCATACACAATGCCACCTTCTGTACTTTAAGTACTATGGTGATGAGCTCCTGATCAATACATAGTCATATAATCCATATAAGATAAAGCAGTCTAGGAAATGTTTTAGGATAACTCATCCAAGCACCAACAGGCTCTCGGATTGGATGCTTGCAAGTAAATACAGTTCTTCCCACAACACTGAAGTTCAGTACTGGGTGACTGTAACTAGATGAGTGGAAGCAAAAAGAATCAAAACATCCAGCCAGGAAGGAAAATCGTTCCTTGATTCCGCTCACCAATGGCGTTTCCATGGCCACGGAGAGGGTGGGACCTTGTTTCCTATTTCAGCATCAGCCTGTTGGGATGAGATCAGGGACCGGCACCAGACATTTTAAAGTGTCGATGAATGGCTGGCTCGGGGGGCAGAAATGAAGGATCACTGAGGTGAATTGGGTTTTGCGGGCAGGCGGGGCCGGAAAACGGCGCTTGCGGGCCTGCGGCTCGGCCGGACAGAGCGGCTCAGGCGCAGAGGCGGGCGGACCGAGGCTCCTCGGGACTCCGGGGGGCGGGGTCTCGGGCGGAAGGGGCGGGGCCAGCGGGCTAGCCTCCCCGAGGGGGCGGTGTTCACCCGCGGCCCAGGCACAGGTTCTCGCGTGAGGGAAGCGACCATGGCGGCGGACAAGGCGGGCGGTGAGTACGAAAAGCGCCCCGCTGACCCCGGCTCTGTGTTCGGGGACTCGCTCCTCCCCGCGCAGGGATCCCTTCAAAGCCTTGCTGTGGGCCTGTCCCCGTCCTAGCGGAGGGATATAAGCGACAGCCGCTTGCTTCGCCACGGGGAGTTGTGTTGTGTCCTTCCCCCGGTGGGGGGCCAAGTAGGGCGGGCAGCCCCTTCTCCTTGCTGGGCTGCTGCTGCCCCCTCAGTCGCCGGCGGTGCTTGGGTGCGTGACGCGCGTTCCCGGCCTCGGCGCCTCCTGCTGCGCCCTTGTGGGCGGCTGGGTGATGCCCCCTCAGTCCCCGCCCCGGCTTCCTGGTTCCACGAGGGCGGCCCGTCGCGGGTGGACGGCTGTTGGGGTCACGCTACGTGTTGGCTCCTACGCCGCTGGGGGGCTCCGCAGTTGCCTGGCTCCCTCAGGGGTCGCCTGGTGCCCAGTCTCGGGGAGGCCCCGCTGCCCCTGAGCGCTGGGGCCTGGCACTGGGGTTGGGGTGATTGGGTGGGACCCGGGGGCCGGTGCCCGTCTAGGGGATATTCTGCCTAGGGCCGTGCCCGGGATGAGATGCTGCAAGAAGCATCCTGCATCCCGCCCTGCGGACAGGTTCTCCCGCAGGGTGCTCGCTCTGAGCCCTGCACCAGGCACCCGTACCCCATGCTTGGAAGAATGGGATTTGATGACCCCGCCATCTCCACTTGCCTGACTACTGGTGTTGCTGCTCATATGCTATTAAAACAAATAAAAGGAAGTTCTTCTTTACGCAGCGCCCAGTCAACTTGTGGAACTCCTTACCTGAGGAGGTTGTGAAGGCTAGGACTATAACAGAGTTTAAAAGAGAACTGGATAAATTCATGGTGGTTAAGTCCATTAATGGCCATTAGCCAGGACGGGTAAGGAATGGTGTCCCTAGCCTCTGTCTGTCAGAGGGTGGAGATGGATGGCAGGAGAGAGATCACTTGATCATTGCCTGTTAGATTCACCCCCTCTGGGGCACCTGGCATTGGCCACTGTCGGTAGACAGGATACTGGGCTAGATGGACCTTTGGTCTGACCCGGTACGGCCTTTGTTATGTTCTATTGCAATGACTCTCGACCTTTCCAGACTACTGTACCCCTTTCAGGAGTCTTTGTCTTGTGTACCCCAAGTGTCACCTCACTTAAAAACTACTTGCTTTCAAAATCAGACATCAAAATACAACTGTGTCACAGCACTCTATTACTGAAAAATTGCTTACTTTCTTATTTTTACCATATCATTATGAAATAAATTGATTGGAATGTAAATATTGTACTTACATTTCAGTGTGTAGTATATAGAGCAGAATAAACAAGTCATTGTATGAAACTTTAGTTTGCACTGACTTCGCTAGTGCTTTTTATGTAGCCTGTAGTAAATCTAGGCAAATATCTAGATGAGTTGACCCCGGAAGACCTCTGCATACCCCCAGGGATATGTGTACCCCTGATTGAGAATCACTGCTCTCTGTTTAAAAATCTGTCTCCCGTTTTTGATGCAGTGATCTCCTACAGAACTGAATTCCCTTGGCTGGTTCCATGGAATGCAGAGAACCGTTAACTCAGAGTTTTATGAAGCATTTCAATAAATGTTTACTAAAAAAACAAAAATCCTGAAAAACGTTGAACGTCTGATTTTAGTTCCCTAAATTAGGGAGTGCGGAGTTGGAAGACGCTAAAAATTTATTGCTTTGTGAAAGTTTAGTATGGCCTCTGATAGTGGACTTGTCCTCTGAAATTAACTAGGCTCAGTCCTGGTCACAGTTTGGATGGGAGACCAAGGACCATCTTGGTCCATCCCACACTTTAAAACAAACAAACAAACAAACAAAAATGCTGCATGAAGTAATACTAGTAAAATGAATTTCTACCCTGCAGTGAGTAAATCAACCTCCACATGCCCTGGCTCTGCCCCTCCCCACCAAAAAATTAAGGCCTGATTGTTGCTGCTGTACTGGGCAGGCCCCCTAAATAATACCCATGGTCCACAAAGTCCAACTAGCTTTGTGGTCCCTTCGGCCCAGCAGGATGGGGCTCAGGCAGTGTGGAGGGGGAAATGGCCAAGGTGTTCTTATGCTCTGGTGACTCTCTGCTGCAATGGTCCATTAGACCCTGAGCAGCAAGAGCACAAGTTAAAACAGTCCTGAGTACTGCCTTGGCCTGTATTCGGTGCTGAATTGGCCATCAGGAGCCTCTGAGGATGGGAGGGCAAGTTGCCTCTCTCACTGCACTGGTCAAGAGAAGAATTCCACTGCATGTGTGCATTCTAACATAAAACAAAACAAAATCTTGTGGGTGGGGGGTGATAGATGTGTACCAAATTGTCTTGTGCATGTTCACCTAGTTGTGTTGTGCATATTTATAAGGATGTACACTCTTCTTAAATAACAGGAGAACTTAAGACTTGCAAGAAAAACTTTTAGAGTGAGGGACTTATTTTTGCCTTAATTGAGTTTCCTAGAAAGGAAAATGCTGCTCTATCAAATTGATCAAATACAAATTAGTTATCAATCATATTATCATAGCATACATACTGTCATGTACTGTGCAATATTTGTCCACAACGGGGTGAGTTATGAATAGGGCTGTTGAAAACATTTTCTTGATACAGTTTTTCAAAAGAAATTTGGGGGTTTGACTAAATGAAATTTATTCAAAATAGCACTGTAGTGCCTCATGGGAGTTATAGTTCAGGTGCCTTATGTTCCCATTCTCCTCTAGGAACTGTGTTCACTGTCTGGACTACATATCCTATGATCCACCATGGCCGGAGACTCTTGTAACATACCCTCTCCCCTCACCCAGAGTGGAGAAAGTGGTGCATCATAGGAGATGGAGCCCAGCCCATAGATGAAAATGGGAACATAAGGTACACAAACTGCAGCTCCAAAGTATGAGACATTGCAATGTCAGTTTGAACTGAATCTTTTAGGTTTTTGATATTTCATTAAAAAGTCAAAAATTTCCACAGACTACTTAGACAAAAATGAAAAATGTTTTTGTTGATATTTTCCACAGGGGGATAAACCTGTTTTCCAAGCAGCTGTAGATATGAACAATAACTTCACTTAGAATTAAAATGCTGTTGGAATTGGCATACAGTCTTTGACATTAAGCTTCCATTCTGCTAAAGTCCTAAGTCTTTTTTTATCAGGATGCCCACACACAGAATTCATATACCAATTTTAACTAAGGTATTCATTTTTAAAAATACAACGGAGAAGTTATGCATTGTGAGTAGTACTTACGTGATTTATTAGAACACTGCACTGAATAGATTAGTTTGAACTTTCATTGAAGGCTGCAAGTCCGACATTCTTGCTTTTCTACTTAGGTACTGGAAGGATCTTCAAGGTTATATGTTATGCTTAGGCAGTGTGGGGACTCTTGGGTTTTTTCTAAAGCAAATATGTTAGCATCTGTCATAGTTTATTCCACACTGTCCAAACCCATCTCTGCTAAGAGTCTTCCTTATTTTTTCTTTGGGAGGTGCTAGAGAGTAGTAATACACAATTGTTCATCTACCTAAATGGCACACTCATGGGGTTCCACAAGGGTCTTTTGTATCTACTCTTGTGTTCAATGTGCATATGAGGCATGGTGTGCTTTGGTAGAGTAAGTAGGCAGATGACATTCAGCTCTGTCTCCATCTCATTGGATTTGAACTATGCAGTTATCACAAATCCAGTGTCTGGCCACAGCTGGGGCTTGCAGAATTTACTGTCTGAGACTTAACTCAGATAACATAGAAGTGATGTTTGTAGAATAAGGGAAACAGAAAAATCAGTGATGATGCTATCCGTTTCCTTGTATGAGGGAGAGTATGTATGCTGTTTATTACTCAAATTCATGTCTTCAGTGTCTTTAGATCTCTGGATGTCCAAGTAGCATTACTGTATATTAGTGTTTCCTCCATTGTGTGTGGCAAGTACCTGAAATGTCTTGGGTCAATCCTACATTAGATTGTCTTTCTCTTTGTGTGATACATAGACAGTTGAGAAAAGCTGAGGCAACAAAGCCATGTTTACAAAGGAGTGGATGGTGGCAGGGTATGTCAGGGAGTATCCTGAACTCATAACCTGATTTAGAACGTGCTTGATAGAGAAAGGTAAGAAGGGCAAAGGGGATAAGGAAGAGCCAGAATTCAAGAACATTAAGAAAACGTTAGAGAATATGTAAAAAGCAACAGAGAGTATGTACAACGTTTTAAAACAAAATAAATAAATAAAATTCCATGTTTTACATTACTTGTGTCAAAGATAAAGCTCTTCCCAGTAGGAATCTTGCGCAGGCTTTAATAAACTTCTTGTTTAGGGCTTGTCTACATGCGCTGTCAAAGCCCACAAGAGTGGTGTGATTTGTAAACCATTCTAACATATTGTGCTGTAACTGCTCTTTGTGGATCCTGCTTCAAACAGGACTACGTTAACACGAACTACTGGTATATACCTGCTAGAACACTCCAGTTGGATCTATATGGGGCAGTTAGATTGCAACATGTTAGTGTGCTTTACAAATAACACTCCTCTGACGCATTTTGCCATGCTGTATAGACAAGCCCTTAGTGTTTTGTACTATGCAGATCATCAAGTTGCTCTTTTTCTATAATGTTACTATTTTGTGATTACAGAGGCTTGTCCCTTAAAATACGCCACAATTTCAACTTTTATTTAAGTATCCTAACTAGCTTTAGTAGTGAAGACAAACTGTACAGAAATTTACTGGTAGATTATCTGTGATCCAGCCTTCCATAGGAAGTATTTAAAGCAACTGGGAAACTGATGCTTTTCTGGGATAACTAGTTTAACAATTGCTTGACCAGTTTTTCCTGTAATTGAAGAATAAACACTACTTTTGGACTGAGTCTCACATGTGCCCAACTCTACTTCAGATAAATTAATAAAACAGGATTTTGTAATAGAAACTGGGACAGCCTTAACTACTGTGTTGCTTGAGGTGATGCTATAATCAGTGTGTGGGAATGCTTATCCTGCTTAGCAACTGTTATTAAGAGTCATTATCTGCAGCAGTCTTTTCAGTTCAGGTATTAGAAAAATGAATGCATCGGATATGTGAACCCTAGTTCCATGGAAATGCAGATAATCCAATATTTTCATGCTGTGAAATGGTGTCCTGATGCTATAAGCTGTTTTTTCATGATGGTGCAATCAATCCCTTGTTCTGGGACATTAAGGAAGCCTCAATTACTGCAGACAATGTGCATCGCAGAGAACTCTTACATGATGGATCCACCAATCAGTTTTGAGTCATCAACATTCTGAGGTTCTGTATTTTCAATTTAACACTTCTCAATTTACTGTTAACTGACTCTTTCACCAAATCAGGTGAACCTTTGCGGGGAATGGTGGCTTTCTGTGCCTTGCTACAGGATTTAGGGTCTCCTGCAGCATGGGACCAATTATGACCAGTTTTAGTAATCTTGTAAAGATTCTGGGTTAGGACCTCTTCTACTTGCTTCATACACAGAAATAACTTTGGTTTTGTTGGAGATGGAGTCTGTTAACTCTCGGAGTATGAAGGTTTTGGAGAGTTGGGCTCCATTGGCTTCAGAGGATGAGCCACAGCTGCTGGACTATGTCAACAGAGTGGGCAAGTTTGGGATAAGAGGTCTTCTACTATTTCTGTGGGCAATGGTGACTTCTTGTGGCAGAGCAAAGAAGAGATGTGGCAGTGGATTCAAACTCATTCTGATAAGAAACTATCATCAGCAGTGGAGATTACAAATAGTTTGGACTTGAACGAGACGGAGAAATTTAATAAAAAACAAGGTGAATGGGTAGTTGTACCATCAGCCCCATCAAAGAATATGGCTGGAGTTTGACTTGTCAGCAATGGAAAGGAAGGGAGAAGCTGACACAAGGGCTGCCAAGTCCTCAGCTTGTTTTGGAATCCAACCTCTAACATCATTCCAGAGGAAACTCGGTGTTGTTTAGAAATGCTAACAGCTGCATTTAAGAACCCCTTGTATTCTGTACATGGCAAATGTCTAATAGCTAAATCTTTTTAGTAGTGCTTTTGTTATTACTTTTAAAAAGAAAAATATTACTTCCTCCAGAAAAGAGCTGAAACAATAAAACTAGGAGAAATGGATCAGGTTCCCAGAATGCTTCTGTGGAAGATAAATTGCAAAAAGTGAAGCTTAAAGAGTTGTCTGCTTCTTCAGTTCTGTACTAGCAGGTAAATTTTGGATAATACTGAAAGCCTTTTGAGATAAAACTTAAATAGCTGTCTAGCTAGCAAGTAAAAAAACCAATAGCCTTTTTTTTGTCAACATAGGTATCAGAAAGTTCCCGTCGCTTATCAGTGTTGGTGGTATAGCACACAGACTGCAAGGCTACCCAGTTATGAGTGGAATGATTTATTGGAGAATTGGAAAAAGAGGGATGATATGCTACATTCATACTTACCAGAATGTTCCACAAAAGAGCCCATCTCTGAGGTGCCTTTGTGCCTATCAAGTTGGTCCTCTTTCCAACAGAAGGTAGTTAAATGTATCAATTTGTAATGACAACCACTTCATAGAGAATTACTCTATTAACTAACAACTTCTTTAGGAGAGGATTTAATTTCTGTAAGTGTGTTTTAATTGACATGGTATGACAAGATTTATCTACAGCTTCCATTTTGTGAGAGTGGGTACAGATGTTATTTAAAGCCTCCCTCTTCCCCCAATTTATTAAATAAATTGTAGGGCCAGCTAAAGGATTTGTTAGATACCTACTTCTGGGTCTAAAATGAGAACTAACAATAAAAAGCCCCAGATTTGGGTGGTTTATATGTTGGAATTCTACTCAACCACTCTGTCACCTGTGTAATGGTTTTTCAACCAAGGTGGCTGTTCTAAAGAAATCAGAAGAAGACTATGCATAGTGTTCTCAGCTATGGACTCCCTTAAGGAAGTATGGAAAAAACATGGCATGTCGAAACGTACGAAGGTGCGACTAGTAAAAATCCTAATTTTTTCCATAGCGATTTATAGCTGTGAATCATCGGGTGCTGATGAAGGCTCTTATGTATCTCCTGGGTGGAAAAAAGGACAAATGCCTGTGTTAGAAATATTATTGGAGAGAAGTGGACCCTCATGTTGGAAATTAACAGACATGGATTTATGTACTTTGGTCACATTAGAGATAGAAATAACCTTGAGAAAATTATTATAAAAGGAATGGTGGAGAGTCGTCATAGTAGGGGGTGACCAGCGAGGGAATGGATAGATGGTGTATGGTAGATCACTGGATGGCCAGCTGCTGAGTGCTCGAAGTTAGCAATGGATTGTGAAGATTTCCAAAAATTGTGATGTAGTGTACTGATAGTCAGGCATCAATAAATGGATTTACTTGCTTCAGCTTTTAGGAGATATGAGTTGAATAATTCACTCCTCCCTCCCCCCTCACACCAGTTTCACTTAACCGAGGAATTTTCTGGGCTATAACTTCTAACAGTTGGTCTCAGCTCAATGGTTAACTTTTTATTTTTGAATATTTGGCTAAATCTATTTCGGAGTTAAGCAGCGGAGGGGGGTGAAAGGAACTTTGTATTTGACTATTTTGTATGTACTCATTTAACTAAATATATTGGTTTCAGATTTTGCATTGAGTTTGAGGGAGGGGGAAATAATTAACTATTTTGAACTGTTAATAATGAAAGATGAATATTTGCACAGTTGCAAATAGGTATCTCTTAATGTGTTCCAAACTAGTTAATGGTTATACTGCACATGTATAGCAGATAGTAATTTGTAACATAAATACTCTGGGGCAACTTTTATTCCCTAGTGTTGTGGAGGGCCACAGCATTGTATAGTTACCTGCCCACAGTGCCCAACCACGAGATCTAAAGGAGGAATCAGAGCCATTAAGGGTACATCTACGCTGCAATTAAAAATCCACGGCTGGCCCATGCCAGCTGACTCTGGCTGGCAGGGCTTGGGATGTGGGGCTGTTTAATTGCAGTGTAGACTTTTGGGCTCGGGTTGGAGACTGGGCTGTGGGACCCTCCTATCTCATAGGTAGAACATAGTAGAGTTCTGTAGCAATCCTTATGTGTTCTAGTAACTGCTGAGCACTACCTGCAAAGTGCTGAGTGATCCCAACTCCAGTTGAAGTCAATGTGAATTAAGGTCACTCAGTACCTTTCAGGAGCTAGGGTTCTTGTGCTTTGAAAATCTTGACATTAGATTAGTGTAATTTTTTGTGTTAATTGTTAATGTAAATATGGAATATTACAAATTTGAAGGCACTTCCCCCCCCCCCCTGAATCGGTGTGCATTATAACTTATTTCCAGGTACGAAAGGAGATGTGTTGCTATCTTTCTGTCTTCAGGCTTAACCAATAAGTGGCTTACCAAGTGTCACTTCATTTCCTAATGTAAAATTTTCATTAATGAGACTTCTGAAGTGTAGATGTCCATAGCTGCTGTTGCCTATTTATTTTTCTCATTATATGGGAATGGGCAATGGCAGATGCGTATGATATGGCAATGATGACATGATAGATCAGTGGTCTCCAACCTTTTCATGCACAAGATTACTTTTTGAATTTAGACTCAACCCAGGATCTACCCCGCCACTTCCCTGAGGCCCCACCCCACTCACCCCTCTCTCCGTCGCTTGCTTTCCCCCACCCTCACTCACCTTCACCAGGCTGGGGCAGGAGGTTGGAGTATGGGAGGGGGTTCACAGTGTGGGATGGGGCTTCGGGCTAAGCCTGGGACTGGGGGTTGGGGTGCAGGAGTGAGCGGGGTTGGAGTGCAAGCTTTGGGAGGGAATTTGGGTGCAGGGGTCATATGGTCATACTGCACCTAATCTCATAGAATCCACTGGACATTTCATGAGTTTTACTTTTTATTAGTGTCATTTGTGGTTTATAGATCCAAAGTCCTTCAGGGATTGTCACAAATCAGTGTAACATGCTCAGCTGTGGGGTGTGCATTGGCTGAGCCTGGGGCAGGGGGTTGGGGTGCAGGAGTGACGGGTGTGGGCTCTGGGAGGGAGTTTGGGTGCAGGAGGGGGTTCCAGGCTGGGGAAGGGGGTTGGGGTGCAGGACGGGGTGCGAGGTGCAGGCTCCGTCTGGGAGGCACTTACCACAGGCGGCTCCTGGTCGGCAGTGTAGTGGGGCTTAGCCCCACGCCACTCCCGGAAGTGGCTGGTTGCTGGCACATCTCTGTGGCCAGTGGGTGGGAGGGGGGCAGCGGGTCTACATATGCTGCCTGTGCCCACAGTTGTTGCCTGTGGGGACTCCTGGGGGTGGCGGGCAGCACGTGGACCCACCTCTCCATCTCCCCCCCCCCCCACCCCCCCCCGAGAGTCACAGAGATGTGCCAGCAGCCAGCTGCTTCTGGGAGTGGCGTGGGGCCGGGAAAGGCAGGCAGCCTGCCAGACCCCTGCTGTGCCGCCGGACTTTTAGTGGCCTGGAGATCACGATTGACTGGCAGAGGCTCCAGGATCGACCAGTCTATCGCGATGGATGGGTTGGTGACCACTGTGATAGATGGTACTGTGTAATTTACAGATAAAAGCATAAGGTTAGATAACTAAGGATAATATAGATTAATATTTTAGTGTCTAGTGAGAGGAAGAAAACAGATTTATACAGCTCCCCATGCACAATAAAATGACAACAAAAAAATAAATTAGTGTAAAACTGAAACAGCAAAACATGAGAAATAGGAAACACTTATCTTCAAGGGTGAAAAAACATAGTGGTTCATATCATCTTTTGGGTTTCAGGACTATATATGTGGTTTCTATGCAGCATGCATCTTTTTAATATAATGCTGCTAGATAAACTTATTTCAGTAATATCCTAGTAATGGTTTTTGCCAGCTATTTTCTGTGAATATAAAAATCCAGTACTTTTAAGAGTGAAATCTAAAATGCATCCTTTTATGTATGAGTTTACAGCTCTTAGTTACTCAGTTTAAGATACACTGCAAAAATGAATCGGTCGTGATGTGATGTCTATACATTATAAGTAACTTAGCAAGGGAAGGTTATTGTTCCCATTTTCAGCAGAGGAATTCTAGGTTTCAGGGGTGAAATTTTCATTCCCAGGTTATTGTACTATCAGTTCAGAGTTGAATTTAGCTTTTTACAGTGTTGCTATCATTGCTTAAGGTGTTTTGGGTATGAGTAAGAAGATCTTGAGGGAAAGGCATGGAATGTGTAATGGAAGAAATGGAGTTATGTTTATTAACCTTAGTTGCAAATATGATTACTAACATATTCTCTACTCTTCTGTTTGTTTTGCAGATCAGGGAACTGAGAAACATGAAGGAACAGTTACTTCCTCTGGGATTACTGATCAGGAAAAGGAGCTGTCAAGTAGTGCATTACAAGCTTTTAATGTAAGAAAAGGCTTAAGCTTTAAAACTTTCTGTTGAACTTATTTGATTATTTTAAACTATCACCTGGTAACCAATTTGTTCCTTTTTTTTTTTTTAAGAGTAATAATAAATGTATCAACAACATAAATTCAGTCTAAATTAGTAGCAGACTTCATTATAATATAGTGACATGTCCACTTTGATTAATCTAAGATATCTGATATAATGTGAGAAGACTCTATGTTTAGGGCTCTTGAATGTAGGGCAACCAGAAACATAACCAAATCTTTCTCTTGGTTCCCAGTGCTCAGTCACTATCAATGCTATGTGATTGGTGAGAATTGGGTAAAATAAGCATACAGCTATTTTGTGACAGTTCTGTCAACTCTGTGTGCACGCACTGAAGAAAAGTTTCCATAATTTTAGCTAGTAATCTGTGGACTTCAAAATATTTTTAAAAAGCAAAGTTCCTGTATCATTTTGGCTGTCCTGCTGAATATACTTTTGTAGTAAAGTGACCTGAACAGTACACAACATTTTAATGTCCACATAAAGGACTTACACACAGTAATTTGATAACTTGTGTTCAGTACCTCTTCCTATACTTCCTGGAAGCTTTTGTTTGTATATTTAGTAATGTAAAGACTCAGGCTGCAAGCTTTTTAATTATATTTACCTCTTACTTCATATTTCATTCATGTTTTGTATTCTGTAGCTTATGGCTGTTGGAGGTATGTTTCCTTTTCTTTGTTTTTCTTTGTACTTACTTTTTTCTACCTTGAATTTCATAAACCAGTTTACTTCTGATATATATAGTTTATCCCAATCATTTGAATTTGTTGTGTTGCTCATTTTAGATGTCCATCCTCCTTTTCCATTGTATAGATCATATGCCAATATTGCTTATACAATATTGTTATATAAAATGAACAAAATTGTCCTAATATAGGCTCTAGTGGCATTTTGATTACCACCCTCTGATTTCTCAAGTGATTCCACATCCTATTGTCTTATCTTAGGTATCCTTAACTTTTTTTTCTTCTTTGGATAGTGGGAAAGGATTTTTTGAGCTAATTTAAAATTATTCAAACCAGTTTTGAATGACCTACTGCTACCTTTGTTATTGGTTCTAATATGGACCCAGCCCACCTTGCTTATCCATCATGATCTAATGTCTCTGTACCTAGAAGACTTTTAACATATCAGGTTCTAAGGAGGTGACAAAAGAAGACAGAACCACATCTGCACTTCCAGTTGTCAGTATTGCTTAGTGTTAAGTTGCCCATAAGTAACCTTGTCAAATGTTTTTGTCATTTCCCTTACTGGCAGAGCTCCCTGACAGGAGGATGCTGAGAGAGGAGCCCAGGGGTGCTCAGTGTAGTAGGATCAGCAGAAGGGAAAAGAGTAATATCTTGTGTAATATCTTGCTAAGAAGAGCTCAGGGAGACCCAAGAGAACAGTATTAGACTTGGAGTGCATCAAATGGTGGCAGAATAGGGAAGGACCCTGCAAGCCTGACAGGTTAGATAGGAAGTAGTCTCTGGATGAAGAGAGGAGAGGAATTTGAGGCCAGAGAAGATTACCACTCCTGTATAGAACTTGAGGCTGGAACTGGAGGAGGAGGGATTGGGTTCCCCTACACCTCAGCAGCACCACCTCCAGGTGGTGCTGCTGAAATTTGTGCTACCCAGGGGAGAGAGCAATTGACTATTGTGAAACCCTGCTGCCTAAGAAAGCAATTGCTTGCACCTGAGAGGCCAAAGATAATTTTGCTGTGTCATAATAAACCAGACTCCAAGTGGAGACTTACTCAAAACACATGGGTATGTGCAAGTCGGAGGAGAAACTGAGGCCTTGATGACCAGTTGCTGGAATACACCAACCCTGTTGCACATGCCCTCAAAGGAGTTGTAAAGTAGTTTATTTAAAGCTGGATTATTAAAGTTGGTAGACCTCAAACTTCACCTGGATTTTTTTATGTTTGTTTGCATAGGCTAAAACTTTAATATGTTCCCCACTCAGATGCCTCAGTGTTTTTTTTCCCCTCAGAGTTACAGCCTAATATTTTATAAGCAACTCTACAATAACAAAAAAGTGTGCTCATGACTGGAGAGGGGTTTGTGAAAATTCAGTAAAGAAAACGGGTTTTAGTTTCAAGATTCCATAGGGCTAATATAAACAAGGACGAATAAATTAGAAACTTCCCTTTCAAATAATTTTAGGATTCTTCCATTTCAACTCTTCTTTCACAGATTTCTTTCAATTTCTTTGAATCTTGTGCTCAGTTTTAGACTTGTTTCCCATATTAATTTTCATCAGTCTCCCATTACAGCACATCTTTAGTTACACCTTTAGTTATATTTTGTGTTTCAGCTCGGCAGGAAACAATTGTCTTTATAGGTGTGAAGAGTGGAAATACAACTTAATTCTATAAACCGGAAGAGAGTACTTTTATATTGAGTTACTAACATGTTGATTAAACCTTATTTTTTCCTATTGTTGATGTGTATGTGCCCACTTACAGGCTGGGAATTATGATGCTTGTCTGCAACATCTCATCTGCTTGCAAGAAATAAACAAAGATGACTACAAAATAACTTTGAATACAGCTGTTGCAGAGTTCTGTAAAAGTAACCAGACTACAACAGACAACTTGAAACAAACACTTAATCAACTGAAGAATCAGGTAATGCAAGAATAGTGAGTAGCTTTTTGAATTCAAGTAGCATCTTCCTCTTACATCATGGTTGGGTCCTCTACCAGTTGAGGGAACAGGAAATCATTTGTGAAGTTATTAGATAGAATAGTGTCTTGGTTATTAAAGTAGTTTTGTTTTCTGTTTTTAATTTAATTATTTTTGTAAATGCTTGGTTTATATCAATACTTATCATTAATACCATATAAGAGTTTATTAGCCTATGAGTAGCAGGTGAGATTTTCTTTATCCTCATATGTGGATCATTCTATAACTTTTAAGTATTGTTTCCAAATATTGGACCCTCTTTCTCTCTCCCCCCCCCCCCCCCCCCACAGTGAATATAGGAAAGCTGAATAAATTACCTTTTTTGTAGGTTCATTCAGCTGTTGAAGAAATGGATGGCTTAGACGATGTTGAAAACAGCATGCTTTACTACAATCAAGCGGTTATTCTATATCATCTGCGGCAATACACTGAAGCAATATCAGTTGGAGAGAAGCTTTACCAGTTTATAGAGCCTTTTGGTATGTAGATAGGAAGGCAAAGTTATTTCTTATTTTTGTTCCCCTCTGGTTTAATGGCTGCAGACTGTTAAACTGTTTCTTGACCTAAAGCTTCTTGGTGATTGATTCTTCTGATTAAGTTACATGTGTGTATTATATAAATATGAATGATCTACATTAGCAATTGATACATACACACACACACACACAGTAGCTGAGATTTAGAAATAAAGAATGTGCTGTATGTGTATATCAAGAGAAGCATGATTCAAACATGGGGGCTATGCAGAAATTGGGTTTGGTTTTGACTTAATTGGCTTGTGAGTTGCTTTTTGGCTAGTTTATGGCTTGTAGCTTGTTGCTGCTTCTTTTTTTTTTTTTGATCGGCTCCCTGAAAGCAGGGGTAAGGGTGGTAGAGAGTCAGGGGTGCGCAGCAGGACCACCACAGTCCCAGACTGCACACTGGGGGGAATCTAGTCACATAGAGTATTGGGGTTCTTAGAGATTGGCTTGTTTTGGCCGTGTTTTGAAATGGGATCATCTTGATTTTTGGCTTATCGTGAAAGTCGGGGTGCTTGTTTACTGCGTGAAAGTTGGCAACTGTGGCGATAACTTGTATGTAATTGTATGCACCCACCTTTGAAAATTAAGTCCCACATAACTGTAAACAGTGGCCCGCTGTGTAGTGGAATGGTGCTGTGCTTGTCTGGTAGGGTTTATAAACCTTGCTGAAGTGTTAAGGTTGTTTGCTGATGCATACTCTTGTTGGGGTGTGTGTGTGTATTCATCAGTAAATCCATTAAGTGAGAGGAATGGAAGGAACAATACATTGACAATTTTTGATATACCAGCTATCATACTGATGTATGATACCATACATGAACTTAGGGTTCAGTCTCAAAGGCATCCATGCAGAAACACTTAGGGCTTGTGCAGAGTTCTACTGACTTTGATGGGATTCCATGTAGCCATATAGGTCTGCCTACGTTGATCCCTTTAGGGGATTGGTTCTCCAGTGCTTATCAGTTAGACCAATTTTCAAAATTAAATTTTTTTTTAAGAGGAAATGTTTAATTGTCTCAATTTTATATGCTTTACTGTTGACAGGTCAACATTTTCAGTGTTTGTAGGTTTGTTCATCAGGATCACCGTATGTAGTGCATTCAAATTAATTTTAGAGCACTTCATGACAGTGCTTTATGACTAACGTGGGGGTGTTTTCACAGTTATGTGTTGGTGGGGGCTACATATTAAAACTATAATATTTCTTTCTCTTTTCTTTGTCTGATGTAGAAGAGAAGTTTGCCCAGGCTGTGTGCTTCCTGCTTGTAGACTTGTATCTGCTAACTTACCAGGCTGAGAAAGCCTTGCATCTGCTTTCTGTTTTGGAAAAAATGATTTTACAGGGAAACAATAACAAAAATGGAAAAAATAACGAGGTGAGTATGTTTCAGAGGACCTTATTTAAAAAACAAAACAACAACTCTTGGATTTATTAATGGCAATATGCTTTGGGCTAATCCAAAAATAATCAATAGCTTTTTCAAATAGTTTAAAATTTAAACTATGTTAGAATGGTTTTAATCTTAGACTGCCACTGGTCACTTTGGTAATTCTATTTAATTGCATGTGGCATGTATATATTCCCCTGTATCCCACTACAAACTGAGTCTACTACTGGCAAAGGATTGAGAGGTGTTTCCTACTGTCAGATTTTTGCTTTAGTGGGACAGTTATGGTCTTTAGGGTCAAATATTCCCACTTTGTCTCCCTGGCTGACAGCTCTGAGCTGTAACCAAGAAGCTATTGCTTTGGACTGCAATTCCTTTGACCCTGAGCCAGGGAAGTAACTAGTAGGTCAGAGAGGAATTACCTCTGCTTGTTGAGGAATCAGAGGAGTCCTTGAGTATATGAGACAGATGTTCATGTGTCACTAGTTGGGGTGAAATCTGCTTTAGTTGGAACTGAAATTCTGCTACTAAGAAGTGCCCTTTTTTGAGTAAGAAGTGGATTGAGGTTAGACAGGGATCTAACTGAATATAGAACACTTCTTTGATATGTTAAAGGAAACTAATCTTGTCTATCTTTAGTGTACAGTAACTTTACTGAAGAGTCTAAAGGAGAATAGAAAGTCACTTGACATGAAAGCCTAGTTTTCAGAAGCTAACGATGTATAGATAAAATGTCCTTGGCTTCCTTATGTGTTAGGTGGTTTTTAAGAATTCACTAAGTGCCAGAATAGGATGTGATGATATTAGCTATGACTGAGTTTTCCTTTTTGGGACATTGATTTCCCCTCTGATATTAGACCTAAGAAAAATAAACCCGTACACTGGATTAAAGATGAAATCATATTTTCTCCTTTTAATTTGTGTTCAGATAGGTAATAATACAAATAAGGAGTCATCTAATCATAGAGCTGAAAGTGGAGCTTTAATAGAAGCTGCAAAATCTAAGATACATCAGGTAGGAAACTCTGGTGTCCAGAATTAGATATTTATATGCAATTTAAAATTGATGATGTTCTCATTTATCTTTATTAAAAAGAGGTATTGCCTACTATGAATCTAGTTAATCTTTAAAAATCAGTTTAAAAGAAGTTTCGGATACTACACCTGCTCCTGAATTCCCTTGTCTATGTGTAAAACATCCCACCCCCAGCATCTGTATTTTAATTTCTCCCCTGTTTCTGTAAGATCTACATAAGTGAGGGAAGCTGACTAAAGAACAAAGGGGCAGAACTTCAAATGGTATTAATTGTTGTATCTCCATTGAAATCAATAGAGCTATGACAACTTATACCACAGTGGAATTATGACAGTTTATACCAACTGAGGGATCTGCCCCAGAGTACTATTAAATGAATAAAAAGAAAACTGAAAAATAAATATTTTCCTCTGATCTTTCAGTTATAGAAGTTACTTATCACAATAGTAACAAAAAATTGCATCGCTGAGATTTTTTTAAAGTTTAAGTTTTGGAACTTGTTACTCAGCCATTATACTGAATCTCTTTTACAATCCATTTTGCGGGATTCTGTAGGAGTTATTTTGTTAGAAGCCTGTAATTGAATTTTCTCTTTATATTTTGAAGAGGAGTTTTATTTTTTAGACAGTTTTTAAATAGTTTTTCTTAATGTATATAAGTACACCTCTACCGCGATATAATACGACCCGATATAACACGAATTCGGATATAACACGGTAAAGCAGCGCTCTGGGGGGGCGGGACTATGCACTCCAGCGGATCAAAGCAAGTTCAATATAACGCGGTTCCACCTATAACACAGTAAGATTTTTTTGGCTCCCGAGGACAGCGTTATATCGGGGTAGAGGTGTACAATATTGTGTAGTAAACTTGGGCACGTTGCATTTTACAGATTACATCAAACTGCATAATTTACTAAAGTGTTTTAAAATGTTAATTTTTAAAATTATACTAATGAAATTTTTTGTTAATTTAACAGTATAAAGTGAGAGCCTATATCCAGATGAAGTCTCTAAAAGCATGCAAAAGGGAGATTAAATCCGTTATGAATACAGCTGGAAATGTAAGCTTTTTTTTTTTAAAGCATATTCTGTTTGCAATCTAGGTCAATTCTTTGTCCTAAAACTAAACTTGTTAACTTTATTTCTGTTATAAAGTTTGAGACTCAGGGGAAGTGTCTGAAATAAAAAGAGCTTTAGCATTAGTCTTGTTTATAATTTACTTTTGTATAATTGCAACTCATTATTATGGAATTATTATTTGGATTGGCTGATTTATGTGCTCAGAAAATCATGCTTAGGATTTTTATTAATTTAAGATATAAACGTTTAAAAAAATGAGGCACTTTATAAACAAACTCTAAAGCGTGGATTATAATAACCTTAATCAAAGAGTAAGCAACTCCTAACAGAATGTAAATTTCTCTAGAAAAGTTATGGAAGTCTAATCTCTAGTTGATGCAGTGAACTTTATTCGCTGACTAGAATAAGTTTTCCTGGTCATTGATAGGATTAAACTACTCTATAGTTGGTCAATAAGAAAAATAATTTTGGGGTACTAAAATCTGTTGTTTCAGTTGAAGCTTTTCAGAGCCTTTCATTTTGCTGGAGGCAGTATGTCCAATATAGTTCACTTTTGCAGAGCTGGAAGAAGACACATTCTAGTGCATTCTTTCCGTGTGAAGAAAATAAGAATGTTACAGAACAGTTTGTATGTGGTTGTATTTTTCAATATTTTTTTTAAAGCAGTTACAAAAACATTTAGTTAGAAGTTAAGGTGAATTGTCGTGGATAGCTATGTGAGTTCTAGGAAGAGAAAAATGTTAACCATACATCTGAGGAACACGTTTTGCTGCATTAAAATAAACACTTCTATTTTCAAATAGCAACAATAGTCAGTAAACTGTGACTATTGCAGTTTAACATAACAATTGATAAGTAATTGTCCTAAAGCAATTGATAAGTAATAATTTTTGTTTTCTTCACAGTCTGCTCCTTCTCTCTTTCTTAAGAGCAATTTTGAATATTTGAGGGGCAATTATCGGAAAGCAGTAAAACTGTTAAACAGCTCAAACATTGCTGAACATCCAGGGTTCATGAAAACAGGTAAAATAAAGCATAAAACTCTGATTGCGCAACCACTTACACGTGTGCTTATCTTTACACACAAGTAGTCTCATTGAGTTCAGTTTTAAGACATTTTCCTGGCGCATAAAATCCAGTTTTTTTTATATTTTGTATGAACTGGGTTTTCCAGTGTTTTAATTCTCAGAGTTCAGTAAGACTACGCACAAGCATTCAAGTTAAGCATGTGTGTAAGTGCTTGCAATGCTGGGGCCTGAAATACCATGTGTTGTGTGTTTTTTTGTTTTGTTTTGTTTTTTTAATCTTCCTTAACTCATTTTCCACGTCCTTTTCCTCCCAGCCCCTAAATGTTTTTGTGTCTGTTTAAAACAAAACTCTAATCCAGCCTAGCAGATATTTAGGAGTGTTGCCACATGAAGAAGTGAGTGGTGGGTGTGGGTGTGTGTAAGTGTAATGCCTATGTTTGGACCAGTAGAAAGTAGAAGTATAATGGAAGATGAGTGTGAGGTTCTATGCTGCGCCCAGGGGAGAAGTTATAGGAGAAGCGGTGCTAGCTGTGGGGTGAATTCAAAGTTTGCATGGAGTGTTGGGGTTGCCTCAAATCTTGTGGAGCTTAAACTACTTGTAAATATTTATATCTTCTTTCAAATGAGATGGAAGGCATAAAAATGGTATTTTGGCCAATATTGGTATCTTAAAACATTGGAAAACCCAGTTCATACGAATTATAAAACTGGGTTTAATGCAAGAAAAGACCTTCCTATGTTTTATAATTTAAATAATATAGCCATTAAATGCCCTTTCTTCCATAAAGTTTCATACTCGGTGTTTTTGTGCGACACTTCTTAAGATGCTCTGTGAAACCTCTTGCATCACAAGGATGTTTCTTCATCTAGCAGGAATTGATGGAGAAATGGCAGCTACATGAATATAGTCATGGAATCTGCCTTGGAAATATCACAGTTCTCGGACTACTTGAATAGACACAATTAAATAAATATGAAGTTGCTTAATTTAGAAACTAGTTTATTCTTTACTAGTGGCAACCTTGTGAAACTGCCTTTATAAGTAAATAGGTCAAAAGTTAAATTGTCAGTATTATCTGAACACCATATTTGTGTGCAGTCTCAATGTGAGAAGTCCTCATTTCTCTTCTGCTTGTATAGTTGGATTAGTGTATTTGCTTATTTTATTAAACATTGAGCAGATAATGTCATGTAAGAATTTCCTTCTTACAGGAGCCATATGTCAGAAAACTGCAAGTGTTTACACATTAAGTACTAAGAGAACTTTCAGATTAATGTGCTGTAAATTGAACTCTGCCAAAGTGGTTTTATACCCTGTTGTTCGAGAACATGATGCATGAGAAGTTCACCAAACCCCTTACCACTTAATAAATTAAATAATGTTATGTGTTCAAAGGAAGTAAAATGGTACACAGAAGTAGTAGGTGGTTAATTTATTGTCTCATTGGTCTTCACAATAGATCATATCATACTATGTTTAGTTTAGCTCTTCACAGAAGTATCTTGCAAAGAATGTACCATAATGTCCTGAGCTATGAAAATGTTTTGATTTTGATTATATTTTGCTGTTTTCTCAGGTGAATGCTTAAGGTGCATGTTTTGGAACAATCTCGGCTGCATTCATTTTGCTATGGGAAAGCACAATTTAGGCATTTTCTATTTTAAAAAGGCCCTGCAGGAAAATGATAATGCATGTGCACAACTAGGAACGGGCAGCACAGACCCAGGTAAGACTTGTAACAGACGAAAAGCATGGTGAAGGAGTGAGTGTTTTGATTCAAATAAATTGTTACTGGAGAGCTCATATTAGTATTTCTTTTTAGTAATTACTGTTCAGTGATCCACAAGGGATGGGGTAAGAAGGAAGGGAGTTTTGAGTGTACGTGATTTCAAAATATAGCTGCCTGCTGTCAGAAATAGACGATGAAATGTGTGTCATTTTCTTGCTTGCTTCAGCATGTTGGAAGCTTTGGTAATTATTTCTACACTTGTTTATACTATTTGATTGTCAGTCAAGAGGGTCTGAAATAAACACAGTTTTCCTGCCCTATTGTACATCATTAAAACCATTACTCGTGATCTTGCTGACTTGGATTGAGTCACCAAGATTTGAAAGTCTCTCTCATTTACTGCCTTAAAAATCATTTTAACTGTGTTTTGTCTTAAATATAAACTTATCTCGACCTTTTTTGTTAGTGAACTCTCCAGGTTTGTGTGAACTTTCACCTACAATTCTCTGTTTATGTTTATCCGACATTGACTTTGATATAATCAAAGTTTTTTTTTTTAAAAAAGAAAAAATCCTGAGATGATACTGTATCTCCTAATTGTAACTCAGTCTGTTAGTTTGTGTGTGTGTTTTCCCCCCCCCCCGACAATAAATCTTACATCAAGTCATATTTCATCTTATGTTAAATCCACTCTTTACCTATTTGACAACTAGTTCTCAGTGTGGCTTGTTAATTCTTATTTGTGTGTATTATGGTGGTATAGTCCATAATGTCAATAAAAAGGCAGCGGCTTTTTATAATTATATTAAAATAGCAAATACTTTTTGGAACTAATTTGTTACAAATTTTACAAAAATTGAGAATAATGAAGAAGCCATGGGCATTTAGATGACTTTGGAGTTGTATGATATTTCCTATCTAATATACTGAGTAATCAGTATAGTTAATAAGATTAAAGCAGTCTATACTCTAATGAGTAAGGTGCATTTGTTTGTTCTGAGGTCAACTCTAAGGTGGAAGAAATTTATTTACAGAGGGAAATTAGTGAATATTTACATGATGCAGTTATTTTTCCAGGAATGTTCTTTCATTTCTTCCCTCTTAAACTGGATACCCAATATTATCTAACTTCTCTCACAGGCAAGAAATTTTCAGGGAGACCTATGTGTACGTTGTTGACTAATAAACGGTATGAGTTGCTATACAACTGTGGAATTCAACTTTTACATATTGGGAGGCCCCTAGCTGCTTTTGAATGCTTGATAGAAGCTGTCCAAGTCTACCACTCAAACCCACGCCTCTGGTTGAGACTAGCAGAATGCTGCATTGCTGCCAACAAGGGGGTAAGTAAGTCTGCTTCAGAAGCCATCTGATCACACAACACTTCTAAAAACCAATGTCCTTTTGAAAAGAAGAAATATTCGATGAGTTCTACTGTACATGTTACAGGCCTGCTTCTTCAATATTTAGTTATGTAAATAATATAATATTGTGAATTTATATCTGATTCTTTTAATCTGAAGATAGCAACCTGCTTTACAAAGATGGATAAGCAGTATCTCCATTTTTATAGAAGCGGAAATTGAGGTCTGGAGGTTAACTGACTTGCCGTAAGGTA
The DNA here is from genome assembly GCF_011386835.1 of Chrysemys picta bellii. Lineage (NCBI taxonomy): Eukaryota > Metazoa > Chordata > Testudines > Emydidae > Chrysemys > Chrysemys picta. The sequence goes on from NC_088792.1 coordinate 78,310,005, forward strand.
AAAAATGTCCTGGTAGCTATTTTAGAATATTAGTAAGGGATAACAGGAAAATATGTAAGTGGATGTTACAACAATTCCTCACTAAAGTTATAGGCTGTGTATGAGACTAGTGAAGCATTATTTCTCCTGGCAAATTTACGTAACATTAATGCATTTAGACCATATTTAACTCATTGGAATACTTGGTAGACCTATTTAACATGCTTTGAAGCTGAGTTGTCTCCAAGTCTGTGTGTGGCTTAGATTTGATTTGATTTTGTACTGACCTTTATTTTTGGGCTAAAAATAAAGATAAGGAATGAATCAGCGGTAGTCTGCAGTGAGGCTTCACCTGCAAATAAGATACAACATGCTACTTCTCCATGGCGAAAACTCACACTTGCCTTGTCATGCCATCTCATTCACCCCATTATTCATGGGTGCTTAATGGGACCTAACCTTCCCATTGTACTTTCACAGTGATAGCAAAATTTTACCCCCTCTTCAGGCCATATTGCTCCTTGACCCAGTAGAACTGGTGTAGTTGTACTGTGAAAAGGAAAATCACAGGATTTAAGTCTTGCATGGGCTGTACATCTTTCTCTGTGCTGTGGAGTTCTGCTCTGCTGGGGCTCCCAGTGCAAGGCGTTTTGGGGATGGGAAGTAGTAAGGTTAAGGTGGAACTGCTGGCCAGTTCTCTTCTGGGAGCATAAATATCCATGCAGGCCATTGCTAGCAGTTACAGCGTAACTGCTGCTGCTCTGTGGCAATGGGGTGGATTTCTTTCTCTTCTCTCCCACTCTCTTCTCCCAGTCCCAGTGGAAATTCCCCCTGCTCACATCCCACATCCATATGCCAAGATGTACGATTTGAGTGAAAGTATATTGTTACATTTGCACACACAAATGTGTTAGCTGGCTTCTTGTGACCTGTATTTATTTACTGCTGAATATGCTGGTATCTAAATCATACAAATTTCTCATTGTATCAGTCCATCTAGTCCAATGTCCTGTCTCTGATAGTAACCAGTACTAGATGCTTTAAAATGAGGGCAGAATCCTGTAGAGAAATACTTGTCCCATAAAGGATCTTTCTAACCTGTGTCCCTTAGTGGTTGGCATTTGTCCTGGTTCTGGTTCATGAGGGTTGGTATGTATCCCTTAGGACTTGTTTTTTGTTTAATGCTGTCTAATATAAATATTTTCTCAAAGTAGCCATGGACTGCATGTGATAAGAATCTAAACAGGATATAAGCAACAAGCCACATTGTGATGTGTGTGGAATCCTGGTATATGACCTTTTCCTTTCTTTTCACACATCCAGAACTCACTGCAGGCTTTCATAGTTTCTTATCTCAATTGCTGCTCCCTTTTTCTCTCTGGCTAATCTGAAATCTGGGCCACTCTATCCAGTCTATAGAAAAATGCATCATCTCTGCTCTTCATTCTGATCCCATCATCTTCTCTTTGAATCCCTCCACTGGAAACTCTTCTCTCCCAGTATCATGTTGAATTTTCTTGTTCTTTTTGACTTTCAATGCCTTACACAACTTTTCCCATCCCTGTTTATCAGTCTTGTTCTCTTTATTGCATGCACTTCCGCTCATGTATTTGCTCCTACAAACACTTTCAAGTTTTCATCCATGCTGTCCTTGAACTGCTCTGTAAGGTTCTTCTACTCCAGTGGTTCTCAAATGTTTGTACTGGTGACCCCTTTTACACAGCAAGCCTCTGAGTGTGACCCCCTTTATAAATTAAAAACACTGTGTTTATATTTAACGTTATTATAAATGCTGGAGGCAAAGCGGGGTTTGGGGGTGGAGTCTGACCACTCAGGACCCCCCATGCAATAACCTTGCGACCCCCCCCGAGGGCTCATGACCCCCAGTTTGAGAACCCCTGCTCTACACTCTCTTCTCCTTCAAATCCGTCTCAAGACTTGCTTCTCTCATGTTGCCCATAAGAAACCAACCAGTACTTAATAGTGAGGCTTACAAATATAGAAAATGTTTACATATGTATGAAGCCTCTCTCCCACATTTTATGTTTCTGCTGTTGGATTGTAAGACTTTTGGGATTGGTACCATATTTACATCTGTCTGTAAAGCTCCTAGTCCGGTGTGGCCCTAATCCTGATACAGGACTTGGACGTTACCATGAAAGAAATATTTAATAACAATGATGTGTCACAAGAAATTCTCAGAATCAGGGCCAGATTAAGGCAGGCCATGGGCCTATGCACACCGCAGCAGGGGACATGGCTCTGCCCCTATATCATGGCCATGGTAGCAGCAGGGCCTTCTTTTCTCAGAGAGGCAGGGGTAGCAGACCTCTTCTCTTCCCCTGGAGTGCACCAGCAGCCAACAGGATGGTCTTCCCCAGCTTCCTCCAAAAGAAGCAAGGGTGTCAGCAGGAGGGCCCCCAGTTCTTTCCCCAGCACCTATAGTATTTATTTTAGCGGGTGGGCTAAGCCCACTGCATTATTCTCCTTCTGCTACACGGACCCATGTTGGGATGATGTCAAGTTTGGTGGGGGGATGTTTGCTGAGATTGGGAGTTAACATCCCATTGAGATACTGGGGCAGTTCATATCTGTTAAAGCTACTGCTTTATGCTCTCCGCAAGCTCAGGCAGATGTCATTGCGTTGGATCACGTTTTCATGCTTTTCTTCACAATTGTTGAGGGCTAGAAACATACTTTTATTTTATTATAGATGGAACTGGTAGCTGCTGCTATAATTGAGGTTTCCTGGCTCTTCTCAGTAGAAGACCTTGTTTTCAGTTGCTTATAACTTTGCCAAATTTTAACTGTGTAGGATGAAATTGTCCATGCTGGGGTGTCTACCTCACAATGAATCTTTTTGAAAGTTTCAGCAAAAATGGTTCATCTGTTTAAGGGAAAATGTCCTTTTGCCTATGTTAAAAATTCTTAAAACCATTTTGTTGAAAAGCTGTAGTGCCTGTTTGGAGCCTCACTGATATTTTCAATCCTTCTTCCTTTAGACGTCAGAACAAGAAACTAAAGGTCTTCCAAGCAAAAAAGGAATTGTGCAATCTATAGTAGGTCAAGGCTATCACCGTAAAATAGTCCTCGCATCACAATCAATACAGAATGTTGTTTATAAGTAAGTTCACAATTTTTCTATACTCTGTTACTTTCTACTCATCTCTGTAAAGGGTGTGTGGCTGTTTACCAGAAAAAAAAATTCTAAACTTTCCTGTCTTTAAATGTGAGTAACTTTATTCATTGATTTATTCCCATTGATTTATATGGGACTTTACATATGGTTAAAGTTACTCATGTGTTGAAATGTTTACAGGCTTGGGGTCTTAGTGGGTGTCTAAGCCTTCTGTTGCCCATCCAACACTATTTATCTGTTTAATGAAACTCAAGTTTTAGTTGGTCACTTCCTAATTTAATCTCTAGAATTCATATTTTCCACCTAGTTGCATGTGAAATTGTTTATAGAAAGGGAAATTATCATCACAAGAACTCTATGCTAGAAAGTAGCCTAGAGTAGGGATCTAATAGATAAGATGTACAAAGTTTTATGACTTGTTAGCTAAATTATCTCATCTTGTAAAAGCCATAACACTTGAAGTGAGATTATATGTGAATTGCCTGTACTTCTCAAGTGGGAGAATTTATTGGTTTCATCTTCAGGCTTCACAACATAATGTGTGCATGTATTCTGTTATTTCTGCACATCTTGTTTTCTTGTATGTGCACTGATGCTGTGTTTAGTTCTTTATAAACTGAAGTGTACAAACAAAAAGGAAAAGTGTCCCAGGATTTTGCATCCAAAGGATCTGATTTTACCAGCACTCTATTTAGGGAGTTCCTGTTGGAATATATGGGACTCCCATGGATGGAGCTCTAAATTAGGATATAAGCATTTTGTTGCGTGCATAAAGTGAATATTTAAATAATAAACTTATTAAAGCATGACATTAATCTTCCACTCGTCCATAGGATAAAGTTGTTCTGTGTCTTTCTGAATTCACTTTTTCCAAAGCGTTATATTTTTTTTAATGAAGTAGCAATAATATTAGTATATTTACAAATTAACTTCCATCTTTCAAGTGATGGGCAGTCCTCAGCTATCCCTGTTGCCAGTATGGAGTTTGCAGCGATTTGTCTAAGAAATGCCTTGCTGTTGCTGCCGGAAGATCAGCAGGAGCCAAAGCAGGAAAATGGATCTAAAACTAATAACCAGTTGGGGGGAAATGCAGAGAACAATGAAAGCAATGAAGCATGCAGGTAAATATAATAGTACATGTTTCAGTTATTTAAAAAACTTTTTTTCATCCACAACATCAGGGAGAGATTTCTGTGCCTATTGTCTGTCCTGTAGTTTGACAGGCAGAAAAATAGAAAACGGAAAAGGTGATCTCAAACGCACATGCAAAGTCTCCATGCAAAGAAAACTGCTACTGGTGTAACAGAATTTAAGTACTGCTAAGCAAACCTGAGGAAAAAATAGTGATTGGACTTCCACCATCAAACACTTGTTTTCTTTCAAAACAAAACAAAAACTACCCTTCAACAATTACCATATATACTCGTTCATAAGCTGGTTCGTTTATAAGCAAACCCCCCCAAGATGGAGAAGTAAAAATGGAAAATGTTTATGACCCATTCATAAGCCAATCCTATAATTCAGGGGTCAGCAAACTTTGGCTCCCGGGCCATCAGGATAAGCCGCTGGTGGGCCGAGATGGTTTGTTTACCTCGAGCGTCCGCAGGCACGGAGGTAAACCTAAGTAAACAAAGTGTCCCAGCATGTCAGCTGCTTACCCTGACGAGCCGGGACAGCAACTGGTGGGGAAATTTTTTTTTTGGGGGGGGGAGAAGCTGGGGGGTCATGGGAGTAACCCCTGTGATCACCCCCACGTGACCCCACACTCTCCCCATCCCATCCCACCTTCTCTGGGGAGGGCCAGGGGAGGATGCTCCGGCGGGCCAGACCGGGCAGTGTGGCCGCAGCATGTTCCAGCTGGCTGGGCCGGGCCACAGTCACAGTGTGCTCCAGTGCCCGGGCGGCGTGGTCACAGCCTGCTCTGGGGGGTGGGGCCGAGCGGCATAGCTGCAGCCTGCCAACCCTGGAGCTGCAGCTGCTTCGGAGGCTGGGGGGAGAGCAGCGTGGGCAGAAGCAGAGAGACGCTGGCCCCGCCTCCTCCCTTCTGGCTCTGCTGCCTCTCCTTGCTCCCGCTGTTGGGGGGAGGGGCTGTGTCCCACCTCTCCCTGTCTATACCCGTTCATAAGCCGACCCCCTTCTGTGGCGCTTCCCTTTTTTACTAAAAACATTCGGCTTATGAACGAGTATGTACAGTAAATTGATTTTTATGAATGTTTTCACTGCCTTTACTTATGTTCTACAAATGCTAAATGTGTTGACGGTGGTTTTTGTTTTCCCAGTCACCTCGGGCATGCACATACTCCTGTAATTCTCAAGACTGGTCTATGCTGAATGCTCACATTGGAATAGCTCCGTCTCTCGGGGGTGTGAAAATTCCACACTGGTGACAGATGTAGCTATGCTGACCTAACCCCCAGTGTAGAGAGCACTAGGTCAATGGGAGAATTTGTCAACTTAGCTACCACCTCTCAGGGAGGTGGACTAACTACAGACTAACAGTGCAGCTGTGTCACTGTAGTGCTTCAGTGTGGACACTCACTAGAGCAACTAACTACACAACCCCTCTCGTCACTGCAGAGAATCTCCACTGACACGCTGCAGCAGGGGCAGCTATGCTGCTGGAGCATTTTAAGTGTATACAAGCCCTTAGTGTCTTATGCTTCAGTTCTAAACATTTGCCCTGGCTCAGATTTGGTACATAGACATAGCAGTCTTGGGTGTTGTATGCGATATTATGCTTATTTCTGAGGTGGGGGATGGAGGTTGGATTTAGGAAGTGTGAAGGAAAGAAGCATACAGTTGGCAATTAAAAATATAAACTACAAAAAATGACACATCTACAAAAGGAATCTTAAGAAAAAACTCCATTGGTTTATAAAGTTTCTAAAAACATAACAAAGCCAGTGAATGTCGGATCCAACATGGAGACTTTGGTTTCATCCTGATTTCTCTTTACACGCTTCTCTAAACTCCCATATAAAATCGGGGGTGTTGGAGAAGAATATTAACAAAATTATGTAGAGAACTTTTCTTGGTTCATGCCTGCACTATGCCTGGTGTAATGCCGGTGAGTCCCTCACTTTCATGGACACAATCCTCGGAGAAAATGTTTAGAACACCAGCTTTGGGGGGGAAAAACAGGTAATGCTGGAGGTCTCCGTTCATTTAAGGAAAATAATAGAAAGTTGTATTTTTGTTATACCCAAGTTCCAATATATAGTACTGAAAGTGCAGAAAAGCCATTTATCCCTTTAACAGTTAAGGAATTCAGTCTGTGTGAGGTATTTAAAGGAAATTTCTTTTCGTTTTATTTTTTTCTTGCAGTTGGGAGTATTTTTTCCACCATCTTTCCTTAGAAATCCTCATGACCACAGTCCAAAATTTATGATTTTTCTTAGTGAATCTTTCCTAGTGTGTCCCTTTTCCTTAACAGGAGTGAGGAAGAGAAAATCTGCATTGTAGACGAGGATTTCTTACTGTCCTATGATTTCAAAAGCATATGCTTCTATAACTAACATTGTCACTATACCTCCCAAGGAGCATTGTTGACTCCCAGAAGTCCAGTAACTAAATATTCTCTTCCTAAATTCATGCTGCCAAGTTCTGAAAGGATTTTCATCCATTCCTCTCAGCTGGGAACCTTGTCTGTTTGGAGGTAGGGGGTAGGAACAATAGAAGAACCGAGATGGTGACATTCTCCTGAAAATATTGTACAGCCTGGACCTTGTAACAGACATTCCCCTGGTGAAAAGGGGGTGGTTTTTGTGTGTGTTTTCTACAACTTTAGGTACAGGGTTCCTTTAATTCTATACTTCTCTTGATGTTTGGTTTGTAGTTTGCACTGGAATAACCTCATTCATCTGTACATGTATGAGGTAGTGCATGTGGTAAGCAGAGACTAGACTTGGGTGAAAATATTCTCACTGTTTGTGAAGTGGGCAAAAATAAAAAAAAATCCAAACCAAAATCTTGGTCTGTCGTATCTAAATTTTGTTGCTTTTTCTGCCGAAATGCAAGTGTAGTCTTTCCCCACCTCAGAAGGAAGCTGTTTTTCTACTTACTGTAAACTGCATTTCCATGTTTGCCAGTGCAGAAAGCAGTGTTTGCTGCCAAAGATGGAAGGAAAGCTTTCAACTTTCAAAATTTTTGTTCAAGAAAAAGAAATGGTGAAAATACAAGTTTTTAGAGGGAAGTACGTCTTGAATTGTCCAAATATTTGTGTATATTTCAAGTTTCACATTAGAATTTTACTAACTGAAAAATAAGTGGATTCTTGGTGTGGTTTGTGCTATTTTTTTAAAATATATTAATATTCTTCTTCGAGTGCTTGCTCATATCGATTCCAATTAGGTGTGCGCGCGCCGCGTGCACGATCGTTGGAGAATTTTCTACCCTAGCAACACCGGCGGGTCGGCTGTGGAGCCCCCTAGAGTGGCACCTTCATGGCGCTGGATATATACCCCAGCCGACCCGGCGCCCCCTCAGTTCCTTCTTACCGCCCCTGACGGTCGTTGGAACTGTGGAGCGCGGCATAGCTGTTCTCCACTCTCCCTAGCTTCTTCCGTTGAAGATAGTTGTAGTTATAGTTGTAGTTGTATATAGTTAGATAGTTGTTTAGTTCACTAGTAATAGTTGTTATATAGTTAAAGGGGATTAAGGGGGTTGTTCCCCCTTTTTCCCCCGGCGTGTAGCCGGGCTCATGCCCAAGGCTCCCGGCTTTAAGCAGTGCGCGTCCTGTGCTAAGCCTATGCCCACAAGTGACCAGCACGATTCGTGTCTGAGGTGCCTGGGAGAGTCCCAACAAACAGATAAGTGCAAGATCTGTAAGGCCTTCAGACCGAGAACCAAAAAGGAGCGGGACTTTCGGCTTCGTCATCTCCTCATGGAGGCGGCACTTAGCCCAGACGCTCCATCGGCGCGTCAAGCCCCAGCGCCAAGCGCCTCGGTGCGCAGCGCCCCGGCGGCACCGACTGCTCCGGCACCGCGAATGGCGTCGGACAAGCCTCCATGGCACCGGACCCCTTCGGCACCGCACCCACCGCAAGTGCCTCGGCGCCGTTCATTATCGCCGGGACATAAGAAATCCCGTAAGGCGCAGGAGACTGTCGTCCTGAAGACGCCGGCCCCCCCGGCGCCGGGGGTAGAGCCGCGTCCACTGGCGGAGCACCAGAAGCAGGTGCCTCCGGCACCGTCGACTCCGGCTCCGAGGCCGTCGAGTCCGGTGCAGGTGGGCTCACCACCACGACCAGCGGTGGTACCGTTGCTCCTGTCGACCCCAGAGACCTTTGCGACGGCGAGAGACTTGATTGCTCTCACGGAGCCGGCACCGCCTCAACCACCGGCCCGTTGGCACCGTTGGGCCCTCGTCCAGTGCAATCCAGGGGGAAACCTGCCTTGATGCGCCCACCATCCCAAGGGCTGGAACCACGGCACCGATCCAGGTCCCGAAGCAGGTCCCCACGCCGCTCGCAGTCCCGGCGCCGAATATCACCTCGGCACCGGTCGTACTCGCGGCTAAGATCATCGTCGTGGCACCGTTCTACGTCCCGGCACCGCTATGATCGTCGGTACCGTTCGACCTCGAGACGCAGTTCCCGGCACCGATACGAGCGACGCTCGACGTCGAGGGGCCGCTCCCGGCACCGGGCCTACTCGAGATCACCTTCCAGGTCCAGGTCGGACTCTCGGCACCGCCGCGGTCATCGGCACCGATCCCGATCTCGGCACCGTTCACCGGCACCGCATAGGGACCGTTCATCTCCGGACCGGCACCGTACGGCACCGTACCTTCCGGAGCTCGTCTCGGCGCGGTCGGCACCGCCATGGCCATCTAGATCAGTGTCCCGCTCCTCCGATGGGGCATCGAGATTGGCATACCCCCCTCAGGGGCAGGCCGATGAACCGGACATGGGCCACTGGCAGGAGGTAGCGGAGGATCCCGCTCAGGGACCTTCGCACTGGTCGTTCTGGACCCCGTGGGCGTACCACCAAGCACAAGGGGCTCCACCACCATCAGCCTCTCGCTCGGTGCACTCTGAGAGAAGGGCCCCAGAGTCCACCATCTCTCGACCTCCTCCAGGGGGCATGGAGGCTTCCGTGCCCGCACCACCTGACGTCCTGGACCCAGGGGCAGGTGATGCTCCGCTCCAGGGCTCATTGGACCAGGACCCGCCCTTGGATCCCTTGCCACCTGAGGCATCTTCCTCATCTTCCCCAGATGAGGCAGTGGCGGGCACAACGAGCACAGGTCCACCCCCGATAGATCTCCGGGCACACCAGGACCTATTACGTAGGGTGGCACGTAATATGGACCTTCAGGCAGAGGAGATAGTGGAGGTGCAAGACCCCATTGTGAACATCCTCTCTGCGGATGCCCCATCCAGAGTGGCGTTGCCCCTGATCCGCACGATCCAGGCTAACGCCACTACGATATGGCAAACTCCTGCCTCTATCCCACCCACAGCCAGAGGGGTGGAAAGAAAGTACTTTGTCCCCTCAAAGGACTATGAGTACTTGTATACTCATCCCCAGCCGTGTTCACTGGTGGTGTCATCGGTGAATGCAAGGGAGCGCCACGGTCAACAGGCCGCAGCGCCCAAATCGAAGGAAGCTAAGCGCCTCGATTTGTTTGGCCGTAAGGTTTATTCGGCCGGAGGGTTACAACTCAGAGCGGCTAACCAGCAGGCGCTCCTGAGCCGCTATAACTTTAATTCCTGGAACTCTATGGGGAAGTTCAAGGAATTGGTTCCCCAAGACTCCAGGGAAGAGTTCGGGGCCTTGGTAGAGGAGGGTAAGAAGGTGGCTCGGACCTCCTTACAGGCCTCCTTGGACATAGCAGACTCGGCTGTGAGAACCCTGGCTTCAGGTATCGCTGTGCGGAGGATCTCCTGGCTCCAGGTTTCGGGTTTGCCTCCGGAACTGCAGCAAACCCTGCAGGATCTGCCCTTTGAGGGACACGGATTGTTCTCGGACAAGACGGACTCTCGTCTGCAGAGCCTCAAGGACTTGAGAACAATCATGCGCTCCCTGGGGATGCATGTTGCGGGTCCCCAGCGCAGACCATTTAGGTCCCAGCCTCAACGTTTCTACCCCCCTCCACCTCGTCAGAGACGGGACTCTGCCAGAAGGCGGGGGCGAGGTGGTAGGAGAAGGTGGACCGGCCCTCAACCCGGTCAGAACCAGGGGCCACCAAGGCCACCTTCAGGCCCCAGGCAGAACTTTTGAAGGTGCGGTCGAGGACGGCGCCCCAGTCATCCCCCAGGATCCAGCCCCCTTCTTTCGGGATCGCCTTTCCCATTTCCACCGTGCTTGGTCCCTTATAACCTCGGACCGTTGGGTCCTTCGCACGGTGGAGAGAGGATACGCTATCCAGTTTTCTTCATCCCCCCCCCTCCCACCCCCCTCCCCGTCCCTCTTCAGGGACCCTTCTCACGAGCAACTTCTTATACAGGAGGTTTCCACGCTCCTATCGATGGGGGCCATAGAGGAGGTTCCATTAGAGTTAAGGGGCAGGGGATTTTATTCCCGCTACTTCCTGATCCCCAAGTCCAAAGGGGGTCTGCGACCCATCTTGGACTTGCGCGGACTCAACAAATTCGTAGTAAAGTTGAAGTTCCGCATGGTCTCTTTGGGGGCCATTATCCCTTCCCTCGATCCTGGAGACTGGTTCGCTGCCCTCGACATGAAAGACGCATACTTTCATATTGCAATTTACCCACCTCACAGACGCTTCCTGCGATTCGTGGTAAGCAAGGTGCACTATCAATTTGCAGTCCTTCCCTTCGGCCTATCCTCGGCCCCAAGAGTGTTTACGAAATGTATGGCTGTCGTGGCAGCATACCTTCGTCGACAAGGGATACAGGTGTTCCCGTACCTAGACGACTGGTTGGTACGCGGTCGCACCAAAGAGCAAGTTCGAGCTCACGTCCACATAATAGTGCACACATTCAACGAGTTGGGCATCCTACTCAACAAGGAGAAATCCACTCTAGAGCCTACCCAGAGAATAGAATTTATCGGCGCAGTCCTGGACTCCGGACGTGCACAAGCTATCCTACCAGACAATCGCTTTCATACCATCACGAGCCTCATTCAAGGGCTCAGGGTCTTCCCAACTACCACGGTGAGGTCATGCCTTACCCTGCTGGGTCACATGGCTTCTTGCACGTACGTAACCAGGCATGCCAGACTTCGGCTTCGCCCACTCCAGACCTGGGTGTCATCGGTATACCGCCCATATCGGGACAGCCTGAACATGGTGGTCACGGTCCCGAACTCGGTCCTGACCTCCCTCACCTGGTGGCTAGATCACAGTGTGGTTTGCGAGGGGATGCCATTTCACGCCCCACAACCCTCTCTGCACCTGGTCACAGACGCATCATCGCTGGGTTGGGGTGCCCATCTCAACGAACACCATACCCAGGGCCTGTGGACTGCACCCCAGCTATCCCTGCACATCAATGTTCGGGAATTGATGGCGGTGCGTTTGGCATGCCAAGCATTTCTCAACCTCCTACGTGGCCGCTGTGTGTTAGTTCTCATCGACAACACCACGGCCATGTTTTATATCAACAGGCAAGGAGGAGCACGTTCGTCGACCCTATGCCAAGAGGCGATTCGCCTATGGGACTTCTGCATCGCCCACTCAATCCATCTCACGGCATCGTTCCTCCCTGGAGTCCAGAACACTTTAGCGGACCGACTCAGCAGGTCCTTTCAGACGCACGAGTGGTCTATCCGTCCGGACATCATATATTCCGTTTTCCAGAGGTGGGGGTTTCCCCAGATAGACCTGTTTGCATCTCGAGCCAACAGGAAGTGCCACGTGTTCTGCTCCCTACAAGGACGAGCTCCGGGCTCTCTCTCGGATGCGTTTCTCCTCCCCTGGAAAGACCACCTGTTTTATGCCTTCCCTCCATTTCCTCTGGTCCACAAGGTGCTGCTCAAATTACGCAGAGACCAGGCACAAGTAATTCTGGTCGCTCCAGCGTGGCCGAGACAACACTGGTACACCACACTGTTAGAGCTCTCGGTTCAGACACCGATCCCGCTCCCATTGTGTCCAGATCTCATCTCTCAGGACCACGGCCCACTGCGTCACCCCGACCTGCAATCGCTCCATCTCACGGCGTGGTTGCTCCATGGTTCACCCAGGCAGAGCAACAATGCTCGCACTCTGTCCAACAGATTCTGCTGAGCAGTAGGAAGCCTTCAACACGGACCACGTACTTGGCCAAGTGGAAGCGGTTCTCCTGTTGGTGCGAACAACGAGCCACGTCCCCGTTACAGGCACCTATTCCTCTCATATTGGAATATCTCCTCTCCCTAAAACAGCAGGGTTTTGGCGATATCTTCAATTAGAGTTCACCTGGCCGCCATATCTGCTTTTCACCCAGGGGAACTCGCGTCCTCGGTATTCTCTAACCTGATGGTCGTTAGGTTCCTCAAGGGCTTGGACCGGATGTACCCACAACAGCGTCAACCCGTTCCGACGTGGGATCTCAACCTGGTTCTTTCCAAGCTCACAGGTCCTCCATTCGAGCCACTGGCCACCTGTTCACTTCTGTACCTATCCTGGAAGACAGCCTTCCTCGTAGCCATCACCTCAGCAAGGCGCGTTTCTGAACTCAGGGCGCTTACATCCGAGCCCCCTTACACAGTTTTCCATAAGGATAAAGTGCAGCTTCGTCCACATCCTGCCTTTCTTCCTAAGGTGGTCTCTCCGTTTCACATCAATCAGGATATATTTCTCCCAGTCTTCCATCCTAAACCACATGCTACTCGCCATGACCAGCGTTTGCATTCTCTGGACGTACGCAGGGCCCTAGCTTTCTATATTGACCGCACAAGACACTTTAGAAAGACGACGCAACTCTTTGTTGCAGTGGCCGACCGAATGAAAGGCTTACCGGTCTCCTCACAACGCCTATCCTCCTGGATCACGTCTTGCATCCGGACTTGCTATGACCTGGCAGGTGTCTCAACACCGCACCTCACCGCTCACTCCACGAGGGCCCAAGCTTCCTCGACTGCTTTCCTGGCTCAAGTTCCGATCCAGGACATTTGTAGAGCTGCAGTTTGGTCATCAGTCCACACATTTACAGCTCACTATGCACTAGTGCAGCAGTCCAGGGACGATGCTACATTCGGATCAGCGGTTTTGCACACAGCAATGTCTCACTCCGACCCCACCACCTAAGTTGGGCTTGGGAGTCACCTAATTGGAATGGATATGAGCAAGCACTCGAAGAAGAAAAGACGGTTACTCACCGTTGTAACTGTTGTTCTTCGAGATGTGTTGCTCATATCCATTCCAAACCCGCCCCCCTTCCCCACTGTCGGAGTAGCCAGCAAGAAGGAACTGAGGGGGCGCCGGGTCGGCTGGGGTATATATCCAGCGCCATGAAGGCGCCACTCTAGGGGGCTCTACAGCCGACCCGCCGGTGTTGCTCGGGTAGAAAATTCTCCGACGATCGTGCACGCGGCGCGCGCACACCTAATTGGAATGGATATGAGCAACACATCTCGAAGAACAACAGTTACAACGGTGAGTAACCGTCTTTTATAAAGAATTCCTCTAATTTGACCATACATTGCTAAAAAATTCAAATTGTACTCAGCCTCTTCCTGTCCTTCCCCTAAGTTTAAAAGGAAGGAAGCTATCTCTAATACAAACCCAATGCAATCTGCATCTACCAGTTTTAGTTGTTTCTACTATAGAATTCTAAAAATAGCTTAAAACTGTGTAAGATTAGTGTTGGTGTTTTTTCTTTTGCTGGTAAAAGGTTGTCACTGCCTCCCCTGCCTCCTCCCCCCAAAATTGGAATTGTTAACGATAGTGTACATGTATGAGGTAGTGTTAATGATACTGAGGGCTGGCAATGCTTGAAGTATTGCCAGCCCCCACTTTTGTTTGCCCAACCTCTTCCATTTCAACATATAGGATTCTTGCTGTCGTTTAAAAAAAAAAAAAGGGGGGGGAAGGGGGGGAAGAGGGAGATTAGTGTCTGTGATTGTTATTGCATTTACATTCTTTTTTTGTTAAAGGCTTGAAGGTCACTGCTCGCAATTAACAGGCTGTCTTCATTTCAGCAGTAAAAGTCATGAAGGAGATAAATTCATTCCCGCTCCACCTTCTTCACCTCTGAGAAAACAGGAATTAGAAAATTTAAGGTAAGTACTTCTATTGCTTGGGAACTTGAAACCAACAAAAACAAGCAGAATGTCAGACTGTAGTTGAAAAGGGTTTTAAAAAAAGAAAAAAGTCACATTGCACTCAAAAACTACATCACAGCTACTAGGCATGGAATGAACTATCAGCAGGGGGAAATTAGATAAATATTAATCTAAGAGGAAGGTTTTACTTTCCTTCCTTAAGGCTACATTTTTAATTGAGAGTAAAACTCAATAAAGAGCAGGGTACAGGTAAAAAAAACCTGTAGCTTTGAGGTTTGTACACAAGTCTAATGTTCCTTTTACTACATTTAAAAAAAAAAATAAAAGAAAAAAAGCATGCTCACCTTACAAACTTAAGAATCTGTGATTCCTGCTGCCATTAATGGAAATGATTGAGATTTCATTACGTTGCCTTTTCCTTCTAGAGCACTGGTAAGGCTAGCTTTAATGCCAGCCTGTAATTTCCCATTTTTTTCAGACAGATCGAAAATCAAAGTAATGTTAGTGCATATCCCACTTCCACGTCATAACAAAGGTGACAAGGTAGTGAACTGAGGTTTTGAACCACACGTGATAGCCACCATATCTGTTTTAAGAAACTAGCATATTCCACTGAAGGATGTTAAGACAACTAAAAGCTATTAAAGTAATCTTATTGCATATAGTAGTTTTTCGTATATCAGGACTATAACCTGGAAACCCCAGGTCAACTAATTCCATGTTCTAGTGTATTAAAACATCAGGCTGGAAGGTTCCAGCAAAAAAGCCACCTCTAGCACACTGGGACCATTACATCTCCCATTCCTTGGTCATCCCTGCCCATTACCTCAGAACTGGATTGGAGAAGTACCTACCAGTGAAATCTGGCTGCATTAAAAACTAAAATGCATGTGACCTTAAAATCTAATGCTTTGTTGAACTGAATTCTTCAAGTGTATGTAGTCCTGTAGTAATTTTGCTTCCTGTCTATATACTGCTGCTTGTCCTCTAAGTGATACCATTTGGTAAAGTGGAATGTGAAAATCATCAGGTGGTGGTGGTGGTGTGTTTTGGGTTTGTGTGTGGGATTTCTTTTCTTTTTTTTTTTTTTTTTTAATAGAAACTGGAAGCCCAGAATATGAGCTTAGCAACATCAGATTTTACACTTAATAGTTTTGCTTGTATTTCTTGTGCTCCCTTTTAATACAGAAGCCCTGACCTCTGGTCCATGCACAAGCAAACAGTGGTTTATACTTTATCAGTCCAGTAAAGATGTGCAAAGAAACGGTTTGATGTTTGAGCCTTCCAAAACTAGAAATCACCACTCTGGCGTGGAAGTAAATTGGACAAATTAAACAAAATATGAAGTTTTGTCATGGTCAGGCAATTGATTTATAAACCAAGATTGGTCACTGACTCAAACTGAGCCTTGCATGTTGTAAAATTACAGCTAGGGGTATAGTCCATCGAACTATGGAGGCTATTAAAGACCAGGAGATCAGCAGCAGCATTGCACAGATACAATGGGTCAGATTAGTGCACTTGCAGTAGAAGCTTCAAGCATTAAACATTCAGGGTAGAGCAGGGGAAATGTGAAGGTGTGATGGCCAGGCTTCTGTTCCCCCTTCTCCTTTTAAGAAACAAAATTAAGTGGTGGAGGAATAAACAGAAGAGACTCAACTTCTTCATGGCCTTTCCTAACTCAAGTCTGATTGATTAAAATCAAATCTTGTGTATCTCTTTCTTTCTGATTTTTCTTATCGCTGTGTAAAGCTTCCAGTAAATAAGTTTAGAAACTTTAAATTACTCCTGGGGGAATTCTGTGCCACTGTGCAATACAGAATTTGCACAGAATTCCATATTTCCCCTGCAGAATTGGGGCTGCTGGCTGCCACTAGGGGCTGCTGGACTCCTCAGAGCCCAGTGAGCGGAGTGCCCAGCCCAGCAGGAATAGAGACTGCACGCTCTGGCTGCCCAGCTTAATCGTTATTCTCCTAGTGATGGGAGAGGGCCTGTGAGACCCAGTTCTGGCGAAGGGTGAGGAAGAACAGGGCCGTACCACATCACGTTCCCTGGTGGGACAATAAAGAAACTAGGGGGAGTAAAGGCTCTTGAGGGTGCAGGTGTCTAGACCGGGGGGGTACCCTGCAGATGGGCTCTGGGGGGAGAAGGGGTGCAGGTGTCTGGGCTCTGGGAAGAAGGGGTGCAGGTGTGTGGGCTTTGGGGGTGCCCATGGCTGGGCTCTGGGGGAAGAGGGGATGTGGGTGTCTTGGCTCTGGGGAGAAGGGGGCAGGTGTCTGGGTTGGGGTTCCCTGTGACTGGGCTCTCGGGGGAGGGGGTGCCCCACATCTGGGCTGGGTGGTGTGGTTGCCCCACAGCTGGGCTGGGCAGTGCCCTGCAGCTGGGCTCTGTGGGGAGGAGGTGCAGGTGTCTGGCCTCTGGCGGTACACACAGTTGGGCTCTGGGGGAAGAGGGGTGTGGGTATCTGCTCTCTGTGGGGGAGGGGGCAGGTGTCTGGGCTCTGGGGGCAACCTCCAGTATCCCCCAACTGGAACTGGGTTGTAAGGGCTTCTTTAACTCTCTATTCCTGGGGAATCTTTTTTGCTGCTGTCTATATTGTTGACATACTCGTTGACAGGTATTTTGAGATAAATTACCAAAATAATTGAAACTAGAGTGATTATAGTATGATATTTTGACAAATAAAATATTCAGAATTTTAAAATATTGTGCACAGAATTTTTAATTTTTTGGTGCACAATTCCCCCAGGATTATTAAAACAGTTTCTTGTATAACTGGTGCTTTTGGGGACAAGGATGGCAAAAGGAACAGGTGTTATTTCTAGTCTGTTCTAAAACAAAGTCTGCACATCATGTAGAGTCAAATTCAACCCCTTACTGGAGTTTGGTGTTCTTAACTAGGAAATTAACAAAAACAAATCTCCGCTCTAGCCTTTTCTGTTCCCAAGGTGGCTCTTCAAGGAGTGTCCCTGTGCGTTCTCCACTTTAGGTGAATCTGTGCCCCTGTGCTTGTAATCAGAGGCTTCTAGTAGCTGTGCCTGGGTGGGTCGCACATGCCCTGTCCCTGTCTCACGCCACCTCTGGCGGTTACATAGTGCTGTGCGACCACACCTCCTTCTCCCCCCTCCTCCCCCGTGCCTTCTCTATCGCCCTCGGTTTGAGATGGAGCACTTAGCAGTGCCGCTGTACTTTATCTTTCTCTAGTTTTAACTTTAGAGTACTAGTTACTTAATCAGTAGTTTAATTACTCTTCCTTTATTTTTTCTTAAAAAACAAAACAAACAAAAAAACTTAGGAATTTAAGTTTCAGTTATTATGATACCCCTTAGTGTAGTATAGTTACCTTCTTCACAGGAGAAACCCTACTCTGAGGGGCATGCCCGGCTCCCTGGGTTTTAAACATTACCTCACTTGCCGCTCCTCAATCCTGGTGTGTGTCGGACACTCACTGTGTCTTCTGCCTCGGTGAGAGACACATACCTCAAAAGTGCCCCCACTGCCACAATTTGAAAGCATGTGCCAGGAAGGTGAGAGATGTACAGCTAAAACTTCTCATGATGGTGAAGTCTTGGTTCCCTGATCTGATCTGGGATTACGGGCCCCTCCTGGGCAGTGGTCTCCCAAGGTGGCATCTGACATAGGGTCCCCTTCACCCTCTCAGGGGAAGGAGCACCCTGCCAAGAAGATGACAAAGAAGCAGGCTCTGACCTCCCCTTCTTGGGAATCAGCCAAAAAGTGGAATTCCCTGACTTGGCAGATGCTATTGGTAAGGCTAAGATTATGTCATGGAGGTTGTGGAAGCCACGGAATCCGTGATTTCCAGCGACCTCCCTGACACTGGGGACCCCGCAGCAGCCCAGCCTCTATGGGCAGTGGGGGATCGTCCTGCAGGTGCCCAACAACTGACTGGCTCGCAGTGGCAGAGGGACCTTGGAGCTGCTCAGCAGCTGCAGGTGGGGGGTCCGCCGCAGAGCCCCAGACTCCGCCGCTGGCAGGGGCCTCCCGCTGCTCCCCTGCCACTGTGGGCAGTGGGGGACCCCTCCCCCAGTTCCAGCCACACAGGGCGGTGAGGGTACCCCCTCAACCACTGGGCAATCTGGTCCCTGCAGCTCCCAGTCACTGCGGGGGGAGGAGGGAAGGCAGGGTTCTGGACTCTCCTCCCTCCCCATTCTGTGAGGGATGTTTTTATTAAAAGTCAGGGACAGGTCACGGCTTCTGTGATTTTTTTGTTTGTTGCCTGTGACCTGTCCCTGACTCTTACTAAAAATATCCATGACAAAATCATAGCCTTACCCATTGGTACCAACCGCACCAAGACCGTCCACCTCTGAATTAGCGGGAGCATCCCGTACCGTGGGTACTGTGCGAGCAAAAGACCCTAAATGGTCTGGCTCAGAAAAAGGCATTAAAGGAGGACCTACAATCCCTCCCTCGGTACTGCTGGAGCAGCTCAAACATGCAGCACTGGCCAGCGCTACAGGCTATGGCACTACCTTCTGCCTCTATAGCGCATAACGTATGACCCCCGGCACCATCAACTGCGGCAAAGGCATCGGTCCCGCCAACAACACCCTCCTCGGTACCGATGCTCTCAATATCACAACAATTTCTCTGCCACAAAGATCTTCTTGTCTCCTCGGCACTGGAATCTCCACTCCTCAGTACCAACTTCACTCCAGCACACTCGGTACTGAGCCAACTTACCACACCGCCCAGATCAACTCCTCCTTTATCTAACGATGAAGACGATGAGCGTGAAGGGGAAATATACTCCTCGCCTATCTACGCAGCTACTAGAATCTACTCAAGACAGTAGCTCTCTTCACACATCTAGGCCTACAAATAAATAAACAAAAATCAACACTCACACCTGTGCAGAAACGAGTTCATTGGGGCCTACCTCAACTCTCTGGAAGCTACAGCCTCACTGGCCTTACACAGGTTTAGCACTTGAGTAAATCTAATCACCACAACGCAAGCCAGTCCCCAGACATCAGCCAGGACCTGCCTCCAATTGTTAGGCCACATGTCAGCAACGACATTTGTTGTCAAATATGCCAGACTGCACATGTCCTGAGCCAGCCTTGCAGGCATCACATTATATATTCCACACAGACATAGCATTAACAAATGTCTTACAATGCTAGCCAAAGTAAAAACTCTTTACGTTGGTGGACGCAACCAAACAATGTTTGTGCAGGAATTCCCTTTGCACAGAACCTTCCGTCGATGATACTCACAACTGATGCATCTCTGCTAGGTTGGGGGGCACACCTCCACAACCACACAATCCAAGGCCTCTGGTCCCCATTGGAATCCACAGTAGACATAAACCTGCTATTCATCTCCCATCATTCTTCTTAAAACCTCACAGGAATAAACGAGACGCAACGCTGCACGCTCTAGATGTCCAAAGAGTGCTAACATTTTATATTGAGGACAATGACTTTCAGAAAATCACCAAAGTTATTTCTTTGCATCACCGAACCATTTATCTAAACAGAGACTATTTAAAAGGCTCTCCAACTGCATGGACTTTTATCATCACCAACAGCTACAACCCCCACTGGGGACCTGCACACGTTCTACCAGATCACTCTGTACCTTGATAGCCTTTCTCAAAAATGAGCCCATTATGGACATCTGCAAAGTAGCAACCTGGGCATCAGCTCATACGTTCACCCAGCACTATGCCATAGAGCAGCACTCCTCATCAGAGACTCTATTCGGACTTAAGGTTTTATCATCTGCCAATACTGCAACTCCAAAGACCCTCCCTTCCACCAAAGGGCATTTCTCTACAGTCACCTAAAGTGGAGCACCCACAGGGACACTCCTCAAAGAAGAGGAGAAGGTTACTCCCCCTGTGCAGTAACTGAGGTTCTTTGAGATGGTTGTCCCTATGCATGCTCCACTACCCTCTCTCCTCCCCACTACTTTTGAGTTTTTTTCATGCTAAAGACTGCGCTAAAGACTGAGGGAAGGTTGGTCACATAGTGCTATGTAATCCCCAGAGGCAACACAAGATGGGGACTGCACATGTGCGACCCAACCAGGCACTGCAACTGAAAATCTCTGATTACTAACGCAGGGGCCCAGATTCACCTAAAGTGGAGTACCCAAAGAGAGAACCATCTCGAAGAACCTCGGTTACTGCACCGGGTGAGTAACCTTCTCTTCCTTAAGACTACTTGGCCCACAGTCTAGGTGCTCTTTCTACAGACCCATCCCGTCTCCCAGATATCCAGATGGGGTAACAAGTCACTTGGAACCCATGTAATTTTTTCCCAGCAGGATCAACACCTGCTAACATTGTAAGTAGTTTCCAGCAGATGCTGCCAGCCTATTACAGCTCTTATGACTACAAACCTTGCCATGTTAGTCAAGTTTTAGGGATTTTTTTTTTTTTTAAATGGGGTAATGAATGCAGTACTTGGGTTTCTTTTCTTTGTCCAGGACATGTGTATGAACAGGAAGTTTATATAAAAACAAAAGGTATCTGCTTTAACTGTATTTTTATTTTCTGTCAAAGCATACAGTAATTTCTTTCTTGCGTTATGAGGTATATACTGTCTTCTAGGCTAACCCCCGGCTAACCTGTTGTCATAATATCAAGCTTAACATTTGCTTTGCTCCAGTTATGTGCTGAAAATCTAGCTTTAGTCAATTAAAGAACATTTTTGTTGGAGTGAGTGAGGAGTCATTGCTGATTGTTTTTAAACAGTAGAGGAGTATAATACTTGAGATGGAAGATATTGGGTTAAAATATAAACAAATCGTATGGCTCTTTTTTTCTATTGTGTAAAATATGACTACTATATGTCAAAATTATTACATGCTGTCATGTTGTAAGAAAATAAATGTATGTAATCCTTTCTTTCACAATCAGCCATTGTTATCTATTGATGTAACCTGACAGCATGTCAGGAAAAACTTGTCAGTACAAGAATTTTTACTGCTGCTGGTAAGGAACATCATATCAAAAAAGTAAAAGAGAAGAAAAACATTGATTTAGTTCTTGTCATATTTGCTTTGACTGATAGTTAAAACCATGGGACTTGGTATCTTTAGGGCCTGAGTCTACATAAACTATTTCTGGGCTTTTGCATGTGGTTGTGTAAAACTCAGTTCTGTACAGAATCAAATGTTAACTAACTGCCTTCAGTTTTGCTGGAAGAGGAGCTGTTAAAAGAAAAACTAAAAAGATTCAAACTCTTATCTTGTTGGTCAGTTAAAATTAATAGAAAATTCCAAGAGCCAGCAAAGATTCTCTAAGGGGAAAAAAGTTGAATATTCTTTAGATTTACCATGATGTTAGCTAGTTGGACTAGAAAACTTCATCTTTCCTAATACTTGAATGTGCTTTTAAATAGCTTTGAATGTGTTTTGTACATAACTGCTTATATCATCATAGTTTTAAAACAAACAAAAAAATCTTGTCATTTTAGAGGAGTTTGTGGGGCTAGTTAGAATTAATATGTAATTTACCATACATACTGAACTTGGTAGGTGTCTTAATCTTTTACATTCCAGTTATTTGGCAATTGCACAAAGTAACTAAGCAGAGTTTTTTTTTTTTTTTTTTTTTTGGTTTGTTTTTTACTTACGCACACACACGTAGGGAAGAAGAAACTTTCAGTTTCAAATTCTGGATTTTCTATTAGTTCTTCTGTTGTAATAGTTACTTCAGCCTCCTAGTTTCTGCATACTTAGCATACTTTGAATAGGAAGTCAATCCTTTTACCTTTCTGCTGCCCAGTAGAATTCCATACACTGTTTTAATATGTTACAACAACCCAATTCTGTTAGGCTCCACTGAACCTGATGTATCCTGTCTGGGCCGCAGCTTACATGTGAAAGTTCTGTAAAAACCATTATAGGGATCAAGAGACTTGTTGGTGCCTCTTTTGATGGACAGACGTACTTCATTTACCACTCTTCCTCTTTTTAGGCCTAGTGCAGCTAAAAATCTCTTATTTTACTAATCTTTTATATTGATAGATCATTAAATCATGGTCTCAAATAATAGTGAATTTTCTGCTTTAGGAAACCCCTTCAGAAGTTTTATTGCTCCTCTGATGGTTGGCTGTGGACATGTGTGATGCTAAAAGTGCTACAGATTGGGAGGGAAAACAATGTAGCTACAGGAGCATGAATAAAGGGAAGAAACTATGACAAGTAGGAACTCGGCTACTGGGCAAAGCACTATAAGATATACTGTAGAGAATAATCCTGTGTTGTCTTTCATCTCTCTAATTCTGACTTGTAGTGTTACAATACTATATCTACTGTCTCTGTCTACTGTGGTACTGTAGAAAGTTTCAGGTCCTGTTTCATAGAGTTCATAGATTAATAGAGTTTAAGGCCAGAAGGGACCATTTTTATCGTATAATCTGATCTCCTGCATAACACAACTCATAGAAAAACATCAGACCTTAATTTAAAAATCTCCAGTGGTGGATAATCTACCACAAGCCTAGGTAAATTGTGTCAATGGTTAATTACCATCATTGTTTAAAAATTTGCATCTAATTTCTAGCCTGAATTTGTCTATTTTCAGCTTCCAGCCATTGAATCTTGTTATATTTTGTCTGCTAGATTGAAGAGCCCTCTTATCAAATTTCTGTTCCCTATGTAGACTGTGATCAAGTCACCCTTTAACTTTCTCTTTTGTTAAGCTAAATAGATTGAGCTGAAGTATCTGGCACTGGCCACTGTTGGAAGACAGGATTTTGGTCTAGATGGACCATTGGGCTGACCCACTATGGCCATTTTTATGTTTTTATGAGCTCTTTAAGTCTAAGGCTTATTCTCCAATCCTTAAATCTTTCTCGTGGCTCTTCTCTGTCCCTCTCCAGTTTATCTATGTCCTTCTTGAAGTGTGACCACCAGAATTGGACACAATATTGTTGTAGCAGTTGCACCAGGGCTAAATACAGAGTTATTATAATCTCTTTACTTCTGCTCAGTACTCCCCTGTTCATACGACCAAGCGTTGCATTAGCCCTTCTGGCCACTTCATTGCAGTAGGAGCTCGAGTTCGACTGATTTATCCACTGTGACCCTCAAGTCTCTGTTAGGCTTAGTCTACACTAGAAAATTCAGTTGATTTAACTGCATTGGTCAAGAGTGTGAAAAATATACATCACCGAGTGGTGGTGTTAAATCGACTGAAGTTCCTGTGTAGACAAAGCCTAACAGAGACTTGTTCCATCAACCTAGCTACCGTCTGTTGAGGAGGTAAATTACCTATAGTAACGAGAGTACCACACCTATCAGCGTAGGTAGTGTCTTCACTGAAGAGACACAGTAGCGCAGCTGTACCACTGTAGCATTTAAATGTGGAAAACCTTAAAATCACTGCTTTCCAGAATAGAGTCCCCCATCCTGCAAGCAGGGCCTGCATACTGTGTTCCTAGATGTGACCTTGTATTTGGCCATATTGAAATGTGACTAGAGTAAAGATAGGCAATGTTGTGTTTAATTTGGTATTCTATATTTATTTCAGCTTGCAGATTTTCTCCATATTATTCCAGAAATTCCATTGTTTGATATATTTTTAAAGAGTTGCACTGTATGTCATTGTAGCTCTCCCCTTCAATCAGTTTTGAATGACTGGATTTATCCTGGTTAGCCTTTTTACATGGATTACGCTAATTTCAGTATCTGGTTTAGGTTCAATAAACTGAGTCTATGCGGGCTGACATATCCTATTGTTAAGTCCTGCACAACAGGTTGTTTGACATAATCTGGCAGTTTAAAAAAAAATCTTTTTCCAAACGAAACTTCAGAGAAGCAGACTAATGCTGGGACTCTCCAGTGCTTAAAGGCAGCCTGTGGAGTTTTCTCAGAAGCCTCATGAGGGGAGGGGGGGGAGAAACTAGTTTGTCTTTTCCCTTGTGATGCAATTCTTCCACTCTGATTAACTGTCAGATCTCTTGACTGTTTGGTTTAACAGGTTTGATAATGAATCAGAATGTGAGAGGAACAATACTGCAAGCAAGAAAATTTAATGTAAACATCTTGCTCTTCTGTAGTTGCCTGTTGCTGTGCGGTGTCTTTCCTAAAATACTAATTAATATGAGGGTTTCCAGACCAATAGCATTTTCACTGGAGGGTAACTTGTGATAGCGAATAAGTGTCTCTTTTAATATTTTAAAAAAAAAAATTGAACATATAGAAAGATGTGGAGGGGAGAGAGCAAATTTTAGCTTGGGACAGATGTAACAGCTCTGTGTCGGTACAGGCTTGGCCTTTTTATACAAATTAGTCTTCTCAGCTAAATACTTTTACCATTCTCCTTGTTAAAAGTAGTGCTCCCTTGAGATAGAAGAAAACATGCTAGTTAGAATTCAGTACGAGAGAAAGTCCTATTTCTTTTATTTATTGGCAACCTTTCAAGAATATTTTAGGGAACTAAGGTGGAAGCCTTCCTCCCTTTCTTGAAAGCTTTTGTGCGGCTTCAGATTATCATGCTCATATGTCACATGAAAAGAGGAATAGAGTGTGGGGAAAACTGTGGAGAAATTTCTTATAGTGCTTGTGTATAATTAAAGAGCAGGCCTCTTGGGAAACAGGAATAAAGACATAACTTACTGCTGGACCAAAAGTAGGTTTGACAGTTGCCAGAAAGTTGATGCTGTAATAGCCCACCTCCTGGCAGGAGAATCTAATGCACTCTTCTGTCAACTCCCAACATGAGACCTGTCTGAGGATTCATTCTTCCTCCCTGCAGAAGCATAGAATCTGTTCTTGCAGCAAGGAGTTCCAAGGCAAGGAAGGTGAAGGCTCATGCCCTGAAGACAAAGCAAGCCTACATTGAACTGTGTCTTATGAAGTGGAAAATATTCCAAAGTGCTGTGTTTAAGGGGTGGAGAAGGGAAAAAAATGACAAGCTATAAAAGCTTGACCTAATGCTGACATCCTGATGTGGGACTATTGTTTGAAGATGTGGAATGTGTGGTTCAGATTTTTGTTACAAGAATTTCAGGAAATCTTGTGCTTTAGAAATGCATGAAACTGCACAAGTAACATCTAAAAGACTGTGTAGTTAAATATCTCTGGCACTTTTATCTCATAGAATCTTCTGATACAGCACTACAATTATGTGTTGAAATCAGTGTTTTCAGCTTTAAAATAGTGGAATCAGCGTAGAAAACTTCAGACTGTTACTTCAATACTTTAAGGTTTTATGGTCACATTCATACAGTACAAATACTGGAAAGTATCAATATGATCGACCCGAGTGGTTGTTAACAATTTTCTAATAAAAGGCTTATTACAATAAATCTGTGATGCAAGGAGATTACATATCAAGTTACATGATGCAGAAATCTGCAAATTTGCAGTATCACTTTATTGCTTCATAAAATGGGAACATATCAACTGAAGTTCAAGGCTAAAAGAATCCAGAACACAAGTAATAAAATCAAAGTATAATTTGTGTGGATTTTCTGAATATTATAAAGTGTTGATAAAGTGAGAATTTGGAACTTTATTTTACTGGACAAATTTTATTCCATCCAGTGAGTACTCCTAGAGAAAATATTTGAGCCTAAATGTGCAGAGCATTTTAACATGTTTCCTGTTGCAGATTGCTGGACTATAGTACAGTTGCTTTGGAGAAAACAGTATAACTTAACTTCTAAAAGTTCACATTTTCTGGAGATTAAAATAGGACTTTTCATAGACCACTAAATGTTCATGTACTGTTGCTATATAAGAATCCTGAATTTATACATGGTTATTCCAGCCATTCAGCCTCTTCACAGATTTGAAGCTGTCGACAGCCAACAGGCCCTCTTGGACTGCTTAAAACTATGAAAACCAACCCCTTGCACGATGTTACAGATTACGTTTGTTGTAATGTATGCCATATAGAAGTCAGGTCTGAAACGGTGTGATCTGAAAAAAGGATTAGGGCCTTCTTATATGTATATCAAATAATCAGCTATCCCAACAGCTTAGCTGTTCTTTGTGCCAAAATCCTCTTAAAAGGACCCAGCATGTCTTTATGAGAATTTTCTATATGTATTTATTAACACAAGAATTGGACAATTACATTTGGATTTGAAACTACAACATTTTCCTTTTCTTTTCCTCCTCCAGGTGCTCAATACTTGCCTGCAGTGCTTATGTTGCTCTGGCTTTGGGTGATAACCTTATGGCTTTGAATCATGCAGATAAACTTCTTCAGCAGCCAAAGCTGTCAGGATCTCTTAAGTAAGTCTGGATTGACCATTTTTTTGCCCCTGGTATCTGGAAGAATCTGAGTTGAAGTGCCAACATTTTTAACTTGTTGCCAGTTCTGCCTTTAAGTCTAAGGACGCAAATATTATATCTGACCCTGTTTCCCTTGAAGTCTGTGGAAAATACTCACTGACAAGCAGGAATGGGGCCTAACTTTTTGTATATGAAATCTGTATTATTGGAATGGTCAGATTCTGTAACTACTTTTGGTGCTTCTTGTTAATCCTGAAGAGGCAGTTTGGTCCAGTGACTAGAGCACCAAACTGGATGTTTTAGGCCTGGGTTCTATTCCTGGCTCTGCCATTGAGTGACTTTGTGAGACATAGCTTCTGTGCTTCAGTGTCTCCATCTGCAAAATGAGGATAACAATGCTTACTATTTCTGTACAGTTTATTGAGCCCTAGAGGTAAAAAGTGCTATGGAAGTGCTAGTTACTTATTTGTATATGTATTTAATGTTAGACTGCCGTGAATGAGCAATAACTGCTCTCCACAAAGACTGCTACTTTCTGGGTATTCAGTGTGCAAATTAGCTTCAGAGGGGCTTTTAACTTCCAAAAGATAGGCAAGATACTTTGAAAGAAATCCAACTACATTTACAGAATAGATTACATTTGTGTAATATTCCTGTTGGACTTGGTCATGTTATTGTCATACAATTCTGATGGCTTTTTGTTTAAAAAACAAACAAACAAATGATCTTGAACCCTATCCTTCACTCCCTGGCTATCAGTGGTATTTCATGGTGGGTTTCACAAATCTGTTGCCATATGTACATATGACGGAATGAGTTAATCCAGTCATGCTTATAGTACTTTGCTGGCAATATACACGCTAAACCCACCCATGTCAAGAAATTAACTGATCTTAATTTTGTTTTTGTTACATGCCTAATGTTACTTCATCGTAGCTTTTGTAAAATCCTTTTATGACCCAAATATTATTAAATTTGGAATTCCGCTACAACTGCTTTGTAATGGGTATGCTACTATTTGTGCCCGAAATGGAGAAATAACAGATCAGAGTAATGTTTGGGAGCAAAAGACAGCCGTTTACATTCCTTGCCTTGCATAATTAGCTGTTCTCTGTGGTAATTATGCTTGTTTTCTTCATGTTCCTGAATGGGGTAAATTACATGGACGGAGCTGGCAGTCTTTTTAGATTATGTGCTTCATATTAAAATGCTTCAGTTCATTGATAGTTTATATTATAATTGCTCTGCCTTTTAATACAAACTGTCAAATTCCTTGTGTGTGCTAATCATTAACTTAAAACAAAGCAACTTTGCTGTAATTTGAAATGGATTCTATATTGTCTTATACATATGTATATAAAATTTTTATTCAACTTTAAAACAAGTTAATATTTGCTTGTTAATTTGCATATTGTGTTAATTTCTAATATGCAATCTTAATTAGAACATTTAAATTTAATTTTAAAAAATGCAGACTACTTGTGCTAAGCTAAAAATGGAAAACATCATAAACATCTCTGTGTTGTTAATTGTATTGCAGTAGCTCCCAGGAGCTCCAGTTTGGAATGGGCATCCCATTATGCTAGGTGCTGTACAGGCGTGTAGAACAGAGCAAGAATTGACAGCCTATATTCCCTCTTTGGGGTATAAATTTATGCTTGCAATTTTGTTTGTTTTTAGTAACAGACTCTAGTAGCAGGTTGGTGGTTTTTCTTCTGGGTGTGAAATCACTTAGCCTTTGTCTCTATTCCCATTTGGCAGATGGAGAAACTAATAACATCCTTGGGAGGTTGGTGTGAGAATTAATGTTTTTTGAATAGCAATCTGAATGTATAAAGTGTTACATAAGTGCTATTTATTATTAATGATTATTCTTATTTATTATTAAATGGCAACTGGATACTTTGGAGAATAGCCCTGATCCTGCAAACTCTTGTGCACACTGATTTCACTGGGACTACTCACATGCACAAGTGTTTGTAGTATTGGAGTCTAAAATGGCAAAGTCAAATGACTCACTTATAAAAGTATCTCCATAATATTTTCAATGCAGCAAACTGTCACTCAGGTAAACAAATACATCCAGTTTCTCTTCTGAAACAGTAATGTGGTAATGAGACTTGTCCAAGTGGAATTTGTATCTGAATGTTTGTTTGTTGTAGGTTTCTTGGCCATTTGTATGCAGCAGAGGCTCTCATCTCTCTAGACAGAATCTCTGATGCCATTACTCACTTGAACCCTGAGAACGTCACTGATGTTTCCCTGGGGATCTCTTCAAACGAGCAGGATCAAGGTTAATGAGTCTACACTTGATTAGAACCGGTCGTGCTTTCAGCTGTCTTCCTTCTGTAACTTGCAACATCTATAAATTTGCAGCATTTTTTGTGAGGTGGATGGGCTGTTCTTTAGTCCTTAGTTTTTGGTTTACCTTATGTGTATTTGTAATTTTAGTTCAAAATAACTAATGTATTGCTCATCAGTTTGTCTAAACCTCATTTGTTGGAAGTTTATTAAATATGTAATTACAGTTAATGCTTGGACCTCTGACCTACTAACACTTCACCCTTTTCCCCCCCTCTATGCGCATTTTCAGAATTTAAATGACCTTTACATACACTGTGGGGATATGAGAGGGGGAGATGGTTAAATCTGTATCTTAAATCTTCCAACACTTTTGGTGGGTGGGGTGGGGAATGTAATAAAAACAGCTACTTTTAGATCCCATCAATACAGTTCAGCCTTCAGTAGCAGTTCTGATTTGAATGGCACATTTGCAGTTTAAACTTTATTGCACATCATTATACTGTAGATTTAAAAGATGTTTTTAGATAAGCAAACCCCTTAAATGAAAATCGAAAACTGTCTAAATGATCCACGATTTCTAACAAGCTGATAGATTTTCTGGTTTACCATAGTCAGTCCATGAAGGGAAAGTCCAGCTTGAATCTGCTGTCATAAAACGATAGGGTTTTCTTTTAAAAGCCTTAAGAAGGCTCACAGAACATTCTGGCTTTTCTTGTCTCTACAGGGTCAGACAAAGGAGAAAATGAGGTGATGGAATCTTGTAAGTAATAGCTCCAGAATCCAGAAGTAATGCAGGCATTTGTCTTGCCACGGTGCGGAATGAAATCAAAAGTGTGAAATAATTTTGATTATTTTTTCTTTCAGCTGGCAAGCAGACACCCCAGTGTTATCCCAGTTCAGTCACTTCTGCACGAACAATGATGTTGTTTAACCTTGGCAGTGCTTACTGCTTGCGAAGTGAATATGATAAAGCTCGCAAGTGTCTCCACCAGGTGAAAAAACAAACCTCAAGACAACTTTATGTACTGTTCCCTTATATAGGAGCCATCTTTGTCGTTATACTGGAAATATTTATGTTCACACTTTATTGCATATTGAGACGATGGTCTAGAACTATTTTAAATGAGCTGTTCTGGAAATAAGAGCTGTTGTGGATTAGTTTTAATGAAGTTGTTCTCAATTATGTCAACCATCATGCTAACATCCCTTTTAGCTTCATTATTTTAAAAAACATTGGAGTGGCTAAAGGGAAGCCAAAAGCATCAAACTCTCTAAAGCAGTCAATTAAGCCTGTAATTTTAGCGTTTTTCTTCACATTTGCCTTAAACTGTTGGTGGGTGGGTTTAAAATTAATCTGATGCTTAATTGTTCCCAAAACTGGTGATAGTTATTGCCCTTAAAAGCAGAACTTTTGTGGTGTTTTGGATTCCAAACACTGGACTGCTAAAACTAGTTTACTTTTAAGACTGTAAAGCAGCTCAACTGCCTTGGTGGGAAGTTAGGATGCTTTATAGCGGTTATCCGTCATATCAAAATCTAAACACAAACATTCCATTTCTGTTGCCTGAATGCAAGAATTTCACTTGTGGAGTACTTACAAAAAATGTGCAAATACTTGTGCTGAAAGGTTAGGGGTTTCCTGAGGCTGAGGGAGTTAATTGTCCTTGGAGTTCAGTTTCCTAACTTTTTTCTAGCTTTTACTCCCTCTTCCTTTCTTCCCTCAGTGTAGCAGCTCTCCTCTCTGTAAAACTAAAAAGGGTTCTCTGCAGAATAACTTAGGCTGTCATAATTTAATCACTGTCCAAAACAGGATACTACTCTGAAGTTGAAGAAATTGAAGTTGAAGCTATTCAAAGCTGTTCATTTCCTTCCTTTCAATAGAGCAGATCCATGTCACTGAGTGCTAC
Source organism: Chrysemys picta bellii (assembly GCF_011386835.1). NCBI lineage: Eukaryota > Metazoa > Chordata > Testudines > Emydidae > Chrysemys > Chrysemys picta. Next base: position 78,340,731 of record NC_088792.1, read on the forward strand.
ATGTAACTACCACCATGTGTGAAAGAGAGGACACACCGACTTACTTCACTGTGCATATTTAAACAGGCTGTGTTCAACACTGAGTGAAACCAACTAGAAAAACAATGGGCAGGGACACCATTGGATTTTATATCTTGCAGAGAGAAATGGGGCAAATCAAATGGTGAAATAGCACTTTTGCTATCAAGTTACCCAAGTTGCTGTTCAGTCTTTTAACTGTACCGCTTGGACCAGAGCTTTTTATACAGAATCATCTTGTCCCATGTTTTTAGTTTTCACAAATATGGTCCCATACTTTTCAGGTATGTGTGTATGTGTTGTGGTGGGGTATTAACCCAAATGCACTTGTACAGGTTAAGTTAACAATTGCAGTGTTCTCCCTTTTTAGTGAAGTAATAGCTGTATTTTGGGCTGAACAAACTTTGAGGCTAAGGGCTTTATAGCAAATAAACCTGGAGGCCCCTGAGTCTACCAATTGGTAATTAGTGAGTTAGTGGGAAGCATCTTTGTTGTATTGGAAATATTTAATTGTTCACACTTTTAAAATGAAATTCAAAGTAACTTCAGGAAGGGAAATTGTTTTTAAAAAATCATAGCCTTTCTTCCCCCATCATCGTTCCCTTTTATCTATCTTTTCTTCCTTCTTACTTCCTTTCCTCATAGCTTAGCAAGGCTTTTGTTTGAATAGCTGCAATATATTTGTTTACACATTTCAAAATTGACTAGGAGAAGGGCTGTTTTCTTCCAGTGTAAACAAGACTAACACAAATACAACAATGATGCTTGCTCAGCTGTAGAGGGAAGGAAGTTGAGGTTGAAGGATGAAGAAGAGGGAAATTAGTCAAATATTTGATAACATTTTCCCTTTCAGACGCTTGACAGCCCTTGCTGTTTTTCTTTGCATGTTAATCTCGAGAATTTTTCTGTTTTGACTGAAAGGAATGACACTGTGCTTGAGCTTTCTGAGTATAGGAGCCAGTCAGAGCACAGAGATCAGAGTGACTGATTGGAGAGATGCATATTTACCACACAGTTTTGAGAAATAATTGTATTGTGATCATGAAATCCTTGTAGGCTGCCTCTGTCAGCTGATCAGAGTATGGGGAATCAAATACTATATGATTGAGAAATAAACATCTGTACAAATCAATGGCAACCAATCTGAGCACAGGGAACTAAGTAACTGTACTCTGCACTCTGATTGGCTGAGACAATGACATTTCACTGTGCTCTCAAACTGCTGCAGGTTGGGACTAGAGAGAGAGATCCTAGCTGATGCACATCTGAATAGGTTCATTAGCTTCATAACGGAGGATCTGGTCATGTGACCGTAGGGAGCTTTTAAATGAATTGCTCATCTGGGAAATCACCCCTCCAAGAAAAAACAAACAAAACCTTCAGATTGGCTCAGGAATGACTCATTTATATTTGTCATGTATGTATGTAAAAAGCAGATGGTGCCTCTGAGTAGAGGTGTGAAATATTCTTACAAGGCAGATCATCTGTCATCCTCTCTGCATACATGGACCTGATGGCAGGTATTTATATTTCAAGAATAGTACCTTAGTTTGTTTATTGCCCTGTCTTATAACTATCCTGTCAGCTGGTATTTTCCTTCTTGTTAAATTATCTGTTGTGGTGTTAACCTTTTTCTCTCTTATTTTGGGATAAGGCTGCTTCACTGATCCATCCCAAAGAAATTCCCCCGGAGGCCATTCTACTGGCTGTGTATCTTGAACTACAGAATGGTAAGTAATTTTAGCATCTTTTCTAAACAATTTTAACCCCTTTTATGTTGATTGGTGCTCCCTGTGCCTCTCATGCTGCTTGTGTTTAATTATTATTTTAGGCCCCACTGCAGACTTCACAAAGGAATCTCCCAACCTTTGAAGACAAAGCAGTAGAATAAAGCCTTTAGTAGCATCAGAAATATACTGTCTATTTAGATTTTGAGTTCAGATGTGTTACAGCTCAGCAAGTTGTGCAATTAATTGTTCCCCACATTTCAAGTCCAAAGCTTTTTTTGTCCATGTTTCGTGTGTGTATGTGTGTACACACTTCTACATGATGCCATTGGTTGCCATCTCTTTAAGTTTTTGTTTCCTTTGTAACTGATAAATACTTATTTTTACACAAGGACTCTTAGCCTAAATTACACCACTGGTTGTGGCAGTGCCTTCTGTATTGCAGACTTAAAAACAATGTCTACCATAAACCCGTTCTTACACACTCGTATCTTTCCAAAGCATTCATCTTCTGGGCTGAAATTTTCCATGCATTGTCTCTGTACAAAAGCAATTTGTCTTGGAAAGTTTGAGCAAAATCCTATCAGTTAGTGAGTTATGGGAGATTGAATGATGAGAGAGTTTATGCACTTTCTTGCACCTTTGTATAAAGAAGACCTAAAAGGTTGGTTTTTTTTTTTAAGGGACACCAACTTGAAACCTATTAAGCTTCCACAAATGAGTTAAATAGTGCCATGTACTACACCTACCCCTGAGACGTCCTCAGTTTAGTATTCTCCTTCACTTGCTTGTCCATATGCACGTTTGCATCATGCACTTGAGTCCAGAGTATTTAGTCAGCAGTACTTGGACCTCACATGTGTGCCCTGAGAGTCCTCATGCTCCACAGTGAGGGCATGTAAGTGCAGAGCGCACTGCACTCCTTCATTCCTCTTAATCACATCTGGCTTCAGACTGAGCTCACTGCCTGTTCAACTGCCAGTAACTTGCTACTGCACAATTAATAATGTTGACCGTTTTTAATAGTTTTAGTAGTTTTACAGTATATTATGGTTAGATAAGTTTTAGCTTAGTTTGGTTTTAGCTTAGTTTGACTTCTTGTCAAGACCCAGGATGGTCTCATCTAAGTCTCCCGGGTTTAAGTATTGCCCCACATGCAAAGGGTCCATGCCCATAACCAACGATCATGCAAAATGCCTTTATTGTCCCCTATCTAAACCACAGCCTTCAATAACACTGCAGATCGTGGTGACACTAAGTGGGGAATTATCAGCCCTTCCTATGCCAAGGGGCACTACCCCCTCTCCCCAACAGACATTGAATACGAGTTCCTCTTCAACGTGCCTCAGACTCCATCCGCCTCTACACTATACCTCTGCTGCAGCTTAGCCTCAAAAGTCACTCTGCAGCAATCCAGCCTAATTCCTGTCCAGAACATTGAATTCATAGGAGCAGTCTTAAATTCCACCAAGTCTGTGGTTTACATCCCTCAGGACAGATTCAACAACCGTCCCTCATCTGTCAGTTGGAACAAAACCCAAACACCATAGCAAGGATCTGTCTCATGGCTACTAGGACATGTATCCTATGTCACCTTTGTGACACCACATGCCAGACCTCACCTCTGCTGCTTGCAGAGATGGTTGAAGCTGGTATACTGACCCAACAATCATCATTAGTAATGCGTCTTTGTGTGTCCTCTCTAGTTCTGTCCTCCCTGACACACTGGAAAAACTTAGCAAGCATCTGCAAAGGGATTGATTTCCATTCTCTTCACCCCCTGTCCCCCCCCAATCACATCCCATAGTGACAGATGCTTCACTAAGGGGATGGGAGAGGGTCATATGAAATTGCTCGAAGTGCAAGGCCTCTGGATGGTATGGGAAGCAAGGATGCACATCAACCTCAGAGCTTATGCAAAACATTAAAGACTTTTCTCAAACTTATCAGAGGACAGTTGGTATGAATAATGACTGACAATACAATTACCATGTTCTACATCAAAAAACAATGCAGAGCCAAGATGCTGTCAGGTTGTGGACCTGATGCATCTAACATTAGATTGTCCTATCAGCAGTATACTTACCAGGCATTTAAAATACATTGGCAGGCAAACTGAGTGGGCACTTCTTCCAGAATCACTACTGGGAGATCAAGAACTCTGTTCTCGGGTCACCTCCAGATAGACTTGTTTGCCACATGGGGTCACAGGAAGTGTTGAATATTTTGTTTTAGGGGAGGCATCAGCCTGGGCTCCCTAGCAAATGCATTCCTGATTCCAGGGTCAGGGACCTTAATATATGCCTACCCTCTGATATTGAGAGTGCTCTGCAAGGGTCAACAGGAAGATTCATACAAGTTGATTGTGATAGCCCTGGCATGGCTATGCCAATTTTGGTTCACAGACCTGCTATACCTGTCAACCTCCCAACCCTCATATCACAGAACAAGGCAGAGATCCTACATCCAGGACTGAAATCCTTCCATCTCATCGTGTGGTACCTGGGTGCATGTTGTCGGTAGAATATGCCTGTTGTTCTTCAGTGAGGAATATCCTTATGAACACCAGGAAGGGGTCTTCGAGAAAAACCTACCTGCCAAAATGGACAAGGTTTTCCCACTGGTGCTATAGAAGGCTGATTGTTTGTTTCTCACAATTCTTTGATACCTCAAATCTTAGATTATTTGCTAGAACTGAAGAACAATAATTTTGTCATTGAGTTCAGTCAGGGTTCACTTTCAGCTCACCACCCCCACTGGAAAAACTCACAGTATTTTCTCACGTGACTATGATGATATGTTTAAACGGGCTGATTGACGTATTCTCACTGATCGAGTACCTCATTCCACCATGGGACCTCAACTTAGTAGTTCAATCCTTCATGAGCAGATCATTTGAACCATTTGCTACCTGTTCCTTTTTACACTTCTGCAAAGATACCCATCTTGCTGATGTGATGGCCAAGTGAGATCCAAGTACTGATGGCTGACCCTCCCTTCGCAATCTTCTATTCCGATAAGATATCTCAAGGACACATTCCAAGTTCCTGCCAAAAGTGGTTACTGAGTTCCACTTGCCAGTATTCTTTTCCAAGCCTCTTGCCTCAAGAGCAGAAGTAACACTACATTCCTTAAATGGCAGGAGGGTATTAGCCTTCTATCTGCATAGGACACAACCATTCATATATTCTCCAAGGCTATTTGTCTGTTTTGCAAAAAGAATAAAGGGATCAGCCATATCAATACAGAGACCATCAAACTGAATCTCCAACTACATCAAGACCTGCTATGAAGTAGCCATAGTAGAGCCACTTGGTTCTTTGGGCTCATTCAGCTAGAGCTCAAGCATCATCATCAGCTTCACTGAAGAGATGTTCTTCACATGCACATTCCACACACCCTCCATCCTCTCAACTTTGGCGTCCTTACCCTTCAGATTTTGCAGCTCAGAAGAAACAGAGGAGCACTGGTGCACTCTGCCCTTATATGCCCTTTATGTGGAGCACAGGGACTCTCCGGGTACTGCTCATGTCCACCAAAAGTGCAATGCGTATATGGACAGCACATTTCAAAGGACTCCAGTTACTGTAAGATGAGGAGTAACTTTTTCCCATTCCTGTAAATGTTATTTCCCCTGGTTCTGTGTGAAGGACCCACATAGAACAGGAATGAAGGCCCTTATTCTGAGCTGCTCTGCATGGGCACAACCAAGCACCCACATGGAGCCCTGCTGAAGCCATCAGAACTCTGGATGCAAGGGACCCCCAGAGCAGAACCACCTGCAGGATTGGGGCATTAGTAACTGAACAGAAAGTGCTGTCGGTGCTCAATTTGTCACCACTCTAATCTCTGTTCCAATCATGTGTTACAGGTAAAAATAGTACATAAAACCTATTCAGACAGGAGTGTGACTTAAGCTGATAGTTTTTCTTTAAGATTTTTCAATTTATATTTTCAAAATAAGTATGAAGTCTCATATTCTTTGGTTTTTGTGGATAATGTATATGTTGAGTGAGAGATTTCTTATCTTTGACATTGAATTCCTAACAAAGACCTCTTTTGAGGAAAAACAGGTGCCACCAAAAATTTTTAAATAGTCTGAATAAAAATCAGGTCCCTTCAATTAACCAGATTTTGCTTACCTGGTTTCTTTGACTGCACAGCTACTACATTAATGACAGCTCTAGACAAGACCTGAAGTTTTTTTTTTCCTTTTCTTTTCTTTTTAAAGCAAACTTTGGGAAACCCTTCTGGCTTTACTTACTTAATTTACAAAGCAGAAGAGCACAATCCCATTTTCTTTTCCTTTTCAGGTCTCCTTCTCAAAGTGGTATAGATGTTTAGTGTGACTAGAGTTGTTTATAGAAACATCACTTCAGTTCAGAAATTCTCATTACTCTCTTCCCCCCTCTTTTCATGTTACATGACTTGAGAGAAAAATCAAAACCCGATCTTTTCAGAATTCATTAAACAGAAAACAATTTGGGGTTATGTTGGTTTTTTTAAAGGCCATTTTTCAATTAAACCTTTTGTTTGAAAAATATGGACTAGCTTTAAGCATGACTGATTTAAGTTGTAATCTTAGCTTTAATGTTTTCTGATTTGTATATGTATCCTTGATGTCTCAATTGTTTCCATTTATTATGTACTACGTACTCTGTGGGGATGATTGAGAGATCTGTGATGGCAAAAGAGTATAATTGTTTAAGAACCTTTATGTTTTCAGATCTAATAGGGTTGTACAAAAGTCCAAGTTGGATGTAGGGGCGAGGTGGCTCTGGGGATTCATAGTGTCAAGTACACAGTCTAAAATAAAGTGTCTGTCCTGAAGGGTGTAACTGTTAATAGCTAGGAACAGCAGCTAGAATTGAGCAGTATTGTTGCTTCAACTTTATCTTTCGTTTGATATTCATTTGTAGTAGGTGACATCCACTTATCAGTATGCAATAGCATACACCAGCTGCAGCATAAGGTTTACCTGAGTTGCATGGGCGGGAGCTACCACTGGCAGGGGATTGTCTTAGATGACTTTTCAAGATTTTTTTTTCTGTCTCCTGTGACTCAAGTTTGTCATGGGTAGAAGTGAATTTTAACTAGAAACTGTTTTGTAGGTAACACTCAACTGGCACTGCAGATCATCAAAAGAAACCAGCTTCTCCCTTCAGTGAAAACACACACTGATATGCGAAAGAAGCCAATATTTCAGCCAGTCCACCCTATCCAGCCCATTCAGATGCCAGCTTTCACCACTGTTCAAAGGAAGTGAAGTCTTGCTATAACCTGACAGGCCCTATGGAAGAGGGCTTGTGCGTTTGTATATTTTTTAAACTGTCTCTATTGGAATGTGCTGGCTTGTGTACATTTTTAATAAAAAACAAAAAAACATTTCAATGAAAAAATCATGTCAGAAGAAATTTGTAAAAGATATTTATTGGGGAACATTTCTATTGTAATTACTAACAGGCATGATAGATTCAGACTATGCTGTTAATCATTTTAACTCTCACTGTTCGCGGTAGTCATTAGTTTTGATTCTGCGTTTTTCATACAGAGCAGTTTCTGTTTGCACCACCTCACTTCCATTAATTTTCAGTACAATCAGACCGCGCAGCTGCCTCTTTTTGTAAAAGGAGAGCCTCTGCACAAGCTCTCTACTTGTCATGCTTCTCAGGGAACAGGGATAAACCTTCATCATCAGATCTGTACAAAAAGTAAGAGTCCTCTGCCAACCTCTCTTTTTGGATAATCCAGAGACCATTGTGATCACCTAGTCTGGCCTGTGCTAACCAGGATGTCATAGAAACAATAGTATTGTAGCTACTATATCGGAGATAAATTTTCTCTGCTGTTTTTGCTATGTCACCTTGAGACATTTACTGGATTCTCTACCTGCAGACAGATACTATCTGAAAGTTTGTTTTACAATAAGAGATTAAATGTTATAAGTGACTTTCCTCAGCTGTCTCCAATCTTAAAACCCTTGTACAGCTGGCCGTATGGTTTTATTTCCTTAAAGCTACTCCCTGTATAGGTTCTGCCACGTATGATAACACTTACTTTTTTTTTTTAAGTTTAGTAGATAGATAAGTCTGATTTATTATCATTAAAGGTATAGAGTGGATTGATGATGGTACCTATCGGAGCATCAGAATTGTGAACTGCAGGAGCCTTGGGTTTGTTGTGTCCTCCCAGTAAATGCAGCCCATCACTACTAAACTATATGGTGGGATGAATGGAAGATAGGCAAAGACTAAAACACCTCTTCACTTGTGACGAGGAGAGGAGCCATGGGTGTTAGTTCACTGGGCTACCTAAGCTCCCTTGCACATACTACTTTGCTACACACGATGCTTCATACTTCTAAAGCCTGCTTGTACACAGTAGTGTCTCTCCCATGTCTTGCAGCCTGACCCCAGTCTAGTCTGAGCTAATTTGCCAATTTCAGGGTTGAGTCAATTGATTAAATATTCAAAAGGCAAACAAACTACTATTTAAAATATTCAGAGCTAACTTTAAAGATCTATTAATACATTTCTGTAGATAAATATCTTAGACACAAGCTACTTTACACATACAAGGCAGAAACCCAGACTGGCTAAGTCTCTTACCTCCACCCAGAAGAACTTCTACAGGAAGGATGGACAAATGCTAACCATGAGAATAGACAAGTGTCAGACTAAGGGTTTGTCTACACTGGCACTTTACAGCACTGCAACTTTCTTGCTCAGGGGTGTGAAAAAACACCCCTGAGTGCAGCAAGTTTCAGTGCTGTAAAGCACCAGTGTAGACAGTGCCCTAGCACTGGGAGCTACACCCCTTGTGGAGATGGGGTTTTTTGGTTTTTTTTTTTTAGAGCGCTGGGAGAGCTCTTCCAGTGCTCTGCCGCGACTACACAAGCCACGTTAAAGTGCTGCAGCATTGCCAGTGTAGACTAGCCCTAAATGTATATGAATAATCAGTATGAAAATGTCTGAACAGTGGGCTTCAGTGCCTTGAGAGATAACCTTTCCTCTTCCACATATTTATAGCCCTGAGTGGTTGGTAGGTACTCGGTGCAAACTCTATGCATCTGAATTTCCTTCATAACACAGCCTCCCTGGATTCTTACTACTGCCATGTGTGGGTTGTGTGCCGCCTCCTCCAAGAATCTCTTTTTACGGTGTAGGAGAATGCATGCACACATTTACAACGCAGGCATTCTAGTAACCAGTAAGTGTCCTTAAGTGGCTTTGGTTCCTCTGAATTATGCATAGGTGCCCTCCTCCCCTCTTTTATTCAAGAGCCAGTAAAACAGGCTGTAGAATTGGAATTTAACCCTCATTTCCCAGCTGTCCTTGTGGGTATAAAGACCATCAGTGTACCAGACAGAGCAGCTTCAGTGCTAAATCAAAGAGCCAACTAGGCTGCAGTGTACCCTGAGCACTTGAACTAACTTTTTTGGAGGGTCAAGGGTGTATTGGATTAGTTAGGAGTAGTCTGCAAATTTCACTTTCCAGGTGGGTGGCTGTGTTATTGTTTACAAACATTAGTGCTAATAAAACAATTGCTGTACATATGTGCAAGTAATGTGCAACAGCATTGCTCTAAAAATAAAAAACTTGTCCAGGTTTTACAGCAATCACTCAGCTCTATCAACAAGCCCCAAGCAGTCACTTTAAAAGCTGCTCTGAAGCCAGCATGACCCCATCAAAACTTAACAGGTGCTCAGCTTGACAAGCATAGTCAAGGCCATAATCTAGCTGGGTCATTAGTGTCCCAGTACACCTGGAATTTACTAGCCTACATCATTATAGTCACTAGAATGGGACTGGGTATGATCAAGACATTAGCTTACATAGTAGTCACTCAGGCCAAGAATGTACCCTAATTCAAAAAGGATTGTACATGTGTGTTTGTATATACCAACCAACTCTGGATCTTTGCAATACTAACATTTTGGAAGGGTTAAGATAATCACCATTAGGTCTCCTTGGGATGAGGGGGATAGATCACCCTCATTTGCTTACTGTGGCTTCCTTACCTTTCTCTTACGGACTGTTGTCAGACTGACATAGCCAGACCTTTGGTCTCAGGCAGTTTGGCCATTCCTGTGCAGTAATGAGCTGTGGGTCAGTTCAGCTGCATTTCTTCAGTACCCCATAAAGTTGTCCATACCTATGCATTTGTTTCTAGCCACTGGAAAGTATGCTCATAGGAATGCAGCCTCTGAGGGGCTGCCAACATAGCGATGCAAATGAGCTCTGAGCACAGGAAAGTGTGTAAGATAAATCACCTATGCAGTAGCCAGCATCCCCTGTAGGAGGAACAGTAGCAGGCTGGCTTGCTCTAGAGGTGCTATTATGCCAGTCCCTTTCCACACTCATGGAAATGGTTAGCCTTGCAAGTCTAATTTAAACAGTGATGTGACCAGCTATGAACACAACAGTGCAAGTACTCTTGGGTGCATGAATGGTCATTAGCATGGAATAAGTCCTTGTTGCTTGTATTTAACTCCAGCAATGGGAAAATGTTGGCAAACAAAGGTAACTTAGGGCAAGCCAGCTAACTTAGCATGTCCTGAAAGGGTGAAAGTGGGAAACTTCTAGGCTATGATACCAAGCCCAATATTTTGATTTAATACAGAAGCCTTCAAATGAAGTGATGGGCCAGGACTGTGAACTCCCAGGAGCTGGTGCCAAAGTCACAACTCTGTTTTTGCTTAGTGGAGAGCTAATTAGCTTCTCTGCCCTCTCACTCCTGGGCTTTTGAAGTCCAAGCTGCCCAGGTAATATTCCACTGTGACAACATGGAAAGATGCATTCATGTTGTTTCAGGATCAGTTGTTGGGAAAGTATATTTCCCCCTATCCTATATACTTTACTTTAGGCTGAGTTCTGAAGTTAATGTTTGAAAGGTGACACCTGATTATTTTTATAAAAGGGTTGAGTCACATCACTGTACATTGACTGATTAAATACAAAAAGGTTTAAAGATGCTTTCTGTGTGGTCTCATCCTGAATAAAGGTTTTTCCCTCCCCCTCCTAGGAATGTAGAGTATTCACATGCAGAAATGCTAATGTATTGTTTCAGCATTTCTCAGCTCAGCTCGAAGGCATGCAACATTACACTCACCCGTTTGAAAAAGCATGCAGTTGTTGGTCCCCAGATACCACATATCTAATCACACTTGAGTGGAACTATTCATCCTTAACTCTCCATCAAATAAGAGTGTGCTTCTAGCCTAAGGGAGGCTGAATGCTAATGTGGACTTGTAGTTTCACTTCAGTATTTTCCTGCAGCACAAACGCTATTTCAGAAACTCTGGCTATATAATATAAAAAAAAAAAAAAAAACCAACCCCCCCCCCCCAATGATCTGATCTCAGCTGTGAAATATTTACTAGGGCTGTCAATCAGTTAACAAACAAAAACATCAAGATTAATTGCAATTTTAATTGCACTGTTAAACAAGAGAATACTAATTGAAATTTATTAAATATTTTGGATTTTTCTTCATTTTCATATATATAATTCTGTTGTAATTGAAATATTTTGATTATCCTTTTTACAGTGTCAAGTATCAGGGGGTAGCCGTGTTAGTCTGTATCTACAAAAACAACAAGGAGTCTGGTGGCACCTTAAAGACTAACAGATTTATTTGGGCATAAGCTTTCGTGAGTTAAAACCTCACTTCTTCAGCTGCATAGAGTGAAAGGAAAGTTTTACAGTGCAAATATTTGTAAACAAAAATAGTATTTTTCAGTTTACCTCATACAAGTACTGTAGTGCAATCTTTGTCCTGAAAGTCAGGTATCAGGGGGTAGCCGTGTTAGTCTGTATCTACAAAAACAAGAAGAACAGGAGTACTTGTGGCACCTTAGAGACTAACAAATTTATTAGAGCATAAGCTTTCGTGGACTACAGCCCACTTCGTGGCACAAGTACTCCTGTTCTTCTTTTTGCGGATACAGACTAACACGGCTGTTACTCTGAAACCTGTCATTATACAAAAACAAGGGGTCTGGTGGTACCTTAAAGACTAACAGATTTATTTGGGCATAAGCTTTTGTGGGTAAAAACCTCACTTCTTCGGATGCATAGAGTGAAAGTTACAGATGCAGGCATTATATACTGACACTGGGAGAGCAGGGAGTTACTTCGCAAGTGGAGAACCAGTGTTGACAGGGCCAATTCAATCAGGGTGGATGTAGTCCACTCCCAATAATAGATGTGGAGGTGTCAATTCCAGGAGAGGAAAAGCTGCTTCTGTAATGAGCCAGCCACTCCCAGTCCCTATTCAAGCCCAGATTAATGGTGTTAAATTTGCAAATGAATTTTAGTTCTGCTGTTTCTCTTTGAAGTCTGTTTCTGAAGGTTTTTTTGTTCAATGATAGCGACTTTTAAATCTGTAATAGAATGACCAGGGAGACTGAAGTGTTCACTTACTGGCTTATGTATAAAGAACAGGAGTACTTGTGGCACCTTAGAGACTAACAAATTTATTAGAGCATAAGCTTTCGTGGACTACAGCCCACTTCTTCGGATGCATATAGAATGGAACATATATTGAGGAGATATATATACACACATACAGAGAGCATAAACAGGTGGGAGTTGTCTTACCAACTCTGAGAGGCCAATTAATTAAGAGAAAAAAAACTTTTGAAGTGATAATCAAGATAGCCCAGTACAGACAGTTTGATAAGAAGTGTGAGAATACTTACAAGGAGAGATAGATTCAATGTTTGTAATGGCTCAGCCATTCCCAGTCCTTATTCAATCCTGAGTTGATTGTGTCTAGTTTGCTATCAATTCCAGCTCAGCAGTCTCTCCTTGGAGTCTGTTTTTGAAGTTTTTCTGTTGTAATATAGCCACCCGCAGGTCTGTCACTGAATGACCAGACAGGTTAAAGTGTTCTCCCACTGGTTTTTGAGTATTTTGATTCCTGATGTCAGATTTGTGTCCATTAATTCTTTTGCGTAGAGACTGCCCGGTTTGGCCAATGTACATGGCAGAGGGGCATTGCTGGCACACGATGGCATGTATCACATTGGTAGATGTGCAGGTGAACGAGCCCCTGATGGTATGGCTGATGTGATTAGGTCCTATGATGATGTCACTTGAATAGATATGTGGATAGAGTTGGCATCGGGGTTTGTTACAAGGAGAGGTTCCTGGGTTAGTGGTTTTGTTCAGTGATGTGTGTTTGCTGGTGAGTATTTGCTTTAGGTTGGGGGGTTGTCTGTAAGCGAGGACAGGTCTGTCTCCCAAGATCTGTGAGAGTAAAGGATCATCTTTCAGGATAGGTTGTAGATCTCTGATGATGCGCTGGAGAGGTTTTAGTTGGGGGCTGAAGGTGACAGCTAGTGGTGTTCTGTTATTTTCTTTGTTGGGCCTGTCTTGTAGGAGGTGACTTCTGGGTACTCGTCTGGCTCTGTCAATCTGTTTTTTCACTTCAGCAGGTGGGTATTGTAGTTTTAAGAATGCTTGATAGAGATCTTGTAGGTGCTTGTCTCTATCCGAGGGATTGGAGCAAATGCGGTTATATCTTAGAGCTTGGCTGTAGACAATGGATCGTGTGGTGTGTCCTGGATGGAAGCTGGAGGCATGTAGGTAAGTGTAGCGGTCAGTAGGTTTCCGGTATAGGGTGGTATTTATGTGACCATCGCTTATTAGCACAGTAGTGTCCATGAAATGGACCGCTTGTGTGGATTGATCTAGGCTGAGGTTGATGGTGGGATGGAAATTATTGAAATCATGGTGAAATTCCTCAAGGGCTTCTTTTCCATGGGTCCAGATGATGAAGATGTCATCAATGTAGCGCAAGTAGAGTAGGGGCGTTAGGGGACGAGAGCTAAGGAAGCGTTGTTCTAAGTCAGCCATAAAAATGTTGGCATATTGTGGGGCCATGCGGGTACCCATAGCAGTGCCGCTGACTTGAAGGTATATATTGTCCCCAAATGTGAAATAGTTGTGGGTGAGGACAAAATCACAAAGTTCAGCCACCAGGTTAGCTGTGACATTATCAGGGATACTGTTCCTGATAGCTTGTAGTCCATCTTTGTGTGGAATATTGGTGTAGAGGGCTTCTACGTCCATAGTGGCCAGGACGGTGTTTTCTGGAAGATCGCCGATGGATTGTAGTTTCTTCAGGAAGTCAGTGGTGTCTCGAAGATAGCTGGGAGTGCTGGTAGCGTAGGGTCTGAGGAGAGAGTCTATATAACCAGACAAGCCTGATGTTAGGGTGCCAATGCCTGAGATGATGGGGCGTCCAGGATATCCAGGTTTATGGATCTTGGGTAGCAAATAGAATACCCCTGGTCGGGGTTCTAGGCATGTGTCTGTACAGATTTGTTCCTGTGCTTTGTCAGGGAGTATTTTTAGCAGATGGTGTAGTTTCTTTGGTAATCCTCATTGGGATCAGAGGGTAATGGCCTGTAGAATGTGGTGTTAGAGAGCTGTCTAGCAGCAGGTCATATTCCAATTTATTCATGATGACGACAGCACCTCCTTTGTCAGCCTTTTTGATTATGATGTCAGGGTTGTTTCTGAGGCTGTAGATGGCGTTGTGTTCAGCATTGCTGAGGTTATGTGGCAAGTGATGTTGTAATGGCTGAGCCATTACAAACATTGAATCTATCTCCCCTTGTAAGTATTCTCACACTTCTTATCAAACTGTCTGTACTGGGCTATCTTGATTATCACTTCAGAAGTTTTTTTTCTCTTAATTAATTGGCCTCTCAGAGTTGGTAAGACAACTCCCACCAGTTTATGCTCTCTGTATGTGTGTATATATATCTCCTCAATATATGTTCCATTCTATATGCATCCGAAGAAGTGGGCTGTAGTCCACGAAAGCTTATGCTCTAATAAATTTGTTAGTCTCTAAGGTGCCACAAGTACTCCTGTTCTTTTTGCGGATACAGACTAACACGGCTGCTACTCTGAAACCTGGCTTATGTATGTTACCATTCCTGATGTCTGATTTGTGTCCATTTATTCTTTTGCGGAGGGACTGTCCGGTTTGGCCAATGTACATGGCAGAGGGGCATTGCTGGCACATGATGGCATATATAACATTAGTGGATGTGCAGGTGAATGAGCCCTTGATGGTGTGGCTGATGTGGTTGGATCTTCTGATGGTGTTGCCAGAGTAGATATGGGGACAGAGTAGGCAACGAGGTTTGCTACAGGGATTGGTGTTTCTGTGGTGTGGTGTGTAGTTGCTGGTGAGTATTTGCTTCAGGTTGGGGGGTTGTCTGTAAGCAAGGACTGGCCTGCCTCCCAAGGTCTGAGAGAGTGAAGGATCATTTTCCAGGATAGGTTGTAGATCGTGGATAATGCGCTGGAGAGGTTTTAGCTGGGGGCTGTATGTGATGGCCAGTGGTGTTCTGTTATTGTCCTTGTTGGGCCTGTCCTGTAGTAGGTGATTTCTGGGTACCCGTCTTGCTCTGTCAATCTGTTTCCTCACTTCCCCAGGTGGGTATTGTAGTTTTACGAATGCTTGATAAAGATCTTGTAGGTGTTTGTCTCTGTCTGAGGGGTTGTCCTGAAAGTGCAACTTACAAATGTAGATTTTTTTGTTACATAACTGCACTAAAAAAAAAAAAAAGTAAAACTTCAGAGCCTACAAAGTTCACTCAGTCCTACTTCTTGTTCAGCCAATCGCTCAGACAAACAAGTTTGTTTATATTTACAGACGATAATACTGCCCTCTTCTTATTTACAATATCACCAGAAAGTGAGAACAGGCCTTTGCATGGCACTTTTGTAGCCAGCATTTCAAGGTATTTACGTGCCAGATATGCTAAACATTCGTATGCCCCTTCATGCTTCAACCACCATTGCAGATGACATGCTTCCATGCTGATGATGCTTGTTAAAAAAAAAAAGTGTTAATTACATTTGTGACTGAACTCTTTAGGGGAGAATTATACATCCCCTGCTCAGTTTTACCCACATTCTGCCATACATTTCATGTTATGGCAGTCTTGGCTGATGACCCAGTGTCACGGACTCGCAGATCGTGCCCACTCTTGGCCCTGTGCGGTCTGTGGGGGGTGCCCCTTTCAGTGAGACAGCCCTTCTCGGGGGTCCACTCTCTCTCGGGGTCAGGCCCCTCCACCTCCTGGAGCCGCACCTCTCCGAGCCTTAGCACTTCTGTCTCTCGCCAGGTGCCTCTTCAGGGAGTCCACTTGCTTTGGACCCCCGGGGCCTCCCTCCCCCGAAGGGGTTGATGCAACCCTGTTCTCTAGACCGGAGTGACTCTCAGCCAGCGTAAAACAGGAGAGTTTATTGAGCGACTGAACACAGCACAGGAAACCTTTTGACTCTCAGGCCTGGCCTCCCTCGGCACAGCACATCCCAGTCTCCCCTGCATCCAGGTGGGCTCTGCCTGCTCCCCCTCTCCAGCCCAGAGCCCCCCTGCTTCCCAGTTGGGCATCTGATATCACCAGCCTCAGGCCCCGCCTCTGTCCCTTGTCTTCTTTCCAGGTAAACAGGGTCCTCTGGCCCCCCCCGGCTGGAACCGGCTGGTTAGGTCATGGGGTCCTCCCTTCACAGTCCATTGTCCTCCCACTGGCCAGAACTGGCTGTGACTCCTGAGCTGGGTCTCCGGTGAGGGTTGTCAGGTCACCAGTCGCTGGGGTGTCCCTCCTCCAGGCCATCGGCTGAGGTCCCAAGTTCCCTCTCCCCTCACCTCGTTAAACCAGTAACACCCAGAGCACCGAGTCCCACTCCCTCTGCATGCAAACCATTGGAAAAACCACAAAAAGATAAGAAAATCCCCCACTTCGTCACACCCAGCACACGTTGTTCGTTTTTACAACACTTTCACTGCAGATTTAACAAAACACAACGAAGGCACCAATGTGAGATTTGTAAAGATAGCTACAGCAATCGACCCAAGATTTAAGAATCTGAAGTGCCTTCCAAAATCTGAGAAGGACAAGGTATGGAGCATGCTTTCAGAAGTCTTAAAAGAGCAACACTCCGATGTGGAAACTACAGAACCCGAACCACCAAAAAAGAAAATCAACCTTCTGCTGGTGGCATCTGACTCAGATAATGAAAATGAACATGTCGGTCCGCATTGCTTTGGATGGTTTTCAAGCAGAACCCATCAGCATGGACATGTCCTCTGGAATGGTGATTGAAGCATGAAGGGACATATTTACGTGCCAGATGCACTAAAGATTCATATCTTGCGACCCCCGCTACAACAGGGCCATGGGAACCCCTGTTCTCACTTTCAGGTGACATTGTAAACAAGAAGCGAGCAGCATTATCTCCTGCAAATGTAAACAAACTTGTTTGTCTGAGCAATTGGCTGAACAAGAAGTAGGACTCAGTGGACTTGTAGGCTCTAAAGTTTTACATAGTTTTATTTTTGAATGCAGTTTTATTGTACATAATTCTATATTTGTAAATTCACCTTTCATGATAAAGAGATTGCACTATAGTACTTGTATTAGGTGAATTGAAAAATACTATTTCTTCTTTTTACAGTGCAAACACTTGTAATTAAAAAAAGTGAGCACTGTACACTTCATATTCTGTGTTGTAATTGAAATCAATATATTTGAAAATGTAGAAAACATCCAAAGTATTTAAATAAATGGTATTCATGATTAATCACGATTGATTTTTTTAATCGCTTGACAGCTCTAATATTTAAACATATCCATTTTATAATTTTTTTCCTAGTTTTACCGTAACACTGACTGACTAGCCAGTTCCAGAAAGCTGAAGCTGTCCTGTTCCTCCTTAATAGTCACATGACATCTCCTGATCAGTATCCCTCCTCTCTAGTCTTGCTTCCCAACACCTACTTTCCCCTCATTATTTTAGTCTCTTTACCAAAGTGCTTCAAGAGGCAGGCAGACAAGGAGGCTGTTGGGTCCCCTGGTCCAGCTAAAGCTCTGAAAGAATTTGGAAGAGAATTTAATTTAACCAATGTAATAAATGGTTATTTGTAAGATTCAGTAGCAAATGCTCCAGGATTCAAGACCAAGAATGGGATGTGGGGACATCAGTCACACAGATCCTATAACCAACAAAGTTGTCACTCAGTAAGGGCTTGATCCTGCTCCCATTCAAGTCAGTAGTGCAGGATTCAATCTTATCACTTCCCTCACAGCAGTAAATACATGTACTAAAGAAAGGAAGCAAGTCTTTTGCCTCATCCAGAGAGCTACTCTGAAATGATCACTCCTTCACCCTCTCCTTGCAGCCCCCTGCTGGCGAAGGCCCTCTGCTTGGGTTTTGGGGAACAGTCAATGGTTTCAAATCAACGTACCTCAAGTGCTATGATGGCACAGAGGGCTTCCAGCATTTCAGCTCCAGTGATGTCTGGTGTAGACAGCTACAGTTGGCTACCAGTGTTTTTATTGTTCACCACCTACCAGATCTCAGAGAAATCAAAGCCACAAGGTCCTTAAAACAGCAGTGGCCATTGGCGTTCTACTCTATACTAGTCCTTCCATAGTTGCGAACAGTGGTGGAACTAAACTGGTGGTAGCAGCGGTGGGAAGTTTTTGACAAAAGTGCCTAGAATAGACAAGGCCTTAAAGCAGGGGTCTCCAAACTACGGCCCGGGGCTTCCATTTGTCCAGCTCTCCAACCAACAGGGGAGAAGCTAACAGCTGAGTAGGCACGAGCAGGCAGAGGGAGGGGCTGCCAGCAGCAGCTCACACAGGGCAGCAGCACAGCTGAGCTGTGCAGAGGGGTGAGTGCCTCTGGGAGCCAGTGTCCCCCCAAAAGGGGAGCCAACTTAGGGGAGAGTCGTTGCTGCAGCCGAGCAGGCACGGACCCCTGCCTTAGAGTAAAAATATAAACCAGATGCTTAATTACATCTCCAATAAATGGCGTAAAGAAGATGGAAATTAACAATTTCATAATGGTTTAATTTTAACTACATCACTAATAGAACCAAACAGTATTTGTATGATACAAATGTGAGTTTTTAGAAATAAAATTTAAAAAATGTGAAATGATTTTTAACGTATTGACAAATATTGTGTGATTTCACAGTACCTGCATCGATTAACTTTTATACCTCATTTAGAGTTTAATGCAACACTGACACAGTAGAGTAGTGTTGTTTTTTTAATAATTTTGCATATATTTAATTTCTTTCACAGTCGCTTCGTCCCGCAAAGCCCCTTCAAAAATCTAATATGGCCCTCGTCTCAAAGTTTGGAGACCCCTGCTTTAAAGCATTAACTAATATAGGGTCGCTAACAGACTAGTCACTGGCTAGTGCATCTCAGACCACTAGCATCCACTCAAGTGCCTCAGCCCCTCACCATTTCTAGTTTACTGCAAAAGCAGTGGTCTGAGTCATTGTGGGTTGCAAGAGAGTCCAAGGAAAGGATTGCTGCGCTGAGGGGTCCAAGTCAAGAAAAGTCAACTTCAGAATATTTGAGGTAAGGTGGGAATTTTCAGAGCCAAGAGGGAAGAAAGAGCATGATAAAAGGGAGAGACGTTTGCCAGGCTCTTCCTCTTTTCCACCTCCATCTACAGACACCACACCTAGTGACTCACACACTGATCAAAGGGGAGAGCCTGGCTGAAGGACAACCAATCAGCCTGTGGTGAGAAGCATCTAAGTTTGTAAGGGCATTGAAAGTGTTAAGATCAGCTTAGAATGCGTTTTGCTTTTTCATTTGACCAAATCTGACTTGTTTTGCTTTGACTTATAATCACTTAAAAATCGATCTTTGTAGTTAATAAATCTGTTTATTCTACCTGAAGCAGTGCGTTTGGTTTGAAGCATGTCAGAGACTCTCCTTGGGATAACAAGCCTGGTACATATCAATTTATTTGTTAAAGTGACGAACTCATATAAGCTTGCAGTGTCCAGTGGGCATAACTGGACACTGCAAGACAGAGGTTCCTAGGCTTGTGTCTGGGACTGGAGATATTGGCTAGTGTCATTCGGTTGCACAATCCAAGGAGCAGCTTACATACCGGAGGCTGTGTGTGAACAGCCCAAGTGTGGGGGTTCTCACAGCAGAGCAGGGTAAGGCTGGCTCCCAGAGTCAAGGATTGGAGTGCCCTAGCAGATCACTGGTCCAGATAACACCAGAGGGGAATGTCACACCCACTTTTTGAATACTGTGTGCAGATCTGGTCACCCTGTCTCTAAAAGGATGTTAGTATTGGAAAAAGTAAAGAGAAAGGCAACAAAAATTATTAGGGGTATGAAACAGCTTCCATCTGAGCAGAGATTAAAAAGACTGGGATTGTACAGCTTGGAAAAGAGACTATGAAGAGGGGATATGATAGAGCGCTATACAATCATGAATGATGTGAAGAATAAGGAAGTGTTCTTTACTCCTTCACATAACAAAAACTAGGTGTCACCCAATGAAATTAATTTGCAACAGGTTTAAAAACAAATCTAAGGAAGTACTTCTTCCCATAATGCACAGTCAATCTGTAGAACTCATTACCAGGGGATTTTATGAAGGCCAGAAGTATAACTGAGTTCAAAAGAGAATTAGCTAAGTTCATGGAGGATAGGTCCATCAATGGCTATTTGCCAAGATGGTCAGGGACACAACCCCATGCTCTAGGTGTCCCTAATCCTCTAACTACCGGAAGCTGGGACTGGACGAAAGGATTACTCCTGAATCACTCAATAATTGCCCCGTTCAGTTCATTCCCTCTGAAGCATTGGGTACTGGCCACTGTCAGAAGGCAGGATACTGGGCTAAATGGACCTTTGGTCTGACCCAGTATGACCGTTCTTATGTGGTAACTTCCAATGTTCCCTCTTAATTTTTTAGGTCCATGTGTGGAATGAATTTTGTTATGTGCACCAATATGGAGGTGATGTGGAGTGGGGCCGAGGGGTTTGGAGTGTGGGAGGGGGCTCAGAGCTGGGGCAGAGGATTGGGATGCAGGGGGTGAGGGCTCTGGCGGTGGGGCCAGGGATGAAAGGTTTGGATGCAGGCTGCAAACTCCCCCAGCCCTCTCTCATGCCTGTAGCCGGGGGAGGGGTGCCTCTCCCTGGCCACAGTAGTTCCTTGGCCAGGAGAGAGGCACCTGTCCCCCCACCTGCGCAGCCCTTGATAGCCTGCTGCGCGACTGCGCAGCTTAGAGGGAACTTGGGTAACGGCTGTTTACATCACAATGGAAGCTCTAGATTTCACCCCCCCATACACTATGCATCCTCTCACCCACTTAATTCTCTCATCTCCATGTCTATTGAAGACCTCCCTCCCCATATTTTCTTTCAACATTTATCCAAAGCTGTGTGAGCTAAAGAGGACTGCTGCCTGCATGACCAATTATTATGCGATCTTTAAGCTAAATTGTGCTGCCTGGCACTTGTGTCTGCCATAAGATTCCCAATATACTTCACAAACAACAAATTAAGCACCCTGAGAGGTAAAGCAGTTATCACCCACATTTTACTGAAGAAGAAATGGAGGCACCAAAATTAATCGACTTGTCCAAGGCTACACAGGAACTCTCTGGAAGAACTGAAGATATATTTTGACACAAGGCCCATGCCTTAACCACAGACCATCCTTCATTCACAAAAGTGATATTGATTTATAAAGGCACGGTGCAAAACCAACTGTTTGTTAAATTGAAAACATTTTGGCCTTGCAACAAAATACCATTACCTACATATTATTGGGAAAGAGAATTTGGTGTATTTTCAACAAAGGTCTCACATTTCCTATACTTTATTCCTCTGGTCTTTCAGAACACGACATACACTTCCTCAATTTTTGTTTTAGAAGCTTTATCGTTTACAGAGAACCAGTTTCACTTTCTCCAAGATGTGCTTTGTCCTTTCTTACAGGATGCAACAAAGTTTTTTTAAATGGATAATATACACACACAAGAGACCCAAGCTTGCCATGAAAAACTCACATTTATTTGATTAAACAAAAATAAAATAAACTGCATAGGAACATTTTAAAGTCCAGAGAGACACTGACTTTGTTTTAAGGCTGCCAGTAGCTGATACATCATCTCCTTGCTACATCCTTCAGCCTTCTCTATGGACCACAAAGATACATTCAGAAGCCTCCAGTAACACAAGAGTTCTCTAACATTGTTAGTTTGTTCTACATAACAGTTTGCCCATAACCTGTCATGCTTTCTTCTTTGCAGTACGTAACATTTTAAGTTACAAAGCCCAGCAATTTTTGTCTAAATAGACAAGTGAACCCTTTTTTGGATGGTGGGGGTTGTGTTAATGGAAGGGTTTTTTTGACATGACCTGTTCCATTAACAGTTATAAATGCTCTGTTTTTAATGAGCTGCTCAGAGCAATGTCTGTCCCACTGAGCACTTTTTCTTATTAGGAAAACAGCATGCTTAATCACTAAAATAGAAAAGTAGAGTCCAGCAGAACAGGAAACTACAAGAGCAATTGACTCAAGATGCACAACTTCCAAGAACTGACAGAATCATTCTCGAAGCTCATGGCATTACTGTGCTGAACTATATCAAGATGACAGTACTTCTAATTTTGTAATTACATTTTATAAGATGGGCTTGTATCTACAGTAAATCAAGCGAGGACTTAAACTGTCTACAGAATTTGTTACATTGGTCTTAATTGGATAGAGCTTCCATTTGTTTTTGATGTTTCCAATTTCACTGAAACTATGCCTCAACAAAGGACCAAATTAAATGGTATGTATGGGCCCTCACTCTTTTTACTTAAAATGCATCAACCACCAACCAAGATAGGCATGACAAGTAATGCACAATACAAACAATAGTCACATACAGTAAGAACCCTCCCCTCCCCCCGCCAATTTGGGTGACTAAACACACCTTACAAACTAGTTAAAAACTTTTTAGTCATTTTAGGAGGAAAAAAAAGCAAAACTCAGAAACAAGACATCAGTAGGAAACTACTACATAGACTGAGAAGTATTCTACAAACCTATAAAGGAGTTTACTGGTCTGGTAGTTTAAAGAAAGGTATCTACCCTACTTCACTACATAGACACGTAACATTCAGTCAGTAAGGCTCTGTAAAAAGAGCTTTAAAACAAAAATATCTACCTGAGTTTGTAAGCTGATACAATCATTAAGAGAAGGTCTAAGACCATGCAGGTACACAAATCTTTTTTAGAACCATTATTGGTTAAACCATGATGGAAAAAGATGCCAAATTGGCTTGTTAACCCGTAAGATCACTTAAAAAGACATCAAGGTACATTTTCCACCATAACATTTACCAAACCCAACACAGCATATAACCATTAGTGGTTTTCTGTACCCACTCTTCTAACTTTTGTCACTCAACAATGACTAGGGAAGAAAAACAAGAATTTTTAATACAGTAATCTGATAATGTGCTTCTCTAAACTTTACTCCACATGTAAAATAATGGGTCTGTTGAATGCCACTATTAAAGTCAAATAAAAACCCAACACAACGGCTGCCTCTGGTAAGAACATTCAGTCTGAATTGCCTTCCAGGAACAGGAACTTGGTTGCACTGTCATGGTGGAAAACATCCCGTTGCATCAAGAAAACTACATATACAATCACCAAGTCAAAGAATCAATCTCATTCCCTTCAAGCATTTGGTATAGCATTGCGTTTAAAGAAATTATACCCTTAGAGTCTTTTCTGACAGGATACATTTGTAGGCATGCAAAAATAGATAAAATATTTTTCTCTTGTAGAGAGAAGACCTAAAGGTCTTAAGGACATAAGAACTCTGCAAATAAAGACACAAAGTATGTCATGTCAACCAGTAGTGTCATAATACTGAAAAAAAAATAGTTTCAGTTTGCATAATTTCTAGTGAAAATGAGTCAAACTTACAGGAGGATGATTAGAATCAATTTGCCTGAGTGTACGAATATTTGGTTTTATTTACAGTTCTTTAGCAAGGGCAGCCTAATATTTCCACAGGGAGGCAACAACAACAAAAAAATAGCCACTTGTACACATCTAATATTTCCATTTAAACAAAAATGCGTATCCTACAGGCAGGATGTACCCTTCCCCTGCATGCAGACTAACACTTTCTTCTGAGACCTGTCTGATACTACATTGAGGTAGATGCTTTACTTCTCCATGGTGAGGTAGAACTTTAAGAAACAAAAACAGTTGGGTCTCTATTTGTGCATTCTGTACCAGAGCAAACTGGGTTTCACTGATCTCCAAAGGACTCAAGGACCTGAGGTACAATATTTGTCTAACGCAAGTACCAGTGTTTAATTTTTTAGACAGCTCCAAACTGTTTGTCTAAACATCTCTATTTTTATTTTTTAAATACCCTATTACCTTTTGGCACCATTTGGATACACTCCTTTAACAAATAAAAATAAAAACACTTTGGCACATTTTTTTAAAAACCAGAACTGAACATAGAAATTTTATGATCTTCAAAAGAAATAAAACATATGGCTGGATCAAGCCTAAAGACTGCTCTTGAAATAAATTAATTTGGCTCAACTATAACTAAACAGACTGAGTCGATCGCCAGCAATTCCAATGGAATGCCACAACGAAGTGCCTTCTTCTGTTTCCAACTTGATTATTTTTGGCCCTCATATACACTAAATTTTAGGTTTTTCCCTCTTTATGGTATGCACTTGTGGGCTTCCCCATATAAGTTATACTTAAAGGGTACAAATTAAAGGAGTGACTTACCGGAGGGTACTGCATCATCTAGCACCATGGCTGCCTCATAAGCCCTCAGCCAGGACATCACTGAAACTCTCACTAAAACAGTTTTGAAATAACAGGACTGCTTCATATGGCTGAATTAGGAGATGGCGAAAATTTACTGACAGCCAACATTGATTTAACCTGGCACAGTTAAATTCCTTTGGGAGCATTCAGTGCACAAGTCTGTAGATCCAAATCTGTTATTCTTCTCCAAAGCTAGAGACTGGAGGTGGGGGTGAAGAGATAACCAACCTTCTCCTTCCCCTAATCCACTACCACCAGTTCAGGAGATTATACTGAACAGTTTAAGAAAATTCAGGAGTTTGCAACCCAGTGTCAGACCTTTGCTTACCTTTCCTACACTCCTGTCCTGTATGTCTATTCCCCTATTTTCTACATGTATCAGGACAGTGGAAGCATTATCCAACAATTGTCCATGAACATACATAGAACAAACGTTGAGCCAGATTTGAAATCCTACCAATTACATACCAAATAAACAAGCCCCTATGGGGCATATGATGTTGGCATTAAACTTTTCCTATAATATTACACTACTTACTCTCATTGCATTATAAGCACTCCATTTTATAAGCTACACTAATATTTTTCAATGAGAGCAAGTGTGCTTAGCACTATCTATTACAGTAACAGTATAGGAAATCATTTGGGTAGCCACACAGCCTTTTTTTTTTTTTTTTTTTTTTTTAAACAAAAGCCTCCCAACGTGATGTGAAACACTTTGAAGTCAAATAGTCTTGTTTGAGCTGTAAGCAGATCCAGTAAATTAAGTAAACAGCAACTGTAAAGGAAGACATTGTGCCTCCCCCAAATAAAGACAGGCGTGTGGCCTTCCCCAGTCTTGTGCAGCAACATAATATGACATGGTGAAGGTCAATGGAAATTCCACCAGCCTTCACATCTCTATACTATATAGTGATGGAGATAAACAAGAAGAATTTTTCTGCAATTCAACTCAAAGCATGCCAGGAGCAGCTAAATACTTTAAAAAAAAAAATGCCTGGGGGATGGGGAGGGGGGCACGCAGGGAGAACAGAAAATACAAAAGGGCAACATCAACAAGCATTAAGCATAATAGCTTTTCTGACATAATCCAGCAGTGGCAACCACAAAGGTCAAGGTAAAAAGGCCAAGCATTTTTAATAAGACAAAGAGGTGAAATGGAAGGATTCTGCAAATTGTCAAATTAAAGCTTTCAACCGGTTATCTTTGGTATCTGGGTCTCTGAGTCTAATTTGTTTTCACAGCCAAGTTACAAATCTCTCAGTGAAAAACACAGAAAAACACACAAACAAACAATATCAACTTCCATAGGCTACCACAAAAGGAAGGAAAGTGGGCTGCAAAAGCTAAAAGGAGTAATTTGCTTTCTATTACACACGAATTCTGAAGAGCCATATACAAGTTTAATGACCGATCTCTCTAAAAGATTATCTTGGATTTTGTTTTAAAACAACAACACTATCCCTAAAATTAAGCCCAGCCGATACCCACTGCTGAGCATTTGCTTCATGAGGTGTTAGCTGAAAGTAGCACAGTTACATTATCCTGTGTAATTTAGAGGTTTTTCTGTTTTAAAAGGGTTCTTGTGATCTCACTGCCTCCCTCTTCATTGTCCACCTCTTAAAATCCTCACCTTCCTAAGTGGCTGCTGTCATAAGCCTGGACAATGATTAGAATTTCTAAAAACAGGAAATGAATTTCTTGGAAATGTTATAGTAATAGGGAAAGCAGTGGAAGCAAGTGAAAGTGCACCTTGAAATTTCTTATTAATATGAAAAGAGTCCTTCAATTTTTCAGATTGCTTGTGTATGTGGTGGCTGGGGGGAAGAGATGAACCCTTTCTCCTTCAGCCTTTTAGTTAATAACCTTGCTTCTCAATCAGGGCTCTTCTCTTGCTGGAATTGATAACACTAATTTTACACCACTGCAGAGGGGGAAAAAAAACTAATTGATGCATGAACTCTTCAATTTCTGCATAGTGCAAAAACTCTCCACCCCCTATATTAGCCTTTATGGTTTGCCAATACCAGTCCTATCCAGAAGGCAAGGCAATTTCTCAAGAGTCCATGTCAACATCAATAGCTAACATATTAAGATGCAAGCTATTGAAATGTGGACTGTAATCCACTAAGGAATCAAATTCCCATGGCTTGGTAACCAAAGCCCCTCCTCAAAATCTCAGCTGCTCAGAAAAACAAGAAATTCCTATCCCCATTGGAGCTAAATTTTGCAGTTTAGAGTTTAAAGAATCTGGCTAGTATAGTTTTTAGACGCTGTCACCATTTTAAATGCAGTTTTTCGGTGATGCCATGGAATGACGATGCAGAGCTTTTATATGGCTCCATTTTGCCTCATGCTGGCTACCTTTCACCAGGGGCCATTAAGAATGCCTGTACATTAAAAAATGTTCTTCGAACCTTTCAATCCAACTTTTTTTTTTTTTTTTTTTAGGGGAGGGATGAAGGAAAAAGAAAACAAAAAGTTCAGCTGATGTCACTGACTGGTTTTGTGATCTGATTTTTTAAAAATGTGGACTTCTCTGAAATGCACCCTGAATTTCCAAAGTTGTGCTTTATTGTTTATTTTTGGGAAAATTTACTTTGTCCTGACAAACCTATTAATCTTTCTTTACTCCCCTAACTAAAGCCTTTATGGGAACAAAACAAAAAAAAACCCCACAGCCATTTCACATGAAACAAATTTTAACTCCAGGGTTCAATTCTTCCCTGTTTTGATGCTCCTTGTAACAGGCATCGATACACATAACAGTGACATACATACAATGGAAGGAAGAATGGAACCTTGTTTTTAAAATGTGACTAATAATCAGACAAAAGGCTATAAAGAAATTATAGAATAGAGAACACATTACAGAAAGTCCTGCTTTTTTCATTAAACTTTTTATGACAACTACACTAAGTCACCAAAAATGACTTCCCCCCCTCCCCAAGAAATTTGTGCATTTTCACAGGGGCTTCACTTTGTGCTGTAGGATTACTGCATTTTTCAAAACACATATGCAAAAAAGCAAACTTGCTTTTCCTGACTAGTGAACCCCACCCACTTCCACAAAAAGATCAAAGTCTTCTGGGAACAAGACACTATGTTGAACAATAAATCAAACACAATGAGGTATAAAAAGGAGAACAGGAAAAAGTTCTCTGCTGCAGCAGCATTTAAAAAAACAAAAACAAAACAAAAAAAACCCCAAACCCTCCCCCCCCGCAAAAACCACAGTACGATCAAGAACACAAATCTTCTACAAATATCTAATGCTACTAATTCCCCCCCCCATTTAAAAAAATTATAGAGCGCCTTTTTGGCTTCGTCTACAGAATTCATCACGCAACCACCTAATGTGCACAGCAACACATGTTTGTGCATGATGCCCCATGTGGGGAAGAGGTAAAACTTACTGCTGGGGGGCGGGGGGGGGGGGGGAGAAGAGGAGGAGAGAGAGGGAGAACACAAAGATAATGAGGTAGATAGAATTTATAACTTTACAGGATCACTCCCTGCAGAAAAGATAAGTACATTCATCTGTAAAAAATTAAAGATGAGGTAGGTTTGAATTAACGTTGTATTTTTTCGTTCTCTTAAAAAGAATTTCCCTGAGACAGTTTCTTCCTAATTCAGAAAACACAGATTAGAAGACGAGAATTCGATTGTTTCCGAAGTCAACCACAACAATCATGCCATCAGGGGTGACAGCTATACCTGAAGGTCGGTCCATCTGACCAAAGCCACTTCCCTGAGTGCCAAATTTGCATAAAAAACTACCATTTGACTCAAATATCTGCACTCGGTGGTTCCTAGAATCGGCCACAATGATGCGCCCTTCTTGATCCACAGCCACGCCTTGTGGGCGCAGGAACTGGCCATTGCTGGTGCCTTCTGACCCAAGGAAGCGTGCTGACTGGCAATCTGGATGGATGACCAGGAGGCGATGGTTGTTGAAATCTGTCACTACCAGATGGCCTTCATGATTGAAAGTCACACCCCTTGGAGAATCAAAGTGCTTCCAGAGTGCCCCTTCGAAGCCATATTTATTCAGAAACACACCATCAGGTCCAAACAGTTGAATCCGATGGTTCCTCGTGTCAGAGACCAGGATTTTGCCCTCGGCATTGACTGCCACATCCCATGGGTAATTGAATTGCCCATTCTTGGTTCCCTTTTCCCCGAATTTCAGAATGAACTGCCCATCAAATGTAAAGATCTGGATGCGATGATTATCCTTGTCAGCCACGACAATCCTACGCGAGATATCACAGGCAACACCAGCAGGGCGATCGAACTGACCAGGTCTGGAACCCAAGGTGCCAAATTTGTGGTGAAAGGTGCCACAGGGCTTAAACACCTGAATGCGGTTATTACTGCGATCAGCAACCATGATGTACCCTTCCTTGTCTACGCAAACTCCCCAGGGGCGACAGAGCTTGCCATCGTTGTCTCCCTCGCTGCCAAATGAAAGCCCTGGTAGTCCAATGCCAATGTAACTGCGCCCAGATTTTACCATGACCTTGAACGGACTGTTCTCTATGTGCTGGTTGCACATCATGACAGAGACTAGATGCTCTCCCTCCAGCTGTGGTCTGTAACTGACCAGGTAGGTTCCATTCTGCTGATCATTGACATCTGCACCAAATAGGTTTCCATCAGGGCCCATCACCACTGCAGAGATCATATCGCCCCCTGAAAGGCGTGGTTCACCATCATGGTCATAGCCTATCACTGTGAAGGAGGCCGCTTTGCCCTGTAGTGCACGTTTGAGACCTTCCCCAGTGGCTTTGGTCAGAGGAGCAAAGGCCCCACTGCTGACAAACCCCATTGATTTAATGGCCATATACAGAGCCTGGTCAGGAGGAGTGAACATGACTCTGTCATCCTCCTGCGGCTGTAGAAGGCCTCTCACATTCTTCAGTTCCTGCACTTGAGCCAGCATGCGATCCCGAGCCAGGAGAATATCCATGCTACGACCCTCCTCTAGGACCTGCTGAACTGCACTAATAGTGTTGTCCAGTTTATTTAGATTCTGACGCAACTTTTCAACTTGCAGGTAAAGGGACTTGGCTTTAACTTGACGAATCTTTTCCACCTTAAAAACAAACAAAACAAACCCATTACATTTATATTAAAAGACAGCTAGCAGTTCAGAAATATTTTTCTAGTGTTGCTTTCCTAATTCCTATATAAAATTGTAGTGTAGTTGCCACAGGGATGTTAGGAGATTATGAATGGATGGGGAAGTGGTTTACAGGACAAACTCTCTATGAAGATGTGGTCCATGTGAGGAAAATAATTAGGGGAAATGTGGATGCTTATTGCAAAATGAACCTGCTGAGAATCACTGGTCCCTCCTCTGACAAATATAGCCTTACTTAAAAGCAACACACACTTCTGCCATGAAGTTTTGCTGCATTAGTTTGCTATTTAAAAGAAAGGTCATTATTATTAACTAAAAATAGTCTCCTTGCTTTGCAATTGTCCCATCTTCCAGTCACAGGGAGCACTAAGTGACTGGCATAATAGGATTTATAGGCAGAGTGACAATTTTTTTTCAGTTTTATATAGATATAGATATATATATTCTTCAGTACTTTAGAAATCCATTCAAGATGTTAATGGCAAAAACACAGGCCTTGGAAAGTTAATGAAATGTGTAATCACTTCATTGTTGCAGAGTGTACCTCCAGCATCAGTTATGCAGCCAAGCAAACATTCAGAAATTTCAGCTAGTGTATCCATCTGGTCAATGTGCATCATGTTTGAGGACTGCAGTTATATGTTTGCTTGACTGTTTAACAGATGAAGGAAGAAGTTCTGCAATGGAAGTGTGGACATGTGTTATTAAACTTACAAGGCAGGCAGTTTCTGCCAAGTGTGTTTTCAACATGGACATTTTAAAAAGATTCTCATCCTTTCCTTAGAACAGCTCCCTAAGGCCTAATATTCAAAAGTGACTAGAAAGTCACTAATCACTTCTGAAAAGTTAGGCCTAAAATGCTACTTACATTTTTTTTTCTGGATGTACTGAGTTAAAAGAAAAACTTCGACAAAGCTGTCAGCAGTTGGTCATTTCCTCTTTTACAAATACATTTCAAAAAAGCAAACTATTTTAAAATTAATTCTGAAAATAAATCTGGTGTCTGTGAACATGTGGAATCACACCTGTGCAAAGGAGTGCTGGGAAGTGGTAAAAATATTCTCTACCTTTTTTTTTTTTGTTCAGTTTTTTAAAATGAGGAAAATCAAAAGCTTAGTTCATGTCACAATAGCAACATTCAAAATTTAGAGATGTGTAGCTTATCGAAGTGATGTTTGTTTTTCTGAAATAGAAATGTGCTAAAAATATAAGTGAAGAACATGTTGTTGGGCCTAAGTTTGGGGCTTTACAACAGTGAGGACTAATGCTGGGTGAAATAAGTGAGACAGCTTAGAAGCAAGTTGGAGATAAGTTAGGAAATAACCCCAGGTCACGTTGTAAACATATTTTGGCCCTTACTTGTTTTTAATAAAATGCTAATATTTTGGAAAATGTTACATTGATAGTTATTGATATGTTTTTATTCTGATGCTAATTAAAGTATTTAATGTTAAATAGCCAATGAGAAAATAGAAAATATTTAATTATGGTAAAAAAAGGTGGATTTAATGCTAATTAAACTGTTGTTATAATTGATTATAAAAAGAATACTACACTGATTTTAGATAGGCACACCCATCCAGCAGAGAAAGGTTTATACCCATTCTTCTCATTCAGGGACTGATCACCTCAGAACGGGAGTATAAATGCAGTGAATGGTTACATAGTGAAGCCCGTTTATTTTATATGAAATAGTTAGTTGAGCAAAGTCTTTAATTTTATCACTTGTGTCATTTACAGTCCTCCACTAAATTGTCTGGAGGCTTGAACTGAGAAGGAACACAGGCAGGAGGCACATATTTTAAAGCAGGTTTCCGCATAATCCAGTACCTGCATGGGGGGGGGACGGGGGACGCGAGGGGAAGGGGGAGCGAAAGAGAGAGAAATGACTCACGCTGAGCAAAACTCCCCCTCAAAACCCCAATTCTACTCTTAAAACTATAAAACCACCATAAAAACAATAAACCACTCTAAAACTAGCTGTGTACAACTGTATATTTTTTAAGTGCATTACACGCAAAAGAGGACACTAACAGTTCCAACCCAGACCATGCAGCAGCAAGAAGGAACTGGCAGGGCCGGCTCCAGGCACCAGCCCACCACGCTTGTGCTTGGGGCGGCACCTGGAGGGGGGCGGCGCGGTGCTCCGGCTCCGGGGAGAGCTGGGCCACGGCCGGGGCTCGCCGCCGGGGAGAGCGGAGCCCCGACCGGGACTTGCCGCCCTGCCCCCGGCACTCTGGCCGCCGGGGAGAGCGGAGCCCCGGCTGGGGCTCGCTGCCCTCCCCCCGGGGCTCCAGCCGCCCTCCCCTGCCGCGCTGGGGGGTGCGGGGTGGGGGCGGAGGCTTTTTTGCCTGGGGCCAGAGCCGGCCCTGGGAACTGGAAATGCAGTTGGTCCACCCCGCCCTTTATCACCTTGGACAAAACCATGAGGCAAGACAAGGGCTCAGCATGGACCAATGGACACTACTAATTTCAAAATCTCCAGCTGCAGATGCATGGTTCACATGTATGAATCCTCAGTGGACTATAATAGGGACCATCACTTGAAGTAGTAGTCAGGACACTCCACAGGCCCTAGCCCTGCCCCGGCCCGCCCCTTTCCCACCCCGGCCCCGCCCAACTCCGCCCTTTCCCCAAAGTCCCAGCCCTAACTCCCCCTCCTCCCTCCCAGCCACGCGAAAAGGGCTGCCCGAGCGCTACCGGCTTTACAGTTTGCCGGGCAGCCTCCAGACCCTGCGCCCCCGGCTGGCGCTTCCCCAGCACAGCTGGAGCCCGGGAGGGGAAGCGCCCAGCCGGGGGCGCAGGGTCTGGAGGCTGCCCGGCAAACCATGAAGTCGGTAGCATTCGGGCTTCGGGCAGCCCCTATGCCTCCGGACCCTGCGCCCCTGGCCAGGCACTTCTCCTCCCCGGCTCCAGCTGCTCTGCTCCTCCCCGGACTCAGACTTCGGCTCTGTTTAAGAGCCAGCGCTACCGGCTTCGGGCAGCTCCCCTTGCCTCCAGACCCTGAGCCGCCGGCTGGGTACTTCCCCTCCCCGGCTCCAGCTGCTCTGCTCCGGCGGCACAGGGTCTGCCCGAAGCCGGTAGCGCTGGCTCGGGCAGCTTGGCTCTTAAACAGAGCCGAAGTCTGAGTCCGGGGAGGAGCAGAGCAGCCGCGGGAGAGGAAGTGCCCGGACGGTATTTTTCCCTGACATGTTCGGCTTTTTGGCAATTCCCCCCAGACGGGGGTTTGATTGCCGAAAAGCCGGACAAGTCCGGGAAAAAACGGACGTATGGTAACCCTAACTGAACAAGTCCTGTTCCAAGAGCTGTGCAGTGCTGCTGCAGGGCCATGCAGAAGTCCGACAGAAACCAAATTTCAAAATTTCACTGTGAACCAGAAATCCTGTGTTTTGGCCAGCTCTGTTTGTGAATCCAGCAATAATCAGGGCTACTGCATTTCCTATTCATTCCTATGTGACAGTACATTTTTGTTCTAAAAAGTACACATTTCGAATCTAATGGATATATATTTATTACGAGCCAGATTCTACCATCCTCATTCATGTTGAAACTACCTTAATCCTCAACTCGATTTTAAAATGGTACTACCTGTGTTGTAAATACCACTCAACACAAGGGTATCATACCATTGCCCTATTCTAATTTAAAGACAGGTCAGATTTCCATCTTAAAAGTTTAATTGTTAGTAATTAGAACAGATAAATATACCTCTATAAAAAGCTTTTTACCTTCCACAGCAGCTCACACTCCCGTTCTTCCAGGGCCTTCTTATGTCGAGATGTCATAGCTTTGACTTCAGACTGCACCACCTTTGCTTTCATCTCAACCTGCTCTGCCACAGCTTGGGCCTGTTCAATACTCAGCTGGAGAATAAACAGAACACACACATTGCTTAGTCAAACCAATTTAAGTTGCATGAGGTGATGGTTCTTACATTTAACCCAATGCCTCCAGCACTAGAACAGAAACAGGTCAATGTGCTCTCATAATGCTGCTGTAGGACAAAGTTCAAGGCAGTTGTTTTCATGTAGTTTTCCTGAGTGCATGTCAGTTTCACATATTAGATGTTGGAATTTATACAAAATTCTCTACATAGGACCAAATTCTTCCCCAATATAGCCTGTGCAAACCCCACTGATACCAGTGGAGTTGCACAGGATTCAAGTTAATGTACAATTTGGTCCAGTATGCACATGTTAAGTTCGATATCAAACCTACATTCTTTAGACAGGTATGTTGAGAATCCAAAATGACCTTCTTATCCCCAAGTATTTTAGACTAACAATACATTTACTACAGGATACAAGTCTAGTCTTCTAGTAAGACTTCTGTTTTCCACTAATGCAGAGATCCCCAAAGTGTGGAACATGCCCCCATGGGGGGGCCTGAAGGAACATCCGGGAGGAGGGGGCCCAGGCCAGCCCCCACAGGGGTAGGGAGGGAGCGTCACCCAGACCTTTCCTGCCCCCAGCTCTACTCTGGTCCTGCTCCCAGCTGTCCCTGGCTCCCAGTCCCACTCCCAGCCTCGGCTCCATTCCTGGCCCAGAGCAGAGGCTGGGAGCAAGGCTGGGAGCGGAGCTGCACCTTGCTGCAGGCCAGACTGCTGGCCCCAACCGCAGCCCAGCTCTGGCTCTGCTCCCACCCCCAACCTCAGTGCCTGGTATGGCCCCAGACCCACCCCCAGCCTCAGCCCCCTTCCCGTTGTCCACATTTCCCCCACCACCACCTTGAGCCACAGCCTTGCTCCTGGCCCTGGGCAGGGTGGGGGCATGGACAGGGGTAAAGGGGGCTGTGACCCTCAGAAGTTTGGGGACCACTGTACTAATGGATGCCATTTCTATGCAAGTCAATTATATGTAGACAGCAATACTTTTTATATATGACTTGGAGAAAGGAGTGGTGGCACATGAAAATAAAAGTAAGTCTATTGACACTTTAAAACTGGGGAGACATGAGCAAGTCTTAGATAAAGACTGAAACATCAAGTCCTCTACAAGTGTAGTCAACTTTCCTGTTCTATATTTAATAAAGTGAAACTATCAGCATTTATACAATGCAGTCAGAGAAGTGTTGTGCAAACATTAAAAAGGAGACTCAACTTAGAAGGCACACTTGGAGCCCACAAGAGATAGAAATAAATTCAGACAAGTGACACCTAAAAATTACTGTAATTGAAAATTTAGAAAAAATGTGTTTTATCTGTGCATTTGACAGCACTTTGTCTCCCCAATATAGCAGGTGAGTCGTTTCTTCCTGTTTGTCGTTCACACACCAAGAGGGGAGAGCTCTTTTGTATCTTTAAACATATAAAAATAAAAATTGGCAGGGCAACTTGAGGGCGTCTGTAGTCCCAGAAAAACAAAACAAAATCCCCGAACAAGTTAATTTGACTATATTAAATTAAAAATTAAGCCTCACACAATTAACTCACAGAGACATCACCCGACCCCACCCCAAGGAAGTTAAGTACCAATTTTACAGATAGGTAGTGAATCACAGTAGCTAAAAGATATGCTTGAAGTCAGACTGAGAGGCTGCATCTACAATACGAAAGTCAGGAGCCATAAGGCTGTGCCATCTAAAGTAACATAGGCAAGGCCAGTGGCAAAGCCTGAAGTAAACCCAGAAGTTCATGAATTACAAGTTTGCATTTTTAAAATCAAGGCTCCTTAAAACAGAACTACTATAGTGGTGGTGGTAGGACTGGGACGTTCTTAAACTTGGGACTTCTATTATTTGGCTGGAGATAGTTTTCTGCAAGGCTGGATTACTAGGCAGCAACATCTCTGCATTGTGATAGCCGGAGGTTTGCAATGGAGAAAAATATCTAAATGAAAGCTTAGCATTTGCAAAATATTGCAAAATGAAGCAAAAAATTATGATCAGATCTTCCTATGCTCACAATTTGTTCCTGTTGCAGATAGGGGAGTTTTTTCTTTGGGTCAGAATAAAAATATTGTACAATTTCTCATACAGAGAAAAATCCTGGCATATGTCAGAAAGCATCAGCCACTACTGAACTACACGGGGAAACATGCATTGTTCTGTCAAAGGGCTAGGGCTAGCTTAGGCTTTGCTTTAAAAAAGTTAATGCCTACTGAGCATGCTCAGAAGTGTTTTTTCAGATTATTATTTTCCTCCAAGCCTATTCCTGTATGTATCTAAAGATAGCAATATTAAAAGTTCACTACTCTCAGCTGTGTGATTAAAATGACTATTCCCCTTTTCTCCCTAACTGTGCCACTCACCACCACCATTTTTTCCATCCCTGCATAAAGCAAAAAGACAATTTTTTGGTCAAACTTTTGGCAGAGACCTATCATGGAGATATCAGTTCCATAGTAGTTTTCAGAAACTTATTTTGTGCCTCTTCACTTATATTTTACACTACCAAGCAAAACCCATATATTTCCCCCAAGATTGGAAGTTCTTTTAACATGGTCAGTGCTTTTTGACAACAAATCAATAAGGCAATAATGAAGATGTATTAATTTCTGACAATCATGGCTCTAAGTTTACCCAACTGAAACTACAATGTGCCTCGTTTATCCTAATCAAAAGAATCTGCCTTCTGCTACCCAGTACTGTGGTTTTGGTATTTTATGATCACTCCAAGTTCTTGCATAGATATGGTCAGAGTTGGCACTTGTGGCCCTGTTGACCTCCAATATACATCACTATAGCAACTTGACAATCAAAGATTTCACCCACTTTCATTTAAAAAATGCAATCACTGGGTGATAGA
The DNA here is from genome assembly GCF_011386835.1 of Chrysemys picta bellii. Taxonomy (NCBI): domain Eukaryota; kingdom Metazoa; phylum Chordata; order Testudines; family Emydidae; genus Chrysemys; species Chrysemys picta. The sequence continues at coordinate 78,377,030 of NC_088792.1, forward strand.
TTAAGAGTTTATTTTTCTAAAAATGTACAGATTGAAGGCCATGTGAACATCTAGATAACATTACTTTTCCTTAGGATACAAAGATCGTTAGAATGCAGACAAGGCAATTTCCTACTATCCGTGAAGGACTGTTCAATTTCACAGTAAGAGTAAACTCCTTTCTAAATACCATTTTCAGAAGCATGGAAGGTGCAATACACCAGGGTTGTATGGTTAGGGCCTCATGTTTTGACAGCTGAGGCTAATAATCCTCAGAAATTCAATCCTGAGAAACAGAATAGAGAAAGTGTTGTAAGTAGTTGTCTATCTAGTAAGGGCTTCAAACTAGGTATAGAGTCTTGAGGTAATGGTCATTGGATGGGTTGGTAGGGAAGTTGTTTATAGAATCTTATGACATCTGGATCAAATCTGACTTGGGTTACGAACTTTTAAGAACATCACTTTCAGTAAAAGACTGTCATGCTAGAACTCTATAATCTGATTATAAATGTGGGTAACATCTAAATTTAAGACAAGGGGAGCAATATTCCTGACTGGTAGAAGATCTCCTTGATAAGCGTAGAGAGGAAGTTACTTTAAAAAGGAAACTGCAAAAAAAGGGATATTGACGTTCCAGGCACCTAAATTCAGTCTCTCAAAGCCTGGATAACTTAGTCCAAATTAACAAATATTCTGTGTTGTAGGAACAGTGGAGATTCTGTGGCTCAGCAGATTAGGTCAAGGAACTGCAGCCTCAGAGAGAATGGAGTGATGAGGGGGATTCTGAGAAAGATGCATAGAGATGGGAGGAGCTCATTTTTATTCCTGTAATCACAGTCTGCTTGTCTGTGAGCTCTCCCACAGAAACAAGACAGAGCTCCCCTTCAACGAAAGGGCTGGAATACGTGGGTTAGATGAGAAGCAAGTTCTACTTCTTCTTAGAAGTCTGCTTTAGACAGCCTTCCAAGGGGACTCTGAGAACTAATAACCAGCTGCGTTGACCAACTGAATAGTTTAGAAGATGATTCCCGTTTTACATTTAAACAAACAAACAAACAATAAAACTAAAGAGTATCTGAAAGCAAGTGCTCAGCAGAAGGCATACATAACTCTCCTGTGAAGCTACGGTGGCAGAGCCAGATTAATTCAGTCCTAGTCTGAGATGTGCAAACTGAATTGCTCATCTTCTACCTCACCTGCGATTGGCCAAGTAATCTAAATATTTATCAGCTTCCTCTGCTGCAGTGAAAAGGTGAGTGTTTCTGAAATTAAACTGGAGCTTCACCAGCTACAGCAAGAGGTAATCTCATTTTAAAAACCTGTCACTTTAATACTGCTAGGAGCCTTGTGGGTTTGTTTTTTGTGTGTGTGTTTTTTTGTTTTAAACACGGTGTATAATTAAGATAAATGTGGATCTTTGTATTTTCCTTTAACAGGTTACCTTTCCTCAAGATAGTCAAGGAACAAATCCAAGATAAAATTAATCCTCCACACAATCAAGGCTGATTTTGTAGTCTAATTATCCAGTTCAAGTAGAAATCTTTTAAACTCTATCTGAATAAAACTCTCCTACCTCTCCATAGACTTCAAAATTCTGCTACCCACTGTTTTGACACTTCCATCTTCTCTAGAAATCACAGTTCAGGCAGCCACAAAGCTCAATTTTTAAATTTGTCTTCGTTTCAGGTATCAGTTTCTTTCTCAGCTTGGTTTTCATTAAGTACCTCAGGAATACTCTACTGTTAAGGCCACAAAAGAATAAGCTCCATTTTGGGTTGGATATTGATCCATAGAACACATCTCCTCCTACAGAGAGTCCCAAAATGAGGTTTACTGAGTCATACTATTTATTGATCAATTCTAGTTATTTTGGAGTGATCTACCTAGATGATGAAAATGTAGTGCTCAAAGACAAAGACTGGTCTTTCAGGATGTGACCTGCCTCAGCTTCTGTTGTCTTTTTAATCCTGTTTTCATAGCCTAAACCTTAAAATACTCCACATACAAATAAAACGTGTGCGTGTGTAAAAAGCAGTCACTCCAAAACCCCAGCTGACTGTGGAAGTGAGAATAGTCTCAATGAAGAATGGCTGCAGCACTGAAACACTGCCAGTCACTGAGCTATTGCTGCCAGCAGTCTTTCAATACTGCCAGCTCTCTGCCACAAACCTACTTGTATAGTAGCAACTGTGTAAAGTGTACAGAACTCTAGTATCAGAGGAAATCTCGGGCATACTGTATTATTCTTACTTTCAGATTTTAAAGCACCTATTATTATATATACACTGCAATAGCTTCTATTTGGATAGTCTGTTCTCCTGGGAGCTTTTAAGAGGATATGTAATTTTTCAGTTTATTATTAATAGGCATAATTACTTAGTACTTACACAGACAACATTTTACATTTTCAAAGCACTTGTGCTATACAAACACCCCAGCATATACAAACATAGTGAGAGGCAGGGTCTGGGCTCAGGAGCCCAATATGTAAAACTTGAATCAAACATTCCATTCCAAGGTGAGACAACAGATCCAGACCTGCTGAACCAGTTCCTATACTCCATAGCCAGAGTGGGGCTCTGTGGAGCTGCCACAAAAAGGGGGAACAGTAAACTGGTATCAGAGGCATTCAAGGACACTTCAGGCTCTACCAGAGAAGTGCATCTTCTGGCTGGACTACATACACTGAGGAAGTGCATTCTGCAATTTAATATGAGACAGGCTACTACTGTGACACTCCAGAGACCATGGGACTAGGACTTCAGAGATGTCTTGATATTAAAGGGGTATTATCAGTTACATTCATTGTGCTATAAAGACAAGGGTGCCACAGCTGGATGCTGGAAGAAACTAAAAACTGATTGACACTCAAAGTAAAAGAGGTGCGTTTATTTAAAGACAAAAGGAACATTAGAGATCTGCTTATGAACTGTGTATTTTGTACATTGAGGAATATTCAAACATGTAGGTCAGAGCACATCTGTTTTCCACTCTTAAGGAGGCAAGATGAATATATGAAGAAAACAGTATCCAATCATTATAAAATGCTATAACAAATTATGTTGCATCAAGTTTTTATTTCTCTCCTATGAATATACTAGAAGCTAGAAACTGGGCCAAATGCTGGCATAAATTTCCAAAAACAGTTCCATCTTGATTATTTCCCATCAGACTGATTTAATTTTTTATATTAGTAGCATAAAAATGATTGACTTTTTAGAACCATTCTTTCCCTATTGTTCCAAGATTTGACAGAGATATGCCATTTAAAATCTACATAAAAGGATTACCTGATAATCCCACTGACAAACTACATGAAAACAATTTGCATCTTTCAAAGACAAGGACTTGCTCCAGTCCCTTTGAATCATATGTGACACTCAAGAGCCAGATACTCAGCTCTTGTAAATCTGCATAGCTCCATTGAAATTAATGTAGCTATACCAATTTACATAAGTCAAGGATCTGGCTAATGTAGATGTTAGCTGTGAATATAAAAAATACATTAAAATAGAGTTAAGGTTGAAAGTATGTATCAGTAACTCAAGGGTAAAATCCTTACAGGGATGTCATAATTATCATCACAAAAAGCATTACAAGACCAGGAAATTTGGAAGGAATCCAAACATGTTAAGGTATAGGTGTCTTAACTGTGCATTTGCAAGTAATTTCAATTCTAGCCTATAATGACACCATGCAAAACAATTATAATTAGTATATTATGGTATTAGGTGGTCTGGATTAAATTCAACTGGTTTCTAAAAAAACATTATTTTTCATTTGACTCATGTGGTCACAACAGGTGGAGTTAAGTTTTCTAAGTGCTTTTACTACAGCATTTCCAAATTTTAATATGTTTACATTTCTTTTAAATTTACACCTTGACCCTAACTTTGAATTTCCTGAATTAGTAATACTTGTTTTAGGGACATCCCCTGTAATGTGTTTATTCTGAGAACTACAGATATGTAGCCTCCACCTTAAGTCTATTTAAGCAAGTTTTGTCTGGGAAGTTTCCTTTTGTAAAAGATTATTTAAATTTTCAGAAATGAATCCCCAAACAAGAATGCCAAAGAGAATGTTACATGTTGTATTTCTAAAGGTTTGGAGATATGCATCATCAACTTTAAGCCTTTTTACTTAAGCTTTAAGGGCTAATTTCACCAGTACCACGTGGTTGCTTTATCACACTCTGGAGCAGTGCAAAGCAGTCAGTTTCCCTCTCCCCATTTCCTTGTGCACATACCCACCTCACCACAGTTTTTCCTTCCACCCACTCCACTGAATAGACTTGGTGCAACAAGTAGTTTGAGACGTTTTTAGGATTCATGGACATTTTTTGTAATCCTTCATAATGGAAAGTGTATTCTTCAGCTTCTATTGACAGCTAAAGTTATCCTACAGATAATTCTATTAAGAACTGCCCTCCTCCAAAATGGCTGCCATCTCATACTGGGGTCAGAGGGACTGAAACCAGAGTGGACCATTGCAAAAGGTGCTCTCTTTCAAAGACGCCTACTGTTTCCCATTGTTCCCAACACAAGTGAAGCCAGCCTGGCTTCAATTAAGATGGTGGCTCCCCTATCCTGTCAGGGAGCAGCATCTTAGTCTTCACTAGCAACGTTAAAGCGCTGGTGCAGCAGCACTTTAATGTGGCTGTGTAGTGGTGGCATAGTGCTGGGAGAGAGCTCTCCCAGCACTGTAGTGTAAAAAAAAAACAACACCTCCACAAAGGGAATAGCTCCCACCGTTGGTAGCACGGCTCTCACCGTTGGTACACTGTCTCCACTAGCACTTTACAGCACTGAAACTTGCCGCGCTCAGGGGAGTGTTTTTTCACACCCCTGAGCGAGAAAGTTGCAGCGCTGTAAAGTGCCAGTGTAGACAAGCCCTCAGTAAGTGAACTTTGGCACCATCGCTATTGGGAACAATGGGAGACAGTGTGAAAGAGGGCACCTTTATGAGTTTAAATCTAATTTGCAAGTGGTAAGGCCTGAGGCTAAACAGATGGGTTAAAATAGCAACTAGTGACAAGTTGTGTTTCTGGATTTGTTTTGGCTTTTAATATTTTGTCAAATTAGGGTAAAACTGAAAGCTCCAATTGTTTTGCTGGTATCTGCAATGTTAGCGCTGCTTCCAATGCGTTCCTACTCCAATCCCTATCCAATGATATTCCCCAGAGTAAAAACTGACTACCCAGAGATGTATCAGTTTGTCTCCGCTCAACATTTATTGGGTTTAAGTAAAAACTATTCCTAAAATCGACCTAATTAAGCAGGTTTAAGTTTTCAACAAAGGGCACATCTTCACTACCCGCCGGATCGGCAGGTAGCAATCGATCTATTGGGGATCGACTTATCGCGTCTAGTGAAGACGCGATAAAAACCGATCGCCTATGGCTCTGCCGTCGATTCCGGAAATCCACCACGGCAAGAGGCGGAAGCGGAGTCGACGGCGGCGCGGCAGCGGTCGACTCGCCGCCGTCCTCACAGCCAGGTAAGTCGAACTGGCTATTCACGTAGCTGAAGTTGCGTATCTTAGGTCGACGACCCCCCTCACCCTCCGTACTGTAGACCTAGCCATAGACTAGGCCAGAGACCAGCCAGATGGAAAAAAAAAATGGGGGGGGGATTGTTTTGAGTTGGGAGGGGAGCTGAAGGAAAGGGGACTAAAACAAACAAGGAGTTTTGATGGAAATAAGGCTAAAAAGGTAAGAAAATTGGCAGACTAGAAATAGCAACAAAGCTCCATTTTTAGAGCAAAAAGCAGACACAACTTTGGTTTGTATTTTTTACATATAAGCTTTTCCCAAAAACTTTTAGGCATGAGCAATTTGCAGAAATACCAGCTTTAGCAACATTCATTTTTCCTGTCACTCCTCCCACCCCAAAATTTTAAATTCAAGGAATTTAGCAAACACAGCAGGACATAATATTAAATATTTGAAGGGATTCAATCAACCTAATGTGGTAAACAAACATTTCTACCACTTTTATAAATAAAATCTTAAATCTAAGAGTTATTTGAGTAAATCTGTTTAACCTGACACTATTTATGGTGTTTACAGTTTTACATTTCTTTCAGCTTGGGCAATAAAATAACCAAACCAGTTTCACTGGTGAAATCAGTGTCAGTTTCAGGCCCTCAGTGCATGGGGACGGTAGTTAAAAAACAAGCTGTTCAAGTGGATTTATTTGTAAATTGTGACAAGCTTCTATTTGTCCTAGGCTTTATAAGGAGCTCCAGTTCGCCCAAAAGTTATATTTTGGACCAGATACAGGCTGACCTATAATAAAGTTTATCACTATTGTTTGCAGTGTCCTTTTACAGCACACACACAAGCCCATGGCATCTTAAGACTTAGAAATAAAGGCCCGTTTCTTACACAGTAACTAGCTTAATACTAGTGCAGAACCTGCAAAACCTTGCAAAAGAGACAGTTTAAGGAGAAGTGTAGAAACAGTGGTGAAAAAAGATACACCCAGCAGGCCTTGAGGATATTGGACTTTTTTTTTGGATATTTACTATGCAGCTTCACTGGTGAGAGCACTAGGTGTGACAGGGCACCAGCATTTTCACCCCTTTGTCATTTGACACAGCTCAGAGTAGGTCTAGGCTACAATGCTGGTGAACAAATGTTGTCTTGCCTACATTAGCACTCAAATCAGTTCAGCAGCAGCAGCGGTGGTGCAGATAATTCTATCACATTATAATTACCGGTATGTTATATCAAACTGAAAAAAGTTAGCAACTGTATTTGACAATATTGTCCTGATAAATCAGTCTCATTTTATTCCACCAAGGGATTGGCAGCAGCATTTTAGAGTTTTCAGATTTAAAATTCATGTCCGCTGACCTAAAACATCAATTCCAGCTTAAAAAAAAAATCCCTTTCTCCCCCAAAACCCCACCAACTAGCGTATTGTTCTACACCTCTCAAACATTAAATTCCTACCAATGCAAGATAAGATTGTAAAGATTTAGGGTGGCCTTCCAGACTCACTGGTGAGCTGGAGAAGGGGGGAGGGGGAGATTGAGCTGTTTTGCTTTTGGTCTTTCTAGATTCCTTTCAATTTCTTAAGTGTTAGGTGGTCAGACTCCACCCCATCTGCTCCCCAGCTGGGTGCTACTTATTACCTTGCCAACAGGCAATCCCCTCAGCAATCCTCTCAATTTATTTCAGTAAGACAAAAAGGCATTGCCCTAATGGCTCTGCCTACCACCAACTCTGAAGTCTTTGATGTTGGAAGATAACAGAACCACTTCCTCTGTGTTCTGCTAATGACCGAGGCCTGTTACAGTTTTCAGCTGTAAACAACATACTGTCAAACACCACAGCAAAGGCAACTAAGGGACTGCCTAGGCTAAGCAAGGTGGTGTATTCCTAAAATCTCCTTATCCAACTTATTTGAATCAACATGTTTTGAAACCACTGTAGATGGCGTAAATTGTATTTTAACACATTGGAGGCCAATGCTAAAGCAGATTAATGCTCACCTCAAATATTAAAAATACAACTTGCCCTGTTGAGATAGGGTTTTACAAACAAGTTCACTAACACGTTTTTTAAAACCCACACCCCTTTTATCCTAGTCTAGGCATACCCTGAGATGCAGGTCAGCAGGAGCGGCAGACTGAATTAACTCATTTACAACATCCTTTTCAGATTTTTAGGAGTTTCCTCCAAAACCTCAGAGAGAGTTTAAATAAATTTCCCTTTCTACAAAACTTCCAACTGGGGTTATTTGCATGCTTTCCAGACATCTCAACATAGGGGGCTCAATATCCTAACTCTTATCCCCACTTAAGCACAGTTTATCTTTTCTTCTCTAAGAAATTGCTAAGTTTTACATATAACGTTCATCACCTATCACTTCTATCTATCCTTAAGTTCCAATGTCAGGGCAACATTCCTTTTAAAGCCTGTCAACACCAATCCTTCAGCCAACCAGCGGGATTGCTAAAACAGGAACATGAGCTGATCCTCCAAGAAGTGGATCCGAAGAAGTGGGCTGTAGTCCACGAAAGCTTATGCTCTAATAAATGTGTTAGTCTCTAAGGTGCCACAAGTACTCCTGTTCTTTTTGAGGATACAGACTAACACGGCTGCTACTCTGAAACCATCCAAGGATTGAGCACTGCACCTCCATAGCCCTCCCTGTGCTATTTTAATTTTAGGTACTAGACAACTGGGCTAGTCTCAAAAACCAATCATTTAAGCAGTTTGTATCAACATTTTAGAAAAGAGACTCAACCAAGCTGGTCTACGAGGTCTGAATGCAGCTTCTTCTGGACCTGTCAACATGGAAGTGCTAGACATGTGGGAAGCATTCCCTATTCCATGTGCTGAACTCATAGCTTCATTTTCCTTATGGCCTGGAAGAAAGAAATTTCTCTTCCATAACTGGCTTTCCTGTGTGGCAGTGTCACTAACCTTTCAGCTTGACCCTCACCCTCTGAATTTCACTTATATATATTTTTTTCCTCAGTCCTGAATTATTTGTAGGATTCACATTTACAAGATCTTGCAGGTCCAACGCTTTTTGTGCTTCCCCAGTCCAGAACTGTCATTAACAGGTTCACTCATCATGACATTAAGTGTCTTCTGCCAGCTGTTTTAAGTGTGGAAAAAAAATTAGAAAGGAATGGTGAGAGGAAGTAAAAGAAGCAGAGAAAGGAATGAGGCAGAGTTAGAAGGAAAAGGGCGAATGTGATTATACACACATGACTCTTTGCAGATTGGCCATGTGGCTAATTTCTGCTTTAAAAAAATTAAGAGGCACAGTCTGCTACTCAATCATCCAACTGGTGCAAAAAGAGGATCAAAATCAACGGAAGTAAAAAACAATAATCTAATTTCTAACAGACAGACCCTTGTGCAGGCCATCTTGAAGAAATTCAATGTCACTGTACTACTGAGATTCTATTAGCTACCATATCCTCCTCTTTGCTCAAACTTGGGGCACATTAAATAGACTCATAGACTCTAAGGTCAGAAGGGACCATTATGATCATCTAGTTTGACCTCCCGCATGATGCGGGCCACAAAAGCTGACCCACCCACTCCTGGAATAATTCTCTCCCTTGACTCAGCTGTTGAAGTCCCCAAATCATGATTTAAAGACTTCAAATAGCAGAGAATCCTCCAGCAAGCGACCCCTGCCCCATGCTGCGGAGGAAGGCGAAAAACCTCCAGGGCCTCTGCCAATCTACCCTGGAGGAAAATTTCTTCCCGACCCCAAATATGGCCATCAGCTGAACCCCGATCATGTGGGCAAGATTCTCTAGCCAGACCCTCTGGAAAAAGTTCTCTGTAGTAACTTTTAATATCCCATCATTGACCATTGTTACTAATTACCAGCGATGGCACGTTATTGACCTATTGACTAAAATCACTTTATCCCATCAAACCATCCCCTCCATGAACTTGTCAAGCTTAATCTTAAAGCCAGAGAGGTCTTTTGCCTCCACTGTTTCCCTCTGAAGGCTGTTCCAAAACTTCACCCCTCTGATGGTTAGAAACCTTCGTCTAATTTCAAGCCTAAACTTCCCGACGGCCAGTTTATATCCATTTGTTCTCGTGTCCACATTAGTACTGAGCTGAAATAATTCCTCTCCCTCCCTGGTATTTATCCCTCTGATATATCTAAAGAGAGCAATCATATCCCCCCCTCAGCCTTCTTTTGGTTAAGGTAAACAAATATTTCTACATGGTTTCTATGGAACAGACCTGACATCTGACAACTCTTGGCTCAGGAACAAAGCTGACATCTTAAGCAGGCCTGGAAGGAGTTGTGATATACTAGACCCTACATGAGCCACTCACCTCTGAGCTCCAGAAACCCCATTGATTTTGTGTTCTGGCTCATGTATCTTTTTAGAGGACTACAGTGCACAACCCCCAAGAATGAGCCTCCAGAAACTGGGATAGGGAGAAACAGCCTACAATTTAATATCTATGTTGTAGTAGTACTTCTTGTGCTACCCATAGTATGACCATAAAAGTGACAGCTGCTGCCCCAGACAGCTTAATTAGCATATTTATGAACAGTTTTGTTCTTTATTTCTCTAGCTTAGGTACTTACATGGCCCCCATTACTATACTGAGAGCCTCACAATCTAACGTGTTTATCCTCACTGCACCCCTAAAAGGTAGGGATGTATTAGCCCATATTACAGTTGGGGAACTAAGGCACAGAGAAACTAAGCCTATAAGCCTATGGCACAGCAGGGAACTAGAATCTCCCATCCAATTTCTCCCAACACAACACAAATTCCTCCCTCTCATGACCAGCAGTGGCAGCTGAGAGACTCCAATTTGTAGCCCTTGGTAAGAGGACATTCTATCAGATAGAATTAGTGATTTATCACTCAAACCTCTCAAACGTAGCTTCATCTTAGTGGGTGTTTTTTAATTACAAAGAGTTCCCAGACAAAAACCTCACACATTAGCACCAAACAAGGAACTGAAAGAAATACTACCCTGTGGTCTCTGTAATGATTTGAATATAAGTAATATCAACCTTTTTTAATTTTAAAAAAATTCTAACTTATGTCAAGATTCACTGGTATGCTCTGGTTGCTCTACTATGGTTTTTTTTTTTTTTTTTTTTGATTAAAGATATTTCATGCTGCTACTCAGTTTACTTAGATGCAAGATGGTAAGTCATAATAGTCTATTTTTAGATTAAAAGAATTACAACAGATTTAGATCTTATGGTTCTTTGGGATTGGAACAGTATTTTTGTTTTGCATTTGGTACAGCATCCAGCACAATGGTCCATGACTAGGGCTCTTAGGTACTACCGCACTAAAAAAAATAATAAATCAAGAGTTAATTCCGCATACATCAAACAACCTCTGATTTGTAACCTGTGTTCCTTATAACACAAGGACTGTGTAAGATCAGAGTTAACATCTGAGAGTTGAACATGCAGAATATATTTATTCACAGCATTACTGCAGCCATTTCTTAATGTTCGCTTCAAACCCAGGTGCTGAACCAGACATGGCTTTTCCGCACATCCAGATTTCAAAGATCCTTCCAATACCTCAGCCATCAGCTGCATTTAGGATGGGGTTTCTGCTTTTACACCTCCACCCCAATATAACGCGACCCGATAGAACATGAATTCGGATATAACGCGGTAAAGCAGCGCTCCGGGGGGGCGGGGCTGCGCACTCCAGCGGATCAAAGCAAGTTCGATATAACACAGTTTCACCTATAACGCAGTAAGATTTTTTGGCTCTTGAGGACAGCGTTATATCGGGGTAGAGGTGTACTTTTAACTTACCTTTAGTTAAACTATATTCATTAATATTTAAAATAAACTGAAGAGTTTTAATATGTTTCTAATTAAGTAGCTGTTATCCTCCTTTTGTATTTTTATTGTGAAAGCATTAAGCTTTTCTCCCCTTGGTATCTTAGGGGAGAGCTGTGATCTCCAGAAGGAAATGCAGCAGGTTTACTGCACAGGCCAAGAGGCTCGGAAGTAGAATATGAAATGATAATCCCAGCTCTGCTACTAATTCATGGCATTCATAAAAGTTTGTGCTTTGAGGATTTCAGATGCCCAATGGCAAAAATCCAGGGACTGATTTTCAGAGGGTCCTGAGCACCAACAGTTCCAACTGATGTCTCACTTACACACTGTAGGTTTGTTCTAGATGGCTAAAGTTAAGCACTCAAATTAAGACCATCTTTGAAAATTCAACTTATCTTCAGAGCCTCGGTATCACCATCTGTAAGATGGGGGCAAACAAAATACAACTACCAAGAATTTCTGAATTTCTTGATTTTATTGAGAGTCTCACGATATTTGGTGTGGTACCTAAAGTCCTAGCTACAGAAGACAAATGATTTATGTGCAAGTGTCAGCTTTCATTTAAAAGAAAAATTTTCTCTAGCCTTCAGAGTTCCAGAGGAAAACATGAACTGAATATACTCTAAAGGTTAAAACAAAACAGAAGGCAAATCAAAAGCACTCAATTTTCGGGGAGTTAGGGAGGATGGTTTAAATCTAATTTTTAAGATCTGGTTTAAGGTCTGATTTATGACTTTTAAATGTTTGAGTTTGGCTAAACTGCCTACAAGAGTGTTATGAAGATTAATATTTTAAGAGCTTTGAAAGTGGGCAGTGCTGTATAAGTGATGTGTTACTTATTACAACTTTGGAGAAGATGATAGTTTAGAGCCGGATTCTGTCATGCTTCTCACGCTGACCAGTACTTTACTTGGCAAGAAGTTCTACTGACATCAGCAGGATTTCCCTGAGTAGTACCTGACTCTACAGGTGAGTAAAGATGGCTGAATTGGGTCCTTACCTGTGTATCTGGTCAAATTCCCTTCTGCCTACCAAAGTTTTTCCTGTAGTTTGAAAGGGTATGGTAATTTTCTTCCATCCTTGTCCTGTATTTAGACTTGTTGTGTGCTGTTGAACAGCTGCTGCATTCCACCATAGAAGTGGCACTATTTAATTCTATAACACCTTTCATACAAAATGCTTTATGATCCTTGAATGCAGAAATGCCTTCACCCACACTCTGCTTAAATTCATCCGTGTTCCTATTCTGAGAAGGTTATATTTGTAATCGGTCCCCACCTCACCCACACAGAGTGGAATTCTGATCATGCTAATCCAAGTAGCTGATGCTTACTACTTGTCATGTGGCACTGCCCAAAACTCCAAACCATGCTGGGGGACCCATTGTGCTAGTCACTGGTCAGAACCATACTAAGAGATAGTCCCTGTTCTGAAAAGCTGGAGATAGTTGTTGGCAGTTATACAGCCGCAATGAGGCATGTGCCACCTCCAAACCAAGATAGCTTTACAAGATCAGAACTTTGAGCCTAGAACAAGTTACATGTCAAATTGTGCACAGTCTCACATGGAAACAGCATGATGTCCCTATTTATGAAAGGATGATGCAACAAAGATGCATGTGAATAGTGTGTTGGCATTTCCTTTGATTTGCTGTTGACAAGGAAGTTCCTTCCTGAATAATGAAAAGACCATCACCTAATGCAACAAGGGAGAGGATGGGATAGAGGATAGGGGATGCTGAAAGGAGAGGCTTTTTGCCCTTCACACACAGGGGACATTGTAGCAGCAGGCACAGCTGGTGGTAGACAAAAGGGAAGATTCTTTTAACCACGTGAGCGACTTACCTGAATAGCCTGGCGTCCTTGCTGAGCATCTGCTAGCAGTTGAATGGTGAGGGTTCTGGAATCCTGGAGGGCATCTTGGAGGTAGATAAAGCTATGACCCACATGTCGTCCCATGGTGCATTCCCGGCAGATAGGGACAGAACAAGTGTCACAGTAGAAATGCAGCACCTTGAAAAGGACACACAAAAAATTTTTTATGACACACTAAGCTACCCACAGAAGAAAATAAGTACCTTAATCATAAGAGGAGATATTATGGGTAGTAATGATAAGCAAAGTGTTCACAACAGCTTCTACAGAGGAAAAGTGATCCCTCTTGTAAGCAGCCACTCATACGTGGACAAAAATAAAATAGAAGTGTTATTGTTTTCTTTGCAATACAATGCCAGGATGTCCATCCCACCCTTCTCTCAAGAACGGAAACCATCTGCCAACACTCACCCGTTTGGGTATGTCACCTATTACATGTTTCAGATAACTTTTCTTGCATATACAAACATTGCATAAAGTTACTGAGCCATTTAAATTTACTGTACTATTGTTGCACTGGGCACATCAAGCAAAAAAACAAGGACAATCTTCTCTCTAATCTTTTAGTCTATCTGCAAGACAGAACATACAAGGCAAACTGGATGCAAAAGCTTGCCATCATCATCAAAGGTGGTGTCAAAGCCAAGAACTGTGGCAATTCTCCTGTGCCAGCCAGCACTTTCAGTGTCAGGGGAACTTCTGGGAAGAAGCTGGAATTAGGAGGAAGAAACTATACATTTTTAAGACAAATGGAATCTGTGACGGGTTGGATCACAGAAACCCCCTTGGGAGCTGCCACCCGACGTACCAAGACTACCCCTGCTTCTGTTTTCCCTGCCACCTCAGGACTCCAGCACCCTGTCTTCGTGAGCGAGACACTCCCGTCTGCTCCAACACAGACCCAGGGTCTGAATCACTTGCCCAAAGCTGCAAGTTTACCTGAAAACAGCTCACAGAAGTGTGCTTGTCTTTAGCACTCAGATGCCCAACTCCCAACGGGGTCTAAACCCAGATAAATCCGTTTTACCCTGCATAAAGCTTATGCAGGGCAAACTCAAATTGTTCGCCCTCTAGAACACTGATAGAGAGATATGCACAGTTGTTTGCTCCCCCAGGTATTAATACAAACTCTGAGTAAATTACTAAATAAAAAGTGATTTTATTAAATACAGACAGTAGGATTTAAGTGGTTCCAAGTAGTAACAGACAGAACAAAGTAAGTCACCAAGCAAAATAAAATAAAATAAAATGCGCAAATCTATGCCTAATCAAATTGAATACAGATAATCTCACCCTCAGAGATGCTTCAGTAAGTTTTTTCTCAGACTGGACACCTTCCAGGCCTGGGCACAATTCTTTCCCCTGGTACAGCTCTTGTTGCAGCTCAGGTGATAGCTAGGGGATTCTTCATGATAGCTCCTCTCCCCCCTTTGTTCTCTTCCACCCCTTTATATATCTTTTGCATAAGGCGGGAACCCTTTGTCCCTCTGGGTTTCCACCCCCCCTCACTGGAAAAGCACCAGGTTAAAGATGGATTCCAGTTCAGGTGACATGATCACATGTCACTGCAAGACTTCATTACTCACTTGCCAGCACACACATATACAGGAAGACTCACAGGTAAACACAGCCATCTACAGACAATGGGAGTCACCAAGATTCCAAACCATCATTAATGACCCACACTTTACATAATTACAATAGGCCCTCAGAGTTACATTTTATATTTCTAGTTTTACATACAAGAGTGGTACATTTATACAAATCGGATGATCACACTCAGTAGATTATAAGCTTTGTAATGATACCTTGCAAGAGACCTTTTGCATGAAGCATATCCCAGTTACGTTATATTCACTTTTTACCATATTTTTCTAAAACTATCCCAGTTACATTATATTCGCTTATGTTTTTATAAAACCATATAGACTGCACAACATCACAGAATCAGGTTGGTTAATAAAACTAAACCAAATCCCAAACCCACATTCACTCCAGAGTGAAACTCTGTACGCCATATCATGTATTTATTCACTAGCAGTAACTGCTTGCATGTTTGCATTCCATCCAACAGAGGGAAGTGGTACACAGATGTAGCATCCTATACAGATTTGTGTTTTGTTAGACGTTAAATCAGTTGGGCTTTAAAAAACAGATTTGTGGAGGAGTGTAAAAACCAAACAATCTCACAACAAGAAAGTTCAGAGTGAAATCTAAAACTCTAACTTATACCTACACACAGCATTCTTGATGTAGTAGATCATAAAAAGTCCTAGAAAATCCAAAACGCTGTTGAAAAGCCAAATCCACTGTACAATACAAGTAAAGTCTTATACCATAAGTACAGGTTTTCCATCAGATGATGGAAAATCTACTCCACAGGAATGACCAAGAGCAAAACAGAAACAAGAGCCAGGTAATGTTCATCTGAGCATGCAGCGGTGGTGGGGTAGGAGGCAAGGCAACCAAATCTAATGGCAACCAACATTCTCTGTACCAACTTTTTTTTTATTATTATTATTTTTGGAAGGGGCTGGGGGGGGGGGGGGGAAGAAGACTACCATTCTGATTTCCTTTTCCTAAAATTTATTCCATTTATTGATCATAATAAGCCAGGCAAACAGGCTCATTCCTCCACCTGGCGTGGATACATTTCATATTATGTAGAAACATATCTGTAGCAGCAAACAAGGTTGTGTCCATGTAGTTAATCTTTATTTCTGGATACATTTTTGAAGGAGGTTTTCAACAAAACCTTTTT
Organism: Chrysemys picta bellii; assembly: GCF_011386835.1. Lineage (NCBI taxonomy): Eukaryota > Metazoa > Chordata > Testudines > Emydidae > Chrysemys > Chrysemys picta. The sequence continues at coordinate 78,392,968 of NC_088792.1, forward strand.
AAAAAACGAGTTACATTTCTGGACACAGACTGTTCTGCTAGAAAATTAAAGCATTCTTATTAGCATCTGAACAAGACTGATACCTCAAACATTCTAAATATTTTGAATATTTTGAAAAATATCAAGCAGCTTTAAGTTCTAAATATTAAATTTGGAACTGTGCATCTTCCTGTACTAGAAAATGCCTTTTGTGCATAATATGATAAGTCGGTTTACTGTATTATAAAAACAACAAGGTGCATCTGAGGAAGTGAGGTTTTTACCCACAAAAGCTTATGCCCAAATAAATCTGTTAAGTCTTTCAAGGTGCCACCAGACTCCTTGTTGTTTTTGTAGATACAGACTAACACGGCTACCCCCGATACTGTATTATAGTTTTCTCTTTCAGCGCTGTATTTTCAATGTAAGCATACAAAGAACATACATTAAATATTGCTGGGCCATCCAACTTTTAAACAACTAGGGGGGAGGAAAAAAAAAAAGAGGGTGAAACGCCATGCAAGGTATCAAGTCAAGTCAAATGAATCTGATATTATTTAAAAACATGCAACATGGATTATGCTTCTCACTATCAAGGATGAGAGTGGAAAAGAAAATGGTGATCATATGAGCAAGAGCCCAGCAGCAAGTTAAACCTGTCATTAGCTCTCTCAAACAGCTAATGCCAGAAGCAAAGCTAGGGCAAAGGCCAGGGAACTGTCCTGTCACACAGATCCAGATGCTGTTGCTGCCCAGAATACAATGCCTAATCTAGGAGTCATTCAGACCACAGACAGAGAAACTAATCAAGCAGTTGCTCAATCAACCCACTCCCATCCTCCCTCTCCTGACAGAATATGGATGCAAATGAAGTAATGACATTTTTAATTAAACCAACTAACAAAGGTGACAATTTTATTTCAGATATGCAGATTACAAAGGGAACATGGTAAAGTCTTAAGGCAGAATTGAAAAGCCAACCTTCTCATTCGAGTGAGAAAGCTGTCGGCAAGTTTCTAAGGCAAAGGTCTCCAATCTGTGGGGTGTACCCCACAAGGGAGCAAGGAAGAACATTCCAGGGGGTGCGGCGGGGGCCTGGGCCAGCCCCCATGGAGGGCAGGCAGGAAGCGCCACCCAGCCCCACTCCTGGCCTGGGCTCAGGCCCCAGATGCCGGCCCCATGCCCGGGGCCCCAGCCTCAGCTCTGCTCCCACCCTCAGCCTCAGGCCCTTACCCCGTCCGTGTCCCCTCCCTCCCAGAGCCGTGACTCCACTTCTGGCCGGGCTTGGAGGGAGTGAGGGAGAGTGGATGGGGTGGGGTGGATGAGGTAAAAAGTTTGGGGACCACTGTTCTAAGGTGATGTATCAAGAAGCTTTGCAATCTAGATTTAATTACAAGAGAAAGAGAATCAGTGGGGGACACCACTGTATATGTGCTGCCGAAGCTGTGCGGCCCACGGGGGTTGAGTAGATGGGCTCACTGTGTGGCCCGTGGGGGGGGAGTGAGGTGAGTAGGCAAGTGGTGGGTGAGGGAGGGGGGGCTAAGGAGGCGAGCGAGGAGGCAGTGGCGGAGGGTGAGTAAGCGAGCTGGGGGAGGGGGGCTGAGGAGGCCAGTAGTGAGTCGGGAGCTGACCTGTTCTACTGATCTGGTCTGGCTCCCATCCCCTTTCCCAGGGCCGGCTCCAGGCACCAGCAAAACAAGCAGGTGCTTGGGGCGGCACATTTCTAGGTGCGGCATTCTGGCGCCGGCCATCATAGGTGCCGACTCCGGGGCATGGGGAAAAAGTGCCCTCGCCGCCTCAGCTCGCCTCCACTCTGCTGTCGCCCACTCCTGCCTGCTCCCCTGAGTGCACCGCCGCCGCACCGCTTCTCCCCCCTCCCTCCCAGGCTTGCCGCGCGTGAGGGGGGAGAAGCGGAGCGGTGGGCGCTCGGGGGAGGCGGTGGTGGTGGAGCGGAGGTGAGCTGGACCAGGGAGCGGTTCCTCTACCCCCCCGTTACTTCCTGCTCCCCCTCACCCTAGCTCACCTCTGCTCCACTGGCTCCCCTGAACACGCCGCAGCTCCACTTCTCCGCCCTCCCTTGTCTGAGAGGGAGGGGGGAGAAGCGGAGCGGTGGCGCGCCTGGGGGAGCTAGGACGGGAGGTCGCGGGGGGCCCGCAGGAAGCAATGGGGGGGTGAAATGTGGCACGCCGGGGGAGGAGGCAGTGCTGGGGATTTGGGGAAGGGGTTTGGAAGGGTGGAGTTGGGATGAGGCCAGGGGCAGAGGGGCACGAAAAAGAAAGGGGAGGCGGCCAAAATTTTTTTTGCTTGGGGCGGCAAAAATCCTAGAGCCGGTTGCAGCTGTCTGGAGGTGCCTGCCTTCCACACCTTCCTCATTCACACCTCATTCATTCAACAGGGCAATTAATTACAAAGTGGGGGGAAGATCTTATTCTACTTCTAGCAAAAAGGCATTTTTCTTGCTGTTTCGGTGGGGCAGCGCTGCGGAAGGAGGGTTTGTTTCCGTGGGGCGAGCGGTGCTGGGGGCAGGGGGGGGGGTTGGCGGCGCTCAGGGGGTTACGGCCCTCAGCTGTTTTCTTTGGAGTAATATGGCCCTCGCCGTTTTACGAGTTGTGCAGGCCTGTGCTAGAATCTTCTAAACCAGCAGTTCTCAAATTGTGAGTCGGGACCCCAAAGTGGGTCGCAACCCCCTTTGAATGGGGTCGCCAGGGCTGGCTTAAACTTGCTTCAGCCCTTGGCAGCAGGACTCAGGTTGCAGGCCCCCTGGCCTGGGGTTGAAGCCTTGAGCTTCAGCGTGGCACCCCTGGCCGGAGCAGTGGGGCTTGGGCTTTGCTCTCCATGCCCCCCCCCCCCCCCCAGGGCAGTGGGGCTTGGGTGGGCTCAGGCTTCGTTCCCCCCTCCTGGGGTCATAAAGTAATTTTTGTTGTCAGAAGGGGGTCGCGGTGCAATGAAGTTTGAGAACCCCTGCTCTAAGCACAAGTTGGAAAAGGCAAAAAGTGCATTACTCTTTTGGAGCCAACTTCAGTTTTAATTCTTATACTTTCATACAATATAATGCAACATATTAGAGGCAATTTAGCTGCACTGGTTTCTTTATTTATCTGAGTGTTAAGAGTCTGTATACACCCCAATGTACCCGCAAAGAATCAGAGGGCCAGACTGTCCCCTTCGTTACCGTAACTGTAAGGAATTCAGAACTATCTGGGTGACGGAAGGGAGTTCTGTCAGCAGGACTCTGTGGGTAGAAGCATAGCATCATGCCCACCACCGACAGCCAACTCCACAATGAATTAGTGAGTAAGAAAACTGACTGCCATCATTTATTATTCACAGTCTCCTTCTCTGAACCCAAGCCCAAGGTTCAGGGCCAGCAGCCAAGTTTCCTGTCCCTCGCTTGTTTTTTGGTGGTGTTTATTTTGCTTCTCCCACCACCAAACAGGGCCATCTGAGCCCAATAAATCTAATGGACTGTGATATCTGTAGCTCAGAATAAAGTTTTGTATTTATTCTAATCAGGAAGGATTAAGATCCAAACAAACACAGATCTTGCACCAAAACAGTAGAGATTCCAGTTTTTTCTTGCAGTAGAAAGATACATATAAGGGTTCTGTTTCAAGCAGACAAATATGTACTAAATTTGTAGAGAACTACATATAAAAGACCCTCCTAATCTACTGCTCCCCCCGCCCTTTTCCCATTTCTGGAATAGCAGACTGAAATCGGAAGGGGTTGGCTCATGATTATTGGACATCATATACATTTTTAAAAACTATGACTAATCTTGGATTAATACAAACACAATCTGTAGAAGGATAAAAAGTTAATCTTCCATTACAGAAGAGCATTCTATCATGACAAAATGTATTCATTTAATCTAATTTTTAAGATCAGAATTAGGTCTTACGTTTGCCTCAGACAAGTTTCAAAAGATTTCAAGTTCTCCCCCACTCAACCACATCCCCTAAAACCAAACATATATAGCTACCTTGCAAAAAGTTCTCTTTCTTGGTGTATATTTAACATTTGGGGGTGCCTTCCACTTAAATTGTTATTTTCTTGTTTTTTAAAACCATAAGGGCGGGAAGCATAAGATTGTTTTTTTCCCTTGAGACTTCATTTTTTGTCCCACTTGAAGATACACAGATAATGAAAGGGCAGGGGCAGATTGCCACATTGTAATTTAACGGATAGGATTTTGGAATGACCTCTAAGCCATGATAGCGTTATTAACTGCTGCCCATTCATCCGCAGTTCCCCAATTTAAGAACAAATATTATGTGACTATAGCCTCAGAAATAAACAGCCATCTTGTTTGGGGCAGGGAGTGTAGAGAAGGAAAATAGGAGATAAAAGATACCCCTTTCCTCCTAAATTAAAAAAAAAAATTAGGGATCACAAGAACTATGTTTACTGGATTTACTGTTTGGTTTTGTAATTATTACTAGGCTGTTCTGCTCTAAAGATAGTTAAGGAATAAGATTTTACTTTTTCTTTTTAAATATACCATTCTCCACTTTGTTAAACTCTGGGCAATTTTAGTCAGTTAACTGTAAGACTACTGGAAGATTGACATGAAATATGTAAAAAGGAAGAGTAACAAATGTTCTTATCACTTTGAGAATTCCAGTTGAACACAATTAATATTTTAAGAAGCTCCCTCAAAAAAATACATCATCCTGAGAAGGAGAAATGCAGGAAGGTGGTGATGGGAATGATTTTAAAGATGGTTAACAGTGATTTATTCCAAAAGAAGTTAACCATGGGTTGATTATTTCCAAATAGAAAATATTTCCTTAAATTGGTTGTATATAATTTTAAACACAAAACAATCAAGGCAGCCTACTTCAAATTAAACAGAGTCAGTGAACCCTATCAGAGGGCTATTCATCTTTTACAGCCACAGGAGCCCAAGAAATACGACAGCAAGACAATAAACGTGATTGCTTCAGGAAAGGCTGTACAGTGCACTGTAAAAACATTTTACAACAGCAGATTCCTGGGTGTCGTTCTCCCCATTTTTTGGTCTGTTTTCAAAGGGGATGGGGGGATGGGCGGAGATGTTGTTAAATGTCCCCTGGGATTCCACAGCAATCAATCAGCATCTGATGAATGGCCACTAAAGTTAAACTCTGACCCGACTCTACAATTCCCACACCAGTTCTCCCCTCCTTACTGTTGACCAGCTTCCAGAATGCCCCACCCACCTAACTCCCCTCACCAAAATTTCCGAAATACCATGCACAGACAAAAGCACTGGAATGTAGTAGCCACGAGGAAAATTCAGTGAAAACAGCAGTTGAGCCTTCTCTTAACTTGTGTTTAAAAAGTGTCCTCTTGGTGAAGCCAATGGGTGCCTTTTCGCCCCACAGCTCACATTGAAAACTTTGATTTATCTCTCTGTAAAAAATGTTTATTTTTAAAAATGTGTTTGCATGCAGCTATATCTCTAAGAAGGAACAAACAGACTTCAAGTTCTTATGCTATCCCAGCATCATATGCACAAACAATATTGACACTGAATGTGACAGACTAGAATAGTTTTTAAAACTACAACATTAAGAACCTACTGATGGGGACAAAAATATTTTGGAAGTTAAAGAAAGCCAGACATTAGGGCTCGAAAGCTTACTGTAATGTTTACACATTATTTCTCATTCCACCCTGGGAACAGATACATAAAAATATATGGTGAAAAATAGCAGCATGGGGGGAATAAAATGAAGCATCTAAGGTTTTACACTTTTGAAACAAGCTCAACACTACTTTTATGGAGTCCAATATCAATTTTAAAAGGCAAAAAGCCTACCTATTCCATTCAGCCCAGAACTCTGGAAGTTCACAGAGCAAAAAGCATTTCACTTCTTTTAGCTGTATTGACTACTGCATCTATTACTGCTGTTGCTTGCTTGGTAGCAAGTGCAGTAGTTAAGGTTGTCAGACTATGAAAGTTCTAAAATGCTACAAACATTTTAATCACCACATTTTCCAATTAAAAATGTGTTTGGTTTCTATTTAAGAACAATGTTTTAGAAGAGTCTGAGAAAAGTCCTTATGGCTGTGTGACTTCAGAAGCATATTTTTCCATCCTCCCTTGCTTGGGGCGGGCCGGTGGGGGGGGGGGGGGGGGGCGCATGCATATATATATCTATATATATATAAAATAAAAATCAAGCTACGTGAAAAATGAAGATTTGGGTTCCGATACTCAAATTTGTGTGAATAGTCATAGCTCAACTGCAGTCAATTATCAATGGTTCACTGTCAAACTGGGAGGATGTATCAGTGGGTTCCTTCTGGGGTCAGTCCTGGGTCCGGTACTATTCAATATTTTCATTAATGACTTGGATAATGGACTGGGAAGTATGCTTCTAAAATTTGCAAATGTCACCAAGCTGAGAAGAGTTGCAAGCACTTTGGAGGACAGAATTAGAATTCAAAACGACCTTCGCAAATTAGAGAATTAGTGTGAAATTAATAAGATGACATTCAATAAAGACAAGTGCAAAGTACTACACTTAGGAAGGGGGGTGGAATCAAACGTACAACTACAAAATGGGAAATAATTGGTTAGGCAGTAGTACTGCTGAAAAGGATCTGGGGGGGTATAGTGGATCACAAATTGAATATTAGTCAACAACAACATGAAGCTGTAAAAGAAGCTAAATATAATTTTAAAGTGTACTAACAACAATGTTGTATGTAAGACATGGGAGGTAATTATTAATTCTACTCAGAATAGGTGAGGCCTCAGCTGGAGTACTGCATCCAGTTCTGGGTGCCACACTTTAGGAAAGATGTGGACAAACTGGAACATCCAGAGGAGAGCGACAAAAATTATGAAAAGTTTAGAAAACCTGGCCTATGAGGAAAGGTTAAAAAACTGGGCATGTTTAGTCTTGAGAAAAGATGACAGAGGGAACCTGATACCAGTCTTTAAATATGGTAAGGAAGGGCTGTTACAAAGAGGATGATGATCAATTGTTCTCCATGTCCACTGAAGGTAGGATGAGAAGTAATGGGCTTAATCTGCAGCAAAGGAGATTTAGGTTAGATATTAGGAAAAAAAACTTTAACCTAAGGATACTTAGGTTCTGGAACAGGCTTACAAAGGGAAGCTGTGGAATCTCCATCATGGGAGGTTTTCAAAAACCAGTTGGACAAACATTTGTCAGGGATGGTCGAGGTTTACTTGGTCCTGTCCCTGCACAGGGGCCAGACTTGATGATCTGTTGAAGTCCATTCTGGCCCTAGATATTATGATTCTATACACCCGGGGAGGGGAAGAGAGAGAATATGGCCCTCAAAGTTTACACTTGTGGTATGTTTGGCAGTTAGTGCCACTGTTAAGTCATAAAAAAGTGGTAAAGCTGGGTTTGTAGGTCCTTAACTTTTTCAATGGAGCAACCTTCAAACCATATTAATTTTTAAAATAAATTATATGTATGTAAAATATGAGAAGGTGCTGAGCTTGTTGGTGGAGATCATTTATTTGGGTGATTAGTTTACCTTATTGGCTCTATAGAAGAAAGTGTCCAATCATAAGCTACATTCCAATCTTCTTTAAATACCAGTTTAGTAGAATTTAAAGCTGTTAAAAACACACATATCCAGAGCTCTATGTTCAAGTACATAATTTTATTAGTCACCTGTCTATTAGCTTGTATGTATGAATGCTTTGAAATGTAAATATTTAGTTTGACAATAAAGCTCTGATGTTAAGCCAGTATTTTCCATACCATCATTATAAGAACCATACATCACAAACCAAAAACGAAGAACCTTGGAATTCCTTAGTGTGAATACAGAACAACTCCACAGGAAACTATATCATGAAATCCATGGCAGGACACCTGAAAATTTAAAAAACAAACTGTCTTTGTCTTGCACCCAAGGTGAGCCGTTCCTCAATAACTACTGAGCCCAAGTCTGCTTTTAAAATTGAATACTAGATCTAGAGCATTCACTCAAAAATTAGGGTTTATCTTTGTCCAATAGGATTTTTACAAGAATACTGGCAGCATCTTAAGAAACACTAAAACTCTTAAATCAGACAAGCCAACATGCAGAAAAGTTAGGCATCAGGAGGGATACCAGCTCATGATTTAGTGCTGCTCAGCAACTTGAGAGCAAAATAATGCTCTTTTAGTCTCCATTTAAAGATCCATAGAGTTTAAGGACAGAAGGGATGATTAGATCTCCTAGTCTGAACTCCCGTCTATCAGAAGCCATAGAATTTCATCTACAGATCTGTCTCATCTTACGCAGGGGTTCCGTTCCACGGTTAGCGCGTAAAGCGAAAACCGTGTATAGCCAAAATCCCATTGAGTTCAATGGCGGGCAGAATTGCCCGCACTACAGGTATAGTATTAAAATTGTTATTTTTCTCTCTTTTTTTTTTGTTTTTTTGTTTTGTTTTTGTCGACCGTGTAAAGTTGAAATCGCACATGTTAAATGCGTGTAAGAGGCGACAGACCTGTAATTACTTTTGTATTGAGTCCAACAGCCGGTGTTTAGCTAATGAAAATCTTTCAGAAAAATCTTTATTTAAAGATCAAAAGATGGAGAATCCACCACTTCACTTCCTTTGGTAGTTTGTTCCAGTGGTTAGTCACCTACACTGTTAAAAAACTGTGTCTGGCTTCCAGCAGTTGGCTCTTGTCTTTCTTTGCTAGATTAAAGAGCATGTTAGTACCCAGGTATTTTCTCCCCATGAAAATACTTTTACATGATCATCAAATCACCCCTCAATCTTTTTTGATAAGCTAACAAATTGAGCTCTTTAGATCTCTCAGGCCAGGTCTGTGCTCAACAGGCTTTGCTGGTATAGTTTGGGCATCACTTAAACAAAGCAATTATATCCTCAAACAAAATCTCTGTGATGACTTCACGTGCACCAGAGAAAACCAGCAGTTAATACAAAAGCACACAGTCATACAGTATAAAGGTATTGCATCACAATTGCTTGCTTAGATCAATGCTGAATTATACCATCCATGTAAAATTATTATTATTGGGTTTTAATTTATCACAGAGCATCTTATTCCCGGAAGAGAAATTAAGATATTCTCCTTTGAAAACAAGTGTTTGTAAAAGAGATCCAAGACCACACTTATCTATTCTGATTAATATGCTTGTTACTCTTCATTTTTAGGAGGATTATACTTGTGTGTTGTATGAAGGATGACTCACGAAAGCATTTTCTGGCAATGAGCAACTGTGCTCCACTCCCTCTAAGCGAGCTCTTATACTTAATGTTTGTTTTGGGAGACGTAGCTGTCTCAGCAGCCAGAAGGGCATTTCAATAATCATACAACAAGCATTACTGCAGGTTATTCTTTAATCCCCTGTGTGTGACTAAATGAGTGAATTCTTGTCCATCTATCATTTTATGGCACAACATACTGTTCTTGCCAAGAAGGTACTGTAAATCAAAGGAAAAACAGATCTAAGAATAAAAAGATCTAATCAGAGAAATCACCAATTGTTTATTCAAACATCTTCATCCCCATCGCCATGTAGCAATTATACTGAATAAATATTGGCGATGTTTGACTATAAATACTGGATCAAAAGGTCTTTGGTGGAAAAACCACTAATAGCTTCTAAAAAAAGACAAATATTAAAGATGAATTGGTACATGCTGAAGAGCTCAATTTCCTGAACAATCCAGCTATAGATAATAAAAATCACAGGCTGGGAGTCTGGAGTTGTCAGTTTCAGAAATGCCAAAACCAAAAAAGTCATTTTATCCTTTTGTTGTGACTGCTTCCAAATTTGTAAAATTCAGGTTTAATCAAGTGAAATTCTGTGGTTTCAGTGTGTTAGTCTGTATCAGCAAAAACAATGAGGAGTCCTTGTGGCACCTTAGAGACTAACAAATTTATTTGGGCATAAGCTTTCATGGGCTAGAACCCACTTCATCAGATGCATGAAGTGAAAAATACAGGAGCAGGAATAAATACATGAAAGGATGGGGGTTGCTTTACCACATGTGAGGTCAGTCTAACGAGATAAATCAATTAACAGCAGGATACCAAGGGAGGAAAAATAACTTTTGAAGTTTGCAAATTATGGATACCATCAGAAAACCTAAACTTAATTTCCCCACTACTAATTTCTCCCTACTGTTACTCACACCTTCTTGTCAACTGTCTGTAATGGGCCACTCTCTTACCACTTCAAAAGTTATTTTTCCTCCCTTGGTATCCTGCTGTTAATTGATTTCTCTCATTAGACTAATCTCACATTTGGTAAAGCAACCCCCATCCTTTCATGTATTTATACTTGCTCCTATATTTTTCACATCATGCAGCCGATGAAAGCTTATGCCCACGAAAGTTTATGCCCAAATAAATTTGTTAGTCTCTAAAGTGCCACAAGGACTCCTCATTCTATGGTTTGTATTCTGATCATCTAGGTAGACTTTTCTGGCCTGAATCTATGCAAATTAACACATCTACTCCACAGGGTGGAGTTGTAAATCTTAATTCATTAATCTTAAAAGTACTTTGGAGATATTCTGATAAGAAGGACTGTAAAATATACACTAGCAGCAATAATCTACCCTCCCTTGGCCAGATAGTAGGCAGTTAGATTTAAACAAGGTGAGGTCAAAGTTTCTCAGAACAAAAATATTTCTTTGAGTAACAGTTTTGCTACTTTCCTCTAGTACAGTCATGTAATCTTACAACATCTCCCTCCCTCCCCAAACTTTTTAAGTTAGACATTTATTGCAAGCATTCCCTGTCAAGGAGAATAAACTAGCAATGCTGCTCTGCCTGGATTTTGGTACTTTGTTCATAATGCTTTTGTGAAGGCAGTTTTGGTTTTGGACTGGGGTGGGGGTGGGGGGACGGACTACAGATTTCCTCCCACCCCCCTCAATACACCACCATAAAAATTTAGTGCATGTTGAAACTAGTCATTCTACAGATAGCTCTGGTGCCTTCTCTCTGTCATTCACAGGCAGTAAATTGAAAAACCCATTCAATTACTTTTTTTAAAAGTATTCCTAAAATATATCCCATACATACACCAATCAAGAAGTTGGCTGTTGGGGGGAATGGAATTCCTACATGTATTTTGAATCAGCAAGGAAAAGAAAATCCCTGGTGAACAATGTTCTTAGAAACAGTAATAATGCATGATTCAGGAATATCTTCTTTGGCTCCCTTGATTTTAAAAGTGTTTCCCCCACCCCCCAAATGGCCTTTATACCACCCCAGATCTTACTACTATAGATTTTTTGTTGATCTTAAGCCTTGTCTAGTGTACAAAAAATACCTTTTGCTTATTACAACAGGATCAGCAACAAGTGCAGCTAAACTGGTGCTGAGCACCGCTCATCTCCAACAGTAGGCAAGGGCAATTTAGTCACAGCTGTTAAAGGCTAGAAGGACCATTATATCTAGCCAGGCTAGAGAACTGCACTCAGTAATTCCTGCATCAGATGTGCGTTCAGCACAGTTCAAGCACACCCACTGCTGACACTCTTGTCATCAACAGGTATCTTCTTCAGTAGCACAGATAAATTGTAGAACAATTCCACCCTAGAAACAGTTGGAGACTAATCTGAGGGAGCCAGGACTTGGTTTGTTTTATTTGTTTAGAAAAAGGGAAGAGGCAGTAGTCAACTTAACTGGAATCATTTACATTTAGGAGTTTTATCATGGCCTCAGATTAGTACAAAGAAAATGCAAATGTGGGTTTAACGTCAATCTGTTACTGTAAGCAGTCTCAACAACGAAGCATTAACTTGTTTAAAGTGGTTCTATTGTTATAGTATTCAAGAGTATTAACATTTTTAACAAGAAAACAGCATACACCTTTCAGCATTAAAAGAGTTTACAGGTCCAGCTATTTTGTCAAACATCTATATTTGCATACGATGTAAGGTGGGCCAGAAGCCCAATCCTAACAATATTTTAATTAAAAGAAATCCTGTTAGTTTAATCTTGATGTTATCTATTTAACTTCCACCACAACCCAAAGGGAGAAGTTGTCAGGAAATGCTAAATGCTTCCACAGCAACATTATTTCTCCCACATTGCACATATTTGCATTTACTAGTTTAGATACTTTAAGCGTATTTTACTGTGAATGGACACAGTTTGTGTAAATTAATGAGAACACTAGCTGTAAGCTTTATGGACTTAAATATGTAAATATAAAATGCTTTGTTAGCAGTTTATATTCAAAGGAAAAGGAAAAACAAACAGTTTTTGTGGTGTGGATAGGGGATAGCCACACATGTAAACCAGGCTCCCCAGCATGGTAGAATTAAGCTACTGAGTCAAGTCCCCTCATTGAAGGCCCTTTAAAGTATGCAACCCACCTTGCCTCAAACCCTCTTCAAACCATTCTTGCATCTGGCATAAAAGTCTCTGAACAGGATTTGCAAACGGCAGCTATCCTCTTCCCCACATCTTGGAAGTTCCTATCCTGCAGTCCTTTCAGCCACCTAGTTCTTAATTAAGATTTGTTGTTTTAAAACAACAAAAAGGTCTAAAAACTGAGTATTACAATCGTATATATTTAAACACCAGCATCATTTTGCCTCACTCTACAGTGCAACAACAGTACACAGTTGAGGTAAGGAAAGTTATTAAATCCAGACTACATTAAGCTCATCTAAATCCTGCCAACAGTTTACCAAGGCAGGCATTCTAGCCAAATTCAATACCTTTAAAGAAAAATAGGTGAAGGGGCGGAAGAGGATTTTGAGTTTTAAAGTAACCATGTCTCACTTAAAAAACAACCAATGCAAACCAAAAAAAACAAACACTCCCACCACTCTCTAAAACAATACTAGGGCACTAGTTTCCTATTATTTTATCAAAAAGAACATCTACTGAATCAGCAACATCATTTTCTGCAACTCCCCTTTCCCAGTAATAATCAGACCCAATCCCGATTCACTTAAGACTTAACAAGATCACAGCTTGAGGTGATATAGCCACAGGCCATAAAGAAGACCAATAAAAATTTTAGAAGCCCATCTGTTCTGCAAGATTAGTGTCCTATGCTTATTTAAAGGATCAAGTTTGAACCCAGCTTTCAGAGTCACACTGTGGGTCTTCAAGGAGCCATGTAACCTGGGTCCTTGACCAAGCACAGTCTGCCAATTTATTTTGGCAAATTTACTTAGTTGTGTTACTAAGAAAACAAAGAAAAAGATTTCACGTGAATATAGTGCTCAGGGAGACAGGTTGTCTATCTAACCCCTCAGTGGTCTTTTCACAGCAAGTCTGGTCATGTTAGGCTGCTTTCCCTCTTCCATTATCACCTCTTTAATAGCAGGCTCAAGTTATAGATTTTATGATCATTGGGGATCAACTTGATGCAACTTTCACCTCACATTTAGAATATGCAGTGTGTATATAGTTCTAATCCTAAGAGGAAAAATCATTATGCAGAACTCTGGTCCTTTACTAAACCTAGCAATAGAAAAATGGTTACAACATGAACTGCCTGCTCACCCTGCAAGTTCCCAGTGACCAGTTTTCTGCCACCTCACACTTCCTTTACCCTCTACAGAATCACACAAGATTGCACTCTCCACAATGAGAGATCACAATGGATATGTCTACACTGCATTTTAAAACCCACGGTAGTGAGTCTCAGAGCCCACAGCTACAGACTATGGCTCACAGGGCTCATACTACAGCACTAAAACCACCTGTGTAGACATTCAGGCTCAGGCTCTGAAACCCAGCTGCCCTTCCCAGGCTTCAGAGTCCATGTTCCAACCATAGGGCGGGCCCCAGCCTGTAGCCCTGGGCTCTGAGAATTGCTGCCCTGGATTTTAAAACGTAGTGCAGACATACCCTTTACGCCCACCAGGGTAGTCTTTCATCCACAAGTTTATACACAGAAGAGTTTAAAAGCTACAAACAGTTTCTACTACATTTTTATTTAAAAACAAGAGAATGGAAGGTAGGTTTTTACATTCAGTTATGTTTTGTTTTGAAACAAACCTAAAAGAAATGGCACTTTAAAGAGATATTATCATTAAGATGCATTGGTGAGTCTGGATTTTAATGCAGGGCAAGTGTTCAAATCCTACCATCATATACCAGGAATTACAGATAGGTGGTAGAATAATCTATAGTCTCACTGGAAAGATGCAATCTGTAGCTACAAAAATGAGTCAAAGTTCTGTATTACTCCTCTCCTTTTTTTAAACTAAGAGGATTTTGTTGTTTTGTCCTCAATTCATAAACAAAGTTACATCTGTTACAAAGTCAAAATGCAAGTTACATCTGGAAACAGACAAAAGCCAAATGCCCAGCAGTTTTGGAAAATTAAAACATTGGGTCAGATTCAAATGAACTAGAAAGCCAAAAGGTCAAAGCAGCATTAAATCATTAGTTTCCCAGCTGCCACCAAGGCACAGAGATGACCTTTGATTTTGTAAGAAGTGGCCCAAGCAATTTTCTGATGGCAGTATGGACAATCTGGCAGAGTGGGAAAATACGTTAAAAAAAAGCCTTAAAGGCACAAATTAAACTATAACCTTTCCATTCAAGCACATAGGCAACAATCTCATGTGCCTCATATTAAGGTGTGTTACTATCTTTATATTCATGGGGTAAGTTACATGTAAAACTAAGTCACCACTCTTGTGGGATTGTCTTTTTTTCAACATAGTTGAAACACGGGGCAGAATGTAAATTTAGTAACTAGGCTTTTTAGATTTCATATGCAGTCAATTTTTTGTGGTGGGGATTTTTCTTAATCTTTCAAAAAGAGTATAAAAATGACAGTTAACAGTCTCTTCCATTTTTTAAACCTACTATTGTTACAAGTATCACCTAATTCTAATGTAAGTGCAAGAAATTAAGTGGAAAACCAGCACATTGTATCTAGTCCCTCTGTACAGGCAGTTTTTCATATACTTGGGACACATTGAAGTCAAGAAAAGGAAGGATAGTTTATTATTCTACCCTTCACCTAGCTTCCATTGTTTTGGGTCCCCTCTCCTGGGAATAGCTCCAATGCCTGTCTTTGCTGTTCACAGTTCTGTCAACCATCAGCAGAGAGATATTGACATAGATGTTCAGGTGATGTAGTGGTGTCAGTCCCAGGATATTAGAGACAGGGTGGATGAGGTAATATCTTTTATTTCACCAACAGAAGTTGGTCCAAGAGAAATGCTTTTGAGCTACACAGAGCCTTCTTCGGGTCTGGAAAAGGTATTCAAGCCTAGTCTACGCTAGGAATTTATTTCAAAGTAGCTGTCTCTTAGCAGTGTGAAAAATCCACACCCTTGAGACTTAGGGTACGTCTACAATCCGGCAAGTAGTGATCGATCTATCAGGGATCAATTTATTGCATCTAGTGTAAACACGATAAATCAATCCCCGATCACTCTGCCGTTGACTCCGGAACTTCACCACGGCGAGAGGAGGAAGCGGAGTCGACGGGGGAGTGGCGGCCATCAATCTCGTGCCACGAGGACGCAGAGTAAGTGATTCTAAGTCGATCTAAGTTACGTCAATTCGGCTATACTATTCTCATAGCTGAAGTTGTGTATCTTAGATCGACCCCCCCCCCCAGTGTAGACCAGGCCTTAGCTATACCAACCTAACCCCTGAGTGTAGACAAGAAGTAGATGGCTGGAAGAATTCTTCCATCGATCTAGCTACTGCCTCTCGGTGAAGTGGATTACCTATACCAACGGCACTCCTGTCGGTCGGTGTAGGTAGTGTCTACGCTGATGCACTACAGCATCACCGCTGAAGCATTTTAAGTGTAGACAAGTCCTCAGAGAGTGTCACAGCTAAATACAAGCTGGAATAGGTTATTTAGCATAAGTAGTTAACATATTCTAAGAGACCATTCAAGGTGAAATGCCTCATTAACATAGGACAAAAGAAATCAGAACAAAAAAGGAGAGTTAGTGGGTTTCAGGCTGTTGTAATAAGCCCCAAATCCAGTGCCTTTATTAAAATCATGATTTTTAGTGTCTAGCAAAATTATGACTAAGATCCCAGGCTCTTTTGAAGGTGTTGTGCAGATTTCATTCAGGATAAAGACTGAAGGTATGTCAACACTGCAAGTAAAAACCTGTGGCTGGCCTGTGCCAGGTGACTCAGGCTCACAGAGCTCGGGCAATGGAGACATCTGGGCTCCGACTGCAGCCCAGTTAAACAGCCCCTTAGCTCGAGCTCAAGTCTGCTCGAATCAGCCAACTGTGGCTGTCCAAGACATATCTTGAGAGGTCAGATATGGAGTAATCATTTTGTGAAAAGTGTTCACCCACCGGTTATATGGTGTTTTTGTCTTATTTTTAGGTGAACGTCCATTTGAGAGCATAATGATTGTCTGGTTTCACACGCATAGTTGTTATTGGGGCATTTAGTGCACTGGATGTGGTGCACCACATGTTGAAATAGGCATATAATATATCTAGAGAGAGAGAGAGAGAGAACCCATGGATCTTGAAAGGTGCGTTGTGAGGAGCATTGATCATTGTAGCAGTAGAGATACGTCTGCAGGTTTTGCATCTGTTTTGGCAGGGTCTGATGATGCTTTGAATTGGTGGGTTCTGGTCTGCAAAGAGACTGCTTCTGATGATGAGCTGGGGGGTTGTTTGCAGGCCGAAAGAGGAGTCTGAAAGATTTATTTCAAGACCCATCGAGTATGGGTTGTAATTGTTTAATGAGGCCCTGTATGGGTTCTAGTGTGGGCGGTGAGAATTATTTATTTATTTATTTTAACTCCTGTATTGAAGCAGGTTCTTTAAGGGTATTTGGGTGGCTCATTCCATGATGCAGTCTACTTCTCTGGTGGAGTGTCCTTAAGGCTGTTTTAAGTGTGTTAAAATGCATATCCCGGACTTTCTCCTCAGAGCATATTCTGTGGTATCTGTGTATTCGGCTGTAGATAACAGATTTCTTGGGGCATCTGGCATGGTTACTGCATCTGTGGAGGTAACGGAGGTGATCCGTATATTTCCTGCACATCACTGTCTGCAGGGTTCCCTTGTTGAGGTTGATTGCACTGACCAGGAAGTTGATGCTGGTGTGGGAGTGTACTAGAGAGAGTTTCCTGGATGGGTGGTGGTGGTTGAAGGTGTGGTGGAAATCTATGAGGGAGTTTAGATCACCTGTCCAAGAATGAAAATATCATTGATGTATCTCAGGTATATCATTGGTTTCATAGTGCAATTGTCCAGAAATTCTTCCTCAAGGTGGCCCATGAAGAGTTGGCATATTGGGAACCCAATCCCAGTACCTATGGCTGTTCCCCTGGTACTGACAAAGCATTTGTTGAGGAATGTAAAATTGCTATAGCAAGGATGAAATGGATGAGTTTGGAAGCATGTTTGGGGTGGATATCTGAGGTTGTCCATTGTCTTCTAGATATTTCAGGCAGGCAGTGATGCCATCATGAGGGATGATGGCTTATAGGGAGGTGTCAAGGATGGTGCTCAGAGGGAGGTTGTTAATGTTACGGAGTTTCAGGAAGAAATCCGCCGTGTCCTGAAGGAAACTGGCCCTTTGTGTGGTAAGTAGTTTGAGGATGGTTTCTATGAGTGCTGATATTCCTTCACTAAGAGTGCCCTGGCCAGATTTGATGGGTCTGCCTAGGTTCCCTTGTTCATACATCTTGGGAAGTGTGCAGAAGGTCCTTGAGGTGAGTTCATTGGGGATGAGGTGGTAGTTTCTCTTGGAGTTGTCTGGGGAAGATCTGATATCCTTAAATTCCTGTGTGAACTATGCTATGGGGTCTTCGAATTCCTTGTAGTAGGTGGAGTCAGAGAGTTGTTGGTTAGCCTCATTGATGTAATCATCAAGATGGAGAACTACGTTGGCACTCTTTTGTCTGCTAGTTTGATCACTATCTGGTGGTTGGGTTTCAGGGACTGTACAGTGGTCTTCTCAGTGGAGGAAAAACTGTGATGGATGTAATGTTTGTTCAGGAGAAATATCTGTGAAATCCACTGTGGAGCATCCAATCAGATGATTCTTTTTTCTTTTGACGGATATAGAATATCAGGGTTGGAAGGGACCTCAGGAGGTCATCTAGTCCAAAACCCTTGCTCAAAGCAGGACCAATCCCCAACTCAATCATCCCAGCCAGGATTACGTCAAGCCTGACCTTAAAAACCTCTAAGGAAGGAGATTCCACCACCTCCCTAAGTAATCCATTCCAGTGCTTCACCACCCTCCTAGTGAAAAAGTTTTTCCTAATATCCAACCTAAACCTCCCAACTGCAACTTGAGACCATTACTCCTGGTTTTGTCATCTGGTACCACTGAGAACAGTCTAGATCCATCCTCTTTGGAACCCCCTTTCAGGTAGCTGAAAGCAGCTATCAAATCCCCACTCATTCTTCTCTTCTGCAGACTAAACAATCCCAGTTCCCTCAGCCTCTCCTCATAAGTCATGTGTTCCAGCCCCCTAATCATTTTTGTTGCCTTCCGCTGGACACTCTCCAATTTTTCCACATCCTTCTTGTAGTGTGGGGCCCAAAACTGGACACAGTACTCCAGATGAGGCCTCACCAATGTTGAATAGAGGGGAATGATCACGTCCCTCGATCTGCTGGCAATGCTCCTACTTATACAGCCCCAAACGCCGTTAGCCAGCAGTGCATGGGATTCTTTCGTCCTAAGTGCAGGACTCTGCACTTGTCCTTGTTGAACCTCATCAGATTTCTTTTGGCCCAATCCTCTAATTTGTCTAGGTCCCTCTGTATCCTATCCCTACCCTCCAGCATATCTACCACTCCTCTCCTCCCAGTTTAGTGTCATCTGCAAACTTGCGGAGGGTGCAGTCCACGCCATCCTCCAGATCACTAATGAAGATATTGAACAAAACCGTCCCCAGGACAGACCCTTGGGGCACTCCGCTTGATACCGGCTGCCAACTAGACATGGAGCCATTGATCACTACCCGTTGAGCCCGACGATTTAGCCAGCTTTCTATCCACCTTATAGTCCATTCATCCAGCCCATACTTCTTTAATTTGCTGGCAAGAATACTGTGGGAGACCATATCAAAAGCTTTGCTAAAGTCAAGGAATAACACATCCACAGAGCCAGTTATCTCATCATAGAAGGCAATTAGGTTAGTCAGGCATGACTTGCCCTTGGTGAATCCATGCTGACTGTTCTTGATCACTCTCCTCTCCTCTAAGTGCATCAGAATCAATTCCTTGAGGACCTGCTCCATGATTTTTCCAGGGACTGAGGTGAGGCTGACTGGCCTCTAGTTCCCTGGATCCTCCTCCTTCCCTTTTTAAAAAGATGGGCACAACATTAGCCTTTTTCCAGTCATCCAGGACCTCCCCCGATCACCATGAGTTTTCAGAGATAATGGCCAATGGCTCTGCAATCACATCCGCTAAACTTCTTTAGCGCCCTCGGATGCAGTGCATCCGGCCCCATGGACTTGTGCTCATCCAGCTTTTCTAAATAGTCCCGAACCACTTCTTTCTCCACAGAGGGCTGGTCACCTCCTCCCCATGCTGTGCTGCCCAGTGCAGCAGTCTGGGAGCTGACCTTGTTCTTGAAGACAAGGGCAAAAAAAGTATTGAGTACATTAGCTTTTTCCACATCCTCTGTCACTAGGTTGCCTCCCTCATTCAGTAAGAGGCCCACTCTTTCCTTGACTTTCTTCTTGTTGCTAACATACCTGAAGAAACCCTTCTTGTTACTCTTAACATCTCTTGCTAGCTGCAACTCCAAGTGTGAATAATGACTGTCGCTAGGGAGGTGGTAATTGTAGGTGATGTCCTCATTGCTGTGAAAGAATTCTTTGAGGCAGAGTTGGCGAAAATTCTTTTAGTTCTCCAAATGTTCGTATGGTATCAGATTCTGTGGTGGGGCAGAAATTCAGTCCCTTGGGGAGTACAGATAATTCACCTCTGGTTAGGGGGTGTTAAAGTGATGATGTTGGGCTGTCAATGTGGCATCCATGTGGTGGGTCCTCGTGTCACGGTTTCTCCCGGATGTGGTGCTCTGTGGGTTCTGGAGTAGTGCTGGATGGCTGTCAGTTCCACTACCACCCACCTGGTTCTAGGTAGTGGTGTTTCACTGCAGCGAAGTTTTATAATACTGCTGCTTGACAGAGTTACAGGCTGCACCAGAGGCACTGAAGCAGTCTTTGAGTGCCAAGTGAATATGGCATTGTCAAAGAAGCGTAAATGCTGCTTTAACAACCAGCTTCAAAAAGATTTTCCATATTTTCAACCAACCAGAAAAGAAACATCTGTATTATGTTCAATATGCCAGTTAGTATATTCCATTTTGAGTGGAGGGAGGACATCTACAAAAGAACAGGAAGGTACCACTAACCATACAGTTCAAGTTCTGTTACTGATTTTTTTTGCAAGGTTGAGCCAACAGAGTATGACCTTGCTTTGCAAGAAGAAATATATACATATACCGTTAGACAAAAAATCACAGGTCAATGGACTTTACTTCCAATTTAAATAACATTCAGTAACCCAAAATTCTCATGTATGTGGACAAAGTGCGAAGCAACTGTTGTAGATGTTTTTGCTCCAGGGGCAAATGATGAACAAATTGACGACTGGAAAGATACTGCTGATGCATCGAATCATGGACATGTAAAGCTGCTTCTTGTCTTGCGTCGCTATTTCAAGGCTTATGACGGCAGTGTATGTGTGCAAATTAAACTGTGGATTTTACCAAACTTGAAGGAGCGACATCAGAACGATAAATTCTATGTTATCAAGAAGGAATTGAAAATAAGGTTGCGGCATTCTCAGCAGATAATACAAACACAAACTTTGGCGGCCTATGCAGACATGGAAGAGAAAATTTGCACACCAAATAAAGAAAAGTTTAAAAAGGGAAGTGATTGGCCTTGGATTCCCTGCTCACATCATGCACAACTATGCCCGAACTGCAAAGGATACAATCCTGGTAGACATTGAGAGGATCCTAATTAAGATTTTTGGATATTTTCATATTCACTGTTTGTGTGGAAAGACAGAAAAGTTTTTGAGAGTACATGGGACAATAATACTGGAATATGCTGGGATACCATAATGCCAGATTGCTGATAGTCTTACCTGCTTTAAAGACAATCCTTCAGCTTTGAGTAATTGAAGTCATTTTTCTTGTCAGAGCAAAAATGCACAGTAGTTCTTCACAAAATATTTGAAGAATCATATACCAAACTCTGGCTTGCTTTTTATCCATGCAAACATGGCACAATCAAATCGATTGAGGGAGATGATTGCTATGCTGTAGGGTTAGCCGATATCTTAATCTCAAAAAGGGATTGGTAGCAAGGTATGAATACTTTGTGCCTGTTTTAGTGAGAAAACTACTGAGAGACCTAGAAGGAGTGGAGACACATCAGTGCTATCTTGATGTATCAAAATCTTTCTTCGATACATCCATAGAATACATATGTGCATGGGGAAAGCATACTGACGATTTGAAGCATCCGCTTTTAAAGAAATGTCCTTTAAGATCCGAGATTGAAACAGGAGTTGAATTACTGCAGAAGAAATGCCCCAATGTGACAATTAATGAGAATGCACTGTTTGATGAAGAAACTCTGTTAAATGAGTTTGTGACAGGGAAACCACATGAATGCAATGACACAACTACAATGATCACAGTATGTGGCAGATGGGATGAAGTATTCTTTTTCCTGAACAGTGTGTATTATTTGTAACCAGTGTCTGAAAGTATATGTTTAGTGTAGGGTTACCATATTTCAGCAACCAAAAAAGAGGACGGGAGGAGCCCCGCCCTAGCCCCGCCCCTGCCCCTCCCACTTCCCGCCCCCCCAGAACCCCCAACCCTCCCCCCGTTCCTTATCCCCTGACTGCCCCCTCCTGGGACCCCTGCCCCTAACTGCCCCCCAGGACTCCACTCCCTATCTAAGCCTCCCTGCCTCTTGTCCCCTGACTGCCCCAACCCTTATCCACACCCCCACCCCCAGACAGACCCCTGGGACTCCCACGCCCCATCCAACCACTCCCCACCCCCTGACAGCACCCCCCAGAACTCCCAACCCATCTAAACCCCTCTGCTCCCTGTCCCCTGACTGCTCCGATCCCTCTCCCCACTCCTGCCCCCTGACAGCTCCCCCCCAGAACTCCCAGCCCCCCACCCCCCCGCTCCTTGTCCCCTGACTGTCCCCTCCTGGGACCCCTGCTCCTAACTGCCCTCCAGAACCTCACCCCCTATTTATGTACAGGCGTGACTACCTGCCCTTTCCTGGTTACTATACGCGGCCAGTCCGCATCCACATCCAGTAGTTAAAATAAATAAATAAATAAACTAATAATTTAAATTGGAATTTCATCCATTAATAAGTATTTATTATATAGTTAAAACCATTCTATTGAAGGGCAGATATTAAATAACACTAAATATGTTAATGTTCAAAACAATATTAAAAATTTGAAAATTTAGAGCATGGAAACCAAAATAGCTAAAATTTAGTTTTGGCAAGATACACGGAATGGAAACTCCGGGATCTTTACCTGTCACTGAATATAGCCATCATACCAATAGTGGAATATAAAACAAGTCTACATATACTCTCCTTAAAATTTTTACTTCTGTCCATTCCCAATAATTGTAACAAATCATTATTACCTTCACTCCACTTGCCACGCGCCCCAAGCACAAAACCAAAGAAGTGGATATTTTTACCTCCCGTTAAGTTTTTAATTTCTTCCTCTAACTCAAGATAATAAGCCACCTTCTCACTGTGGGCTTGTTCCAAACTTCCGGCATTATCCTCCCATCGCACTGTAACATCAACCACCACTGCTGTATCTCCTTTTATAAATATAATATCCAGCTTTCTTAACTCACCCTTACTATTTCTCAAATGCGGCTCTATCATTGCCTTCCACCCTAATTTACCAACCTTATCTACAACTGCAGACACTACTCTATTATGTCTTTTTATCCTAGCATTCTTAGTCTTATAACATTGTCCTGAGATATGGGGAACAGTCTCCCGCACTTTACCGCACCATCTACAAAGAGCATTCACACCTCCTCTTCCTCTTGCTAATGTCTCCCTAGTAGGATAAATATTTGCCCTAAGCTGCAATGCTGCGATATACGCTGACGATTTAACTTTACTAGAGTTTCTAAAAATCGAATTACTAATTAAATCATTTTTAAAATATTTTATCCCTATTCCCTGACATCTTAGTTCCGACCATCTTAAAAATTCCTCTTCCCTCCATTTCTTGGGATGAGATGTTACTGCACTAAATGACAATATTTTATCCACAAGATTTTCTCCTGCATATAGATAAGATAGGTCCATCCAATCATCTCTCGAGACAATATGTCTCCTCCATTTACGAATTAACATATTTGGGATTTGCACACTAAACTTAGTGAGAGCTAAACCACCATCCCTACCTCTAGAATAAAATATCCCATCTGTGGTACACTGAGGTAAATGTAAAATCTCTTTAACTATTTTTCTAACTAACACATCAAGATCGTCTAAAAGATTAAAAGGGGGTTCTATTAAAAGAAGATTATAAAATAGCTTCGGTAAGATGTATGTCTGTAAAATTAATATTTTTTGGGCCGGTTTTAATGAGGCCTTAATTAAATTCTCACTCCAATCTTTCAATTTTTCTTTAAGTACCGGTCCCCCTACACCTATCCAGGGATCTATTCTAGCCCCTAAATATTTTTCAAAATCCCCTGGTTGAACATATTCAATCTTCTCTGACCCTATCTGCCAATTATCCTTAGGATTAACTACATAGGTTTTATGTTTAGTTAAAATATGAAAGCCTTTCGTTTTCTTCACATTAACAGAGAGATTAGTATTTTTACAAAACTCCTCTAAGATACCTAAATTTTTGATCATTCCTTTATATGAGCTACTTAAAATTGCCACATCATCGGCAAAAGCCAATGACGTGACACTATTACCCTTAACATAAAAACCACTTCCTTCTACTTCTAATCTAGTTAAAAGGGGATCCATAGCAATATTAAACAAAATTGGGGACAACGGGTCACCCTGCTTGACCCCCCTCCTAATTAAAATAGACTCAGTAGCTTCATCACCCACCCATACCCTAGTTGTGCAATTATCATAAAGGTCCCTAATAATATCTATAAAATGTTCATCTATACCAAATCTTCTCAACCCGGCTATTATATGTCCGTGTCCCACAGAATCAAATGCTTTAGCCAGATCTACGAACACTATTGCAATTTCATTCCCATTTCGTTTAGCCCCTTTAATCAAATTATCTAATATAGCAATATTTTCCTCACACCCAGGGGCGGATATAAACCCTTTTTGTCTACTACATATCTTAACTGTTTCCACCAGTCTTTTTGCTAATATTTTGGTATAGATTCTAATCCAAACTGACCCAATTGTCAATGGTCTCCAAGATGTTAACTTCTTCATTTCCTCCTCATCTTGTGTCTTTGGTATTAAAATCGTTCTATTTTTCTTAAATTCATCTGGTACCTGTCTATTTAGAAACCATATATTAAAAATTTTTGTAAGTATTAAGGAGTCTAAATTAAAAATATCCCACAAATTGCTCACTTTTACTTTATCTGGGCCAGGAGCACTATCTTTTCTTATTTCTGTTAAAGCTATTCTAATCTCATCCACAGAGATCGGACTCATTAATATATCATTATCCGCATTCTCTGTGGATGATGGCCACCCTATCATATTACCATGTCCAATTGTTCCCAAAATATTTACATAGTATTCCTCAATTTCTTTCATAGGGATAGCACACTTAGCCTTATCTGGCTCTCCCATTATAATGCGAGTCAATCTTCTTCTATCCTTATCAAATAATTGTTGATAGAATTTATACTTAGCTTTCTTTGTAGCATATCTCCTAATTGCATTAAATTGCTTCCTTCTCCCCTCCTTTCTAATCTTCCCTTTTCCTTTATTCCTCAACTCTATTTGACTTTCATTTCTAGGGTCCTGTCCCTCTACTAATGAATAACATAATTTTTCCAACATTGCCCATCCGAGAGCTTTTGTTAGATCCTCCTTTAATAATCCTTCAATTTCCCCTAAACTATTTATTATTTCTCTTCCCTCCCTACTTTGTTTTCCCCGTTTACATATTTTCTCCACTAAATCCACTTCTGGATGTCCTTTTAGTGGGAAAATCCTCTCTCTTGGAGGCGGAATTTCTAATATATTTACTCTAATGTCCTCTACCTCAGTCACTTCCTCCCTATCTCCTGTTACCACTAACTTCTTCTTTGCTAATTCTCGTCTTTTATCTGATATTTGTTTATTCGTTTTGGTCCTCATCTCGCTCTCAATACATTTATTTATATTCCTTTTCCCAATATATTTCCTTTCCAACTGTATAAGCTGCGCAACCTCATCTTTAGTCCATATACGAGATCTAGTCGATCCCTCTTTGATCTTACTTTTAGCAGCCATATCTTCTTTTCTTTGCTCATTCCTCACAGCAGGGTGTCTATGTCTACAGTGTTGGCTCAATCCAGATCTAGTATGAAAACCAAGCCCACAGACCGAGCACGTATGGCTCTTCATTGGGGTATCCGCCTTCTTGGGTATGCACTTGGGGTAGTGGCAAGCTATATTATGATATTGAGAAGATTTTCCACATTTACTACATACAACTCGTATGGCTTTACTTTTATGAACCACATTAATGTGTTTGGCCCATTTACCAAATGTTGGTAATATCTGGGGACATATTGGACAATTAAAACTATCAACGGGATACTCTAAATAAAAAACCCCATCCTTCCACGAACTACTTTCTAATATATTTATATTACTACCAATACTGTTAAGATCCTTATTACGATCCCTATTAAAATCAGTACTTGATTCCCTAACATATGGATCATCAAATGTACTTAAATACTTAAAACCTGGATTAAAACTGTCCATAGTTAAATCATTAAAAGTGTCCCTTGTAAAAACCATCGGTAAGATAGATAAAATCTCCTCACCATGATCACCACAAACATTCTCCTCTACCTCCTCTCCATGCTCCACTGGGAGGACTTGATTCTCACTCTCATTCTCATGAGACTTCATTATAGTCCACACCATTTTATCCATTGGTCCAGCGACCCTGATCACACCCCTAATATATTTAACACTGTCAGCCGGGGCATCAAAGCCAACAGCGGGGGCGTTATTAACCCGGTCCAGCGCCAATCCGGTATAAAAATATAAATTACTTTTTTCCATAGCTAAAAGATTTACCCTTCTCAGGGGGAAACTAACCCTTTCCAGGGGGAAACTAACCCGTACCTGGGGGAAACTTACCCTTTCCAGGGGGAAACTAACCCGTGCCTGGGGGAGACTACCCTTACCAGGGGGAATCTAACCCTTACCAGGGGGAGTCAACCCGTACCTGGGGGAGGCTACCCTTACCAGGGGGGCATCCATGTGGCACCATATGGGGCTGCCCAACCCCGTCCCACACCCCACTGAATGTGGGATGTGGGTTCGTCCTCCGCAATCCGCCTGGCTATCCAAGCCAGTTACCGACTCTCACCACGAGGAGGTAGTGGTTGGACTTGCAATCCAGAGGCTTTCCTCAAAGAGGGGTCCCAAACAGCATAATGTCGAGCTCTAACGGGCGTGTGAGAAAAGGCTCAGATCTTGGTAGGGGTTGCCCCTATTGACCGGGCTCACTAAGACTCCCTGTTCCTTGTCCCCTAACTGCCCCCTCCTAAGACCCCCCCCAACTGCCCCCCAGGACCCTACCCCCTACCTGTACCCTGACTGCCCAAAACTTTCTCCACTCCCCCCCAAAAGCCCCCCCCGAACTCCCGACCCCACCCCACCCCACCCCCGTTTCTTGACTGCCCCCTCCAGAACCTTCCTGCCCCTTCTCCTATCCCCTGGCCCCCTTACCCTGCTGCTCAGAACAGGGTGTTGGGCTCTGTGCGAGCCGGACACGTGGCTGCGCTCCCCAGCACAACAAAACCCGGTCCCTGGCCCTGCACAGTGCTGCCGGAGCCGGGCTGCAGGGGAGAGCTGCCGGCTCAGAATGCAGGGCGGAGCTCCTCTACAGCTGCTCCGGAATCCAGCCCGTGACTTTCCTGCAGCCCTCCCAGCCGCTCGCTCTGCTCTGCCGGGGGAGGGGGGAAATCCCGGACATTTTGAGTTATTTACAAATTCCCCCCGGACGCTATTTTTAGCACAAAAAGGAGGACATGTCCGGGTAAATCCGGACGAATGGTAACCCTAGTTTAGTGTGACATCACATCCATGGGTGATTATATGCATATTTGTTTTGTACTTATTGTGTATATGTGCAACTGTTAAAATAGTAGCTACTAAAAATTTTTTCCTCGCTATGCTCCACAACTTACATGTTCAGTGTTAGCAACTTTGCTGTGCTCTTACCTGGTCTCTCCCCGGATTTGGTTTTCAAAATATGGTCACCTAACCTAAAGGGAAGCACATCCTTAGGAGTGAAGTTAGGCCATGATCTAGCACAACACTTAAATATGTGCATAAAGTTCAGCACCTGAGTATCCACACTGAAACTAGTACTTTGTCAGATTGGAGCCTTAGTGAATAGCACGACTTAAGTAGTACTTAGCATGTCACCGTACAGTCACTGGACTAGAACTGAAATTGTTACAGACAATAGATTAGAAAGGCAATGGGAGTGGACGCTCTATCACAGCAATGGGGAGTGCAGGTCACCCTGCAGTCCCCTCTCAGGACAGAGACTCAGCAGTAAGGCACAGCGCAAGGACTGGGTCAGCCCCAGGAACACCCCAGAGCCCTGCCCCTCCAGGAGTCTTGCTTGCATGCCCAGCAGGAGCAGTGCCAGGGTTTTTGCCACCCTAGGTGGCAGCACTCCTCCTCTGAGCATTCGGTGGCAGGGGTCCTTCCGCTCCGCGTCTTCGGGGCACTTCGGCGGCGGGTCCTGGCGCACCTGAAGGACCCGCAGCAGAAGGACCCCCCGCCACCGAATTTCCGCCGAGGACGGAAAAATGCCGCCTCCCAAATCCTGCCTCACTAGGCAACCACATGGGGTCGCCTAGTGGAAGCCCCGGCCCTGATGCCCAGGCCTTCCTCCAAATCCAGGTGTAGGCAGGCAGGCAGGCTCAGCCCAGTAGGATCCAAGTGTGGAGGGGCTTAGTGGGGAGGGGATCCAGGTGTGGGGTGAGAGGGTTCTGTGTGAGGCAATCTGGGTGTGGGCGACTTAGTGGGGGGTCCAGGTTCAGGGGGGGATTTGGATGCACAAGGGCTCATTGGGGGTTCTGGGTACAGGGCAAATGGGCCTTTGTGGGGAGTCCAGGTGAAAGTGGTCGCGGCTCAGCAGAGGGTGGTCTGTGTGCAGGTCCAGCGGCAGGGGGATGGGGCTCAATGAGGAAATCTGGGTGTGGGGGTCTGGGTGCAGCTGATTGGGGCTCAGTGGGGTGGGGATGCAGGTGTGCAGGGCTCAGCAGGGTGGGGATCTGGGTGTGTGGGGCTTGGCAGGGAGTCTGGGCTCAGCAGGGTGGGAGTTCAAGTATGGGGGACTCAGAGGGGAGGCCTGGCAGGGGGTCCAGATGCAGGGGTGTGGCTCGGTGGGAGGATCTGGATGCACAAAGGTTGGGCAGATGCTGGGTGGCGTGGGGAAAGCTCCATGTACAGTGACCCCTCCCTGTACCGCTGGGGACAGGGAGCAGCGTTGGGTAGGGTGTAGAGCCTTCCTGCAGCTGTGGAGAGGTTCCCCGGGGTGGATTTGACCAGTCTCCGTGAGCAGCCTGTGCTGGGAAAGAGGAAGTCCCATCTCCCCACCCCACCCCCTCGGACTAGCAGCTGGAGCAGGGCATGGTAGAAGCCACCAGCCCTGTCCATCCCCAGGCACACCATGATAGTGGACAAGAGGGACAGAGTCTTGCATGCACACACAGCCCTGCTCCCTGAGGCAATGATTTACAGTTCCCCCTGTTCCTGAAGCCCAGACCAGACACACCTGCTCAAGACCGCTGCCCAGCAGGGGCGTATGAATCAATTAAGTCTGTGGGGAAATAGTAAAATCTGCTGGGGGCATTAATTCTGTGCTTGCACAGTGGTGCAGAATCCCCCCCCGAATCTGGAGAATCTTGGTGAATTTATGTATTGACCCAGGAGCCACCTAATAATTCTCAATACAGGAGACATGATTTCTCTACCCTAGAATTAATTATCAGTGCTCCCACACATTGGACTTTTGGTGCTTAACAGAAGGATGGATATTTATTGAATTTTCTTTGGGGATCAATGTGAGGACAGTGTAAGGACTACTTATCTGAATTAAAAGTAAAATGCTGTGTCTCATCTAAGAAATTCCCAACTTCTAAAAACTCATCTGATTGGAGAGAGTAGGGAGGTTTACTTTAATGAATAAGTAACATAAGGGCACTTCCTGAAGTGGTTCAATGTGAGTAGGACTGCTAGCAGCAGAATGAAGTGGTGTTCTATGGCCCTGTGGAGATACAGGAACAATCCTTATTCTAAGGAAACATTTATGTTGGTGTATACAAGCTTCATTTGCTTGGACATAAACATTATACTACAGCAATTTGAGCTTTTCTCTTGGGCACTCAGACACCCGCACTGAGGGCCTTCCAGAGGAGCTCAAGGCAATGATCCCCTATGGTAGAATAAGTTCTATCTGACGTCTCTCTGAGGATAATCACTTCATCCAATTATCCTTTCGGACCGGTCTAGTCCTGGATAGAGGATTGATTTTGCAATAGCAGACCTCCTCCGAGATGGAGAGCATCAGTTGAGAGAACAGAGAATATACAATGGAAACTTGTTTCCACCACATTTCACTCTGTTGGCCCTATAGGTAGAGACAACATAAATTACTGGGTAGGTAGCTTATGAGCCATCTGGTTCACTGAAGTAGGTCTGTGTATAAGATCAGCATTCCCAACAAGCTCCAGTAGGAACCGGATTTTTGTTTCTCTGATACTTGTTTTTCTTGAGGCCGTTTTCATTGTCCATTAACATTCTTCTGAAATGAAACCTTGTATCCTGACAGCATTCATCCTCAGCCCAGGCCGATGACTGACTACCTTAGTGCCATTTGTCTGTTTATTATGAATCCAAAGTACTCCAGGAACAATACAACTGTGCATTTCCTTACGGGTTTTGAAAACCCTTATCAGAAAAATGGTCGAAGAAGAGAGAAGTGAAGTGAATTTCTTAAAGTCAATATTAATTCTTCCATGATCTTGGAAGAGAGTCTGAGGTCTGGTCTATACTACCCGCCTGAATCAGCGGGTAGAAATCGAACTCTCGGGGATCGATTTATCGCGTCCCGTCGGGACGCGACAATCGATCCCCGAATCGGCGCTCTAACTCCACCAGCGGAGGTGGTAGTAAGCGCCGCCGACAAAAAGTGGCAGAAGTCGATTTTGCCGCCGTCCTCACAACGGGGTAAGTCGGCTGCAATACGTCGAATTCAGCTACGCTATTCACGTAGCTGAATTTGCATATCTTAAATCGACTCCCCGCTGTAGTGTAGATGTACCCTGAGATAACCTGTCAGATCAAGTGACAATAATTACAACTGGAAAAACAAAAAGCTGCCCTCCATGTTCAAAATGGAAGAACTGTTTGTAGAATGGTAAAATGTGAATGGAATATCCTCCACTACAGGCATTTATTCAGATGTTTCAGACAGAGCCCTGTTTTTTTTGTTTTTTTTTGTTAGATTGTCTAAGACTAGAAATAGGATCTGGAATGAGATTGTATTGCTCCAATCTGAAGGAGATGGATATTTTCATAACCCAGCATTCCCATGGGTTGGTTGAGTGGGGAATAGGACAAATCTGTCTCTGTGATTCTTACACAGTTTCATATAGAGTACTCTTCTCT
The DNA here is from genome assembly GCF_011386835.1 of Chrysemys picta bellii. Classification (NCBI taxonomy): domain Eukaryota; kingdom Metazoa; phylum Chordata; order Testudines; family Emydidae; genus Chrysemys; species Chrysemys picta. The sequence goes on from NC_088792.1 coordinate 78,423,778, forward strand.
CCCACCACTAACCAGGTAATGTCCAGTCACCTCATTTTGTCCAGATCTCACAAACTGACAGACAGTCTGGCACCAATCAGGGGTCTAACTCCAGATAGGATTATCTGGATGACTCCCAACCAGTCCTAAGGCAGCTAATGACTTTGCCTCAGCACACAGCCCTTGTTCTAGCTACCAGTTGCAGAGTGATATTTTTCTCCTGTTGTACTTCATGGTCTACTTCAATGTGCCATATAACCCTTACCCCTTTCTATCTGGTAGGAGCCAGGATTTCAAGTTGATTTTCCAGATAACTGTGAATAGCCTCATTCCACAAAGTTGCTCACTGAATCACTAAGATCTGGGAATTGATTTACCTGAGCATTTATCTCAAGGACCAAAGGCCCCGCTGTGCATGCGCATAAAAGATTTGTATCCCACTATCTGTTCCCAGGAGAAGCCCCATAGGCCATGTGCTATTTAGGTTGTGAGAGACCATACTTTCAATGCTGTCCACCCATGTTTGCATGCTTTCACAAGCAATGTTTAGACACTTAGGGTGTCAGAGGACAATTCATTTTTGGGGATGGAAAGGGGGGGTTGCTCCAATGCCAGTTAATAGCATGGGGAAAACTTATGACCTTCTAAAAGATAAGCTGAGGGGCTACAAATAAATGGTGCCTTACTGCCTACTTGTTCTTCCACAGCCGAGTATTGCTCCTTTCCTCCCTCACTCGCTAGCTGTTGAGGGGAGGTGGCGTCAATGAATGGCAACCTGCAGCAGAAGCTGGAACAATAACTTAGACATTCAGGCACGGTGACCCACAGCAGCAGCTGGGAACAAAAGCCCAGTGTTTTCACAGTCTTACAGGTGGCAGGAAATTCCCATCCTTCTATTACATTTTCCCAGGGGGTAGCGGAAGGGATATATAGCTACCTAGCTTGTCTAAGGCAAATGCAGATCTCCCAAGGAGTGTTTCACAGTACTGAGTACTCTGCCTGAAAGTGTCTATCCTCTGGTGGGGGTTGTTTTTAAATATGTATTTATTATCTGACACCCCCTCCCCCAATCAGTTAGGTCTTAATTGATTTAGACAGCTAGCTTTGCTCACCTAGGAAGTATGCAGCTATGCCCATGCCCAGAACTATCAGCAAGTTCGTGGCTTTGTCTTCTTTTAATTGATCTGCCTTGCTGCAAGCTGCAGGTGAAACAATGCTAGTTTATTTATTTCCCCTTTGGGAGTTTGTTCCTATAATTCTGCTTTGGGGAGTGAGTGTGAAATGCGGCGCAGATTCCTCCATGTATATTTCAAGCAACTAACGATTTCCCTATTAAGGCTGCACTTGTGTCTCTCTCACCCATGGGGGTGGGGTCGTCCCTTCTGGGCCTCAAGGATGGACTCCCCAGAAGCTCCACCTCTCTGTACTTCTTGGGATCTACATGGGCCATATGGTATGTCCCCCCCGCCCCGGAGGCCCCAGCCTGGGATCAGAAGGGGTCCCCAGGAGGCTTGTTATAGAAGTGGGAGTGAGCTGAGACTGAAGGCCCTTAGCCATACACTCTGGCATCAGTAGTGTCTAGTCCCCTCCCCGTTAATAGTGTGAGGGAGGTGGGGAGGAGGCAGCAAGGCTCCCTAGCCCAGAACATGGCTGCTGATACTGGCTTTAGGGAAGATAGGCACCATCTTCCATTTGGCATGATGCCCTTTGTCCTAGTTCCTCTCATGGAGATGGGGAAAGGGGAGCTATTAGCTCCTGGAGCCAGCCTATTCCCAATTTTGTCTGGCTCCTTATAGGCCTGAGGCAGGGGGCCCAAGGTAACCTCATCTGGCCTGGTCTGATGAGGAAGGGGTTGGGGCTACCTCTGACCCAGGCCAGCAGAGCTCCCCAAAGAGAGGTTCAACGAGGAATGAAGCAGGAGACACAGACCCTCCTTTTGCCTTACCACCCCAAAATCCTGCAGGGGGCAAAGGTCTCAAACAGGGAACAGCTGAAAAAACATGTCTCCCCCAAAGGCAAATGCAGCCCTAGAACACAGCTGGGAATTAGACAATTTAGTGAGCCAAAAATGTTCTGGAATCTGATGCAAGGCTTGGCATCTCCCTCAGAAGAGCTCTGTTGCAGGGAGGACTGGCTGAGCTGTCAGCCACTAGAGAGGCAGATAAAACTAGAGGTGTGCTGGTGACAAATAGGCCTGGTTATTCCCCCTAGATTCTTGGGCCTTTATCATGCTATAAGAAATAGCAAGGAGGTTACTAGCGAGAATAACTTGCAAGTCTTTTGTACTGAAGGCACTATCCATCCTTCAATCCTAGTAGCTCTTTGCACCTATACAGAAGTAAAGAACTCCAGCCAATGGTTTAATTTTTGGTATACACAAAAATACCAAATACTATTAAGTGTTGGCAGTGTGTACAAGATAAACATGAAGACTGTCCTTATACAGCTACACAGGTGAATAAAAACCCCAGTGTACACAAGGCCTTAAAATGCTGCTACTTTGAGTATAGATTCCTTCAAAATGAACTTATTTAAAGGAGCCATCCAGTGAGACAAGAGCTCCTAAATGCTTCTTGATCAAAAGCTGATACAGACAGGGAAGGGGGAAGAGAATGAGTGTCTAAAAGAAAGTTACTAAGAATGTTAATAGCAGGAAACTTTTATTAGATGATTTCTTGGCTTTTTTTTTTTTTTTTTTTTTTTTAAAGCAGCAAGCTTGAGAGTTAAGGATTCTGATCAATGCAGCTTGCTATTAAAAAAAAGAGCAGAAGGTCAAGAGGAAATGATTAATTGTGTGCAGAAGCCTGGCGGGATGGGTCCTGGACTGGCTTACCAAACAATGCCCTCACTAATAAGTAGGTCAAAAGACCCTTATAATGAACAGAAGCCTTGGTTACACTGTACACTAATATTCTTCTCATCCCCAACAGTTACATTTATTCACTACTTCCAATACAACACACTTGTTTTATTTGAATCCAGCTATCATCATAAGATAGGTATTTTGAAAGGCACAATTATAACGATGTCAAATGCAACCAGCAAGTTAGAAGAGTTAAGGTATGTTTGCAATAATTTTGTCAGCACTGTATCATTACTGATCTTAAAGTACATTAACTGCTGCATTTTTTTAAGCTTTAAAATCAGGCAGAAAACTCAGGAGAGAAGGAAGTAACTAAAAATTCATCTGGACTATCAGTTCCAAGCAACTGTTATGTTTCTGTTTATATATAGTGAAGAGTACCAAGTGACTGCAAACTATGGAAATAGAAACTCTTACACACACACACACACACACACTTACTTTATGGTGTCTAACAAACTCCTTTGCAAACAATATAAAGAACATTCAATGCAGACAATATTTAAAAGAGGACTTGCAAAAAGGTGTGTGCTTTGCTTTTAAAAAACTACACACTTTAAAACCTCAGAAATGACAAGTCTGGTCTTTGTAGGTGTCACCGGAAACTTATAGGTCTCAAAGAATAACCGCAAATGTTTCATGTAGTCCAAAACAGAGTTCTCTTGCCTCTCCTACTCTTCCCCCTTTCCTCCCCCCCTTTCAAATTGTGTGAAGTCAGAGGGAAGATTGTGGCAGCTTCAAAAGCACCGGAGTTTTTACCTTATTCATTTTCCTGTTTAATTAACAGTAGAGTAATCCTCAAGTTATTTATTGTGATATGCATTATTTTATGGTGCCCCAACATTTTCAACATTCCAGATTTTTGCATTCCCAATACAAGCTCACTGGAGCAGTTGTCAGGGGGCAAGGCAAAGCTGGACGCTTTGGCAGATGGGTATGGGGCTGCTTCAGAATTAATAGCCTATTTGAGGTGGGGAAGTTCACACCTCTTTGGACCTGTCTGCTGATTTCCTGGTTGAAGACAACAACACTGCATCCTATTTACGTTTGGAAGGGTCAACAGTTTTTATGGTTCTGAAGGGAAACTTATGGCTTGTATACAGTCAGATTAAAATGGCAAAACTCTTATGTTGGCATTACTAAAGCAGTTAAAATAAAACAAAAAACACACACACCAAATGTGGGCACATTTATACCAGTATAACATTCTAATTTGGGACTTCTGTGGGGGGCTCAGCATACCTGAAAAAAAAGAGTCAAGGCACTGATTTTAATTCAATATGAAGCAATTTAACTCCAAGTCACTTGATAAAACATTTAAGTATTTATAATTCAGCAATTTTATAACAAAAATTATTCCCTCTAGTTTTCCCTTTAAAACTTAAGGCAGGGAAGAGCATTGGTTTTGCTAGTGACAAACAAACCCCCCCCCCCCCCCCCCTCTTTTTAGCCTTAGCTGTGAAAGAGCTGTTCAGGCCTAACTCAGACACATACACAGGTGACCAATTCAAGATAGAGACTCTGTAAAGGAATATAGGCAGTTTAAGGGTATTTCTATATGTACAATGATGTAGCAGCACGCAGCTGTACTGACACAGTTGTGCCGCTGTAGTGTGTGGTGAAGGTGCTCTATGCCGACGGAAGCTCCCGTCAGCATATTAAAAAACCCAACAACAACAAAAAAACAAAAAAAGCCACACCACACACAAACCCTCTGCAAGTGGCATAAGCTATATTGGCAGGAGAAGCTCTCCCGCTGACATAGCGCTGTGCACGGGAACTCTTACGTTGGTGTAACTTATGTCGCTTGGGAGTGGAATATTCACATCCCTGAGTGACATACATTTTGCCAACATAGGCTGTAGTGTAGACAGCCTTAGTAAATGCAACACAGATCTCTTGCATATCAAATCCCAGAATCTATGGTGTATTCAGACATTGAAACACTTGGTTTTTTTTTTTATTCCTGTGAAGCTTCTTGGAGCTAGTTCTCCATCTCTGCCATGTCAAGAAGAAGAGTTTCCAGCAGCAGGGGGTTAATGAAAGCTAAAGCATCTGTAAACTGACCAGATAACTAGAATTCCCTACCCCCTCCTGTGTCTCAATGTGCTGATGCACAGGACTGGCCTGGCATTGTGACCTGGCATGCCAAATACAGGGACATTAGAAACCCAGACACCCTTGACTCCAACACACATGCCCCAAATACATAAAACTCACTTTGTGCTGCCTCCCACCACATAGGTAAAGGAAGTAGATTTCAGCCAAGAATAAGCAGCACTGCTATTGAGGAGAATCAACATCTGACTTATAAATACCATTAAATAAATAAAAAAAAAAGAAGGACCCAAGCTAGCAAGTCCTTAGACTAGACACACAGCACTGAAATTTCCAGACAGCTGAGTCACCACAACTGAGGCTTAACCCGCAGGCCCCACATACTCAATAATTCATGTTCATTCCATCAAGCTTTTTTTTAAAAATACACTGACACAGTTGGAAGTTAATTTGTAATAGTTATGGAGGTCTTGCTTTGAATAGGTTCTAGTGTTAACTTTACAGGTTCACAGATGCATTCTGAAAGATCTAAGCTGTACTTTCCAAGTGACCACTTTAAAATGACAAAACTCTTTGGCCAGAAATGGAAAGAACGTGCTCGCAACAAAACAGAATGGTGGGGCGTCAACTTGTGTTCGTGGAGGGACGACGACAAGCCAGACAAAGGTGACTTTAAAATGAAGGTGGCAGGACAACATGTGATTTCCTTGTACAAAATAAAGTGTTCCATCTTCTCTCATTACCCTTTGATATTCTTCCGTTTGTTCCCTGTAGTTCCCCTATCAATCTTAGCATTCGTTGGAGGAAAAGTACTCTGGTTTAACTAGCAAGTGCTAGTAGCTCTGCTGCCCTGTCTTGTGGCTGGGGTTCACAACAGGCCAAGGTCCACTGTTGGTCACACACTATGAGATATGCAAAGTACTTTTGGGCTCACACCAGAGGCTGCTCATTAAAGGTAAGGAGAGCAGGGGCAAGCAGCCCAAGTGCCAGGTCATAGAACACCATGCTTTGCACTTCTAAAAGAGTTTGGCACTCCAGAACAGCAAACCAGTCCTCACTCCTGTAATTTTACAGATGGTGCAAATTCAGGCAGGTTAATTAAGTAACTAAATTCTCCAAGTTCACACAGCAAGTCTGCGGCAGTCAGAAATGGAATCCTAATAACCTCTCATCCCCATACTTTAAACAGGAAATCAATCCCCAGAAGTACCAGGGCTTGGGACCCATTCCCCAATATCCTGTCACACCCTTTCCCTCTCTGTAGTAGATGGCTGCCAGGCAAGCCTCTCCTCACCGGATCAGAACACAACAAATTTTTATCTCAGCCCCCTAAATGGTGGTGTTAAAAAGACCTAGCACATGCATTTATGAAAGCAAGCAACTAAAAACTCATCATCACCACCACCACCAGTAGAGAAAAGCCATCCATAACAAAGACCTGAACAAATTTTGTTTGACGCTTTTTCCCCCAGTGAAGAGCTTTTTCATCAAAAACAGACATTTCTGTGGAAAAGTTCAACTGCATTTTTGTCAAAAAAAGCTTTTAAGTTTATAAAATTTTTGGCTTCCTGATAAAACCTTTTCATTGAGGTTTTTCTGAACAACAAAAGGTTTTGAATTTTTTTGCAGTAACAAATGGGAAATGTTTCCCAACCAGCTCTATGCATGACTACTAGGTTTAGGACTTCACACAATTTGAAAGGGGGGGAGGAAAGGGGGAAGAGTAGGAGAGGCAAGAGAACTCTGTTTTGGACTACATGAAACATTTGCGGTTATTCTTTCAGCCACATTCCGTACAGTTAAGTTTTCCTTAGGACCATTTAAGCATCAACGTAAGAGATACATAACAACCATGCAACCAGGCAGCAACAACGGAAGGCTGAGCATTGCAAATACACTGAGCAGGGATTGGGGGAGGGGAGAGAGGAGGAAGCCATTTGGCTACTAAAAAGGATCTCTCTTTCAAATTCAGTAGGGAATGTATGTCAAAATGGCTTTGGGGTGGGAGGTCAGACATGTTTGAAGCGTTGACCTCCTGTCCTTCTATTTGTCAAGAAGTTAGTTCTTTTTTTTCCTCTCCCCTTCAAAATAGTTTCAAAACTACTTTCAGTTGCTTTTAACAGATTTAAGAACATTTTGCATTTTTAAATCCACCACAGATAGATACTTCAGAGAATTTGAGAAGATAATCCATTTATATAGCTACTGAACAAATGTTCCATTATGGAAACATCTTTTGGGAGCATATGGATTTTTTGAGTGATTTGCTTGAGAAATTTAACATCAGCCTTAAAATCCTTCATCCCCCACCAAACCCCATTTTGAAAGTGAAGTTTATAATGCTTGCACTATGTGAAAGCCTCAGCAACATTATTTTAATAATACTAATACAGACATTGAGAAGAAGTGATATTGCTAGAGACAAATATCAGCAAGACCAATACAGCACTCCAATACAACACTCATTTTTTAAAAACAGATTCTTGAAAGAACACTAGTGTTTTCTCTTGGTTTTGTGGAAGAAAACATGTAATACTGGAGTACTTGTGCACTGTTGGTTGAAGAGAATTGGGGTTGTTAAGATCAGGAATATGGCTACTTGCTTACATCTCTGTTTTAAATACTTTGCATTCTCACAGCACTTTGAGATTAAAAGTGCTTCAAAAGGTGGATAAGTGTTTGAGCTGGTCAGAAATCTGTCAAAATTGAGGGAAAAGTATAGCAAAGTTTTTTGTTTGTTTGTTTTTTTAAAACAGTATAATCTCCACTCCTCTATTCCCCCTCCTGCATCTCCATCTGTAAGAAGAGAGGTGTAAGGATGTTAAGCAAAGATACAGGGGTGTTAAGCAACTTTCCCAGGTTCACACAACACCTTCCCTTCACTGCAATTAAAAAAAAAAAAAAAAGCATATTTTTGTTTTGTTTACCTCCAAGTAACTCAGGCGCATAAGCTATCCCAAGGTAAAAACCACAGTGAAGACAACGCACTTCAGTTTTACAAATGAAATAAAGTAGGCAAAAAGTCAGTGCTATACACCAGCCTTTTCTGGGTTTACCATCTCAGGACAGCTCATGTGCTTTAGTTACTCTAAGGTAAAAAGCCCCCCCCCCCCTTTTTTTTTTTTTTTTTTTTAAATTAAAGCAGTGAATCAGTGAAAAAGATAGGAACAGAACCTAGAATTCTACTGCTGGTATCCATGCTAATGATTTTTGATTCATAGGCATGGAGAATCCTACACCACTGTCCCCAAACCGTCTGCAGCTCCAAAGCTAATAATTGGTGGATTCTAATTGTGTGCTGTCCTTGCTAGAGGCCTCTTGTAGCACACTGTTTAGTTCCTCTATGCACAACTGCATTTGCGGTGTGGATGTCCTGAACCATCCTACTCTATCCTGTTCTTCTTAGTGTAAAATTAGGGCTGTCCGCAATTTAAAAAATTATGAATAATTTATCGCAGTTTTAATAGCACTGTTAAACCATAATCAAAAATATTTTAAATAAATGGTTTTCTGATGTTTTCCACATTTTAAAATATATTGATTTCAATTACAACACAGTATACAAAGTTTACATTGCTCACTTTATAGTATTTTTAATTACAAATATTTTCACTGTAAAAAAGATATAGTATTTTTTCAATTCACCTCATACAAGTACTGTAGTGTAATCGCTTTCACAAAAAAGTGCAACTTACAAATGGAGAATTTTTTTTTCCATAACTGAACTCAAAAATAAAAAAGTGTAAAACCTTGCAAAGCCAGCTCCAAAAGGTCCATGTGAATGCCTGTTCTCACTTTCAGGTGACATTGTAAATCAGAAGCAGGCAGCATTATCTCCCGTAAGTGTAGACAAACAAGTTTGTCTTAGCAATTCGCTCAACAAGAAGTAGGACTGAGTGGACTTGTAGGCTCTAAAAGTTTAAATAGTTTTTTTGGTTACATAACTGCATTCAAAAAGCGTCTACATTTGTAAGTTGCACTTTCACAATAAAGAGATTGCACTACAAGTACTTGTAGGAGGTGAATCGAAAAATACTATACATTTTGTTTATCTTTTAAACAATGAAAATATTTGTAATAAAAATATAAAGTGAGCAGCATACACTTTGTATTGTATTATAACTGAAATATATTTTAAAACAGAAAAACCAAAATATTTACAATAAATTTTAATTGGTATCTATTATTGTTTAACAGTACAATTAAAACTGTGATTAATCATGAATAATTTTTTTTATTCAAGTTTCTGAGTGGTAGCTGTGTTAGTCTGTATCAGCAAAAACAACTAATAGTACCTGTGGCACCTTAGAGACTAACAAATTTATTTGGGCATAGGCCCACGAAAGCTTATACCCAAATAAATTTGTTAGTCTCTAAGGTGCCACAAGTACTACTTGTTTTTTTTTTTTAAATGAAGTTAATTTGTTTTGAGTTAATCGCTTGAGTTAACTGCGATTAATTGACAGCCCTATGTAAAATATATGGTTAGGCATCCCATAGTGCCCTTTCCCACATGCAGTGGATTCCACTTTATAATCCTGACCTCTGGCAACTATCTCCTGCACCCAAAGTATTCCATGGAGCTTAAATAGCTACATCACCTAAAAGCCACAGGTACATTTAAAAGAGGAACATCGGGTTGTTTTGCTGAACATATTGCTCACACCACTGTCTAGATACACACCACTGTGCAACCATCTCTCTGCTTGAAGAGAAAATGTATCTGGCCCAAGAAGGAGATAAGTCCTCCTGGCAGGGGCGGCTCTAGCTTTTTGCCGTGCTTGGAGCTGCAAGGCAGGCTGCCTTTGGCAGCTTGCCTGCGGGAGGTCCGCCGGTCCCGCAGCTGCGGCGTACCCACTGCTGAATTGCCGCAGAATCTCAAGATCTCAGTAGGGAGATGGAACACTAGGCTGAGGAACCCATATAGCAACAGGGGGAAGGAAACTCCCAATTCAGGTATTGAAGCTATAGCTGTTGAAGTGTATAGTTTGAGGTATGGATGGTGCTAGGGATAGGAGCAGAGATGGAGCCAACCTACCCAGATGTTCCTGACAGGATTAGATCACTGTCAGCTTTGTTAATATTTTTCCGGCCCAACCACCAACCCTTACTGAATGACAGAGTGGTCATACTTCCCCATGCATGTGATAGTGGAAGCAGTGTTTGTTAAGAGCATAAAGTTAAGACAGATTAAATCACATGGCTCAATATTGACACCTCAGTGTCCCAGATTCCCTGTGATGGATTCAATCCTTTCAGTAAAGGCATCCAATTTGACCCAAATTCCCCATATTGAATTATATGAGAGGAATATTCAAAGTGTGGAAAAATGAAAAAGACAATTATCAGCCTTCAAATCACCCAACATGCAGAGTCTTTTGACAATAGGTTTTGGGGTGGCCAGGACTGTAGCCAGTTCTGCCAATATTCCTTTGTTAGTGGTCAGTGAACAAGCTAGCTCATTCCAGACATCCCTTATTGCTTTCATGGTACCAGGATCATGGTCAGTTGCTCACACAGCCCTGTTTGGTTCTCTAATCTAGCCACTGTAGAAGTTTATCTCAACCTATATCTTTGATCCTCTCAGAGTCCACATGGAACTTTTCCAGCACTCACTCTACCAGATGCACCAAAAACAGGCAATGCACTCCTCCCCCCCCACCCGCTAACATTTAACTTAATCTTATTCTGGGTAACAGGACTTAGACCCTTTTGAAAATTTTACCCGAGATCGAACAAGATTTGGTATCAAGACTCTGAACAGTCCCATCTCATGACATGAAAAGTAGTCACAGAAGGTACAATCAGGAGCCACAGTGGGTAAACAAACAACAAAAGGCATCAGGGTTGCTAGCCTGTAAACAAGGAGATAAATCCTTCACTAGCCCTGCCAGTGTTACTGAATTCTACGTGTTTTATAGTAGATTAGACAAGAATTAATACCACTATCTAATCTAATGTAGCTGGATGCAACGTGAGATGAGACCATTTTCAACCCTCTTTTGTCCCTTCCAAACCTAGATTATGCTACAGCTAGAAAAGATTGCAGCACTTTTAGACAATGCATCAGTACAATAGGATTACCACAATCTGAAAAACACTGGTGTTCATAACTTCAATTTCCTGGTTTCTAAAGAAGTATATACAATACCAGTAACGCACAAGTACAGTATATTAAGATAAAGATGGCAGCAATTTGCTATTCCTTAGAGTGTCTAGTAAATATGAATGTCACATGACATATGTCATCTGAACGTCAGTCTGACGGACAAGGAAAATTCTCAATTAGCCTTATGAAAAAACTTTTTTCTCAAGTTAATCTTCCCTTAATCCTCTTCTTTAGGGTTGGGATGGCAAACAGAAGAAAAGGGCAATAGTGTAAACAGATATTAAAAACCCAACATTTAATAGCTAGCCTAGAGAAAGCCCAAGGCTGCCTTACCACTAATTTTTTTATGTGGCTACCATATATTGGAAGATGCAGCTTTTAAGTCACATGTTCAGGCTGGGCCAGCCATAGGTTTCAATGTCACAAGCTCTGCCACACCACGATCAGAAACATTTCAGGGAAGAGTTAATTCATGGCAACAGGGGTATTTAACAAAGAAGAACCCCAGATCTCAAAGAATGGGGTCCTTCTAGAACACCACGCGGGAAAAAGAACATGACAGGCAGGATAGCTTACTCTGAAAAGCAGTTTCTTGGACTGGGAGGGAGCTTTAAAAGAGGGTTGAAAATGGGTAAGCTCCCTTTCAAAACGTTCTACCTTACTTGTTCAGAAAAAGGAAAGAGAACCACAAAGGCTTGCTACAGTAACTCAGAGCTACACTGCTCATGTTCACCAAGAACTTAACAGAACTCCCCTCTCCCCACACGGGAACATGAGTGAGAGCGCACAACTGAAAACTGTGCAGTACTTTTGTAGGCAAAAAACAGCCTTCCTGTTGTCTAGCCACGTGGCAGCAGGCAGCACTGTCAGGCAAGTGCTAAGAGCATCAGATATTGATTATTTGCTTTTCCTAGTTCTCAATTCATTAAATAAATAAATAAAAAATAATAATAATAATAATAAAAAAAGTATTCATCTTCCCCCGCACCCACCCCTAAGGGCCATGAATCCATTTTTTGCTTAGAGGACGTACATGTAATTATTTAAATAAACTTTTTAAAAATTGGTTTTCGGACCCATACCTTAGAAGTAACCATGGACATTTCTTCTACCTCCTCCAACGAGAACTAGCATAGGTGCTGCTATTAGACCATTAACACCCACAGCACAGCAGGCTACACAATTAACTGGAAAATTGCTAAATCAGTTTCCAAAAAGAGAAGGTTACTTACTTCATACTAACTGGAGTTCTTTGAGATGCATGATCCCTCTGGGTACTCACCCACTTGAGAGTGGAAACTCTTCAACAGCAGTGTCAGTTGTTAGTCCATGCCTGCACTCTTCGCATCCTTATGCTCCCAACAGACGGCATAAGAGGCAGTGGGGAAGAATGACTTCCTTAAATCCATTGCAGAGGAGGATGTAGTTGGAAATCCATTTTGGAAGTCTTTGGGAAGAGACTGCTTCCCCTTTCATTCTCTCAGAGCGAAAGCCTCAGATCTTTGAAAGGGCTTTGTCCTGGTCAGATAGAAGGCTAGAGCTCTGCATGCATCCAGGGAATGGAGGCTCCTGTCTTCATCTACTATTGTGAGGTTTTGGGTAGAATACTAGGAGGTCAGCTGTTTGGTCCTAGTGAAAAAAAATACCATCAAAAGGAGTCTTTTTAAGCCCTGGGGGATAATCTCGGGCAGCTCTGTGAAAGCAAATGTAAGGCGGGTCTGTCACAAGGGTCCCAAGCTCACCTAGCCAAGGTGATAGGGGTTAGGAAGGCTACCTTAAAACAAACAAAACAACGATAAGTAAGGCGGACCAGGAGGCTAAGGGGTTAAATGGAGGGGTCATAAGTGTCACCTGCACCAGGTTCAGGTCCCAGACAGACGTAGGTTTCAATGCCAGCAGGAATGTTCTGATGATGCTTTTTAAGAACATTACCATTGTTTTGTGGTAACAAATTACCATTTGTTAAACCAAGCAGTTTTCCCACTGGCGGATAAAAGGAATTAATATTAATAGCTGATAAATGTACCTGCAGTGAACTGATGGATAGGCCCAGTGACTTCAAGGAGAGAAGATATTCCAGGATAGGAGGTAAGTGATGCTGCTGAGGCCACAGGGAGAACCTCTTCTACCTGGCAATATAGCACTTCCTTGTAGAGGATTTCCCCCTATTGAGAAGATAGATTGAACCTCCTCTGAACAAGACAAGACCTTTGCCCATCCAAAAAACTAGGCCTACCAGATGAAGGGACACTGGGTTGGGGTGGTTTGTTCTGCCTCTGTTCTGGGACAGTAGACTCAGGAAGGACTGTAGGTGTATGCACGGGTAAGAAGCCATCTGCAGGATAGTGAAGAACCAGAACAGCTTCTGCCACCACGGCAGCAGTAATCCTGATAGCACCATGTCCTGCTTGATCTTCTGAAAGACGTGAGGTAGCAGGGGAGTGGGAGGGAAGATGTACATCGACAAGTCCAGCCACTGCACTCAGAAGGCATCCCCCCTGGAATAGTGCTCCAGGTGTCCCAAGCGCAATAATCCAGGCATTTCCTGTTTCCCTGGGTTGCAAAAAGGTCCCATAATGGGAATGCCCACTGCCCAAAAATTCTGCTGGACTACCAAAAGAACAGAGCTCCCACTTGTGGTCTTCATAAAAGTGTCTGCAGAGGTTGTCTGTTACAGCGTTCACTGCAGAAAAGGGTGCTCTGATGCTGGACACAGAATTACAGAACTTCATTGCTTCTCTACAGAGAGGGGTGCTGCTCCTTATTTGTTTATATAATAAGAACAGCCATACTGGGTCAGACCAAAAGGTCCATCTAGCCCAGTATCCTGTCTTCTGACAGTAGCCAATGCCAGGTGCTTCAGAGGGAATGAACAGAACAGGTAATCATCAAATGATCCTTCCCCTGTTACCCATTCCCAGCTTTTGGCAAACCGAGGCTAGGGACACTTCAGAACATGGTTTTGCATCCCTACCTGACCTGTTTATAACAAACAGTAGTCAAAATGTCTGACAATACCTGGACATGAGAGGACGCGATGAAGGGCAGAAATCTGGCTGTGCAGACTCTTGTGCAGCCAGGAACCCTGAGGTGTATGGTTGTCCAGGTGCACTCCCCAACCCAGTAAGGAGGCATCCATCATCACAGTCTTTATGGATGAAACAGGAACAAAAGGAACCCCTATGCAGACATCGTTCTTTATTTCCCCTCAGATTAGCAAGGACAGATGTTGCAAGACCCGTTTATCCAGAGGGGTCTCTGCTTGGGGCCCAGACCTTTCTCCGCCATGCCTAGAGACACAGGAGGCAGTGCCTTGCAAAGGGGGGGTCAGTGCACCAAACTCTCATTGCAGACTGAGTTCAAGCTGAGTAATGAGGTCGCTCATGGAGAGGAATTGGTTGAGGCTGGTATGCCCTGGCTCAACTGAACAGATTCACGTCAAATAAGGTCTATAAAACTCTTGTAGGGGTTAAAGTGGACTTTTCTGGATTTATCTGGAGTCCCGAGGAGTGAAACAGGTCAAGTAGGGAGGAGACTTCTGATACAACCATCCCCTGAAAAGCCAGTCACCTGGGCAAGGAAATATTGGTTTGCACTGTCAGAGCTAGTGCTTCGCTACCACAGCCAGAACCTTTGGAAAGGCTCTTGGGGCAGTCAATAGGCCGAAGGGCTCTAGGCTCACCATAAAGCAGAAGAATCTCCTGTGCACTGGGCGAGTATCCTCCAAACCAAGGACTGCATACCAATTATGTTCATTCAGGGAAGGGATTATAGGGAGCCAGGGTAATCATCCTGAATCTTGAATGATGGATGAAGATATCCAGCTGCTTAGGTCCAGGATAGGTCTCCCGGCCCCCTTCCTTTTGGGGATTAGGAAGTATTTGAATTAAGGGCCCTTCTGCATGTGTTGAGGCAATACAGGCTCTATTGCTCACAGCTGGATTAAGGAGCCCACCTCCTGTTTGGGAATCATCTCATGAGTGGGGTCCCTGAAGAGAGAGAGGCAAGGGAGTTTTGGAGAAAGGGGAGACAGGAATTTGATTGTGTAGCTGATTAAAATAAATGGACAAGACTGCTCTGTCTGAAGTTATATGCTGCCACATTAGAAGAAAACAGATCAGGCAGACACCAAAGGGGACGGGGCAGACTGGTTGTGCAAGGACTAATTGATGGCTCAAGTGCCCTGTCAAAATGCCTTCTTGATAGGCGGCTGAGGTCTGTGATAGTGAGAGATGTCTGGCATGTCCTTGGGGGCTGGACAGTACCTACAAGGTGGCAGCTTAGAATTTTTCCTGCAAGATGCCAGGGTGTATGTTCCCAAGGAGCAGAGCATGGCATGAGAGTCCTTGAGGGAGTGAAGCAACACAGTTTTTTCACTGAACAGGCTGTTCCTCTTAAAGGGGAGATCAACTGTGACATGGACCAAGGGAGCGGGCCTGGACTGGTACAGCCTCTGTCGCTCCATTACAGCCTGGACCACGAGGTACCTCAGGATAGAGTGAGAGAACAAGAATTCAGTCCCTTTAGAGGGCACAAAGTACTTCTTCTCAGCCCGCTTTAGCAACAGGGCACAGGTAGCTGGTGTGTGCCAAACAGCTTTAGCAAGCTCCCATATGGACTAATTGACTGTGAGCACCACTTTAGAAGAAGCCATAGAGCGGAGAATGTCTAGAAGCTTATGGGTGGGAGGGTCCTGAACATTTCCCAGTGGGATCTGGAGGGTTTCTATAATCCTCCTCAAGAGCTTCTGGCATGTCTATAATCATCTGGGGGAGAGGAGAGACTGATGCCACTGCCTCATGTGAAAATGAAGATGCTATCAGTGAATCTGACAATACCAACTGTTCCTGTTAAGCAACAGGGGGCTGAGACGCCTCCCTTGGAGGTGATCTCTGGAAGACAGTGCCCAGGGTCCTCAGTCTGGGTCCCAAATGCATGGATTCCATGGGCCCACATATGGCTAGGGGGCATATAACGGAACAGATACAGGCCCCAGCAAGGTACCATTGATCCCTAACCCCATAGTACGGGTCATAGTAGGACTTACAGAGCCTCCTGGAGGCCTCTTTCTGAGCTGAGGTCTTGTGTTTGGGCCGGGGGGGTGGGGGGGGGAAGATAGCTGGGGTAAAGGAGAGAGGGAACATGCACGGTTTGTGTACACACAGCCTAGTGCAATGAAGACCTGGTCCACGACTGAAGCTTCTAATATACTCAGCAAATCTTTCCAGTCATTTTCTCAAGCAAGGAGATGACACAGAAGTAACAAAGTACTCACTAAAGATCAAGTAGAGCAGGGGTCCCCAACGTGGTGCCTGCGGGCACCATGGTGCCCACCTACTGGCTGCCGGACAAGCAGCCACCGAAATGCCGCTGAGAAGCAGCAATGTCAAGAAGCGCTACCGCCAAAATGCCACCGAATTTCGGCGGAATTTCAGCAGCAACGCCTCTCGAGGATGCCTCTTGACGTTGCCGCTTCACAAATTTCAGCCTCATTTTGGCAGCAATGCCTCTTGATGTTGCCGCTTCACGGTGGCATTTTGGCGGCTGCTTGTCCGGCGTCCATGGTCCTCGGCGGCTAGTCGTCCGGTGTCCGCCCCACAGAAAAGATTGGGGACCACTGAAGTAGACCTTCTGCTGATTTCTGATCCCATAAAGTAATATGCCTCCCCACTGAAAAAAAAAAAAAATGCTGACAGAAAAATGGAAGCTATGGCTCCTTTGTCCAAAAAGGATTTCAGAATAGTTGAGTCATTTAATCCCTTCTCCTGGCCTACGGAACTAGGTTTCAATTTGTGGGATGGGGAGAAGAGGTGAACGAGAGGAAGGAAACTATAGTTTGGTACCTTTAAGTTTTATTTTATATAGTAATCAAAGCAAGCAAACTGTTTTCTTGCTCAGAGACATTGGTCAGTTAATTTCAGCTTCCTGTCCGAATCCTGCACTATCTTTTTTCCCCACCCAGTCTTCCAACTTTGCAAGTTTAGCAGAGATTCCCTTAGCCTTAGTTCTGCAGTTGCTCCCTTTGCTCCCCATTGGGTAAATGTAACAGGGGATAACTGGTTAGGAAAATTAGGCCAGTCAAGAAGAACATAACAGCCATACTGGGTCAGACCAAAGGCCCATCCAGTCCAGTATCCTGTCTACCAACAGTGACCAATGCCAGGTGTCCCAGAGGGAGTGAACCTAACAGGTAATGATCAAGTGATCTCTCTCCTGCCATCCATCTCCACCCTCTGACAAATAGAGGCTAGGGACACCATTCCTTACCCATCCTGGCTAATAGCCATTAATGGACTTCACCTCCATGAATTTATCCAGTTCTCTTTTAAACCCTGTTATAGTCCTAGCCTTCACAACCTCCTCAGGCAAGGAGTTCAATAGGTTGACTGTGTGCTGGGTAAAGAACTTCCTTTTATTTGTTTTAAACCTGCTGCCCATTAATTTCATTTGGTGGCCCCTACTTCTTATATTATGGGAACAAGTAAATAACTTTTCCTTATTCACTTTCTCCATACCACTCATGATTTTATATAGCTCTATCATAACCCCCTTAGTCTCCTCTTTTCCAAACTGAAAAATCCTAGAAAAGACTCAAAGGGTTACATCATAGATTTAAACACGGACACTAGTTTTTACAAAATGAAGCTTTTCGTGAGTAACTATATTTGACTTGGAAATGCCAGAGTTAAATGTAGGTTCTCAAGAAATTTATTGTTTACTATGTCTTAGGTCTTGGTTCTAACTGTGTTGCTCTGTATAAGTATGGGCTTGAAGCAACAGCTGGAATCACATTTGTAATGAAATAAAGCTAGAAAGCAGTTTTGACACCCTGAATGACCTCCAAATCAAACAGACTATAACAAACAGAAGGGTCCATTTAATACAATGCAGTATGCAATTACCCTGCCACATGCAAGATTAATGAACAGAATTGTGATATGAAAACAAGGATATTCATTAGTCTAATTGTTTAAGCCTAGTTCAAAGTGTAATACATTTTTCATTTTGATGGCAACATTAAGCTTATTTTATTATATATACATACACACACGATTCCCCCTTTCTTACACCAAAAAGATATACAACTCTAAGTGTGGCTTTATCAATGAACATAAAGTCAGAATACCAGTACATATTGTGAGCAATCTGACATCTCACATCACTGGCCATTATGGACATGACACAATGATGAAAGAATAGATCGTGTAAGAAGAGTCTTTGGAACCAGTCCAAACCCTTGTGTACAGCATGTCCCTGCAAACTTAAGTGGCCAACCACAAAGTATTATTTAGGTTGCACATGTTGAACTCACCAATATGCAGCCAATGCCACAAGGCCCATAGCAAGATGAACAATGGGTCTATGTTCATTGTAATTATCCTGCCACAGAATAGTAAGCAGAATCTGTCTCATCAGAAGCTCTCATTTATAAAATTAAGCTTTCTAGCCCAAGAACATAACTTTCAGACTGTGACTGCTGCTATCCCATCTGCTCACGTCTACAAATTACCTCTTGGAATATTGTTTTAGTCCTAGCCTACTCCCATTCATTTTAACTCTGAAGTCTAATGAGGACAATATAAAATGTCAGCACCAGTAATTATCTGACATACAGCCAATGTTCTTTACCTTTTTTCAGACTGACAGAATCTGTGAGGGATAGCAGTGGGTGGCTGATTGTTGCCAATGGTTGCTAGAATAAGGAACTAGAAGTTCAACCTCCAAAAGATTTCAGGTCACCTCTGCCCACAAGGAAGGAAGGTAGATGAATTCCTTCTCCAGCGAGATTAATAGTTTTTCCTGGTTAAGCCTCATCTAAAGACTCTCAACTCAAGAATTTTTCACTCATCTTTTCTACAAACATGTCTTTATCTTATTTTACATGTTCTGCTGACTGAACTTTCTCTCAAGCAGTCTATTTCGTTTCAGACTACTTATCATTTGGGGAACAAATAGCCAGATTTTCAAAGGCATTTTAGATGCCTAAAGAGGCAGATGGGATTTTCAGAAGCACCTACAAGTATAACTCAGATTGGCGTGAGGCACTTATCCATATCTTTAGTCACCTAAATATCTTTGAAAATTCTGACTCAACGTTACTACACCTGGTTGTTTGGCATGTATGGAGAGGGAAGACCAACTTCATCACTCCTAAAGTAAGCCCTGTAATGGATACAGTTTGAAGATGAAATATTACTCATTTTAGTAGATAATGACAATTAACACCTAAGAGACCTGAGTGAAGCCTTCGCCAAGCAAGTGAGCTTGCCTGCATCCATTCATCACCACCTCTCTCTCTACTGAGGTTATGTCTACACTGCAATAAAAAAAATAAAAAATAAAAACCTGCGGCTGACCCATGCCAGATGACTCAGACTGCAGGGGTGTCTGTTTGCAGTGTAAGCTTCTGTTCTCAGGCTGCAGCCCAAGCTCAGGGACCCTCCCACTTTGCAAGGTCCTAGAACCTGGGCTCCAGCCTGAACCCAGATGTCTACACTGCAATTAAAGAGCCCCACAGCCCGACTTCCACGAGCCTGAATCAGCTGGCAAGGGCCTGCCGCAGGTGTCTAATTGCAGTGTAGAAATACCCTAAGAGTCTCTATACAGTTCCTGAAAAGGAAACCAGTAGCTTATGAGTCAGGAGAAAGAAAAGCCACCACAGACGGCCAGTTCATACAAGTGCACATAGGAGCATCTAAGATGGAGATCAGAATAGATGACCTGAATTTCGAACAAAGTAGATATATTCTGCTTCTTCTGAGTGAAGGTTTGTCAATAGCCACCACCTTTGAACTTCAATGGCTTTGCCACATGGGCAAACAGTTACTACAAAGAAAAGCAAAAATAGTCAAGTATTAGGACACTTGTAATCATTCCTATTTTAAATTAGATTGGTGCCAACCTTGGACTAAGGCAGTTTCAAGGCTCTCATGGTTTCAGTAATTATTTTGCATGGTTCCCTGTAGTTACTGCTGTTTTCAGACTGATTCCTTACTATCAGAGGCAGCATCCATGCCTGGCTCCAACAGAACTTCTTTGGCTCTGCTCAACGGTTTGTGTTATAAGGCCTCCCAAGAGTTTATGGTCTCAGAGACATTGTTTTTATTGCATTTGTGACACCAAACCCCTTGCACTTTTGTCACGTTGCAGTTAGTTTCCAATAAATGTGTCAACAAATCTGGTATCTGCTATTTGTTTGCCTTTGTATTCAGTCTTTGTGCTTTGGTATTTTTTAGTTAGGTGCATTTCAGTTTTCACTGCTCGCCAATATTCTAATTTGAGAGGCACAATTTTCATCAGCTCAACAATGCCCATTGCTCTCTTGAGTTGCATCAGGGTCGCATCCATTTGTGGTTTAAATTTTGGCCTGGTTATCAGTTGCAACAAATAATTTAGCTTCCATTTCGTTCATCTATTCCCACAATTTAGCTCTATTACATTGAGCTTTACTACAAATCTATGATCTAACTTGCCAGACGGTTTCTTGTAAAAAGCTGTGTCTTTCCCAAGTGACATCCTTGATTCTTCTCTAATTTCTTTGCAATAACATTTGCTCTTAAGAAAAGCTTGGAGGCACTGGCATGGGGGAAAAAGAGAGAGCAAACCCACCTACCCAACAAGACACTCCACTGCACATGCTTTTCCCTCTGGGAAGAGATGAGAGAACAAACACCACATGACAAATGTGTAGTCATGTTGCTTAATTCACTACTGAAAGCTCAGAGGCTACAGCGATGAGTAGAGCCCCACCAAATTCATGGCTCTGTTTGGTCAATTTCACAGTCATAAGATTTTAAAAATTCATAAATTTCATGATTTCAGATATCTAAATCTGAAATTTCATGGTTCTGTAGTTGTAGGGATCCTGACCCAAAAAGGAGTTGCGGTGGGGTTCGCAAGGTTATTGGGGGGAGGGGGGGGAAGAGAATAGAGTTGTGGTAATGCTACCCTTACTTCTGCACTGCTGCTGGAAGCAGCGCTGCATTCAGAGCTGGGCAGCCGGAGAGCAGCAGCTGCTGGCCGGGAGCCCAGCTCTGAAGGTAGAGCCGCCGCCAGCAGCAGCACAGAAGTAAGGATGGCATAGTATTGCCACCCTTACTGCTGCCTGCAGAGCTGGGCCCTCAGTCGCCACTCTATGGCCCTCCAGCTCTAAAAGCAGCAGCGCAGAAGTAAGGGCGACACGGTATGGTATTGCCACCATTACATCTGAGTTGCTGCTGGCATGGCACTGCCTTCATAGCTAGTCACCCAGCCAACAGCCACCACTCTCCAACCCTCTCCCCACTCCCCCCGCCCCCCCCCCCCCCCGAGCTCTGAAGGTAGTGCAGAAGCAAGGGTGGCAATACCGCAATCCCACTAAAATAACTTTGTGACGCCCCTGCAACTCCCTTGTGTGTCAGGACCACTAATTTGGTAAACGCTGGTCTCCCCCATGAAATCTGTATAGTATAAGGTTAAAGCACACAAAAGACCAGATTTCACAGTCCATTACACTTTTTTCATGGCCGTGAATTTGGTAGGGCCCTAGCAATGAGCATATTAAAAGTCGATATAGAATAGTTCCCTTCCACAGTGAGGGATTCAAGTGGCTTCATTTGCTCTATTATTTGTAAGCATATCATTTACTTCCAGTACCACGTAAAATTTGCAACACAGATGTGCTAGAAGGTCTTTATCTTGACACCCTGCACCCAGTTACCTGACATGACATGGATCAAGATCACAAAAGATTAATATTAAGCTTGTCCCATGACAGAGACCAATACTAACTAGTCCAATGGCTACTCATAATCCATCCATACTACTAAACAGAATCATACTGTAAGAAAACAATATTACCAGGTCCCTTGACATGATAGGTTGTATTATGTAGTCATAATTTACGTTTCAGAGACAAATAAGTGGTTCTCTAGTGCAGCATATTCTAAAGATTGCTTGGGTGATGGGGTGTTTAATATATATTTATTTTCAGGAATTTTAAAGCTACTTTCTAGGGGGAATTGTGAAGCTTTGTAGCTATAATTAACTCACATAATAGTGAGAGATAGTCGAAAACGAAAAACTAAATAGAAGGGGTAAAAGTCTACCTGCATTAGCCTGCCATCCTAGGCAAAAATCCCAAGACAATTTCTTTGTGCATTCAAGAGCAGGGGTGAAAAAACCCTGTAACAGTTCCTGCAGTTCATCAGCATGTGTGTGCATTGTTTTTGAAAAGAGATAAGCAATGGATCTGGTAGGAAAGCAGTAACAGTAGGCTTGGAAGGATTACATATTTTTTAATTGATACACATCAATTTCACTGTACACACAAACGGACAAAAACACACACTTCCACCAATAATAAACAGAAATGTAGACAAAAAAGGAAAAATGCTGCTTCAGAACTTAGTCAAAATCCAGTGATGTAGACTTTTGAATTAGGCTGGTTCGAAATGGACTAGTGAATGAATAGTAAAACAGGTATGATTTGTTGAGTTTAGGATATTTACTTTGTAAATTTTGGTCATGTGATGTTGACAATTTGCATTATAATGATGTATGAAGTTTTAACTTTTTGAATCTCAATGTCTATCATTAAATTGTCTGTCCCCTCCATAATTTCCTGAAACTGAATTTGAGAGAAAAAAAAATTAAATTGCTTAAGAATAAGCCTCTATTATCCATCAAAATAATAAAAATCTAATACTGTCAAGTCTACATAATAGCAACATAGCAAGCCATTTGAAGATCATATACTCTTGACATTATGGAGGCTAGGAAAAAAAGTGTTTTTTAAATTTATTTAATTGAAGTTAAATTTGAAACAACTTAGCACCTAGTATAGGCATAGTTTAACATAAGCTAGCTGGTTGTAGTATGTCCTAGGGGGAGCCCAAGTTACACCACACAACCAGCTGGCACAATTTTAAAAGGTGTTAAGCTGTTAATGTAGCAGATGTAGGTACATTTGAGTTTTCTAGTTATGTATGAAAACAGCCTTTAAAAAGGTAAACTGTAATGCAATACAAGATCTAACTGCTACAGCAAAAAAAAAAAAAAAAAAAAAAAACCTAACCCCCACAAAATCCACAGTTCTGACATCTCTTAATTTCTCTTTTGAAGAGAAGAAAAACAATTGTAAGAAAGGCATCTGAACTCACAGATTTTAATGTTAAACAGTACTGAATCAGACAGGAGTTCTCAGTGTTGATATTAATGTTGCCAACTCTTGCCAATTTATTATGAGTCACACACCAGGAGCCTGCAGCAGGAGCTCTAGTGAAGATGCAAAAAGTTCCTTTGCTCCTGTGATTTTTCAGAGTTGGTTTGAAAACAGGGGTGCACAGCTGTGGGCAAGAGACCCTGTGAAGGACCAGACCGGTCCTTGCCACTGCCCTGCCTTCATCCCTATGTAAGGAGCAGAGGGTCATGGCAGCAGGAGAAAGGGAGCTGTGGGAGGGCCCAGGGAAACAAGAATAATAAAATTACACCTAGCTACTTGCAGTTATGATTTCATTTTATTTTAAAACATTCGATTTGTCATTGTATAACTGATCAAACCTATAAAAAGTAGAATATTTAAAAAACATTTAAAAAAATCTCAATGTATTTGTAAAAACAAAGATTCTAAATAATTAATATTGTATTAAAAACGGCTTGCACAGTCATGCCACACTGAGGGCCAGACAGTAGATGGCCCCTTACATCTTACCCATGTACGCATCAGTCTTGATGTCACCATGCATTGTCCATCTAGCGCAGGATTTGTACTGCAAGCCATCAGTTTTGATGTGTGTGGTAAATATATAGTGTTGCCAACTCTTGCAATTTGTTTGCAAGCAACAGGATTTCAGAAGGTGCGGGAGCTGGTTTCCCCATGACAAGAGACGCTCCAACCCCCTCGTGAAATTCAGCCCTGCTCGAAGCTGGCAGTCTCTCCCCTTGCTCATTCTTTGCTCCCTCTTGGGAGAGCAAACCAGCAGCTCAGCATAGCTCCACTCCCTCTTCCCCTACTTGGAGAAACACAGGCAGGACAGTCAGGGCTGGCTTTAGGCCGATTCCCCGGAATCGGGCCCCGCGCCTTAGGCAACCTTTTAATTTTTCTTACTCACCCAGAGGCGGTCCACTCCGGGTCTTTGGCGGCATTTCAGTGGCGGGAGGGTCCTTCAGTGCCGCGGAAGACCCAGAGCGGACCCCCCGCCACCGAAGTGCCGCCGAAGACCCGGACCGCCGCCGGGTATTCAAATCAGGCCCCGCAGATCCTAAAGCCGGCCCTGAGGAAGTACCTCTCCTCCTCCCCTTCTGCACCCGAAGAACCCTAAGAGGAGCAGCGATGAGGCTGGGGGCTGAGAGAGAAGGGGGGGGGACAGGATTAATTGCTGCGGAGGGAATGGGCAGATGTGGGGGTGAAAGCTCCTGCAGCAGGGCCAAAAAACCACCTTTCCCAATGGTCTTCTCCCAAGTGTAACACTAACTCTCTCACATACACCCAACAGAATTAAAAAAAAAACTTCAAGAGACTAAAAAAATCCACAATATAATTTTCTTTAACAAAACAAAGGGGGGGGGGGGAGAAAATCGGACTCATGATTTTTGATCTCTATACACCAATGAGCAGCTTGTACATGCACACAATATGCATATCTTCACTGTGTTTTTCGTGTAATCTATTACATACTCAGCAATTTGTAGTTTAGTCTGCATACAATTTCTAGCCAGTGTTGCCAACTTCTAAAAGAGACAGACTTGGTCTTTTTTTAAAGAAAAACAAAACAAACAATCACCCACCCACAAAAAAGCACTTATATAAACAGTTTCAGGGACTTTGAGTTTCTCCAAGTTTTGTTTCAGTGGAAACGGTCTGAAGTCATGCTTAATTAGGCAAAAAAAGTAGTGATATCAGAATTTGCTGGACACCAGAATAATAAGATTTCCAGTTTGTTTAGCCAAAAATGCTGAGAATTACAGTAGGAATGTTTGGACAAAGACTGTATGGTGCTTGTTACCATAACAAGGAAATCAAACTGGCCATGTTAAAAAACAACAAAAAACACATACTAGTAAAAAGTAAGAATCTCAGTGTGATGAAGCACGGAAGAGGAAAAATTACAGGTTTAAAACAAAAACAATGAGGAGCATGCATCTGAAGAAGTGGGATTTTTACCCACGAAAGCTTATGCCCAAATAAATCTGTTAGTCTTTTAGGTGCCATCGGACTCCTCGTTGTTTTTGTGGATACAGACTAACATGGCTACCCCTCTGATGTTTAAAACACAAGATTCATTTGAAGTCACTGTATGTTAGATATGAAAAGTTTGGGACCAGAGAAACTTCTGGAAGAATCAGCAAGCAACACAGCAGTCCAATACATACCCATCTAATCCTCAGAAACAGAAGATTCTTTCACTGTAATATCAGAGCACTGTTCTGCAACGAGTAAAATTTGTGCATCATGTTACAAAAGTTGGACGGCTGAAGAGATTTACCTCTACACTTGTAAAATGAAGAGGGTTAGCACTGCTCTAAACATGTGCACTGGGAGGAGAGAGAATAGGCTACATAGTGTCCTGGTTTAGTATTCTTCTAAATTAAAGTATTTATTGAGCAACAAACAAAAATTTGCCCCTAGTGGACTACAATCATGTTATGTAGACTATTTCTGTTCAGGACTAAGGGCATGTCTACACAGGAAGACAAGCCAAATTAACTCCAGGTGTGAATTTAAGGGGGCGGGGGGGGAGAGGCGCCGTTCAGTTGCAAATTTAAAATAGGATCTTCTGATAAACAAAAGAAAAATGTTTTTTGTTGGTTTTTTTTTTTTTTTACTGTTTAAGGCACCTGTGATCATCGAAGAGCCAACATTGCAAAGACCTTGACTACACTAGTAGGGTTACCATATTTCAACAATCAAAAAAGAGGACGGGAGGAGCCCCACCCTAGCCCCGCCCCTGTCCTAGCCCCGCCCCCATCCTGTCCTAGCCCCGCCCCTGCCCCTTCCACTCCCTCCCACTTCCTGCCCCCTCAGAACCCCCAACCCTCTCCCCCACTCCTTGTCCCCTGACTGCCCCCCAGGACTCCACCCCCTCCCTAAGCCTCCCTGCCTCTTGTCCCCTGACAGCCCCCCCCCCCCAGAACTCCTGACCCATCTAAACCCCTCTGCTCCCTGTCCCCTGACTGTCCCCTCCTGGGACCCCTGCTCCTAACTGCCCTCCAGAACCCCACCCCCTATCTAAGACTCCCTGTTCCTTGTCCCCTAACTGCCCCCTCCTAAGACCCCCCCCCAACTGTCCCCCAGGACCCTACCTCCTACCTGTACCCTGACTGCCCAAAACCTTATCCACCCTCCCCCAGAAAGCCCGCCCCGAACTCCCGACCCCCCCCGCTCCTTGTCCCCTGACTGCCCCCTCCTGGGACCTGTGCTCCTAACTGCCCTCCAGAACCCCACCCCCTACCTAAGCCTCCCTGTTCCTTGTCCCCTAACTGCCCCCTCCTGAGACCCCCCCCACCTGTACCCTGACTGCCCAAAACCTTACACCCCCAACCCCCAGACAGCCCCCCCCCAGAACTCCCAAACACACACACCCCGCTCCTTGTCCCCTAACTGCCCCCTACTGAGACCCCCCCACCTGTACCCTGACTACCCAAAACCTTACACCCCCAACCCCCAGACAGCCCCCCCGAACTCCCTGACCCATCCAACCCTCCCCCATGCTCCCTGTCTCTTGATTACCCCCCCCCAGAACCTCCCTGCCGCTTCTCTGACCCCCAGCCCCCTTACTGTGCTGCAGAGCCACGTGCTCGACAGCGGGGGAGGGCAGCAGGCTCGGAGCTCCAGACGAACGGCCGCCGGCGATCTGTGAGTGCAGGGAGGGGGAGGGAGAAGAGGGGGGGTGTCAAGTTTCAGGAGGGAGGAGGGGGAAGTGCAAGCAGGGCTCTGGCTTTGGCTGTTGGAGCACCGGCTGCTTTGTAAGCCGCGCGCACGCTCTGCATGGGGGCGGGGGAGGAGGGGAAGTCCGGACAGTGACAAATTCCCCCCGGACGCTATTTTTAACCCGAAAAAGCCGGACATGTCCGGGGGAATCCGGACGAATGGTAACCCTATACACTAGGCTTCCCCATCTCCCTCCCAGCCCCATTTTCAAATGGAGCTGAGCCAGTGAGAGCAACAAAGCCAGTAATAATGGGGACACTAATGTAGATGGCTCCTGGCAATTGATGGTATTGCCTCTACACTAACCCGCCTATCGTTACCAGCAACACAACTGAACTTGTAGTAGTGATTGAAAATTTTGTGCATGAAACAAAAAACAAAAACAAAAAACCCTGTAGACACCCTTTAAGAGTGAGGTGTGGTTACCACTTGATTTTGTGCTTCATGAGAATGGTTTAAGTGACAATTAGTTAGCCCTCTGCAAATACTAGGAGACAACAGAGAGCTCAAGCATAGCCGAGGTGCAGAACTAACAACTGTCAATTATGTAGGGAAAAAAAATTAAAAAGGTCACTTAAATAGCAGGCCAACTAAGGAATATCAGCTGAGCTCACTTGATAAGAGTTATCATTGGGACCCAAACCCTGAACCCCACAATGCCTTTTTAAAAGTTACTTCCTGAAGTAGAGCCATGTTTAATAAGGATGCATCTGTGTGCAGCGCTTAGCATTACAATAATGCCCAAAACTATTATAGCTAAGAAATTCTTCAAATTTGATATTGTCAACAAACCCAGACACTAAATTTTGCTTAATATTGGGTTTTTACATAGCACCTTTCAGCCACAAATCTCAAGGCACTTTACAAAGCACATTAAGCTCCTATGTGAACACTTTATTCTGAAAGAAAGTTGTTTTAGTTCACTTGTGAATTAAGCTAAACAAAGGCCACTTTACTTTTGAATGAGGGCATCCACGCAGGGATTTGATGCACTTTAATTCACACCTGTAGTCAATTTGACTTAAGTTCACATCTAGACAAGCCCTTAGTCCTGAACAGAAATAGTCTACATAAACAAGATTAAAACCCAGTTTGCTTCATTTTTCCCTAAGTACAACATTATCACATTAAAACATTCAAGAAAATGGGGCTCTAAGCAATTTTCAGTGTTCAATAAAGTCTCATTGAATTGTCAATAACTACAGCCCCTACCAAAAATCAGTCCATTTTGGTCAATTTCACGATCATAGGATATTTAAAATAGTAAATTTCATAATTTCAGCTATTTAAATCTGAAATTTCATGGTGTTGTAATTATAGGGGTCCGGACGCAAAAGGGAACTATGTGGTGGTCACAAGCGTAGTGGGTGGGTGGGTGTTGCAGTACTGTTACCCTTATTTCTGTGCTAGCGGCGGCACTGCCTTCAGAGTAGGGCGCAGAAGAAAGAATGACATGGTAGAATATTGCCACCCTTACTTCTGCGCTGCTGCCTGCAGTGCAGGGCCCTCAGTCAGCAGCCACCACCCTCTAGCTGTTGCGCTACCTTCAGAGCAGAGAAGTACAGATGGCAATACCATGACACCTCCCCCCTCCCCACCAAAATAACCTTGCAATCCCCCTGCAATGCCCTTTTGGGTGAGGTCCCCCAATTTGAGAAACACTGGTCTCCCCCATGAAATCTGTATAGTACAAGACAAAACCACACAAGACCAGATTTCACAGTCCATGATGCATTTTCCATGGCCATAAGTTTGGTAGGGCCCTATCAATAACTTTGTATAGAAATAGTCATAGTACACAACACAGCTGTGTAGTCTTCTGTGCATCAACAGCATAGAGCAGAACAAAACCCAACTTATCTAAGGAGACCCTCCCAAACAGACCACAAGAAACTTCAAGTATCTACAGTAAAAGGCTGAATGACTATGTTGATCTTGTTGTAACTTTAACTTCCAGTCCCAAGGACCCTGGGTACTTCAATTCTGAAACTGTGAACATGTAACTATCCATAATACTGACCTCTATCCTAGCTCTAATGCATGTGTACTTAATGTGTTTTAAAACCACTGTTAGAGCAAGAAGATCCCAAGGTGAGGCTGCCACTCTAGCCTTCCTTTGGAGTTTCCTGGCTTTTGTTACTTACATCATTAGATGCTACCAAAAGTAAAAACCCTCATTTAACAATGCATTTTGTTAACAAGATGACAATTCTCACCGTTTCTCAGCCACTCTTCCCCATGCAGTATAGTTTTGCTACCATAAATTTTTAGTTCTTTGTCAGTTATGTTTCTGTAGAATGATTACAAGGTTTCTTCCAGAGGATGGTCTTTGAAAATACTAAGTACTTATTATTCATTTATCAGACACCACATGTGCACCAGTTAATATACCAGCACGACACCATCTAGCTAATCAATTAGTTGTTCAATAATGAAATGCTACAAATATATTACTAATTTCATAGATTCATTTACATTACAGCTTCGAATGTAGGAATATGAAACATTTGACATTTTACAAAGAAGTCAGAGTGACGTTTTATAGAAGAGGATGACCATCACAGGAGGAGCTCTGTTGCTCATGTAATAAACTTTTAAAAGTACCCCGGAAAACGTTTTTATGTAGAAAAGACATACATCTAAAATAAAAATAAGAATGCAAGATGGCTTACTCCTCCCTTGGAATTTAACCAAGTGGGAGCTCGAGCTCCTGAACTGCCCTTAGCTTGTTGCTGGAGAGTATGGAGCACTCACTTTGGAAGCTGTAACACCACTCTTCTCATAGTCTTACTGCATGTGGCTGTGCTTTGGTAGGAAATTGTGACAAAGAACTTTAAGAACACTTAAAAGAGTGAATGAATTTCACTACAGTTATTATCACACATCCAATAAGTCTGGTCTAAACTAAAGCACTATGGGCCACTTTTTAAAGGAAGGAAATTATCTGGCCCTTAATGCTGAACAAGTATTGTTTCAAATGGTAATCATCGGCTACCCCATTCTGGATTTTACACTGATAGCTATTTAGGACATCCACTAGTAGGCACAGAGAAATTTTGCAAGCACTACAGGAGGTCCAAGTGCTAATGAGGAGATTTTTGCATTTCCTCTCATTGGCCCTCCCCCCTTCTCCAAAACATGCTTTTCTAAACACTCATTCTATTAAATTTAAATGTTCTGTTCTTTGCTCCTCTGACAACCTTATAAAAAAAACTGGAACTAGAGAACAAATCAGTTAGAATTACATTGGCATAAACTCTAGTAGCCTAGCTGTCCCTACTAAATAGAACTAACACTTCCCAACGCATCCAGTTTTTCAACCAATTGAAAAGATATTTATTCAGCAGCGTCCATGGAATTTTTCTGCACTCATTCAGTCTTCAGGCAGGGATCTTATCTCCAAAAGTAGTACAGAATCAACACAAAAATAACTAGAAGGGAGTAAATCATCCTGAACAATGAAGTTAATGGAAAATTCCACTGAGGCATCATGCTAAGCTCCAAAGAGGGAAGGGAAAGAGAGGAGTGCCATTTTCCAGTTTTAAATTAAGTCAGTCCAAGCTGACACATTGTTACTATTTTAGAACAGGCATAGACATTTCAGCTGCATGTTGAAAATGTTTGTTTTCACGACGAACGCCTTTAAGAAAATATAGCCACCAAAAATTATTATACAAGGAGATATTATTTTAAAAAAGATTAGACTAGATTAAGCAAGGGCTTGGCAAGATCAAACTCCTATCTCCTTTGTATTATAAAGATATGGCTATAATCTTAACCAGGAGTATGTAGACAAGTATTAATACATTTGCCAAAACTGATTACTTCCTTTGAAAGTTTGTTTTTCCCTACTGCATCACATTCTCTTCTCCCAACACCTTTTAATGGTTTTCTGCTTCTACGGTAGAGTATTCATAGTCTTGCTAATGCAACATCAATATCTCGGAGACAAGTCTGTCATCTTTACTGTTAAGTATCCATTTGGATGGTGTTAAGTCTTAACAGTAAGCAATCTTACTCCTGGAGTTAAATACAGTAAACTTGACTATCTAAATATTCTCTGCATTCCAACAAATCTCTCCAGATTTTTAAAAATACAGTTCTACATGCTATTTGGTTTTTAAACTTTTTTTTTGGAGGTGGGGGGAGTGTATGATTCCCCATCCCTTCAAGCCAGCTTACCATGTATTTCAAAAATTTGATCAGCTATAAACTTGAGATTCAGGGACTCTTTAAGACTCTGTTTCTAATTTCACTATATGTGCTTTCAAGTTTTAGGGGAAATCCATTACCCAAACTATTTAAGCCTATAAAAGCAGTTTGTGCTGTGGAAAGCATACATTCTCCACCCCCCATTCCCAACCACCCCTCTCCTCCACAAAAAAGTAAATGACAAGGTGGGTGAGAGACCAATAGAAGCTGGCCCAATAAAACTCTCTCACTCACCTTGTCTCTCTAGTAGCCCTGTGGGTCCCAGGATATCACACCACTGCATAATTAAAAGCAAAAAAGCTACCTCACAGGTCTGACCAGAAGGCAGATTCACAATCATACTCTATGCCTAATTTCCCCACCACAAAAACAAAAATTTTAAACATGCACCATCTTTTGAAGTAAGCAATGGGACCCAATGACAACTTTTCACCTTTTAGGTTAGCAAAAATAGATGTTTGATCCCTAAAGTCAATACTTCTTCCTCTGAAATATTTATATTTACAATACCAAGTGAACTGTTCAGAACATTGGTGGGTCTTCTAGCGGTTCAAATGAAACGATAAACGTTTATAGATAGTGCTGTTAAACAAATCAAACAAAAAAACTGAAACCACACTCATGGGGACTAGAAACAATGAGCCCATCTCCAACTGAAACCAAATGGAAGTGGAAGAAGGTTTAGAACTCCTCTCTTCCCCGCCCTTTGATTAAGGCAGGAGGGTGCAGTTGAGGTGGGAAGCCTCCCATACAGGACAGTCTAAAGCAAACCAGTACATTCTCGCTGCCAGCCAGTAAACACGTTTCTGGGCAAGAACTTAAAGCGCATCCGGCTTTCAGGCCCATTCGGAAGTGCTTGTTCTGAACGCAAATATCCTCTCCCCGTTTACCGTAGCCAGCGTTACCCACGAGACACTTAGTTGTAACACTGATGTTTCTGATGGGAAAATGAAGACACTCTAACCAGCTCCCCCACCCCCTTGAATATTTCCGACTAGGTTTCCAAGGGCTAACAGGGACAGCTAGCCGAAGGGAAAGGAATCAAGAGGACCCCCGGGCTGGTGGGAACAGAGTCCAGGCAAGAGCCGAGTAGCAGCCGGCTGCCCTCTCCGGGTGCAGGCGGAGGGAACCTGGAGCCCCAGAAGGGCTAAGGGACTCCATGGCACCCGCCGGGAAGAGCTGGGAGAAGGGGCCCGAGGCAGAAAGGCGAGCGGGCAGCTCGGCGTAGGCGGCCGGCGCACATTGAGCCCGGCGTTCCCGGGTTCTAAGGCGGCTCAGTCGGGTGAGCGCGGACAGCTCCACGAGAGACCGGAGGGGGACGGGGCGCGCGGGAAGGGGCAGCCCCGGGGGAGTGAAATCCCGCGGACTCCAGCCCAGCGCTGCCAAAGGCGCCGGAGCCGCCCGGGGGAGGGAGGGGGGCGCGCGCGGGGCTCACCTCGTCGTCGTGGTGCTGGCAGTAGCTGGCCCGGTCCGGGAAGACGGAGGCGAGGATGCTGTAGGGCGCGGCGGGGTAGGGCTGGCCGAGGGCGAGCTGGGCAGCCGGCCCGGGAGCGGCGGCGGCGGCGGAGCCGGGCGCCCCGCCGAAGCGCTCGATGAAATGGTCCTTGGTGAGGCGGACGCGCTGGTGCGCCCGCACGCAGTTGTCGCACAGGTGCTCCTGGCAGTCCAGGCAGCGCGAGCTGGCCGCGTTGCCCTCGTCGCAGGAGCTGCAGCGGGGCTCGCCCTGCCGGCTGTGCGGCCGCCGGAGCAGCAGTGAGGCCGAGCCGCCCCCGCCGGAGGAGGACGGGGACGGGGCGATCGCAGAGGCGGCGGCGGGGGACGAGCCGCTGCCGGCCGAGCGGTGCTGCTGCTGCTGCTGGCGGGGGTGGTGGTGCCGGTTGTTGCTGCTGCCGCCGCCGCCTCCCCCTCCCCGGCCGTTGTTCTTCTGTTCCTCGGCGGCGGCGGCCGCCACCACCACCACGTCCAGCAGGTTGCTGAGGAGGAAGTTGGAGGAGGGCAGCGCGTCCATGCCCGAGGGCTCCGAGATCACCACCTTCTGGTCGCAGATGGGGCAGCGCAGCTTGAGCGCGTCCCCCGCGGCCGGGTGCTGGCGCTGCGCCTCCAGGCACTGGCGGCAGAAGGCGTGCAGGCAGGGCAGGACGTGCAGGCGGCGGGACGGGGCGCAGGACGAGCCGCCCGCCGAGGAGGAGTTGGAGGTCTGCGAGGAGGAGGAGGAGGTGGAGGAGTTGGAGGAGATGGGAGCCGGCGAGCCGCACATCTCCTTGCACAGCGGGCATAGCTGGAAGTCCGCCTCGGGAAACGAAGCCATTTGCAAGCGGCCTGGCTGCGGGGGGAGGGGGGCACGAGCCGCGGCGTGCAAGCGCCTCAGCAGTAGGGACTCATGGAGAAACCGGATTGCAAATCGCTTGGCATCGATTATTAGTCGGTGTCTGCAGGGAGCCGGATCCTCGGAGCGCCTCGCCCCCGGGGGAGGTGGGGGGCGCTGGGTGCGGTTGTCCCGTTCGCTGGTGGCCAATGGAGTCTGCCTTCCCTACCCGTACTTAGCTTCCGATCCCGGTCCGCATTGGACAAATTGTATCGATTTCCCAAAACTAGTCACTGGCTGACACAGAGTCTGCCTCTTTCCCCCGGGGTCGGCACTTCTACAACGTGGTTGGTGACTATGTTCTTCTTCAAGTGCATGGGCGCCACTCCTGTAAACCCCCCCCCCCCAAATCCAGCGTGAACTGGACCTAGCGCTGCGGGAGGTTCGGCTCCGATTTCCTCAGCAGCCGGAGAATAGCGCCGGGGGGTCTGCGGGGCAAGCCCCCCTCTGACCCCGAGGGGCTGCTGGGCGGCGAGGCAAAGGGCTTCCAAGTTAGCTCCTCTCGGGGGGGGGGGAGGAGGAGAAGGGAAAGGAGAGAAATATTTTGTTTGTTTTCCCCTTTTTGCGGCTCAGTCCAGCTCTAGGAGAGGCAGAGACACTGAAACACAGTGGCCAAGCAGACTCCTCCGGCTCCAGCCCTCCCCCGCCGACGCCTGCTCCACCACCGCATGACTGGGGGATGGGGATGGAGGGCGGTGTTGGTGCCGGACCCCCCCGGGAGACACTCAGGCTGGCGGGATGCAATAAAGAGAGACACCCAACACTGCAGCGAGCAGCGGGTCGCTTCGGTGCTCCTCGGTCCTGGTGGGCGCGTTCTCCCCAGCCCTGGATCGCCCTGAGCCGCTGCCCGCACGCCCTCCTGGGCTGGCTCCGCTCCCGCTTCGGGTCAGCCCCAGACCGGCTCGCTCCAGCACGCGGTCTCCCCTCTAGACTCGCAGCCCGGGCAGGCTCGGGGTGGCTCGCACACGCTGTAGCAGCAGCGGTAGCCGCCGGGTAGAGTAGCAGCGGCAGGTCCCCGCCGGCCGCCCTGAATTATTCATGGGGGGTGTATTATATTCGCATGCACAAATTGGAGCCGCTGTGCAATGCTATCCGAGAGTCCCACGCTCACCCCCCTCGTCCTCTCCGGTTCTCGCTCGCTCGCCTGAGCCTCTGCAACGACTGGGATCACATTTCCTTTGTCATCTCGCCTCTTCGTGTAGTGTTTTATTAAGAAACAAGAGTAAAAAAAAAGCGCTTCCCCCGCAATTTGCACAACCAAATCCACTAGCGATTGGCACCGGGTTTGAATTAGCAACAGCGGCAGCAATAGCAATTACTCACTCAGCAGCAGCAGAATCCCAAGTGATACAGATAATGTTGGATTCCAGCAGAGCCATCGCACGGGGGGGAGGGGGGAAATGGGTGGCTTCTCCCCTTCCCCTCTTTGTCGCGGTGGGGGCTTGGGGTGGTTGCTTTCTCCTCAGGTTGTGTTTGAGAGCATGGCTTTTGCAGGGGCTCCGGGCAGCTCGTGGTCTGGGTACGCGCCCTCTCCTTTTCCCTCTCTCTGGACGCCTGTTATTGAAACTGATCAGAGTTCGGAATCCTTTTAATCTCCAAAGGAGCGAACTCACTTCCGCCTGAGCTCTGAGGGGGTGGCTAGGGGGAGGGGGGTTTAAAGGCAAACAGGAAACATTAACCCTCTTACTAGTGCTGGCTTTTCTGTACTGCCTCTTTCCCTAGCAGCCGTGGATTCCTGAATCTTCTAGTAATTCGGCTTTTTAAGACTGCGAGGGCTGCTTATAGTATTTTAAGGCTTATAATGCGTTGTCTGTCCGTCTTTATATTAATTAGTTCTATAACTGCTAGATAGGTTTATGTGTACTAATTGTGATTATTTTATTTTGTCTTTTATACGTGTAATCATGTGATTCTCATTGTAAAGAAGGAGCGACTTGATGTTAAAAGCTATGGAGAGGACAATTATACAACTTTATTATTATTAATTATTATCTAATTAAAAATATAGTTCTAAGCCTTAAGTCACTCAGTTTAAATAACCCCTTTTGTTATGTCCTGGACAACTATTTATTGACTAAACCTCATACCTGTGATCCAGTTTAAAATTAAAACAACAAGAAATCCTGTATCAAAATGTAAGGGGTGGGTGAAAGGATTCTAGGATTAGTATTTAAGAGCTCTTTAAGAAGATAAGTAAATACACAAAACTAGCCTTAATGTAATATGAAGTTTGCACCAAAAAAAATTAAATAAAGGTTTAGTGTTTTAACCAAGCTCTCAAAAGGCAGGAAATTCCAAGAGGAAAAGTTGCTGCTTCACTGTTAACTCAGCTAGATTGCTTGAACTGTGTATATTTGGTGTGCTTTAATGCACCATACATGAAAAGATACATGATGTTTTACAAATAATAAGGGAAACAAAATACTGAAGAGAGATTTAAAAAAATGAAAATGAGGTAGGGTTAGAGTTAGAAATGAGCTACAAAGCCAAAACGGGTACAAATATATAAATTAAAATATTCGGAAAGTGCTGAAACTGTCAAATCTGGACATAAACAGGGTATGAAACAAACAGTTAAAAGGCAAAAGCTAATAAAATAAATGAGCAAAATAGGAAAAAGAAAAATAGGGTAAACAGATTGTATATCATTCCTCCTCCTCCTCCTCCTCTTTTAGCTCTGTCCTGCAAATATTTATGCACATGCTTTCCTTTTGTGCCAAGAAGTAAGCACATGTTTAAGTATTTGGAGAACAGGGGCTTTACTCTGTATGGTCCTGGATGCTGCAAAGAGATTTGCAAATGAGGACCCTTTCCCTTGCACAGCCACATTGACAAGAGTGGGACTCACTGAGAACATAAAAGTCCATACATACAGATCAGACTATGGGAATGGGCTATAAAGTTAATGGGACTGCTCACATGCATTAATGTATGTATAGGCAGGAATGTTTACACTATAGGATCATGGCCCTAGATTGTAATATCTTCAGGACAGGGATTTGTCATATTTATAAAGGACCACTTCCTGATGCTATACACATTTATACTACATATACAAATGTCCAAGGTGGTTGAGTTAATACTGTAGAAGACATCCATTTTGCATTTAATTTCCTCATTTTGTTGTTGGTTTTGTTTCACCTAAAGGAATAAAAGGAAAAACATTGAGCTATCAATTGTGTACAGGTTAAACACACTACAGGCTTGACCAGGAGAGATTACAAAATCATTGTGCCACAGTCAAACCTCTGTTATCTGAAGTCTGGTTGACCAGAATTCTGTTATCTGAAAGTCAGTTGTCTCCCTCAAAATTTGAACAAGCTTAGGTCTACTGGACCAGCAGAGGACTCTACTACTGGGGAGCTTGTTCTGTTTAATATAGAGCTAGTTGACTGATTCATACTGCAAGGTGCACTGGCTCACCGAACAGCTAACACTTGCTAACATGGTCACTTGGTTGCTCAGATAAGAGCTTCCTCAGTGGATCTTGTCAGCTTCTTCATTCAGAAATAGTCATCTAATCAGACAGAATTTCCAAGGTGGACTATTTCCAGGTACCCATGCTTTGCATGTTGACACTATTTGGCTTTTTCAGCTAACAAACTTGAACAAAGAATTTTGCCCCTCCATGCTCCAAGTGCCTCTAATAGGGTCCCAGTGTTACACACACAGTCTGTAAACTCCTCAACTCTTACAAGATCCACTGCATTTGTGCTAAACCTTTTAAGCCTTACAGCACACTGTTTCTTCCTGTTTCAGCAACAGAGCTTGTAAACTGCTGTAAACAATTAGCTCTCTACAGTGTTTCTTATGCCACAATCATCACCTTCAGAGCTGAACACCTACAATTTTTTAAAAATTGAAATTGTATCTCACCCTTTAAAGATCAGAGCAAGTTGCTTGTTTTGATTAAGTGTGGGTTTTTATTTTGAGTACAAAAAAAATATTGAAGTAAAGCTAAACTTAGTTTTGCATTTAGTTCTAAAAGTGGTGAGATCCACACTCCAGTATTAGCTAACTGATCATTCATATACACCTCATCTATCTTTAACTGCACAGTTAATAGCTTAATGGGTTTTTTCTGCTGAATATGCTTGCCCCCACATTTTTGAATCAGCAACATTTTGTTACGTTAAAAAACATTTCCTCCCCCTAATGTGTTAAATCATCTACTGTTCACTAAAACCCTCATCTTGCAAAAGTGGATGTAATAGTCTAAAGGTGATGGCTGCAGCTTAAGAACCTCCACTTTCATGGGTAGAAAGCAGGATTGGAAACATTTTTCTATTAATTTTTTAATGGGCAGGTAATTAAAATTTGCTTATGAAAATTGTCCTAATTTTCAGACCATAGTCTCATTCTCTTCTGTAAGCTAAAACGAAATATTGATGCTTCTGTGTTTGTCTAAAGAGGTTTCTCTGCATTCTGCTAATTCTCTTTTAGACTATTGTGCCAGTGTTTCTTTTTTTTTTTTTCCTTCCTTTTAATGTGTTTGACTCACACTTGGTCTTAAATTTTATTTTGTCCTGACTTAAATATAAATTAAAACATCATTACCAATGCTAGTTTGAGAAAATAATTAGAATTGAGACTATGTAATAATTTATTTTGAATTAAAGTACAAATTCTAATACCTAAACAATATTAGAGTTAATGTCAGATATAGATTTCCAACTGAATGGACAATAGCACTTGTCTAGTCCTCCATTCGTGCTGTCTCCCTGTGCTCATCATAACTGTGTCTATGAATGTTTTGTTCCGTTCCCTCTTCAAACCGGTGGAGAATAGCATGATGGGGCTGGAAAGCAACTGCACTTGAGCTATTCACTAGAATCTGCATCACATCTTGGAGTATGCTTTTACCAATATATGTGAAGGCTTGTTTTGATTAATGTCATCAGGGAAAGCCCAATGTTCTAACACTGCAGTGTTACAGGGCAATTATTATTGTATTCTAATACATCCTGAAAGGCAGATTACCTGCTGGTTAAAAGCTTTTGTAAACATGAATGTGCACTGTAATTTGCTGTGGATTTGGTGGCATTTAACTGTAATTTTAGAGGCAACCACTGATATAGGGAGCTCTCCTTTTCCTCCTCCTTCAACACCTATGTAAAGCAGTCCAGCTGATTGTTAATTTGTACACTGCCATACTGGACCAATTCTTATTTTAGCAACAAGACAGGATATAAAGTCAAAGCACTGAAACCATGTGAATGGTAATTGCTGTAGCCTGGGGAATCTGATCTCAATATTGACAGCTTCAAGCATACTGATTGTTGGTTTTGTTTTTGTTTTTTGCTTCTCTACCTCCAAAGACCCAGAAATGTTTACCCCTTCATATTATCTATCCCTGGAGATAAGATTGTAGACATAAAAGGAAGGCTTGCCTTTCACTGCTTTGAGTTCTAGTATAATAGTTTCTAGCTTTTGCAAAGCCTCACGCAAGACAAGATCCTCTCCTAGTGAATAAGTCCATCATGAAACACAATGTGCCCACAAACCTGCCTGTCTTGATCTCCTTAAGAATGCCCCTGACTCACTATATTACAAATAAGTGTCAGACAAATCATAGCTTTTTATCATTTCCTTCAGTGCTATAACAACCAAATATACTTGGTGGTTAAATCCAAAATATCCGTTTCCAAAGGCCTCAGCAAGAGCTCAAAGTTGGCATCATCTTTTGGGATTTAAATAATAAAATTTGACACCATATTTCAAAATTAACTCTAAACAGGGATAATATTTTTGAGATCCAAAACAGCAAGCGTATGGTTGTGGCAGATACTTTTCATGATATCGTTCACTGTATCTTGTTTCTGCTTGGCTTGCACACCGTTTGAACAACTGATAGTCCCAGCTGCACCATCTAAATCCAGCCAAACCAATTCTGGCTTGAGCTCTTTCTGACTTGATCCTCACAACTGCTAAAGCGACCCCAGATTCCAAGTTTACTGTGTCAGCTAAGAAAGTACAAGATTTCCCCACCTGTACACTGACTCTTGCTCAGCTACATATCCATCCATGAGCAAGTACAGTAATAAACCCAACTTTCTCTGCGATACTTCCCTAAGTGACTTTCCAATTACCTTTATAAGAGCCAGTGGATCCTGATTTAGGGGGCACATAAATGGCAAGTGCTGCCTACATAACATAATTCTCCTGAATCTGCAGGAGCTGTCTACTCAGCATGATTTATCCAAGTCCCCAAGACTCTATGGTGGATTTAGTGGGCTTTGGGATCTGTGGGAAAGAGGAATGGCTGGAGATGCAGAGCCTTCCTCCCACACGGAGTCTATGGAACTTTTGTGGAGGGTAAGCTAGCATATCCACCTTCCCCCTCTGCACCCTTCAGGGGCCAGCAGGGAGCCTGTTTCAGAATGGCTCCTGTACAAGTCATACGGACTTGGCAGAGAGGGGCCAGTCCAGAGACACGGGGCCTTCATCCAGGTGGCTGATGTCTCTGTCCCTTAAAATCAATTGGCTTTAGTAATTAATCCTCCCTCTGCTCACTTCCATGGAGAGAGAAACTTTGCTCCCCTCAAGAACATGTAGGGAATTTAATGAGAAGAATCTCAGTTTCCTGTCTCCTACAAGTGAACAGCCTGCATTTTTGTGTGTTCTAAA
This sequence comes from Chrysemys picta bellii, assembly GCF_011386835.1. NCBI lineage: Eukaryota > Metazoa > Chordata > Testudines > Emydidae > Chrysemys > Chrysemys picta. The sequence continues at coordinate 78,463,901 of NC_088792.1, forward strand.
GGGCTCATTGGGCTGTAATTTCTGAGTCACCTAGAGCACCTTTTTCAAACATGAAAACAATATTGGCCACCCTCCAGCTCTGCTACTACTGTCTCCCCTCCCCACCCCCATACACACAATCTGGGAGAGAGAGAAAATACAGATTTTTTTAATGCTTCAGAAAGTCCCTCAGAACTGTCAACTGAGTGCCATCCAGTACTGATAATGTATTGCAATTTAATTTCACAAGGACTTCTATCCCCTCTGTTCCCAGATATCTCTAACACTGAGTGCATTTCTGTTGTCACAATTTCCTCTTATACAACCTCACTAATACTTACTATGTACCTGTGATCAAACTGAGCATCCTGTTAAATTGAACACCTGCACTGGCTTTAATCCCAGGTGACTGCACTGTAGCCATTACCCCTCCAAATTATGCTCAAAGCTAGGAGCTGGGAACTCCTTAAATTCTAATCCTGGGCAAATCACTTAATCCACCACAGTTTTCAAAAGTGGGTGCCTAGAGGTAAGTATGGCTAAATTAAGATCTAGATTCCTAAATAAGTGGCCTGGTTTTCAGATACCAACTGCTCACAGTCCCACTGACTAGATGCCATTCATAATGTATAAAATGCATACAAAAAATGCCACTAGATTAATATTTAAAAGCTTCCAAGCCCATCCCCAAATAAACTTTGCCCCCTTCATATCACTCCTCCCTGCTCAACAAACATCACATTCACCCCAAATAGGATCTCTCCCTCTATGTCAATCAACCCACATTTCAGTTCACTTCAGGAAAAGACTGGGAGAACAGATAGGCCTTGTAACATACCATGAAAGTCAAGAAATCCAGGCTTTTGGCAGGCAGCAGGTGAGAGCAGGTTCCAGCACTGAGGGCTTATAATTGAAAATGTATTGCTGCCAGCCCCCTGCTGTTTAAAGTGCATGGGGAGGGGAGCAGAGGTGGCTATCAACTGAAGCACTCCAGGAGATTGCAGCTGCTATGGTATCCCACTTAGGGATTGCACAATTAACTCAAGTTATAACTCAAATGTTGCCACTAACTCCTCTCCTATTCTCACACACAAATCCTTAACTTGAGTGTGGTGGTGCTTTAAACTCAAGTTGGCTGTTCAATCAGGGGTTATGGGCTAAAGCAGTGATTTAATACAACTCATCAGCTGCCAACATATCCACACACCACAGTGTAAATCCAGACTAGTTCCACTAAGTACTGCTACTCCTCCAATGCCTTCCCACTGTTCCCCCTGTGTGCCTAGACTAATTCTCCCACAATGCACTGTGAAAGAATTCAGTGCAGATCAGCTTACTGATGTGCCTCTAGTGCCACACGGGGGTGAGGGTGGATGCAGCAACCTGAGTGTTATTTCTAGGCTTGAAGAATTTGATTTTTTTTTTAATAAATAATGTTGATAGATATCTATATTTATTTTCAAGCATTTGTTTCAATTTTTATCAATTTAGATTTTCAGTTGCACAAAATTGGATTGTAAGTCATTTTTATTTTATCTATTTAAATTTTCACAGTTGCAGGAAATCATGAGAGGAGAGTTAGACAATAATTTAATGAAAGTAGATGTTGATTCAAAGATGAAAAGCTTTAGAACCATTAAAACACAAGTTGTCAGCATCACATATCAAAATATACAAAGTAAATGTCTTTAAGAAAATTTTTTAATAAGTTCTAAATTTCGATTATCCTTCCACACCTAGTTATTTCACAGTGCAGCTGCTTACGTTTGAGGTAGGCCAACTTGAGAGGAGTAACTTGAATGTAGAGTGAGATAAATTAACTCTGCAGTAAAGATATACTCTTAGAGGTATAGTCTCTGAGATAATCAGGTCCAAAAGCATTTAAAGATTTATAGGTCAAAAACAACACCTTAATCTTCAACTGGAAACTAACTGGAAGCCAGTGCAGTCTAGTGCACGTAAACGTAACATGCTCCTTAAGTGAAATACTGCTTAATAAATAGAGAGCCACATATTGCGTTCCTCGTTTGGGAAGGGAATGGGATGAAGTATTTATACCCATGCAAGATGCAACGGGTTCCACCCCAAGTCCCAGGGATCTCCAGAGGTTTTCTGGAGATACAGGGTGATCTATAAAAAGAACAGGAGTACTTGTGGCACCTTAGAGACTAACAAATTTATGAGAGCATAAGCTTTTGTGGACTACAGCCCACTTCTTCGGATGCATACAGAGTGGAATCCAAATGCATCCGAAGAAGTGGGCTGTAGTCCACGAAAGCTTATGCTCTAATAAATTTGTTAGTCTCCAAGGTGCCACAAGTACTCCTGTTCTTTTTGCGGATACAGACGAACACGGCTGCTACTCTGAAGGGTGATCTATGTAGAGGCCCTTGCTGTCAGTCCTCCTCCTGGCCCCCGATTCAGTTCCCTGACAGTCTGGTTCCAAATGAGCCATGTTGCAAGGCAATCCTGCTCAGGCAGTGTCCCCTCAATACTACTTTTCCTGAGTGGGCAGCATGTTTTCCCTTTATGACAGAGGTATTTCAAAAGGAATCATATTACTCAAGTACAATACAAAACTCTTTTTGCATGCCCCAGAGGATGGCATGTATGATTTCCAAAACATAAGGGCCAGATCCTCAATGGGTGTAAATTGGTGTAGCTCCCTTGAAGTGAATGATTTGGCCCAGGTTTTAAGTACATATGTGTACACTTGTTCTTAGGGAAGATATTAAACATCTGTTTCTTGTGTTTTTAATTTCTGTGTATAGAAATGAAAACAGGAATAGTGGTATAAAATCATTCCATATTCCTATTCTGAAACACCTTGATTGGGCCTGGCCTGGGAGATATAACTAGGCTATTTGAAAAAACAAAGGGAAAGTTTCTGAAAATGTAGGGGGCTGTAGGTATAGATTTCAGGTGTGAGAACATCAAAGAAAGACAGTGCTTCCCCATTCAAGCAAACTTTAAACTACTGATCCAGGACATCAGCTATCTGGTCACAGCTGCAAATTCAATCTGGGGAAATTATAACTGATTGTCTACATAATTTACAAAGAAGAATATAGCCTTTCCTTTTAAAGGAAAAAACAAACAAATTTAGCTGCTGGAGTGCTATAGATTCTTTTAAATAAAATAGGTACAAACCAAGAGAGAGCTGGGGTTATGTTAAATCTGACAGACCTTTTTATTATTCAGTAACTTTAAGGATAGCTGTTTGTGGGTGGGTGGTGGGAAGGGGTTGTTTTTTAAATAAAAACAGCTAAGTAGCTTGTGAGGGCTTTACAGGAGAGAGACTGTCTTCCTCTGTGTTTTAAAAGTGCATAGCATCTTTTGGGTGGTATTGCAAATCAGTAGTAATCATGAGGAAGGAGAGAGCTCTGACTCACAAAGCAAAATCAAATGGCAGAAGCTGCATCTCAGGAAGCTTTACAAAGACAGTGGGTATAGTGCAGGTGAAGGAAAGCAGAAAAGTAGGAAATCAGGGAAACAGATGCGACTATGCCAGGATGGTGATCTCAAGATTCAGGGGAAGGATTCCCATGCTTTCCCATCTGGCAGCAAAGGAAGTTATGTGAAATGAGGGGGCAAGGGGCCTCCTCTCTCTTTCTTCTCCATTTCTTTCTCTTCTCAATTCCCATGATGCCATGAAATATCAACTGCTGACATCAACTATATGTGCTGAATGCAGGTATTGTTTTTATTGTGCTATGCTACACTATATATAGATTAGATGCCAATCTCTGCCATTAACCAGAGAGAAGACACATGGGGAATTCACTGGGAAGTTGTGCCGTAGGCACCACATTCTTTTCCTGTATAGCAAAATAAGACAGAGTATATTGTAGAACTGGATATATTCAAGGTAAATTATTTTTTGCTCTATTTGCTGAGCTGAAAAATCATTAAAGATTAATTTGCAGTGATTATTTTTAGCATCAGGAAAGTAGCAGCCCTGGCCTTGTAGAGCCCTCTGCAAGAAGCTTGACAATAATTTAACAGGAATATGTGGGCAGCTTCTTTTGCATTAAAATAAATGGTTATATAGTAATGCCCACAAATTTACCTTATGCTAAGTTATATTATATAGGCCCAGATTATATTTGATGGAAAAGCCTCACTAGGGGACTAAAGTTAGTGGAAGAAAAATCTGTGGTCTTGACCCCATTGTTTGAGGAGTGAGATTTATCAAAGACCCCATAAGATATATTGCAAGAAGCCTAAGAGCAGTAGTAGAAATTACTGAAGCCCAATAAATGCACTGTGTTTGGAGGTAGGGGTCCCCAACGCTTGCAACTGTGATGACAAAGCTGTATATCCAAATTCCATCTCAGTGCCACTTGACGGACTAGAAGCATTTTAAGGGATAAAGGATTGAAGAAGTATCTGTGCAGTGCTCTAGCCATGTAAGTCACAGGATATTAGGGAGACAAGGTGGGTGAGGTAATATCTTTTATTGGACCAACTTCTGTTGCTGAGAGAGATAGAAGTTGGTCCAATAAAAGATATTACCTCACTGAAGTATCTGGCACCGACAGACAGATAATCGGTTGCACATTAAACCCGGTTGAAGTAATTTCTGCCAACATTAATTTAGGTGGAGTCTTAGGTATATACTTGTGTGAGCCATTGGAAATAATCTCATATTCCATTCTTTCCCTCCAGCTCCGCTCTTTTTCACTAGACAGGCCGCTTTTTTAATAACTTAGTCGAAGCACAGAGTTTTTGTTTGTATTGCCTTTACTAATGGCCAAAGTCTGACCTTAATGGAATCAATGGGAGTTTTGCCATTGATTTCAATAGAACCAAAATCTAGCCCACACCTCAGAATGTCAGATAATTGCTGGCCATGCTGTTGTGCTATTTTCCCTGTCTTTCCATCCTAAATCCCTTCTAGGCCATTTATGGCTTTTCCTTTCCTAAGAGATAATTTAGCCCTTAGTCAATAGATGGTGCAGTTAGTTACTATGGTTCCTGCCAGGCTTTAAGAAGAATTGAGTCAGGTGAAAGTGTTTAGATACAGTATCCCACAGCAGACTGAGGGAAAAGCAGTTCCTTTGAATTCCTGGTTCTCTAGGTTAATTCTGCAACTTGCACATTATAGTTTGGTGATGACAATGGCATCACCTCTCCTGTGCAATCTGAGGAGTGTAAGTAATGCAGAAGGCGACTTCCATCTGAGACATAGGCCATGAAGAACTGTGCTGGGTAACTAGATGAAGGCCAGCTCTACATTACAAACTTTTGCCCCCACAACTTATGTTGGCATAAAGCAACCACAGTTGGTATATCACTTGTGAACATGCTTTGGCTCCTTGCATCGGCACTGCGTGTACTCACCAGGAGAGCTTGTGTTGATGTACAGTGTGTGGTGCACCATAAGTAGGTAGCCCAGCGTGCAATTTGCCACCATTCAGTGCACTGTCTTTTTATAAGTTGTGGCAATGGATGGGGGCAGGGGCAAAAATAAGACTCACAGGGGTGACTGGGAACAAGGGATCACCTTCCCAGCATGCAACTTTCTCCATTCCATGATGTCCTGTATATCCCATAATTCTCACACCTTTGCTAAAATTCCCCATGAACCCCTACGGCCCTCCTTGCTGTCTTCCATCTCTGTCAGAAGTATGGAGCCTGCACAGCTCTGGACTATTGTCATGAGCATTGTAAGCACAGGACACACAATCCTCTGGTATTTGCAGAGCTGCAACCACCACCAAATCAGTGGAGAAAATGACAGTTTCATGGAGGACAGATAGCTGTGGGACATAGCCAGACCCAATTCAAGGTTGTTGGTAGTGTTCACAGAGCAGCTGCAGATGGTGGCACGCCACTTCTGGGCCTGAGAAAGGGGCACTGACTGGTGGGATCCTATCATAAAACAGGCTTGGGCTGCAGAACTTTTGGATGAGCAAGGCCACATTTCTCAATGTGTGTACAGAGCTGTCCCCAGCCCTGCAGTGCAGGAACACTAGCATGAGAGCAGCACTTATTACCAGAGAAAATTCTCCAGTCTCTACTTTGTATTTTTGATCCCTATTCTGAATAAACAAAAAAAGTCACTCCACCGTGAGATGGACACTGCTGACCCTGAGAATGCTCAGTGAGATTTTTTTTTTTTTTAAAGAAATCCTAAAGAGTGCCCTGGCACAGAGCCAAGTGGGTATGGGTGTGGCTTGGCAGAAATCACAGCTCTGAGGTAAAGGCCAACAGTGAGCATGTGCAATAATGTCAACTATTGAGCATGTGCAGCAAGGGGTGACAGGTCAGTCAGAGGAGCAGCTAGCTGGTCAGAACCCACTCATACCAGTCACAGCGTGATGTAAAGGACAGAGCTGTCAATCAGAATTCTGAGATAATGGTCAAGACTGTGCACGTGCGAGTAAGTAACTGTTTCTAAGAATAGGAAGCTAGATAAAGAAAGAACATAAAAGGCCCTTTTGTCAGCAACAGTTTTGGAGTGCAGAGGCTGCATCTGAAAAGGAGATAAGCGTGCAGGAAGAGCCGGAGAGACAGCAAGAGAAGCCAAAGAAAAGCTGCAGCAAAGAGAAAAGAAAGCTGGAGCAGAGCAGAGCTAACTGACTAGGAGCTGAACAGCAGCGATGTGATTTTTAAAAGAAAGCAGCAATGGATTTATAGAGTAAGCTTATCTGACTGGGGTTCCAGGGGGCCCACTGAGGTCACTCAGAGTGAATGGCAAAGAATGGGGCAGTGTAGCAAGGTTGAGACTCACCGGTGCGGCACCTCCTGCTGTTCATCTGGGAATTAGCTCTTTTCCAGCATACAGAGTGCCCTCTGCAGGCCAGTGTCTCACCTGCCGTTCGCCCCGTGTCCCTCCCAGACCCTGGTGCCCTTTACTTCAGGGTTCTGCCCCAGAAGTACCCCACATCACTCTGGGTCTCCCCTCCCAGGGGAACCCTTTCATCCACCTTGCCTCAGTGGCTACTGCCAGTCATCCTCTAGCCCCCACCCACCAGGGCAAACTGCAGTCTGTAATGGCCACTCATGATTGGCAAGGGGGTCAGACCAGCTGCCTCTGCAACCCAGGTAGCTGCCTTGGCCTTTCCCAAGGCCTCCAGGCTAGAGCTCTCCACCTCCTCTTGCCTTTCCCCAGCACTGCTCTATTCCCTGTACCCTGAGCTCCCAGGCAGCCAGGTCCTTCTCTCCCCACATCTAGGGAGAGACTCCTCAGCTCTTGGCCCCCAGCCCTCTTATCAGGGCCAGCTGGACCCTGATTGGGTGTGGTCCCAGCTGTGGCTGCTTCCCCAATCAGCCTTACTTAACTGCTTTTCCCCCGGTTCTCCAGGAGTGGGGCAGCTGCCCCACCACAGGCAGACAATCTCCAAAAAGCTGGTGGATATTCCAATACTTAGATTTACCAAGCCAGCACAGAACAGCCTCTATAATACCTCACTGGTTACCAGAAGCCAACAACGCAGTTCCCTTAAAGTAATCCAGCCTCAGGCCTCCACCCAGACACCCAAGTCAAATATGATGAGGATTATTGAAAATCTTATTCATCATATAAAAAAGTTCTACCAATCCCAAAGGATCAGACACATTACCTCCCAGGTTAATGAATGTTTCAGATCTTACCCAAATACAGGTTTACAGCCAATTCTTATTAACTAAACTAAAATTTATTAAAAAAGAAAAGAGAGAGTATTGGTTAAAAGATCAGTGTACATACAGACGTGAGTACAAACTTGAGATTCAGATTCATAGCAGAGATGGTGAGCTTTGAAGTTGCAAAGAGTTCTTTCAGAAACAGTTCTTAGGTTATAGTCCAATGTTTATATTCAGGGTGGTCCAGTCAGGACTGGGATCTCAGTCCTTATGGCTTAGGCTTCCCCTGCATGAAGCCTCAAGTAGATCTGAGATAAAAAGGATTGGGACCCAAACATCTTTATACAGTTTCAGGCCTTCTTGTGACAGCTCGGAGTCCTTCAGCGAACAATAGGCAATTGAAGTAGATCCATTTCCTAAGCATCACTGGTAATTATCTACACAGATTAACATAAGGCAATTGCTCGTTTTCCATCATTCTGAGGTGATTTGCTATACATGTCAAAGATCCTATGTTTACAGTTCATCTAAATGTTAATATATCCTTTTGATCTCTGAATTAACAGACTACAGCATAGACAGGGACTGCTTGATTACATTGTTAACCTTCAACACTATATATGTAAATACACAAAAACACAAACATTATCTACCAAAATGTCTTTAAGGGTTGAATTTGGATCATTTATCCTGAAGGATGTTTAACCCTTTCTGGTCATGCATCACAGCTTAATATTATTTTAATTATAGTTCAGTATAAATATAGTTTAGGAGAATATATAGGATTGTGTGTGTGTGTGTGTGTGTGTGTTGATAAGAATGCATACAATTCTGTTATTAATTGCACCATATCTATGTAAACTTGAAAGCAATTTAAGATCTGCTATCAGCAATTTGTTGCAAACTGGCCCCTTGCAACAAATTGCTTCACTTAGAATCATTTAAACTGCATGCTATTGTAGTTTACATGCTCTTTAACTTGCAAAAGGGGATTTGTCTCAGGGATTTTGTGCCTTATTTAGGATTTTTAGGATACACTGTATTAGGGATTATTAGTTACTTTAATAAAAAGATACATTATTGTGGGAAGAATACTGCCTGTGTCAATTACTTTATCGAAAGGTTATATCTGTGTCCTTTAGTGTTTCCTTAGCAACCCTGGGAACTTGTACTTTGGAAAGAACAGATTAAAGAGGCAATAGGCAGGGCCGGCTCTAGTTTTTTTGCCGCCCCAAGCAAAAAAATTTTTGGCTGCGCCCCCATCCCAGCCCTGGGCTCCTCGCTGCACCCCCCTGCTGCCCCAACCCTGGGCTATCCCCACCACCCGCACCCCCCTGCCGCCCCAGCCCTGGACTCTCACCCCCCCACCTGCACCCCCCTGCCGCCCCAGCCCTGGGCTCTCCCCCACACACACCCTGCCGCCCCAGCTCTGAGCTCCCCCCTACCTCCCCACCACTGCCCCACACACACACCTCCTGCCGCCCAACCCTGGGCTCTCTCTCCCCCCCGCCCCGCCCGCCCTGCAGCCTCCTTCCGCCGCAGCCCTGGGTCACTGGTAACTCGCTCCCAGGGCGGGTCATTCAGCAGGAATTTTGGATGTGCACAGAACACAGACAGGATTGGTTCCCATATGGTTACAGAACTGCAGTAAAGTGGAACAATTTTCAGCTTGTGTGATTGGAGGATATCTGGATGCATATTATAAGACTGTCCTACATAAATGAGGAAAAGTTGAGGTGCCCTTATTATTCTTTTGTTCCACTCTTTCTTTCTATGGGGAATTTGCCAATGCAATATCACTGTCTTCCTTTTAAACAAACAAACAAAAAGGCAATGGCTGTTGAAAATAGCAATTCCAGTCCTAATAACCACTGGGAAGCATTTCTTGCTCAATTTTATCCTACTTTTTCTACAGCAAGTTACAGTGGATCAGTATATTTGACTTGGGAGACATGAAGTAACAGCTGCCCAAACTGAGCTTGAGCACTGCTGAATTTTGAGGTGTTCAAATCTGGAAGGCAGGTGCTGGGGGGCGGGGGGGAAGGGGGCTGTGGCTCCGTGGGGAAGCATGGCAGCACGTATGCAGCAGTGTGTCTGGCGCTGCGTGGAGCCAGACATGCTGGTCTGAGTGGCACGGTAAGGGGGCTGGGGGGTTGGATGGGGCGGAGGTTCAGGGGGGCAGTCAGGGGCAGGGAGAAGGGGGGGTTAGATGGGTCAGGGGTGGGGGGGCAGTCAGAGGACAGGCAGCGGTTGGATAGGCATGGGAGTCCCGGGGATTTGTCAGGGGACAGGTAGGGGGTGAGGTCCTGGGGGGAAGTTGGGGCGGTCTCAGGAGGGGGTACTTGGGGACAAGGAGAAGGGAGGCTTAGATAGGGGGTGGGGTCCTGGGGGGCAGTTAGGTGCAGGGGTCCCGGGAGGGGGTGATCAGGGGACAGGGAGCAGGGGGGTTGGATGGGTTGGGGTTTCTGTGGGGGGCAGTCGGAGGGAGTGGATGGTGGCAGGGTGGGGCTACCCTCCCTCCCTGTGGAGTGTCCTATTTTTTGAATGTTAAAATATGGTATCCCTACTCACAGTGCAGCTCTCCATTCATAGCAGGCTGCAACATGAGGTCTCAGCTACCTCACTCCCTCTCCCTCTTTCCTGTTGGTAGTGGCCAAGGGAATGCTGGGAAATGTAATTCTTTCCCTGCTCCAGGGCTGGCTCTATAGGCAGGGAGCTAACCAAGGAACTACAGCTCCCAGGGCCCCCCCGTTGGTTCTCAGCTCCCATGCTGGATCCCTGCCGCCCCTGCAAATGGGCTGCCCCAAGCATGTGCTTGCTTTGCTGGTGCCTAGAGCCGCCCCTGGCAATAGGTAGGTTATTGTATCAGTGCCCTAAAACTCTTTTTGGGATAACACAATAACAGTGGAGAAGTGAATGGCGATGACACTGTGGAAACTTGCAATGCCAGATCGCTACTGGCGAAATCATTTTGGAGTTGGAAAATCCACTGTGAGGGCCATTGTCATACAAGTGTGCAGGGCTATTAATAGTCTCCTGCTATGCAGGATTGTGACTCTTGCAGGAAATAGTGGATGGATTTGCAGCAATGGGGTTCCTGAACTGCAGGGGGGCAATAGATGGTACATTGTGACACGCTGAACCTCAGAATGGCACCTGGTAACCCTCATATTCATCATTCATATATGGTTGTGATATTTTATACAAAGCACGCCATATAAGATAGTATATGAACGGTCATGATCTGCTGAAACCCATTATTCTGTCCAAATATGCATATCATTAGTGTGTATAAAGTTATGAGATTTTGTTGTATGGTTGTTACTGAAATATGCTGTAAATTTGCTAATGACATACAAAGGACCCCTTCTAGGAGGTGTTCAACAACCATTAAGCAGCAGGAGAGTTGTAATCAAGGGATTTACAATTCAGTGATAGCTGCCCAAGCACCACATAATGGGGACTGCTCAACTCTATGACTCAGTTGCACAAGACCACACCAGGGAGATTGCTCAACCCAGTGACTCAGCAAAGACCACCAGGACATGTCTGGGCAAGCAGCAGTGCTGGACCAAGTTTTATAGCGGGGATACGGAGAGACATTGAACTAAACTGTAAACCCTGCATATAATGGAATCCACTTCAAGATAGCACCCCCAGCACCAGCACCCATGTTGGTGTTTTCTAGGCACATGGCCTAAGGATATAAAACGGGGAACAGTTGCTGCATGCTTTTGCCTTGCTCCTCCCCCACCTACACTGGCAGCAACAGGAACACCGAGACGACAAAGGTCATCTGAGGAGAGTGGTCCTGGCTTAAGGAGAAGCCTGTGCATTAAGAACTGTAACATCCAGTGGGGTGAGAAAATTGCTGATCTAAATACTGCCTAGTGTAAGAAGGTTTAAGATTTTATTTTCTTTGGTAACTTTCTCTGATCTTTTATGCGTCTCACTTATAACCATTTAAAAATCTATCCTTCTGTAGTTAATAAATCTGTTTAATGCTTTACCTAAAACAGTATATCTTGCTTGAAGTGCTTGGGAAATCTCAGCTCAGTTTACAAGGTTGGTGCATGTCCTGTCCACATTGAGGGAGGGGCAGACTGGATAATAAACTTACAGTGGCTAAGCTTCTGACCAGGGCAAGATGGTATAGTGCATGGGTACAAGGTTGAGGAGCTTGGAGGAAGTGGCTGCAGCTTCCCTATTGTTAGTTCATGAGTGGCTGGGAGAAGCATTCATGTAACTCAGTTGTGTGTGTCCCTTCCTGTGGATATCTGCATATGAGCTGCACCTGCCAGAGATTTGCAGCTTGATACAGCATCACAGTGTGAGAGGGATCCCAGGCTGGTGAGTCAGAGGGCTCAGCAGTGCCACAGTTCAGGTTGCACCCCCAGGATTCCATCACACACACAGCCTTGTTTTGGCACCAGACTACCTTGCCCCAGAGTTCATCAACAGAAAGGGCTATTTTTCTTAGGGTTATGCAAGCATTGGTGGATCACTAAGGATGCTTTACTGTCGTCTCTGTTGGCTGGTGAGGGAAGGTGCATGACGCTCACATCTTTAACAACACAGGACTGTTCAGAAAGCTACAGGCAGGGGCTTTTTCTTTCCTGACTGGCAGATTACCATTGGCGATGTTGAAATGCCAACAGTGATCCTGGGAACCCAGTATACCCCTTGCCCCCTGGCGCAAGAAGCCATACACCAGCCATTTCAACAGGACCAAGGGAAGATTTGACAACCCACTCAGCAGGTGCAGAATGACAGTTGAATGTACTTTTGGTAGATTGAAGGGATGCTGGCGTTGTTTACTCAAAAGCTTGGATCTCAGTGAAAAAGCATCACAATAGTTATAGCTGTCTGCTCTATCCTGCATGATATCTGTGAAGCAAATGAGGAAAAATTGCTGCTGGGGTGGTGGAGGATGGAGGTGAAGCAGCTGTCTGCTAAGTTTGAACAGCCAGACACAAGGGCTATTAGGGAGGCCTTGAAAGACAGTGAACCACAGTGATCTAGCTGGCTCTGATGTTTTGGGGTCTGTTAGGAATTGTGTGCTGCTTGGTATATATCTGCATCCGAAGAAGTGGGCTGTAGTCCACGAAAGCTTATGCTCTAATAAATTTGTTAGTCTCTAAGGTGCCACAAGTACTCCTGTTCTTATAACACTGTCAGTGCATCTATTAATTTTGTGGTGCTTGCTGTACATTTATGATTATTACACTCACTGATCCGATGACTTGTGTCACACTGTACAATAACAAGTAAGTGAGTGGTTTCAGTACCACTAGGTACTCTACAACATATGGTGGGAACTAATACAGATTAATTATTTTCCAATAATAGAATTTTATTGAGTGACAAAACCAGGGCAAAGAAGAAGTCTGTGCAAGTTAAAAGCAAATACATTAAAAACTTAATTAATGGAACAGAACTTAACAAGGGGAAAGAACGTTCATGTCCATTTTACCTGCACATACCGCAACTGTGGCTCTCACGGGTCCATGTATGTGAAGCTGTGGTTGTACTTACTGTCCCCCCGCTGTGGGGTGGTAGTGATAGGGATGTGGCCCCTAATGCTATGTGGAATGTTGAGAGGGGGGTATAAGGAGGTGCTGTAGTGGAGTTCTCCATGGACTGCAAAGGGAGATAAGCCTGTGATAGTTGAACCTGTAGGTCCACAAGATCCTGCAGCCTGCACCCATTATGTCCTGGTGCATCACTTTCTCCTCTTCCTGCTGAGACACCTGGACCTCTCTCATGTCTGCTCTTTACTTTTCCAGTCTGTCTGTAATGTTCACCCTCCAGGCCCTGTATTCATGGTCTGTTGCAGCCCTGGCTAGCAGGATCTCATTGAACACATCATTCCAAGTAGTCTTCTTTCTCCTCCTGATATGGTTCAGGTGTTCCACAGGTGTGTAGGGGGAACTCCTACTGGCCACAATGGCAGCAGCTATAGATAAAGCACACAGAGGTACCATTATCAGTATAGTGACAACAGAAGTCAAAAGTTAAGATTCAGAACTCCCTTTTCTTGTTCCCCTAAAATTTTAAACAAGACGTGCTTATTGACACTTCTGCTTCGGTGAGCTTGTGCAGGGCACCACTCACAGCACCAGCTACGGTGAGTATGGCCTGCCAGTGGGGAGGGAAATGAGGCGGGAATTGCTCAATTGCATGAAACTATGAGCATAGGGCAATGGCGCTGAATACTGGCACCATATTCCACAGGGGGTGGTGATCTCTCACTCCTGAAGGTGACAAAGGCACATAAATCACAGCTGCTGCTGGCGTCCTGAAGCCACCCATGCCCATATGCCTGGGGTGGGGTCTTGGCCAAGTATGGCATGCAACTCTTTGTAGAAGCGGCTGGTTTGTGGCTCGGTACTGGATCGATTGTTGGCCTCCCTGGTCTTCTGATATGTTTGGCTGCAGTCCCTTCACTTTCCCACGGCACTGGTGCTGAGCCCTGCTGTACCCCTTCTTCTGCATTCCCCCCATGCAATCTGCTCATAGATGTCCACCCTTTTATGTCTGGTCTGTAGTTGGACCTTCACAGCCTCTTCTCCCCACAGGCCCAGGAGAGCCAATATCTCCTCCAGGCCTGAGCACGCCTGCAGCATGTAGCCAGCATGGCCAGCTGGGCAGTTGCACACAACAATGGAGAAGTGCTAGGTGGGCTTGCCAAGCTGGATAATCAGGAAACGGCATTTAAAAAAAAAAAAAGAGTTTTAAGGGCGGAGGGGACGACTTCTGGTCTCCGTGACCCCTGGGCAGTGGAGTTCACAATTGTGACCAGTGCAGGCAGTGTAGGGTTTTGTGGGACAGCTGCTGGAGAACTGTTAGGGACAGCATGGGTAACAGTGTCTACACTTGTGCTATATTGACCCTGGCTAAATGCCATTCAGAGAGGAGGTGTTATTGCAGTACTGTAACAGGGCACTTACATCAGTGGGAGACAAATTTCAGTGTAGACCCATGCACAGCTAGGTCGATGGCTTACGTCGACCTAACTTTGTAGTGTAGACCGGCCTAAGTGTATGTCTCACTCAGATGGTAGTTGGACCTGCTGTCTTTGGAACACAAACATCTTGAATGGACATCATGGGTGCTTATATAGCAAATTCACATACAGTGTGGGGTCCTCCACTAATTGGTTCTTTTCTCTAGTAGCTGGCACCACTTGGCAGATCCAATGCAAATATTTAATGTTGGATGAGTGAGGGATGAAATATCCCCTACCATCATTCCAAGTTATTCAGGACTTTTCTAGCTGAAGTAGTCTAGGTTGGGGAACATTGTGTCCTGGCAGGAGTTATGAAATGTTGCACATGTGCAAATATTTTCAGAAATCAAATTTTACATTAATGCCAGATGAGCTGAGCTTGTACATCAGGAAAAAAAGAAACAATGCCATGTTACCTGTTTGACCAATCCAAACTAACCAGACTGCTATGCTGGAAGATCCTAATAGGTGCCATTAAGTGAGTCTTTACTCCATGGATCAATTACAGACCTGGTTAAAGTCAGTGGATATATTAAGCACCCTTCATTCAGGCTAAATGGAAAGAGCAATTAAATGCCCTTTTGAGTAGTGACAACTGAAACAGAAGTCACCATCCAAGGCATTGCCCACATGGAAAAGGCCTGAGCAGAAGTTGAGCCACCATGTGGGCTGAGGGGTTTCCCAGGAGACTGATTGCAAATGCAGTGGGTGGGTACTGATTTGTTGCAGCTATGTTAGAGAGGCCAGAAGCAACCAGAAAGTGAGAGAAAGCCAGCAGATGGCAAGAGAAGCAGTGGTGAATATGGCAGTAGGAGGAAGCCAAAAGACAGAACATCTTTCGGAACAGTACTCTTTGGAAAGGCACAGCTGGATTTCTAAACAAAAAAAAAACCCTCTTTTTTCTCCTGCCTACTGTATTCAGGGAAATATGACATGGTATACATTATTTGTAACCAGATAGGATTGCACCAAAAAATACCTGGCTTGTATTATCAATTTGTGCTCCTAATAGAAACAACTTGGCAAGGCCCCAAACATTGGCTAATCACACAGGCCAAAAAGGGGTACGCAGACCAATGACAATTAACCAACACTGAGTTACTGCTGTCTCACACGAGAGAGATAGCAGGGGTCCATGGTATTGAGCTAAAATGGAGGAAGGTACCAATGGCCAGTGATGGGAAACTGGCCCTTCACCATTAGAATCCTCACTTGTAGAGTCCCACAAGGATCAATTCTCTCTCTGGTCCTTTTCAACATCTACATACGACTACATACTAAGTGAACTGGTCAGACAACATGAACTCAAGTGCTAGTAATATGCAAATGACTAAACTCTACCTATCCTTCACCAGGTACAACCACACCACTACCAACAAGATGGCCCTGTGCTTGGATGAGACCAGCTCATGGATGCGCAACAGGTGGCTGGTGGTCAGAGGAAAGCATTTTGAAGAGTTTGCAGCCAGGGTGCAGTCTCTGCTGGTGGAAGGTACACATCCACAATTGGTCAATTCAGTCTGATCTAGGAGTACTCTTGGATTCCTCGCTGCTCCCACATAGCAGCATCCATGATTAGTGCTCTCTATCCTCTTCTGTTGGCTAGGAGACTCAGCGGACAATGCCCTTGCCTCAGTTATTCACACTTTTGTCAGTTTTCAGTGGGACTACAGCAATGCAATATACATAGACGTGAAGCCATCAGCCTTTAGGAAATTCCAACTGGTGCAGAACTGCAGCATGTCTTCTCAGCAACACAGGCTACTAAGAGTGCATGAAGTCTGTCCTCCTCTCTCTACACTGGCTTCCCATAGAATACTGAATCAAGTTTCCTGATCTTCAAAGCTTTCCACAATCTGGTCTCAGGATATCTTAAAAGACCACCCAAGGATCCAGAATGAAGACCATGGTTGACAGCTATGCTCCTCTGGCACAATGGAACTCTCTACAGTAAGGATAAAACTTGTCTGTGCAGGAGACAGAACTTTCTCAGGGGCCAGTCCAAGACTGTGGCATGAACTCCCACAGGCACCAAGGACCATTACAAATCTTACCACTTTCTGCCCCAAGTGCCAGGCACATTTCTTTGCCTTTGCATTCTCTAATATAAACACATAGCGACATGTTTCTAAATAAAAATAATCCTACACTCCACTGAGACACTCCACTGTACACTTCTTGCGTAGGGGAGAGGATGAAAGACCAAACCACAAGTGACAAATGTGTAATAAGGAACTTGACTAACTACTAAAGATATTCAGATGCCACAATGACAAGCACATTGTAAGAACTATAAAGAACAGAACACAACACAATTCAAACCACAAAATTTGACAAGTACAGTCTATGGTCAATGTAGAGAGTTAAATACATTTCTCAAACAACTAAATCTGGGGAAATTGCCAACTGCTCACAGATATTCCTCCAGTAGAAGCAAAGGACATAATATCATACATGTTATTTGTTGTGGGTAGTGATCTGATGTGTATGAACTTCCTCTTACCTTTTCCTGTTTGTGTACACATATTCCATACAGAGCAAGAAATCCATAGCTTTGGATCTGTAAGGATATTATTTTTTTTTAATTGATGTGATCTAAAAAAACCCAAATGTGGGCATACTTCAAACAGGTAAAGAAGGGTGCCTTCACCACTACAACAACATGGACAGTCAAAGTGGCTGAAGATTATGTTGATGCTTCTGGAGGTATTGAGGTTCTATGCATCTGGTATGCAGGCAATATTTTCTAATAGTTAGTTGTGATGACAATCTGGAGCCAGTCTCCTTCCCAACTTCCTCCTTCCTGAGTGTTTTTTGAAATCCCCATTAGACTGAACCTTAATTCTTGGAGTTACGTTTGTAGCTCATCTTGGTATAGCTTAATACATAACCATGAAAGCATCTCTCTAACACAGGAATAACATTTTGCTTATGAAGTGGAAACATTCTATGCATTTTAGATATTCACATTTTCCTTTTAAGGATATTGTGGATATTGATGGAAAGTATGCCTAGTGAGGGTGATAAAGTCTGGAATTTCTAAAACAAAAATCCCAGAATATTGTTCACCCATGGGAAAGCGGGTGTCTCCGAAAAACATCCAAAATTCTCTGCTCCTGACAACAACAGCTTAAGCAGTATGGGATTGCTGCCCAGATTTTTCCAGAATATACTATTTCAAACACACTTGGGCAACTTTCTTGTTGTGGACAGGCCAACACATTTCACAGTTCACATAGCTTTTCGGGGTGGGGGATGGGAAATGATGATTTATGAAGGCACCAAAGCATGGCAGTTGTAGATCAGTGGTTCTCAACCAAGGGTACAAGTGCCCCTGGGGGTATGCAGAGGTCTTCCAGAAGGTACATCAACTCATCTAGATATTTGCCTAGTTTTACAACAAGCTACATAAAAAGCACTAGCGAAGTCAGTACAAAGTATAATTTCATACAGACAATGATTTGTTTACACTGCTCTCTATACTGAAAAATAGTGTACTTACATATATTCCAATTGATTTATTTTATAATTATTTGATAAAAAATGAGAAAGTCAGCAATTTTTCAGTAGTAGTGTGTTGTGACACTTCTGTATTTTTATGTCTGATTTTGTAAGCAAGTAGATTTTAAGTGATGTGAAACTTGGGTGTACTCAAGACAAATCAAACTCCTGAAAGGGTATAGTAGTCTGGAAAGTTTAGAGCCACTGGTATAGATGGTATATTGGAGCCCAGTCACATTGACTATGGCTCAATTTCTACTGTAGGTGAGTCTGAGATTTGTGTCATTTTAGGTTATGTGGTATGTAAAACACTGCTTGCGTTTCGGGATAGGTTTTGAATTCCTAGCCTTAATGTTTAGCTAGCTTAGGGTTTTGAATGAACCAATTAGTTTTGTTAGATAAAATATGTTTGTTCAACTTTTGTTCTGTGAATGTAATGGCTTTGCAGATCCAAACTGTATGAGACAAACTAGCAGTAATATTCCTCAGGAGGTGGTCTGAGAGCCTATACTTAAGATAAAACTCAAGCACTGTTCTCCTAAAATAGCATCTGATCTTGTGAGAAATGAGCAGAGAGAAAGAGATCTGTAAAGCTATAAACTGAACTCCATCTGCAGCCTATAGATTTCAGATAAAGGCAAGTTGAATGAGCCTTAAGGCTTTCAGGTACAGAAACCTTGGCCAGTTTATAAGGCTGAAATGCATAATCTGATCCACCTTTAGGTCAAAATAGCCTGACCTTTAGATTTTCCTCCAAAGCTCTTGAATAATGTATTACATTTCCCAAAAAGCTGAGTTCTAGCTAGGCAATAACTGACAGCTCTCTTGACATCGACTAACTGTGTAAGCTGGCCTCTCCTGGAAGGTTATGAAGTTCTGGGGGCGGGGGCGGGGGTGGGAGGGGGGGACGGGGACACAGGCAGAAAGAATGACTAATGTAAATGGAAGCCAGAAATTATCTTGGTTGGGAATTAGGCCTCAGACCTGCTTCCTATCTTGTTTTTATACACAATGATAATAAAATGGGTTTGCAAACAACATTTGCAGTTCTGAGATTCTCCTGGCTAAATAGTTAGCAGGGAACAAACATCAGGAATTGATGATGATAGCAAAAATTGTTGGCTCAAAGAGCCCTTCCGCAAAAGTAGTTTATATGGTCCATAGATTAGGAGGTTTGTGAATTTCTTCTTCTCATCCCAAAACATCTTTCAGACATGCATGGGGAGCAGTACAGTGTTACCATTCATTCCTGTCCATGGATTGTTCCTTTATTAAGGCCTGCCTGATCATGCCCCTACATAAAATGTCCCACCATCTAGTCGGTGGCTGGCCCCTAGATGGGACTAAACCTTGGTTGTGTTTGCATTATTTTATTTGGCATCCTGTATTCTGTTTGTCTTTGACAGTGTCCTCACCATCCTAATCTTTTCATTTGCAGCCAATCCCATACCGTGATTTCACATCCTGCTCTCCTTTTAACTTTGTCTTAAAATCATTCCACTTTACAGCTACCTCTTCCGAAGAACTCTCCTCTCTACTGCCTCCAGACATCAGATATTTACTTAATTTAAGGTAGCTGTTTCCATACTATAGAGTAATATTGTTAGTACTCTGGTTTGATACATTTCCACGTTGGTACCAAAACACATTTGTTTTTAGCAGTCCATTCTTTCATCAACTTCTGGGGAGTCCTTGTAGCTAAAGTACATCTCCTTTAAAATATCCTCAATGGAACCACTGGCACTGATCAAGCTTCCGAGATTACTTGTTCTACGATTTCACTGCTGCTGCATTTCAACAGTTTATCTATTGTCCCTTTCCCAAGGTGCAACCACTTCATCTTCCTGGCATTTGTTGACTACACCAGTTTTAGCGAAGAGTAGCATCATTAATTCAAATGTATTTGCCAGTTGCACCATGTCATCTCCATAAGCTAATGAATTTAATTCTAGATTACCCAGTAACACACTTTCCAATTTGTCTACCATTCTTCACATCCAAGATAAGACTCTGATGAAAAGCAATGGCAATTCCATGCCCCCTTGTCTTACACCAAACATTGACTTGAACAGTTCTTAATTTTCCACCAATTCTAATGGCACTACAGAAGCCTTCATATATAACTTTTTATAACTGCAGTTATCCTATCTGGAACACCATATGATTTTATTACTTTCTGTAATGCTTCCCTCCAATATCGAATCAAATGCCGTTGTGAAGTCAATGAAACAATCAACATCTTTAATCCTCATTCTCACTATTCCCTCCCCCCCACATCAACTGTCAGAGTGTGACTAGTGCAACTTCAGCCTGGTGTGAAGCCGCCCCGTTCCTCGCCCACTACTTCATGGATTTTCCCAGTACTGGTGATTATTCGGATTGGGTAGGATCTCCTTTTTTCAGGATTTGTGCAACTGTTTCCTTGAAGCAGTCATCTGATACCTTCTCTTGCTCTCACACCTTATATATATGTTTCCTAATGCTTTGACAGAACTTGTCCCTCTCTGGCTCTTAGCAGGTCAGCTGTTATATAAAACGGTTACTCACCTTCTCGTAACTGTTGTTCTTCGAGATGTGTTGCTCAGATCCATTCCAATTAGGTGTGTGCATGCCGTGTGCACGGCCGTCGGAAAGTTTTTCCCCTAGTAGCACCTGTCAGGTCAGCTGTGGTGCCCCCTGGAGTGGTGCCTTCATGGCGCTCAATATATGACCCTGCTGACCTGGCGCCTTCTCAGTTCCTTCTTGCCCGTTACTCCAACAGAGGGGAAGGCAGGTGGGTTTGGAATGGATATGAACAACACATCTCGAAGAACAATGGTTACGAGAAGGTGAGTAACCATTTTTTCTTCTTCGAGTGATTACTCGCATCGATTCCAATTAAATGACTCCCAAGCCTTACCTAGCCGGTGGGGTCAGAGTTATGGAATCGCAGATTGGAGCACCGCTCTGCCGAAAGCGGCATCATCTCTGGCATGCTGGATGATGGCGTAATGAGAGGAGAACATAGGACCAAGTTGCTGCCCTGCAGATTTCTTGTATCAGGACCTGGGCCAGGAATGCCGCTGATGAATCTTGAGCCCCCATGGAGTGTGCCATAAGTGCCGGAGCTGGTATTTTGGCCAGCTCATAGCACATGTGGATGCATGATCCAGGAGGATATTCTTTGAGATGAGACCAGGAGTCCTTTCATCCAGTCTGCCACCGCTATGAACAACTGGTTCAACTTCCTGAACCGCTTAGTGTGCTCGATGTAGAAGGCTAGTGTTCGCCAAACATCCAGATAGTGCAGCCTTTGCTCACGGCTACTGGCATGAAGCTTAGGGTAAAAAGCAGGAGGAAAATGTCCTGACTAGTGTGGAAGTATGACACCACCTTGGGGAGAAAGGCCGGGTGAGGTCTGAGTTGCACCTTATCCCTGTGGAAAACCATATAAGGTGGGTCTGAGGTAAGGGCCTTTCACTCAGACACCCTCCTTGCAGATGTATTGACAACCAGAAGGGCTATCTTCCACAACAGATAGAAAAGGGAGCAAGTCGCCAGCGGTTCAAATGGGGGCCCCATTAGCCTGGAGAGGATCAGGTTAAGGTCCCACGTGGGAACAGGCTGTCTGATCTGGGGATGTAGGAATTCCAGGCCCTTGAGGAACCGACCAAACATAGGGTTGGCGAAGACTGAGCATAGAAATGCCCCTGGGTGGAAAGCCAAGATAGCAGCGAGGTGTACCTTTCTGGAGGATGCTGCCAGACCTTGCTGTTTCAGGTGCAGAAGATACTCTAGGATGAGAGGTATAGGTGCCTGGAGAGAAGGTGTAAGACGCTGGTCACACCAACAAGTAAATCTTTTCCACTTTGTCAGATATGTGGCTCTAGTGGAGGGCTTCCTGCTGCCAAGTAGGACCTCCCTTACTTGTTCTGAGCACTGAAGCTCCATGGGGTTCAGCCATGAATCTTCCAAACTGTGGGTTGGAGGGACTGGAGAGCGAGGTGATGAAGACGACCATAATCCTGAGTGATTAGGTTGGGGTGGAGAGGCAACATGACCGGGGGGGTCCACTGACAGTTCTAGGAGCATGGTGTACCAATGTTGTCGAGGCCATGCTGGTGCCAACCAGAATTATCTCCGCCCCTTCCCTGTGGACCTTGAGTAGGACCTTGTGCATGAGAGGGAATGGGGAAAAGGTGTTGAGCAGGCAGCCTTCCCAGGGTAGGAGGAATTCATCTGGGATTGAGCCTGGGTTGTGTCTCTGAAAGGAGCAGAACATTGGGCACTTTCTGTAGCTCTGGGTGGTGAACAGATCGACCTGGAGAAACCCCCAACTTTGGAAGATGAAGTGTATGACATCCGGCCAGATTGCAGAAGGACTTGCTGAGGTGGTCCGCCAGCATGTTCTGAACTCCTGGTAGATAGGATGCTTCCAGGTGAATGGAGTGGGCTATGCAGAATTCCCCCTCTTCCCCCCGTGAAAGACACTTTGTGCCCAAATAAATCTAGGCGCTTGGCGTCCTTGTACTTAGGCACTAGGGCTTGTTGTCCCTGCCTCTCCTTTTCATTTACTTCAGCCATCACCAATGAGCAAGGCTGCAGGTGTGTGAAGAGGTATTCGTACCCCTTAGATGGGATGAAATACTTCCTCTCCACACTCTTCGTGGTGAGAGGGATGGAGGCTGGGATCTGCCAAATGGTCTTAGTGTGGGCCTGTATAGAGGAGTAGAGCCACCCTCGATGGGTCTTCCGGGGCCAGGATGTCGACCATCAGGTCCTCAAACTCCACCACCTCCTCAGCCTGCAAGTCCATATTTTGCGCCACCATGTGAAGGAGGTCCTGGTGGGCATGGCTGTCTATGGGGGGTGGTCCGGAGATGGAGATGCCTGCAATCGCTTTGTCCGGGGAGGATGACAAGGAGGCTAATGGGGGAACAGGGTCCTCCTGACCCTCTTGGTCTGCAGGGGCATCCTGTCCCGCCTCTCTGTCAGGGCCAACCACACCTGGATCAGGCTCAGGAACTGGGGTTGGTTTCAGGGGAGGTAGTGCAACTGGTACCTTCTCAGCACCCCTACGGGTGGGGTAACTGGCTGATGCCTTCGGCACCTGCGGTTTAGAGGTCGCCGAACAGGAACCTTTGGATTCGGTGCCCTGGGCCTGGTGGTATGGCCACGGGGTCCAAAATGGCCACTGCACAGGACATGGCCCCCCTACCCCCACCTCAGGCCTTCCATGGCCTGACTGGTGCTGACCCCACTCTGAGTATCTAGAACCTGTCTCTGAGTCCAAAGACTGGGACTGGGACTGCCAGGGCACTGCCGAGCAGTGCCGCAAGGCTGGGGAGTGCCGCCACAATTGGGATCTGTGCAGGGACGTTGATCGGTGCTGGGACGACTGGTGCCGGGAGCAGGACCTGCTGTGCGATGGGCATCGGCGTGAGGATTGGCATTGCAATCAGGATTGCTAGTGCGACCTAGAGCGGTGCTGTGAGTGTGACCGGTGCCGCAAGTGCAAGCGGTGCTGGGACTCTGAGCGGCGGTACTGAGGGATGGAGCATCACCAGTTTGCCTCAAGATGGTGCCACGCACTGCAGTACCGGAGGCTTGGCTCGAAGGACTGAGGACCGCGGTGCCATAATGGCGATGAGGTCCCTTTCAGCCTCAAAGGTGTCCAGGATGGATGGCAATTCCACCTCCTCAATGACCTGGCTCGAGGAGTCCAACGGCACTGGACTCAATGGTCCCCCTTGTGGGGCCAAAGTTGACTGTGCTGGCTCCAAAGTCTTTGGGCCTGGGTGCTCATCTCTGGGATGTGCCCCATTGGTTGGCTCCAAAGGGGTGGGTCTCTGAGTCAGAGATCCACTCCTCTCCTGCTTCCGGTGCTGGGTCGATCCTGCCAGTTTCGGTGCTGGGGAGCAGTGGTGCTGCGGGTCTCTTCCAGAGTCCTTCCGCAGCACCACTTCTACCACTGCAGCTGGGGCGCTGCGCACCGATGATCTTGGTGCCGCATCTTGCCGCGCGGATGTAGGTTGTGGTTTAAGTGCCGCCTCCATAAGGAGCTGCTTTAGGCAAAAGTCTCGCTCCTTTTTTGTTCTGGGGTGAAACCCTTTACAAATCCTGCACTTGTCCGCTTGGTATGCTTCCCCCAGATACTTTAAACAAGTGTCATGGGGTTGCCTCTTGACATGGGCTTGTTGCAGGACTTGCAGGGTTTGAACCCTTGGGACTTAGGCATATCCCAAGTCCCAACGGGGAACGCGGTCAGGGTGAAGGGGAAGACCCCCCCACTCCCAACAGCTGTCTGCTGTAACAACTGAAAACACTAAAACTAAACTTAACGAGGCTAGGAATAACTGTGAACTAAACTAAACGGAAAAGCTAGGGAAACCAGGAGAGCTTGCTAAGCAAGTCACCGCAGTTCCAACAACCATCACTGGTGGTAAGAAGGAACTGAGGAGGCGCTGGGTCGGCAGAGTCATATATTGAGCACCATGAAGGCGTCACTCCAGAAGGCTCCACAGCTAACCCGACAGGTGCTGCTAGGGGAAAAACTTTCAGCCGACTATGCACGTGGCATGCGCACACCTAATTGGAATCGATATGAGCAATCACTCGAAGAAGAATGTCTATTCCTGCAGCTTTCCCATTTTTTAACTGCTTCACTACTCTTTCTATTTCTTCTTCTGATGGTAGTTAGTGCTGATATCCCTTCTTCCTGCAAGATGCCCTGTTCATCTCTATCCAATCTAGAATGTTTGCATCTGAATGAATGACAAGGTTCAGCATTTTATCAAAATGCCCCTTCCATACTTCCAGCACCTCTTCAGCATTTGTTGTCAGTTCACTGGTAGCCTCTCTTACTGCTTGCATTACTGGCCTGTCTCCATACAGCTTAACCTTTTTGTAAAATGATTTTTCATAACTTGTTTTCTTCATGCCTCCTCCTTGTTGAGCCTTTACTTTCCAGACCTTCTGCTTGTCCAGTCTTGGGGATTTCTTCACTGCTTTGTGAATACTTTTACTTCTTTCCCTTTCCCAATAGTCTTGGCTTGTTTACACTTTTCCTGTTTTGTTCTTGTTTCATTGCTTGTCCAGCTTTTCCTTGTTTGCCTATGCCTTGAAATAACGCCCTCCACTGTATGTTGTGCTGTGTCCCTCAGTATTTTCCATCCAGTCTAGAGTGACATTTCTTCATCACAACAAATTAATTGCCTTAAGTGCCCTCCAAGCATTACCTTGTATGTCTCCCTCACAAAAGAAGGGCCACAAAAGCTTATGCTCAAATAAATTTGTTAGTCTCTAAGGTGCCACAAGTACTCCTGTTCTTTTTGCGGATACAGACTAACACGGCTGCGACTCTGAATCTCTCACAAAGTTATCCTTTAACTCAGGGGTCTCAAACTCAATTTACCTAAGGGCCAGTGCCAGTCCTCAAATCCTCCCAGCAGGCCAATGTCACTCATGTCACCCAGAATCCGCCCCCAAAAACTCTGCCCTCCCACCTGCCTAAGGCTCTAGGATGGAGTTTGGGTGCGGGAAGAGGTCTGGGATAGGGGATTGGGGTGCAGGCTCTGGGAGGGAGTTTGGGGGTTAGGGGTGTGTGGGGATGGGGTGCAGGCTCTGGGAGGAAGTTTGGTGGCGGGAGGGAATATGTGGGGTGGGGGTGCAGCTCTGGGAGGGGGTCGGTGGTTCAGCGCTTACCTGGGGCTCTAAGGTGGGGTGGGCCGGGGGGCTTCTGTGCGCTGCTGCCCCCAGGCACCGCCCCTACAGCGTCCCATTGGCAGTGGGGGCAGCACATGGAGGCACAGTCCTGCCCCTTGGTCACAGGGAGGGGCTGGTAGCCACTGGAGTGAGCAGGCAGATGCCGCTCAGCTCCGCTGCACTGCTGGGGCCCCTGAGGGGGGAGCACCCGGAAGCAGCAGGTGGGGCCAAGGGAGAGACCTGGCCCCAAAACTGCTGGAGCCCCGCGGGCTGGGAGTTTGAGACCCCTGCTTTAACTTACCAAGATAAAATTTGGCTCCAGTTGCATCCATCCTTTTCTTGGAATTTAAAATAATCTTTCTCATTAGAAGTTAATGATCATTGCCACACTCAGCACTTCTATACACTCCATCATCCAACAGTGATGGTCTATGCCTTTTACATATAATAATTTGACTAATATGGTTTTTGGTTTGACCTTCTGATGAATTCCATATAAACCTTGTGGGTATCTTTGTGAGGAAACCAAGTATCGCTAATAATCAAACTGTGCATCTCACTGCAAGTTCTTAACCTTTCCCCATTATTGTTTGCTGTCCCAATGTCATTGGGTCAAACAGTATTCATTTGCTTATCATGTTTGCTACCAACCTTTGCATTCATGTGATTTTGGTAATGGGAGCTATCGTGATCAGGAACCTCATCTACAATGCTACCCATTGTTGATAAAATCTGTCCTTCTCTTCCACTTCTGCTGGTGAGTAACAGCAGATCACAGTTAGCCATAGTGCATTGTAGGCAGTAGTAAACCTGGTTATAACAATCTTCTCAGACACTAACAGAAGTATTGGGAGCATAAGCTTTCATGGGTAAGAACCTCACTTCTTCAGATGCATCTGAAGAAGTGAGGTTCTTACCCACGAAAGCTTATGCTCCCAATACTTCTGTTAGTCTTAAAGGTGCCACAGGACCCTCTGTTGCTTTTTACAGATTCAGACTAACATGGCTACCCCTCTGATACTTCTCAGACACTGGTTTCCAGCTGTTTATTTTTATCTTGTCCACTGCCATAGCAACCCCATACCTATGCTTTGCTTGTCCACTTGAAAGTCTGGAATAAAGAAAAGTATAATTTCCAACAGTGAACTTTCTTGTAGCCAGTGAATGTGTCTCCTATATGGCAGCAAAAGAAACTTGTAACTTCTTTAACTCTTCCACTAATAACTCAGTCTGGCCCAGAACAAATAGCGTTCTAACATTTCAGTTCACAATACGTGTAATATGTTATCCGAAATCCATGAGCATTTCCATTTGCTAGGCTTGACAGACCTGGGCTGAAACCATATTAGTCAGTCTGGCTTACTGTACTGTTTGTGTAACAAGTAAATTTCAGATGTAATAGCTTGTTAAGCCAATCCTTCCTATGTAGCTGATGGGCATGCCATGCTGGCCTGGTAGGAACAGGTATTAGTGGTTCCATCCTAATCTGCTTGTCTTCCAAGGGCAATGAGCTTGGACTGCTCAGATTTGAAATCAGAGTTTCCCTTCTAGATTCAGTTGATTTACGGCACCTTATTCTATAATATTGAGTGCAGATTTCCCCCATGATGGGCTACCCCATTCCTCACCCTGCGGACATGCTTCTACACTGTTGTATGTCAGCACAAAGATTGGGGATTGAAAGGTATATATTCATAGGACCATTTAGATAAAGATAATTTTGAAGACTTCACCAATAAAATAATTACAATATGACAGGAATGAGAGGGAAAAAATAAGGTCAATTCCTTTTGGCTTAAATAAATCTCTGGATCTACTTCCACTGAGAAGTATAACATTTCCTAGTAAGAGTACACATTGCAACCAAAGACTACGTCAGGATGGATCGGACATGCCAGGACTCAATCTCCCTTTCAAGAGAATTCCTAAGCAGATCCATGAACCAGTAGAGTCTCCTGTATTTGGAAAAACAGGAGGCTGGGGCTCTTCTCATCCCTGGCTTGGGATAAAAAAAGTCACAAATGCAGAATATCCCTGATTTTGGATAACATTTTCAAAAGTGCCTATATGACGGAGTCTGAATCCCATTTTCAAAAGGGATGTAGGTGCTTATGAGGCTACATCCTTTTGACTTGCAGTGAGACTTCATCTCTGAAGTGCCTACATCACTTCTGAAAGTGAGATTTGAGCCATGTCTACGTGACTGTACAGTTCAGACGATGGGGGTGTGAATTGCAGTGCACACTAACCTGCTGCACTCTAAACACCCTGTATCGACCCTCAAAGAGCTAACTAAAAGGGGAGGCACACTTAGTTCACAATGTAGTCCTGTTTCAAACTATGTTAACATGAACTAGGTACTGTGACTCTAAGCAACCCTGTATTCACACCGGACACACTATTGTAATAATCTTTGCACAAAATATGTCTTGTCTGGTATTTGAAAAACTAACAAAAACTAACATCGGGGGTAGTCCCTTTCCTACAATTACAAACTAACAACTAACGCTATACTAATGCTATGAGCCGACTATAAGCTAACTATATAGTGTGAAGAGGAAGATCTCTATCCACTGGCCAATGAAACTGCAGTAAAGAGGAACTAAATGATGGTTAAGGTGGTGAGGTACTTATACCTGCAGGTAGTAGACTGTAAAGCTTGACAGTGCATCCCCCAACATGATTTTTGCTTCCAAAAAGGTATTTTGGACAGAAACTTAATTCCCATAGTGTGGAGGCTAGATCATAAGAAAGAGCTGTTATCACCTCTGGCCTGTCCCAGACACTCCTGGGGAAATTCTGTACCAAAAAATTAAAAATTCTGCACCCAATCTTAAAATTCTGCAAATTTTATTTGTCAAAATAATACTGTATAATCACATGAGTTTCAATTATTTTGGTAACTTATTTCAAAATACCTGTCAGCAAGTATGTCTGTAACAATACAGACGTCTACAGAAATTCCCTCAGGATTAGAGAGTTAAAGAAACCCTACTACAGCCCAGTTCCTGCTTCTTTGCCTCTTCTGCCCCAGA
Source organism: Chrysemys picta bellii (assembly GCF_011386835.1). NCBI lineage: Eukaryota > Metazoa > Chordata > Testudines > Emydidae > Chrysemys > Chrysemys picta. The sequence goes on from NC_088792.1 coordinate 78,492,677, forward strand.
GCCCAGTCGGGGGGGCTAGACACACAGCTAGACACTCACACCCCCTCCCCCACAGAGGCCAGCCACTTCCCCTCCGGCCCAGACACTACCTCTTCCCCCCATCCCAAGGCCAGCTGCACGCCCCCCCAGCCCAGACACTCACACCCCCTACCCCACAGAGCCCAGGCACTTCCACCCTCCAGCTGCTACCCCCCCAAGCCCAGACATTCACAGACCCTTCCCTCCCCTAGACCCCAGGGATCCAGAGAGAGAAACAGCCTGATGCTGGGTCCCAGGCTTGCAGAGAGTTTCCTGTGCACCGCCCTCTCCTTCCCTCAGGGCATGCTGGGAACTACAGCTGCTGGAAAACCTTGGGCTACCTCCCCCTACTTCTCCCCCCAGCAGTGTCTTCTATTTGCACGCTGGGCTCTGCCAGGTCCAGCGGTCCCTAATGATGGCCAACATCTCTGCAGCCCATTTCTGAGGAGAAAAAAGGAAATTCTGCACACACATTAATTTCTGCAATATTCTGCATTGCGCAGTGGTGCAGAATTCCCCCAGGAGTAGCCAGAACATGCAATTCCATAGAAAGCCAACCTCCTGAAACTATGGAAGAGTTAACTGAAGAAGCTTCTCTGTGCTGCATGGTGGAAAATATATAGTAGTTCATAAAAATGAGACTGTCCTCTTACCTGATGATGGATTGAGATCTATGGATCAGACAGAGATCGGTTTGAGCAGCATTAACAGTAGGGAGGGAAAGAAAAGTTGCTGAAAGACAGAATGTAGAATTTTATATTACCATTATTTTATCCTGTGCAGTGGAACCAAACTCTGTCCTATCCCCATTGCAGCTTGGGAAATGTCTCCTTTATTGAGGATACAAATTTAAGAGCATCTTCCCTTCAAGTGACTTTAATGGGATTTGTCTGTCAAGTTTCCCTTAAGGAATGGTTTCTGGATATTCTCTCATTTAAATATGGCATATGTAGTGGCACCTTTCTCCATGTACTTCGAATGCTCTTTATACCCTCCAAGTACTTATGAACAGAACACTTTTTTCTTTTCTTGGGCTAATTCAGTTCCCAACAAAATGAAATTCAGAATTTCTTCTAATTTTTCAATGACAAAAACCTAATCTCAAATGCCTTTCTGAGAAAAGCTAAATGTCTGCTGGCTGAAGTCAATGGAATTATATCAGCAGGTAATTTAGGCCATAAACTTCTTGTATCCTTAGAAAAGCTTTGTAGAAAGAACTTTACCCAGTCAGCTTTACAAGACAGTTTATACATTCAGGAGAAGTGAATGGTTTTTTTTGTTTTAAATAATGTCACATTAAAAACAAAACCCTGGACGTTAATGCCTTGAAATCAGGATACTATCTCCTCCTCCTCACTCATCTGACAGACTCCTATGTTCCTTAAGATCCTGATCCAGCACAGCACTTAAGCACTGGTGTAACTTTAAGCATATGCACGGTTCTATTGATTTCACTGAAACTAGTCACATGTCCAAAGTTGAGCATGCGCTTTAGTGCTTCTTTGGACCAGGGCCCACACGAATACAACTACTGGGAAAATAAGTGTTAATGTTCTGTTTTTGAGTCAAGCATATTTGTCTCTTATTCTTTTACAGTTTTATCTTCTGAATTGTTTCTCTAAAGTGAGCATTGCTCCAGAGATTTTTGCCTTCGTTCTTGCAAGATGGATGTATCTTGTTAGGACTTGCTCCTTAAATTGTGAAGGGAGGAATGGTCATTTGACATGCTGGCTTCCATTATCCCTGCTTTTATCTTTTAGTGCACATAGTTGCCATACAAAAGATTGGATAATAAAACAATCCTTTGAAAAAGAAGGATCTATGCTGTCCTGCTCTTTAGAAAGACTAACTGGGTAGATGGCATATGCGAGAGAATATTAAGGTCTGATGAGCTGAGAATATAGCATTGGTTCCAAAGCACACTGAGGTCAATGAGAAACTTTTTACTGATTTCAGTGGATATTAAATCAGGCGCATAAAGATTGCTATTAGTATATAAATCAGCAGATTCTTGAATGTGACTTTTCATATTCAGTCTAATCAGTGGGCAAGAACTTGCATGTAATGAAGTCAATCGCAAAACTCCCATTGACGCCAACAGGAACACTATCAGACTTTTTGACTTTAGGGTTGATAGGGGAGAAACATTCTTGCTATGGGGAAGAGTAAATTAAACATAATTTAGTATGAATGCCAGTTTAGCTAGAGTCCCCATCACATGGAAAAATCTGTAGTTATATGTTGTTTAGGTTATTTAGATATGAATTATATCAGTATTTATTAGTTATCATTAGGATAGTAACTTAGCATAGAAAAAACACAAACTTTTGAAGAAATTTGAGATGGGACATGGTGACTCAACAATGGGGTTTCCTGCTGTGATGCAATACATTATCTGGTGTGAAAAAAAGTCATCTTTACTGTAGAAGTATATAATTTATAAAGAGATATAATTATAAAAATAGAATGTAGGCTTTATATCCTGTATTATACGAGGCTGTATCATTATTGCTTCATCCTCATGACTTGCTGCTACACTATTCAACCTTATTATGATTATTTATCTGTATTAAGGTAGGGTCTGAACCCCATTGCGTTAGATGCTATACAAACTAAGAGACAATTCCTGCCTCTCAGAGCTTACAACTTGAAACTATGATTTTCCAGTTAGACTATTTTGGCAATATGGTATATTGTGAAAATAGAAATATGCAGAAGAAAATGCACATACTGTATTTGTTTTATTGCCCTCATGCAGATTTTTCAAAGTACTTATACTCTATTTTTTTTAAAAACTTTTCTCACTCCTGGAAACAGAACCACGTGTTGATCATTAGATCTTTTGTTCAACATATACTTATCCTTTGTGGTCACTGTTCAAGACAAGGAGCTTAATGATCAAAGAACGAATGTATAACCTTATCTTTCAATGTAATTTTGAGAAAGACAAAGCAAGAAGATAAAAGTAGCTCATTCTAACATGGAACTATGCTAGACAATATCTTCAAATCTGCATCGACCTGGCATGGATCAAGTGTGTGGTTAAAACATAACCAGCTGAAACAAAAATTCCACTACTAAGTTCTGCCTAAATAACAGAGCTGGCTAAATAGCTTCACTATTACATTTGTGAATAAACAACTCAAATTCAATTTGCTGGTATACATGGGGTCATACTATATACTATTCACAAAATACTCAGAAGACCTTTGGATATCCATGAAAATGTTTACAAATCTGGTAAACTTAATAATTTGCACTTGAAATACACTATTGCTTGTTTGGGATTCAGTGTCCATTCCTCTCTTGTTGGAAAAAATCTCATTCAGTCAGGAAGTATTGAAATATATGACCAATAAACGCAGTAACAAATAGTGAACATGAGCAGATGATGAAAATTATTTGTCCAAATTATTCAGAGAATACTTAAAAGATTCAGCAGTATTAGGAAAGAGTCCAATGATCTAAAAATAAAAGAGGGTTAAATTTTTGGTTTGCTTATAACTGAAATCTTTCCCAATATTTCCTGAATATTTGGTTACACAAATGCTATCCGGCCAGCTCTGCTAAGCATCAACTGCAGTATTAATGCACATATGCCACATCACATTATTATTTCACATACAATTATAAACTCCTTGGGGGGCAAAAACCTGTTTTATTCTGTGGGCTGAATCGTATTCCTATGTAAATAATGGCAAAAATCCCACTGACTTCAATGAAAGCAGAATCAGGGCATTTGGTTTGTAAAGCACTGTGTTAATTTTCAGAGCTATATACAAGACTATTAATAATTGAGAGAGAAATTCAAGTGGCCAGTGCAATAAAAGACAATTCTGCATATGCAAAAACATCCACTAATTTAATGAGTTTTCCAAGCAAGCGCTTCTGAGGCCTTTAAAACAGCTTTTGGAGAGTTCTGCACACAGATTGATGGCAGGATCTAGATCTTTTAATTTGCATGAACCCCTAGACAGGTGATTCCATTCCCTGGATGACTCCTTTTATCACAATGCTTGAATGGAAAAGCAACTGAGCAAGCTAAACTTTTCTTTGCAGGAAGTGTAGTTTCTGGCCCATGAGGATATATCTGTCTGTATCCAAGAAGGATGTATCATTTAATCTACAAACAATTATTTGGAAAATAATTTGAAGAGAAAGGTGATGAGAGAGATTGAAGACAGAACATTTTCTTTAGAGAACATCCTCTGACAGGTTTAAACAGAGGTTAATCTTACACCATATCAAATCCAATATACTCCACATTACTTTGAACTGAAAGATACATCATTTATGTATCTTCACTTGTGTGCCTATTGTAAACTGGACAAAAATGTTATACTAAAAGAAGGCCTGAGATCTCTGTGAGAAGTCTGTAAAAGCATTTCCTTCAATAAGTCATCTATTAAACCACCGAGGGCCTGATCCAAAGCCCATCAAAATCAATGGGAGTCAAGCCTCGTGTCTGAATAAGGTAAAAGCAACATGAGAGAAAGACATATGCTAAGCTGTGGGCATGATGGCAAAGGGAAGTTTCATTACAGTGTGAATTATGTGGTACAAGAAGAGACTCCCTAAGGTTCCCAGAAGATGTAGTTGATTGGGTTTTCACTCTTAGGGCACGTCTTCACTATTCACCGGATCGGCGGGTAGCAATTGATCTATTGGGGATCGACTTATCGCGTCTAGTGAAGACGCGATAAAATTGATCCCTGATCGCTCTGCCGTCGACTTCGGAAATCCACCGCGGCAAGAGGCGGCAGCGGAGTCGACGGCGGCGCGGCAGCGGTCGACTCGCCGCTGTCCTCACAGCCAGGTAAGTCAACCTAAAATACGCAACTTCAGCTACACTATTCACGCAGCTGAAGTTGCGTATCTTAGGTTGACCCCTCCCCCCCCCGTAGTGTAGACCTAGCCTTAGATTATGGGGCCTTGGAATTTTTTCAATAGGTTTTCAATCTGAAGGCGACACACATGGATTCATGGCTACACTTTTGTTTATACTTTTCCCTAGAAGGAAAACTATCCATGTAAAAGTAGTAGCTAATCTTAATCCTTACTGTTTACAGGACATTACTGTACTCCAGCTATAAATGCATGGCAAATGCCAAAAGGAATTTAATTTAGTTCATATTTTTGACATTTATTCTAATATATTTATTAAAAATGCTTAATCCCAAAAAAGTTGTTTTACCAACTTTGAAATAATATATTGCCAGGCTACTCCTGCCAATATCTTGTGTGTGTAGTTGGCAATTCCTAAGCTGTATTCATAGCATCATAGAAGATTAGGGTTGGAAGAGCCCTCAGGCGGTCATCTGGTCTAATCCCCTGCTCAAAGTAGGTCCAACACCAACTAAATCATCCCAGCCAGGGCTTTGTCAAGGCGGACCTTAAAAACCTCTACGGATGGAGATTCCACCACCTCCCTAGGTAACGCACCCATTGTTTCCCACCTAAAAAACAAGGTAATGTGGAAAGATGTCCATGTACATACAGTATTATTCTGATGCTTCCCAATCCACAACAGATATTTTTATATTTATTTAAAAGTCCTTTGAACCCAACAAACTTTACTTTGCAATAAGTAAAGTTACCAGGATGACAAATGAACCCAATGGACCATTGAGAAAGGGACGCCATAAAACAAGGCCGCTAAATTAAAAGGGCTTCAACACCTGAGACAGCTTTTTTTGGTTGTTGCTGTTTTAAAGCTGGATGAACACACTACAGCTTAAGTTGGTATAAGTTATGTCACTCAGGGGTGAGAATAAAGCATCCCCTGAGCGACGCAAGTTTCACTGACTTAAGTGCCGCTGTGGTCAGCGCTATGTTGGTGGGCGAGCTTCTCCCACTGGCATAGCTACTGCTGCTTGCAGGAGCTGGGGTATTTAAGTTGATAAGAGAGCTCTCTCTTGTGGGCTTAGAGCAGGGGTTGGCAACCTTCAGCACGCAGCCCATCAGGGTAATATCCACTGGCGGGTTGTGAGACAGTTTGTTTACATTGACCATCTGCAGGCATGGCCCCCCATAGTTCCCAGTGACCACGGTTTGCCGTTCCCGGCCAATGGGAGCTGCGGGAAGTGGTGGCCAGCACGTTCCTGCGGCCTACCGCTTCCCACAGCTCTCATTGGCCAGGAACAGCGAACCGTGGCCACTGGGTGCTGAGGGGGGCGGTGCCTGAGGACAGTCAACGTAAACAAACTGTCTCGTGGCCTGCCAGCAGATTACCTTGACGGGCCGGGTGCTGAAGGTTGCCGACCCCTGGCCTAGAACGTTTGCACTAGCAGTGCTACAGCGGTGCAGCTGCACTGGTGCAGCTGCAATCTCTGTAGTGTAGTGTAACAGGGTGCGATTCACCACTGTGCCGTCTCCTGCCGGTTGTCATGGAGATTAGCTCTGCTAGCCAGTGCACCTTCTGCCAGTGGTGTCTCGCCCACTGTCACCTCTGCTCCTGGACTCGTGTCGCTCCAAGGACTGCAGCATCCTCTTCAGGACACAGGCCTCCGGCTCTCCTGCACTCTGTACTCCCCCTTCTGGGGGACAGCATCACAGTCCCTCAGTCAAGCCACTTCCCTCAGTGGCAAATGGGGGTGGGGGTCCTGGGTCCTTGCCCAGGGACCCTGTAGATGGCAGCCACATGTTGCATCCCCTCCAACCCCTCAGTCTACTTCCCTGGGCCACTTCCCCATAGCCCCAGCACCATCTCTGCCCTTATCTCAGGGCCCTAGCATGCCAGTATTAGCAGTCAGCCAGGAGCTCGCTCTCAGTCCCCTGATCCTGCCCAGCACTGCTCTGTCCAAGGTGTTATCTTTCTCCTCCTGCAAGGCAGCCAGTCCTTCCTCCTCAAGCTCCAGGGAGCAACTGAAGCTGCTCTGCAGCCCTTCTTATATGGGCCAACCTGGCCCTGATTGGTAGTTCCTTGCAGCTCCTCTCTAATTGGTTGCCTCCTGCACAGCCTCCCTAGGGCTCTATTAACCCCTGATGGGCCAGTATGGGGCAGATGCCCCATCACATGTAGCCATAGTGTAAGAATCCTCAACTTTCAAATGTGAGTAACTCAAACAAATATGACCCATCAACCTTGACTGCCATCATCTGATGCATATTGCCTTGTTGTATCATATCAGCCTCCTCAACTAGGGAACGTAGCTTTGTGGTTAAAGAACAGGTCTGAAAATCTAGACTGTACTCCTGGCTTTGCTCCAGACTTTCTATGTGACCCTGGGCAAAGTCATTTAACATCTCTGTGCCTCCATTTCCTTCTCTGTAAAGTGGGGATAATACCTACCTTATGGTCATGAAGACAAGGATTAATGTTTGCATAGTGCTTAAAGATCCTTACATGGAAGGCTTGAGTGCAAATTATTATTGTTATACATATATGATCAAAGGAAAACATGTGAAATTGAACCACTTATGGTGAATTCATATCGTACAGCAACATTTATAGTGAAGTAATAACGAGGAGTACTTGTGGCACCTTAGAGACTTACACATTTATTTGGGCATAAGCTTTCATGGGCTAGAGCCCACTTCTTCAGATGCATGGAGTGGAAAATACAGGACTAGGTATAAATATAGGAAAAGATGTGATTTGCCTTACCAAATGTGAGGTCAGTCTAATGATACCAAGGGAGGAAAAATAACTTTTGAAGTGCTAATGAGAGTGGCCCATTTCAGACAGTTGACAAGAAGGTGTGAGTAACAGTAGGGGGAAATTAGTATTGGGGAAATTAGGTTTAGGTTTTGTAATGACCCAGTCTTTATTCAGGCCTAATCTGATGGTGTCCAGTTTGCAAATTAATTCCAGTTCTGCAGCTTCACGTTTGAGTCTGTTTTTGAAGTTTTTGTTGTTGAAGAATTGCCACTTTCAGGTCCGTTATTGAGTGACCAAAGAGACTGAAGTGTTCTCCTACTGGTTTTTGAATATTATGATTCCTGATGTCAGATTTGTGTCCATTTATTATTTTGCGTAGAGACTTTCGGTTTCACCAATGTACATGGCAGAGGGGCATTACTGGCACATTATGGCATATATCACATTGGTAGCCCATGAAGTAATAGAAACAGTTAGAGGGCCTCACTAATAGTTAGGCTTGGCAGAATTCGATTTTTAAAAATAATTTTGATGGATAATATCTATGTTTATTTTTAAACCTTTTTCTGGTATTTATTGATTTAAATTTCCACCATTGTGCAAAAATTGTGAGTTTTAAGCATTTTTTCAATTTTTATCTATTTGAATTTTCACAGTTGCAGGAAATTATGAGGCCCCAGGCAAGAATATAAAATTGTGCCCTCCCCCCTCCATATAATTTCATAGTAGTTACTTTGTTAAAAAAAAAGAAAAATACATAAGTAACAAGAATAATAATGATAATAGAACATTTGTTTATTTTAATCATAAGATCCACGTACAAAATCAACTAATACATGTCAGGTGTGCATCATAGTGCATCATGAACTGTGGGGGTCGGGGTCGGGGCTCGCAGCCCGGCGCAGAGCTCAGGGTCGGGGCTCACCTCGCAGCCACACACTGGGGTCAGGGTCAGGGCTCACAGCCGCGCGCAGGGGTCGGGGCTCACAGTCCAGCGCAGGGGTTGGGGTCGGGGTCGAGGCTCACAGTCCAGCGCAGGGGTCGGGGTCAGGGCTCGCAGTCCAGCTCAGGGGTCGGGGCTCACAGTCCAGCGCAGGGGTCGGGGTCAGGGCTTGCAGCCGCACACAGGGGTCGGGGTCAGGGCTCACAGTCCGGCACAGGGGTCGGGGTCGGGGTCGGGGCTCTCAGCCGCGCACCTGGGTTGGGGCTTTTAGCCCCGCAGCTCCAGACAGCGGTCGGGGCTCACAGCCCAGCACAGGGGTCAGGGCTCGCTACCCCCCACATAACCCAGTTTGAGAACCAATGCGTTATAATTACTGTAGGGTGTATTCTATTTATTTTCCATTTACACTGTACATTTGTCATGATGCAATGTGCATATTATGTTATTATAATTTTTCATAAAATAATAAGAATTAAAAAACTTAATTTGTTGTTTTCTGTGCCCCTCAGCTTTGCGTGCCCGAGGCAAGTGCCTCGCTCGCCTTGCCCTTGTTACGGCACTGGTTCCTGGTCCCGCCATGACATTATAGGACCTTGGGCAAATTCACCTATTGGTGCCTCAGTCTCCCAGGCTGTAAAATAGGGATATCTCGCCTTTTGTACAGTACTTTCAGGTTGACAGATTTTTTTTTATCTAAGTGCTAAGTATTATTAATAGAGTTCCAATATATTTACCAACAAACTCTTGACAGACTGGAGCTTTGAGAAGAAGTCTATCTTTCTACCATCAATTACGCCAACTCGTCTCAATTACACAAAGCGAATAGCTTTTCACATCCTCCACCTCTAATATACATACCATGGAGAAACTGAACCAGCAGTGTTTGGCTTTGACAATATAACATGTTGGGGGATGAGTTTGTAATAGAAAAAGGTAAGTAGGTCTCCATGAACTTTTCAGCAAGTCTGGTGATCATGTAGTAAAGGTGTGTGTGTGGGAGCGGGATATTCCTCTTTGTAATGACACATGTGTCAGCTTTGGACAAACTTAGTTGTAACCAAGAATTTTCTAAAACACTTTAAACACTGTGGAGACACTGAATGAGTCCAATGTGACAATTCAAAAATCTTTATTTTACTCTTTCAGCTTCATTTACGTAGCGCAATAGTGGCACCCAGTGGTTGGTTAGTTAATTATGTGTTTTTCCTTTAGCTATCCAACGAATACATTTTCCAGTTCTAACTTTCAAGGTGACAGGCTGCGTGTGCACCAAATGAAAACTTACTAGAAAAAATGTTCTCTTCATCAACTCAACAGACCAGATTAATTCAGAACAAAACTGCATTACCCAAACAATGGGTAGCTGCAATCAAGGAAGGCTGCAGATTTTACTCTTGGTTAGTAGACCAAAATCACTCTCTATGTTTTTCTAAGGCTAGCACAGAGTGGACTCTAGGACATAGGCGAAGTAGTTGGCACCCTGGGTTAGCCAAGTTTGGGAAGTTTTGGCAAAATCTACTACGTCCTGTGCCCTTATAGTCAGTGTTTCTTCCTCTTTCATTCATTCATTTGCAGAGCTTCTGTTCTGCCTCCAGGATATGTCCAGGCTTCAAAGCTGTATTTAGAAGTCTTAACAGCCTGAAAGTTGATTCCTTTGATGCATGAAAGCTCAAAAGATGATGCAGTCAGCTGCAAGTGAAGGAAACCAGACAGAAGTCGTATCAATAAGTCAATTGCAAGCAGCGGCAGGAATGGGAAGACAGGGTGTTTGGCAGTCAAATGAAAAAGGATCATAAGGAAAAAGGGCACTACATTTTGGTTTGCCCAGGGCACTGTCTGAGCTATAGCAAACCTAGTCCAGCCAACCATCATATTTCTGCAGAAGATATTAGGAGCACAATGAAGCAATCCCATTTCCTTTTTCAGGCAGGAAGGAGGCTTCTCAGTGGGTGCTCATATGCCACATCTTTCACACATGAATGCAGTGCTTAATTGTTGTAATATAACTGCCCCAGCTCTAATGCATCTGAGAGGACAATCCTGCTCCATAGTGAGAACACTCCGCACTCCCGTGTCACCTTTCAATCTGGGGACCTCAGAACACTTTACAAAAATGGTGGACATGCCTACGTATAGCTGGGGGAACTGAAGCACAAAAAGGTTAAAAGTGAACTGCAAACGGGGAAAGTTTGCCCCCTTTACTGCTTCTTTATGATGCAGAAGGAGAACCTCAAAACTTGATCTTACTTAATGTTTCAGTTATTGGTGTTCTATAATAGAAACAAAGGTCCTTGGTTTCCCTAAAGGACTCTTTGCAGGACTGGAGCTGCAGGCTGAGACATGACTGTAAAAGGCAGAAACTTGAACTGCAGCTTTCATCTGAGGGAAGAGGAGATGCTGAGTCTTTCAGTTTCCCAGCCATTTATTCCATTCAACTGAATTCAATGGAGCTACCTCGGTTTACATCACCTGAGAGCCTGGGCCCAAAATACCCCATTTATGGCAATGGACTTATGGCAGGGAATGATTTATCCCATTGCCTTATAACGAAGCCCATGCTAAGCATGCACTAGCCTGAGTGTCCATGAAAATCAACTCTAAAACCTACAGCAAGTGTTGGCGGAATCCAGTGAGCAAGATTCTGAGACAGGAAAAGCAGATTAAACAAACTAGCATCTGGGTCACCTCGGTCTATGAATGCCTGATCTAGTGAGGATGGAGGAAATGTAACAGAGTAAAGGGCAGCTTGTCATTCCATGCACATTTTTTGTGTCTGATTGTTTGGACAATTAAAAAGAAAAAATACAGGGCCTGATTCTGCAGCCTTTATTCTGGCAAAACTCCCATGTCCTTGACATTTCACAATGGTTTCCATGCTATATCTAGAGTATTTCATAAATATATTATGCAACTTTTATTATTCAGCAACCGGAAAAATACACTAAGTATATTTATTTGAGAAATAAACTATTCATAAGGATGATCTGCTTGCATTTTTGGAAACATTTGATAAAGATTTGGCATTAAAATTGTTACATTTCAATAGAAATGATGTTTGGTGAAAACCAAGTTAATTAAAAATAGTGTGTTATCTTCTTAAAAAAACAGAACAGACCCATAATCTACTTTTCTAATGTGATCTCATTGTTCCAGGAGAGTTATGTCAGAGAAACTTCCTAAATTAATAAAATATGGAATAATTTAGGACCCAGCAACTAAAAAGGCAGTTAGGTACCCTTCTTGACCCTTATCTCCATGTGAGAATTCATGGTAGAGATCCTATGAAGGAACAACCCCTGATGGGACAAAAATTAAAATGAGAAGACCGCCTCCGTGACCTATGAAACACAGCTCAGAAATAAGCAGAGCCATCAGAGGAAATGAAGTTAAGGATCGGTTTGGAGGGAGTTTGTTTTCTCAAAGCCTTCTATTTCACTGTAGTCAATTTAAAAGGAGTGCTGTATTTCAACACAACCCTGTGTTCAAGAAGACAGGGGGTGAATCAAGCTTGTTTTCGGATTGTAGACAGCAAGTTCTGCCTGCAGTGTGTAGTCATTTCCCAAGAAATATCTGAGAACAGAATCAGAATTGAACTTACTGCTGCAGTCTGAACCCTAACTTTGTTGCTCTGATTTAGCCATTAGTTTCCTGGCCCCATCCCTCACCCCCAGTTCTTGCTTACATTTAGCAATGATGGTGGCCAGTGCATATGAACACTGAGGTGATTTAGTACACTGGTATTCACCTCAAAGTTGCTCAAGGGCCAATCAGCCTACTACCTATGCCTGATGGAGCCATTGCCAAGCCAATACCATCTCTTTTAAATGATAAAAATTTGGAAGAGTGATCTTAATATTCCGTCAGATCAGCTAGCTTTCCGCCCAGATCTTCTTCCTCAATAGTCCCAGAAATAACTGCCTTAGCCTTCATCTCTTGCTAGTTTTTATTTTTTGCCTTCCTTTTACCAAATCACTGCAGATCAGAACTGGAGGAAAACGCTCTGAAACAGCTTAGTTATTTCATTAAAACATCTCTGCAGGTCACCTGAGAAGCCTTTACAGAGCACATGTGACCCTGAGGCCATGTGCTAAGTGAGTACTCCTGACCTAGTGTTAAAAATACCAAATTACCAGAGAAAGAGAGAAAAAGGGGAAGGGGGAGAAAGGAACGTGAATGCACTGAACAGAAAAAGAATTTGAACTAAAAAAAAATTCACCTCAGACAGGGCAGGGAACCATGAATATTTGCTGCAAAGTTCAGAACTAAGATTGTTTAATGTGTGTGTGTGTGTGGGGAGGGGGGTGTCAGTGTATTTCCACAATATAGCAGAGATTTACATGCTAAAACTAAAGCTATTTTTAATATTGTAATTCCAGAATTTGTTAAGCAAATATCAGGGCTGGGCAGTGTGAGCTGCTTAACATGAAAAATCCTGAGAAACAGCAGAAGATGAAAATTGACCAGCCTTAAAAACTGTTTAGCATGTTTGCAAGTGTGAATGAACATGTACCCCATTCATTCCAATCCTGCTGATTTCCCATAGACGGGAAGCTTACTTACAAGTCACTAAGCAGCATGTAAACTTTTCATCTGCAAACTACTTACCAACTGAGCAACTCTGAGTCGCTCCCCACCAATGTGCTGGCTCACAATGATATACCTGGCTGAAAACACAAAGAGCTATTACCCCCAGCATATGCCTACTTCCCCACACACATTGCTGCCTATGAAGTGCCCTGTCACTCACTCACACACACACTCTCTCTCTCTCTCTCTCTCTCTCTCTCTCCCCCCCCCCCTTTCTCCCCCCCGACCCCTAGGGTTCACCCAGCCCACCATAACAAGATACTTCCCTCTCCAGAGCATCAAGAAATTGGGCTGGAAACATGGCAAGAAGTGTGTCTCTCAGGAGATTTTGCAGGGCTTGCAGATCAGAAATACAGCAAGCACCTATTTCTTGTAGTATTTCAACTGGCAAACAGGCCTGAAGCCAGAATGCAGAGGCACAGCAAACTTTTCATGTTTCCTGTGTTTTGAACACGTCCGCTCCAGTTCACCCATCCTCAATCCCACACAGCCAACAGCTAGCTAACTAGTTTCCTGATGTTCATTCAGACTAGTTTTGCCACCATCTTTGAATTCTCCACTGGTTTTCTCTCATCTTCAACATGAAGATCAAACATCTCGTCTTTACCTACATCTCTGGCCTAATTTCTTATTACCATCCTCCTTTACTCCATTTGCTCCATCCATGATGCCTGCCTTGCCTCTTCCTTCATCTCCTTTTCAAGCTCTGTCCTTTTTCCATCTCGCTCCCTATGGCTAGAATTCCCTCCCTTGCCCAGTGAATTCTGCATTTGATTTGGGTTTTCTGCATTTATCTTATTACTTTCTCAAGGCAGAACCCTTCTTTGTGACCTATATAGCGCCAAGCAGACACTGGAATCTACGCACTGCTGGCACTGTACAAATAATGAAATACTATTGTTTATACAGTTCCAAATGTGTACTACGGCATTTTACAGAGACATGTGAGGACAAAGGCCTTGCCCTGAAGTGCTTAGTCTCTTAATAGACAATGAGCAGTAGAAGGATGGGATGGAGAAATGCAAGTAACCTTTGGCATCTTATTGAGCCCACAATTTGTTTGATTTTTTTACTCCAATCAAAATAAATGTTGTCAAAGTTCTTTAGACTACAGTTAAGCATGAGATTCAGCCCCCTTGCTGAACTTCAAGCATATGAGTAGTTCTATTGATGTCAACGGTGCTACTGACATGCTTAAAGTTAGGCATGAGCTTAAGTCCCTGGCTGAATGGGGCCTTAGTGTGGAGAAGCTAGGGTTTGTTGGCCTCATTAGAGAAAGGTGTTTTGAAGGGGGCGGGGGGCGCATTTAAATAATTAAGAGAGCTATCTACTTAAGGAACTTTACACTTGAAATCTTGATACTAACTTTAGCTGAAAGTCACTTTGTTTATGGGGAAAATTAAATTACATCGTCAAATAGTTTAGTAAATGCTGCATTATGACACCTTAAAGACTAACAGATTTATTAGGGCATAAGTCATATTTATGCCTGTATCTGTATTTTCACTCCATGCATCTGAAGAAGTGGGAGTTTTTACCCACGAAAGCTTATGCCCTAATAAATCTGTTAGTCTTTAAGGTGCCACTGGACTCCTTGTTGTTTTTGTGGATACAGACTAACATGGCTATCCCTCTGATAATAGATCATTACATTGGATGGTGACCATCCTGTAATCATGGTCCAAAAAATGCAAAACCTGGTCCTATACCCTTATAGTTTGTGAATCAAATGCCCAAGTATTGTGAAGCAATGATGGAATATGAGATCTGCCTCAGGACCCACAGTATATACCTTCATGTAATGGCTGAGAAGCCTTTATTGTATTTTGTCAACAACCAAGCATTGAGCTAGGAAATAATATGTGCTTCTCATGATGTGATCTCTTAGATGACATTTTAAATCAAGCTTCTGTCTGCAGGGAGGATTGAAAGATCCAAGACACTATTTTTATTTGAAAAATAAAAGCATTCATTTTTGCAACTGGCTAGATTCACTGTACTATCCCAATAGGGCATCCGCACATAAAAATAGTTGTGTTAAATTGCTGTCTGGAACAGGAGTTGGGGTAGGAAGCAAACTGTATTTGCTGAACACTGATGGACTAATCTAATTCCTGGACTAAATCTCTCTGTATTTTATTATTCTGGAACCAACCTGTGGATTAACTGGCAATTAAATAAATAGCCAAATAATTGTTTCATTTTACTTAAGACTTGAGAGCAATTTTTATTTCAATGTTCATGTCTTCTATTTATGTTTTTCAAATTCATTGATGGTCAAGAGTGGCAGTGGGAAATTCAACAATCACTAATCTCGTATTTCAAAGGTCTTTGCCAAGCTGTCAAGACCACATTTTAATTTTTATTTTAAAAAGAGAAAGGGCTGAACCAAATCAGTTACAAACAGAAGTGGATTAATTTTTGTTAGAAAACTGTGTATTTTATTTAAACGTTCTCTCTCTAAGCCCTTATATGCCCCCTCGTCATTGGAGCTCCTCATGATCATTAAAGGATTTTATCCTCCC
The DNA here is from genome assembly GCF_011386835.1 of Chrysemys picta bellii. Lineage (NCBI taxonomy): Eukaryota > Metazoa > Chordata > Testudines > Emydidae > Chrysemys > Chrysemys picta. The sequence continues at coordinate 78,508,350 of NC_088792.1, forward strand.
TGATGGGAGACTGAGGCACTGTAGATTAAGTTTCAGAGTGGTAGCCATGTTAGTCTGTATCAGCAAAAACCATGAGGAGTACCCGTGGCACCTTAGAGACTAACAAATTTATTAGTAGGTTTTAGCCCACGAAAGCTTATGCCCAAATAAGTTTGTTAGTCTCTAAGGTGCCACAAGGACTCCTTGTTCTTTTTGTCGATTAAGTGACTTTCCTAGTGCTACACAGGAGCTCTTAGTTAAGCTAGGAACTGAACCTAGATTTTCAGAGTCAAAGTCCAACACCCTACCCACTAGACGATGCTTCTTGCCCTTTACATTCCCCTTCTGTGCTGAAGCCTCCAAAACTATAGCCCTGATCATGAAAGCACTTGAAACATGCACTTAAACCCTATTGAAGTTAGGGTCTATTGTGTTGTACTGATGCAGTAGAACCAGAAAGTGTCTCGGATTTGTCTGGTTTTATTGTCTAAGCTGAGTGAAATGTGAAAGACAAAGAGCAGGAATGGGGAACACTAAATTAGATTTTAAAAACTGTATCCATCCCAATCTATGCTGTTTTGAACAACATAAGCCAGGATTAAAAAAATTCTGTTTTTACCCTGTTCATTGCTTATGCATATACAGCTAGAGATGTTTATTATATTGTTCTAGTTATAGCTCATTTATGTATTTTTAAATCATTTGAATTTCAATGGCTTCAACAATCCAAAAAGGAAGAAAGGCACTTAATGATCAATCTTTTTTAAGTTTGTATCAGCTTTACTGGATTTTTCATATCAATACAAGTTAATTATTTTACATCTTGACCTTTTTGTACTGTGGTGCACCCTCAACTAGATATAAGGATTTAAAGCTGGACAGTAAGAGTATGTACATTATTTAAAACTATACATTGTTTGACGATCTCAGCAATTTTCCTGGTCATTGACAAGAAAACAGGGAGAGAATCTCTTGATGAGCTCCTTAAAATAAGATCACTTCTGTCCATTGCAAAAGGACTAGACACCACCTGCTTCATTGTGACCCACCACTGTCTCATATGTACATACTCACAAACAACTGCAATAAACCTTCTGCCCCTTCATTGGTGGGACAATACCTGTAAGTATATAGCCATGTTCGGTGTATAGCTACTTCCCCCTGCAAAGGAAAAGTTGAGCTTGAAGCAGAGAGAGAAAAATGACTGTCTCCCCCCTGTTACTTGTAGGGCCCTGTTAAGAATTAGATATGTTTACATAAAATACTTGGTCATTTTGCCCTGAAACTGCATCCCTTACCTCAGTTAAAATGGAGTCTAAGGAAATAGAAATCCAGTCCAGAGGAGTTTATTACACACAGCAACTGCACCTTGCCAGAGATAAAGAAAAATTTTCACATAAAATCTGCAGCTGTTTGAGCCAACTGAGAATTTAACTGTCTCCTCCCACACACTCCAAAGTTTAGGTCTCCGGTATCCTCGGGAAGGAGAGAATTAGTTTTGGACTCTAATCCTAGATTAGGATATCACAGTTTTTCCCCTTTCTCTCCTACCACCAACTCAGCAAGTCATAGAAACTAGGCTCCCGCTGGTGTGGTTTCCAGCTGCAGACTCCCACCAGCAAGTCAGAGGCAGCAGATACGGTCAGTGACACAGAGCTCCAGGCTACTCTTTAGAAGTAGTTTCCAGCCAGGCATCCCTAGGTTGCCTCGGAAACACTGCGTAGGTAACTCTTCAAGTTCCAGTGCAGACCATGTTTATGGCAGAGTCTCAGCCTTCACCTGGAGGGTCCATGCCTTGGAGTGGAAGCATAATTCCCTTTCCATCCTTATTCAAATCTTTGGTTTCTAAGCTGAGACTGCCAACAAACCTACAAATTGTGGTGGTTATTCTTGTGTTGTGGATTTGAAATAAATATTTGGGAAATTTGATATGTACCTGCAGCTGTACAGCTCTGACCACAAGAGAGTGTCGTAGGTGTTGCTGCTGATTTATTCCCTACCTTTGTGCTGGCTGGCATATCTGCCCTCTGATGTAGGATCTGCAGGGCTGGGGCAAGATATCTTGGAAGGACCAGGCTCGCCTCTCAAGTGGGAGTCATTACCCTTTCCTGTGCTGGGTAAACATGAAACTGGCATTCAGGATATGGTCATTTCATAAAACCTCTCCTCTAAATAATCAGAAGGGACTCCTTTTCTGAAGGGAACTTCAGGAGCAGAAGTAATCAGGTTACCCCTCTCCACTATAAGAATATGGCAATTATAGATCAAATGTTAGGTGGGGCACTTGTGGCATAAACATGCAACTAGATGGCTATCATCTAGGGTGGGATTTTCAACTAACTCTGCTCCTACTGAAATCAACAGTAAAACTCGTATGGATTTCAATGAGAACAGAGTTAGGCAATGCTGAGCCCTTTAGAAAATCCCATTCTCAGCCCTCTGCTGTGGCTGCTGGGCAGGGCACCCTTCCAGAAGTCCTGGTACTGCATCTGAGCCACCTATTGCAATGTGAGAGACCACGTTTGAAGCTCTGGTGAAAATGGAAGGGCTACACTGGTAAATTAACAGTTGTGAATGGTGAATAGAATTGTGATAAGAGTTTATTTCACATGGTGGTGGCAGTAAAGCAGGGAGAACAGACGTCCCAAAGCTATATATACACACACACTAATGTTTTGGGTAGGAATTTTCCTTCTCTACAACACTTAAGACCCTGAGCCATGCAACAGAGAAATCTTCAGTAATCCAGACATGACTTCAATAGCTGTTAGCTACAGGGAATAAACAAAACATTGGAATCCTAAATCAGCTTATGCTTATTACAAGAATAACAATCTTATGTTCATGCCATAGAGTAATATACACCAATGTATCCTGCAAGTCAAGGGTGTAACCACTGGGAAACTAGAGCAAATGTTTTTAGGGTTATTTCATAGGCATTACAGGGGCATTTAGATCTTATGACAGGCCATTCCTTTCAACAGTCACATGTAAAGCTTTGTAGAAGTTCCAGGAAACCTGATTTCAAAAAACTAAATAATTCACTTGAATTCAAGACAAAAAATCATATTTTTATTATTCACAGAAGTCAGAGGTGCAAAAGACCTAATAGATAATCTAGTTCTGCCACTGCAGGATTGTACCCTGCCGTGTATTTTCCATTGGTTCCCAACCTACTTTAAACTTTTCAAGTAACTGGGCTTTGGCAAACCTCTCACATCCAGTACACTCCTGGGGAGACTACTCTAGTCTATTAAATCATAGCCAGGATGATTTCCTGATAATTCAGGCAGCACTTCGATTCATAGATTCCAAGGCCAGAGCGACCACTGTGATCATGTAGTCTGACCTCCTGTATAAACACAGGCCATAGCACTTTCCCCAATAATTCCCAGAGCAGAATCTTTTAGAAAAATATCTAATCTTAATTTAAAAAATGATCTGTGGTGGTAAATTGTTCCAATGGTTAATTATCCTCACTGTTAAAAATATGTCTGATTTCCGGTCTGAATTTGTCTAGCTTCAACTTCCAGCCATTGGATTGCGTTATACCTTTCTCAGCTAGATTGAAGATTCCATTATTATTTGTTCCCCAGGTAGTTATTTATAATCTATAAAAAAGTCATTCCTTAACCTTCTCTTTGTTAAGCTAAATAGAATGAGCTCCTTGAGTGTATCACTAGAAGGCAGGTTTTCTAATCCTTTAATCATTCTTGTGGCTCTTCTCAGAACCCTCTCCAATTTATCAACATCCTTCCTCACATTCAGCTGCTTATTCACCGTGACCCCCAAATCTTTGCCCAAAAGGGTAATTAAAAGAGTGGTAATTCAATGGATAATTAATGTTGTTTTTAAATTACATGCTGCTATGACATATTGGAGTGCAATCTAGACCCGGGAAGGGTTGTGTCACTCCTGCCCTGCAACCTGGGGTACCTCACAATGCTTAGCTGCTGTAGCTCCCAACCTGGGCCCCTCACAAATAGCCAAACAGCATGCAGGTCATAACCTGAGAGTCTGTGTCTAGCTGGAGTCCTGGTCCAGCACACTCCAGTCACACTCTTGTTTCCACCAGCCTTGGTTACCACTTGCAGGGTGACTCCAACACATCCCCAGCCCCAAAACATGTGTTCTGCATGGTCCAACCCTGTCCTGGACAGTTTAGATATTTTAGGGAACAATATCCAGCAGTTTGCCACTTTAAATTTACAACACTGGATTCGTTTTGATTGAAGAACAAAACGTTTATTTAACCACAAAGATAGATTTTAAGTACAAGGCATTAAAGTCAGAAATGATAATGAGAGAAATAAAGAAACACTTCCTAGTGCTAAAACTTAAACTATACTTGGTTCAAGATAAAATGTTTACCACATTTCCCAACAGGGCTGACCAAATTTCAGGTCAGGATCTCTCCCAAAGTCAAATGGATACTTCCTTTGTCTTTTTAGATGAAAGAACCGGGGAGAGATCCCTTGGGGGTGTTTTTGCCCCTCACTTTATAGTCCAGTCACCCTTTGAAATGTATTTTCCTGAGGGTTAGCCCTAGATAAAATTAATTCCTGCTGCGAGTTTGGAGTCATGTGGTGAAAGAAGTTTGATCTACATTTTAGCTGGATCTGTTACTGCCCCCACTTCTTTGCCAAAGAATGGCCAGTTGAGAGGTAATTGCCAATCAGCGTTGATGATACCTGGATAGAGGCATCAGCTTGTTCTTGGTCTTTGAGAAAGAGTTTATCCACTCCCCAGATTTATCTGGTGACCGCATTTTAGTCATAATTTCCATTTATGTTCATAACTTTCCATACACTTTTGTACACACACACTTCACCACACTGACCTGTGAATTATTAGTTTTCAAATGATGCCTCACAAGGAATACTTTGTACAAAGATTACTACAATAGTATGTAGGGTGTGAATACAGGGATGCATTCGGTCACCCCTCTCCTTCACAAAGCTGGAGGAGGGTTAGCCACTGGCTGATCCAGAAGCAGCAGGCCAGAGCCCTTTCCTAGGCAGGGCATCAGCCACCCTGTACATATAATGGGAAAAGAAAATTTCCATATCATATTTATATGATTATGATGCCTCACCATAGCAGTTTAGAATTGGAGCCTTTAGGTTTTGTGTAACCAGACTAATGGAGAATGTTCAGTTACTACCCTGAACTTTCTGTTAAACCATAACCGCTTTACTGTCCACCCAATGGCATAATATTCTCTCTATGACAGAATAATTCTGTTCAGTGGCTGTCAATTTCTTGCTTAAAAAAGCAATGGGGGTGTTTTTGTTATTCTCCATGACTGCATTAGTACAGCCCCTAAACCAGTGTCTGATGCATCTGTACACAGCTCCAACACCTTGTCAAAATCTAGACTAGCCAGAACAGGTTTTTCAGACAAAGTTCTTTACCTTATCAAAACCTTCTTGGCACACCTTTGATCTTACATTTTGTTAGGCTGTGCCTTTTTACATTGTATCCATAATCACAATCTAGATCATTGAACGCAGACACAAACCTTCAGTAATAGTTTACCAGACCTATGAAAGATTGAACCTGCTTTTTGGTCTGTGGCACTAGCCGATTAACAATGGCTTCAACTTTTAAGGTATCAGGTGATATTTGACCTTCTCCTACCCCATGTCCAAAATAAGGAACTCTTGCTGCCCCAGTTTTACACTTTAAGCTTTGACAACACAATTTGCAATTGTTTATTGTGATCAGACCTAGTGTTGCTAAACACTGCTATATTATTGACATAGGCCCTTGCAAAGTTCTGCAATCCTCTCAACACTTGGTTGACCAGCCTCTAAGAGATGTCTCCTGCCTTAATTGACCCAAATGGTAACACTTTGAATTTATATAAGTCCCATATCGATAATACAAGATTTTTTTTCTGGGCATTCTCATCTAAAGCAGTTTGCCAGTACCCCTTAACTAGGTCAAAAAAGCTAAGATACATAGCTTTGCATATCATCTGTTCTAGGCATAGGATAAACATCTGGCACTATGAGAGCATTGCGTTTTCTATAATCAACACAAAACCTTACCATGTTGTTTCTGAGGGACCAAGATCACAGGTAATGCCCATGAACTGTCTGATTCCTTAATCACTCCCAGGTGCAGTATGCTCTGTATTTCTGTTGGGACATGGCTGTAGTCCTACTGTAATAATTTTATGAGTCAGCAAGTGAGTCTTCCCCGTTTGCTAGAAAACACTTCTGTGCTACAAGAACATCTCTGCTTTTTCAACTGGTGTTAACTCACTACAAAAAACTTGATGCTTTCTAGAGATGAGTCAGTTTAGCATTCAGCCATCAAATCAATTTGGTGATGTGGAGAGGGGAAACTGAGGCACAACAGATCATGTTTACCATGGCTTCACAGCTGTGATAAGCTTTCAGCCTGTTTACATATAATGCTGTCCCACAGCTGGTACCATGAGGCTTTTTAACATGCATATCTTCATTCACCTCAAAAGGTGCAAAATTTTTGGGAAGGACTTTGTACTTTTTCCCCAGAAGTCTTACTACCAACACCAAGTCCCCTATTTAAAAAGGGGCACTTACAAGTTTGTTGGTCATACTACGCCTTTTGCTGGGACTGTCTGTCCTTGAGATTTGTCTGAACATCCATCATGTCTTAATTCTTTTCTGAACTTTGTATATATTCAGTTACTGTGTCTCTCTGCCTCAGTGTCTCCTTCCCAGGAGTATCTAATAAGATTTAGGGGTCCCCTCACTTTCCTTCTATATAGGAGATCAGATGGGAAGAACTCTGTCAATTTTGGGGGCACCTCTCTATAAGCAAATAGCCATTTCCGACGAGTTTTTAAGTTTTCAATGGTCCAACTTTAGGGAGTGACTCTTTGCCAAATTGTACTTTAATTTGTATAGTCAGGGCTTGTCTACATAAGAAAGCTTTCCTGACTTAATTGAAGAGATGTGATGATAAACTGGCACAGAAGGCTTTGTGACACTTATTTTGGTCTAAACTAGACTTACTACAGTTTACCTTAAATCCACTGGGAACAGGTTTAAACTAAACTGAAATAAGCCCCCCTTAAACTGAAATAGGAATGTTCACCTAAGAATTTGCACTGGTTTTAACTAAGTTGGTTTAAAAACCGAGTTAAGTAAAACTGGTGCAACTTGTGTGTCTAGATAAGGCCTACATAAAAAAAAAAATACATCTGAAACCGGTGCACTGTAGTTAGAGCAGCAAATTAAAAACAAACAGTTCAGTAGGAAAACAGCATCCATGCTGACAGCTTCTAAATCAAGTTCCATCCTAATGGAGTTCAAAGTATCTGAGAGGATAAAATTCTGAAAGTCACAGCTTACAATGAACAGCTAAATTTAACTTTAGTTGCCATAGCAATGGCCAGATCTCATACAGGGCAACTCATCCAATGAAATATAAAATTCCTCAAAGACAGAGCTGACACAAGCTGTGAGGTTTGATAGAATTTAGGGTGCTTATGCCAATATTCCATGAGATACAAAGGCTTTTGCACAGCTAAAGAAAATCTCCTGCTGTGATGGGACCTCCTTATCCTTGTTGGATCCATCCCTTTGCCCCATCTCTGTGCAATCACAGAATGTCACAGCATCTTTACCCTTGTCTAAACTAGGCTTCTTAAAAAAAAAGCCTCCTACCATCTGTACAAGAGTGGACTCACCACTGGCGCACCCCCTTGTGGCTTGGCTCTTCATCCAGTACCCATTGCCAATAGCCACCTCGGCCCAGGGGCAGTCTGCCTCCTCTCATAACTCAACACTCCAGCCAAATCATTATTAGTCCCCCTTGATTCTAGGGCAACAAAGTCCTCTTCCTACTGCCCTGCAGTCTTTCCTTCATAGGAACCACCCAGTCTGGTTCTAATTCTTAATCATCTGTCTCCCCTCAAGGTGTCACAGAATGGGCTAATTTGGCTCTCCACTTGCCCTTAACCCTGTCACTGCCAGTGTGGAATATGCCCCCTATCACCACCATGAGTGCATCTCTACAGGAGGCAGTGAAGATGGCATAGAATGGTCTTGTGGCTAAGGCACTGGACTGGGACTCAAGTAGAGTGGATAAAGATTGATGATTTAAAAAAAATCAGATTTTTATTTAGATTAAATACTAGGGCTGCTGTGCAATTGAAAAAATGAATCGCACTGTTAAACAATAACAGAATACCATTTATTTAAATATTTTGGATGTTTTCTACATTTTCAAATATATTGATTTCAATTACAACACAGAATACAAAGTGTACAGTGCTCACTTTATATTTATTTTTATTACAAATATTTGCACTGTAAAAAAACAAAAAAAGTCATATTTTTCAATTCACCTCATACAAGTACTGTAGTGCAATCTCTTTATCATGGAAGTTGAACTTACAAATGTAGAATTATATACAAAAAACCTGCATTCTAAATAAAGATATACAATTTTAGATCCTGCAAGTCCACTCAGTCCTACTTCTTGTTCAGCCAATCACTCAGACAAACAAGTTTGTTTACATCTGCAGGAGATAATGCTGCCCGCTTCTTTTTTACAATGTCACCTGAAAGTGAGAACAGGCGTTCTCATGACACTTTTGTAGCCAGCATTGCAAGATATTTATGTGCCAGACGCGCTAAAGAGTCATATGTCCCTTCATGCTTCAACCACCATGCGTCCATGCTGATGGATTCTGCTCTATAACAATCCAAAGCAGTGCAGACCAACGCATGTTCGTTTTCATTATCTGAGTCAGATGCCACTAGCAGAAGGTTGATTTTCTTTTTTGGTGGTTCGGGTTCTGTAGTTTCTGCATCGGAGTGTTGCTCTTTTAAGACTTCTGAAAACATGCTCCATACCTTGTTCCTCTCAGATTTTGGAAGGCACTTCAGATTCTGAAACTTTGGGTCAAGTGTTGTAGCTATCTTTCGAAATCTCACATTGGTACCTTCTTTGTGTTTTGTCAAATCTGCAGTGAAAGTGTTCTTAAAATTAACAACATGTGCTGGGTCATCATCTGAGACTGCTATAACATGAAATGTATGGCAGAATGCAGATAAAACAGAGCAGGGCACATCGAACTCCTTGGGAGAGAATTGGGTCACAAATTTAATTAATGCATTATATTTTTAACTAGTGTCATCAGGATGGAAGCATGTCCTCTGGAATGGTGACAGATGCATGAAGGGACATACGAATGTTTAGCATATCTGGCACGTGAATACCTTGCAATGCCGGCTACAAAAGTGCCATGCAAATACCTGTTCTCACTTTCTGGTGACATTCTAAATGAGAAGAGGGCAGCATTATCTCCTGTAAATGTAAACAAACTTATTTGTCTTACCCAATGGCGCTGGAACATTTTTTTTTTTAAACAGTGGGGGTGCTGAAAGCCAGTGGTCCCCACCCCAAACTTTTTACCTCCCCCCCCACTTGCTCCTGTCCGTGCCCCTCTACCCCGGAGCTGGGGCCAAGAGCGGGGCTGTGGCTCTGGGGTTGGGGGAACACATGGACAGGGGTAAGGGGGCCAAGGCTGGGACCTGGCATGTGGGGGGCTGGGAACAGAGGCCCGGGTGGAGAGCCAGCAGCCTGGAGTCGGGATCCCAGGTGTGGGACCAGGAGCGGAGCCTCAGGCCGGCAGCTCCAGGACCCTGGGCATGGGGTGGTGAGTGGGACCTTGCACAAAAATTGGGGGTGCTGCAGCACCCCAAGTTTCCACATCTATGGTCTTAGCAACTGGCTGAACCAGAAGTAGGACTGAGTGGACTTGTACGCTATGAAGTTTTACGTTGTTTTGATTTTGAGTGCAGTGATGTAATAAAAAAAAATCTGCATTTTTAAGTTGTACTTTCACAATGAAGAGATTGCACTACAGATCTTGTATGAGGTGAATTGAAAAATACCATTTCTTTTGTTTACCATTTTTATAGTGCAAACATTTGTAATATAAAGTATACACTTTGATTTCAACTACACAGAACACAATATGAAAATGTAGAAAAACATTCAAAATATTTAATACATTTCAATTGGTTTTCTATTGATTAACAGTGCGATTAAAACTGCGATTAATTTTGTAATTGATTAATTTTAGTTAATCGCGTGAGTTAACTGCAATTAATTGACAGCCCTATTAAATAGTTTATTAAAAGAAACCTATTTAAAATTAAATATGAAATTGACAAATGTTAAGGCCTAAAATTATAGTCTATTTAAATTAAATACCAAAATAAGACTATCTGGAGACAGAATTTGTTGAAGCACTAAACCAGCTACAGATTAAACCTATTACTTCTTGTCCTACCTTCAGAGGACATGGAGAACATTTGATCACTGTCCTCTTTATTATGGCCCTCAATATATCTGAAAAAAATATTACCAGACACCCGTCAGTCTTTTCCCCTCAAGACTAAATATACCCAGTTTAAGCTTTTCCTCATAGGTAATTTGATCATTTTTGTTGCTTGCTTCTGGACTCTCTAATTTGTCCACATTGGTCTTAAAGCGTGGTGCCCAAACTGGACGTAATACTCCAGCTCATCCCTTACCAGTGCAGTGCCAAATACAATGGAACAATTTCCTCCTGGGTTTTAAACATAAGACTCCTGTGAAAACACACCAGAATTATATTGCAACTAGATCACATTGTTGGCTCATTCAATTTGTGATCCACTATAACTATGTCATTAATTTTGATAAACTTGTCTTTTCTTCTGTATCCAGCATATTTAAGGTAGTTTTATTTAATAAAAAATTAAAGTGCAATTTTTGTGCATTAATTGATTTAAATATCCATCCAATTAGAGCTGGATACATATCACAAGTAAAAAATTTAAGCTATGTAATTGCTTAACTGTATAGATCTAGTGTATCCTGCTGATTAGTAAGAAGCAGCACCAAATTTAGCATAAAGGCAGTATTTAGTTGTAAATCAACGTTTTAATGGTTAGCAAACAATAAGAATCAACCTCTCTTTTATTTTCCTAAAGTATAAATAAAAATATGATTAAAATCAATGGATTTAAATCAAGGTTTCCTGCTTGCTGATTTAAATCATGATTAAAATCAATTATTTATATCACTGATTTAAAAATCAATCCACCCTGGACTCAGGAGACCTGTATTCAAGTCCTGACTCAGCCACAGACTTCCTGTGTGCCCTTAAGTCAGTCACTAGATTTACCCTGGGCTTCAATTCTCCAGGTGTAAAACGGGGATACTACTTCCCCACCTCACTGGAGTGCTGCGAAAACAAAATTAATTTCTGACTTTGAGGTGGTCAGATACTACAATGAAGAAGACTAAATAAGCACCTGTGATTACAAGCATTTTTTAACATTCCTGACTTAGACCGGCTTAATCAAATGCTGCGTTATATCACCCCGGTCATGGAAGCCTCTGAATATAGGCACTCCCATTTTGGTGGCCCAGTGCCAGCGTTAGCAACAGTGGGAGTATTTCAGAAGAGAGGCCTAGTAAGCCTTTGCCAAAGGAGCCTTCCAGCACTGACCAACGGCAGAGTAAAAAACAGATCTCTGTTTGGAGGGGCTACATTATTTGGCTAGATCCTGAGCCCATATTAAGAGTCTGGCTATTTCCCCCCCTGGTATAGTTATGTTTAAATATGTTTGTGTCCAAACAATATTAGAACCTCATTTCACATAACACATGTTTTCATTTTAAACCCTGGCTGTAACTATTTTTAATGTCCACATGCAGGAGGGGAAAAAAAATCTTATAAATATGGCTGTGTTATAAATGGTTATTTTTTGTGGTTGAGAAGACAGAACTTTGTCTCACTCCACTCCTCTAATGCTGCTTCTTAGTTGGCCAGAGGGGTCACTATTGAGCAACATGAGATTCAGACCCAGATCCAAACTTTTCAGCCAGGGCTCATTTCCGTGATTCAGTTACGATCATAGCGCTCTTTAAGATGCTCAGCTGATAGGCGAGTACAAAATATTATTACAACATAAGACATCAGTGGAAGCTCTGATTGCGTAAGGAGCACACAATTGGGAAGAGTCAATGGGAATTTTAGCTTGTACCGATTAATAGATTTTAAGGTCAGAAGGCACTGTTATATGATCAGCTAGCCTGACCTCCTTCGTAGCAGAGGCCATTGAACCTCACCCAGTAATTCCTGCGCTGAGCCAAATCATTTATGGTTGAACTAGACCCTATTTTGTACACAGACGTCCAATATTGATTTAAAAAACTCAAAGATGGGAACATTTACCACATCCTTTGAGAAAAGCAGGTACTGAACACAACACAGCACTCCCTATTCACCGACCTATAGCGCTCCATCTTCCACTGCTATAGGCCTTGCTAAACATAGAACCAATATACTGGGAATGTCAATTACATTGAAAGATTAAGTATTTACAAGAGTCAGATTTTTATTATAAATAGTTCTAGCCATTCAGGGAGACCAATAGGCCTTTTCAACCTATCTATTCTATGATTCAAGTCAGTGACTTTACACTCAAACACCATTCCATGCACAGGAAAATGAAGTGATAAATGGAAAGGAGCAATAGCTCATTTCAGCTCATATTTCTGATGGTTTCTCACAGCTGACACTGATTTCCTAATTCCTTCTGACATCACTCAGAAATTTCTGCTCCAAAACACTTCGTATCTGAAAGCCCATCGTGCCTCACAAAAGAAAAGCAAGTCTTTCAGGCTGGTCAAAATTAGCTACTGATGCCAGTGACTAAAGAAAATCACAGCTGAAGTCTGCTTGTTCCAGGGCCATGTGGACAACACCGAATGTTTTCTATGTAGTATTTAGAAATAGTAGATTTCCCTCAGTAGGGCTAGTAGTTGGGCTATTGAGAAGCCTAGGGTTACCATATGTCCGGATTTTCCCAGACATGTCCGGCTTTTTGGGCCTCAAATCCCCATCCGGGAGGAAATCCCAAAAAGCCAGACATGGCTTAGGGAGGGGGGGGGGGCGGCGGTGCTCGGCCGGAGCTGCTGGGGCCGGCGGGGCCAGGGCGGGCCTGAGCCACTCGGCCGGAACCAGGGCCGGCGCGCCAGGGCCCAAGCCGAGCCGGGTGGGAGATGCCGGGGCCAGAGCCTCTTGGAGGGGATGCGGCTATTGAAAAGCAGAGAACTACAAGTCTACCACTATGGGGCTCCAGTCTTGACTGGGGCCTTTGAAGGAGAACAGTATAAATAATCGTCATTCTAACAGTATTGTAAAACCCAGAAGCTGTGCCATAGTAAGCCATGTAGCTGACAATAGATAGTCATTCGGCTTTCATTGCACTGCACCTTTAAATGTAAAGGCACCTCCCTCCTTGTTGAAGGGGTGCTGTGACTATGTGTTTCATTTCAGATGTAAAGCACTGCAGTGGTTCACTGTGCTCATGTGACCATTCTTATGGCTACCTTCCTGTTATGGAGACTTTACTTTTGTTCTTTCTTTGTAATTTCCCCTAATCTGAAATCAAACCATGTTTTGATTTTTTTTATTCTTTGTGTGCATGTGTGTGGGGGGGGGGGGGGGGAAGCGGGAAACAACAACAGAAGCTTCACAAGGAAATGGGTGCTCTGTGGAAAGACAAGAAAGCTACCTGGTCCAAGGAAAGTACAGAATAAAAGGGAGAGAATGATTTGCATTCATCCAGCACACTCAGGCAAATCAGGCCAGCTAACACGTACTAATGTGTTTGCAGGACCAATCCCCAAGTCACCAGGCCCTATTCTGTGCTTATGGAAGAAGGTCTTGCTGCATTACACAATGCTTCCCCACATACCACGGGTTATTTTTAAAGCTGGAATGGGCGATCCCAATATAAAGAAGTCTCTCTACTGAATACTCGACTGCAATTTATGAGAAGCCATGTATGTCAAGGAAGAGTTAGAGAGAGAGAAAAGCAAGAGTCACAAGGGTCATCGAAAGGAAAGCAAAGCTACCTACAGTAAGAAGGTGGGGGTGTGGATTTCACCAAAAAGATGAGCCACATACTGAAGATGGAGAGTTAAAATACGGTCAACACCAAGCATTCCAAAAATCAGGAGTCAAGCCTAAAAAAAAATCATGAGATTTATTTAGCTCATGATTTTTAAAACAAAATTGGGGTTTATTTCCCCCCCCTGCTTTTTTTTCTAGTTTGAGCCCCACAACCTCGAAGACAACTTACTTAAGCCAAAAATAGCGATGAGATTCTCACTTGACTCCAGGAGCTGGCACTCTTAAGAAAAAGACCAAACATTGGACAAATGGTAGGATGGAAGACGAGAAGCCAGACAGAAAATAGAAAACAGCAAGATGGAGAGTGAGCAGTGGGAGAAAAGATGGATATGCAATTTATTTTTAAACATAGCTACAGACTATACTGCTCCTACTATCCCCATAGTCTATCTTTTGGGGAGCTTCACTGTCAGAGCCATATAGGCAAATCCATTAGACAGCGTCTCTTGTAAGCCACATTTGCCACATGGGAAGGTATTTTGCCAAAATGGACTATTTCCCCTTTCTCTTGGTGGTTCCATGGATCCCTATGCTTCTAGAGTTAGGTTATTGGACACTTATACCAGTGGATGTGTCCAAACCTTTGCTGGCCACTCATCTTAAACCTCTTGCCACAAGGCCCCTCCTTAGTTAGTCTGAAAAGTTTTGAAACTTTGATTCACTGATGAGGGGATGTCATGGGTACTCACCACTAGCAGCCCCTCCTGCTGGCCGTCCTGGGAATTATCTCCGCCAGGCATGCGCTCTCCCTCTGGTGGTGTTTTCCCCTGTCCTGTCTCACTCTGCGACCCCTCTCGCTCCTGGAGCTGCAGTCTCTTCTATGTGGTTTGGCCCTCTGGGCAGGTCACTCAGGTCCTCCCCTTGCAGGGAACGCAGTCCTTCCAGACCCACTATCTAGCTGGCGTCTCCAATGCCCTTGCCACTCCCCAGTGGCATGTAAGGGAACCCAGGCCCACTCTCTACACTGGGTTCCAGCTCAGGGATCCTATAACAAGCAGCCAAGGTCTCTGCACGGTCTGATCCCTTGCTGCTGTTTCCCTGGGCTTCTTCCCACTCATTTGGCTTGCCCCCGGGCTTGCCAGCCTCCCAACTCCTTCCACTCTGGGACTAACTGCAGCCTACTTCCCTGCCATCATATTACTGGTCCCTCATCCTAGGCTTTATACTGACCCCACCTTGTTCCTGCCATCGGAGCCTCCTTCTAATTAGTGGCATGTTTCCTGGCTCCTCTTCCAGGTGCACACAGTGGCCACCTTTACTCCTTTCAACCCTGGGTGGGGCAGACACCCCATGACTTCCCCTTCCCCCCAAGCATAACCCTTGGGGGTATGGATACCTCCTGCCCTGCATTTGCCATAATTGGACCCTCAGGTCATGCCTCTCCTGTTTTGCTTTCTCCGTCTGGAGATGCAAATTATGCTGGTCCTCCATGGTATCCCAAAGCTTGTCCTTTTGGAACTCCAGATCTTCTTGTGCTATTCACAGGGCTTGCTGTGCTGCTACTAGCTTCCCCTGGAGCGCCTTCTTTTGCCCCACAGGATCCCGACTCCCTTTCCCGCAGGGTTTGAGTTTCCATCACTGTCTTATTTGCTTTGGTGTTCATACTTCTGTCTGACTGGACATTCTCTATCCCAGTCATTTTATCTGCTAGCTCCTTCCTAGCCACTACTGTGCGTGTGTGTATTGACCCCCTGCCAGGTCCATGGTCATCACCACCAGGTCTACCCTGGTGGTCTCTGGCATATTCCAGTCTCTGGACATCCCCTCTTCCCCCCGCCAAACTCTCTGGGGCTGGTGCCTTTCCCTTTGCTACCTGCTCTTTCTTAAAAGGGCAGTGCCTTTTTATATGGTCGACCTGATGGCCCCAGAAACAAATCCTTTGCCTAGTCATTTCAGCAGGCCACGCTTTGGCCTCCTCTACTCTAGTCCTGAGTTAGCCTTCACCCTGCAGCTTGTAGATGGGCATTGCCTTCTTAGGTGCTCCTGCTGACTGCAGGCAAGATATACCCCTGCCTGTCCTGTTCTCCCTACAGGATGGGCTCTTTTGGCCTTCCTTCCTTTCCTGCCTTCTGGGTGAGGCTTCTTGTCCCTGTACAGGTAGGGGGCACTCTCATTTTAGGTGTCCCTATTGCTCGCAGGCATAGCACTCCTTTTGTTGGGCCTCTGGCCTAGGCACCTCTCTTCCCCTCTCTGCTGGTTCTCCAGTACCTGCCTCAGCAGGACTTGGATCCATCCCTGCTGTTTGTCACCTCCCCTTCTGCATGGGTTCTGACTCTGGAGCCCAGCCTGGAAAAGTATAAAGGCCCTCCAAAAGCTTCCACGTACCACAGCTCCACTATCTCTTTTCCTTTTTTTCTTTCCTGCTGTGGCCTTTTATGCTCCCCTTGTATTGGGGTGACCACCATATGCAGTCTTTTACAGTCTCTTAAACTCCCCTTCTATTGGGATGACTGCACATCCCTGTTCTTCACCAATTGCCACAGGGATCACTCACTGTTAGCAGCCCCTCCTGCTGGCTGTCCTGGGAATTAGCTCTACCAGGCTTGCGCTCTCCCTCCAGTGATGTCTTCCCCCGTCCTATCTCGCTTTGCAGCCCCTCTCACTCCTGGATCTGCAGTCTCCTCTTTGTGGCTTGGCTCTCTGGCCAGATCAGTATGGTCTTCCCCTTCTGGAGAACTCACAGTCCTTCCAGACCCACTATCTTGCTGGCATCTCCAGCACCCTTGCCATTCCCCAGTGGCCAGTAGGAGAACCCAGGCCCACTCTCTACACTGGGTTCCAGCCCAGGGGCCCTATAACAAGCAGCCAAGGTCTCTGCATGGTCTGACCCCTTGCTACTATTTCCATGGGCTTCTTCCCGCTCATCTGGCTTCCCCTCTCTGGGCTTGCCAGCTTCCTAAATCCTTCCACTCAGGGAGTGGCTGCAGCCATCTTGCTGCTTACCCCTCCTGGGCTTTATACTGGCCCCACCTGTTCCTGCTCAGCTAAGCCTACTTATAATTAGTGGCATGTTCCCTTGCTCCTCCTCCAGGTGCACCCCATGGAGTTAATTGACCTTCCTGGCAACCTTTACTCAACCCTAGATGGGGAAGATGCCCCATCACAGGGGGGGTGACCATATTCATTGTTTATTATCTGAATTATGGTAGCACCTAGGAGACCAGTCATGGACCAGAACCCCATTGTGCTAGGTACTGTACAATCACAGAACAAAGACAGTGCCTGGCCCAAAGAGGAACACATAGGCCCAGATCCTCAGATGGTGCAGATCGGCACAGCTTCATTGAAATCAGTGGAGCTACCCCAATTTACACCAGCCAGCGATCTGACCCATTGCTTTCAAATAATATATTGTGTGTTGGTCACAGTAGCACTGCTTTTCCTTCTCACCATTATGTTGTTTTTATCTGACTGCCACTCCCCTTCTCTGGTGAACTTAATTTAAAGTTTGTTTGTACAACATGCTGATCACATACTGAATTTTTTACCTCACTTTTGCACCCCCCACCCTGTCCTTCCAATGACTGTTTTCTTCTTATGTTGAGCAAAGTGATTTAAAAAGTTAAGCACAAGGGTCTATACATGGAAAATACTGAATGTGTATCTGCAGTCATGCCAGAACACATGCTGATCAATGTTGATATATTCTGTATTTAAATAAGTTTATTGAAAAAGAAAAACTAGTCAAGCCACTGGCTCCTATTTCAGGACTACGCAAAGTACATGTAAAATTATGAACTTTTCAGCCAATTTTTTTTTAAGTCACGAGTGGGAAAAAACAGTGAAAATACATCTTAACAGCTTGGAAAAAGGAAATTGTTTACCTGTAATTCTCAAATTCTGATTCTCAAAAGACACCGCGTATCCCAAGGGAGCCCTACTTCTGAGTCTTATACTTCCAGCATGAAATTATTCAGTTTGTATATTGTGATTTGAACAGACTAGGATGGAGAAGCATAACTGTACCAGCCAGATACTGGAGGCTCAAGATCCAGAAGTGGGACTCTAATATTTGTGGTGCCTTTAAAGAAAAACACTATCACCTAATTGTCACCTAGCAGAAAATGGAATTTTATCTAGCTTTACAAATTTTATAAAAATGCCTCTGGGTTGACATCAAGTAGCAGAAGTGCCACCCCTGAAATTATGTGAAAGTTACAGCTGGCTGTAAATAAAGGTTTAGCATGGAAGTGCCACTTAGTCTTAGCAACAGCATTTTTGTCACAAAAGCTCTAGTGCACATTTGACTTTACTTGCTTGGGCTGCAAAAGTTACAGTAGCCCTGACTCATGGAGCTGTTTGGGCCATTAATAAAGAACATTGTAGAATTCAGGTTTTTTTTTAATTTTATTTTATTTTTAAGTAAGGAAGCAGCCAGGAGCAGCAGGCAGGAAGCCAGGTCAGATTAAAAAAAAACCAAAAACCCAGTAAGAAACAATCAGTGACCATGATCAGTACCCAAGAGCACTCTGTAGATCCACTTCTAAAACGGAAACCGCTGCTTGAGGCCCAGCTAAGGAAAGCCAAGCTGGAGAGAAAAGCAGCTTCAGAATATGTCTAAGGTCATGACACTTGACCTTTTCATTTCTTTTTCTCTTTGAAACCTGATTATCTCTATTTTTAGGCACATGGCTGGGGGAGGAGCGGTAAGAGAGGGTAGCTGAACCTGGCACACTAGTGCTGCTCTCTGGTTTTCTGTACCACTGTCCCCCATGTTTGTGCACAAATCTGAGCAATATTCCATGGATCTCTTTAGTGATACCAATTTGCTTTACCAAAAGTAAAATTCGGCATTGAAGCAACAGCCATTTTGCAATTATTTTTTAGGCGTAGATGTATTATTGGGTGAAGTGGGGGTGACAATTTTGGGACTGTGTGCAAAAATAAATGTCAGAACACTGATGGACTGATATAATCTTCTGGCCACTTGTTCTCTGTGATGATATGACTTGTGTTGGTGAGTAGAGTATTGGTCAAATTTCTGATGAGGTCCATGTATAATGGGGTCAAAATGGGGTGTTTCTTCAAGCCCAGGACTTTTATAGAAATATCTGAACTTGGTGAGTAATATCCATAGCATCTGCAGCATCCACCACACACAGATGTAAAAAATATTTTGGGTACCAGAATTGTACTAATCAAGAAATGTGTTCATGTATGCTGATTCAGACTAGACAGAATGACTGATCATGTCTGTGCTGACTGTATGCTTCTGTGTGAGTAGGGGTTTGTAGTGAGATAGTTTGATCTTCCCAAATTCCACCCATATTACAATCCTTCCCTCTTTTTTCTGAATGAGGAGTATATATTGTAGCTGGTTCTTGCTTGGGATTGCTTATCAGTTACATTCATACAGGACTAGCTTCTAAATTGAAGAAGCTTACGGAGCAATTTGGCCTAAGGGAGGAATAATGGGTGTGTTTGGAAACTACTCTAGCTTATGGAAAATTACTCTGTACTTAGATTATTCGGTATAAATAGAATAAGTGATGATACAAATACGTTGCCAAAAGGAGGCGGGTGGATTCTAGACCAAGATGTCCATGGTGGAATACAGAGACTGACCAATTTAACAGTTTGATTGTTTCAAAACACTGATGTCCAAGTCCCTTATTTCTGTGTAAGATGGCAAACATATGAACTAAAACAACAAAAAGAGGTTTAGCACCCAGACAACATTCTCCATTAGATATTTCCAAGATAAACAATCTACATCCAAAATGTGACCTGATAAGGACCTTTGAAATACACACAGTCCATTCCATTTTACAATTTTAGTTTAGTTTAACCTCACAATAACCTCTCCCTGCCCAGAGATTTTGGCTGAATGCAAAGTCATTATTTAGAAAACAAACAAATATCAAATCCACCGGTTGTTTTTATACTGTAACTATCCAACTGGGGAGTGAGGATGTGGGGGTAATATGGGGCAGTGTTAACTACATCAATTCCTTAGTCATTTTGGCTATTTACCAGGTTACTACAAATCAAAACTATATTGCAGTAACACTCAGAATGTAAGCACCTGGACCTGCCAACTCCTATTACAATAATCCCATTGACTTCAGTTATTCTGTCAGCCTAGGTACTTGCCATGACTCCCATTACTAATAACGAGCACCTCAGATCATTAACAAATTTATCTTCAGACACCCCTGTGAAGCACTCAGCATGATAATATAATGTTTACACATTATTGCAAACCCTCCTAACACACACCACAGTATTTTGTTATTTAAAATGAGACTAGACTATGGACAACCAATTTCGCTGGCTGCTTAGCAACGGGCAATTGAGAATGCCTATCAATTCTCAGTTTATAATAACCCGAGGCAGACCTAGATTTTTGTTTTCCCTGGAGCTTATGTCTTCCCCTGCCTCGATAATAAATACCAGAAATCTATGGCCAGTGAGTGTCAGAAATCCCCTAGTGGAATATCTTTCATCACACTTGCTGGGTCTGCCTGCCCACTAGGACAAAACTCCTGCTCTAAAATGTGTTTTTATTTGTTAAAAGGATTTTGTGATTAATTCGAAACTGGACCCCACAGCGAAGATAGGAGCTATTTGAAACAAAAAACATTATTGGCATTTTGTATTTTAAAAAATGTAAAGAGGGGGGCACTCACTTGAGGGCACTCAGCACCTGGCAGGATCAGGCCTTAAAGGGGTAGGACAAACATCTTCAAGGATCAGAAAATGAGAACTTCACTTCCCTGTTTCGTTCGGGTCATCTTTACTACCAAGTGTCAGATTTTGTTAGAGCTGAAACATAGAATTTGCCACAAAGGGAAATGCCAATGAGGCATCTGGTTTAAGAGAGTAGGTATAGTCCAGCAAATAGGGTACTGCAAAAGGATTCAGGAGCCCAGGGGGTCTATTCTTGAGCCTACCACTGACCTGCTGTGTCACTTCACCTTCCTGTGTTTGTTTCCCACCCATACTTGGTCCTGTCTGTTTAGATTGTGAGTTCTTCAAGGCAGGTCTCTTCAAGGTCGCTTATGTTTTTGTACAGCACCTAGCACAATGGGGCCCCAATGTTACTTGGGGTCTCTAGGTACCATTGTAATAAAAATAATGACAGTCTAGCTCTACTAGTGCCCACTAGATGCTAGTATCTTATTTGCTGTTCTCACTGTCACTAGATACCAGGCAGAAGTCCTTGGTAATTTATATATGATGTACGTGAAGTCACAGTCAGTCAGTCGCAGAGGTAGCATAGAATGCAGTTCTCCTGACTCCTGGTCAGGTGCTCTATTCATTCGACACACAGCTTCCCCAACAAGCATTCAGTTTTCCTATTGGCCTCAGTCTGATGCATTCCTAGCTTGCTCCCAGCACTCTACAAACAAAGCCCTGCAAGTAGGTCTTCTCTTATTCTAATGACCACTTATTGTCCCTGGCTGCAGTAGATTGACACAGGATGGGAAGCTGTTGGAGGGAATGCTGTCTAACCTGCCTAGGAGAGAGGGGGAGCTGCTAGCCTTGCTTAGTTTGTTTGCTGGCCTGTGTCTCACTGCGATACTGTGACTCTGCAGCGGTGCAAAGAACAGACATATAGAAATATATATTTCTCCTCCCTCTGTGGCACCCATGGAAACACTCTGTAACCAAGTCCCCTATCTCAGGTTGTCACTGCAAATGCTGTGGTAGCCCTCCCGCCTCCCCGCACCCCAGCATCTGGCAGAGTGCGCTACGTACCATGAGCTCAGAGGCAAGTGCCGTAGGCTGTACCCCTCTGTAGGCTCCCCTTAACACTCACACATTGTGAATAAGTAACCAAGGATTACGCTCCACTTGCCAGAAAAGAAAGGTGCAAAGACTTCACCACAAATTGCTTTGAACACTTATCTTAAAAAAATCAACTCTGCAATTCCCAACCCAGCCTCTAGGAGTCATCCAGAGCAGGGTTATAAAGGTAACTCTGACTCACTGTACCTTTTCACAACATCCTCCTGCCAGCAGCAGGCTGCATGTCTGCCCAGCTCGCAGGCTGCCTACTGCCTGGCCTTCCCTGCACGCCGGGGGCTGCCTCTGGTCTCATGCAGCTTTTAGTGTGAGCCTCAGAATATTACTGCCTTTTCCTGTATGAGGCGGATTATGGAGCCCTCTAGTGGCTGGCTGGGTGTTAAACTGGGAAACACAGGGCCCTCCCCTGGCTAGACGTTCACCTGAGTGGAGGAAAGTCACCTGGAAGCCACCAGGTTCATTACAGATTCACCAGAGTCTGGGTTCTCGCACTTCCTGTGCAGATTGTTCAATGCCTTGATGATCCTCAGGAGCAATAAAGTGCAACACATGCTTTATGGTTGCATACATCCTGCCTAATACTAGAATCTAAAGTACAGGATTGTTTGGCACTTTGGCCATAAGCAGAAACCCTTCTGAAATATCAAACCGCTTTGTTATGAACTCATTTCCTTGGGCAATCTTAGCCAAATGATGCTGAAAGATGGAATCAGAGCCCAAGGTTAAAGGAGCTCCCAACAGAGAGAATTTCCCTTCTGTCAGAGCAGGCTTCAACTGAAAAGTTTTTTAGTAAGTTGGAATCTGCTGCTCCCCCTTTGGCATGATGATAGTGGGCCATATTCAGCCCTGTTGTACAGAACAGCTCCAGGGACTTCAGTGGGGGCTGCAGCTACTCCTGTCAGAGCTGAATTTGGGCCAGAATCCTTATTAAGAATATATTCAAGTCTATAAAGGGGTTCAAATGAATAAAATAAAATAGACATGCAGCTCAAACCTTCAGGAAATGGCGCTGCTGATGGAGATGGGTCTGAATGAAAACCATGAATCTTAACACTTCCCAGCTTTCTTAGGGGATATTGCAGAATTAAACTGTTCATTGGCATCTGAATATTGCATTTGGTCCCTGAATCAAAACCCCAGATCTCTTCATCCCCAAACTTTGGGCTGTTCAAAATGGATCCATAAACACATTGTTGTTGTGACAGCTGGAACTTTATTCTCCTTTCTTTCTGGTATCTCCAGAAGTTGCTGATCCCCCATAACGTATGGTTGCTACTGAGCATTAAGGGACCAGCCAGCTGTGGAGCTCACTATACTCACTGCCAAAATCCTGGCTCAGAAACAGCTGGCAAAGCCCTTCCTTTTCTTGATCATCCTATGTGGGTCAGTGGCCGCTTTGATACAGAGAAAGCAGAGATCCATGATTTAGACCCTGAGAGATAAGTGTGAGGACTTCCTGCAGAGATGGCAGAAACAGACTTCCAAATCACCTGAGCAAGGAAAGGACTGGAAGGAACCGAACACAAGCAACACAAGGCCCAGTCCCCTGTAATGGAACAGAGGAAACCTAAGCCACATAAGGAAACAAATTATTCAAGACTAAGGTTGATAAGTTTATGGAGGGGATGGTATGACGGGATAGCCTAATTTTGGCAATTAATTTGTCTTTGACTACTAGTGGTAAATATGCCCAATGGCTTGTGATGGGATGCTAGATGGGGTGGGATCTGAGTTACTACAGAGAATTCTTTCCTGGGTGTCTGGCTGGTGAGTCTTGCCCACATGCTCAGGGTTTAGCTGATCGCCATATTTGGGATCGGGAAGGAATTTTCCTCCAGGGCAGATTGGCAGAAGCCATGGGGGGGTTTCGCCTTCCTCTGCAGTGTGGGGCACGGGGTCACTTGCTGGAAGATTCTTTGCACCTTGAAGTATTTAAACCATGATTTGAGGACTTCAGTGGTCAGACACAGGTCTGATACAGGAGTGGGTGGGTGAGATTCTGTGGCCTGCATTGTGCAGAAGGTCAGACTAGATCAGTGGTTCCCAAACTGGGGTTCATGAACCCCTGGGGGTTCACAAAATGTTACCGGGGGTTCTCGGGAAAAAATTCCCTAATGGCAGACAGAGCTGTCGCTAGGGACCCCGGGCAGCACGGGGCCAGCAGCCCAGAGCCTTGGGGACTTCCAAGAGCTAAGCAGATCAAAGCAAGCATATCTATCACACTGAGGATTTAAACTTCAAGACTCCTTATAAGAAATGGAAAGGGAGGTGTATATTTTTTGCGGTTTTTAAAATTAAATGGGCAGCTAATATTGTTTTTAAAATTATTATGAAGAACAAATTTAAGCTTTGTTGTAATGTGCATTGTTTCCTGGACTGCTCAAGACTTGAATGCTTGTGTAGGAGGAACTGTTTGAGTTGGCTTCTTAAATACCTTCCTGCTGTTTCACATCTGATACTCCTTGATGAAACATAGGAGCCTTGTCTTATAACAGGCTTATTCAAAGTGATACAAGCTACGAAAGTGAGATCTTGGAAGAGTGTTGCCGTTTTCATAATGTAATAAAAATACTGTAATGATAAATAGTAATTAATAATAAATAGTGTGTAATAAGCATGTCACAAAAACAAATTTTATATTTCCAAGATCACTGCTTTTATAATTTATACTCAGGTAAAGGAGAAAAATCCCTGGAAATATTCATTTTTAGGAGGGGGTTCGCGAGACTTGACATTTTAGTGAAAGAGGTTCACAGGTTGTTAAAGTTTGGGAACCACTGGACTAGATGATCATAATGGTCCCTTCTGACCTTAAAGTCTATGATTCTATGATTCTATTCAGAGGAGGCATGCAATGTGCAAATGGTATATAACATGTGAGCAACAGACTAGAGAAAGTTCCCATCAAATTGATGCACGTATGTGACAACTGTTCCTCCACTCAAACACACGTGCTCATGGTTGCTGTGCAGAACAACTGCCATAGTGGAAGTCACAGGAGGAAACACTATCTGGGGATTAGGAATCAGGAGATCTGGGTTCTATTCTTGTTTCCATTGCTGATTGGCTGTGTCACTTTAAACAAGCCACTTGGCTTTTCGGTGCCTCAGCTTCCTCATCTATGCAATGGGAATATTAAGTTTTGCAAATCATGTTGAGCTTCTTGGATCAAAGGTGCTCTGGGAAATGTAATTATTATTTACTGTGTACATGATCCTCAGAGTTTTCCCTGTGTTTTAAGGCCCCTTCCATGCAGTTTTGCATGCTCCATGATATGCCATAGACACATAACATCATAGCTTTGTTTCAGTTTGCTAGGAACCTAACTCACTTTGAGATAAGGGTCAATATGCCAATCTCTGAAGGTCAGGAACCCAGTTATCTGAGAAATCATCAGTGATCCTTCAGGAGAGTTACAATTTGGTGGGTTGTTCTTATCAGCTCTCAGGATTTAAAAGTTCTCAGGACAGCTGCCGGGCATTCTCAATAGAGAGCAGATGCCTCAAGGAGCTGCTACCTCCAGCACTCTTCCAGAGCCTGGGCTTGGTGAGCTTTGGGCCAAAGACACAATTTACTTGTTTGATGCTGCTGCTGATGGACCTTTAAGATTAGCTTAATAAGAAGAGGGATTTTTTTTGTGCGTTACTGAGCAAGAGGTTCTGATTTTTCCCCCTTAGGTTGAAAGGCTCATATTTTGTTGCCTTGTTAATGTTTATTCATCCCAGGTGCTTAGGCAATGGACACTGATCAAAATTTCTACATAGATAAAAAAAATGTTAAACATGTCCCCTCCATACTACCCTCTAGTGGCTTGATAGGTCCCAGATGCTTGAGGCTCTAGAAGAAATTGTGTACATTCCTATTGATTCTTTGGCTCTGTTTTCTGTCTAATGAAGACAGCAGTTGATCTACACCCCTCAGGCCTGGGATAAAATGTCACTAGTCAATCACCTTTCAAGTCGTGCATATGCTATTGGGAATGAAGCAGGCATTGACAAGCATCAGTAGGGCTTTAGTTAATCTTGTTTTGTATATGTTATCTATCCACTAATCAGCAAACAAATGTCCAGGATGGACATAAAAGGCAGATTGCTACATTTCTAATGCACTAAATAGACAATGCTGAGTTTCTTTCACAAGTGCATAATCTTACCGGTAATATGAATGGAAAGTGCTTTCTTGTTTTATTTCTAATGGTAATACTGCAGGGGAAACCATATTTTTGTGGAATTTCTAGTGACAAAAGGGCAGGATTAAGTGACAGCAAACATTTCCAGAGACAATGAGAGCACTTTTAGTGGGAATGCGCACCATTAACGTGAAGCTTTTGGTAGGAGACTCTCTATCAAAACTTGTTGCATTAAAAACAATGTTCACATTCAGTGCAGTAAGAAAATCACTAATAATTTGAAAGGGTGCAATTAAAATCATAGCCCAGATCCATCTGGCTGTGAGAAGCAGAGCGAGAGCCGAGGATATGAGAAGCAGATTTCTGCTCTCGAGAAGCGATTTACATCCAAATGGTAGATCCTAGATTTGGGGTTTTTTTTAAATCTCTGATAAAAGCTCAAGAAAATTCTTGAACCTCCACTAAAATAAACAATTCTGTTGCCCTGACTGCCTATAATATCCTCTTACACTTCAGCCCAAAGGATCACAGAGCATCACCAAAATGGGGCCATTTCTAGGGAGAAGGGCAACCATGAATATATAGTGTTCAAGGCCATTAGAAAACACTCCTACTCTTATGAAAGATGTCCTAAAATCTTTAGGGCCCTTGCAGAGCAGGCAGGATGTTGGTTTTGGGGGGTTCATTTGACATGCCCACAATCCATTCAGCTACAATTTACTTCAGCAGAACTGGTCAAAAATAAGGCCAAATTGTGAATTCTCCCCCCAAAACTCCCCCCCCCCCTTTGCCCACAAAATGAAAAATGTTGTCAAAGTGTTCCTGAGCTCAACACAGAAGATTCTCTGCTGAGATCTGAGCTTGTGGTTCCTGAAACTCTAGAGGATCCCAACCTAAGGTGTAGACTACTGTGACACCCTTCCAGCTAAGAGCACGCCACACAAGAGCTCCTTGATGTTACCCGAACAAACAAACTTGAAGCCAATCACCCCTGAGTCTTCCACCCTCCCTAGTTGCCTACGGTTGGCAGCCAAAGCACAGAGTAAAGGTAGCTTTGGTCTCCCCAACCCATGCCTTACATTGCCATAAGTCTGTTTGGGGTAGTGGAGAATTGCCAGGGTCTCCAACATGTCCCCTCCTTGCTTGGATGTGCTTTCACTCTAGAACACTTCTTGTACTGGAACACTTCTTGCACACTACTTGGGGAGAGGGAGGGGAAAGGGAAGCAAAGGGCAGTTCATAGGGCAGGTCAGATGGGGGGGGGGGGGGAGGCTGTGTGGCCTAGCCCAGAATAGCCCAGTCCACTCTTGGATACAGCTTGCTTAACCCACGTACAGACAAATCCAACTCCAGTGTGAGAGGGGTTGGCTCTCAGGGCTTGGAGAATCCGAAGGTCCATCAAGCTTTATTCCATTTTATATGAAAGCAGCACACAGATGGATCTGCTCAACCTGGCAGCCGTCTGTAGAGTCTCTCTTCTTTCTCACAGCACTTCTTGTTTCCACTGTATTAGGCAAAATGACAGTAGAAGCAGAAGGTGCCCTCTTATACACTCAAATATCATTCTAGGATGAAACAGATCTCCTGTTCTTCTCTCATAACTCACATGCTATAACAACTGCAACCGTGTTAATGAGACAGGGCAAATATTGCGTAATAATTTTTCAACAGTCAAGCTAGCTGAACAAGTATAACAATAAATGCTCATTCAGCCATGTGAAGCCAAAACTTACATTCATTCATTCCCCTGTTTTTGCTTTTGAATATCTGCCATTACCATGTTGCAGGCCAGATATACTCAAAAGTTTGGGAATTCCCCTCCCCTCGCTCCAATTTATTATTGGCCCACTTTATCATGCATGTCATAGAGGTGGCTCACTGGTGGAGCACCCCTCTGAGCCAGGGCACAGCATTAGACCAATTAGAAGCCCAAACAAGTGCCCAAACAGAAAATTCTTCTGCCCTTCTTGGATTACTTTTCAGCCTGCCTTCTAGACTCAGTTCTCGGCTCCTGTTCACTGACTGCCAGGTTGCTATCCCTGGAGTCCATCTCACAGTCTACCATTCACTGAAGTGCCCTACTTGTCACTCCTACTCCAGGGCCCCGCAGAATTGTTCTTTGAGCACTATGTCCCAGGGCTTTCTCTCTGGGTGGCCTTTTTTTTTCCTAGCAAGCCCCACTGCTTCCTCTCCCAGAGCACTCTGGCACCTTTTCCTAAGACTCCCTGTCCCCTTCCTACAGGCCCTACCTCAGGGCTTCTCACAGGACCCTAATCTGCTTCCTGGAGTTCCTTCCTTATGGAGTTCTCTCAGCCCTTTTTATGAGGCCCAGGTGTTCATCAGGCTAACACTGGACCCCACGGGCCTCACCTACTCTGGCTGAGTGGCAGACAATTATGGGACTGGGGGGGGGGGGCGGTCCCATTTCCTCTTAAAGGGGCCAGTGACCTGTGACAAAGAGCTAAAGTTTTCTGATCAAAACTAGTGCAATCTGATGCAGCAAATTGGCAGAGCAAAGATTGCTGGATGCAGAACTGTAGAAAATATCCTACTTGGATTCCAACAGATACATGCGCAAACATTTCCTTTCCCCCAAACACTGCATTGACTAGTGACAGGTCCCAAAGCTGCTTAGTTAAACTGGTGTAAAACAGGAGCAACGCTACCGAAGTCAACTGAGTGCTTGTGTGAGTGGGAAAGTTATGCTGGTATAAGATAAGGTGTGAATTTAAACCAGTCTAATTGTACCAGTATAACTCCCCCAGTGGAAACTCTTATTCTGTAAATGCAACTTTTTTCAGATTTTGGGAAGAGATTTAAGCTAAGTAAATAAAAAAGTCACTCTTATTCCAGAATAAGAATGTCCAGATGGGCAGTTATCCTGGTATAACTGGTGACATGTTTTCATGCTGACAAGCCCTGAGTTATACTAGTGTAAATATGGTACAAGTGAGAGCAGAATGAGACATTTTTCTAAAACAAAAATCCATGAAGGTGCAGTAGCGAGCCCGTAGTTAAGCTTAAACAGATTCTTTGAGAAAGTGGCTCTGATTTTTAAACAAAACACATCAGAGGATACCAGTAGCTTGTTTGAGATTGCAGCGAGCCAGAGAAGTAGGTCTGACAGGAGCAAAATTATTCACAGCATTTACTTGCAAGCAATTTGTGGGTAAAACCATTTTGATTACATCAAACATACACAGTGCACAAGAGGATGCATGTGAATTCCTGCTGGCAAGAAGGCCATTTACAATTAATGGATGTCTCCTCTCTCCCCCCACCTCGCTTCCCTCCCAAGTAACATTTGTAGGAAACTTTTATATGTTTATTACTATGTGTTTAGTTAGGAAGTATTAACAAAATCCTTGCCATGTAAATATCAGAAACAAAACAATCATTACAACAGTGAGCTTTTGTTTAAGAGGACGTTGTACAGGAATAGATTAATCATCTCTTTCTATATAACAGGGTACTACCTACCATTTTACACAGTAAGCATCATTACAACACCCATGACACGTAATTTCATTAAATTGTGTGAAATCTCTGATTACACATTTAACAGCCCAGGCATGTCTATTGAATGTTAATCTTAAAAAAATTGCACAGGTGTGGTTCCTCCCCTCTTCCCCCCCGGTTAATGCACTTTGTGTGAGGATTGAATAAAAGATGCCCAAATAGCTAAATATCTTTTGTCCTTGCGGAGTATGTAACTGTTGTAGCAATATTTCCAGAAATACAACCTCCCTTTTTTTTTAACCTTTCCTCTACGGTTGGACTATTTTTCTTTTTCCAACCAGGGGTTATCATTAGCTGAGCAGCTACTAACAGATGAGAGACGAATCCTTCATTTCCTTGTGTGTGATCATTTCGTCTAGGAAGCCCCAGGAGGATTACCAAAGAATCATTCTGTAATAAATATCCAACAATTTGTGCTATTTGGTTATGGATTGCATCCCAATACTCTCTAATGACTGGCCATGTCCACAATATATGCATACAATTGTAGGAAACTTTATTAAATGCAATAAAATATTACAAACAGGAAACTTGAGGAGGGCAATCATGTCCTTTTCTGTTAAACTAAATAGCATAGCCCTGTTGCTAGCATTAGTATAATGGCTTTGAGCTTAGCTAGAAATACATTTCACAAATCCCCATAGTCCAGAATGAATAATTAAAGACAATATGTACCAAGATTCTTGTTTGCTACCTGCAGAGTTCGCTCCTAGAGGACCATTAAATTCATTTTTAATAATGCAGGCTATGGTTAAAGCTATAGGACACAAAATTTGACTCTAAATAAGATCATAACTAAAGAGACAATCCTAGGGTTATGACCTGGGCGCTAGGTTTACAATAACAAATACAACAAAAAGGAAACAAGACGATCTTGCATTTATTCCAGTTTGCCTTTCACATTTCAAGTGTTCAGGCTTCCAGATTTAAAGCCACATACCAGATCCCTATACAGTGCTATTGACGTTAATATTCAAAGTTCTCAGAAAATGCCCAGGTGTTTTTTAGTTTGTACTATCATTTGTATTTTTGAATCTGCCATAGGAAAGTGGCAATTTCTTTTGACGGAACGGTGTGTATTCAACTTTTCTTCAGTGTTAGTTACTTGTGACTCTGTCAATGAGGGTACAACCTATATAAATGCCCAATGGAGATTGTGAAAAAATGTTTTGAAAACTGAGGTTTGAAATCTCATTTTTTGTCTGTAAAATAAATGGTCATAAAACAAAACAAAATGGGAGTCCTAGCCCATTTATGGTTATTGATAAGCTAACCTAACATTCCATTAGTTGTGCTGAATGCAAATATTTGACCTAGGCAGCATTAGCATAATACTCTATCATCAAGAGCTTACTCTCTGCAATCTTTCCAGTATACCTCCATCTGCTCCCCAATTAAACTCTTTAATCTTCTTTGCAGTAAAGGGGCTCGACCTTCATCCCATAACTCAGAACACGCTTGGACTTGTTCTACCAGGTATTGAGGCAGAGAGGTTAAGTGGCCCATGGCCATAAAGAGCATCAGTTATCAGAGCTAAGGTTAGAACTCAGGGGTTCCTAGCTCCCTCATGAATAGAAGCATGCATGCGGAGGTTAAAAGGACAGCATGGCCAGGATTTGTAAGGAGTCCTAACCTGTCCTCCTTTTGCAGAAAAGGTGTTAGCTGCAGCTTGAAACTTTGTGGGAATCCTTTGGAGCTACTCAGGGACATGAAGCTCCTCCATGATGTGTCTTTGCAAGAGGGACATAGTGTAGGCTTGGCTACAGGATTGGAAGCTAGGAACTCCTGAGTTCTAGTACCACCTCAGTTACCCACTTTCACTGTGACCTTAGACAAGTCACTTGCCTTCTTTGCTCAGGCTCCTCCTTCGTAAGTCAGGAATACTACTACTACTTACCTCACTGAAGTGAGGCAAAAATTAGTGTTTGTAAAACTCTTTGAAAATCAAAAGTGTTAAATAGCTTTATTCAGAAACCCTTTCTTGCTGAGTAGTTCCAGTAGCTGTGGAAATATATATACAGCAGACCATTACAAACCAATCTTTACTAGACCTGGGAATATATTACAGAAGGCCATGTAATAGTGTACAATATTGATTTGTTTTATTACAACATACTGCCTCTTTAGCATGCATGTACAGATGATCTTTTGCTTTATAGAGCTCGCTACATCTAGATTTTTTAAAAAATCATGAAAAAAAAAATCAGAGATTACTCCAGAAAATTTGCTACTGAGCAATTCACTGTGTAGAATGGAGTTTCACTTCTCCATAAAATGGTAAAAGGCAGTAAAGGAAGTCTCATAAAAAGGTGCAGTTATTAATTAAAAAGTCTTCTCATTACCTTGTTCCTCTATAGCTGAGGATGTAAGGAATGATTTAACAATACTCTGAACTAGGAGTAGGTATACTGTGATGCCAGGTTTCTAACCGATTACACGAGGATCCTTCTCTTGCAGGAGGTTTATATGTTTGTATGGAGTGAAGGGGCTTAGATTAACATTTCGTAATGGTCCTTTCAGATTTAGGCAACTATAATGAAAACATAAGATCAGTTCCTAGTAGTGAAATCTCTCGTTAACATATCTTATTGCTTGGATTTTTG
Organism: Chrysemys picta bellii; assembly: GCF_011386835.1. Taxonomy (NCBI): domain Eukaryota; kingdom Metazoa; phylum Chordata; order Testudines; family Emydidae; genus Chrysemys; species Chrysemys picta. The sequence continues at coordinate 78,540,310 of NC_088792.1, forward strand.
AAAGGTGATCTTCAGTGGTTCCTTAATAAGGCTTGTTAATACTGAAAAATATGGTTACTAACCTTTCCGTACCTGTTGCTCTTTGAGATGTGTTACTCATGTCCATTCCATGATATGACCGCGCTGCATGCACAGTTGCGAGAGAATTTTTTTCCTCGGGTGGGGGGCCTCTCGGGGGGGGGGGGAGAATGGGGCAGAGAAGCGCAAGCAGCAGAAGTTCTCAGGGGAGGGGGCCAAATGGGGGGTGGAGCATGGGCAGGGACTTGGGGGAGGAGGCTGAGCAGAGGCAGGAATGGACATGAGCAAGTATTCGAAAAGGAACATACATTCCAGTGATAACCTCTCTTTTATAAACTTTAAAATTTAAATTAAAGGACATTTGAGGCTCACAAAAACTAGAAAGGTTCATCTTTGCATCAGGAAAGAGCAGAGAGGTAGATCTATTTAATAAAGATGCCTCCTCTAACCTTAGATCACTCAGCTTGATTATGAAAGTATCAGATTTTTCATAAAGCACAGCTATATTGAAAAACTGCTAGGACACATTTAAATGCACATCTACTGTGCCTTAGGTCCAAGGGCAAGTGTGGTGTAAAGATTTTGTAATGAAACAGATGGAGTTTTATTATACTCTGAGGATGGGATTTAAAAAAGTGTTCGATATTGGCCTAACTCTGCTCCCAGAGAAATTTTGACTTCAGTGGGAGCAGAGTAAACTGCATTCTCAACACTTCTGAAACTCCACTCTCAGATTTGCTGAGTGCACACTAGCTGTTACTGTTATATTTATCAGTTTGGGAGAGTGGGGATTTTTCCTTGGCCATTTCAGATCAAGGAGCTTGTGACAAACCCCAGGTGACACCCCCCTCCTTGCCATTCTGGGGATTAGCTCTGCGTGGCCAACACTCCTTCCTGCAGTTGCACTGTCTCTTTCTGCCTCTGTGGCCTTTCTCTCATCCCAGGAACTACAGTCTTCTCTTCATGATTCAGCCCTCTGGCCAGGTCACCGTGTGGTTTCCCCTTCTGGGGATTTGTATCAAAGTCTCTGCTCACCAGCAGCCTCAGGCAGTCCTCCCATTCACTGCCTCAGGGGCTAACAGGGGAACCCAGGCCCATCTTCTACTCCAGGTTTCAGCTCAGGGACCCTCTAAACCAGGGGTTCTCAAACTGGGGGTCAGGAGCCCTCAGGGGGTCACAAGGTTCTTACATGGGGGGTCATGAGCTGTTAGTCTCCACTCCCAAACCCCACTTTGCCTCCAGCATTTATAATGGGTGTTTTTAATTTATAAGGGGGTTTGCACTCAGAGGCTTGTTATGTGATAGGGGTTTGGACTCAGAATATCAGGAACCTCAGGAGGTCATCTCGTCCAACCCCCTGCTCAAAATAGGACCAATCCCCAGACAGATTTTTTGCCCCAGATCCCTAAATAGCCCCCTCAAGGATTGAACTCACAAGCCTGAGTTTAGCAGGCCAATGCTCAAACCACTGAGCTATCCCTCCTCCCTAAGGGTCACCACTATAAAAGTTTGAGAACCACTGCTCTAAGCAGTAGCCACGGTCTGTTCCCTCCTGCACCTTGCTGCCTTTTCTTGAGCCTCTTCCTTACCTTCTGGCCCTCCCTACTCCTCTGGGTTTACCAGCCTCTCAGCTCCCTCCTCCTAGGGAATAACCATGGGCTACTTGTCTTTATAGCCCCATCCCTTCTTCTAGAGCAAGACTGCCTCCCTGCAGCCTCCTCTGCTTCCAATTTCCTTTCTTTATATAAGCCCCACCTGTTCCCACAGGTGAGCCTCCCTTAATTAGGGCTTTCCTCAGAGGTTTCATTCTCACAGATTGCAGCCTATTTGGCCCAATTCAGCTTTTGCAGGGCTAGCGTGAGGAGTACACCCCATCACAGAGCCATTGTTTAAGTTGAAAGGAAAAGAGAACTAGCACTTGAGACAGCAAAGGGATGAGAGAAAAGGAGGATGATACATGTAGAGACTTGCTTAGCGTATGACCTTTCCCTTTTCTTCTCAAGGGACTCCTCCTTTCTCTTCCTTTGCCACTACTCAGATAGACATTTAGACTAATGGCTTGGCTACACTTGCGAGTTACAGCGCAATAAAGGAGCCCCGGGCACACTAGCTCACTACCCATCCTCACTGGCAAGGCACGTAGAGCGCTCTGACGCCGCGGCTACAGCGCTGCTGGTACTCCACCTCGGCGAGAGGAATAATGTTTGCTGCGCCTTGGCTACAACACCTGGGCGTCAGTGTGAACAAGGTGTTGAGTTACTGCGCTCTGATCGGCCTCTGGAAACGTCCCATAATCCCCTTAAATCAAGTGGCCACTCTTGTCGTTGTTTTGAATCACTGTAGGAATGCAGAAATGCCCTTTCAAAGCTCCGTTTCTGACAGCTGGCATGCAAGCCATTACTGTGGAATGCTGTGTGTAAGAGAGAGAGGTGGGGGGTAGGGGAAGGTCTGCTGCTGTCTGAACTTACAAGACAGCATGTTGACATGCTCTCAGCCCCCCAATAACCCACTCTCCTCCCCCCCACATATACACAACACACTCCCTGTCACACTCCACCCCAACCCTTCCATTTTAAAAGCATGTTGCAGTCACTTGCATGCTGGGATAGCTGCTCATAATGCACCACTCCCAATGCCGCTGCAAGTGCCACAAATGTGGCCAAGCCCCTGTGCTTGAAGCTGTCAGTGTGGACAGACTACAGCGCTTTCCCTACTGCGCTCTACGAAGGCTGGTTTAATTCAAAGCGCTCTACATCTGCAAGTGTAGCCATGCCCTAAGTTATGTCAGTAGCAAGTTCCAAACCATGCTGTACTCTAGGAGCGTAGGCTAAAGTACCATTTTGGAACTTGCTCATAAGATTCATCCCCATCTATACTGGCCATGCCAAACTGGCATAGAATACAGTTGGGTAAAAAAAATACACATCATCGCCAAATTCTGTTTTTATTTGTTTAGACTAGAGCAAAGCCCATAGTTTAAAGATGGTTCTTGCCAGAAGAATGCTAACATGGTTTCCGTGGCCACTGTAGATGTGGCATGAACTATAAAATAAAACAGTTTTTAAACATGCTATCCAGAAAAGTGGCGAGACAGCGGCTATAACATGGTACTGCTGAGACCCAGGCTAAATAAATGAAGACCAGGAAAAACTTAACATTGTTTACATTTTTTCTTTTTATTTATGCAAAATTGATATAATATTAGAAGCAAACATCACTAGTGAACAGAACAGGAAAACTATTACAATACCGACAAATATAAAATTAGATGGGAAAACAAAACAACGTGGAAGAATGCAAACATTAATGTGAAAGAGGACTGCACCATTTTAATTGTAAACACAGAACTCTATGATTTATTAGCTCTTTTTGATAATAAAAAGGCAGAGCACCCCTTAGTTGACAACTTAAGTGGCAATATTTGCTCCTAGACATGCAATAGATTTATGTTATGCTAAATATAAATGAAAGCACCTGGATAACACATTGACTGGATTATGACTACACAAAGGTGCACCACGGGGCACATTCATCTTCACCAATTTATGACCCTGTTGATGTTCCGCATTACTGCTCCAGATCTCATTTATTTTCACCGCAGGTCCCTCAATTTTTTTGTGGTTGCATCTTTAACTCAGGGGGAAGAGTACCGCTTAGTATTAAATCTTACAGCACCTAGGTTTTCCCTGAATATTCCTTTCATATATTTATTATGCCTAAACTTGCTTAGTTTATGAAGAGAATGCAGGCCAAGTTGGTATAGTTTGCAGGATATTGACCTGATATACTTCAGGAAAAAAATACAGAAATAAGTGATTCAGATCTCAGGCCTCAAAGAGAACCATCTTACTCTGTACATAAGTAACCTTTATCCCAGGAATAGGCAAACTTTTGGCCCAAGGGCCACATTTGAGTGGGGAAATTGTATGCAGGGCCATGAATGTAGGGCTGGGGTGCGGGAGGGAGTGCGGTGTGCACGAAGGGGCTCAGGGCAAGGGATTGGGGTGCAGCAGGGGGCTCAAGGCAGGATGTTAGGGGACTTAGGGCAGGGGGTTGGGGTGGAGGATGTGGGCTCTAGCCCAGCGGCGCTTACCTCTGGGGTGGCAGCAGCATGCCGCAGGACTAAGGCAGGCTCCCTGCCTGCCCTGGCCCCACACCGCTCCCGGAAGTGGCCAGCATGTCTGGCGGCAGCTCCTAGGGGTGGAGTGGGGCCAGACAGACGGCTCTGCTGCATGCTGTCCTTGCCTGTGCATACCACCTCCAAAGCTCCCATTGGCCACGGTTCCCCATTCCCAGCCAACGGGAGCTGTGGGGGGCGGTGCCTGCAGGCGAGGGCAGTGCGCTGATCCCTCTGCCCCCCCACTCCCCCCCCAGGGGCTGCAGGGACGTGGTGCTGGCCGCTTCCGGGAGCAGCGTGGGGCCAGGGCAGGCAGGGAGCCTGCCAGCCCAACTGAGCCAGGGACTGGCAATCCGCGGGCTGGATTGAAAGCCCTGATGGGCCAGATCCAGCCCACGGGCCTTAGTTTGCCCTCCCCTGCTTTATTATAATCTTAGATTGCTGCTATTACCCCGGATTTCTGAAATAAAAACCCCCCAACCCCTTGAAGCTATAGAATTTTTGTTGTAGAAAAATCCCAGAGAAGGAAAAGGGTTGACAGAGAAGCACCGTAAGAGAGAACTGGAGAGCATATCAATAACTTCAACTTTTATTCCTGAAGATTAATAGGTGCCATAGCCATGGTAACTGAGAGGAGCTGAAGTTTTTGTTAGCGAACGTGTCAAGGGGAATAGTGTACTAACCAGCACACAAAGTGATGGTCAGGGAAAAAGAACTACAACCATGCTAAACGTCTGCTTGAGGGCAAAGTGGGATCACAAGGCATCTTTTAGGTTGTATTACAGACACTATTGACTCATCTTCAGGTCTTTTAAGGACACGGAGTGACTACACTGAATGCAATTTAAACCCATTTTGTTTGGGTTGCTCCAAGTTTGACTAGTTAAATTAATTAGCAATACAGAGAATAGTTAAATTACAGTTCTTCATGACATTGCCACCACAGAGCCACACATATAGGAGTCACGTGCCTATTCATACTGTCACAGAAACTTTTTGAACTATAGTTTGCATGTCAGGGTATATGTCTCTTGAGCCCATCATTCCATACACCAATGGTGTAAATACCATGTACCTCCAACTGAGCCTCAGTTTCTCTGTCCACCAGCAGGAGGGTCCATGAAGCTATTCTCATCCCTTTTTCTGTCACATACAAAGATACAACTATGTTCAAATTAACAGATTTAGAGTTAGCTTCCATTTCCTCCCCGCCCCCCTCCAACTACTGAGGAAGAGTCAACAGGACTGACCCACTAGACCAAATTCTCAGAGCTTCTGTCCCATAGTCATACTGGGGAGGCAAGGTTACACACCCTGAATGGCAAAGAGCCACTACCTACTACTTAGGCTAATTATTTATTTGAATTACCATAGTGCCTAGGAGCAGTAGCCATGGACCAGGATTCAATTATGATATGCAATCCCTGCCCCAAAGAGCTTTTTAAACTGCTTAGCTGTGCTTGGTCTAAGACTTTGGAGAAAGGTCTAGAGCTCAAAGAACGAGTAGTAGTATGCATTCAGTCATATGGGAACTGATGTCCCTGTGCCTGGCAATTTTAATGGCATGTATCCACAATGCACCCTTATTTGAAATCTGTAGGGCTGCACTGTGGAGTTGGTGCATAACTTCATAAATCATCATATTCTTGATGCTTCTGGTTTCAGGAAGGGAATTCTTCAGTTACTGTAATTAGCAAGGTTCATCAGCCCACCTCTTCAGGGAGGTCACTGGTATCTCATCTCTTACAGTGGGGCTCTAGAATCAGTCATCATGAAGAAAGAACATTAACTTATTAGCAGTAAGTCTGGTTCACGGGACATATGTTGCTTTCAAAGACATATATTGACCGAAATGGGCCCTGAATACACAGTGTGTTCTGAAGGATTTACAGTCCAATACAGGAACAGACTTAAAAGTAATTGTTTTAGAAGAGATGTGGTGTTTATACCTTCAGTCTACAGAATGCTGGGATTTAGGGGTATGCACATGTACACCCCTTAATGGCCAACTACTGCTCAAAGAATCTGTGACTGTGGCTAGAAACGTGACTCTTACAGTTGAGCTCTTGAGTGTCAATATATTCAGAGGGGAAAAAAAGTAACCCATGTTCTTGGTACATATCATTAACTGGGCTCAAATATTCACTATACAACTGTTCATAAAAAACACACTGAATTAGAAACATTTATCCCTGGAGCATGGCAATTTGATGGGGGAGAATAATGTGTAGTAGTTAGATGTGGTATCAAGGAAGTGTCTTGATAATGAACTATATTTATGTTTAGCTAGCAAATGGGTGCCAGATCACAGAACGTGGGTCTACAAAAGCAGACTTGATGAAGGATACTAGGTACCTATTATTGTTTCTAGTAATGAATCCCAGAATGTTTCATTATGTGCTGAAGATACACATGCCTCTAACATTCACTAGCCTGCTGTTGCATGCTGCAAGAAAAACAAACTCTGACAGAGTAGATGTTTAAAAATAAAACATTACCCAGAAAGAATTAAAAAGAAATCACGGGTGGCCAAGTTAAATCTAACTGCCTTTTGTTCTCCAAATCAGCTGTAAATACAGGAGAGGGTGAAGACTAGGTGGTTCTAAAACTAAAAAAGAAGGGTTGTTTTCTTATCAAACCTTGTGTCAACTTAAATTTGAGGTTGTGTCTGAAACTACTTCCTTTTGCTCAAGCTATAAAAGGAAATACCTACCACTACTGTTGATCAGTCCCATTCACTGCACCTGTTTAAACCCAAGCTCCATATCCTTGGTAGTAGGCTAATAGAAACAGGGTTGTGGCAACCCAAGCCACTTGTAACCTATAGTGTGTTAGAGGCCTGGAATCAGCCAGGTGGTCAGTACAGTTCACAGCATGGGCTGAGCTATCCCGGGAGGAAGCAGGGCCAGGAGATGTATGTAATTTAAAACTGCACTCTCATGGCAAAACATTCTGGGAAGGGCTAGGGTGATACAATCATGCTTTAGGAATGAATCTCCCTTACAACACAGCTGTTTCAGCTAACTTAAAAAGTTAGTTCAAGATTCTTGTTTTAATAGGTCACTGGAGTTTAGCTTCATGAAATCTAGACCTTCCTCTATCCTAAACCTCTGTTGAAGTTTTATAAATATAGAAAAAAATAAACCTATCATTAATGATTTGTCATCCTTTGTAAGACATCATCAATAAGAACTCAAACTCTTGATTAACTCAAAGAACTATTATATGGATTTTTCAATGTCTGATATTTTGTATTTTTAAAACTACGTACGAGTTCAGAGCATCAGATAGGCACTTATTTCTAATCTTACAAATCAAAATACATGAACTCTTTAATCTAACTCTACCTTAAAAATGCTCATGCTTGAGATCTGTATATAATGTAGATTATATAGTTCTAATTTCATAAAAAGGTAGAAAGAGTCCAGAGAATAGTCAAATAAACTCAGGGAAATGAAAGAACACTACAAGAAAATTTGTGGAATGTGAAAGAGAAATATGAAAAAAAGCCAGAAATCAGTCAAAACATTTAAGTTCCACTAAATAAAAGAATTTTAAAAGATTATTTTATTGAAGTAAGCAGCTGATAATGCAATCAACCTGACTATTCAGCAATTTAGTACCCCAGTAGAGTCTTAGCTAAAATTGAGCACAAAATTATTTATTTGTTATTTAAACAATCACATCAGGAATACACATCTGTAAACACAACTGCATGACAAGAGCATTTCTCTGTTAGTTCAGGAAAGGATATGCTTTTTACAACTGTGTCTTTTTAACGAAAACAAACAAACAAAAAAAGCTTTCTGCAGAAAACTTTTGGGTACCACAGGGATCAATTCTTGTCCCTATGCAATTTAACATTTTTATTAAGAACAAAAAAAAAAATCACTGACAAAACTTGCAGAGGACACAAAAATTGGGGGCATGATAAATAATGAAGAGGACAGGTCACTGAGAGAGCGCGTGGTAAGGTAAGCACAAGCAAACAGTATCTATATAATATGGCTAAATGCAAATGTATACATTTAGGAACAAAGAATATAGGCCATACTTCTAGGATGGCGACTCCGTCCTGGGAAACAAGGACTCTGAAAAAGATTTTGGGGTTGTGGTGGATTCAGCCGAATATGAGCTCTCAGTGTGATGCTATGGCAAAAAGAGCTAATGCAATATTTGGATGCATAAACATGGGACTCCTGAGTAGGAGTAGAGAGGTTATTTTACCTTTGTATTTGGCATTTGTGCAACCACTGCTGGAATACTGTGACCAGTTCTGGTGTCCATTAATAAATTGGAGGGAGTTCGGAGAAGAGCCCTGAGAATGATTAAAGGATTAGAGAGCATGCCTTATAGAATGATAGACTAGAGGAGCTCAAGCTATTTAGCTTACCCAAGAGAAGGTTAAAGGATGACTTGATTACAGTCTGTAAGCACCCAAATGGGGAACAGATATTTGATAATGGGCTCTTCAATCTAGTAGACAAGAGGTATAACATGATCCAATGGCTGGGAGCTGGAGATAGACAAAAACAGACAGGAAATCAGGGGTGCTGGAACAGGGTGGGCGGATGGGCCTGTCCTGTCCACTTCTGGCCATGGGCCCCGCCCCCTGCCCCTCCTCTTCCCCCTGCGGCCCATCCCCTGGCCAGGTTGAAAGCTGGAACTCCGCTCGGGGAGCCTGGGCAGCGGTGGGGAGCCGCAGATCCTCGACCAGCCCAGGCTGGGGGGGCCTGAGAGCAGCCCCCGGCCCATGTCCCTGCCCTCCGGGTCCCCCACCCAGAGCCAAGGCAGCTCTTACCATAGCCCAGCTGCAGCTCTTTGGCCCCTGAGGCCCCGCCCCCACGCCAAGCTGGGTCAGGGTAAGAGCCATGCGGGCAGCTGTAGGGAGCTGCAAACCCTCCACCTGCCCTGGGTGGAGAGCTGGGACAAGAGCTGGAGACTGCTCTCGCACTCCCCCATCCCAGGTAGGTGGAGGGCCCCGGGCTCCCCGGCCCGGCTCTGCTGGGGCAGAAACCCCTTCCCCACCTTTTAGAAACAGTCCATCACCCCTGCTGCAAATAAGACAAATTTTTAACAGTGAGGGTAATTAACCATTGGAACAATTTCCTCGGGGTGTGGTGGATTTTCCGTCAAAAGCAATTTTAAAATCAAGAATGGATGTTTTTCTAAAAGCTCTGCTCTAGAAATTATTTTGGAGAAGTTCTATGGCCTACAGGAGATCAGATTAGATGATCACAATGGCCCCTTCTCCTCTTGGAATCTATGAGAAGACTGAGTCCCAGTTTTTAATCTCAATCTTGGAAGAACTAAACCAAGTCCTCTCTGTAATATTCAACTATTCAGCTTATGCAGGGAAAGACTGAATTTGTATCTTTCTAAATTTATATTAAACTTTTTGCCATAATTAAACTTTTTCCTTGCCAATTGGGTCAGATATGACGGCCTGTAGCATCACCAAAAGTGCACATTTATCAAGAAAAAAATCGAGACAAATTCACTACTATATACATTTACAATTCACACAATGTATAAATATACATATACCCATGAAATCATACAAATATCCTCTTTGTGGACAAACGCTTGCATATTAGGAGAATGACAAAAGTTTTAATTAACAGGCTTTAGTTTCACTTTTTCCTCATAAGAGGAACAGGTTATTTCAGCTACAGTGAACACAATTTAGGCTATATACCTAATTTACTTTCTACAAGAAAAAGTTATGAAGAATTATTAATCCACTTACATTGTTAATCAGCCACTTGTCCTCTATGGGAGAATTTTCCTTTTCTATCCCATCCACACACATCTAATATAGGCTTGTCTACACAGCTACTTAGCAGCAAGCCAGGGTGCCGAATGCAGAGTGCACTAGCCTGCTGCGCATTAACTGGCTGTGTGGACTCTGTTACTATGCATTAAAAGTATGGAACTTTTAGTGTGCAGTAGCAAGGTCCACAAGGCCAATTAGCACACAGGCTAGTGTGCTGTACATTCCCACCCCAGCTTATTGTACACTAAGCAGCCATGTGGACAAGCCCTGAGATTCAAAATTGACACTTCAACACCTTCTAAATCGTAAGTGGGTACAAAAAACTGTTAGTTCCTGAGAGTAGATCATAGTATGTAAAAGTCAAAAGTACAATGACAAGATGGGCAATGGTTTCACAGTTTTCATATACAGCGCTAGAAGTGAAAGAGGCATAGTGAGTAAATATGTGGGGGGAATGTCTTCATATGTCACACCACCAGAATAATAGTTTCAAGTGCTTTAAAATGCTAGACATATAATTACCAAAATTAATGCTCCTGTTTGCCAAAGCACGAATATCATACGGCCACAGTTATACATAGGATTGGAATTATTGTTGGAATTATTCTTTAAAAATTAAATGTTTATCAGTTTGTAAAGATTAACATGATGCTGAAACAGAAGAGATTGTCTTTTCAATGTCCTTTCTGAAGCGATGGTAAAGACTAAACTACTTCTTGAAGTTTGAATGACATGATCTGGAATGTCCTGGTTTGATAATGGATGGCCCACCTCTCAAATCTTTGATCACTGGTTGAGATTCAAGAATTGTTACCCGTTCCTTCAAATATTTGATTTTAAGTAGTCAAAACAAAAGAGAAGAAAAAGTCTCAGCCAATCTGATTATTAAATATGAAATCAACGAATACTCGAAAATATAACTGGCTTTGGATTTTTATTATGATTAGTAGTAGTTATTGATCACTACCCTTTTTTCTCATGCCACACAAAAAAAAAAAAATAGATGTGAAGAATGCTGAGGGTTGAGTTAGGCAATCTACATTCTGCTATTTCCTAACTTTTGAGTGCTTAATTCTGCAACCTTAATATTGAATGTTCAACATAGTTTGTGTGCTATTTCCTAGTTGCTTTTTTTAAAGAAACTGAAAAAACAAATTCCATAATGTGACATCATATTGACACCCACATGGGTCACCAACGGGGTTGAAACCTTTAGATTCACCACACAGACCTCTCCCATTTGAGCCAATAGAGTAACGGATAGCAGGAGTAGGCTGTCATCCTCTACGTGGACCAGTGCTAGTGGGGGATGGGACACACACTATGACAAGGGTTTCACAGATGTTTGCTGACAGCAAAGGAATGGTGAGACTCTGCAATCTTGAGTTCTATTCTAGACTCTGAATGGGGAGTCTAGAATAGAACCCAAGCTCCAGTGGGCACAGACACTCCTTCCCATTTCCCCCCAAGCCTGACCCCTTCTGTCCCATCCCTTTCCCTCCAACTTGTCCTGGTCCTGTCTCTTCCCCAGCCCTGGCTCATTGTGTCAATCCCATTCTCCTCACCTGGCCACTCCCAGCGTCCATTCCTTAGTCTTCACATCTCAGTCTCCTTGCCCAGCCAGTCTGTCTTTCCCCCTGGGCATGCTGTCCCCATCCCCTCTGTTCCCTGGCTCCCCATCTCTTTCCCTCCCCACACCCAGTCCCAGTCTCCTCGCTCAGCTAGTCCCCGTTCCCCACTCCCTACCCCAAACTCCTTGCCCAGCCAGGCCCAGTCTCTCCACACCTAGCTTTTGATTGGTCTCTCCCCTCTCCACACTAGCTCCTAGTTTCAATCTCCCTTCCTGGGCTCCTCATCCAATCTCGGTCCCCTTCTCCCACCTAGACTCCTTGTCTCTTCTCTTCACCCAGCCAACTCCTTGACAGACGTCTCTCCTCCGAGGTGCCCTGCCACATTGGTTCCTAGTCCCTGCCTCATCTTCGTTCCTCATCTGATATCAATATCTTCCCCTCCCAGCAAACTGACTCCCAGTCCCAGTCTCCTTCTTGCCCGGTCTCTCCCTACCAATCAGCTTCTAGTCAGTTACTTCCCGTCCCACTCTCAGAAGACTCCTTGTCCCAGCCTACTCCTTTCTCTCCGCTCGGGTCCAGCTTTTGTTCCCTCTACCTTCAAATCAATTGGCTACATCATCCATACTGCCTTGGTGTGGACTTCAGCCTGGGGTGACATCGAGAGCAAAGGAGACACAGGCTCCCTGATCAGTTCCGGTACCACTCTGAAACAGCTATTACAAGGAAATTCTGAGCCCTCATAATCCTGGGCTGTAGCATATTCAGCTGTTCTGTGGGGCTGGTGCATGCACAGTCCTGTCACACACAGGAGCCATAAGGGGCTGGAGCATACTCAATGAGGATGGAATCTTTAGAAGTTTTAGCAGTTAAGCTCTAGCAAGGCTCTACTGTGCATGTGCGAAATGCAATTCTTCAAAGGCTTAAAACTTGGCCAAATTCAAGTGGATTTTCATGGGGACGACAAAAGTCACATCCCTGACACAAAAATCAACCCTCTTGCTCCAAAGCACAGGGGTGCTGAAGCAGTTCAAAGAAGAGCAAGAAATATTTAACATGGGCTAAACAATATTTTTCCCTTTGACTCATTCTCTGAAATGATGAACTATTTCAGTTGAAGTTTTCCAAAAAATTCAGCCTAAGGCAGATACCTAACATTGAAAATTTCGGCCTAAATTGTTAAAGTACAGCAAAGTTATAAGCAAGTGAAAACACGATCTTATAATGGGAGATGGTGGGCAATCTTAATAGCACAAATAATATACATAATTTATACATATTTATTTTACAGTATTTTTGCCAGTTCTGAAAGATGAATCCAAGTCCAAAAAATGTTAACTGGCTAGTTCCTTTCGGATGATTTTGCAAGATTTAGAACTCAAACACGGTGTGTATTCTAGTGTGAAATACAGTGAAACAGCAGCTTTTTAATGTGTCTAACATTTACTCGGAAAATAAGCCCTCAATCCTTATCTTACGACATTCAAGTTATCAAGTTTAAATAAAATTCAGTATGTCTGATCCTCAGGGCTGACTGAAACTCTTACTCACACTGGTGAGCACTGATTTGCATGACCATCCCTAGACTTCATCGGGACTAGTCATGCAGATCAGTGCTCACCAGTGTGAGTAAAAGTTTCACAATCATGCCTGTAGCTACAGTGTACTTAAAAACAATTGATGCATCTTATACTCCAGTAACAAATTATGGTAACAATAATGTAGATTGGAGATATATTTACCAAGAGGATGTCATTTTGAAAGTGTAAACACCTACTCCAATGGGCAGATATTGGATTGACATTTAAAATAAACTCCTCTTAAACAAATGTTCAAAGTACTGTTCCTATCTGCATAATAAAAACACTGATGGATTTTTCCTTCTATATTTCTTATACAGTAAGATATACAGCAATATGTAACTACAGTATTGGAACCAGATAATTAATGATATATGAAGGACTCTAGAATTACTTCTACTGCCTTTGCCGCCCCTAAAACTACTTTGACAAGATATTTCTTAATTTTTGAATCCAGTTAATTACCTACTTTAGATAGTACATAGTGCTTGGCTTTAGAGGTACAATTTCTATGAACTTAACAAAATCCATCCTGGAATATTCATGTATATGAAAAACAAACCAAAACCCTTTTTGTAACCTTCAAATCCAATTCAAAAGTTTTGTTTAACTATCAAAAATGCCCTTTCATTACCCCTTCCCTTTGATGGAACTTGTAAAGGAGTATGGAAACCGTACAGAATGTTTACGCATGGACAGGCAATAATGTACATTATTCAGCAAGCTGTTTAGAGCTGAAGTTCTACTTTCTGAGCAGCAATTAAAAAGAAATTCTTGGATTAGTTAGAATATGGATATCAAAATACACATTTAAATAATTTACTCTAAAAGAAAATAATTCATGTTTATAGCCTCAGAGAAAATAGACAGTTCCTCTGATTATTAGACAGGCCTCAGCTTTTCCAGTTCCAAGGGATACAGAGGTCTCCATCTTGCAATACTGAGTAAAAGTGTGAAATGCAGAGGTGCATGCCTTGCAGGTATGGGAGTGATTCTTCCAGCAGTCGCTTACAACAATCTATCATCTGTGCATGGGAAATACTTGGTTCCTTATACAGCTGTTTCAGAGAAAATTTTTCAGTGGAAGCACTGATTAGCTCTTTTTCCATCACTGTCAACCTGGTATATTTTAAAAAGTTAGAAATTAGTGCTAAATATGAGGACCAAATACAATGATGAAATTAGTGCTTGGGCCTTTATAAATATTTGTCTTTCAAGGACATTATTAATTTTTTTTATAGTGTGCATTTAGTTTCAATTTTTTCAAGTGTAGATATAGTGTGACAGCTTTGAACATGTAAAAACTAAAGTTTTTGTGTACAAATATGCAAACTTTGTGTGTGCAAGTGATTATGTCAAGTTGCATACCTACAAAAGGAGACCAGATTTTGAAAACATTACTGACTCACTTATTTGAAGAGCATTTTGTGGTTATGTGATCATGAGACTTCATTTTCAAGGCATCTTAGAGATAAAAATGTTTGTTCCTTTTTGAGATATTGAGTCAACATTAAGAAACTAGGCTTGAAAGTATAAAAATAATTTCCTCCTGTACCCCCTACCAAATCCCATATTCAGTATTCTGCTGGTGACCTAAAACACTGGATGATATCAAACAAAGAGTAGTGTAGCCACCTGCTCTATTTTAGGTGTTGGAAATATAGTTTACTGTTGCAACAGAAATACAGAATCCTTAACTCAGGACTTAGCAAATGAAATGATTTTTCAGTTCACCTTAGACAAAAAGGAATAAACCAACTGACAAATACAGGTTCTTTAAAGAAAAAGGTAGTATGTATGCACATTTGAGAATTCTAGTTTTAAAAAGTGTCATGTAATACAAATCTGTCAGCGTTGGTACAGATAAATGAAACAAACTGAGCCATTCTAAATTCTGTATTGCTAAAACACTTTTACATAGCCTATATGGGATGATATATAGTTCATTTAATATAATCCTAAAGAGAATGCAAAGAAACAGCCCATAGAATCAGAGAACAGAAACGCTTTCTTATTTTTAAAGAAAGTTTGACATGTACTGTGCTTAAGATCCAGATAACAAACAGGATACGTGTGCAGACTTAGGATGTGTCTACATTATGGAAACTATACCAATATAGCTATGTTACTGTAGCTATGCCAACATGATCCTATACAGTGCAAGTGCAGTCTACCCCAAGAGAGGGTGTTTTTCCATTGATGCAGGACCACCTCCCCAAATGATAATAGCTATATTGACAAAAGTACTTTTCCATTGACATAGATGCATCTACACTTTGGGGTAGGTCAGCAGAGCTACGTTGGTAAGGGGTGTACATATGGTCTCTTGACCAGTGTAGCTACGTCTATCTATTTTTAAGTGTAAGGCAGGCCTTAAAAATTACACATTTATGCCATGATCCTGCAACTGGATTAGTGCAGGCAGCCCCTTGCACCTGCCTGGAACTCTGCAGGAGGCTGCCCCTGATGCTCATGCATTGTTCCAGCTGCAGGTTTGGGTCCTTAAAGATCCATTTTAATTGGTTAGATTGGTATTCAAAAATTCTGGGTTCTTATTTTCTTCTGAAGTGCTGATTATACTGCAAGCTCCCAAACAGTGAAGGGAGCTGCATCCTTATGCTGCATTAGGTGCTTGTGATTTCACTAACACTAACTCTGAATTCAGGTCTTGCCAAATAAGTAAAAAAGAGGAAAATTTTCAGCTGTTTTAAAAGATATTTATTTCTAATTGGAGTCCATATTAAGGATTCAGGACCATAAAGAGATTTTTAAAACCTTTAAAAAACTTGTATGTACCATAAAATATTTTCATATTCAATAAAGAATGCTCAATTGTGGCAATTATTGAGTGTCTGCATACTTCAGCAAGATTATTGTAAAATCATCAAGAGAAAGTTTCATGATCTCTTACAAACAAAAAAATCTTTCATTTTCTAATGAAATATAGCTGCTATGTAATCTGATAAGGAAGTAGTCAGCTGAGCAGCAGTTTATAACAAATGACAGTTGGGTGAGGTAATATCTTTTATTGGACCAACTACTGGTTAGAGAGACAAGCATTCATGTTGGGTAAAACAGATAGAACACAGTGGCGGGAAAGGTGAGACCCTTTTTTGTAGGGAAAAGTTAACTCCCTTTTATATATCCTCAAAGTTCTCGTATTGTTATAGACGTAAAACAAATAATTCAGTAATACAAGAAGTAGAAGAGAAACACAAGAGCTAGTGTACAAACTTGCTGAGAATACTTACTCTTCCTTTCTTTTCAGATTCTCTCTTGCTTGCTGTGCTTTGGTAATAATAAACCACTGAAGGGTTGCTAGATCACACATTGTTGGGATGTTAAAATGCCCAAGTTCATGCAAGTTTGGAGCATACCTATCACTGTAATGAAACATGATGAAAGTCAAAATAGACATATCTTATCACTTCTTCGTGTACTAAAATATTTGTCATGGATAACAGAATGAGGAATTAAGGATAAAATCCCACCTGATCAATAAATTCTAAATCATTCTTTGGTAAAGGTTTGAGGCATGAGTACAGAATTTCAAGTGTGGATCAGCAGAAGCAACTCAATAGATGCATATTAGTTTCCTGCTGCAGACAAAACTATTGACTCACAAAACTCACTTTTTTCAGATAATTTCTCAGAGATTTAAACAAAGATTTAGATTTCAAAGGACATTCTCCATTAAATTAGCAATTTTAAGATATGTTAAAATTTTACATTTAGCAGTCTTGGCAGAACCCTTACAAAACAACTGCAACTTCATTTCTTGAATCCTGTGTTCAACCTGTCTAATGATCTTACTAGTACAATATGTGGATGTAAAGCTGGCTCTGAAATGAATTCAAGCCAAGTATTCTCTTAGCACTATCACATTATCTTAGTCACATAAACAAAGCCTATATACATATGCCCTGGGCAGGCACTTCTACCCTCACTGAACTACACTGGCTTATTAGATGCACATACTTGTGTCTCTGTGTAACAGCTGTTCATATGCTTGACAGATTGTTCAATCTATTCAATGCTATATACCGTGCAGATGAGTTTAGAAAGACAAAAATGCTATCCTCACTGGATGTGCATGATTTCCTTCTAGCTAATCACTCTCCAACTCAAGAGAAACAGTTTGACACAGTTGCATCATTTAGAAACAGATCATATTGATTCCATAACTACAAACAGGATTGATAGTGCCTAGTAAGTTGTAATGTGTGCATATTGTTTCCAGGTTGTGCAGTCTTAATTAACTTGATGCAGGCAGTTAACATTTCCTGAAGCTACATTAAAAATGTAAAATATATTACAACCAATAGGGAATGTGAAAATGCCAAAGGAACAATACTGCAGCAAATGAGACTTTGTAATATTAAGAAGGGCAATACATAATCAGCATAGAGTGTAAAATGACCAAAAAGCTTTATAGAAGCAGCTATCCTGCAGACACTTACCTTTCTAGAATCATTTGCAAGCCACGCAGACTACGAGGGTGAAAAGATAGTTTACTGTTAAGCAATCTATTATAGAAAGCATCAAGAGTGGTGTAATACTCTTCAAGAGTTAACAGTGGTTGCAGCTCTTCAATGTATGTTATTTGTATGCCTCCTAGAAGATGACTTATACGGTCCTCCAAAAGCAGCATCTTCTTTTGAAGTTTATAATAGCTAGGCAATCTCTCAAAAATCTGCACACACAAAAATACATTGCCTATAATTACACATAACACGTGATAAAAATCTCTCCAAGAAATTAGCCGCTTATTAATTCACAACAGAAGGAACCCTAAAGAAAATGAAGTATCTAACGATGCAAACAGAAAATCTAAATGTTACAACTGAAAGTTATGCACTGGGAACACAAACAAGATTGGCAGAGCTGGGTGAACAGACAATGTTGTTTTGGGAAGTCAGGGGGGAGAGGAGGATTACATGGAATCTCTATGAGGAGTTATGCTTTTTTGCTGGATTTTATCCTACAAAGTAGCATTCATGCACAGCCACTGACATGAGGGATCGTACACAGCTGCTGACAGATTAAAAAGTGTTCTCTCACTGCATTTGTAGCCCCATGTGCATGGTTCATAGTGTACAGCAGAAGTGGTAATAGTAAGGTGTGTGCTTGTGGATGAAGAATTAGAGGGCATGACTGTTAGGGAGCTAAACTGGTGTGTGTGTGTGTGTGTGTGTGTGTGTGTGTGTGTGTGTGTGTGTGTGTGTGTGTGTGTGTGTGTGTGTGTGTGTGTGTGTATAACCTGTTTCACAACTTTTGTGTATTTTATATATAAAACAACTTATGGCCGCTTGTGTCCCATTATTATACACATTACCATGATATACTAAATGAGATGACTAGTATGACATGGCCTATGAATTATCTGTACTATAGATAAAATAGCACATATACAACATTAATTATACACATTGAAATTCTTCAAGTGTGCACATGCACATAAATGAGAAAGAAAAAGTTTTAGCTGTAGATGTACTGATGCCAACATATACTAGAATTTCATACAGGCCTCAGCATACCCTGCTGCAGTGTGATTTGAAGGATCTCTCTCTTCCTTCTGTGCAAAAAGTCTGAGCTATCAGCTTGAATGAATAGAGAATAGTTTCAAAAGAAAAGACAGTGACAAACACTCAGTGATACTAAAGTGGAAGTACAATCTTGTCTACATACAGATTTGCTCTGGTTTAAATAAAGGTGTGTTTTTAAACCAATGTAGTTAAATCAGTGCAAGACGATGTGTACTTTTATTTTGGTTTAGGACTGGTTTAATCATGAGAGATTCAGTTCAACTGGTGAAGTTTGGCTGTAGATAAGACCTTCCAAACAGCAAACGCTGATCAGATAAGAATGAAAGCAGATCTTGCCAACAGTGATTATACCTCAGAATGGACAGCTAATTTAGCAATTTCATCAATGTTGCATTATTTTCATCATGAAGAAGTCAAAGTGAAAGCTGCAATTTCAATGATAATTTGCAGCAGGAGGTCCAATATGATTATACAGGTAATGCATTTGCTACCTTTTGCATATGATGACAAAGCAGGTGACTTCCAAAGTTATTTTAAGTTGTTTTAATTATGCTGGCCAATTTCTCATTAGTTTTAACTACAATATCTCAAAAAAGAAAGTGAATTTATCTTTCAAGAACTTAAAGACTTTAAATCACACATTATCCTATTCAAGTCTCAAAACATCAGCTTCCTACTCAATTTTTAAAAATACATTTAAGACACTAAATCATTAGAAGCTATAATTTCTCTTTTTAATTAGACAAGGTGGTAGTTTGGAATCTTAACGTGCAGCTTCTATTAAAAAAAGTGAACATCCAAAGCACTTTCTCTCAAACTTTTTCTATTCAATGCGCTTTTGAATGAATTTTGCATTTAATTCCAATTTCTCAATTTACCAAAGATATAAATCATTCATATTAACAAAACAGGAAAGAGAGAGTTAACAGAAACCTCTCACTCCACTGAGCTTACATAGACAAGGAACTAATCATCTACTACAGAATTTTGTGTTGATTAGTTGACTACAATGTTAACTGCAGGATGTAAGATAGGAATCTTATGGTCCTGCACTACAGCATTGAACTCATCCACCCACCTCCCCTTCTTTCTTTTTGAATTTTATCCACATTTAACTCCTTTTATGCAAGTCCTTTAAAAGGAGTGACTTCTCAGGTGACCAAATGCTACTTAATTATGTGGGCCAAGAACTGACAATACTGAACTAAACTCATTGGTGCAAAGAGTGATAATTCTGCAGATGCCCTATGTAAATCTCCTCTTCAATGCCTACAATTCATTTAAGTGAACTGTACATTGCTAAATTTAAATTCACTGGAACTATGAAATACATGAAAATCATCTTTGAATGAAGTGACAAATATTTTCAGACGTTTCATTAAGTGATATCCTGGTGGTATCTGTGCATTATGTTAAAAGATTACTCTCTATAGTTCTTTGGAAACTATATATTATTATTAAAAAGATGCCATAGAGTTTGCCACAGCCTGTTTGCAACAACAAACACTGAAATACCTACAGAAATGTGTAAATAAAGGAGACACAAAGGGATTCTTTCAGTCTAAGGTGGCTTAGTGAACAAGATGGAGTGTTGGGTACAGAAAAAGTAGTTTAGTAGATGTTGCAAAAAGAGTTTGTGATCAACACAGCTTCCACTGAAATAAATAGCAAAACTCCCATTGAGTTCCCAGTAGTAGTGGGGTTTTTTTTGGTTAGTTGAGACATTTTAGGGATGAAGAAATATTTCACCAGTGCGTGATCATGTTGCATTCTAAGTTGCGAAAAAGCCAATTTTGTTCACCCTTAGTATTAGACCAGGAGTTGATTTACTAGCAGAAACTGCAATAAAAACCCAACCATAAAGATTATGGTTATTATTAACATCTACTGCAAAGGATTCGGTTTAGAATGCAAGTATCAAGTTACGCTGAACATAGTAACTATATGCATTGCATTAAATTACTTATCAGTTACCTGTAGCAATTAATATTTTGGTTATAAACCTTTTAAAAAAAAGTCATTTATACAAGGCACCATTAACTAAATTAAGAAAAATATTAACTATCCTTTATCTGAAATTCTCTTACTTTGATCCAGTGGTGGTGAACATCCATTGTGCCTAGCATGACATGGCCTGTTGCACTCATACCTGAACAGTCCGTGAATACTACTGTGTGTCCTAATAATGAAACAGTTTTTAGTCACTTTCCACAACTATGTAAGCTTAACAATATTATTGCATTTCACCAACAGTAAATCATTTCAGCACAGACAAAAATAAGAAGCTTTACTCCCATGAATTGGAAACTCTCGTTCTGAAAGTTTAAATTCAAGGATTTTTCTATACGAAACTTGACCTAGTATTTTCCTTCCCTCCTCTGTGTAGTTTCACTACTTAGTGTCTTATCTTATAGACTATTTTTGGACAACTATCAATATTTGGACAATACCATATTTAAACAACCCACAGAACACTGTATGCACTCAAGAAACAATAATTAGATCACTATTATTTGTATTAAATAAAGTAACTTTAAGCTGAATATGGTAAATATTGCCCAGATCACCACTATAACATTTCCCAGGGGGCACCTAGGGTTGTGAGGCACCTCTCTACCACTTGCCCTTAGAGTGAAGAAGCCTTGTCTGTGCCTACCATGGATCAACTCCCCAACCTTATCAGCCACTGGCAATATAGGCACTCCCCTCTAGGCCTCTCAGGCCACTGTCACTCTGCAGGTTAGTGATAGGCATGCTCCAGCCCTCGAGCCCTCCAAGTGGAGTGTCCAGCCCCCGATCTACTGACCACTTGCAGTATTCACTGATTTGCTGCTTCCAAAGAAACAGTACATCCCCGCTTACCAGTTGCACCTCAAATCACCACTCCCCTTAACTCGCAATGTTTAGGTTTGTTTACAGTGAAATCAAATACAAGTTTATTTAACAAAGCATAGCGATTCAAATAGTAACAAGTAGAAATATTGTAAACCAGAGGTTACATATTAAATAAAATCATAGCACGCAATCTAGAGCCAGACTTAATTAACAAAGATACTCTCATGTCTAGTAGAGTATTGCTCACGCAAAATCCTTGCAGTGCTTTACAGCTACGTTGGCTGTGACCCTTTTTTCATGGGACACACATGCTGTCAGTTTGCGTCCTAGATGAAAGATTTTCAGGGTGTCTCTGTACTCCAAAATATACCAGACAAATCCTTTGTCTTTATTCATAAAGAGGACACCCCCCTGCTGTTAGTTTCTTCCTGCAGTTTTCCTCTCTTGTAGATTTTCCCAATCTCTCAATTCGCACCCGGCTCAGTATGCAAATAAGCATGCAGCATGAGGGATACAATACACAAATGGCCAGACTAGGGTGACCAGACAGCAAGTGTGAAAAATCGGGACAGAGGGTAGGGGGTAATAGGAGCCTATATAAGAAAAAGATCCCAAAATCGGGATTGTCTCTATCAAAATTGGGACACCTGGTCATCCTAGGCCAGACAGGGAGACAGGTATCTGTTGCCTCCTTCCTGAAAGGCACATCTCCATGGTACATCATCTCCTGGTGACCTGCCTTAAGTTCAAGACCTTAAGAGCATAATTTTCAGTATAGATACATAAGTTCTTAAATATTATATGTACATACATTTCACAATGGATTATGACAACCAGTGGATAACTGGCTCTCGGTAGAGACCTCACATGCTACCCTTTGGTGAACTTTTATGCAGATATCTGACCCCAGGTATCCTTATACAATCCTACACACCCTCTGTGCTGTTAGACAGCCTTCTCTCTCACTGACATAGTGCTGTGCACACGAGTGCTTACACTGGCAAAACTTTGTGTCACTCGGGGGGTGGGGGTGTTTTTTCACACCCCTGAGTGACAAAAGTTTTGCTGTCAGAAGTGCTAGTCCAGACCTGACCTTAGTTTTCCATGAGAAAGACATAGTTGAAAGGAACACTCCCAAAGAGTCATCTCAAAAACAGGGATAAAAGGAAGTAAAAATATTCTCACAATGACCTCTACCTACCTGTAAGACAGTAATTATTCCTGGGGGTGGGAGAGAAGGCTGAGACTGCAGACATAGTTAATCATCTGAGTATTCATCTAGGGCAGAGGCCAAATTTGCAGGGTCCAAGGAATAATTATATACACAATTGTATATTAGCATATTGATTCTTCTCATTGATAAACATAACCTTTCCAAGGTTCTTTATAAGGTTGAACAATGTGGGACAGTCTCACCTACCTGTCTTTTGATTAAATAAGTGAGTTCTCAAGTGAATAAATAATTATTCAAAACTGAGAATCTTGAGAAAGACTAAGTGTGATGTCATGTGTGCTGGCCAACAGTTATTGCCACAGATCAGTCTGCTGTATCAGAGGAGTCATATGGTAACCTGAAAGTGTTCAGAGATGCTCAATCTTTCTTGGACAAGAGATTTGATTTCAGAATGTAGGTCTTCTGGAATATGATCTACAAGAGAAGATTACTTAACCCAAGTAAAAAAAAAGTTCTTACAAGCCTACTGGCCAGATAATTAGGTATTCTGAGAGTTAGTGATCCATCTTTTTGTCTCCTTGTCCCCAAGGAAAGATTATAATTACTGCACCAACTTACTCTTTTCCAGGGCAGCAGAGACCACAAGTGAACCCAGTATCTGGTTCTGGTAGAAGTACTTTTGTCCTGCCTGGGGCACCTGATAGAGTTTATCATTCTTCTTGGATACTGGTGGCATGGATGAAGCAGAGAGCCACAGATCTCACGTAGTTCCAGAAGTCCCTCTGACAGAAAAAGCTATCTTAGAGTCTTTTGTCTGGATTTTATACCTATTTGTGGGATTTCTCCTCCATAGTGTAAACAGGCAAATATAGTTCTTTCACCTGTCTATCCAATAAACCTTAAATAACTTGTATTCCTCAAGAGGTAAGACAGAAGCTGATTCTAGTGTCATCTAGGTCAGGAGAGCGAGAGATGGAGGAAGGAGCTTCTAATCCTTTACTGAAAATAACTTCCCAATGATTCACCCATTTCTAATCCAAAGGATCCTCTTGAAGAGCAGCCATCGCTACCCTTGTGAGTTGATCTGGGGCACTTTGCTGACTATGCATCTCGATTCCTACATGTATATTTCTCTGAAGGAATGCAAAGAGACGGGGCATTAGGCCCAGGTTCACATGGGCCATAAGAATAAGGGGGTTGTGTATAGGAATCTCATAGGTTCTAAAGCAGGGGTGGGCAAACTATGGCCCGCAGGCTGGATCCGGCCCATCAGCTGTTTTAATCTGGCCCTCGAGTTCCCGCTGGGGAGCAGGGTCTGGGACTTGCCCCGCTCTGGCACTCCAGCTGGGGAGCAATGTTGGTGGCTGCTCCACGCGGCTCCTGGAAGCCGCGGTATGTCCCCCCTCCAACTCCTACGTATAGGGGCAGCCAGTGGGCTCTGCTCTGCACGCTGCCCCTGCAGCTCCCATTGGCCGGGAACTGTGGCCAATGGGAGCTGCAGGGGTGGCGCCTGTGGATGGGATGGCGCGAAGCAGAGCTGCCTGGCCGTGCCTCTGTGAGGAGCTGGAGCTGGGACATGCAGCTGCTTCTGGAAGCTGCTTGAGGTAAGCGGATTCCTACACCCCTGAGCCACCCTCCTGTGTTCCAACCCCCTGCCCCAGCCCTGATCCCCCTCCCACCCTCTGAACCCTTCGGTCCTAGCCTGGAGCACCCTCCTACACCCCAACTGCCTCATCCCAAGCCCCACCCCAGAGCCTGCACCCCCAGCCGTAGCCCTCATCCCCCCACCCCATGTCCTAACCCCCTGCCCCAGCCCTGATCCCCGTCCCGCACTCCAAACCCCTCGGTCCCAGCCCGGAGCACCCTCCTACATCTCAAACCCTTCATTCTCAGCCCCACCCCAGAGCTCTCACCTGCGCCTCGCACTCCATCCCACCTACCCCAACCTGGAGTTCCCTCCCACACCCTGAACTCATTTCTGGCCCCACCCCCCATTTCTGGCCTCATCCACAGCCCTCACTCCCTTCTGCACCCCAACCCCAATTTTGTGAGCATTTATTGCTCGCCATACAATTTCTATACTTAAATGTGGCCCTTGGGCCAAAAAGTTTGCCCACCCCTGTTCTAAAGTGTCTGCACCCTCCTCATACCTAAATGTTCCTCTGGCAAATATAGTTCAACTCAGTATCTGGAAGCATGGAGTTGACTTGTGTTAAGACTAAAAGTCCTGGACCCTGAAGCAAGGGTTAACAGTCTACAAATGCCAAACAAAAAAAACAAAAAAAATTCAACACACACACACACACACACACACACACACACAGCATCTATGGTTGCTTATTTACGAGGAGTGTACTTTCAGGTATTCAAATACTCAAACCTCTTTTGAGGTATTCATTAAGCATTTGCGTTTAAAATGGCTAATATGAATGAATGTCAACTATATAATGTGACAGTAACAAGAAAAGGAAGAATCATATTTATAATTATATTATGTAATCACTTTGATATGTTGTATGTGACTATTTTTCACTTATTAAACATATATAAACATATATGTTTATTTACTGTAAGATTGATATTATGAATACCGTAAATTGTGAGTTTCTGAATATCTGAAAGTACAGTCTTTAAATGAGTCTATATGAAGACTTCAAGCTGAAATAAGCAAGTGCTTTTAAATCCTGATGTTGTAGTCAGTTACTGGACAATAGTCAATATTTTAAATAACTATGAAATAAAATAACTTGAATTTTAAACTATGTATCACTGATAATTTCTTAAGTAACTCAGGCAGGTTGTTCTATGCTTTCATGAGGAATACCATAAAATTCATGCTTATCTTTAGAGGATTACTGTACCATGACACACAAAAGAGAAAAGTAATAGGAAATATACCTTTAACATTCCTTAATACTTCTGGGCTCTGCTGAGCTAAACGACCTAGACTGTGTAGCTGGCTACAACGATGGGCAATACCCCAGCTTCTTTGCCACCTAAAGAAAAATATACTTGAGAATATATCACTCAGTCTTGTAAAAGGATTTTTTTTTAAATGTAAGGCAGTGCCCAAAGTGTGCTAAGAGCTTTACAATAAAGCAGTAATTCATAGCAACAAAAATCACAGTCACTGAAGAGTAATAAATAGAAAATAATCCAACTGGGAATGTGTATAAAGGGGTCTGAGTCATACACTACTCAAATTTTATATATAAACCAATAATTAAAGTAATTTAAATGGAAAATGTAGAATTTCTTTTGCAGTGGGTGCCATATTGAAGATGGTGCAGGTGAAATGGGGAAAAACAAACTGAAAAAAGCTAAAAACTATAACTTGGATATGCAAAAAGCAGTTATTTGTTTCTCGGGATACTTTCTTTGTATTTTTTTCCTATACGCAGAAGAGGTTAGGATTGTGAAGTCTATTGCAGCCTCAGCCCTGTTCCTAGAAAGACTTACACATGTACTTTATGCAGTGAGTATATAGGCGCCAATTCCATGCGTGCTCCAGGGCTAGAGCACCCTTGGAAAAAAGTTAGTGGGTGCTTAGCACCCTCCGCTAGCCAGTGCCTGCCCTTCCTCCTCCCCCCGCCTCCCGTCCACTGGCGGCTCCGCCAATCAGCACCTCTCGCCCCCTGCAATCAGCTGTTTCATGGCATGTAGGAGGCGCTGGAGAGGAGAGGGGAGGAGCAGGGACAAGTCGCGCTCAGAGGAGGGGGCAGAACTGAGTGGGACGAGGCAGGCTGGGGATTTGGGGAAAGGGGTGGGGTGGAGGCAGGGCCAGAGCGGAGGATTGAGCACCCTGGGGCCTTGTGGAACCCAGCACCTGTGAGTATGTCCATTGATTTCATTTAGGTTATTCACACAGCATAAAGTTAAGTTGGTGCACTTACTAGTAACTAGCCCTTAATTACTCAGTTACACAGGTGCTCTACAGCCAAGCAGGGGGAAAGATTCCTTTCTCCCTTGAATCCTGGAGAGTTCAGACCAGTATTTAGATCATATATTGGATGGGTTGATTTGGCTTGCTATTAGGGGAACTACTGTACTGGAATTGAAAGTTTTATGTGCATGTACTATGAGTAAGGAGGAAAAACATCTCTAAAAAATTTCCTGTATCATATCTTGCAGAAAGTAGTGTCAGTTTTTTTTGAATGACCAGCCAGAGTAAGTTATCCATTCATAAGAACATAACAGCTGCCATACTGGGTCAGACCAAAGGTCCATCTAGCCCAATATCCTGTCTTCTGACAGTGGGCAATGCCAGGTGCCCCAGAGGGAATGAACAGAACAGGTAATCATCAAGTGATCCATCCCCTGTTGCCCATTCCCAGCTTCTGGCAAACAGAGGCTAGGGATACCATCCCTGATTATCCTGGCTAATAGCCATTGATGGACCTATCCTCCATGAACTTATCTAGTTCTTTTTTGAAACCTATTATAGTCTTGGCCTTCACAACATCCTCTGGCAAAGAGTTCCATAGGTTGTCTGTGCATTGTGTGAAAAACATACTTCCTTTTGTTTGTTTAAAACCTGCTGCCTCTTAATTTCATTTGGTGGCCCCTAGTTCTTACGTTATGAGAAGGAGTAAATAACAGTTCCTTATTCACTTTCTCCACACCAGTCATGATTTTATAGACTTCATATATAGATTTCATATCCCCCCTTAGTTGTCTTTTTTCCAAGCTGAAAAGTCCCAGTCTTATTAATCTCTCCTCATACGGCAGCCGTTCCATACCCCTAATCATTTTTGTTGCCCTTTTCACAGCTTCATTCATACAGATGTTTATGATTTACAATATTTAATTAAGAGACATTAGGATAACTTTTGCTGCTATCAAAATGTGCCTATATTAAAACCACAAAAATACATTAACTTTAATTCACCTTCTGTTCAGGTATTACAGCATGTGTATATTTAAAAAAAAAAAAAACATTCACCATTTTGAGATCCCCTCAACACTGACACAGAACAGGCAAGTTAAAGATAATGTTTCATATAGTGATTTAACTCTGAGGTTTCTTGGTCACTATACCCTCAACATTACATTAACACAGTTTACAATTATGGGCCAAGATCTTCAGCTTTCCCAGGTCCCTTTTCAGTGAACTTAAAACTGCCTCAAACATAAAACTGACTGTTACCACAGAATAGGAGAATCCTTAGTTAGCATAAAGCCAGTGTAGCAATTCAGCATCAGGGGCACAGAGGGATGGTACCATGCAAGGGCCTTAATGGGACAACTACAGCAGGCATAACTCAGATCAGCCTAAGCTACTCCATGTTATACTTTGAGGCTGCTTTGAGCCTCAATAGCTCCAGGATTGGGGACACAAAAATGGTGGCTTAGAGCCTGTATCCTCTGCTCAAATGTCCCAAGCATAAGCTTGGAATGGCTGAGGATCTAGACCTTTATTTACTTTTAAAGCCTCCAACCATATTAGCATTGACCTGTAAGAGGTGGAAGTAGCAGTTTCCCATTAAGATACAATTACTTCTCAGTTAGAAAAATTTCTGAACAGGAAGCATTTTCTTGTACATTTTTTCATTAAAATATTGTTAACTTTCCATAAAATGGAACAATATAGTATTACAGTATTTTGATAACAGACTATGAAAGAAAAATTAAAAACCACAGACAAGCAAATTTCATTCAATGTTCAGAAAGATTCTATCAATTTGTTTTGATTTGGTTTTACTATGCAGTGAGGACTTCATAGAAGAGCTAGTCTTAGGAAATAACCTTGGATTGAGCAATCATGAGCTGATTAAGTTTAAATTAAATGGAAGGATAATCAAAATCAGCTTGTCAACTATGACCTTTTATTTCAAAAGTGCAGACTTTGGGAAATTAAGGGAAGTAGTTAAAGAAGTCAACTGAAAAGCTCAAGGACTTAAATGCGGAGGAGGCTTGGAATTTCTTCAAAATCAACTTCTAACAGGGCATTATGAGTCATGAGTTGACTCAGCACCCTGTCACTCAAATCCTCACCAGTATACATTAATTGGGACCTGACTGAAAGACAGGTAGTTGGCAGAGCATGCCAATTAACTGAGTAAAGATACAGCTCAGGGGCTAACTGGGCGGAAGAAACCCCTGCAGCTGGGACTATATAAGTAGATAGGAAGGATGTGCTAGGGAAGAGAGTCGGGAGCCTGAAGGAAGGCAGGAGTAGACAGGACTGGCTGCTGTTAATACTCCACCGTTTCCCCAGAGCAAGTGAGGAAGCTGGCTACTGACTGTAAGCAGTATGTAAATAACACTCCAGGTTGTGACCTTTGAAGGAATATAAAGCACAGTGGTGTTTAACACGACTTGGAGTTGTGGTGGTCAGTCACTGAGGCTGGACTCGCCCTATGACACAACTATACAAAAGTTATCTGAAATTTGCATCCCAAGCAAAGAAAAAAAGCTTGTAGGGAAAGGCTCCATAGCAGCCTCAAAAAGAATATTGCTGAATAGCAACCTCAAAAAGATTATTAGGAGTAAGCTGAGAGTTTATAAGGAATGGAAAAAAGGGTTGATCAATAAAGAAAGCTGCATCTGGAGGTTAGAAAAATGTAAGAATAGTTAGAATTGTTAAAAATCAAGATGAATTAACTCTTGCAAAGGGAATTAAAATAATCTTTTTAGTTTACATAAAAATAAAATAAGGAAGGGTGGAGTCTGGCTGCTATGCAGTGAGGATGGGAAGGAAATTAAAGATAATCTAGATATGGCTCAAACTAAATGAATTCATTGCGGGGTTTCAATAAGGATGATAATATGGAACATGTGCATGAAGGCACTATAGTTGATGAAAGAGAGTGTGTAGAAATGGAAATTACCACATCTGAGGTGGAAGAAGAACAGATCTTAACATGCTCAGATCAGGGGCCCAGATAATTTCGATTCCAAAATATGAAAGAACTGGCACATGAAATTTGCTAGTCCAGTAGCAAGCATTTTTAATAAAGTCGGGGCTAATCCCATATGACTGGAGAATAGCTAATGTCAGACCTATATTTAAGAAAGGTAAAAAAAGGTGATCCAGGCAGTCAGAACAACAGGTCTGTAACTAGCATGTACCGCTTTAGAAAAAATTGTGAAGGAAAGAGCAAGCTCATGGGAGAAAAAATGCTAAAGGGATGTAATGCAACATGGATTTACCAAAAGTAGATCACATCAGACTAACCTGATCGTCTTTCAGAAAATAAATTATTTTAGGTAAGAGAAATGGAATAGATCTTACATACCTGACTTCAGTAAAGCATTTGATATGGTACCACATGAGAAATTAGTTAAATTAGGGAAGATGGGGATCAGTACAAGATGGATAAGGAACTGGCTAAAATTGGAGAAGGCCATGGGTTGTGCGGAAAGGTGAACTATTGGACTGGAGGGAGGTTACTAATGGAGTTCCTTAAGGATTGGTCTTGGAAACAGTCTTTTTCAATATTTTTATTAATGAGAGTGGCACAAAAAGTGTGCGCGCACTAATGAAATCTCCTGATGATACTAAGTTGGGAGGCATCGTCAATATAGAGGAAGACTGGAACATTATACAGGAAGATCTGGATGACCTTGAAGACTGGAGTGACAGAAATGGGATGAAATTCAGTAATACAAAGTGAAAGTCAGGAACTTAGGGTCTAATAAGAATTTTTGCTACAAGCTAGCAGCTCATCAGTTGGAAGCAATAGAGAAGAAGAGAGACCTGGGTGTGTGGGTTGGATCACAGGATAACTATGAGCCACCAGTACGATGTGGCTGTGAAAAAGGTAAATGAGATCCAAAAATGTATCAGGCAAGGCATTTCCAGTAGAGATAGAGACATATAAGTGCCTTGTACATGGCATTAATAAGACCTTATATGGAATATTGCGTACAATTTTGGTCACCCACATTCAAGAAAGATGAATTCAAACCAGAAAAGTGCAGAGAAGAGTTAATAGGGTGATCAGGGGAATAGAGGGCCTAATTTTATGAGAGGAGACTGGAAGAGCTTGACTTGTTAACGCTAACAAAAAGAAGGCCGCTCTCTATAAATATATCAAGGCAGGGTGAAGAGCTAAAGAGCAGTGTTGGCACAACAACAAATTGATATAAACTGGCCATGAACAAATTCAAGCTGGAAATTAGAAGAAAGTTCCTAACCATGAGATGGGCGAAGTTCTGGAAAAGCCTCCTATTGGGAGTTGTGGAGGCAAACAACTTAGTTAGTTTCAAGAGGGAGCTGTAGAAATGTATGAGTGAGATTGTACGATGGGGTTGCTTGTGACAGTAAGGGGCAGCAGCCCTGGGGCTCAATCCATTTTGTCTGATGTTCCTAAAAGCTCATGCTTCAGGTTTTTAGCCAGCCACTTGCAGGGGTCAGGAAGGAATATTTCCCCAATGCCCTGCTTCCCCCCAGTGGATTCTGGGTTTCCTTAATATCACTCCTGTGAAGCATCAGGGACAGCCATGGCTGGAGAGGGACATTTGACAGGGAGGACCAGGACTCTGAGGTGGCACCAAGCATTCTCTCTCTCAAATACCTGGCTGGCTGGTTCTTGCTCCTATGCTTAGGGTCTAACTGATCATCATATGTGGGGTTGGGAAGGATCTTGGGGGTTTTTCACCCACCCCTGCGGTGTGTGGGCGAGAGTAATTTGCAAGGATTATCTGGGTATTTCTCATTCATTTCACTGTCATAGGAGGGACCAAGGTGCACCTATTTTCTGCCTTTGGCACATAATAGTCTCGTCTTCTATGGGCTGAAATACTTGAGTTTAATTTCAGTTGTTGGGTTTACTGTGTGGCTTTTGGGTGGTGTGGCTTGTGATATATAGAAGGTCAGATTAGATGATCTGGTGGGCACTTCTGGCTTTAAACTCCATGTTACTGCACTAAACAAACCTAAAAGTTATTTAACACAAAGCTTTCACAACATACCCTGAAGAGATACATTTTTGTTCTCAAATATTAATGACTTGTAGTTTCTAAGAAATATTTTGGAATAAAGAAACCCAAGTACAGAATCTGCTTTTTAAAGCTATTACAATATTCCCTCCATAGACTCTTGTTTCTGATATTTTGGACAACAATACCTTTACTAAGTCTTCACAGGTCGTCAATAAGTACCATATGCAGCATCAAAAGAGAAGCTAAGTTAGTTACATAAGCAAGCTCAAGCTCCAATTCAGGAAAGCAATTTTATCCAGTAAAGTACTTAAACACATGATTAGGTCCTATTGACTACAATAGAACCGAAGCACATGCTTAAGTGTTTTCCTGAACTGGCAACCATACTACTAGGTAGTACAATCTCCTGACTTATAAATAAGACTAGGTCTAGTTCAGGTATTATAAATGCAAATTTTTAGTCCCATACAAGTCTGATGAAAATATAATCATATTCAGTGGAATACTGCCTTTATGACTACATATAAAATAGACATTTTGCTGGAATACATTTTTTAAAGCTTAACTGCATTACTTTGTTTTTAGTCTATGTGGCCTTACAAAATTGTAAATTATGTTTGTTTTGACCCTTTTAAGGTAGATCTTCTGTACTTCATTACCTGATATCAGAGAGCTGTAGCTGATGAGTGAGTTCATCTTTTAAACGGTTTAGTTCTTCCCTAAGTGGTAAGCTCTTTCTCAGCTTCTTTATTGCACTTTTTTCACTATTATCTAACCAGGAGCTGTAAAAAAGAAAATATATGGCTGTTCAAGTCCATTTTTCTCAGGCACATTGCACTGCTATATAAAAACATTAATGTCTACTTTAAGAAATATGTCAAGTTACCAGATCAGGTAATGTTTTAAAAGAATGTTTTCTTGAAAAGAGTAAATCTATTTTTAGTGTAACCTATTATAGTATAAGAAACAGATAACTGTAGATCAGTCACTGAATCATGTTCCCACAGGTCTAGCTCATGAACTTTTTAAAAGCAGCATCTTAAGAGATTTAATGGATAAAACATTTTGAGATGATTTAGTTTATCATCATCATCACGTTCTCATTACACCTCTGGTGTTTAGGGCAGCGACGAAGCTCCTCCACTCCTGACTGTTTCTGGCAAGTCTTCCAATGGTTCCCCAGCGGTGCCCCAATCTTCACCATGTTGTTTTTGGGTGGCCTCGTTTTCGCTTGCCTTCAGGTGTCCACCTTAATGCTATTCTGGTGATGGAATCAGTTTCCATCTGAAGCACATGGCCAATCCATCTCCAGCGCCTCCTGGTAATGATGGTGCTCATATCTTCTTGGCTGCACTGTATGAATAGGTCTTGGTCTGAGATTGTAGGGAGGTGACGCATGGGAGGATCATGAAGGGTCAAGTGCTCTCCCAGCAGCCGATCCGGGCGGGGAGAGGAAGGGGTGGGGCCAGAGCCGGAAGTGAAGGGGCGGGGCCAGGGCCAGAAAGTGAAGGGGCGGGGCCAGGGCCTCTTTTAGCCACATTGCCTGGGATGCTAGCCGGTGCAGCGCCGTGTCTCGGCTGATGGGGAGAGCACCTGGCTGTGGCAGCAGCAGGCTGCCCCCCACCCAGGCTCAGCTTCTGGCATGCTCAAAGTCGGCTCCTACCCCTAGGAGCTGAGCCTGGGCATGGAGCGGGCTGCTGCTGCCACCCCTCTCTGCTCTGGCTCAGCTTCTGGGGACAGGAGCCGACTGAGCATGCTGGGTGTGGAGGGGGCTCTGACTTGCTCAGCTGCTATTCTGGAAGTTAAGCCCAGGCAGGAGGCAGCCTGCTGCTGCCACAGCCAGGCACTCTCCCAGGCAGCAGTCGCACTGGGAGAGTGGCTCTGTCCCACTCCCTGCCCAGCTCTGGCAGCCATAAAGAGCTGGCACAGCAGGACAGACATCCCCCCAACAGGTAATGTGGGGTAGGGAGGGGATGGGGGTGGGAAGAGCACAGGGGCCTAGGCTGGGGTGAAGACACGTGGGGAGATCACATGTCCTCCCCTTTAGCTGGTGATGCTCTCCCCCAATACTGGAGGGGCACCAGTCGTCATGAGGATTTTTCTGAGGCAGGTTGTATGGAATAAATACAGTTTGGACATGTCATACTTTCTCATTCCCCAGCATTCTGCACTATAAAGTAGTATTGAAAGTACACAGCTCAGATAAATCTGGAGTTTGGTTTTTGTGTTGTATTTTCAAGATTTCCAGAGACTGTATTTGAGCTCCTAAAGGTGTTCCTGGCTTTACTGATTCTGTTCCAGATGTCCTGGCTTGTTCCACTGTTCTGGCTGATAGTACTGCCCAAGCATGTGAATGTTTCTACGTTGGTGAGAGCATGATCCTCTATCTGTACTGTTGACGGTGAGACAATATTAAAGGTCATGATATCTGTCTTACTGCGGTTGATTTTCAGTCCAATTTGCTGGCTGAATGTGTTGAGTCGAGTTGTTTTTTCTTGTATAAGGTGTTGAGTATGTGATAGGAGAGCGAGATCATCTGCGAACTCCAGGCCTTCAAGGGATGAGAAGGGTGTCCATTTAATACCTCTTGACATGTATTTTGTTGTATGCCGCATTACCCAGTCGATGGCAATATGAAGAGGATTGCAGATATGATACACCCCTGCTGTACTCCTATTATGACTTCAAAAACTGAGCTCACTGTGATCAACACTACATGTAAAGTTGGAAAAGAAGCTTTTGATGATGTTGATTATACAGAGAGGGATTCCATATGCCCGCAGAATGCACCATAGGCTGGTCCTGTGAATGCTATCAAAAGCCTTCTCAAAGTCTATGAAGTTTATGTAGAGTTGCCATAGCCATTCTAAGCATTGTTCTATTATGTTTCGTAGAGTGAAAATCTGGTCTGTGCATCCAGGCCCTTTTCAAAAACCGGTTTGCTCTTTTCTAAGAATGCTATCAACTGCCTCTGATATATGCTGGACTATGATCTTACACAATACCTTTGTTTGGCACAGATAAAAATGAGATACCACGCCCGTTATTACAATCATTGGGTTCTTTTCTTTGATATCTTCACTATAACCCCATTGGTCCACTCATCTGGCACTTTTTCCCTTTCCCAGACAGATGTAAATAGAGAGGCCAGGATAGATGCTGCTAACTCAGGATTTACTTTGAACAATTCTGCATTTAAGTTATCCTTGCCAGGAGCATTCCCATTTTTAAAGAATTTGATGGATTGAATGATCTCTTTCTTAGTTGGGGTATCTGTGTTGATATCAAGATCTTCTTCTGCCTCCTGAATGTTTGCTTCCTCTATAGGTGGCTCCCAGTTCAGCAATTCTTTGAAATGCTCTGTCCAGCACATTTCTTGTTGTTTTTCAGTTGTCCATAAGTGGCCTTGTTTGTCCCTGATGAGAATGTTTGTTGGTGTCTCCCATTTGCCACTGATAAGCCATGTCATTTGGTAGACGGTTCCTTGTTCCTCTGCTTGTGTTGCTAGATTATCAATATAACGTCATTTGTCTGCTCTCACAAGGTGTTTGACCTCCTGGTGTGCCTTGCTCTACTATTCGTGGTATTTGTCCTTTAGCTTCTGGGATTTTGTGTCTAAAACTTTTTTCTTCAGGGCTCTATGGTATTCCATGTGTTGGGTGTAAACCACTCCTTTCTTCTCTTCTGCCTGTAGTCTAGACAGGCTTCACTGCTCTGTTTATAGATTGTTACTTTATCCCACTTCTTGTTGATCTCATTTGCATTCCCCTCCTCTTCATCAAGGTCTGCAAGTGCCTGAAACCTGTTCTTTAACTGCAGAATGAAGGCTTTCTGTATTTCAGGGGATTTTAGCTTGTCAACATCATAATGTCTATGTCCCTTGTTTGATGGACCCACGCTTCTCAGTTTTAGTTTGATGGAGGCTATCACAAGGTGGTGGTCGTTGCCAATATCTGCTCCCCTTCTCACCTTCCCATCTGTCAGTGAGTGTCGTCATTTGCCATTGATCATCGTATGTTTGATGATCTTATTTCTGCCATTTGGAGAACCCCATGTCAGCTTGTATCAGAGGGGTAGCCGTGTTAGTCTGGATCTATAAAAAGCAACAAGGAATCTTGTGCACCTTATAGACTAACAGAAGTATTGGAGCATAAGCTTTTGTGGATGAATACCCACTTTGTCGAAGTCAGTATTCACCCACGAAAGCTTATGCTCCAATACTTCTGTTAGTCTATAACAGGGGTAGGAAACCTACGGCGAGCGTGCCGCCTTCGGCACACAAGCTGATTTTCACTGGCACTCACACTGCCTGGATCCTGGCCACCAGTCTGGGGGGCTCTACATTTTAAATGAAGCTTCTTAAACATTTTAAAAACCTTATTTACTTTACATTCAACAATATATATATTATAGACTTATAGAAAGAGACCTTCTAAAAATATTCAAATGTATTACTGGCATGCAAAACCTTAAATTAGAGTGAATAAATGAAGACTTGTCACACCACTTCTGAAAGGTTGCCGACCCCTGGTTTATAAGGTGCCACAGGACTCTTTGTCGCTTATGTCAGCTTGTGAATTTCAGAATGTTGAAATAGGGTTCTGCTGATGACTAGATCGTTCATATTGCAGAAATCAACATCAGCCTCTCCATTTTCATTCATGGTGCCACACTCATGTCTTCTCATTGCTCTGTCGTTGTTTGTGTTGTCCCTACTGACCTTGGCATTCAGGTCTCCCATGATGATAGTTAGGTTGTGGTGTGGTACTCTTAACTACGCCTGTAGTGCAAGGTAGAATTTGTCCTTTGCTTCTTCATCACTGTCATTTGTTGGAGCATAGCACTGAATCAGGGTGATATTATTGTGTTTCCCTTTCAGTCTGGCTCTCATACGTCTGCTGCTGATTGACTTCCACTCAAGCAGGGACTGCTCCACTACCTCTCCAAAAAGATGGCAACAACCTCAGGAAGTTGTCCATCATCCCGGCCAGAATACAGCAAAGTTTCTCCCAAGGCTGTTAATCTTCCTGATCCCATCCATCTGTTCTCGCTGACACCCAGGATGCGTAAGTTGTAGCGTTTCATCTCTGCTGTGACTTGAGCTGGCTTCCCGGTTTCGTACATTGTCCCTACGTTCCAAAAAACAAGTTTGGTTTTTGTCTTGGTGTTGAGTACTTCAGTCTTCATGCCAGTGGCTTCCTTTTGGCTTTCATCACTGGCAGTCATATGGGTCATTGACTCCTGAAGGCCATCACACATATTAATGGTTGATTTCTCTGCCGCAGTTTCTGTAACATATTTTGTTTTTTATGGGACAGGGTTGTTAGCTCTGTGCCTAGCCCCCCCCTCCCCCCCAACATGGAGAGCCAGAGTGTCTTTTGTCTGGCCCCTCCCCTACAGACCAGTCCAGCATGGTTGAACCTGCTGGAGGAAAAAAAGTCCTCGGCAACCCAGACTCGGGATCGTTAGAGTGTGCAAACTGTCTCGCCACGACAGGGCACAGACAGCAGAGGGCAGTTAGCTGATAAAAATATTAAATTTGACCACTCTTGTAGCAATGAAATGTGTCCAAGCTCTTTCCCAAGTCTCTGTACCGACTATGGCATGACAAAACAGTAGTCTGACACTTTAGTGCCACAGAAGCTCCATCTGTATATGTTGATATCCGGGATCATCTCAATACATCCAGAGAATGCATCAATTTATTGTGAGTTACTTTAAAATTACAGCTGTACCTCACTGGCAAAGTCAGCTACAAGTTGAAAGTCTTATGAGCCCTAATGGTACAGAATGAGTTTAAGCACTATAGGAGTATTATCATGCCTCATTTAACCACAAAAAAGTCAGCTTTAAGAACTACATGATGAGGACATGCTCAATGCACTACAGCAATATTGATACGGTACATCTAGTTGACTGCTCTGAAAGGATGGAAGTAGAATGATGGGATCTATCCCATCAGACCTACACCACCATAGAAAATGCCAACTTGGTCTTGATGTGAAGTAGGACCAGCCTTAGGGAAAATAGCGCCCTGGGTGAACTTGTATTTTGGTGCCCCGGGCCCCCGCTGCCTCCCTGGGCTCCCCACCCACCCCCTCATTGCCCCAGCCCTCAGTGCCTCCCTGGACTCTCCACAGAGGGTCAGCAGCCCAAGGGAAGGTACAGCGACAGGAGGGCAATAGAGAGCTGTGGTGGCAGGGGAGCCTGGTGATGAGAGAGCCCCAGAAAGGGGTGAGGGAACCAGAGGAGTACAGAGAGTCTGCTTGTGTGGGAAGGCAGGGGTGGGGTAGTGACATGGGGGCTCCAAAAGGACAGATCTCTCCCCACACCCCAATACTGAGCATCCCCAATATTCAAATACCCCTTCCCACTCCCAGAGAAAAGACGGTTACTCACCGTTGTAACTGTTGTTCTTCGAGATGTGTTGCTCATATCCATTCCATTAGGTGTGTGCGCGCCGCGTGCACGATCGTCGGAAGATTTTTACCCTAGCAACACCGGCGGGTCGGCTGTGGAGCCCCCTAGAGTGGCGCCTTCATGGCGCTGAATATATACCCCAGCCGACCCGGCGCCCCCTCAGTTCCTTCTTGCCGGCTACTCCGACAGTGGGGACGGAGGGCGGGTTTGGAATGGATATGAGCAACACATCTCGAAGAACAACAGTTACAACGGTGAGTAACCGTCTTTTCTTCTTCGAGTGCTTGCTCATATCCATTCCATTAGGTGACTCCCAAGCCCAACTTAGGTGGTGGGGTCGGAGTGAGACATTGCTGTGTGCAAAACCGCTGATCCAAAGGCAGCATCGTCCCTGGACTGCTGCACTAGTGCATAGTGTTCTGTAAACGTGTGGACTGACGACCAAACCGCAGCTCTACAAATGTCCTGGATCGGAACTTGCGCCAGGAAAGCCGCCGAGGAAGCTTGTGCCCTCGTGGAGTGAGCGGTGAGGTGGGGTGCTGAGACACCTGCCAGGTCGTAGCAAGTCCGGATGCAAGACGTAATCCAGGAGGATAGGCGTTGTGATGAGACCGGTGAGCCTTTCATTCGGTCGGCCACTGCAACGAAGAGTTGCGTCGTCTTTCTAAAGGGCCTTGTGCGGTCAATATAGAAGGCCAGGGCCCTGCGTACGTCCAGAGAATGCAAACGTTGATCCTGGCGAGAAGCATGTGGTTTAGGGTGAAAGACCGGGAGAAATATATCCTGGTTGATATGAAATGGAGAAACCACCTTAGGGAGAAAGGCAGGATGTGGACGAAGCTGCACTTTATCCTTATGGAAAACTGTGTAAGGGGGCTCGGATGTAAGCGCCCTGAGTTCAGAAACGCGCCTTGCTGAGGTGATGGCTACGAGGAAGGCTGTCTTCCAGGATAGGTACAGAAGTGAACAGGTGGCCAGTGGCTCGAATGGAGGACCTGTGAGCTTGGAGAGAACCAGGTTGAGGTCCCACGTCGGAACGGGCTGACGTTGTTGTGGGTACATCCGGTCTAAGCCCTTGAGGAATCTAACGACCATCGGGTTAGAGAATACCGAGGACGCGAGTTCCCCTGGATGGAAGGCCGATATAGCGGCCAGGTGAACTCTAATTGAAGATATCGCCAACCCCTGCTGTTTTAGGGAGAGGAGATATTCCAAAATAAGAGGAATAGGTGCGTGCAATGGGGACGTGGCTCGTTGCTCGCACCAACAGGAGAACCGCTTCCACTTGGCCAAGTATGTGGTCCGTGTTGAAGGCTTCCTACTGCTCAGCAGAATCTGTTGGACAGAGTGTGAACACTGTTGCTCTGCCTGGGTGAACCATGGAGCAGCCACGCCGTGAGGTGGAGTGATTGCAGGTCGGGGTGACGCAGCCGGCCGTGGTTCTGCGTGATGAGATCCGGATACAACGGAAGCGGGATCGGTGTCTGAACCGAGAGTTCCAGCAGCGTGGTGTACCAATGTTGTCTCGGCCACGCTGGAGCGATCAGAATCACCTGTGCCTGGTCTCTGCGCAATTTGAGCAGTACCTTGTGGACCAGAGGAAACGGAGGGAAGGCATAAAACAGGTGGTCTTTCCAGGGAAGGAGAAACGCATCCGAGAGGGAGCCTGGGGCTCGACCTTGCAGGGAGCAGAACACGTGGCACTTCCTGTTGTCTCGAGATGCAAACAGGTCTATCTGGGGAAACCCCCACTTCTGGAAGACGGAATGTATGATGTCCGGACGGATAGACCACTCGTGCGTTTGAAAGGACCTGCTGAGTCGGTCCGCTAAAGTGTTCTGGACTCCAGGGAGGAACGATGCCGTGAGATGGATTGAGTGGGCGATGCAGAAGTCCCACAGGCGAATGGCCTCTTGGCATAGAATTGACGAACGTGCTCCTCCTTGCTTGTTGATGTAAAACATGGCCGTGGTGTTGTCGGTGAGAACTAACACACAGCGGCCACGTAGGAGATTGAGAAATGCCTGGCACGCCAGGCGCACCGCCATCAGTTCCCGAACATTGATGTGTAGGGCTAGCTGAGGTGCAGTCCACAGGCCCTGGGTATGGTGCTCGTTGAG
Organism: Chrysemys picta bellii; assembly: GCF_011386835.1. Lineage (NCBI taxonomy): Eukaryota > Metazoa > Chordata > Testudines > Emydidae > Chrysemys > Chrysemys picta. The sequence goes on from NC_088792.1 coordinate 78,580,350, forward strand.
ATGGGCGCCCCAACCCAGAGATGAAGCGTCTGTGACCAGGTGCAGAGAGGGTTGTGGGGCGTGAAACGGCATCCCCTCGCAAACCACATTGTGATCTAGCCACCATGTGAGGGAGGTCAGGACCGAGTTCGGGATTGTGACCACCATATTCAGGCTGTCCCGATGTGGGCGGTATATTGATGACACCCAGGTCTGGAGTGGGCGAAGCCGAAGTCTGGCATGCCTGGTTACGTACGTGCAGGAAGCCATGTGACCCAGCAGGGTAAGGCATGACCTCACCGTGGTAGTTGGGAAGGCCTTGAGTCCTTGGATGAGGCTCGTGATGGTGCAAAAGCGATTGTCTGGCAGGATGGCTTGTGCGCGTCTGGAGTCTAGAACCGCACCGATGAATTCTATTCTCTGGGTAGGTTCTAGAGTGGATTTGTCCTTGTTGAGTAGGATACCCAACTTGTTGAATGTGCGCACTATTATGTGGACGTGATCGCGAACTTGTTCTTTGGTGCGACCGCGTACCAGCCAGTCGTCTAGGTACGGGAACACCTGTATCCCTTGCCGACGAAGGTACGCTGCCACGACAGCCATACATTTCGTGAACACCCGTGGGGCCGAGGATAGGCCGAAGGGAAGGACTGCAAATTGGTAGTGCACCCTGTTTACCACGAATCGCAGGAAGCGTCTGTGAGGCGTGTAAATAGCAATGTGAAAGTATGCGTCTTTCATGTCGAGGGCGGCGAACCAGTCTCCAGGATCGAGGGAAGGGATAATGGCCCCCAGAGAGACCATGCGGAACTTCAACTTTACTACGAATTTGTTGAGTCCGCGCAAGTCCAAGATGGGTCGCAGACCTCCTTTGGACTTGGGGATGAGGAAATAACGGGAGTAGAATCCCCTGCCCCTTAATTCCACTGGAACCTCCTCTATGGCCCCCATAGCGAGGAGCGTAGAAACTTCCTGTATAAGAAGTTGCTCGTGAGAAGGGTCCCTGAAGAGGGACGGGGAAGGGGGGGAGGAGGGGGGGATAGAAGAAAACTGGATAGCGTATCCCCTCTCCACCGTGCGGAGGACCCAACGGTCCGAAGTTATAAGGGACCAAGCACGGTGGAAGTGGGAGAGGCGATCCCGAAAGGAGGGGGCTGGATCCTGGGGGATGACTGGGGCGCCGTCCTCGACCGCACCTTCAAAAGTTCTGCCTGGGGCCTGAAGGTGGTCGAGGTGGCCCCTGGTTCTGGCCGGGTTGAGGGCCGGTCCACCTTCTTCTACCACCTCGCCCTCGCCTACGGGCCGAGTCTTGTCTCTGACGAGGCGGGGGGGGGTAGAAGCGCTGAGGTTGCGGCCTAAATGGCCTGCGCTGGGGGCCCACAACATGCATCCCCAGGGAGCGCATGATTGTTCTCGAGTCCTTGAGGCTCTGCAGGCGGGAATCCGTCTTATCCGAGAACAATCCATGCCCCTCAAAAGGCAGATCTTGTAGGGTTTGCTGCAGCTCCGGAGGCAAACCCGAAACCTGAAGCCAGGAGATCCTGCGCATAGCGATGCCCGAAGCCAGGGTCCTCGCCGCTGAGTCTGCAATGTCCAAGGAGGCCTGCAAGGAGGTCCGAGCCACCTTCTTGCCCTCCTCTACCATGGCTCCAAACTCTTCCCTGGACTCTTGGGGAATCAACTCCTTAAACTTCCCCATAGAGTTCCAGGAGTTGAAATTGTAGCGGCTCAGTAACGCCTGTTGGTTCGCCGCTCTCAGTTGTAGCCCTCCGGCTGAGTAGACCTTACGGCCAAACAGGTCGAGCCGCTTAGCCTCTTTTGATTTAGGCGCTGCAGCCTGCTGGCCGTGGCGCTCTCGTGCATTCACTGATTCCACCACCAGTGAGCACGGTTGGGGGTGGGTGTACAAGTACCCATAGTCCTTAGAGGGGACAAAGTATTTTCTTTCCACCCCTCTCGCTGTGGGTGGAATGGAGGCAGGAGTTTGCCATATCGTATCCGCATTCGATTGGATCGTGCGGATCAGAGGTAACGCCACCCTCGATGGGGCATCTGCTCCAAGGATGTTCACGATCGGGTCGTGCACCTCCACTATCTCCTCCGCCTGCAGGTCCATATTACGGGCCATCCTACGCAGGAGATCCTGGTGAGCCCGAAGATCTATCGGAGGGGGACCCGTACATGAAGTGCCCGCCACTGCCTCGTCCGGAGAGGAGGAAGAGGATGCCTCCGGTGGTACCGGATCCAAGGGGGGGTCCTGATCCCCTTGCTCTTGGGCCGGGGCATCACCTGCACTTGGGTCCCTGGTGTCGGGTGGCGTGGACACCGAAGCCTCCATGCCTCCTGGCGGAGGCCGAGAGATGGTGGATTCTGGGGCCCTTCTAACCGAGTGACCCGAGCGAGAGGTCGATGGTATTGGAGCCCCTTGTTCTTGGTGGTATGCCCACGGGGTCCAAAACGACCAGTGAGATGGTCCATGAGATTGGTCCTCTGCCATCTCCTGCCAGTGGCCGAAATTTTGTTCATCGGCGCGCCCTTGAGGGGGGTATGCCGATCTCGACAAGTCCTCCGAGGAGCGAGACACCGATCTAGACGGCCATGGCGGTGCCGAGAGAGATGAAACCATCCCGGTGGGCTGCGGTGCCGCACGGTGCCGGTCCGGAGATGATCTATCTCCGCGCGGTGCCGGCGATCGGTGCCGGGACCGCGACCGGTGCCGATGACCTCGTCGGTGCCGGGAGTCGGATCTGGACCTCGACGAGGACCTGGAGTATGCCCGGTGCCGGGAGCGACCCCTCGACGTCGAGCGCCGACCGTAGCGGTGCCGAGAACTACGTCTCGACGTTGATCGGTGCCGACGATCATAGCGGTGCCGAGACGTAGAGCGGTGCCGCGAAGTAGATCTTGGCCGCGAGTACGACCGGTGCCGAGACGATATTCGGCGCCGGGACTGCGAGCGGCGTGGGGACCTGCTTCGGGACCTGGACCGGTGCCGAGGTTCCAGCCCCTGTGATGGTGGGCGCATCAAAGCAGGTTTCCCCCTCGACTGGACCGGGCGAGTCAACGGTGCAGTCGGTGCCGGTGGCTGAGGCGGTGCCGGCTCCGTGAGAGCTATTAAGTCTCTCGCCGCCGCGAAGGTCTCTGGAGTCGACGGGAGGCACTGTATCACCGCCGGCCTGGGGGGAGACGCTATTTGCACCGGACTCAACGGCCTCGGCGCCGGAGTCGACGGTGCCGGAGGCAACTGTTTCCGTTGCTCCACCGGTGGACGCGGCTCTACCCCCGACACTGGGGGAGCTGGCGTCTTCGGCACTGATGTCCCCGTCTTATGGGCTTTTTTATGCCCTGGGGATAAGGACCGGCGCCGAGGCACTTGCTGTGTCTGCGGTGCCGACGAGGTCCGGTGCCGGGGAGGCTTGTCTGACGCCACTCGCGTGGTCGTCGCAGCCGGTGCCGCCGGGGCACTGCGCACCGAGGTGCTAGGTGCCGGGGCCTTGCTTGTGGAAGGAGCGTCCGGGCTAAGAGCCGCCTCCATCAGAAGTTGCCTGAGCCGAAAGTCCCGCTCCTTCTTCGTTCTTGGACGAAAGGCCTTACAGATTTTACACTTGTCTGTCTGGTGTGACTCTCCCAGGCACTTCAGACAAGATTCGTGCGGGTCGCTCGTGGGCATAGGTTTAGCGCAGGAGGCGCACAGCTTGAAGCCGGGAGCGTTGGGCATGAGCCCGGCCCCGCGGCCGGGGGAGAAAGGGGGGAGACGACCCCCTTAACCCCCTGGACTATTTAGAACAACTTTACAACTACTTAACTAACTTACAACAAACTCTAAGACTATAACTATAACTACAACTATGATACAACAATAAAAGCTAGGGAAAGTGGAGAACAGCTAAGCAGCGCTCCACAGTTCCAACGACCGTCAGGGGCGGTAAGAAGGAACTGAGGGGGCGCCGGGTCGGCTGGGGTATATATTCAGCGCCATGAAGGCGCCACTCTAGGGGGCTCCACAGCCGACCCGCCGGTGTTGCTAGGGTAAAAATCTTCCGACGATCGTGCACGCGGCGCGCACACACCTAATGGAATGGATATGAGCAAGCACTCGAAGAAGAAGGGAGGCTATTGGGGGGACAGGGAAGGTTAAAATGCAAACATTCCAGCGCACTGGAGATAGCTAGGGTGAGTGGTGATGGTGGAAGGTTCGCTCTTGAAATATCCCCAACCCCCTGCACTGACACCTCCCTTTGGGATAAGAGAAAGGGGGAGCCCCTGAGAGCTGGGAAACTGGGTGGTCAGTGTGTGGAATAGGGGAATGGGACCTCAAAGACATGGGGGGTACCCTGGGGAGAGTGGGGGTCCTGAGAACTGGGAGGCTGGCACCTGGGGGGCAGAGGGGCTTCCTGGGAGCTGGGGTATAGGGGGGATCCCCCTGGGACCTGGGTGGAGGGGGAGCTGGAAACCCTGGGAGGCCGAGAGCTGGGACATGGGGTCAGGAAACCACCTCCCCCATACTTACTCATCTCTTTCTCTTGCAATTTCAGCTTCCTTCCTCTCCCAAACCAAAAGAGGCCAGCAACTTCTAGTTCCCATTGGCCGGCTGAGATGCCACACTCACCTTCTATTGAGCAGCACTGCTTTCATTCAGGTCACTCATGGAAGGAGGAATGGCCCAGGCTGGGACAGTCCCAAAGAGTGCAGGGGAAGAGCTCATCGGCTTGCAGAGTCAGAGGTGGGACTGAGAGGGTGGGCTGGGAAACCAGGTGTGGTGGCAAGCAGGGGGCATCTGCTCCAGAGCAAGGAGGTGGGCGCTCCTGTCATGCCAGGCTGCACTCCGCAGGCAGCAAGGGGGAAACTGAGACCCTTGCCTCTTCACCATGGTACCCTCCTGACTACAGCACCTTGGGCGGGTTGCCCAGGTCGCTCACCCCTAAGGCCTGCCCTAATGTGAAGCATGGGGTATCAATTTTGACTCATTTAAGGCCAAATTCTCTCCAGACTTATCAGAAGCACTGGAATTTATAAGGAGGAGCTCCCTCTGGGACCTAATGACTCAAATTGACATCATCTCACAGCCTAGTCAATCGTGATCCTCACTGAACCAAGACACAGCAGTCATGCCTACTTGTGATGGATATTGTATGACCCACATACACATTTTTTAAAGCTGCAGAGGCCCCTCTCACTCAAAGAGAAAGGGAAGCAGACAGAAAACACACCACACAACACGTGATCCAGAAAATGTGCTGAGAAGTGTGCCACTAGTGCTTCAAAGATAAAGTGCAGCAGTGATGTACACTCTTTTCACACTGGAAGGAGCAAGGTCTTAAGAGCACTGAAGATGCCCTTGCATTAAGATCACTCTATGAAGCTCAGTGACATTCCAAAGGGAATGAGTCATAAGTGACTGAAGCTGCTGAATGCCTCTGATGTACCTGTAAGTGAACTTGAGCTCCTCCAAAAGCTGTGCACCAACTGCCACACAAGCTGCTCCGAAACCTCTGGTAGTATTAGAGATGCAGCTCTATTACTCTAGCTGTTCTGAGGGGACTGAAAGTTAGAGGCCTGAAGACTGGTGTGGTTTACATGAGCAGCTCTAAAACAACTTCGTCAGAAGTCAGTGCCTCTGAAGACTAACACAAGGTTGTAGTGTGTTTTGTTTTTAAATTTAAGGAAACTGACACCAGAGCCAAAGATATAATAGAGTGGGGGAGAGATCTGAGGGATGAAATACTTTGATACCTCACATGAGCTAGGATGAACACTGATGAGTAGAGGTCACAGTTGTAGGGTTCCTTCATCATTGATAACCAGCAGGAATGAATTGACTTCTGGAGCATATAGGTATGGCTGGGGGGCAGGAGAGGGAAACAGGGCAATCTAAATATCTAAGCAAGGACAATGTGAAGTGAGCCCAACAGCACAATTTTAAAACTGTGGGTGCTTTTATCTGGCCCAATGAACCAAAAGAGAGGGATCTATTGAGTACAAAATCTCAGGTCTTAGCAGTTGTGTGCAGTGCACATAAATACAATTAAGGCCACATCTACAGTATTAAAAATAGCCCATTATTTTTGTGCTGCACAAATGTGAATAGCAAAATGCAAATATACACTAGTAATACTAGAGCATTATTTTATAATCCTAAAATAACATGAGATAAAAATTATTCCACTATATCACATTCCATATTTTAGTGATATTTCAGCCACACCTTTTATGAACTTGTTTTCTGAGCTGAATCCATTAGCCAGTATTTTGCCATGATTGTGACGGCTGTGTCAAAATCATAGCATTAGCGTTCATGGTAATTGTGAATTTGAATAAAGCCCACACTGAGGCCACCCTGCAGTCGCAGCTCCTGTCCTGTGGAGCTTGGCTTGGCTCGGCTCTGCTCCCTGCTACGAGCATTGTGACCTGACACACTGTCACAGCACCACTCAGGTTTGGCCCATCCATCCCTCCACAGATGGAGACAGAAGAGCAGCCATGCCAAACCTGAGGGGCACTATGACCACACAGAGCCCCCTGCAGGCTGCCTGTCTTTGCAGGCCATTCAGCCCTCTGGCTGAGAAGCTACTAGTCCAAATCCCTTTCAGTTTAACAAAACATTCAAGCGTAATCCAAACTACCAAAAAAATCAATCTATTCTCTGGGCCCTGCACTTAACCCTTTCCTGGGGTTTCACTGCCTTTCCTCAGTTCTGGTATCAAGCACTGTCCCACTGAGTCTAAACCTTCCTGAGGCCTCTAGCCTCTACCAGTATCTGGCACTTTGGCTCTTTGCAGAAACGACCTACCTGCTTCCTGTGGCTTTCTCCCCAACACTGAACTCCCTCAGCCTATTTATAAGGCCCAGGTGTCTGCTGAGTTATCCCCGCATTTTTTTTTGTCCCCCCTCTCTGGTTGATAACTATTTAATTTCCACCCACGTGGAGTGAATATGCCCAACTGGCCTTTAACCCTTCTTAACAGTGATGGGGATTCAGTTGCTCACAGGAAGGTATTTTGACTGAACTGTAATTTTGGTGTAACTTCCAGCAGCAGACGGACTTCTCAGGGCTTGCCCACATGGAGACAACACTCTGGAACTATTAGTGCACAGTAGCAGTCCGCATAGCCAGTCAGTGAGCGGTCAGCTAATGTGCTGTAGATTCCTACATGGCAAGCCAGAGTGTGAAGTCTCAGTGTAGAGATGTCCTAAGTCAACAATGTATATTGTCCTCAAAACAAAACAGTAAATGATAGCTGTAATACTGGTCAGAAACCTGGTAGAGCTTTTGCTATAACTGGAAAAATATTTGAGACATTCAAAGATTAAAATCAATTATTTCTAAGAGATACTTAATGATCTCCTTTACTCTATTTACCCTTTTAAACTATTTCAGTTATCCAAATGCCCTCTATACACAACTGATTGATTGCAGTTTCTTGTTTTTACAAGAGCAATATTATACTCCACCGCTAAGAAAAAGTACTAAACTCAAGCATGAAAATAAAACAGATACTAGAAAAAGGTCCCTCTTCAAATGACAATTTATACAAATTATGAAGTAATCATAACTGACATGTGATATAGAAGAAAAGGATGTACAATTACACACAGACAGAAAACAAAACTCATGTACAACTTAGATCTGTCATGTGTTTTACAGTAGTACAATGACCTTATGTGCTAGGTATCATGCTCTCTGCCCTGAAGAGCTTACATTCTAATTAGTTTGGCACTTGGCATAAACACCACACATTTTGCGTTATTATATTAAAGAGAATAAAAATTAAATTGTATAATGCGTTTTTTGTTTTAATTCAGTCATTTTTAAAAAGTGTCTCATGATCAGCGTTTATTTCTTCAGAAATTAGTAGTAAGCTCATTCAGGATTATTAAGAATACTAAGCAATTTTCAGCAGTTGATTTCTAAATCACAACATAATGCGTTTAGTGTAAGTTAACTCCATATATTAAATTGCCAAACCTTTGGATATTTAAGATGATGCCCTAAGGCTGAAACAGATGTTAGAAGCTTATACACAAAAAAATGATAGGCACTGCAAAAACCACACTATACAGATATAGAGCATTTTTATAGGGCTCTATAACATGGTGCCCAATTAATGTCTTGACTTGTATAGATTTAAATTTATTATTTTGTGTTCCGAAAGCTCTAAATAAATTACAAGAGACAGAGTACTGACTGAGTTATAACACCTGCAATCTGTTGATTTCCCTGATGAATCTAAGTGGTATTCCACAGCAAACCAATGAAAAACTAGGATTAAACATTCCTTGCCTGTTTGCCCATCGTTCACCAGAGTCTATGATTACTGCAGTTGCTCATTTGAACACTGGTCAATTACATCACTATCAGGTAAAGAACAATACTTGGAGGGAGTGATAAAAATTTAGCAGTTTGTCAAAAATTCTTAACTTATTTTACCACTATTAAAATCAGACTACTTAAAGTACCGTATATATTCACTCATTATCCCGTTCGTTTATAAGCTGACACCCCAAGATGGTTAGGTAAAAATAGCAAAAACTGTATGACCCTTTCATAAGCCGATCCTATATTTCAGGGGTTGGCAAACTTCGGCTCCCGGCCGTCAGGGTAAGCCGCTGGCGAGTCGGGCTGTTTTGTTTACTTGGAGTGTCTGCAGGCATGGAGCCCCTCAGCTCCCTGTGGCCGCGGTTCACCGTTCCCAGCCAATGGGAGCTGAGGGGCTCCCTGCCTGCAGACACTCCAGGTAAACAAAACGACAATGTATTAGATATTCAATTCAATGATTCCATAGAGTTTAAAATCATCAAATTTTGGTGTCTACCCATTTATAAGCCAACCCCCGCTCTTTGATGCGTCACTTTTTTACCAAAAATATTCAGCTTATGAACGAGTATATTACAAAACACTAGTTTAGTTAAATAAAAACCTTTACCTACATTAGAGTAATTTCCACCCTCTGGGCTTGTTCTAGTTCTTCCTCAGGATCCTTGAATCCAGTAAATGAGTAGTAAGTCTTATCCCATTTGATAGGCCTGTAAAACGTCCCTTTTACTTCTTTGTGAGGTTGAGAGTTCACGCTTTGGACATGCTCAGTAGATAAGCTGCAGGAGTTGAGAATGTCCAATACTGTGCTTAATAAGTCCCTGGTGTGCAAAGTAAAACTGACGGCTCGAAAACCTATAAAACGCAACCCTCAAAACAATTAATACTGTATTCAACTGAATAGCTGAGCTTTTAGATGCATTCACATTGTTTCATTCTTGTCTTAAAGCTAAAACAAACCATACATGTATTATATGATATATTTCAAAGTGAAATTATAACATTTATTTAACAAGTACTGTAGATTTCAAACTATTATCATGGCAGAAGGCATCAGAATATAGTTTAATATTTACAACTGTACAAGTCCAGAGCTATAACTACTAGGATATTTCACCTATTTGGCTCAATGGGTGAATCTGAAGCTTATCTGCAATTGTGACAAATAGAAAATAAAGTTGACGGAGATGCAAACACTTCTATTGCTTTAACACCAACAGTTTTGTCCGAGAGCCCTTTATGTAAGATTTATTAACAAAAAAATACTACTTTGGATTAAATATACTGTAGACAGGCAAGGATCTAAGACTACTTCACCAACAGTAAGCCTCAACACCTATGAAATTCCAGAGACAAGAATTACACATATTCTACAGAGGTGTAAACTAAGGCACAGAGATGTTAACTGACTCGCACAGTGTTACAGCAAGTCAGTGGCAAAAGCAGGAACAGAACCACATAGACCCAGTCCCCCCTGTTCCAACTACTAAACAACCCCCCTTTTTTCTTATATCTAAGTGGCTCAAATATACCACTATTTTTTTCTGCCTGCTAGTTTGATTTTCTTCTTCTAGCAGAAGGATCACTCAAAATTCATTTATGTGAGAATTTTCTGACCATAAGAAAACAGAACATGAATTAAAATACAGACTAACACTTCATTAGACAAAATTGTAAAAAATCTGAGGAAAATTCAGAGACAAGCATACCAAACTTGCCAGTGAAGCATTGTATGTTCTCTTAAGCGAATATTAACTGAAATTTACAAATTGCACTTTAAAATGTACCCCTGCTACTCTAGGTCATTCAGCACTTCTATAACATACTGAGAGTCTACATGCTACAGCTGGACCAAATAATGAGAAAATAAAAGTAACACCCTAAACTATCTTCAAGTTATATACAGACAGTTGAATTAAAAGCATTGATATCTGGCAAGTATTTCAGGGTATTATTTCAATTTCATTGTAAGATTATTGACTGGACTCCTAGTTACATTTAAACCCATTATAACCACTCTCTCTTAATAAAGATTTTCCATTAGAAAAATGTGTAATTACTTGGGATGGCCTTTAGGGGCCAGATCCAATGCCAATTGACATCAATGGGTATTAGATAAGGCACTATAAAAGGTGTGAAGAGTACAAAACTATGGAAAGGATTTTCAGTATTTAATTTTGCAAGAGAAATTGTCAGATAAAAAAGGCACCTGCAGCACTGAAGGATTCTTGGACATCAGAAGAGTTTTGTTCTGTCTCTCTCACATAAAAAGTGAGTTGAGTTGGCTTAAAAGACTTAAATCCTGGTTTCTGGAGATTTTCCAAATAGCCATTTAACCTCTTAAGAGAGTTTTCATTGATTTCCTGTAGAAAACAAAATAAGAGCCACTGTAAATACTTAATTTTGTCCGCTTTCTCAACATAGCCTACTTTTAAATAAATATGCTAACAGTGTTAGTTTAATAAGATACAACTAAATTTCGAAATATTAAACATAGTTCACAATTCCACGAAAACACAACAATGTATTCCAAATAGAAAGGTGACTGAGTAATTTTATTAAAAAATTGTCTTCATTGCATGAATAGCTGACTTGATGGTAGATAAGGGTAAACGGAAGTTAAAGCATAGATAATGTTCAAGATAGCTTCCAAAACCAGGTAAAAATTAGGTTTGATTAAAAGTAAAAGGTCATTCTTTGTAAGGGTTGTCACAGGTTTCAAAAAAATAAAATGGAATGTTGCATTAGTTCTATGTTTTGTATGGATCAAGACTCCAGATTGTCAGAGACAGCAATGCATAGTGAAAGGCTGATTAGTGAGTTTGGGGATATACTTTGTCCAAATTATAAGAATTTGCTGGACATTATCTTGTTAAAGTTCTATTTTCCTAATCACCAATATCAATCATTTTAATTCTACAATATGTAGATCAAACTTTGACAGCATAAAAACTAAACTAACAACATACTTCCATTCTTCATATACCATATAAATGAAAACATCATTAGAAACAAAAATATATTTTTACCCTTTCTCTGGGATGCTGGCCAAAGAAATCTGGATGCACAGCAAAATAGAAAGGTCTGAGAGCATTGACGGCTTCAGCACCTGACAAAGGTCTTGTCTGAAGAACCCACTGTAGCAATATTTTCTCCAGACACAACCTAACAAGGTAATAAAATCTTTATGTATTAAAGTAACCACCATATGAAAAAGTAATATAAACTACATAAAAGAAATGTTACCAAAATGGTGCAAACACTCATATGAAATACAATCACTTAAAAATAAGCCATATTAGAAGGCTAGATTTTGTCCCATGGGATCTACAAAATCCTATTTAACCAGAACAGGCCTACTGTGTTACAAAGATGGTTGATGCTAATGGTTCTGATTAGTGGCATTCAAAAAGTGGTATTTGGAGAAGGTAAGGTATGCATGTTATAAGTTCATATATGAAATCCTCCACACAAATACTTCTTTTAAACACTGGTGATTGGAATAGTCAGAGGTACTAAGGGTTGCCATCTTGGAATTGTTTCTCAAAGTCAATGCCCATAACTTGAAGGTGCGAAAGTAGCTAAGAAGTTTAATATTTGTAAAGCACTTTGCTATTCTTGGATGAAAAGTGCTATAAAAACAAAGCATTAGTTCTGGGCTAAAAAAAAAACCTCAGTTACTTACCTTCTTGTAACTGTTGTTCTTTGAGATGTGTTGTTCATGTCCGTTCCAATTAGGTGTGCGTGCACTGCGTGAATGGCAGCTGGAAGGTTTTTCTCCTAGTGGCCTTTGTCGGGTTGGCCCGGGCGGCCCCTGGGGTCGCACCTTCATGGTGCTCAATATAGGGGCCTGTCTACCCTCCACCCCCTCAGTTCCTTCTTGCTGGCTGCTCGGACAAATGGGTAGGAGGGTGGGTATTGGAATAGACATGAACAACACATCTTGAACAACAGTAACGAGAAGGTAAGTAACCGTTTTTTCTTCTTTGAGTGCTTGTTCATGACAATTCCAATTAAGTGGATTACCAAGCCCAAATTTTGGAGGCGGGGTCAGAGCTCAAAGGTTCACTGTAGCACTGCTCTACCAAAGGCTGCATCATCTTTGGCCTGCTGGGTAATAGCGCAATGCGAGGCAAAAATGTGTATTGATGACCATGTCGCTGCTCTGCATATTTCCTGGGATGGAACATGCACCAGGAATACAGCTGATGAAGCCTGTGCCCCTGTGGAGTGCGCTGTGAGCGGAGGGGCAGGAGATAGATAGAGTTGAAAAACAGAGTTTGCAACATCCGGGCGCAAGGACCACTCATGGCCGTGGAACAACCTGTTGAGATAGTCTGCCAACTCGTTCTGTACCCCAGGGAGGATCAAGTGAGCTATGCAAAAGTCCCACAGTCTAAGGGGTTCCTGGCACAGGGGAGAGGATCGTGCACCTCCGTCTATTTATATAAAACATCACTGTCATGTTGTGTCATGACTGAGACACATTTCCCCTCCAGATGAACTCGGAAGGTCTGGCATGCTAGGCGGACTGCTTTCAAATCTCTGATGTTGATGTGAAGGGAGAGCTCCGCCTAGGACCAGAGACCTTGTGTCCTGAGGTCTTCCAGGTGTGCCCCCCCACCCCAATGCTGACACGTCCATCACCAGCAAAAGGGATGGGTGAGGTCTGGTGAAGGAGAGCCCGGCATACCTTACCTGCAGGTCGAGCCACCACAGGAGGGAGTTGAGGACTGGATGAGGCAGAGTGACGATCTTGTCCAGACCACCCTGAACTGGGCGATACACCGAGGCTAGCCATACCTGAAGAGGCCTGAGTCTGAGTCTAGCGTGCTGTACAACATAGGTACAAGCGGCCATGTGTCCCAGAAGCTTCAGGCAATTCCTTGCTGTGGTTGTAGGGAACTGTCTGAGGTTTTGAATGTTGTCACCCAGGGACCGGAACCGCGATTCCGGGAGGTACGCTGTGGCCTGTGTGGAGTCTAGTACCACTCCTATAAACTCTATCTGCTAAACGGGAGACAGTTGATTTTTGCGCATTGAGAAGACGGCTCAGTTCGTCGAAAGTTGCTCTGATGAAGCCAAGTTGTGCCTCCACTTGCGTCCTGAAGCGGCCCTTGATTAGCCAGTCGTCGAGGTACGGAAACACCTGTACCTATCGCTTGCGCAGGAACACAGCCACAACTGCGATGTACTTGGTAAACACTTGAGGAGCCGCTGACAGGCCAAATGGGAGGACTGTGAACTAGTAGTGCTTGAGGTTCACCATGAATCTGAGGTACCTTCTGTGGGACAGCATAATCTAAATGTGAAAGTAAGCATCCTTCAAGTCAAGGGTGGCATACCAGTCCCCTGGATCCAAGGAAGGGATAATGGCGGCCAAAGAGACCATGGGGAACTTCAGTTTCTTCATAAACTTGTTGAGATCTTTCAGGTCTAGAATGGGCCTGAGGCCGCCTTTGGCTTCTGGTTTTGGGAAATACCGGGAATAGAAGCCCTAACCCTTCCGCTCCAGAGGAACCTCTTCCACTGCCCAAGCAACAAGAGCAAGTGCACCTCTTGTATGAGGAGTTGCTCATGATCAGGGTCCCTGAAGAGGGACAGGGAAGGGGGATGGAAGGGCACAGAAATGGTGGGACTATCCCCTTTCAACCGTGCGGAGTATCCAGCGATCCGATGTAATACAGGCCCACACAGGGAAGAAAGGGGACAGTCAGCACGAGAAGATAAGGTGGTATGGATCCAGTGTCCAGACTGGTGCGTTGCCCCCTGGGCGCATCTTCACAAGGTCTGCTTCTGGCCAGCAGACTGCTTCGCCTGACCAGAGCCCTGGCCTGAAGAGTGGGGCCTCTTTCTGTTGTTTCCACCCCACCTGCGGGAGAAGGCTATTTTGAGGCTGGTATAAACAAGGTGGGGGGGGGGGGGGGCTGTGGCTTAAAATGTTTCCGCTGGTTTGCCGGAGTGGTGAGGCCCAGAGACTTGAGGGTGGCCCTTGAGTCTTTCAGGCTATGAAGCCAGGAGTCTGTTTTCTCCGAAAACAGGGCCAAACCCTCAAAGGGGAGGTCTTGAATTGTTTGCTGGACCTCATAAGGAAGCCCAGACACCTGTAGCTAGGTGCTCCATCTCATGGCTATACCCAGTAAGTCTGCCACGTCAAGGGCTGCCTGAAGTGAGACTCAGGGAAACCAGCTTTCCTTATGCCACTAGAGAGAATTCTTCCCTGGAGTCCTCCGGCAACAACTCTGTGAATTCGGCCATCACTCTCCAGAAGTTGTAATTGTACCTGCTGAGGACAGCCTGGTGGTTAGAGACCCGGAATTGCAGTCCTTCCAGTGGCATAAATTTTCCTCCCAGAGGCCCATCTTTTTTGCCTCCCGATTTTTTGGGAAGGGGCCCTAGCAGCCTTGCCGCTCCTGCTCATTCGCCTTGGCTACCACTAGGGAGTCTGGTGGAGGGTTGGTATAGAGGTGCCCGAACCCTTTAAAGGGAATGAAATACCTCCACTCATTCCACTTTGCCATTGGTGGCAAAGAGACTGGAGTCTGCCAAATCTTAGTGGTCTCTTGTATGGTCCATATCAGAGGCAGGGCGATAGAGGAGGGACCAGAAGGGGCAAGGATGTCCTCCATCGGGTCAGAGGACTCGACCACCTCCTCAGCCTGGGTGCCCACATTTTGCGCCACCCTGTGCATCAATTGTTGGAGCACCCTCCTCTAGGGCTGGGGCCATTGATGTGCACACCACTGCCTTGTCAGGCGAGAAGGACAACGAGGCCCTAGTCGGGAGTGGTTCCTGCTCACTATCCCCGGCGCTGAGGGGATCTCGTGGTGCAGCTGGTACCAGGGCGGCCAAGGCTGGTGCTGCTGTCAGTGCCCCACGAGCACGGCTGACATTGACGCCAGAGGTACAGCGACCATCTGGGAGGCTGAGGGCACATATGTCGCCGACCTAGAATAGGACAAGTGGCTCTGGCCCTGGCGGAAGGTCCAGGGGTCCAAAATGGTCACTGGGCAGGGGGCTGCCACTGACCCGGCTACGGTCTCGGTTGGAGATGGTATCCTTGTCTGTGGGATCTCAAACTCCTGCTCCTCCTGGACCGGGAGCAGTAGGACTCTGTTTCTGACTCCGAGGACTCTGTATAAGATGACCACGGAGGAGCAGAGTGCATCTGTGCTGGAGAGCGGCATCTAGGGCTAGGGGACTGGTGCAGCTCCCCTACCTGCACGCTTGTTGATGGGACCGGCGATCGGTGCCGAGGGGATGGCAATCGGCACGGCATTATCGCCGGTTTGCCCCTGGATGGCACCCGGGTCTCATGAGTGGTGCGGAGACCGCTGCAGGCATCCTGTCCTGTTTCGGGGGGGGGGGAGGGGGGGAGGCGCGGCAGCAGTGCTGTGAGGGTGATCAGGTCTTCAGTTGCCTCGAATGTCTCCAGTGTGGACGGTATTTGCAAGTCACGGTTCTCCCAGACAGGGGAGGGGAGGGGGTCCAGACTCAACTGGTCCTAGGGAGAGTCTGGAGTCAACGCAACCTTCAATGTGGATGCCGAGCTTGTGTGGCCCGATGTGGGTCTCATAGCGGCGTGCTCCTTCAGCGCTGCTCTGGGCATGGTGGAGCGTCCCCTCTCAGGTCTTCTCTTCTTGTGGGGGACTGGAGAATGAGAGTGCGCGGAGCTCCTATGAGGAGATGCCTGCCGGTGCCGAGAGTCTCTATTGGAGTCCTTTCTCAGTGCCGACTCATGTCCCGACGGTTCTAGGGCACTGTGCCCTGGTGCCGAAGTGCTCAGCGTTGGCTCCGCTGAGCAGGGGTCCAAATGGGCATGCAAAGCAACCTCATTTAGCAGTACTTTGAGGTGCTGCTCCCTCTCTTTTTGGGTCCTCAGCCGAAAACCTCTGCAGATTTTGCAGCGCTCCTTGAGGTGGCCTTCCTCCAGACACTTCAGGCAGGAAACATGAGGGTCATTTTTTGGCATATGCTTGCCACAGTCTATGCAGGGTTTAAACCCTGGGGACTGAGGCATGCCCCAGTATCAGGGGAAAAAGGGGGAGTGTGATGGTGTACCCCATGAGGCTTTATGGAAATATGCTTATGAATGTATATATGACATAATTGGAATATGTTTTATGCTACACATGCCATGTAACATATCTCTGTAAAGGTAATGATCTACTGAATACATTCCTCCTATTCGAAGTTATGAATATTGGCTGTGTACTTGTTTGATTTCTAAGAAGCTTTAGTAAAGCATTTGGTCAGCTTCTTGAGAAAGGAATGTGCAAATCAAGAAGCACTTAAAGGACAGTGAATCTTGGAAGGCTCCAATCCACGTAAGAAGTCTACCTGAGGACGTTCAAGGTAGCATGTAAACAATGGCTGCTGCCTGTAAAAACTGAGTCATGCATGGACATGTGACTTGCTCCAAAACTCCATCTTGGAGCTGGACTTTGCATAGGAGAGAGGAGGTGGTCTCCACCCACATGAAAGTCTATTTAAACCCCTGGGAGACCCCTCCATTTTGTCTTCAGCTGGCTAAAGAGATAGCCTCTCCACCCCCAAGGATACCTGAAAGAAACTGGAACAAAGGACTACAGCGGGTGTGAGTGATTGCTGGACCCAGACTAAATGGAGACTAGTCTGTAAAAGGAAGTTTACTGGAATTCCTCTGAAGGTGAGGTTTTTATCTGTATTAAGTTTTCTTACTGTATTAGACACAGACTTGCGTGTTCTATCTTATTTTGCTTCGTAATTCTCTTTGTTCTGTCTGCTATTACTTGAAACCACTTAAATCCTACTTTTTGTATTTAATAAAATCACTTTTTACTTATTAATTAACCCAGAGCATGTATTAATACTGGGGGGGAGGGGTGTGTGTGCAAATAGCTGTGCATCTCTCTCTATCAGTGTTATAGAGGGCGAACAATTTATGAGTAAAACGGATTTATTTAGGGTTTAGACTCCATTGGGAGTTAGGCATCTGAGCGTTAAAGACAGGAATACTTCTGTAAGATGCTTTCAGCTAAGTCTGCAGCTTTGGGGCACGTGGTTCAGACCCTGGGTCTGTGTTAGAGCAGACTGACGTGTCTGGCTCAACAAGACAGGGTGCTGGAGTCCCAAGCTGGCAGGGAAAGCAGGGGTAGAAGTAGTCTTAGCACATCAGTTGGCAGCCCCCAAGGGGGTTTCTGTGATCCAACCCATCACTGGGGGAACCAAAGGGTGCACCCCCCAACTAAACCTTATCTAAAACTAACACTAACTATACTCTATATATGAACTATTTACACGAAGAAGTTAAAGAAACTAGGGGAATTGCACTTGCAGAGCAAGAGCCACGAGCATTCAGGCTAACTGTCACAGGTGGTAAGAAGGAACTGAGGGGATGGCGGGTCGGCAGGGCCCTATAGTGAGCGCAATGAAGGTGCGATCACAGGGGGCGCCCAGGCCAACCCAACGGAGGCTGCTAGGGGAAAAACCTTCTGGCTGCTGTGCATGTGGCACGTGCACACCTAATTGGAATTGACATGAACAAGCACTTGAAGAAGAAATAATCATATTTCAACACAGAGAAGGCATCCCTTGTTCACTTCTGAGAACCACATGCCCATGGCTATCCTTAATCCTGAGCAAACTTACTTCATTTCCCAAGCATATTCTTGTATAGAAGACAAAATGATATAAGGAGGTAGATTGGAGTGAAAGAAAATAAGCTTATTTGAAAATGAGAGGGCTGAAAGTGAGGAAAGATGCAAGAACAGGGAAGAAGAGGGATGTTGACAGATTTAATTTCCATCATAGATGAAGAAGATTGTATAAAGGAAGATTTGGAGAGAGGAAGTGTTTGGATGAAGAAATTTAGATAGATCAGAAAGCACAAGTTAAAGGGTGAGCTTCAATTGTGGACAATTAAAGGAGAGAGTTCAAGGTTGTAAGAGCAAGTAGTGGGCAAATGGGAGATAGTGTGTCTTTAGTTTTAGAAATTTGTAAATACTGGGATTAGCACATCAGTTCAGAATTGTAACCAACAAGATGCAATGAACATGATATGGTTACATTTCCTGCAGTGGCAGAGTTATATAACCACAGCACGCTTGATTGCCCCAGAAGGATCTCAGGAGGCAGAGCTGAAGTAAGGGCAAATTCTGGCAACATTCTGGAAATGACAGAGAGCAGACTTGCACGGCAGATTAGAGAAATGAGAGGAAAAGGCAAATTCTGGGTAAAAGATCACTAAGGTTTCTGACCATAGTACAAAGTTGTCTGAGTTGTTGTGTTAAATGAACAGGGCAGCACATTTATAAATACCAAGGGCAGCGTGTAAATGGTAAATGTTTAACAATGGAATTTTTCCTTCCCGACTGATCTCACATAGCATACTAATTAATTTACCATGAGAAGTCATTTTTCCTTCATCATCTTAGTTTCAAACTGAATGTGAATGCTGATGGAAGAGCACTTCAGTTCTGTTCAGCAGTAAAACACTTTAAATGAAAGACACTGTATACATTTAAAACTATAGACTAACCCCCCCCTCGTCCCCAAAACCCCACACTTCACAAAATTAAATGCAAGACAGACAAAATCATAGTATGGTCAGAGGTTGATAAACTCGAGACAGGCAAATAAATGAAACCTAAGAGGCATAACTGCATATCTTTCACATAGAAATTATGACCATATAAAAATAATAAGACAGCCTTATAAAACTCCATTCACCTGATTTTCTGGGGTGAATAATTTTACTGGAGAATAAATTGTGATGAACATTTCTTTTTGTCTACTCCTACCCTATAAAAGAAGTTGGCTAACAGATTTTTTTTGTTTTTTTGGGGAGGGGGAGGGGAGATCAATCAATCAAGTTTTATTGCACTTGCCAAATGCCTTTGCAAACAAACACCATAGTCAAATTGCAGTTAGTTCAAATATTATGAGATCTAGTAAAACCATCATCAACAAACCCAAGAAAGATGATCCAAGAACGTTCTACAAGCCAAGATCTGTGCAAATATGGATATTCTGAAAATCAAATAACTTAAGAGAAAGTCAGTGCAATATGAAGTTAACAACCAGATGGTTTGGTCTTTGGGAGCCATCTTTTCTTTTCCAAAATCATTAAATAGTGAGTCAAATTAAAATAGAACTTGCATAGATCCATAACATGTTAGGGTCATCTCCAAATCTCTTTTACACCACTTGGGCAGCAGATTCATTCATGTGAATACCTTTCCATCCAGCAATTAAAACAAGGTCAGACATCAGAGTCTCATGTGCATGTCTAAATTTTATTTTTAACAATTTTTTTAAAACAAGTATTGAGTTCTCAAGTTGAGATAAGGACCCTGATCTTGTTTGTCAGTATCTCTAACACTTTGGTCAGGGCTTAAATTCTCCCCAAGTATTTCCCGGGGCTTGGTGCCAGGGCTCCCGCAGGTTTGAAAATATTTACCAGAGCTCTGTTCTGGATGGCTCTGGCTGAATTTAGCCCTGCGCTTATGTGACCATGCGGTTCTGGCGGAACCCAACTGAGAGTGCCAACTCAGGACAAATTGCTCAAATAGGGCAGTTACAGCCCAAGGCTGGGGTTTTTCCACCTCTAAGGCAGACCAAACCAGCCAGACTAAGACTTCGATCTCACCCCACTGGCTAACCGCAAGTCTCACAAGCAATCTCCTTAGACACTCCAGTTACCCAGTATTACCACCAGTGCCACACGTTATGGGGACAAATGGTTATAAAAACTAATACCCCAGTAAAAGAAAACGGTTCTCCCGATCCCAAAGGACCAAGCCCCAGACCCAGGTCAATGTACAAGTCAGACCTTACCCACAAATCACGCTACTGCCAATCCTTTAGAATCTAAAATCTAAAGGTTTATTCATAAAAGGAAAAAGATAGAGATGAGAGTTAGAATTGGTTAAATGGAATCAATTACATACAGTAATGGCACAGTTCTTGGTTCAGGCTTGCAGCAGCGATGGAATAAACTGCAGGTTCAAATCAAGTCTCTGGAATACATCCCCCGCTGGGATGGGTCCTCAGTCCTTTGTTCAAAGCTTCAGCTTGTAGCAAAGTTCCTCCAGAGGTATGAAGCAGGATTGAAGACCAGATGGAGATCAGGCATCAGCCTTATATAGTCTTTTCCAGGTGTAAGTTCACCTCTTTGTTCTTACTGTGGAAAATTACAGCAAAAATGGAGTCTGGAGTCACATGGGCCAGTCCCTGCATACTTTGCTGAGGTACAAGGCGTATCTGCCTTCTCTCAATGGGTCCATTGTATAGCTGATGGTCCTTAATGGGCCATCAAGCAGGCTAGGCAGAGCTAATCTCAGCTTGTCTGGGATGTCACCCAGAAGCATAGCATAAGTTTGCCATACAGACAGTATAGAGCCAATATTCATAACTTCGACTACAAAACTGATACACACATATAGACAGCATAATCATAACCAGTAAACCATAACCTTGTCCTAGACACCCCATTTGACCCCCTTTATACAAGATTTGGGTGCCACTACAGGACCTTGGTTGCAACAATGATCTATATGGTCCCAGTTTATGTCAATAACGTCACACCCCCAACGCAAAATTGATGCAGGAAGGGATGACACAAACATCACTGACTGCATCCCAAGAGCTCCCCATCCTGGGTTCTGTCTCACTACAGCTAGTATTGGGTTAGAAGCCGTACCAGTGTATAACAGAAATGGTTTATCAAAATCATGTTCAACCACATGATTGAACCTCTTTACAAACTCAAGGTAACACTTAGTTAGAACAATAGTGGATTGGATCTGCTCTGGCAGCATGGTTCCTGTATGTCTCATGTGATCTTGCCAAGAGCTAAAGAAAACAGCTACTTTATCCATACCAGCTCGGGCAAATGTTTGGAACCCCATTAACATCAAATAAATGCAGATATTAATGTTCTTCATAGTCCAGGATTCTTGGCATTTAGCCATGAAAGCAATATGGTAGTGTGCCTCAGTCTTCCTTTTCATACAGCACATTAGGTCTGGAATGTCTTTTCCCCTGTGAAAAGTTCCCATATTGTTTATAGGCATTACCTGTGAAACCCCAGTGTAACAAGGCCTTTTAACATAACGTGTGTTTTCATGTATTCCTTTTAACATGTTCGAGGGATTCTCCAAAAGATTAGGCACATTGTTAATTACAAAATTTAGCAATAACAACAAGTTCATTGCAAGTGTCCATCTACAGTCATGTTTGTCATGCCACACCTTTGGCTCAATACCATTGGAGTTTGGGCATTTTAGGGTTAACCTGTGGCTTCCCTTTGCAAAATTCAGTTTTCTCTGTCCTCCTTGTCCTGCAGGATCAAACCCCGATTTCTCTTGCTTAACAGAATTCACTGGCTGATGGGGTGGGCCCTCTGTGCTAACAGCTATTAGCAAGTCCTTCCTTTCCCAGCCAGGCAAGTAATTTGCACTACCCCAGACCAGAGCCAGTCCACCAGTTTTCATATTCGTAACTGCTATTATCTCCAAGGCTGGACTCTGTCTTAAAGAGATACCACACAAATCCAAAGAGTCTGCGGGTGAGAGTTTGCTTGCTCTCCCCCGCATCCTCAAGCATTTAGCCATAAAACTGCTCTGCTCTGACACATCAGTAACCAAATCTGTCCTCAAACCCTGAAGCACAAACTGCTCATTTAAAGAATCAGAAAGGAGACATTCCTGTTCCAACACCATTGTCTCCCCAACAAGTTGGCCCCACACAGCCACTCGGTTATAGGGATGCCTCAATTCCTTAACAACTTTTACTTCCTCTGAGACCTTCTCAAAGCTACCCACACTGGATCTTTTAAAAGGAAAGTCAGAGGATCCATTCACAACAGACAATTTTTGGCTGCTAGGAACTGAAACTTCCTTGATTAAATCACTCTCACACCCTTCAGTTGCAGGGAACTGCTTGCACCGAGTACCATGAGGATTCCTTTTTCCAGGAGCTTTTCTAAGCAGCAATTCACCCCTCACAGAAATTCTGCCCTTACCCTCTTCACCTAGGGCTTGCTCTAAAGGCACACTTTCCTGAGCAACAACAGACTCTGTCTGGGTCTTACTTACATTCAGGATCACCTCTGGCCCATCAGGCAGATCTCTACACAATCCCCTTTCAGGTGAACCCATAGACTTCCTAGATAAAAGGTTAGAAATACTTCCCTTCTCTTTGCCACACAACAGCTTAGGAATTTTTTCCTTTTTGCCACAAGTTGTTAAACTGTCCGTAGGTAACACAACCAAATTACCTTTCTGCTCCCCTTGTGCCCTGGCTAGGGTATCACCCTGATCAGACAGAGTTGTTACACCCTTCTCCAACCACACATGAGCAACAGGCCCAATACAAGCATCAGAATTGTCTGGTCTCTGGGATTTTGCTAAGACACTAACTGGATGCAACCTAGTTACGGTGCCATTCTCCCCAGCAGATGCAAACTTAGGACCATTCCCTTCCTGGGCTTTAGTTGAATCCAGAACCAACTCTGAGACAACTAAATTACTCTCAACCATCACAGGCCGAAAGGCACCTTCTGTCTGCTCCACAGACAAAAAAGAGTTGGAGACGCATTTTCCTTTACTAGACATATAATTTGGGATTTCATTTCCCTTGTCCCAGCACACCGGGCTGTTCACAGACAACTGCTTGGAGACTGGGGTAGCTTCCTCCATAGGCAAGTCAATACCCCTGACAGACACAGGCACATTTCCTTCACTGTCACTATTCTTCGCACAGGAAACAGATAAGGTATAGGGACACTCATCTTCCACTCTCCTTGCCTTCCCAAACTGCTGACTAGATAAAGCCATCAGCTCACAAGACTGCCTAGGCTCATCCAAAATCTCCTTGTTCTCCTCTCCCTTTGCTTGATCTAATTCCAGATTTACTTCTGAGACATTAGATAGATATTCAGAAACTTCATTCACAGCCAAACAGCTACTTTCCAAAGACAAACTTTTGGAGAAACCCTCCATAGGCACAACCTTAGGATCAATCCTCTCTTGTGCCTGGTTTGTATTAACTTGACTGACCATAGCTTTAATATCATTTCCAATCATAATATCCTTAGGGATTATGTCTTTTACTCCCACAACCATGGTGCCCTCCAATCCCTTCCATTTCAGGTGGATTTTAGCCAAAGGCACCCTGACAAAATACTTAGATAAGGCTACAACAGTTACATCTTCACCTGGCAAATAATCTTCCTTCCTGACAAGACTTGCTTTAACCAGAGTAATATCTGCTGCGGTGTCCCTCCATGCCATACACCTCACTCCATTAACTTCTGCACTGCTAATAAACTCTGCATTATTTCCCCCATATTTAGCTCTAATGTGAGTTTTAAGGTCAAATTCTTCCGAGACCACAGAAACAGCATTTGCACACAGGGCACCAATGCTGGGCTCTGTGTGGCTTGCCTGTGAGTTTACAACAACAGGGTTAGCATTGGCCGTGGCATTTGGGGTTGCTGGTTTTGGGCCGCCCTTCAGTGTCGGGCAGTCTGGTCTCATGTGGCCCAGCATACCACAGTGATAGCATGTAACCTGTTCCGTCCTGGGATGTGAGTTCCTACCCCCCGGGCCCCCTTGAACTCCTTTAGAAGAGTCAGGTTTATTTTTAAATCCTTCCCTCCTCTTGAACTGGGGAGAATGGTGATCAGTTTTCCCCGGGGTTTTACACCCTTCTCGAGCCCTGTTTTGGGTATGGGCATCCGCAATCTCTGCTGCCCGTAGGACTGACTCAGGGTCCCTGTCACACACAGCTGCTCTCACATTGTCCGGCACAATGTCTAAGAACTGTTCCAAAGTTATTAAATCCAGCAGTTTTTCAAAACTCCCATGAACCTTGGCTCCCATAACCCACTTTTTAACAAAACCCATCAGCTTATGAGCACATTCTACAAAAGTACAATCCTTAGACATTTTAAACTCTCTAAACTTAACTCTGTAAGATTCAGGAGTAACCTTGAACCGCCTTAACACAGAATCCTTAAACCGCTCATAATTTAAGGCTTCTTGTTCCCCCAAGTCATTAAACACCTCCCTGGCTTTTCCAGTCAGTCTGGTCAGCAGGACAGGCATTCGCTGACCCTCAGGGATCTGGTACAGATTGCAGAGGCGTTCAAAGGTAGACAAAAACTCCTCTATATCCTCAGTATCATTGTAAATGGGACACATCCTTTCCCAGTTTTTCTCATGGTGGGGGGGAAGTGGAGTACCAGGTGGGGATGACTTTCTCCGCTCTTCCATTACTTGGAGCTGAAGTCTGGCCGTCTCCTGTTCCATCCTGTGAGTCTCCTGCTCAGCAGCGAGCAGCTCTAGACGTCCCTTACGAGCTCTCTCTTCTCTCTCATCAGCCTCCTTCTTTCTTTGATCAGCCTCTTTCTCTCTCTCAGCAGCCTCTTTCTCTCTCTCTCTTTCTAACTCTGCTATTTTTTGCTTCTCCAGCAATCGAAGATCTGCTAGCTTCTGTTCATGCTCAAATTGCAGTTTACTTGTCACCCTTTGCATCCTAATTTTTTCTGCATCTTCTGCAGCCTCAGGTAAGGGCTGTGCTCTTGCCCCCTGATCACTGGCTATTAACAGATTTCTCAGTTCTTCCTTTGTAGCTTTCTTTCTAAAGCATATCCTCTTTTCTGAACACAAATTTTCCAGGGCTTTTTTGCCAAGTCCCTCATATGCTCTTTGCTCAGCCATTGTGGCAGCTCTTTAACCAACAAAACTCTCAATCCCAAAATTCAAATTTGGATAGCGTGGGGTTCTGACCCGAAGCTTAATTGACCTGGTTCTGTGGATCCAAGCACGACTACGCCACTGTGACAATGCGGTTCTGGCGGAACCCAACTGAGAGTGCCAACTCAGGACAAATTGCTCAAATAGGGCAGTTACAGCCCAAGGCTGGGGTTTTTCCACCTCTAAGGCAGACCAAACCAGCCAGACTAAGACTTCGATCTCACCCCACTGGCTAACCGCAAGTCTCACAAGCAATCTCCTTAGACACTCCAGTTACCCAGTATTACCACCAGTGCCACACGTTATGGGGACAAATGGTTATAAAAACTAATACCCCAGTAAAAGAAAACGGTTCTCCCGATCCCAAAGGACCAAGCCCCAGACCCAGGTCAATGTACAAGTCAGACCTTACCCACAAATCACGCTACTGCCAATCCTTTAGAATCTAAAATCTAAAGGTTTATTCATAAAAGGAAAAAGATAGAGATGAGAGTTAGAATTGGTTAAATGGAATCAATTACATACAGTAATGGCACAGTTCTTGGTTCAGGCTTGCAGCAGCGATGGAATAAACTGCAGGTTCAAATCAAGTCTCTGGAATACATCCCCCGCTGGGATGGGTCCTCAGTCCTTTGTTCAAAGCTTCAGCTTGTAGCAAAGTTCCTCCAGAGGTATGAAGCAGGATTGAAGACCAGATGGAGATCAGGCATCAGCCTTATATAGTCTTTTCCAGGTGTAAGTTCACCTCTTTGTTCTTACTGTGGAAAATTACAGCAAAAATGGAGTCTGGAGTCACATGGGCCAGTCCCTGCATACTTTGCTGAGGTACAAGGCGTATCTGCCTTCTCTCAATGGGTCCATTGTATAGCTGATGGTCCTTAATGGGCCATCAAGCAGGCTAGGCAGAGCTAATCTCAGCTTGTCTGGGATGTCACCCAGAAGCATAGCATAAGTTTGCCATACAGACAGTATAGAGCCAATATTCATAACTTCGACTACAAAACTGATACACACATATAGACAGCATAATCATAACCAGTAAACCATAACCTTGTCCTAGACACCCCATTTGACCCCCTTTATACAAGATTTGGGTGCCACTACAGGACCTTGGTTGCAACAATGATCTATATGGTCCCAGTTTATGTCAATAACGTCACAGCTTAGTTAACAACAAAACAACGGATGAGGCTAATAAAAAAGGGTAGGTGAATATTTAAGATTCAAATAAACTTGCAGGGCTTGAAGAATCCATCTGACCATGATAAGCACAAAGCTTTCTCTGACGAAGATGGGGAGCCCTTACAGTTAAAAAAAATAACCTTTGAAATGTGAACCAAATGTAAACCAAAGCAACACAGTCTCGTATTGGCAGAGAGACAACTCTACCACCTCTTCTGTTACTCCTAGTTTTGTCAAGAAGCAGAGTGAAATTACCAAGACTCCTCAGCTTCACCACTGTTATTCAGGAAAGGACAATAGTAAAGTAAATAGTAAAAGTTACCCCTCCCATATACAACTTCTTTGCAGTAACCAGGAGGCTCTGAGGCAGTAAGAGAAAGATTTTCCCTTCCAGACACTCCTAAGTACTTTACATTTAATCAGACACAGTTAAAAGCTCATACAAAAGATAGTCTGAAAAAAAAGATCCATGGAGAATACCCATACAAGAATGTCAGCAGCCTACCCCTTCATAGTTGGTTGGCAAGGGGCCTAGGCTCCTTGTACCTTACCTGTTCCCATCTTTAAAAGTTACCTCTGGCTAAAGTACAAGGTTTTCCTCATAACCTTTTTAACTTGAGACATAAAAATCACATTTATCCAAGATCTTAATGAGAAAATGGCGATAGATGGGAAACAACAAAATAAAACTGCTATATGTAACATTACCATCGTAGAAGGTAGGCTGAGGATCCTAGCAAAAAACTATTTTGAACTTACTCAAAGGAGGAACACTCACAGACCAATTAACCTATGTAACAGAATGAAGAATATACACAGAAAAGATGAAAGACAGATCTTGAGGCATCCCATAGCTGTGGGGCGAAATTAAGAAATTAAAATTTATTTAGAGAAAAAAAATGCAAAGAAGGTGCCCTTGGCTTCTTGCTCAAGGAGTGATCAATTTTCCCCAAAACCGCATTCAGATTAAGGAGGATAAGAAGAGACAGGGATTCATGTTCAAAAGCAAAATCATTACCACCAAGAGTATTGCAGTCTCACTATTGTGAAAGATATTATCAAACACAATCTCTGCTACAAGGTGTTATGCAACAGGATTGCAAGACAGAATCATTGATGAAATAATACTCCCTGTTGAAGATTGTTGTCAAAATCTATTAAACATAACTTTTTCCTGTAGCTTTCGCATTGAATATCTTTGTTAAAAGTAATTTACTTTACCCTTACAGTTCACTTTATCTGTAATGCTGAACTTTAATAGCATAAGAATTCAGTTATATTTTGGATATTTAATTTTAGCTTATTTCACCCAATAAAGCCATACTCAAACCTATGTTCTGTTTAGCCTGTGTCTAACTATTCATCCTCCATTGGATGACTGAATGTGTATTGCAGCTATTGTGGTAAAAATGTCAAATGGCACATGGATAACAAATGATCGATTCAGAGAAAAATTGAAAAGTATTAAACACAAAACCTCCAGCTTTTAATTACTAAGTTAAAGGGTAGATTAATTTGGCAATCAGTCTTACCTCCTCACAGCCCCCAAATGGCAAAACATCTCACTGCTTATGCTCAAGTCAACTTTCAGACATCCGCTAGATCACTTAAAGAAGAATACAAAAGGAAAGTATATTTAATGATTGTGTCCATGTATATTTCCCCCTTTCAATTCTCTAAAAAACTGTTTTACAATTTAAGTAACAGTGGTAATGAACAATTAAGAAAATCCACAATGCAGGATTTGGTTTTACACAAGGATGCTTTTAGATTTTTTCCTAAGCTACAGGAAAAAAGTAACCTTTAGTAAATTATGTGATAAAATGTGTACTCTGTATTAATATAGGTGGATTTGAACTGACACTATTTGAAAATCTTAAACAGAATAATTTAAAGATACTCCAGTTTCTGGTGAGTATGGCTTTTAAAAAAAAGTCCTTTGATATATTTAAAATGTTTTTCAATCTCCCTGTTGTTTTTTTATAACTGTCTTTTCAGCACAGGAGAAATTGACTGGCTACAAGGGGGAAACAGTGAAATTGACTATGCACAAAGTTCCCTCAAATCCACAAAATAAAACAAAAAAAACAAACAAACAAAAATAAAGCAAAACAGTTTTCCACCCAAACTTCTTCCAGTTATCTTAGGTGCTACATTTAACTGCAAAATTTTCAAAACAAATGAAGTTCTCAAGTTGGTTGTGTCCCTTTAAAAACAGGTGGCAGATACAAAACCAATAAAAAAAATACTTTTTCATACAATATATAATTAGATATGGAATCCATCGCCATAAGATATCAAGGCAAAAATCTTAACAGATTTCAAAATGAAATTAGCAATTTTTTGTATGGATAACAAGAAAATCTAGAATTACTGTAATAAACACTAAATAAACCAACCAAAAGCCACCAAACAGTTTTGGAAGGGCTTAAGCCAATTTCTAACTACTGAAGGTTAGGAGAGAGTATTTCTGGAGGCAGATTCTCTCATAACTGCGTGCTGCAGTTTTCTTGCATCTTCCTCTGAAACATCTGGTGTTGGCTACAGTATTAATTATGTTATTAAACTGATCAACTGAACACACACAGAATTATTTCATTTGCACCCTAATCAAAAGACAGTTGTGTCTGAGCAAAACACAACTTTATTTCCTCAAACAAACTAGATTTATACTGCACTCCACTTGTAACACCAAAGTCTTTGGGAATAAAGCATCATTTTTGCCTTATCACTTCAGAACTCAAAGTGAATATATTTGGTTTCATAGTCCTATTGAGCCTTACTTCTCAACCGTAACATGAAGGGAGAGTGACATGCAAAAAGTTACTGCATTTAAAAAACAACAACAAATCTGTCTTTAAATTTTAATGTATTTTTTAAATTTTTATAGAGTGTTAATCAAGTGATACCTAGGCAGCTTGAAACAAATTGTGTTTTAATAGTCCATTCACCATATATTTTTAAAAACAGCCCTAATAATTTTTGATTTAATACTTTTGGAATTCTCCATAGATCTAGGGCCAAACACTTCCTTACGTCATGTATAAGGGTATTGGCTAATATGATTGTAGGCCTTTTTTTCCCCTTGGAAAGGCACGAAATAGTTCAGCATAATTGGCTCCTCAAGGGAAGCAGCAGAGTGTGTGTATAAGAAGTCACTGCTGTCAGTTTCTCACATTTAACTGAGCACTTGATTGCTGTGAGCATTCCCAGCAGTATGCTGAACTGAACATTCCAGGTATACCAATGTTAGTAAGAGTGACAGATGTCATGAACAGGCAAAAGCTGAAGGAGTTTAAATACAAAGGAAATATTCACTTTTCTCGTGCAGCACAAAATCTGCTATGGTTAACCAGTTAAGTCAACAATTTGATCACTTTTCTAAAACAATTTTATAAACCCCAACACACTCTTTAAAATAGCGTGTGATTTGGTGAAAGATTTTTGTAGATTCTAGTCTTATGCCTGTTGAAGCAGCTACCCATTTCCCTAATTGGCCAGATGCAGCATGGTTACTTCACAACAGTGTATACAGAATGAACTAAAACATTCATATAAACATTATTTTAGCTACAACATTTCCATAGGTTAAGAGTACAACACTAGAGCTGGTTCTGTGGCGTTTTGCTACCTCAGGCAGATTCAGAGTGGTCATAAGCAGTGCAATTACAAAAATTCAAAGACTTGAGTAAGTTTTTAAAATAGAATTTGCTGGGTGCTTCATGAGATATCTCTAGACTGCAAAAACTGCCTTAAGATTAAAATCTAAAATGCGAGTCTTTAGCTCTATGCAAGAGAGAATGAAGCAGGGCTGATTTGCCAACAGGAATATTTAAAAGTCACCATTGAAATCCACACCATTAACAAGTGACTAAACATTTTGCTGCCTCAGACAGACACCTGTTGGGCCTATGCTGCATTATGTAACAGATCTGAGATGCAGTCATGTAACTGCAGTTCCAAATCAAAGCCTCTGGTGAGAGACAGGAAGGGAGGAGTTTGGGTCTCCAGATGAGCAGCGCAGGGTGCCAGAACGCTTCTGCAATCTCAGCATAAATACAGAAGAAGTTTACAAAACACAAGCCAAGTGTCTTCCAGCTCTTGACCATCAAAAGCTTATAAGGCCAGAGGGAAATGGGTAGCTTGACCTCTTGTATATGACAGGCCACCAACATCTCCTAAACTAGCCCCACGTATTACAGCCCAGGGGAGGTCAGTCTGCATCCAGACCCTGACCAGAGCCGCCCTACCCCAAGACCCCACGAAGGGCGCTCAGAGACAGCAGCCCAGCCCCTCCTGGCGGGCTCCGTTTCCGTGGGGTTAGTGGTTTAAAATCCCGTCTCTCTGAGGGTGGGTCCGAGCCAAGGCGGGCGTGGACAGCGCCAGTCACCTGGCCCCGCACAACACCGGGGTTACAATCCGGACACAAAAAGGGCTGCCTTCAAAAGCGGCAGGGGCTCCAGCCACCGTGTGACGGGAGAGCGCCGCCCCCGGCCTCGCTCCCTAGGACAGCGGGCCCGGCAGCGCAGCGGGATCCCGCGGGAAGTTTTAAACGAGCCACGTGGAAACCGATCGCTGTCTCGGCCCGGCCCGGCCCGCTAGCGCGTTCAGCGGGCAGCTCCCGGCCTGTCCCCACCAGGGGTCGTGGGCCAAGGAAGGGCCCGTGAGCGCAGAACCCCGCGGGGGCAACTGAGGCCCTGACACTTCCCCGAGATACGCAGGAGGCCAGCAGCCGCCGTGCCGCGTCAGGCCCCCAGCCCCCTTACCTCAGCGTCGTGACAGCGGCCCCTCCCCCCGCCTGCCGGAGCTCGGTCCCCATCGCGGGGCGCGCGCGTAGGGAGCCGACACTCAGTGACCCCCTCCCGAGAGGGAGGAGAAGGGGGAGCGGCCTGAGGGGCGGGGTCGCCGCCGTCACCTTCCCACCTCCCGAGCAGGTTCCTCTCCTCCGCCCGCGCTCCGGGTCGCGCGCTGGCCCCTCTTCGCGCGCAGCCGCGTCACCTCGCGCGTTCCTCCAGCCCGCGACCAAGAGAGAGACCGCGCGCTCCCCCATCCGTCAAAGTACCCGCGCATGCGCGAGAGCTCTGCAGTGCCCGAGCGCCCCGGTGGAGGGTGTTTAATTCTCGGAGGCAGAACAGAACGATCCCGGTGCCGAGGGACGGCGGGGCCAGGCCCCCGAGCTCCGCACACGCTGAGGAACGGACTCTCCCGAGCTCCCCCCGTGCAGGGGAAAACCCGCCTGCCGTTACCGGGCTCCTCCGCAGCGGCAGGCCCCGCACTCCCACCCCAGCGCGGGTGATTTCAGCCGAGCGGAACCGGACGGTGTTTAGCGGCTCCCACGGCGCGTGTAACGTTGGGGGTTTCACCCTGTGAGCCCCAAGGCCTTGCCTGTAACCGCACACGCCGGAGCCGCACGCCCCTGAGCTCCCGCCGCTGCAACTTCTTCCGCGGGATTTTGGGAGTGGGGGCCTGGCAATGTCTTCTCACCCACGCACCGGGAGCCCCACGCTGCTCTTTTTCTGAGCTGGAAATCAACTTTCACTACTTCTGAACGCAGCTACCCAGCAACAGGAGGCGGGTGGCACCTTAATGACTAACAGATTTATTTGGGCATAAGCTTTCGTGGGTAAAAAACCCACAGAAGTGGGATTGTGGGTTTTCACGAAAGCTTATGCCCAAATAAATGTTAGTCTTTAAGGTGCCACCAGACGCCTTGTTGTTTTTGTGGATACAGATTGACACGGCTACCCCTCTGATACTTGGGAGCTACCCAGCAATTGATATTTATTTGGGAGCTAGAAGTGCAAGCAAAGGGAACATTGTATTCCTTTTAAATAAACATACAAAGTATGCCCTGAGGTCAGGGCCGGATTAACTTTTTGTGGGCCCGGCCCCAAACATATTTGTGGGCCCCCATTGGGGAAATAGGGCATGTGATGGGGGGGGCATCCACAGAGTGATGGGTCAGTTGGGGGCAATGAGGCACAGTGGGAGTGGCCCCACTCAGCCCAGGACAAGGGCACTGTTTACAAACCACAAACTGCTAGACGCCCAGCCCTGTGCTGCCAGTGTGCCCCTTCCACACTGCACTCCTGCTCAGTGCCCTGCCCTTATGCCAGTGCCCCTCACCCAGAGACTTCCCCCACAGATCCCTATGCCCAGCACTCCCTGCCTAGAGACCTCGCCCGCTGACATCCCATCACAACTACACAGCACCCTGCACACCATACCCCTGCCCAGCTCCCCCACCCACAGATCCCCTACTGTCCAGCACCCCCTTCACAGTCCCACCATCACAGCTGTACAGTGCCCCATATTCCTGAGGGAATTCTGCATCAAGTTCTGTGCATAATATTTTAAAATTCTGATTTTTTTTTTATAATAAATGTGGAAGCTCCACCATGGCTGGGGGGAGCACAGGCCACTGGCTGCTTGGAGGTAGGAGAATACCCTGCAGCCTCCCCCACCCCCCAGGAACAGGGACTTGGCAGTGAGACTGAACCTGACCCTGACACAGCACAAGGGCCAGGCCTGCAACAGAAACACCCTGGGGCCCTGCCACTTTTGTGCCAGGCATACCCGATGTGGGCAGGGAGGCTCAGCCCTGCAGTGGGATCCAAATGCAAAGGGATTTAGTGTGGGGGTATCCAGATGGGGGTAAGAGGGTTCTGTGTGGGGAAGTCTGGGTGCAGGCAGCTCAGTGGGGGATCTGGATGCACAGGGAGGTGCCAGGTGCAGGGGCAATGGGAGTCTGCAGGGGGGACCAAGTAAAAGTGGTTGGAGCTCAGTGGAGGGAGGGGTCTGGATGCAGGGGAAGGGATTGTTGTACTTAAAGTACTGAACAGGATCTTTTCGGGGGAATAAGGCAAACACTACATTCATTGGAAATACATGCATCAATCAACACTGTATTATATGCATATGATCTATATTACACTCATGCACTCACATACACACACACAAACACACTCCGTCTTCTTGTTACCAACTACTTGCTCCCCTTAACTTCACTGGCCAGGTGAGTTAGATAGAGGAGGGGTGGAGCCGGGCTTCTGCGGATCTGGATCAATGCTCCTATGTTGACAAGTCCCAGCGTCCTCTGCAAGACACCTCACATTTATAGCAGCTTCCCTCTCATGCAAATCTATACCAGATTCAAAATCTGTGTCCCTTGGTTCTTTGTGCTGCTTCTTTCTGGGTGTTGTCCCAATACTGTTCAAACAGGGTGTTTCCAAAAGAAGGTGCTTGATTCTAAACCCCCTCCCCCACCCCCGAGTAGGGTGACCAGATGTCCTGATTTTATAGGGACAGTCCCGATATTTGGGGCTTTTTCTTATATAGGTGCCAATTACCCCCCACCCCTGTCCTGATTTTTTACACTTACTATCTGGTCACCCTACCCCCGAGGCCGTCTGCTCTTCTTTAGTGAGCCCACTTGACAAGTTTGATTGTCCTTGGCAGGGCCGGCTCTGGCTTTCTGGCCGCCCCAAGCAAAAAAAAAAAAAAAATTGCGGTGGCCAGAGCAGCAAAACAAAACAAAAAAACCTGCGGCGTGGCCGAAGCCAGGGTGCAGGGGGACTCCCTGCCCTGCAGATGTGCCCTGGCTAGTGGGGGGAGGGGGAGGGGAGGCGGCCAGGGCTTCAGCGGGGCGCTGCCACACGGCCCGGCCCGCCGTGCCCCCTGCCGGGAGGGCTCCACACCGCTCCGGTCGGCTGGGAGGGAAGAACGCGGGTTGCCCTGCCGGGCTTGCTGCAGGACGCTCCCGTCCGCCACGCCGCTGCCCCCTACAGGGTGGCCGGAGCGGAACAATGGGGAAAAAAAAAAGCGTCCGTGCCACCCTAGGATTGGGCGGAATGCCGCCTCCTACAAGCTGCTGCCCCAAGCACCAGCTTGCTCGGCTGATGCCTGGAGCTGGCCCTAGTCCTCAGGTCTGGCTTCCATCCCCTCTCCAACTAGCTGTCTGGAGGTGCTTGCCTTCCACGCCTTGCTCATTCACACCTCATTCATTCAACATGCCAGTTGATTAAGGGAGTGTGGGGAGGGGGAATCTTATTCTACTCCTAGCAAAAAGACATTTTTCTTCTACTTTAACTATCCTTAGGGGCTATAACATTATACCAAGGCTTAACACAAAGTTTTCTATAAGTTTTTCTACATAGGGATCTGGTACAAAGTTGCTATATCAAAGGACTTGATACAAAGTTGTATGAAAATAGCTTAATACAGGGTTATATGAAGAGGCATAATACAAAGTCATATGAAAGTTAGAGGTTATATATGGATAGGCTTGATACAAGGTTACATAGAGAGGCATAATACAAAGTCATATGAAAGTTATGTGAAGATGCTTAATACAGAGATTTATCTACAGGGTTCATTTGGGTGGGGTTCTAGGTGTTGGTGGTTGGGGCTCAATGGGGAGGGTGTTTGGGGGGGCTCATTGGGGTGGTACAGATGCAGGGGAGGTGGGGCTTGTCAGGGTGAGGGTTTGATGGGCCTGCTTAACAGGGGAGCCCCAGCTGCTGCCAAGGGGATCCGTATGCTGGGCCCCCGTTTCCCCTATCCCAGGGATCGGTAACCTTCGGTACGTGTCCCACCAGGGTAAGCCCCCTAGCAGGCCAGGCCGGTTTGTTTACTTGCCGCGTCCACAGGTTCGGCTGATTGCGGCTCCCACTGACTGTGGTTTGCCGCTCCAGGCCAATGGGGGCTGCGAGAAGCCGCGGCCAGCACATCCCTCGTCCTGCAGCCCCCCATTTGCCTGGAGCCACAATCAGCCGAACCTGCAGATGCAGCAGGTAAACAAACTGGCCCAACCCACCAGGGGGCTTACCCTGGTGGGCCGTGGGCTGAAGGTTGCCGATCCCTGCCCTATCCCCTTCTGTTCCCCATCCCACCCCCTTCCTTCCCCACCACTCCATCTCCTCCCCATCCCACCCCCTTCCTTCCCCACTGCCTCTGTCCCCCTGCCCTGCCTGCCCCACCATGGGCACTCACTGTTGTACAAGATGAAGGATGGCTCCCAGCACACAGAAGGGAGCTCAACCAGCACTAGGACCCAGAAGGTGGTGTCCAGCTGCAATGTCCCGGGAGCTGAGGAGCACCTTCTTTTTTCAGCCTGGCTGTGCAGCTCTGCAGTCAGAGTAGGTCTGCTCATTCCACCCCCCTCCCCAAGGCCTCACCCTACCTCTTCTCTGCCTCCTCTCCCCAGGTGAGCATGCTGCGGTTGTGCTCCTCCCCCACCCTGCTGCTGGCAAACAGCTGATTGGCAGCAGGGAGGGGGAGGGCGGGAAGGGAGCAAGCTGTGAGAGGAGGCAGGAGAGGGGGAGCTTGGCTGCCCTACTGCAGCAGGAGCCTCACTGCCCGGAGCACCAAGCTTCTGCCCCCCCGCAGGGGGGGGAGAAGAGTGGGCCTGGTAGGGGCCTCCCTGGAGTGTGGGCCCGGCACCATGGTAAATCCGCTACTGCCTGAGGTTAGTGGCCAGATGCTAATACAGCCCTTATCCTTATTTCGGGCAAGTTGGTGATCCAATAGAATTTCTCAACATTTCAATAGATTATTGAGCACTTTGCATACACAATAACAATGGTGTTTGGGATTCAATGCAAAACATAAAAATATAGTTAAATTCAGTAGTAACAGGCAATATATGAAGTCCATGACTATTACCTAGAATTGGCAGAATCTGATTTTTTTTTTGATAATTTTTATGGATATTGATTATTTTTAAACTTTTTTAGACTTTTATCAATTTAAGTTTTAAGTTGTGGGTCAGGAAATATTTAAAGAGATGTTAAGATTCAAAAAGTTAAAGCTTTAACTGTTAAAACATATAAACATCACATGTAAATCTATACAAAGTAAATATGTTTAAATCACTCCAATAAATTTCTCAAGCAGCATTTTTCTTACTTTGCTGATCTGTAAATTTCAGTTTAGGGGGTGCGGGGAATGGATCAGTATTCACTTTGCTCTCCCTGTCAGTACTGGGCCCAAGTCAGGGAAGCTAATGATCCAACCAATGGACCAAATGCAGTGATCAATCCTGGTCACTGTCACCTGAGGCACATTGGGCATACACAAAGTAGTAGTAGTTCTTGATGGAAATATTTTTTCATCAGTTTGTGGGTATAGTGAAATCAATATTTATAGACATTTACCAATAAGCTTATCTTTCCAAGCCTACCATTATCGCCTTCCATCTTGTATATCATAATGTTAGCATTTTACAGCTACTTTATAGAAATGTATGATTACACCAGAGACAAGAGAGTAGAAAATCTGTCCTAGATTTAAACTCTGAAAATCTGAGTTTAAATCACTGCCTCTAGTTATCTAGAATTTCTCATGCTAAATGCATCTAGGATGAGAAAGTGAAATTCCTAAAATGAGAAATCACTCCCATCAAAGAGAAATATGGGAAATGAAAGGCATAATCAATCTAAACTAGGTAGGGATATTCCAAATTCCCTCATTTGGTATAAAAGGAATATCAAAAGGAGTGAAACCAGCATCACCCTTACCATGGTCATTTGAGGGGGTAAAAAACAACAATTATATCCGTGAAATACAATCATACAAGTAATACATTCATACAACAATATATTTTCAGATGGTACCTGGCAATCAGAATCAGATCCAGATAATTATAACAACTCCACAGTAAAAATGGTGTTCACTGTGGTAAAAGTTGTGTAGCAGTAGTGTGATATATGGGGAAAGTGGGAGGGAAGCAGAGTTTTTCTTGCAGAGTCTAGGAATCTGTGGTGTTTTCAGAATCCACTTCTTTCTCACAACAGGAAATTAGAAACAGGGCTGATAAGTTACAGGACCCATCCGTATTTCAGTGAAGCTTTAAATTAAGTCAGTATCCATTCGTTGTCTCTGTCATGTTCTGCATAAATATTCCTACATGCACTCAGGTGTTTTTGCATCCTAATAAATGCCAATCAATAAGTCGTGTAAGTAAATTGGTTGTATAATTATGCAGGTTTGTGTGATGCAGTCAGTAGCATGTGATGTCACCTGGTGATTATCACTCTCCTAACATTAAAGTCAATCGAGATCAAACATTTTCCACTGAAACTGGTTTTTGACATAAAATTAGGTTTTTGATTAAATGAAAAATGTCTCTTCTCAGCAGATAATTTTGAGTTTGTCGAAAAATTGAACCACCCCCAAATCCCCAGCCAAACAAAAATTGATTAGGAATATTGCCATTGAGCCTGTGAGGGTGGTTGTTTGGCTGCTTCATGCCACCATTCTCTTCTATGGCCTAGGTTCCCCAGTCAGATGACCTCTCCCATGATACTTTACAGCCAGCGACTTCCATGATGTACTGCAAGTGCTCAGTAAGAAGAGAGAACATAGCACATGATGGGAATTATAGTTCAGCCAGAGAGACCAGCCCATAGAGGAAAATGGAGTATGGAGCCCCCAAACTACAACTCCCAGCATTTGGCAGCATTTCTGAAAGTTTTCAAATACAAGGTTTTGATTTTTTCACCAAAAGTTTGACATTTTAAGCAGAAAAAACCCATTTCAGGAAACAGGGTTTACAACATGTTGAGTTCAGGGAATTTAGAGCTAGGGAAGGCCTCCAGCATCTTTGGCCCATCCCCAAGCATCAGGTGATGAGATATAAGGGATCTGGTGCACTGTGGACTGGCCTCATCCACTATATCTGGTCACCTAGCTAGTCTGTTCTTTTGGTGCTAGCAGGAGTTCCTAACCCAGGTAGAGAATTCTTAGGAAAGAAGGTTTTCGAGGGATAGTCCAGAAGTGACAGATGCAGGGAAGACAACAAGCACCCCATAAAAATACAGAGGGTTGTGGGATGGAGGCAGTTCTATTTAAAAATGCATTTGTTGTGGCCTTTGGTGCTTTTAGTGTAGATAAATCTCTGATAATTTTCATATGACTTTACATTGTGCCTCTTCATATAACCTTGTGGTGGGTCTACCCACATGTGACCTCTGTTTTCATGGGACTTTGTATCAAAGCCCACTTTGCATTGCCCTTATAGCCCCCAAGGATAGAATAAGATAGAAGAAAAATTTCTTTTTGCTAGCAGTCAGTAGAACAAGAGCTCTCCCCCGCACTCTTAATCAATTGCCCTGTTGAATGAATGAGGTGTGGATGAGCAAGGCATGGAAGGCAGCACCTCCAGACAGCCTCAACTGTTGGAGAGGGGCTGGGAGCCAGACCCAAGGACAATAAAACGTGTCAAGTGGGCTCATTAAAGACAAGCAGACATACCGACGGCCTCGGGGGTTAGAAGCAAGCACCTTCTTTTGGAAACACCCTCTTTGCAGCATTGGGACAACACTCAAAAGAAAGCAGCACAAAGGACCAATGGACACAGACACAGAGTTTGAATCTGGTATAGATTTGCATAAGAGGAAAGCTGCTATAAAAGTGAGGTGTCTTGCAGAGGACCCCGGGTCTCGTCTTGTCAACATGGGAGCATCGATCCAGATCGGCAGAAGCCCGGCTCCACCCCTTCCCCCATCTAACTCACAAGGCCAGTGAAGTTAAGGGGAGCAACTAATTGGTAACAACAAGACGGAGTGTGTTTGTGTGTGTGTGTGTAAGTGTAATATATTATATGCATATGATACAGTGTTAATGAATACATGTATTACTAATAAATGTGGCGTTTTGTCTTATTCCCCCTGAAAAGATCCTGTGCAGTACTTTAAGTACAACATTAGGGTTAGTGAGCTGGTGCCACTGGCAGCAGGGGACAGGTCCAAGCATGCATTAGAAATAACTGATGTAAGGTTTACACAAAGAGCATTTTGTTTGCATTTGAGGTATTTGAAAACAAACAGGAAAAGCAGCCTTGGTGCTGCTAAAAGAACACTTGGATGACTATCATACAATCATGGATGATTAGTGTTGGAAGAGACCTCAGGAGGTCATCTAGTCCAACCCCCAACAGATGACTATCTGTGCCATATGAATGCAGTCAAAGTCTTTCTAGACATATGGAAAGGTGAGCCTGGCCCACTATTTGTACATACGTATGACAGCTACCTGACCAGATATCAGTTTGCTGTTGTAATGGATAAGGTATTATTGGCCTTAGTTCTTCATCTTGGTACATTTTCAGTATATTAGTGCAGTGACATCCACAGCATCAGAGGATTCTGATTCCCAGAAAGTTCAGGCAATAGGGTGCTAGAAACCAAACTGTTACAAGGCTTATGTTTGTCCCTATGGAAGTGTTGCTGGGGTCCCTTCTTTGTGATTGCAGGAGACATCCCGAACAAGCCTGAGACTCCGTAATTGCAACACACTGTAGCGCACTGGGCCCAAAGGAGGGTGGCCAGGTTAGCAAGTTGATCACAGCTAAGTTCCAGGGCTGACAACATCTGCATTCATTAGTTCAGCAAGAGAGATGGGGGAAGGGGGAGGGCACATGAGGGGGAGAGGATTCAGGAATGAGTTGAATCCTTGGAGTAGACTGGGAGAGATAGGTTATATAGTGGGAGCTCTGTAATCCCACTTTGAACCCACTTAAATGCCTGGTACATGAGAGGTGGGGAATGAGGGCAGATGATACTGCAGAGAGGCATTAAATTAATAAAACTGCAGCCTGCCACTTAAATCCATCCCTGTGTCTCTCTTCGTATATTTGCATGTCCTGATCACTAACTTACGGTAAGCTTCCACACAACATGTCTCTTTATTCTAGCTGAGAAATTTCAGGTCTGGCCCCTCCTACTTAATAAAAATCTAACCTTTTTAAAGATAAAAACTTGTAGTCAGAGATGTAACAGATATTCAGAGAAAGGGAAAGTGGGGGTACGTCCTGTGTCCCACCTAATAAACATTTATGACTATACAGAGGCCAAAGTTCATAAACCTTCTTACTGAAGGAGACTGGTTGGGAGTTAATAGAGCTGAAAGATCCCTTTTAAGAGAAGAGTATCTGGAATAAGGCACCTCTAGGACAGTTATTGGTTCAAAAGGAATCAGGGTGAAAAAGGCATTCATCTGGAAAGTCTTACCAATAATGTGCTTGACAGATACCCCTTGGCATTTAAACATAGGGGACTAGCCTCAACAACAATCTATGATGGGGAGAAGGGGGAAGCTGAGCTATTGTGCAGAGGCCCCTGTGCTTCTGAAATTTTATGACCATTCAACACTATTTAACTCCCACTGTCTTCAGCTTTTACTCAGCATCTCCCAGGGCTTTCTGAATCTTTGCCTAGAGATATAGGTAGGACACGATCTATTTTATTTTGTATGTAGGAAATAAACTAAACCTTTAATTAGAGCAGATTATCTAAAATTACTTATGCAGCTGAACTAGATTACATTTTAGTTTTATAAACTTGTGAATATAATGTTGAAGCAATTAAAATTAAAAGGAGGGTAAAATATATGCTATAGGCTCATGAAAGCATAGAGGCCTCTCACATTGAAAACATCAGAACTGCAAATAATCTCTGCATGCCCATATCATTTAAAATATAGGCATGGCCAGGCTAGGCAAGAGGGAAACCAAATAGGCTGCAAGGGAGAGAAGATGACTCACCGCACAGTTACATAAAATTCTCCAAAACCATAAAGGAGTTCTGAATAAAAGACTTATGGGTTTATAGGCTCTGGGATTTGTGGTCCATGTAATTTAAGTAGAACTTTTCTCACAGAAATTTCTCCAACGATGTGCGAGTCTAGCTATGTTTCAATAGACTGGATCAAACAGAACTGTCGAATTCAGGGGTAGGCAAATTTTTTGGCTCAAGGGCCACATCTGGGTATGGAAATTGTATGGCAGGCCATGAGTGTTCATGAAATTGGGGGTTGGGGTGTGGGAGGGGGTGAGGGCTCCGGCTGGGGGTGAAGGAGGCTGTTCCAGGCTGGGACAGAGTTGTTTGGAGGGCAGGAGGGGAATCAGGGCTGGGGCATGGGAGGGGATCAGGGGTGCAGGCTCCAGGTGGAACTTACCTCCTACGCAGAGGCGCAGCCTGGCAGCTCTGCACGCTGACCTGTGCACAGGCACCGCCCCTGTAACTCCCAGCCAATGAGTGCTGCGAGGGCAGCGCTTGGGGCGGGGTCAGAGTGCAGAGCCCCCTGGCTGCCCCATGCATAGGAGCTGGAAAGGGGACATGCTGCTGCTTCCAGGAGCCGCATGGAGTGGGTCAAGCCCCCGACCCCGCCTGGAGCGCCAGAGTGGGGCAAGCCCTGGACCCCGCTCCCCGGCGGGAGCTCAAGGGCCAGATTAAAATGTCTGGAGAGCCGGATGGGGACCCTGGGCTGTAGTTTGCCCACCCCTGGTCTAATCTCAAATTCAGAAGCTTGATAGGCAGCTAGCAAAAATGGCAGTTTGCATCTTAGAAAAAATGACAAGACAGATAAGAAAGGGATGTGTCATTTCGACTGGATGTCTGGCGCTGGTTAGGTAAGTGGCAAGCTGCAAGTTCTCTGCTACTTAATTTTGTTCATTATATTGTTACTTCAGTTTCCCAACTCATTTCTACTGAAGATGGAAGTCTGGGTCCTGTCTGACAAGTAGACTGTGAGCTCCCTGTGACAGGGACTGTTCTATTAATTGTTTGTACAATGCTTATAGGGTTCCTAGTCACTAGCATAATTCAAATAAATAGTGATTGGTGGTTTAAAAATACTCAAAATAGAAAAAATATGGCTCCTCCAAAAAAGTAACCTAGATATTCTGAAGAAGTAAAACACACATAAATCTATTATGAGAGAAAGAACTGACAGGAAGGGGATTGCAATGCAGGACAGTTTGTTAGCAAGAGTCAGGCTAACTGTAACCCTAATAATGCGAGATTTGTAGAAGCGAGGATTGTGTGAGGCGAGTGGGAAAGAACTGTGCGAGAAGTTGTTGCGACCTTGTGTAGATAATGTGTAGATAATATGGTAGACTAGAGTCTAAATAAATGAGAATAAGAAGATATCAGGATGACCTATGTATAAACAAAATGCAGCTGATGCTTATTATTGTCTGTAACAAAAGATATACATGCTTGCTGTAATTGTTTACCTGTAGAGAGACCTGCCTAGGAGGGGGAGACCCTGTGTCCTAGTGCACTCTCTCCCTCTAAGCAATTGCTTGAGAAAATGAAGTATCTGACTTTGCTGTACCCAACCAAAGAGTGAGAACTCTGTTATTCTCCGACACTTCTGATTTCTCAGTTGGAAAAAGGAAATAGTTAACTGGAAGCTGTGGAGGATATTCAACCATATTCAGAGCATTTCTGATGCCAGTCACTGGAGAATAAAGTGATTCTAGTGAGGTAATCTATGCAATGATACTTGCCTCAAGAAAAATGTTATTCTGTTCCTATATCATCATCTCTGAAAATCTACAAACATTCCAAAAACAGGTTAAGATTTGAAACCTTATCTAAATACAAATGTTGACTCTTACAATGAATCAATAACAGTCTGAACACAATGGGAACTATCTATTGATTTATTATTTTCAACAATGATTACTTCAACTATTT
This sequence comes from Chrysemys picta bellii, assembly GCF_011386835.1. NCBI lineage: Eukaryota > Metazoa > Chordata > Testudines > Emydidae > Chrysemys > Chrysemys picta. Next base: position 78,623,048 of record NC_088792.1, read on the forward strand.
AAAAAAAAAAAAAAGTCTTTACCAACTAATGACTACTGAAAAGCCAGACCTTTCCAGCCCATTTCATATTCTCTTTCAGCCATTTCAGAGCAGAATTATGTTCCAAACTGTAAACCTGTTCCATATTAATATTCATTGTCATGTGCTTAAGAAAAAGCTTTGGATTAGATATACGAGCAGCCTGAATCAGTCTCTCAACTGCTGCTTGATAGTCATCTTTACTCCGCACTTTTTGTTCTTCAGATCTGCAAAAGAGTTTTCACAAGTACAAAAGTCATTCATTGATGGTTTTCATTTATTGGCATCAAGATTACTAAAACAGTAAAAAAAATCCTGGTGTTCATATTTCCTAATGCAAATATTGTAAACTGCTAGACACTGACAGCTGATTGAAGTTTCTGAACTAAGTTAGCACCTATCAGAAAAAGTAAAAAGTAACACATTTAAAAATACTGGTGCTTTTAGGCATTTTACATCTCAGTGACAAATGAGTTGCAAGCTTCCACAACAGCATACTCCATCAGGAGTTACTAGACTCCGGAGTGGAAGAATTAGAAACAAGTGGTAGAGCATCTTAGGCACTGATCTGGCAAGAACTTGGGCATACCTTTGACTATATTTACAGTACAGAAAGTTAAAGGATGTGCTTAAGACCTTTCAGGACAGAGGCCTTATTTATTATTTAAACCTACAAGAGAAGTTACAGTAGTACAGACTTGAATCTGGCTATCTAGTTTGGGTTGTAAAGTTTTACACCACCAACTATAGTTTTTAAAAAAAATGATTTGGTATGTCCCATGTCAGTAGCAGATTTTGTTCTACTTCTCAATAAATGGAGTTTCTGCTTAGGGGGCTCCAACAAGCTGGAAACTGGATTGCTCCTTTTCCTTCTGCCTCAGGTAACACCACCTGTGAGCTGAGAAAAGACTGCCACTTTTTTGTCCTCAGCTAACAACCTGATCTCACTAACCAAGGACTGATCAAGAGTTCTATTATTTATCCGAGACAAACTGCAAAAAACAAACTACAAATACATATAAATAATGTAAGAATTTTAACAGAAAATCGTAGTTATAGAAAAGCGTTTAAGTCTTTAGCTCAATGCCAGAGGCAATACATTTCTTAAAACATCCTCAGTGAAGGAGGATGAATCCTGGAAATAATCTGGTTGATATGGTTGGTGATTAATGGACAAAGATTGCCAGGGGAGGGCAGGAGGAAGAGCTCAGAAAAAAGTTATTCATTTTCTTGTAACAGTTGTTCTTTGAGACCTGTTGCATATGTCCATTGCATTAGTTGTGGACATGTCCCATGCACTGGTGCAAGAGAGTTTTCTCTAGCAACACCTGTAGATGTAACCATGCCTGCACCCTGATATTCATAATACCCTGAGCCACGTTATAAAGATCAGAGTCACCCTGCCCATCCTTCAGTTCCTTCACACTGGACTTTTAGATGATAGACTCTGATACACTGGGGAAGGAAGATGGATCATGCAATGGACATGTGTAACATCTCGAAGACCAACAATTACCCAAGCACTGTCCAATAGAGGTGGGGCTAGGAGTCTTATGGGAAGAGAGATTGCAGAACTGCTTTCCCCACATTCACATCTTCCCTTGATGTGGTAGTCATTGCATAACATCTAGAAAAGGTGTAGACTGTAGGTTGCTGTTCTGCATATGTCCACAACAGGCCTAAGCATGAAAACAGATGGAGCGTTTGATGGACACTTCTTTTTATGTGCTGATGAAAGTGACCTCACCCCTTCCAGGCCAAGTACAGATATACTTGTACATCTCAATGGCAGAGATAGGCTGCTACCACCACCATGTATTTGGTGAAAACATTCAGTGTGGCTGACAGGTCAAATGATAGAACTGCTAACCAGAGGTGGTGTTCTTCTATGAACGTTAGAAATTTCCTGGGTCCAGGGTGGATTGGCACATGGAAATAAGCATCCCTCAACGATCTAGTGAAGGGATAATAGTTGTGAGGGAAACCATATGGAAGTAGCAGGAGTACTGAGTAGGCACTACTTCTGTGGCTCTCAAAGAATGTAGAGTCTGCACTTCCTTGCTTTAGTAGACTCATGAGGTGGATCCCTGAAGGGAGACAAGGAAGGCGTGAGAGACAAGAACTGCAGAGTATATCCCGATGCCACCATGCTTAGCACCTACTTGTCTGAAGTGATGAACTACCACGCACTTAGGAAATGTGACAAATGAGGGATGACAGAGTTTGGCATAAGGCTTTCATAGGCTACATAATTACCTCATTTATAGGGAGAGCAACATTCCATGATGTAGCTGGGTGTAAAATGTCTGAGTTTGTGGGGATTTTCCTCTACAACCTTTATTTGTATCCCTAGAGATGTAGCCATCCTTTTTAGGAGCTCCTGGGAGGATTTAAAATAATCTTGTACAAGAAAAGATTACTCCAGTTTTAGGGCCTCCGACAGTGAAATGGACAAGATGTTCAGAAGAGTCCTGTCTGAAGCAGGCAACAGGCAGTGCTGATCCTTGGTGCCTTGCAGAAGCTTGATACCAACATCAAGCTGTCTATCGGTACCACATGCAGAAATGTTCTCCCCTGGGGACATGTGTTTCCATAGTGTGGTGGTTGCCCAGCACTAACTTTGAATGGTCTTTTGGTACCAGGTGAGGAGACTTCTCTTCTTGGGAACCTAGTTCTGTAGTGCAGTGAAGAAAATGATCTAGATGCCAGAGGCATCCCTCACAGTACCCAGTAGGGCCAATGATGGAGTTGGTATGGTACTGGAGGCCAGTCGCATCTAGACCAAGCATTCCATTCTCTCGATCTGTTCTTGTCAGGATGACTCCTATGTTGTTACTACTGTTACTATGACGGGGCGATGTTCCCTGAAGGAAGCCCTGGATTCTCTGAAGTGGGAGATGTAGAAACCCACTTTAGACTCTGAGGAATACTCCGAAGGCCAGGATGGAGCAGTACCAAGTGTTTTCATGGGAGATTGGGACAGCTCTCTGAGGGATCTGCAGTACCAGAAGCAACAACAGGGGCTTCCAAGCTATCAGAGCAGATCAGTTACTGTTTGTCTCAGAGTTAGCATCGAGATTGCTTGAAGTGGTAGAGGACCTGAAGTCACTGATGCTGTAGGAGATCCCAATAATGTGGATTCCCACGTGCAATAGGCTTGGCAAGGCACTGTCAGTCTGAATAATCAATGAGAGGAGTTCCAAGAGGCTCAGCAGATCCTTCCCAGCTGCATATGTCTCTGTGGTGGTCAGCGCCAAAATAGGCTTTTGCCCAATTGTGAGCAGAAGTGATGGCTCCAGAGTCTTCAACGAGGAAGGAGTTGGCCTTGACGGTTCCAGCACAGCAAGTGGAGTCAACAGCTCTGGTCTGGTCAAGCTGCTACTAGGATTCAGCACTGGGAAGCAGTAGGCCAAAGGGTGCACTCTACCTTTGGTATCGAAGTGGCTTGCCTCTACAGTTGAGAAGTCAAACACTGAGGACTTAAAGGATGTGGAAGTTGTTCGCTTCTTTGGCTTCAGAAGCTGAGGGTGCTCTAAGTGCTTGTGCCCCTTGAGGACTGTCCCAGCAAAGGGGATCTCCCTTTGTCTCTACCCCCAGGTAAGACATGGGGAGCACTCCCGGATGGGGAGGAACTCCCTCTAGTTGACTGAGATGGTACGGATGGCAGATGAAGAGCAGCGTCCATGAGAATGTACCAGAAGTGCTGTTCTCTCTGCTTCTTAGTTCTTGTCTTGAAGCCCCAGCAAACTGTACACCTGTCCCTGATGTGACCCTCACCCAAGCACTTCAGGTAGTGAGAGTGAGGGTTGCTCATGGGCATGTTGTAACACCTGGAGCAGGGTTTGAAGCCAGGGTACCTTGGCATAGGTTCCCTTGGTACTGTGTGGAGCCTGGCATCCACGTACCATGGACAATCAGGAAAAGAAAAAACAAAACAAAAAGAGGTCCAAGGACCCCAAAATGAGTTTCACTAACAATATAAACTATCTAAAAATGGCATATTTGCTGAAGGAACGAACAGAGAGCATGCTACGACCACCAACCATGGACTGTAAGAAGGAACTGAAGGATGGGTGGGAGTGGCTTCACCCTTTATACCCTTAGCTTGGTGCATGAGTAACACCAGGATACAAAGGTGGCCACCTCTGTGGGTAGAATTAGGGAAAATTCTCTGGCACCAGCACACAAAATGCGCACATACCTAGTATAATTGACATACGCAATTACTTGAAAAAGAAACAAAGATTACTTCAAGATTACTGGTCTTGGGAACAAAGTGAAGGTCTAAGTTAGCAAGAGTGGCAGTGGAGTCAGAGACAGAGGAGACAACTTTAGTTTTAACTAAGGAAGCAGAAGAATTGAGGAGAGGATAACCTGTTTACAAGGGCTCTCCAAAGCTGTAACTAATGAAACATTCCACACAGAGGTGGCCAAGGACAGAGGGTTTTGGGATATTCTGTAATAGAACAGAAAAGGTGTTTCTTTGAAGAGTGTTAGTATGTTTTCTGATTCAACCATACCTTTCTATATGCTTAACTAGAGGACAATATTTTATACAACATATCACGCAATCCTATTCTTTTTGATAATATGGTGCATTGTTACTATGTTGGACATGGTGTGGGGTATCTGGTCTCCCTACTTGAATCTGAAATCGCTATTTTTGTTTTGTTTTTCTAAAAGTTCTTGATGTACATATTTACTGCCCTCTGTAACCAGAATAAAAAAAAATGTTAATTTTTCTTAAAAAGGATTTTCTTTCTCAAGCACAACAGTGAATTAAATGCATGAGCAAACTTTTTCTCTTCCAGATAGTATATCATCATACACTGAGAAACAGACATAAGAAAAGTACTAAAAATTGACCAACTAACCTTTTCAGTACTATCTGAAGTATCTGATTGGTGGCACCCGGACTCTGAATATTACTAGCATTTGAAACTAGGAATATTTCAATGGCCAGCAACATCTCAATCTCAGACATGTAAGAAGGAATCAGTAAAAGTTTGCGGTATAAATTTCCCTCTAGCGGTGGGTAGCAACCCAATGATAAAGCACCTGATAGTGGAAGCATAAATGCAAAAGTTAGGTTGTTACCATTGAACTACTACCTATTTTGAATGTGTGTGTAGCTTGAGATGTGGGGAAAAGCAAAAAAAACCCCCTAAGTATCTGAACAGACTTTTTGTCTACAATGATGGTCACCATAGGTGCTGACTCCATGGGTGCTCCTGGGCTGGAGCAACCATGGGGAAAAATTAATGGGTGCTCTGCACCCACTGGCAGCCAAGCTCCCCTGATCCCCCCGCCCCACCTCCTCCTCCTCCCCTGAGTGTGCCGTGTCCCCGCTCCTTCGCCTACCTCCCAGCGATTCCCACTGTTTGGCAGCATTAGCACGCTCTGGGAGGGAGGGGGAGGAGTGGGAACGTGGCACGCTCAGGGGAGGAGGCGGGGAAAAGGTGGGGCCGGGGCGGGGATTTGGGGAAGGGGTTGGAATGGGGGGGGGTGGTCAAGCACTCACAGGAAAGAGGGGAAGTCGGCATCTATGATGGTCACTGAGGTCTTTACTTTTTCAAGGCACTAAACTTTGAAGAAAGTAATTTCACACAGGAGTTTAGTTCATTTTCTTCCCCAACACAGATTTTAATGCAAAATCCTGACCCCATTTGCACTTGGTATGCTTACCTATAAATAAATTATGCCTATGGAATTAATCTGCTTTCCCCCAAAATACCATGGATTCAGCATTTGTCACAGAATTCGCCACATACACAGTATTTTGTTTTGTTTCCATGCTCTATGCAGATCAATTTGCAGTTGCCTCCTGCTTACTTGCTTCTCCACAAAAAGGATTTAATTGGATTACAGTGCACATTCCCTTCACTTTTTTGTGGAGCCAGGCAAATGGAAGATCAGATTCTCGTGGGGGAATTCTGTGCCACTGCGCAACGCAGAATTTTTCAGAAAATAATGTGTTTTGAGCAGATGGGCTGTAGTGCTGCCCCTAGGGGCCACTGGACCCAGCAGAGCCCAGCTCAAACATAGAAGACACTGTGGGGAGGGGGAGAGAGTAGAGAGTTCCTAGCAGATTCAGTTCCCCATACACCCTGAGGGAAGGAGACAGCAGTGTGCAGGAAACGCCACACAAACTGGGGACTGAGCATCAGGCTGTTTTTCCCTCTGGATCCCTGGGCTTTGGGGTGTGGGTGTCTGGGCTGGGGGGGGGAAATGGCTGGGCTATGTGGGGGAGAGGTGCGGGTGTTTCTGTGTGTATCTGTATTGTTACAGACATACTTGCTGACAGGTAAATTACCAAAATAATTTAAACTGGCATGATTATGTAGTGTTATTTTGACAAATAAAATTTGCAGAATTTTGAAATGTTGTGTGCAGAATTTTTAATTTTTTGGTGCAGAATTTTTTTTTTTTTGGCACAGAATTTCCCCAGGAGTAATCAGAGAGCTAGAGCCTAGATTTCAGCTAGTGAGTGGGGAGAGGCAGAAGTGCAGCATGGTAAGCTGGGCTGCTTGAAGAACAAAGCAGCTGAGGACTGGAGTGATGAGCTGCTGAAACCAGCTACAAGTTTCCTGCTACCATGGGGGAAGGAGGTTCTGAGACTAAGAACATAAGAACGGCTATACTGGGTCAGACCATAGGTCCATCTAGCCCAGTATCCTGTCTTCCCACAGTGGCCAATGTCTGGTGCCCCAGAGGGAATGAACAGAACAGGTAATCACCAAGTGATCCATCCCCTGTTGCTCATTCCCAGCTTCTGGCAAACAGAGCCTAGGGACACCATCCCTGACAATAACCATTGATGGACCTATCCTCCATTAATTTATTTAGTTCTTTTTTGAAACCTGTTATGGTATTGGCCTTCACAACATCCTCTGGCAAAGAGTTCCACAGGTTAACTGTACGTTGTGACTAGACAGTAATGTGGCAGCAAAGAAGAGTGGAGGGGCTGCCTGAGGGCATAATAAAAAACCCCATCTGCTAAACAATTGCTGTAGAAAATCAACCAATTTTATACCAATGAGTATTTTCAGCTGAGCCATAACTGTGTGTCGGAAGCTGGGAATGAAGGATATTTCACAAAGACATATAAATTAATAGTGTGGTGCAATTTAGGGATTTGTTGCCAGTTGGAATTTGGTCCCATTGTGCCATGGAGTACAGGGGGCCCTTGTCCACAACATTTACCAACTGATATTTAATTGCAATTTTAAAATAAAGGTGTATTATATGTTAGAGCACAAAATAAGAAAATGGAATGTTACAATCTCCTTGTCATATATTGTTTTTAGTGTCACATTTATGAAAATTATAGGAGGGGTTAAAGTTAAATTTGGGTGCTGAGGCATAATTTTCATGGGTGATAGAAATGAAGAGGGAATATGAGACATAAGTAAAATGGATGCATCCTTTAAATGTTAATTTTCAGAGCTTTATATTTGTGATATTTTGTAGTGAAATAGAATTATTTTATGAAAATATATTTTCAGGGTGTTAGGTAGACTCCATTGATTCACATTTTCAATCTTAACTGTTTTCTATTGAAGTTTTTCTTTACAATAAAATAATGCTCAACAATGAAGCAGACAGGATTATTTTCTTCTCTCCACCAAAGATGAGGCTGATAGTTCCATGATGTACTCTGCCAGACTGATGTCTTTTAACTCTGTATAGATTGAACTGTATAAACTTCTGATTTTACATATGAACATTCTATACTAGGGAAAAATGTAAACACCTGTACTCTATTTAATTTTCTGAAGTCTCAGGGTTAGCTCCTGGCTCCTCTTCTACACCACCACCTCCAAGTAGGCAGGAAGCTATTCTATCTGCCTGGTTAGTAATTCCCCAGGTAAAGAGGAATTCCCAGCTGAATGTGTGCTCCACGCCACATCCTCTGGCCTTGGCATAGGTTTGTGGCTGGAGTACTGCTGTGCTCTGGTGATCCCTGAGTGTCAGCATGGCCCCCTAGGGGCTGTTGTAGCCTGTGCCACTTAGAACTGCCGTGAGGCTACTTTAAGTTTCTCTCTGTGCCTGTCCTGTACCTCAGAGCCACATTTGGGGACCTATACCCAGCCCAACACCAGGCATAGAAAAGTTGTCTATGGGGTCTGGCCCTCAGTTTAGTGTGCTAAATGTCTAATATTACTTTTCTAATTGATTTACCACAAAAATGTATTTGATTTCCAGTAGTATTCTTACCCATTACTTCCCAAAATATTAAGTTCTTATGAGTATAGCTTATTCAAGTATCATAAGCAGTGAATAAGATTTCAAGGGGAACTTACTTTTGTAATAGATCCTGGCTTTAAGCCACAAACAGCTCCTTCCCAATGCTGTAATTAATCCTCTAATTAAAGTAAAATCAATGGGGATGTTCTTTGACAGCATAAAGTCTGTTACAGAAGAAGATATACCAAGGCCCTTGCTCTCAATACAGGCATCTAGAAGTTTGTTAAAAAGAAGGCTGTACTGGGAAACATCTAGAGTGTCTGAAATGAAAAGAATGTTAATTATGGAAATCAGTCAAAAGCAATCTTAATTGCTGGATATCTTCCCAGTACTTCCTATAAAAATAGCAAAAGTTCAATCTCTTCAACCTTAAATCAGAGCAGTTGGTTTCAGAAAAAAAATGGTGAAAATTAGAGAGTTAAATGCCTTATGATAATGATGCACTTGCCTCCCTGTTGGAAGGTCTCTTTGTGCAGATCTCAATGACACACATTCTGTTTACATTGGTTTAAAAAAGTGTTAATAGATCAAGTGATTAAATTATTTTAAACTGAAACTAATGCTGAAAGCAAAAAATAAAATAAAATAAAATAAAATAAAAAAGCCTTTAAGATGACACTGAATTCTGATGGTGTATTGAAAACTGATTCCTAAATACCATGTTATGTTAACATGCATGGAAATAACTGAGCAATAATGCTATCATTCGCAACACTAACTGTCTTTTCAGAGCTATAAAATAATATTAAGGTCTGTAGAAAGGGTGTTTGAATCCTGTTGAGCAGTACAGGATCCCTACATCAGTCTTATCCTTCAGCAGAGACTTGAAGTACTGGGGGCTCTCCATGGGGTTCAAGAAAGGAAGAAGCAACTGGCAAAAGGTTTTGAGCACCAGCAGTAACAGAGGAAGAACTCTCCACAACTTCCTATGCCTTCCGGGCTTCAAATGAAGAAACCCCTGCTGTGCTTCTTGGACAGCATTAGGACCTGGTGGAAAGACTAGGGAAGGAATTATTCATCCAAAGGACTCTGCTCCTCCCCATTTCAGCCCAATATGCCTTGTTGGGCTCTTCAGCCTCCCAACCAGGGTGGATAAAAAACAGTGATTTAAAAAAAAAGTAAAAAAAAAAAACCTGGATTTTTTGATAAAATGCTTTTTGAGGGAAAAAAACTATCTAAAGATAGTTTTAATTAAGATAAGATATCTTTGAGCTATAATGTATCATGGAATAGGGACTACAAATTCTAATTCTATAGTATGAGACAATATATTCATGTAATGTTTAAGAAAAGTTTTGTAGATGAGTTCCAATAGTTCATGGATTAGGGACCCAATCTTATGGGGTTCCAGGGGCTTCTTATAGATTATTTAGGTTAATCTTTCTATCTATCCAATGGGACTCAGTGCTCAGTCTAGAAGATACCATCAGAGATGCTTAGTTTTGCAGTTCTCAAACTGTGGATTTGTATCTCCAGAGATAACATGCTTGTTAACTGCAAAAATATTTTTAAATAAATAAATAAATAAAATATAGAGGTGAGAAATAACAGACCTCAACCCTATTGTCCCTCTGCAAATTTGTGTACCCAGAGTCAAGCCCTTATCTCCTTCTAAAAGTGCTAACTTTCAAAAAGTTCAATGAATAGAAGATTGTTGGGGGCGGAATAGATCTGGACAAGGAGGAGTCTGGAGATAAATGTGAGAAGGGAGGGACAGGCAGTAGAAACAAAAGTGAAACTGTTTGAGCAGCATATTCCAGAAGTCTTGAGGTCTTTCTGAGTATAGCCTTCATTGATTTGAGCTCTGCCATACCATTTTCTCACTAGAAAGGAAAACCGATAATGGCAGCAGGCCATAAAAGAGACCCAGTTTGGGAATATTTTAATGAAGTTCTTCTACCTGTAGGTAAGACAGGCATGTGTGCAAAATGCAAACAGTGCAACAAAGAAATGCAAGGCCTGGTTGCCCGAATGAAACAAAAGCAAGAGAAGTGTTCTTTCTCAGAAGGAAGCTGCATTGAAGATGATGAAAGGAACATGTCCGAACATGCAGGATCTTCAGGTTGGTAAACTTTTCTATTTCATACTTCTTTCTTAAGGACTGCCTGTGTTCCTTCTGGACTATTCTTGAATTCTCATGTTTGAGCAAAAAATATAGTTGTTACTCTATGGTACTATCATTTTAGATACAGTTGTGATAAAAAATAAATAGCTGAAATAGGCAGATCTTCCTTTTACAATTTCACCTTTAAAGTAGTAAGGTCAGTGAATGCAATGAGTAATACTAAATGAGCAGTATGGTAATAATTAAAGTAACTGCATTGACTTATTTTGTTTAGGAGAATCCATCTTCAACGTACAGGATTCTGAAGACTATTCACCTTCAAGATCACCATCATTTTCTATAGTTTCAGAGTTATCTGCCAATGATAGTGTTTCTGTCACATCATGTATGTCGCATAGCCACAGTATATCACCTATAGCAAAAAGAAAAAAAACCCTCCATCATCCAGAAACAACCATAGATAAATTTGTGATAAGAACCAGCAGATTACAAAAAGAGGTAATTGATGAAGAAATTGCCTGGTTTGTTTATGCAACAAACTCTCCTTTCCATATGATTGAGAACCAACACTTCATTAACATGATTCAGTCATTAACACCAGGATACAGTCCACTCAACAGAGCAGATGTCACAGGCACATGGCTGGATAAAGTGTATGAAAGAGAAATTGAGCAGTGTGCAAAAGGTCAGGAGGGTGAAATTATTAACCTGAGTCTTGATGGGTGGAGCAACGTCCACAACAGCAGAATACTTACAAGAAGTAGCAGTAAAAGCTATAACAAACTGTGAAAAAAAATTAAAATGTCTAGTACGCAGCTTGGTCACAGACAATGATGCAAATGTATCCAAGATGAGAAGAAATTCAGAAGAGAGTGAAGAGAGTCCCAAGCTAACAACATAAAGTTACAGTGCTCATTTGATGCACCTACTAGCCAAAGACTTCAGTGTTCCAGAAATAAAGGCTAATGTTGTTGAAATTGCAGAATACTTCCATAACAATCACTTTGCAGCAGCTGGTCTGAAAAAAGTGGGAGGAACCAAACTAACTCTCCCACAAGACGTATGATGAAACTCAGTAGTGGACTGTTTTGAGCACCATATCAAGAACTGGCCTAATCTGATGACAGTTTGTGAACAAAATCGTGAAAAAATAGATGGCACTGTCACAACCAAAGTTCTCAACAATAGGCTTAAGAGAAATGTTGAACACATGCTGAGTACCCTGAAGCCTATTTCTGTAGCCTTGAACAAAATGCAGGGAAATAGCTGTTTTATTGCTGACGCTGTTGAAAATTGGAAGGAATGGAGCGAGATCTTAAAAAGAAAAATATGCAATGACAGAGTTAAATTACAAGCACTAAAAAAACAAATGGGACAAGCTCATTTTCTTGCAAATATTCTCGATACTCGGTACCAGGGTCAAACCTTAACTGCTGAAGAGGAGGAGTTGGCTTTGACATGCACATCCAGTAATAATCCCTCCATAATGCCAACTATAATACACTTCAGAGCTAAGGGTGAACCATTCCTGTATTCTTGCCAGCAAGTTAAAGAAGTATGGATTGGATGAATGGACTATAAGGTGGATAGAAAGCTGGCTAGATTGTCGGGCTCAACAGGTAGTGATCAACAGCTCGATATCTAGTTGGCAGCCAATATCAAGCGAAGTGCCCCGGGGTAGGTCCTGGAGCCAGTTTTGTTCAACATCTTTATTAATGATTTGGACGATGGGATAGACTGCACCCTCAGCAAGTTCACAGATGACACTAAGCTGGGAAAGGTAGGTACACTGGAGGGTAGGGACAGGGTCCAGAGTGACCTAGACAAATTGGAAGATTAGGCCAAAAGAAATCTGATGAGGTTTAACAAGGACAAGTGCAGAGTCCTGCACTTATGACGGAAGAATCCGAAGCACCGCTACAGGCTGGGGACCAATTGGTTAAGCAGCAGTTCTGCAGAAAAGGAACAGGGGATTATAGTGGATGAGAAGCTGGATATGAGTCAGCAGTGTGCCCTTGTTGCCAAGAAGGCTAACGGCATACTGGGCTGCATTAGTAGGAGCACTGCCAGCAGATCGAGGGATGTTATGATCCCCCTCTATTTGGCACTGGTGAGGCCACATCTGGAGTATTGCATCCAGTTTTAGGCCCCCCACTACAGAAAGGATGTGGACAAATGGGAGAGAGTCCAGCGGAAGGCAACAGAAATGAGCAGGGGGCTGGGGCACATGAGAAGAGGCTGAGGGAACTGGGCTTGTTTAGTCTGCAGAAGAGAAAAGTGAGGGGCAATTTGACAGCAGACTTCAAGTACCTGAAGGGAAGTTCCAAAGAGGATGGAGCTTGGCTGTACTCAGTGGTGGCAGATGACAGAACAGGGATGGTCTAGGTTGGATATTATGAAACACTATTTCAATAGGAGGGTGGTGAAGCACTGGAATGGGTTACCTAGGGAGGTGGTGGGGAATCTCCTTCCTTAGAGGTTTTTAAGGCCCGGCTTGACAAAGCCGTGGCTGGGATGATTTAGTTGGTGTTGGTCCTGCTTTGAGCAGGGGATTGGACTAGATGACCTCCTGAGGTCTCTTCCAACCCTAATCTTCTACGATTCTATGATTCAGGAAATATATGTTTGCTGATGATGTTTTAAAGAAAGTTACACCAGTGAACTGGTGTAAGTCACTTAAGCACTTGGATTCAGAGACTGTTGAAGTGATAATCTCACTTTTAACAGCAATAGCTTCTTCTGCCGGTGTAGAAAAAATATTTTCTTGCTTTGGAAGAATTCATTCCAAATTGAGAAAATGTTTGGGACCTGAAAAAAGCTTTCCTGCTCCCCCCCCCCCCCCCCCAGATTATGAACCAACAGGAAAATGAAGGTGAAGACGACTGAGTTAGTTGCAGAAGTCAATATTTTAAGTTTCTCTTGTTGACCTAGCTGACATAGTCGATTTAATTTTTGCTGTTTTTAAAAAAATATTTCATTTAACTATTTTAGTTAACACAATTTTAACAAAAACAAACCTAATTTTAAAAAACTTGAATGTTTAACTACATTCAAAAATTCATATGTTTGTTTTGTTAAAATATTATGTTTGCTATTGAAGAAAAAAATCCAAAATACATGACGTCGTTGTTTTAGTTAAATAAAACAATTTAAATATCTGTCTGGTGATGTTCTCCTCCTAATACAGCATGGCAAGAAAATCCTCTAAATATTAATGATTAACCTGTTGAATTCGAGATAGTTCAGCTCCCAATGACTTCATAAATATCTGCTTCAATTACCTTTGGTAAACGAAATAACCAAACAATCATTCATTTTCTGATTTAGCTGTAAAACTAATCTTAAAGTGATTTATTTTGAAAACTTTTTCGAACGTATAGTGTGTACCTTCTAAAAATGAAACCTACATCTATCTCTGAGTTGTGAAGAATATGTATTACGGTTATAACCACCACCAAGAATGCACTTTTATGTAGAAATCCATGATTAAATCAAGTCTTCCTGACTAGTGATTTAAATCAAATCCACCCTGCTCCCAACAATCATAGTTACAATGGCCAGCCTAGGTGGGGAGGGTGTTGAAAGATCAGGTAAAGGTAGGAGACTTCATTCCCCAGGTCACTGAATGGGGCTCAAAAAGCAGTAGGATAATGACAGGGAAGATGATGTAGGATTTCTTAATTCCAGTCTATCAGGGATAGAGAATAGGAGAAGACTGCTCCCCAATACATGTGGGTGTGCTGAGAAATGAAGATTCCCTTCCTCACTCCCCCCAACAATCACTAATAGGCTGTTCAGTTCCTTGGTGGATGCCATAGCTCTTTGAGGCTTGTAAATCTAAACAGGCATGTCAGCTGAATAAGCTCTGATATGATGAGGTGAAAGTGGGAGGGGGACTGGGGAAATGAACACCTTTCCCTAGATGCTATTCAAGGAGTAGTCGAGCAGTAGATCTTCATCCCCTACTTCGGGATCAGCTGGGTACAGGAAGGCCAAGGGAACAGGATGACAGGGGGAGTGGGGAAGGGAGTTTTCAGGATGCAGTGGGTCTGGAAGAGCTGTAGGTAGTTTTAACAGGATGGTTACTAATGTGATCTCTATCCATCTTAGAATGTCCCTATTCCATCCCACTTAATAGACTGCTTAAAATCTTTACGAGATATACAGGAATGGTGCTCCATTTTCATGGACCTCAGGGAACTGGAACTGGCTAAGAATATAGGGGAAGTAGGGGATGGATACGGTAACCCAACTTGCAGTTATTTTTGTTTGGATTATAGATTTAAGTATAGTCATCTATATTATTTTTTGAATTGTCATGTTTCCTCTGAAGAAATAAGAGTTCTAAATCTGCACTGCTCTGCAACACATCTTAAGAAACTGAATCAGAAAATCAGATAGGATAGAAACCATGTTTAGTAGTACCAGATTCTCATCTTTTAATTTGTTGGCTCTTAACACTAACTTTTCTTACTTACCACAACAATTTTGGAAACCTGGTAGATTCTGCAGAACTTCAAATGCTTGTCTATATAGATTCTTGGTCAAACATTCACATGCAATTGCACACAGCAGGTTGTGTCGATTGAGGACATCCATTCTATCACAGGGCCACAATGGTGTATTTATTATCCATTCTGACTCTGAAGTGAAAACAATAGAATTGTTTTGAACTAAAATTGGGAATAATAAATAATAGGCTATGAAATCCATACTGAATACTGACATGGAAGAGGAGTTTCAAAACTTCACAGAAAAATGCACAATTTAAATTACCAAGTTTTTGTTAAAAACAAAAAACAGTTTCTCACAAATTTGATTCTTAGAAGCTTTATTCCTTTAATCTAGGGTAAAAACACATTAAATTTCATGCTAATGAAATGGGCTCTTTTTCAATAGCTTGCTTCTTTTAAAGAGAGTCATAACACTCTTCTATCAAGAGTGATGTGAAATACCAAATTTTGGATCCCCACTTTCTCTCTTTATTGCCTCACCTCCTCCTTGTTCTCTTTGACTTCTGTACATTCTCTTTTTTTTCAGGCTCAGGCCAGTATGCATGCCAAAAGTACAATGATTACAGATTGTTTTATGGTAAAGTGTGAAATAGAGTACAATATTCCAATTTTAGTTAGCACTGTGCTTCTGGACCAGAACATGTCACTAATGTGGCTCTTGAAAACTTTTGGTGCTAAACGTCAGTTGGTGTCCACTGGGTTAAAGGAGACAGACTAACAGTCAAGTACACCCTGGACAGGCAGGTTATCTGTCTTTTTCCAATACAATAGCATGGATTTGTTTTTTTTAATTAAAAAAAATATAGGCTAGTTTTTAACTGAGTTTAGTCTACTGTAAAAGATATTTCTGAAAATAATTCCCATTTTAATTAAGATTAAGCATAATATTTTTTATCTGATCAAGAATAGTATTGGCATTTAAGGCAGGTCACATTTCCTTTTAGCGCTTTCAATATTAGTGTATTTTCTATAATCTAACGTGTGGAACAGACTATAACCTTGAACTAAAATATTTCACAAAGAGAACGGTTTAACAACAAGCAAGTTATGTTTTACCAGTATATTATATATGAGTTTAACTACAAAACTTGATTCTAATAAAAATAACATTACCTCTCAATACCCATGTTGCTCCATCCAGACTTCCACTTTTAAGGAAGATTTCTGCAGCAGCATTAACAATTTGGCATCTTGAGGCTAACCTTTCTGGACCAATAAGTCCTTTCAAGCTTGTGAAATGAATCTGCAGTTCATGTAGTTTATCCAAAACCTTCCTGCCCTAAAGCAAGGGGGAAAAAAAAAAAAAGCAGAGGTGCAAATGGATGTAGCAAATACATAATATTCAATAATTAAGCTAAGTGCAGCAATATTAGCCAACTGTTCAGATTCTAGGACCAGGTTTATATTAAAAATAAAATCAATTTTAATATGTATTAAATACACCTCTATCCCGATATAACGCGGTCCTCGGGAGACAAAAAAATCTCACTGCGTTATAGGTGAGACCGCGTTATATCGAACTTGCTTTGGCTCCCCGTTCCTTGACCACCCCCTCCAGAGACCCCTGTCCCTAATCACCCCCAGGACCCCACCCCCTACCCAATCCCCCTGCTCCAACCCTTATCCACACACCCCCGCTTCCTGACAGGCACTCACCAGCAGCGGCGGAAAGTGGAGCAACGTGGCCCCAGCCTGCTCCACTTTGCCACCTCCCAGCTGCGGCGCTCCGCTTCCCACCACCGGTGAGTGCAGGGAGGTTGGGGAAAGGATGCCCCCCGTACTCACTTGTGGCAGGAAGTGGAGCACCGTGGCTGGGAGCTGGCGGAGTAGAGTGGGCTGGAGCCAGGCTGCTCCGCTTCCCGCTGCGAGTGCGGGGAGGTTGGGGAAAGGATGCCCTCCACACTCACCAGCGGTGGGAAGCGGAGCGATGTGGCCCCAGCCCTCTGCTTTCCTTGCCCCAACCCCAGCCGTGTCGCTAGGATGGGGGGGGAGGGGTCGGGGAAAGGTCCCGCACTCACCTGCGGCGGGAAGCAGAGTGCCACAGCTGGGAGCTGGCGGAGTGGAGAGGGCTGCTCCGCTTCCGCCGCTGCCAGTCAGTGGTGGTGGTGGTGGTGGAGGGGGGGATCCCTTCTCCCAAGCCCCCTCCCCCGAGCAACACGGCTGGGGCCGGGGTGAGGGAAGCGGAGCGGGCTGATCCTGGCCCCCCGCTAATCCCACAGGCCACTCTGGGACTGTGGGGCCCCCAAAATTGCCCCCCCAAGCTCCTGCCTCCTAAACCCAGGGGAAACCCCTGACTGCCCCTGAGATCCTCTGCCCCTTATCCAGTCCCTTGGCCCCGGCCCGGGCCCCTTAACATGCTGCCCAGAGCGGCGTGTCAGAGCTTTACCGCATTGCATACGAACCCGTGTTATATCGGGTCGCATTATATCGGGGTAGAGGTGTATGTATGTTTTAGTAAGTTTATATGCAATATATATTAATTTTAAAACACAGAACTTCTCATCTTTTCAAATTGTTTAATTGATATTCTTAGCGATAGTATGAATTGTGATTCTACTCTGAAAAGTGACTATGCAAAAAACATACCTCTTCTTGATTGTATCTGTTACACTTCTTGTAATTCAGTCATATTTGCTTACTTGATCCAACTAAAATAAGTTTTTACTGCTTTTTACTACAGGTAGAACTACAAACTGGATTTTGTTCCTTTTTGTATATCAACAGACTATTTACTAAGATGTATCAATTGCTTCTGTGCAAACCTGCTAAAGAGTTGAATTGCACAGTAGTCATTCTGGGCATACTTTGGCCTGCAGAATCTTTATTTAAGGTGGTGATGTGCAAAGAGATAACCCAGCTTGATTCTTGCATCCCTGCTGAGTTTGCAGAGCTTGAAGTTAGGAAAAAACATGTTTTTATTTCTGCATAAGTAATATGGGACTCAGAAGCAGTAAGTGCAGAACCCCTACGACAAAAGTAGAATCTCTTTTTGAAGTCGAATGGCAACTAAGATGATCTTTTTGAAGGTGTATCTTTAAGTCAAGTAAGTAGGATTGACAACAAATATTTCTTTTTCAAATTAACCTTGTCAATTAGAGAAATCTTGGTGTTTAAAATTTAAAAAGAATTGGCACAGTCTCCCCATCAAATTATTATAACCCAGTAAAATACCTTTGACCATTGCTGTACTGTGTGATAAGAATACATTACACTGATCCCAATCCTTCCCAGGAAATCTTTGTCTGCTTCATTATATTGTGGATTTTTGATAACTGGGGGGGAAAAAAAAAGATTGATGACTGCTATTTTCCAAATCCTGGCATAGGGCTTTTTTTTTTTAAATGTAAGCTAAAGAAAATATATGTTCTGAAAAAAACTATTTCTCAAGTATATAAGATACATTTTTTGAACACATGGCACTGGGCACAAGTATTTCTTGTTATGTCTTAATACAAAAGTTAAAGTAATTAACCCATTAACATTTTTATTCAAAGTACATTGTTTTATTCCTTCACCCATGACAATAAGATGCCTTATGACAATAAGCAATGACAATACAGAACAAGTTTTTGTTTTTAAAATGAATTTTATGACTCTAAAAGCTTACCGAAATGGCCTTACTGGGGAACGAAGTCCAGCCACAGAACTGGTATAGAATGGGTGTTAGTATGGCAGACTTCTCCATACTATGCTACCAATCTGCCTCAACTTCATTATGGAAATAAGCCTGTAGGGCAGAAAAGGCGGTCCAGGCTCCAAGCATAACCAAGATTTGCTCTGTGCCAAGGCTCCTAACTGTAATAGTGATTTTGTGATATGAAACTGTGAATTTGGACTAAGACCGCAATCATATAATTGACTTTGGTTAGTAACAGTCCAGGCTAGATTTGAACCAATAACCTAGAAAGACAAAAGGCTTGCTGCTATTTCACTGTCAACATCCTGAGCTATCCAGTTTTCCAGAATGAAAGTTCTGATAGGAACAGTGCTATGGACAGGTAAGAGAACAGGTGAAGAGGACTAAGGTACTGAACTGGAAGATACTTTTTAATACATAACTCTTACAAAGGCCTTTAGCCCTTAAAGGATTAAACAATTATGGAAATCCAAATATGAAGTTAAACTAATTGCTATGTAATCTTGTTAAACAATTGTGTGTACAGGCACAAACAAATACATATAGTAGAATTTTCAGTTTTAAAAGAAAGGTTTTTTTCAAATAACCCAGAATATTTAAATTACCATTACTGAATCCCTTGTGGTCAGGAATCAAATTTTTGACTTAATTTATCATCCGCAAAGACAATATGGGGAACTGTTACCATGAGAAAATAATTTAGTTGAGTAAAAAATATTTTTTCAGCTTAGTGAATTTTGAGATGAACTAATTTTTTTTTAAATAAGACATGTTTAAGTTTCCAAACCAAATACAAGAATGTTTGTGTAAACAACTTACAAATAAATATTTTAAGGATTTTTGCAAGGTTTTTACTTGCAAAGATCTGAGGTCAGAAATGTGTGCTTTAACTTGCTGCTGTTGATGACAAGCAAAAACAAAGGTTACACACCTGTAAAAGGAGTTCTTCAAGATGGACTCTGCATCTTTATACTCCTGGGATACTCCAACCAGTGCAGCCTGAACAGTAAAGCTCTAGCTAGCAGTAGCTGTTGGATCACTCATGCACTTCCATCGCCTCCTCCCCTCAATGAATGAATGTTTCAGGGTGAAGGTATAAAGGGGTGTGGCACTCCAGCCACCTCAGTTTCTTTCCCTATGACAGGACTCTGAGGTAGTGGAGAAAATCCCATGAGTGTGAATATGCAGAGTCCATTTTGTAGAACACTGGTTACAGGTAAGCAACCTTCATTTCTCCTTTGAATGTCCTTTGCATATTCCCACTTATGGGATAGATTAAAAAGCAGTACTCTGATCCAGGATGGTGGGACCACAGAATTCTACTTGAACAAGGACTGCAGAACTGCCTTGCCAAATTTTGCATCAGATCTAGACTCCAAATCTAACAAGTGGTGTTTAGTAAAAATGTGTACTGAACTCCATGTTGCTGCTCTATATAACTCTATTAGAGGAATGTATCTAGAAAAAGCCATAGAAGCTGCCTTCAATCTAGTACAATGTGTTTTAATTCCCTGTGGAAGAGACAAACCCATCAATCTATAAGCTTCATAAATACATAATTAACCATCTTGAGAGTGTCTTTTTCAAACAACTTGACCCTTATTGTTTATTGCTTATGAAAAAAGGAATTTTAAAGATTGTCTAAATTGTTTATTTCTGTCTAAATAAAAGGCTGAAGTCCTTTTAATATCTAGTATATGTAATTTAGCTTCCCCATCCTGAGCATGAGGCTTGGGAAAGAATACAGGTAAAATTATAGATTGATTTATATGAAAATCCAAAACTATCTTTAGTAAAAACCTTGGGTGTGTATGTAAAATTATCTTTATGAAAAACAATCTATGGTGGATTAGCCAGTAAGGCATTTAATTCATTTATATGTTTTGCTGAAGTGATAGTTATAAAAAAACCACTATCTTAATAGACAGGTGGAACAATGTACAGTTTTCCCAAATGTTCAAAGGGAGATTTCATTAGTTGTGAAAGCACTGTGTTCAAATCTCAAGATGGCATAGGGTGTCTTATTAAAGGATATACATTAGCAAGACCTTCCAAATCTTATAGCTCTTTCATGAGTACAAAAGGATTTATTTTCCATAGCTATATGGTATGTGGATATGGCTGAAAGGTCAATCTTCATGGAAGATAGTGAGAAACCCACGCTATAATACATATTTTAATATATAATTAATGGGTGCTGTATATAGCTCTATATCATACATGGAAATCCACAGTAAAAATCTTTTCCATTTATGACTATAAAACATTTTCATGTGGACTCTTTTCTTGAATTTATCAATACATTTTACACCTTTAATGAATAAGACTTTTCTATCAATCCCAGAGTTTTATTCCCCGGGCCATTAGATAGAGATACTGAAGATCTGGGAGATAACACAACAAGAAGGGATGGTCTAACAAAACTAGTACAACGGCAGAAGTTCAATTAACCCTCTGGACAGGCAAATTAAGTCCAGGTATCACAGTTGTCTGGCCCATGCAGGCGCTATTAAAATTACTCTAGCTTTGTCTTATTTTGTTTATTACTCTTCAAATGAAGAAAAATGGGGAAACACATAACTTAATCCTTGACCCCAATTTATTAGGAATGCATCCAACACTGAGTCCCTGCTCTCAAACAAAATCTGATGCAAAAAAATCTATTATAGGATTCCCCCACAACCTGAAAAGGTGTATTACTACTTTGTCCTTCCAAAGACCATTCTTGTTTTTGGGCAGTCAACCTACTTAGATGACCTGTAAGGATATTTTGTTCCCCAGATACATGAATTGCTGTTGGGTGAATGTCTTGTTATATATTGTAGGGAATGAGCCCTGCCTTGTTTGTATTCAGAATGCATGCATGGCTGTGATCAGTGGGTCTTTCTCCAGAGATTAAAAGGAGAATCAAGGATCTTCCTTTTATGGGAGAGTAGGGTCTGAATACAATAACCAAAACTATTATCCTAGCTGACGCAACCACAGAATCAAATGCAGCCCTTAACTGATGTTTAGCAACATTCAGCCCCGCCATCAAAAGGGCATTTGCTAACCTTCGATGCTCTTCCAGTGGAGAGCTGAGGAATGACGACTTTCCCCCCACAGATGATGCTGGTAACTAGCCATGAGAGATCTTCATAATTTTAAATATGCACACCTAACATAGCTGAAGGAAACATTTTCCTCACAAATATATTGAGTCTTTCCCCTTCTTTATCAGGAGTACAGTGAACTTGGACAACTTTCCATCTATGTAGCACAGCCTCCATCATTAATGAAGTAGGAGACAGCAAGACCTTCCTGAAGGAATTGGTATAATTTGGCAGTCTTTTTCAACATAGGCAGCTGAGGGAGCATTTCAGCTGGTTTTTGCTGGTTGAAGCCATCATTCTAATAAGGGGAATGTTACCCTCAAAATATCAAAAAAACAGGTGAGAATTCCTCGATACCAAAGGAATATCTAATGTCTGTGTCATGCAATCCATAATTCATGAAATGACACCACATCCTCTGATGGTGGTGCTGCTGAAGTGTTGCCCACATTTTCCCCTAGAGAAGGCAACTCCTCCAGAGTCTGGATCTGACTCTTGTATCGCTACTAATTCCTCCTCTTCTAATAACTCTTACCATTGTAGACTTATCAGAACTTAGATGCATTGGTAGATATGTATCCTTCAGATCTGACAATATCCTCTCAGTACCAAACTGGCAAATGTCTATTGTCATATAGAGAAACATGCTGATAAGGTGCAGGAGATAGCCAATGATACCTGAAAGATGTACTTGCCAGTCAGGCCAAAACTCCATACTCAGATCAATTGGACATTTCTTTGTCCATATGGATCTAGAACACATAAATGAGGTTGTTGAGAATACTTTTTCTCCAGATCAGATCACTGAGCTGTATTTCTTCTCCAATCCAAGCCCATTCTCAGTTCAGATGGAACCAGAGACTGCAATCTCCTTGGTTGAATAAAGGAGAATAGAGAAAAAAATCTTTTCTGGAGCCCCAGAAGGGGTCTTAGATGGCAGAAGCAGAAGAGATCCTGAGTTCTTCAACTCTTCCTCTCTGCTTTGGGGGAGAATCTAATTGAATCGGTTGCAGCAAAATGTCCAATTCTTGCTCAACTGAAATACATGGGTTAATTACCAATAGAGCTGAGCCAGATCCAGATGATGAAATTGTGCCATAACTATTTGTTGTAGTGCTGTGTCAATACTGTCTACCACTTCCATATATATTTTTTCCTACCTCAACGGATCCTTACCTCATGCTTTTGGAACTGGCTCATCTAGATCAGACGAAGAACGTCTGACTCTACCACAAGAATATGTATACTGCATACGTTCCTTGAAGACCCTCTGGTCAGATGTCTCTCTCTCGCATGGACTGGCTCTTCAAAAAGAGGCTGACTCCAATGAGGACTGAGCGCTCATGCTCTCCATAATAGCTGTGTCCCTTTGCAGTGGGCTGGCTCTGGAAACAAGGTGCAAGATTTGTACCAAGGTGGAGGATTTGTCCTTCTTCCTTACAGACTTGCTCGGCGCTGACACTGGTCTCTGAGACTTGTTTGAAGCTTGCTTGGTTCCATATCGTTTTACTGACCAGGCTTCTTGTAATAAAGTCACCTGAAATCTGTTCTGTCTCACCTTTGTTGCGTGTGTAATGAAAATAAAGCAAATCAAGCATTTTTAAAAGTGAGTGTCCTTCACCCAAGAGCCAGGCATGAGGCATTTGTGTCAGATGCCGGAAATAGAACCAGACGTAATACACCTTTTAAAGACTGGGCTTTTTATTCTTCAGTTTCATCATCTCAAAACCAAAATATTTACAACCAAGTTAATCAACACTAACAGACAATTAATTTTAACTAATATAAATTATTAACTAGCTGACAAGGTACGGATCCGGAATCAGTCCAGAGCATTTCCTGATTTGTTCAGCTGTTCTCAGTTTGAAGAACCTGAGGCAGTTGAAGCACCATGCCCTGGAACAATCGACGTTCACAGAGGGAAGGGGGCAAGGGACATGTGAGCTGCTACTGCTAGCTCGAGTTCTACCATTCAGGCTGCACCGGTTGGAGCATCTCATGAGTGCTAACATGCAGAGGATATTCGAAGAAGGTGCTGCATTTCTTACTATAGGTGTACATAATGTCACTAAGGACTTGTTTACACTTACAACGCTGCAATGCTATAGTGCTTCAGTGAACTTCTCCCATCGGAGCAGGTACTCCACATCCCCAAGAGGCAGTTGTTACGTCAATGAGAGAAGCCCTCCCATTGACATAGTGCTGTCTACACCGGAAGTTTGGTTGATTTAACTACATTTTCCACACCCCGAGTGATGTAGTTATACCGAAATAAGTTTGTAGTGTAGACCAGGGCTAAGTATAGAAGAGAAAACAAACTTCTCAGCCAGTGAGTAAAATGAACCAATGTTCAATAATTGTTTGAAATGTATTTGCAATTAATATGTATGTTGTTAATAATCTGGGATCTCAGAACTTTAAAAAAAAATTAGGTTCACCTTCAAGTTTAATTGAAATTGTCCAGCTGCAATATATATTTTCATTAGCTATCAAATGTTGTGCTAACAATGAGTTGATGGTTATTTTTATGAAGGTTCTCACTGAACTGAGATGATTTTTTCCCTTTGTTGAGCATTAACATTACTGAAACTCTGAGCATGCCTGTGCTGCAGACTGCAAACGAACTCTTAACAGCCAGTCATCTGAACAAGTACATATAGAAGTCTCTTGTAGGCTGTCACTACACCTGAGTACCTGATGATAATTCTTGGAATTAGAAACGCCCAAAAGGAGGATTTTGTATTGATGATGATTCTCACTTATGCAAAATCATAGTTACTTCTATGTGTTGGTCTGATGGATATAAAGCATGCATCATGACAAGCGCTCCAAACCAAATGCATATACTTAATAATAGAATTATGCAGGGTATGGTCATGGGAATAGAAAATATGGGGAACAGACTCCCCATTCTCCCAATACTGCTTTAGAAACTTAGAATGTCCCGAATGGAAGGGAAAACTTCATCTCAACATTCCAGGGAACAAAGTTGGGGGGCAGCATGAAGTAGAAATAGAGTAACCTCTGAATAATTTCCAGCACCTTTTTGTTTTGAACTCCCAGGCCTAGTCTACACTAGGGGGGAGCGGAGGATCGATTTAAGATATGCAACTTCAGCTACAAGAATAGCGTAGCTGAAGTCGATGTATCTTAGATCGACTTAGAATCACTTACTTCACGTCCTCACAGCGAGGGATCGATGGCCGCGGCTAACCCGTTGACTTTGCTTCTGCCTCTCGCTGAGCTGGAGTTCAGCAGTCAACAGGAGAGCGATCGGGGATCAATTTATCGCGTCTACACTACATGTAATAAATCGATCCCCGATAGATCGATCGCTACCCACCGAGCCGGCTGGTAGTCTAGACGTACCAGAAACACCTTCAAGTCTGATGTTTGAAAGATGAAGTAACAAAAGATGTGCTAGGAGCACAGTGCCTGACTCTCTGCCTCCACACAAACAGCTTTCTTTTGGAAGAATCTGTGAGGACAATCCAATGGCTACTCATATTAGCTTTCCTAATTTTGGACCAAAAGAGAAATTTTTTTTTAATTAAATAAAAAAGATGATTCAACCCCGATAAAGTGTAGATCTAAAATATTAGAGTTTCTGAAGAATGTAATTTACTTTCTAGCCTAAAAGCTTTAGTCCCTCAAATCAAATATTTTACACGTTATTCGGAATATTCTGCTGAAGGCAAGAGCAAAGGCAAGACAGCCTTTCTATTGTAATTAGGGCTGTCAAGCGATTAAAAAAATTAATCACGCTTAATCGCATAATTAATCACGCTGTTAAACAATAATAGAATACCATTTATTTAAATATTTTTGGATGTTTTCTACATTTTCTACAATGTCAAACTTTTAGGCCTGGTCTACACTAGGAGTTTATCTCGAATTAACCCTGCACCCGTCCACACAACGAAGCCCTTTACTTCGATATAAAGGGCTCTAATATCGATATCTGTACTCCTCCCCGACAAGGGGAGTAGCGCTGAAATCGGTATTGCCATTTCGGATTAGGATTAGTGTGGCCGCAATTCCACGGTATTGGCCTCCGGGAGCTATCCCACAGTGCACCATTGTGACCTCTCTGGACAGCAATCTGAACTCGGATGCACTGGCCAGGTAGACAGGAAAAGTCCCACGAACTTTTGAATTACATTTCCCGTTTGCCCAGCGTGCAGAGCACAGGTGACCATGCAGAGCTCATCAGCACAGGTAACCATGCAGTCCGAGAATCGAAAAAGAGCACCAGCATGGACCGTACGGGAGGTACTGGATCTGATCGCTATATGGGGAGAGGATTCAGTGCTAGCAGAACTAAGTTCCAAAAGACAAAATGCCAAAACATTTGAAAAAAATCTCCAAGGGCATGATGGAGAGAGGCCACAATAGGGACTCACTACAGTGCCGCGTGAAAGTTAAGGAGCTCAGACAAACCTATCAAAAAATAAAGAAGGCAAACAGTCGCTCTGTGTCAGAGCCACAGACATGCTGCTTCTACGCTGAGCTGCATGCAATTCTAGGGGGTCCGCCACCACCACCCCACCTCTGACCGTGGATTCCGAGGCAGGGGTAATCTCAGTCAGGCCTGAGGATTCTGCAGATGAGGAGGAGGAGGAGGACGACGAGCTTGCAGAGAGGACACAGCATTCCGTTCTCCCCAACAGCCAGGATCTTTTTCTCAGCCTGACTGAAGCACCCTCCCAACCCCCAGACAATGAGGCCATGGAAGGGATCTCCGGTGAGTGTACCTTTGTAAATATAAAACATGGTTTAAAAGCAAGAGTTTTTTAATGATTAATTTGCCCTGAGGACTTGGGATGCATTCGCGGCCAGTGCAGCTACTGGGAAAGTCCGTTGACGTGTCTGGGGATGGAGCGGAAATCCTCCAGGGACATCTCCAAGAAGCTCTCCTGGAGGTACTCCAAAAGCCTTTCCACAAGGTTTCTTGGCAGTGCAGCCTTATTCTGTCCTCCATGGTAGGACACTTGACCACGCCATGCTAGTAGCAAGTAATCTGGTATCATTGCATGACAAAGCCTGGCAGCATATGGTCCCAGTGTTTGCTGGCATTCAAGCAACATCACACAGCAAGCAGCAATAACAATGGGAATATTGGTTTGGCTGAGGTCTGAGCGAGTCAGTAAAGTGCGCCAGCGACCTTTTAAATGTCTAAATGCACATTCTACCACAATTCTGCACTTGCTCAGCCTGTAGTTGAACAGGTCCTGACTACTGTCCAGGCTGCCTGTGTATGGTTTCATGAGCATTAAAGGGTAGGCTGGGGGGGAGGGATAGCTCAGTGGTTTGAACATTGGCCTGCTAAACCCAGGGTTGAGAGTTCAATCCTTGAGGGGGTCATTTAGGGAACTGGGGTAAAAATCTGTCTGGGAATTGGTCCTGCTTTGAGCAGGGGGTTGGACTAGATGACCTCCTGAGGTCCCTTCCAACCCTGATATTCTACGATTCAACATCCCCAACTGTTATTTTCTGGTCTGGGAAGTAAGTCCCTTGCTGCAGCCATTTAAACAGAGTAGCGTTCCTGAAGACGCGAGCGTCATGAACCCTTCCCAGCCAGCCCACGTTGATGTTGGTGAAACGTCCCTTGTGATCCACCAGTGCTTGCAGCACCACTGAAAAGTACCCCTTGCGGTTTAGGTACTGGCTGCCCTGGTGCTCCGGTGCCAAGATAGGGATATGGGTTCCATCTATCGCCCCACCACAGTTAGGGAATCCCATTGCAGCAAAGCCACCCACTATGACCTGCACGTTTCCCAGAGTCACTACCTTTGGTAGCAGCAGCTCAGTGATTGCTTTGGCTACTTGCATCACAGCAGCCCCCACAGTAGATTTGCCCACTCCAAATTGATTCCCGACTGACCGGTAGCTGTCTGGCGTTGCAAGCTTCCACAGGGCTATCGCCACTCGCTTCTCAACTGTGAGGGCTGCTCTCATCTTGGTATTCTGGCGCTTCAAGGCAGGGGAAAGCAAGTCACAAAGTTCCATGAAAGTGCCCTTACACATGCAAAAGTTTCACAGCCACTGGGAATCGTCCCACACCTCCAACACTATGTCCCACCAGTCTCTGCTTGTTTCCCGGGCTCAGAATCAGCGTTCCACGGCATGAACCTGCCCCATTAACAGCATGATCTCCAAAGCACTGGGGCCTGCGGTTTGATAGAATTCCATGTCCATGTCCTCATCACTCTCGTTGCCGCGCTGCCGTAGCCTACTCCTCGTCGCCTGGTTTTGCAGGTTCTGGTTCAGCATAAATTGCACGATAATGCGTGAGGTGTTTACAATGTTCATGACTGCTGCCTTGAGCTGAGCGGGCTCCATGCTTGCCACAGTATGGCGTCTGCACTGTTCACCCAGGAAAAAGGCGCGAAATGGTTGTCTGCCGTTGCTTTCCCGGAGGGAGGGGGAAGATGTACCCAGAACCACCCGCGACAATGTTTTTGGCCCCATCAGGCATTGGGATCTCAACCCAGAATTCCAATAGGCGGAGGAGACTGCAGGAACTATGGGATAGCTACCCACAGTGCAACGCTCCGAAAATCGACGCTAGCCCCGGTACATGGACGCACACCGCCTAATTAATGTGCTCAGTGTGGCCGCATACATTCGACTTTATACAGTCTGTTGCCAAAAACCGGTTTCTGTAAAATCGGAATAATCCCGTAGTGTAGACATACCCTTAGAGCCTACAGTCCAATCAGTCCTACATCTTGTTCAGCCAATCGCTCAGAGAAACAGGTTTGTATACATTTGCAGAGGATAATGCTACCGCTTCTTGTTTACAATGTCACCTGAAAGTGAGAACAGGTGTTTGCATGGCACAGTTGTAGCCGGCGCTGCAAGATATTTACATACCAGATGCGCTAAAGATTATGTCCTTTGATGCTTCAACCACCATTCCAGAGGACATACGTTCATGCTGATGACAGGTTCTGCTCATTAATGATCCAAAGCAGTGCAGACTGACATGTTCATTTTCATAATCTGAAGCAGATGCCACTTGCAGAAGGCTGATTTTCTTTTTTGGTGGTTAGGGTTCTGTAGTTTCCACATTGGAGTGTGGCTCTTTTAAGACTTCTGAAAGCATGCTCCACACCTCAGCCCTCTCAGATTTTGGAAGGCACTTCAGATTCTTAAATCTTGGGACGAATGCTGTCGCTATCTTTAGAAATTTCACATTGGTATCTTCTTTGCATTTTGTCAAGTTTGTAGTGAAAGTGTTCTTAAAACAAACATGTGCTGCGTCATCATCCGAGACTGCTATAACAGGAGATATATGGCAAAATGAAGGTAAAACAGAGCAGGAGACATACAATTCTCCCCCAAGGAGTTCAGTCACAAATTTAATTAACGCATTATATTTTTAACGAGCATCATCAAGATGGAAGCATGTCTTCTGGAATGATGGCCGAAGCATGAAGAGGCATATGAATATATAGCGCATATGGCATGTAAATATCTTGCAACATCAGCTACAACAGTGTCATAAGACTGTCTGTTCTCACTTTCACGTGACATTGTAAATAAGAAGCAGGCAGCATTACCTCCCGTAAATGTAAACAAATTTGTTTCTCTGAGCAATTAGCTGAACAAGAAGTAGGACTGAGTGGACTTGTAGGTTCTAAAGTTTTACACTGTTTTGTTTTTGAGTGCAGTTATGTAACAAAAAAATCTACATTTGTAAATTGCACTTTCATGATAAAGAGATTGCACGACAGTACTTGTGAATTGAAAAATACTATTTCTTTTATCATTTTACAGTGCAAATATTTGTAATAAATATAAAGTGAGCACTGTACACTTTGTATTCTGTGATGTAACTGAAATCGATATATTTGAAATGTACGAAATCAAAAATATTGAATACATTTCAATTGGTATTCTATTGTTTAACGGTGGGATTAATCACGATTAATTTTTTTGAGTTAATCGTGTGAGTTAACTGCGATTAACTGACAGCCCTAATTGTAATTGATGTTATTTCTGTCCTGGTCAGCGTGTCTAGTTTCAAATATAATGTAGAACACTATTTGTATTGCACTGGCTTTCACTTTCCCCTCTGGGAATCTTCAGGTATCTGACAGAGAAAACTAAAGGCTGCTCACCAGCAGCTGTTGTTCAAAAGTATAGCTTCTGATGAGCCAGCACAGTAGGAATCGTGCCTTTGAAAAATACTATAGTGCACTTTGTGCTCCTTCTATCTGGTATTCTGGAACTGAGGGGATAAATATTCCCTTCTACACAAATATCCCTCCATTCTTCTCCAAACACATTCTTTAAATCTCTGAAATGGAAGTGAGGTGGATGCGCCAATGTCGATCTGCAGAGACAATGGGACCTAAAGAGAACTGCACCACTATGGAATGTGCTAATCTAATAAGGAAATAATCTGGGCTGGAAATTGAAAAAAGCCAAAAAGAGAACTTCTCTTGCAAAGCCCAGATATTGCCTAACAACATCCCTGAAGGAAAAGCCAGAAGCTCCCTCTAGGGCAGACAAAAGATCTGAATGCCTGATATCTGAGAAAGCCCTCTCAGCCTCTGGACCTCTAAGACCTGGGGAGGCTGAATATTGCATCTCACGATCAGAACCAACCACCAGCACTGACTCCATAATAAATCCCTAAATAAATGTTGTTTGCTCTTATGTTGTTCCTTTCTTCTCTTCTTAGGAAGCAGCAGGCAGCAGTTCCAAAGAGTGCCCCATTCTATTAAGCATTTCAGCTCATAGATTCAAAGATTCTGGGTCCAAAGACTTTGAAGTCCTCGAACCCAAACCACTTAACTCCTTCTCCAAACAGATGTTAGACTTAAACCCAAAAAATTCTTTCAACTCTGAGTAATCTGGACAAGGGGTATATCCCACAGAAAAACTACTTCTCCGGTCTTGACATCTCCAAGGCCTCTTCGGTCAGGAAGGTCTTGGGCTTATGGCTCCGTGTCCTCCGGTCAAAGACCATATAGATTACACATCCAACAGGCAAATGTCCTTCTCCCAAAGTTGTCAAGTATATAGGGTACTTATCCTTAGACATTTTGTCACAGCAAAAGGAGTCCTTAAATCCCTATCTCTCTTCTTCTGCCATGGAAGGAGAATCCTAATGGGTCAAGTTACATTTTAATATGAACAATAAAAACAATCCTACAAACTACTTTAACTAGTTAAACTGGTATAATCAACAGCTACATGAGAGGATAAATTAACAAGACACAGGGGAAGGAAGAGTTCCACCAACACTCAGGCTGATGGAAAGAGGAAATAAATGACAGGAGGATTTTATCCCAACAGAAGTTGTTGTATTGAATTAGAGAGCTTGACAATTTCCTGTTCTCATTTGCAAGATTGTAAGCCCTTCAAAGCTGGGATCCTGTTTTCTTTTTTGTGTTGTACCTACCACAGTGGAGCTCTGATCTTGACTGAAATCTTTGGATGCTCTCAACCATAAAAATTATTATCCCCAAAAATTCTAACCTCCTGGTATTATCTTGAGTACATGAGACTTCCTTGCTCCTACTTTCTCACTGGCTGCAGAGATCATGAGTGATTCTGGC
Source organism: Chrysemys picta bellii (assembly GCF_011386835.1). Lineage (NCBI taxonomy): Eukaryota > Metazoa > Chordata > Testudines > Emydidae > Chrysemys > Chrysemys picta. The sequence continues at coordinate 78,654,193 of NC_088792.1, forward strand.
TGAAAATGCATAGTTAAAAATAAAGCAGTTTGAGGAAACTGGGAGAATTTGTTTGCATTCTGGGCAATGAAGTGGAGTATAGGAACCCTTAGTGTTGAGGCCAGCTCTGATTTAGACACCTTTGAGAAGGATTCTGATTAGGACAGATGTTCATACTATTGTCTCCAAGATGGGCTGAAAACACAAGCCGTGATAATCATAGAATCATAGAATTGGAAGGGACCTTGAGAAGCCATCTAGTCCAGTCCCCTGCACTCAAGGCAGGACTAAGTATTATCTAGACCAGGGGTCTCAAACTCAAATGACCACGAGGGCCACATGAGTACTAGTGCACTGAACTGAGGGACGCATCACTGACACCCCCCTTTGCTGCCTCTGGCCCCGCCCCCACTCCACCCCTTCCATTAGGCCCCACCTCTTCCCACCCCTTCCCTGCCCCATTCCAACCCCTTCCCTGAAGTCCCCACCCCAACGCTGCCCCCAGGAGGTGCAGAAAGGGTGCAGGGTGCGGTGGGGGCTCAGGGCAGGGAGTTGAGGTGCAGGTGGTGTGCAGGGGGCTCAGGGCAGGTGGGGTGCAAGAGGGTGAGGGGTGCGGCAGGTGGCTCAGGGCAGGGAGTGCAGGAGGGGTGTGGGATGTGGCAGGGGGCTCAGGGCAGGGAGTTGGGGTGCAGGAGGGGTGCAGGGTGCGAGCTCCAGCCCAGCGCCACTTACCTAGAGCGGCTCTGGGGTGGCAGTGGCAAGCACCGGGGCCAGGGCAGGCTCCCTGCCTGCCTGCCCTGGCCCCCAGCCGCTCCGTTCTAGGAAGCAGCTGGAACCATGTCCCTGCAGCCCCTGGGGGAGCGAGGGGGGCCTCAGGATTCTGTGTGTGCGCTGCTCTTGCCGCTCCTCTAGGTACCTCCCACAAAGCTCCCATTGGCCGCGGTTCCCTGTTCCCGGCCAATGGGAGCTGCAGGGGGCGGTGCCTGGAAGGAGGCAATGCAGGAGCCCTCTGCTCCTTCCCCCTCCCCCCCCCAGCCCGAAGGGGCGTGCTGACAGCTGCTTCACAGAGCGGCGCGGGGCTCGCAACGCCACAGGGGGCAATCCCGCGGATAGGCAGAGGGGCGGGAGGATGCGCGGGGAGCTTGGTGGGCCACATGCAAGAGCCCCACGGGCCACCGCGTGTTTGAGACCCCTGATCTAGACCATCCCTGACAGGTGTTTGTCCAACTTCTCTTAAAAATACCCAGTGATGAGATTCCGTTACCTCCTTAAGCAATTTATTCCAGTGCTTAACCACCCTGATAGTTAGGAAGTTTTTCCTAATGTCCAATCTAAACCACCCTTGCTGCAATTTAAGCCCATTGCTTCTTGTCCTATCCTCAGAGGTTAAGAACAACCATTTTTCTCCCTCCTCCTTGTAACCACCTTTTATGTACTTGAAAACTTATGTCCCCCTCTTAATCGTCTCTTCTCCAGACTAAACAAACCCAGTTTTTTCAATCTTCCCTCATAGGTCATATTTTCTAGACCTCTGATCATTTTTGTTGCTCTTCTCTGGACTTTCTCCAATTTGTCCACATCTTTCCTGAAATGTGGCGCCCAGAACTGGACACAATACTCCAGTTGAGGCCTAATCAGCACAGAGTAGAGCGGAAGAATTACTTCTTGTATCTTGCTTACAATACTCCTGCTAATACATACCAGAATGATGTTTGCTTTTTTTGCAACTGTGTTACACTGTTGACTTATATTTAGCTTGTGATCCACTATGATCCCCAGATCCCTTTCCGCAGTACTCCTTCCTAGGCAGTCATTTCCCACTTTGTATGTGTGCAACGGATTGTTCCTTCCTAAGTGGAGTACTTTGCATTTGTCCTTACTGAATTTCATCCTATTTACTTCAGACCATTTCTCCAGTTTGTGCAGATCATTTTGAATTTTAATCCTATCCTCCAAAGCACTTGCAACCCCTCCCAGCTTGGTATTGTCCGCAAACTTTATAAGTGTACTCTCTATGCCATTATCTAAATCACTGATGAAGATATTGAACAGAACCGGACCCAGAACCGATCCCTGCGGTTCTCCACCTTCTGACATAAAAAATTGCCTCCAATACATTCCAAGAACTTGTTGGATAATCTGTTCCCTGACTTGTTATTTTCCCAAAAGATGTCTGGGGTAGTTGAAGTTCCCCATCACCACCAAGTCCTGTGTGCTTTGGATGATTTTGTTAGTTGTTTAAAAAAAGCCTCATCCATCTCTTCTTCCTGGTTTGGTGGTCTGTAGACCCCCTACCATGACATCACCATCATCGTGACATAATGTTGCACAATGGCATGGACCTAGCAGTATAAAACTCAATTTTAGTACAATTTAACCTAAAAATAATAATAATCAAGAACTATATATAAATAATTTAAAAAGAGTAAGGGCAGTTTGAGATGAAAGGGTACAGACCTTGCTCTGTCAGCTTGAACAAATGAGGAGTCTCACTCAGGGGCAGGATCTCTTTAAACTTCCTCCTCACCCTGCATGCTAGTACAAAATATGTTTTCCTCCTTAATTAATAGTGTTATACATACAGCATATTACATCTCTGCTCCAGAAACACTAATTGTTTCAATTTGTTTGTGGGTTCAATTCAAGGTGTTTGCTTTACCCACTGAAGTCCTTAATGGTTTGGTCATGTCATGTGCACTTAAGAGCCTATGTCTGCCTCCCCTTGTGCCATAACCCAAGCTGGAGGCAAGCTGTTGGTTCTTACATCTGTTTGTCTGGAGCAGGTCATTCTCAGTAGAGGGCCCTCGATTCTGGAACATGCTTTTCTTCTTGGCCTGACAAGCAAAGTTTGCATCTTTTAGGGCATGCTGAAAGGCCAATAAATTTACTCTGATTTTTTTTTTTTTTTTTTTTTTTTTGGAGGGGTAGTTGAGTGGGATGGGTTTTACTTTTTCTTTCTGATCAGGGGGTTCAGGGAGTTTATCTGCTATTTAACATGTTTACTTAATGTTAATTTTACATGTAGCAAGAGGAATTTTGATTAGTGCACAATATACATTTAAATAAACAAGATCAAGAGAATAGTAGCTTTATAATTCATCACATAATTTCAGTTTTCTTCTTACACCTGTTCAGTGTAGAGAGTGAATGCTAAAATGTCAAATGCAACATATACATTATCATCTTAGTTTTACCTGCTTCAGCAAATTCACAAAAAGGAACTCCTGGTCTCTCTTCCTTGGAGTCTCTTGTTAGCATGTCAGCAACATATAAAGTCAATTTCTGAAGGTCACCAAAATTTTCACATCCTATTCTCATATTAACATACAAAGTTCCCAATTTGGCCCAGTCATTTTTTTCTTTACAGAGCTGTTAAAAGTCAAATAATAAATGTAAGTAAGTTTGCTACAAAAGACCAGTTATTAGTTGTTATAACTCAGATGGTATAGCTGGCAGGAACTATTAGGTGCTCAAAATGCACCTTGTACAAATTCTCTTTTTATATTCTTAAATATGTTATCTAACCTTCTGAACATTTCCCTCAATGATGTCTCAACCAGCTCTTATAGTAGGCTGTTTTATTGCTCTTATTTTGTCTAGATCAGATAAGAAAGCTAATTTTTCCTAACTTCAATTTAAAAATCCCCCCTTTGTATTATTTCCTTTCAAATGTTCATACTGTTTTAACTCCATTTCTTTATGATTCTATTAGTATCTCCTCATGTATCATGTCTTCCAACCCTGTTTTCTTTGTTGTTATTCTTCATGCTCTTTTATTTCCAGCCTTTTTTCAGTGAAAAACCCGTAGCTGAACTAAAATGAGGTCCCCGTCACTATTGGCAAAAGAACATTAATGGTATTATATGCAATACTTCAGTATGCACATTCCAGGTATTTTGTTATAGCCTCACATTGTAAGTTTCTATAATCTGCTTTCCATGACTGTTATGCATGTTCAACCGACTTAAAATGTTTTTCTGCAATGTTTCTATCACATTCTCCCATTTTATATTTTTGTTTAATATTGACCCTTTCCAAATGTATACAATTAGAGTTGTTTATCAAACCAGCCCTTCAAAATGTAAGTCTTTATTTTTCTTGTATCATATACTGTGTTTGCTATATATGGAGTTTCTGAATCATCTGAAAATTTGATCAAACTGATAGCCTCACAAACCAGATAAATTTATAAACATATTAAATATCTTTTTCCAAAACATACACTCAAAGTTCTGTTCTACTCTGAAAAGTGACTTTAAAAGTGCTATTGTGTGGTTTCATGTTTAGTGTCTCTCCATTTTCATACTGAATTTACTCAGTTTTACAAGTAAAAAGAGTTACTAGAAGTAACATTTTCTCTTGAAAATTGAGCAAATGTCATTTGGAAATAATTGATAAAAAAAAACTCTTAATGTATATTTGTTTAAACAGACACACTTTTCAGAGAACACCACCACATATATATCAGTTCTGGTGTATTTATTGCCCTCTAGGCATGCTAGGGCCTGGTCTACACTAGGAAATTAGGTCAGTATAACTATGTCGCTCAGGGGTGTGAAAAATCCACATGCCGAGTGACACAGTAAAACTGACCTAATGTCTGGTGTAGACAATACTAGGTCAACAGGAGAATTTTCCCATCAACCTAGCTACCTCCTCTTGGGGAAGTGGAGTACCTATGCCAATGGGAGAAGCCCTCCCATCGGCACAGTTAGTGTCTTCACTGAAGTGCTCCAGCGGCACAGCCTCACTGGTGCAGCTGTCTCACTGTAATGGTTTATGTGCAGACAAGCCCTAGGAGTAGGGTTGAGGTGCAAAACCAGCCAATAACTACACAAGCTGGAACTCATCTGCCCCTTCAAAACAGTTAGTTATACAATTTCCTATTTGAAATACAGGAATAAAGAGAATGGTGTTTGTTCCCAGAAAAAATGGTTACCTACCTTTCGTAACTGTTGTTCTTTGAGATGTGTTGCTCATGTCCATTCCAAGTAGGTGTCTGCGCACCACGTGTACAGTCATCGGAAGGTTTTTCCCTTAGTGGTACCCGTTGGGTTGGCTGTAGAGCTGCCTGGAGTGGTGCCTTTATGGCAGTGTATATAGGTCCCTGCCAACCCGCTGCCTCTTCAAGTTCCTTCTTGCCGGATACTCCGAGAAAGGGGAGGCGGAGGGGTCTTGGAATGGACATGAGCAACACATCTCAAAGAACAACAGTTACGAAAGGTAGGTAACTTTTTTTTCTTCGAGTGATTGCTCATGTCAATTCCAAGTAGGTGACTCCCAAGCAGTCCCCCAGAGAGGTCGGAGTTCACCGAGTTGCAGACTGAAGCACTGCTCTACCAAATGCAGCATTGTCTCTAGCCTGTTGAGTGATGGTATAGTGTGACGTTAAGGTGTGAATCGACGACCACGTTGCCGTCCTGCAGATGTCCTGAATGGGGACCTGAGCCAGGAACACTGCAGAGGAAACTTTCCACTCTTGTAGAGTGCGCTGTCAACGGTGGAGACGGAATTTTTGCCAAGATATAGTACGTCCTGATACAGGCCGTGATCCAAGAGGAGATTCTTTGGGATGAGACAGGAAGACCTTTCATCCTCTCGGCAATGGCCATGAAGAGCTGTGTCGACCTTCTAACCGGCTTTGTCCGCTAAATGTAAAAAGCTAGCGCGCGACTAACGTCCAGGGACTGAAGCATGTTAGCATGTAGCTTGAGGCAGAACACCAGCAGAAAGATGTCCTGAAAGCCGTGTGTGGTTGTAACTGCACCTTGTCCTTATAAAACACGGAATAAAGGGGCTTGGACGTCAGAGCCTTGAGCTCAGACACTTTTCTGATTAATGTTATAACCACTAGGAACGCTACTTTCCACGAAAGGTAAAGGAGAGAACAAGCTGCCAGGGGCTCGAAGGGAGGGCCCATCAGCCTAGAGAGCACCAAACTGAGACGCCATGGGGGGATCGGTTGCTGTATTTTAGGGTACAGTCTGTCTACACCCTTGAGAAAAGGGCGATGATAGGGTTAGCAAACACCGAGTGGCCCACTGCACCAGGATGGGAAGCTGAAATCGCAGCCAGGTGAATCTTTATTGATGATATTGCCAACCCCTGCTGCTTTTAACTGGAGTAAATAGTCCAGGATGAAGGGAATTGAGATCTGCAATGGAGGAGTGCCCTTCTGAAGTGACCAAATTGAAAACCTCTTCCACTTAGCCAGATAAGTGGCACAAGTGGAAGCTTTCTGCTGCTGAGGAGAACCTCTCTAATCAAGTCTGAGCATGCAAGCTCCAACGTGTTTAGCCATGGAGTTTTTCCATGCCATGAGGTGGAGAGACTCCATGTTGGGGTGCTAAAGGCGGCTGTGGTCCTGGGTGATCAAGTCCAGAACCCGGGGCAGAGTTATAGGTGTCCACGAACAGGTCCAGCAGCGTGGTGAACCAGTGCTGACATGGCTACACTGGAGCTATCAAGATTAATGACACTTTGTCCTGTCGGACCTTGATGAGGACTTTGTGGATGAGATAGAACAGTGGGAATGCATACAGCAGGCGCCCTTTCCAGGAAAGGAAGAAGGCGTCCATGAGCGAGCCTTCACTGTGATTCAGGAAGGAGCAGAACTGCTGAACCTTCCTGTTGTGTCACAAACAGGTCTATCTGGGGAGAGCCCCACCTCTGGAAAATACTGATGGCAACATCCAGGTGAAGAGACTACATGTGGCCGTGAAAGGACCTGCTGAGGCGATTGGCCAGTTCGTTCTGTGAACCCGGAAGGTACGAGGCCTCCAATCGTAGTGAGTAGGCAATGCAAAATTCCTACAGCTTGAGGGCTTCCTGACACAGTTGGAGAGGAGCGAGCACCATCCTGTCTATTTATATAAACATCGTTGTGGTGTTGTCTGTCAATACTGACACACATCTGCCCTGAAGATGGGTTTGAAATGTCTGGCAAGCAAGGCGCACTGCACACATCTCCTTGAGGTTGATATGCAGCAAAAGTTCTGCCTGGGACCATAGACCTTGAGTCCTGAGGTCGCCTAGATGTGCTCCCCATTCCATTGCCAACACATACTTGACTAGTGACAGCATCGGCTGAGGTTTGGAGAAGGGTATTCCCGCACATACTGTTTGTGGGTCGAGCCACCACTAGAGGGACTCGAGAATCTGAGGGGTAAGAGTGACCAGTCTGTCCAGATAGTCTCGGTTCAGCCTGTAGACTTGGGCCAGCCAAGCCTGAAGGGAACGAAGCCGCAGTCTGGAGTGCTGTACCACATATGTGCAAGCAGCCATATGTCTCAGTAATTTTAGGCAATCCCGCGCCGCTGTGGTGGGGAATCTGCTGACGCTCATGGCGAGGAAATGAGTTTCCAGAAGAAAAGCCCTGGCCTGGGTGGAGTCTAGCAGGTCTCCAATAAACTCTATCCTCTAAGTGGGGGTTATAGTTGACTTTACCATGTTCAGAATGAGGCCAAGTCTGAGGAATGTCAAGACCACCCACATGGTCCTCCACTTGGGCCTGAGATGGGCCCCTGATTAGCCAGTTGTCCAGGCAGGGAAATACCTGCACCTGCTGCTTCTGTAGGAATGCTGCCACAACCGCCATGCACTTGGTGAATACCCGAGGGGCCGCCAAGAGGCTGAAGGGAAGGACCATGAACTGATAGTGGATGTTTACCACGAATCGAAGAAATCTTCTGTGGGATGGAATTATGGAGACGTGAAAATGTGTCCTTCAAAGTCTAGGGCAGCATACCAGTCCCCCGGATCCAGAGAGGGGATGATGGATGTTAGGGAGACCATGCAGAACTTCAACTTCTTTATGAATCTGTTGAGGTTTTGCAGGTCTAAAATAGGCCTGAGCCCACCCTTAGCCTTGGGAATTAGGAAATAACAGGAGTAGAAACCCTTGCCCCTTAATTCCAGAGGGACAGGGCGGGTGGGTCAAGAATATCCCAATTCTGCCATGCTCAGGACCCACCAGTCTGAGGTTATTTGGGGCCAAGCACGGTAGAAAAGGGATAGATGGGTCACAAAAGGTGGGAAAGGATCTGGAATGCGGACTGGAGCGTCGCCCCAGGGCACACCTTCAAAAAGTTTTATTGGAAGCCGGAGACTGCCTCGTCGAGCCCAGGACCTGGTTCGAGGATGACTGCGGAGGCCTTTGCCTATTACTTCTACCCCGTTTCCTGCTATAGTCCTGTCTCTGCTGAGAGGGGTAGAAGCGAGGCGGGGGCTGAGACTTAAAATGCTTCCTCTGCAGGGCTGGCATGTGGAGGCCCAGTGACTTTAAGGTTGCCCTAGAGTCTTTTAAGCTCTGAAGCCTAGAGTCCATCTGTTTTGCGAACAGACCCAAGCTGTCAAAGGATAAGTCCTGAATGGTCTGCTGTGCCTCTGGTGGGAGGCATGAGACCTGCAGCCACAAGCTTCAGCACGTAACAATGGCAGCGGACATTGTGCAGGTGGCCAAGTCCGCCGCGTCCAACGCAGCCTGCAAGGAAGTCCTTGCAATCGCCTTACCCTTGTTGATAACAGCTCCAAAGTCGGATCGGGAGTCTGTTGGAAGGAGCTCCTTAAACTTGGACAGAGTTCCAAGAATTAAAATTATAGCAGCTAAGCACCGCTTGCTGATTAGCAATTTGAAGCTGGAGCGCCCCCATGGAATAGACTTTACGGTCAAAGAGGTCCAGCTTCTTTGCCTCTTTGGATTTTGGTGGAGGGCCTTGCCGTCCTTGCCTTTCCTTGGCGTTGGCCATGTCCACTACCAACGTACCCTGTTGAGGATGGATGAAGAGATATTCATACCCCTTGCAGAGTACAGAGTATTTCCTTTCCACCCCCTTTGCCGTGGGTGGAATGGAGGTGGGAGTTTGGAAGAGGATCTTTGTGGTATTATGAATGGTCTTGATCAAAGGCAAGGCCACCCTTGCCGGCCCTTCTGGCGTCAGAATATCCACCATGGGATATGTCTTCGGATACCTCTTCTGCCTGAAGACCTAGGTCTGAGCTATTCTTCTAAGCAGCTCTTGATGAGCCCTATTGTCCATGGCCGGCAAAGAGGCAGACGAGCCCACTACTACCTTGTCTGGGGAGGAAGATGAAGACACCCCCATGGGCACAAGTTCCTCCTGACCCTCCAATTCACGGGGTTCCTCCCCACCATGATGCTGGGTATGTGGTGACAGGCAGTGCCGGCTGCCACCTTGGTGCTGACTGTGGTGCCGACTGCAGTGCCGGCCTTGGTGCCAGGTTGGGAGTCAGGCTCTGATCCTTTTGGAGGTTCCCTTACCATCAAGGAAAATGGGAGGCCCTGCCTGTCCAAGGCAACAGACAGGGACCTAGAGCTTGGCCCCTGAGCTTGATGGCATGCCCAGGGGGTCCAAAATGGTCATTGCGTTGGAGCCTGTCATTGAGGAGGCCAGCGCATCACATGGACGTGGTGTGCCTCCTCCCGCTGGGAACAACGAGAATGGTGCCAGCTCCACCTGGAGATATGACTCTGACTCCAACTCCGAGGTGGAGTCCAACCTTGAGGACCACAGGGGTACTGTGGCGGACGGTGCTATAGAGCGGTGCCAAGGAGAATGGTGCCCCGGTTTGCCCTTGGAGAGAACTGGCCCCTTGTGCAGCGCCGGCACTGGTTCCGGTGTCGGAGACTGCTGGGCCGTTGTCTCTATAAGGTCCCATGTGGCCCCAAATGTATCTGGGGTAGATGGCATGTCCAACTCTCCCACCTGGCTCTCCCACCCCAGGGAGTCCAATGGGACTGGACTCGACAGTTCTGCCTGTGTGGCCGGAGTCAACGGTGCCAGTTTCGCCTGAGCAGGAGCTGAATGTCCCAGCACGGGACGCACTCTGCGGGCCCCATCGCGCTCCACTGCTCTAATTGTTGATGAACGCCCCCTCTTGGCCCTTCTTTGCTTCTTATGCGGCACCGGCAAATGTGACCGGTGCCGAGAGGCCACCGAAGTTTTCTTTCGTGCTGGAGAGTGTTGGTGCTGCAAGTCTCTGGGTGCTGGGTCCTTTGCTGGTGCCGTGGCCTCCCTTACTGAGGCTGGTGTGCTCCACACCGAAGTGCTGGGTTTCGGCACCAACACAGGCTCTGCCGGCTGTGGGAGAAGAGCCGACTCCATAAGGAGAAGTTTAAGTCTGAAATCCCTCTCCCTTTTTGTTCGTGGGTGGAAGCTCCTGCAGATCCTACACTTAACAGTCTAATGGGCTTCCCTCAAAAGCACTTTAAGCAGGAGTCATGAGGATCTCCCCTGGGCATAGGCTTCTGATAGGACCACCAGGGTTTGAAGCCTTGAGACCGAGGCATGCCCTCTCCCCAACAAAGACTTAACTACTAACTATCTACACTAAAAACTAACAATACAATGCTAATAAAACTATTGTGATACAGAAGGGCCAGGGAGCAGTGAGAGAGTGGAAATATATAAGCCCTAGGCTAAATAAGGCGCGGTTCCCTGTAGACTAGGGAGGGTGGCTACAGGTTAATTGGAGCACCTGCAGTCAATTAAGGCCCTGTCAGGAATCTAATAAAACCCCGTTTCAGCCAGTCGGGGAGGAGGAAGGAGAGAGGACTGGAGCTTGGAGGTGTGTTGTGAGATTTGAAAGACTAGAGAACCTAAGTAAGGCCTTCAAGAGGACAGCCCTGCGGGAGACCTGGCCCCAGTGGTCGGGCATCCTCGCCCCATTTTTGAGTGAGGAGGCCCAGAAGGCCTACTATAATATGACCGCAGAGGAGGTGGCAGAATACCCCCGACTGAAGGTGGAGGTCCTGGCCAGGGCAGGGGTAATGACAGCCTTGCGAGCCCAGCGATTCCATGAATGGCAGTACTGTGAAGACAAGACACCGCGATCACAACTATTTGACCTAATCCACCTAGCCCAGAAATGGTTACGCCCGGAGACTCTCAGCTCGGAGAAAATGATGGAGCTCCTGGTGCTGGACCGCTATACGAGGGGGACTACCCTTGGGCCTTCAAGCCTGGGTAGGCCAGAATGACCCCTCCACTGATGACAAACTGGTCTCTCTACAAGGGTGACAACTGGCAGCACGTGAACTGTTTGAAACCCCAGGAGGTGAAACACGGCGTTTCAGGAAACCAGTCCCAACCCCAAGGCCCGGTTCATCAAGAACTCCAGGAAAGCCATAGCTGGAAAAACAGGCCCCAAGGAGCAGCCTGAGGCCCTAAGGGACCTGGAGGTTCGAGGGGAGAGAGTTGGGGGAGCGGGTCAGAGGGCCCAAGACAGAGGGCAACCTCCAGGATGAGATATTGCTGTTATGAGTGTGGGGAGTTGGGGCATATAGGACCCCAGTGCCCCAACAGGGAAGAGCCCATGCAATGTAATCTGGGGGATCCTGGGGAACAATGTGGCCTAGTCAGCCTGGTGGGGGTCGTGACGGCCCCACATGAGTACACCAGGACAGTAAAGATGAACGGCATCCAGACCATAGCTTTGGTGGACTCTGGGAGTGCTATCACATTGGTCTCAGGGAAGTTAGTGGGGCAAGACCAGCTGAGCTGGGCCAAGAGCACCGGAGTGACGTGTCCATGGTACAGTAAATTTCTACCCCACAATTCCAATATGGATTGAGATCCAGGGAATCACTACCAAGATGACTGCAGGGGTGGTCCCCAAGCTTCAGGCCAGATCGGTCCCGCACACGAGTGTTTTGGGCAGGACCAAGCTGATGACCCTCTTTATGCAAACGTGAGGGAGGAGGTAGTAGAGGTAAATGGCGTGCCAGTAGAAGGAAAAACCAAAGGCCCAGGGCCATACTATATAATCAAACAGGATCTGTTGTACCGGGTAGTGCCAATATGGAAGGGAAGTAGTAGAACAGCTCTTGGTGCCAAGAAGGCACACAAGGACTGTATTAGAGTTAGTTCACAGTCATCTGTTAGGGAGACATTTAAGAGCAGACAAGACCCTGGATAGAGTTCTAAGGAGGTTCTACTGGCCGGGGGTTCGGGCAGAAGTCCAGCGCTATTGCAAGGACGACAAAAAGGAATTCATCCTACAAACAGACGCTTCGGAGGTAGGACTTGGGGCCGTCCTTTCACAAATGGTGGGGGATGAGGAGCACACAATCCTTTACCTCAGCCGAAAGCTCCTGCCCAGGGAGCAACGGTACACCGTAGTAGAAAAGGAATGCGCAGCGGTTAAATGGGCCATGGATATTCTACAGTACTACCTACTTGGGCGGCGGTCCTTGTGATGGACCACGCCGCACTCCAATGGATGCACACAAACAAGGAGAGGAATGCACGAGTGACTAGATGGTTCCTATCCCTACAATCTTTCGACTTCCGGATACAGCATAGAGTCGGAAGCCAACACAGCAACGTGGACGGCCTGTCACAACAACACTGTTTCTCGTCCCAAGTAGCCCAACCCCATGGTGTTGAGCGGCCACGGGGCGCGGGCGCAGAATATGTGATATAGGAGGGCCAGGGAGTAGTGGGAGAGTGGTAGAAGGGAAATAGGAACCTAATAAAACCCCGTTTCAGGCAGTCAGGGAGGAGGAAGGAGACAGGACTGGAGCTTGGAGGTGTGTTGTGAGATTTGAAAGACTAGAGAAGTGAAGTAAGGGAGACTCCCTCGCCCAGTGTCTAAGGGCCGAAGGTACCCCACCCAAAGGGGGAAGAGGGTAAGAACCCGCAGGGGTTGAGAGGGGCTGGGGCTCAGAATGAGGAGCAAACCCAGGCCCCACCCCTGCTTCCCTCCTCTACCACCTTCCTGGGACACTAGCGCCCCAAGAGCAGGGGCAAGGGGTGGCATCTTAGCCTCCCCCGCCAAGAAAAGCGCAGGACCCACCATACTAACATCGGCCATCTTGCCACACTATTTACAAAACCAAAAAAAGGGAATGCTAGGGAAGAAGCTCCAATGACCGTCACTGGCAGTAAGGAGGAACTGAAGAAGCGGCGGGTTGGCAAGGCCCTATATACACCGCCATAAAGGCACCACTCCAAGGGGCTCCACAGCCGACTCAACAGGTACCGCTAGGGGAAAAACCTTCTGACGACTGTGCATGTGGTGCACACACACCTACTCGGAATTGACATGAGCAATCACTCGAAGAACTGAAGGTGCTGTTCTTAGACTCTCTGCATTCAGCCTTGTTATGCACAGAGTGCTCCCTCTTTCAACAGCAGACTGTCATTTATTACTCCTGTCATTGGCCTTGTTCAGAATATTGCTTAAAATACCCATATCTTGCATCATTTTTACCTTCTCTGGCTTTCAAAAGCAACAGGTTTATCTACTTTCTACATTCAATGATATATGCTTGAACTCGAGGAGGGCAATTATGCTCCTAATTGGAACCAATATGCAAAACCAACACTCCTACCAGTCTTAACATCAAATTATTATTATTACCCTTTTAATATAACCAAAATAATACATTGTGGGGATAAACTAATGCCTGACATCTGAAACTTCAAATTACTCAAACTACCATGAATACTGATTTGTTGATATGTCCAATAGCAATTACATTACCATCCTCCATTCCTAATACAAACCAAATGCATATATTGCACTCATATGTTGCATAACCCATGAGAATTATAGAAACCTGGTTTCCTACTAGAGAAGTGTACCATACTGTGTACCACACAGTGGTCTTATCTTGTGATTTGTCTATTACAGCACTTCAACTAATCTAGGCAGGGCCTTTTTATCATTTTTTTTTATTAAAAAAAGATTCAAGAAGGCTAATGTAATGATTACCATTCATAATAGATAAGGAAAGGAAGTTTGATGGAAAACAAATCAAAATCCACCACAAATTTTGTTAACTGGAAAAGTTTTTAACCCTCGTTCATGGCTAAATGACTAGTATAAAAGGTGCCAGTCACTGTAGTATGTATGTATTTGTGGCATTTCTAAGGTGCTTAACTCTGGTATTCAAGCATTGCATAGTTCTAGGATGTAGGTGCCAGATAAATATTTAAAGATTATAAAGGAATTTTCAGTTAAGAGCTCTGCTCTCTGCTGCATGGATCAGGTGCTCTTCATAGATGTTTTGCATCCTCATCTTTTCCTCCCCCTTTATTTTTCCTTTCATGAGGAGTGCAAGATTATGTCATTGTGGGAAGACTTCTGAAGAGGTGGATCTCACATCGTTGTTTAAACATGGTAAGACTCTAGGATTCATCTTGATGTCTGACAGCACGTAGTCTTATTCCGGATGCCCTGCCTTCTATTAGGTGGGTCTTCTACCCTGGTCACACACAGATTCCCTACCTCCAATGAATTTAGTGTCTTGGTGGGTCACAATAGAGAAACTGTCTGCAAGAGAACAAGCTGGAGTATAGCAAAGGGTCTCAAAGATTAGGACTACAATCTTGAATTGGACCTGAAGTTAAATGGGGAGCAAATGGGACACTGACATTTGGTGTTGCTGGTCTTTCCTCCATAGGAGGCCGGCTGCTGTATGTTGCATGAATCAAAACTTGTAAGTGGCCTTCATCTTTAGCCCTAGGTGAAGCAAGTCACAGTACTCAAATTGGGAGATGAAAGAGTGGAGCACAACTGTCTGGTCCTCATCTGAGAGGAATGGGCACGATCTCCTTCCCAGCAGAAGGGGGAAGACAATCTTTCTTTTTACTGTTGCTGTGTGTGTCTAAGAGCACTGGTAAACCCAACATGAGCCCACCACGGTGCACTATTTTGATAACTGGTGTGCAAAAACTCTCAATAGTGATGGGGACAGAGGTCTCAAATATAGAAACACACTGAAAAAGAAGAGACAGATTGAGCTTTGAGAGAACTCTCGGCAATGTAAAGCAGTTACCATTCACAAGTCTCTCAGATATATCAGACAGGAATGAATCAGGCCAGCTTGGTGCTTCATCATCTATTCCAGCTGTCTCATATATGTGAGGCCATTTAAAACAATGTTGTAAAATCAGCACCCGTTGTGTGCCCTATCTCACCAGAGGTTGGTTGAAATGCTTGTGTAGTCTCATGCTCCTGTTCAGTATGAAGCTGCTTCATGCTGATTAAGTGCAATGGAGTGTCAGTAACTTGAGCCCCTCAAAATAGAAGAGATTTTGATTCTTCATCATCATATTAATTGGGGTGCATTAAAGGTTCTCCCCTCCTATTTAACAAGAAACCTACATCCACTATTTCCTTAAATTCTTGCTCAAATGCACACCAGCTTTGGGGACAGTTCTTTAAAAACCACAGTATTACTGTTAGTGAAAATAGCATAAATACTACAAAATAAAATGTGTATTAATAAGAAAAATAATCACATTGCTGCTCTTATTTATAATTTGTTAACCATTATCACTCCAAATAGGCCCCTTTTGGAATAGTTTTTTTCATAAGACAGGAATCCTATTAATTGTAAGCGAATATAAAATGTATATTCTTGTTAAGGAATGATACACCATAACAAATCAAAAGCACCACAAATTCCAAGGGTGAGTCATACAATTGTTTCATCCAAAAACAACAAAATGTATTAGGGTCCTTAGGAGGCACTATTTCAATTAAACTAATTATCTTCCTGGTAGCACCATAATCCTAGCTCTCAGCACTAAGTAATGTAGATCTTGTAGAGCTTTAGGTATTTGATATGTTACCTCTTATTCTAGGAAGTGCTTGAATCGGAATCCAGGTATTGTCACATAAAAAGTTCTCAATTTACATTAACATTTTAAAAAGGTAAACTGAACCACTTGCTATTAAAGAAAAATACTTTGAAATCCTAAGTCATTTAAGACATATATAGACAATCTACAAATATCCACAACTTTAAAGCCACATTGACATCACTTTATAACTAAGATGGTCTTCTTACTGGATGCTAGCCATTCTTGTCTACAATTTTGCTTTGACTAAAGGAACATTTTCGTATTCTTAATAGTTTTCAAAGTAAAAGTAACATTCCTTTATGACTGACAAAACATTGCTGCACTCTATGGCTTTAAAGAAATAAAACCAGCTACTACCCTAAAAAAACAAAAATACAAACTGATTAATTACTATATATTTTGTATGGTTAGTTCTGAAATTTGTTTCCAAAAACTAAATGCTCATACTGTACCTGAATTTCAGCTATTGCCAAATTTAAGTCACAAAGCCAGTTCTTTTTAAACTGTCTTGCCTGAAATCTTCAACAAGAGAAAATTGTTAATTATAGTTACCTGTTTGAGAGTATAGTACTTTGTATTATCACTAAAAAAAAATGAATACTGCACAAATCATTTTCAAATATTTTACTAGACTACTTATCATATTTCTCAAAAATATTATTCTAGTGAGAAAACTATTTCAACAGAAAAAGGCATTAACTTGCAATAGAAAAGATTTATCTCGATGTAACTATCAATGAAAAGGCAGTGATAAGACAAAATGTAAACTGAGTTTCGTATATCCCACTAACTTCTATAACAGTCTCAAATGATGTCAAATTACATGAGGAAGTGTGATCTAGTGAACAGAGCAAGAGCATGGTTGTTGTAAGGTGTCTTTTTCTGGCTCTGCAATTGACATTCTGTGATACCTTGCACAGAATACTTAATTGTGCATCAGCTTCCTTATCTGTAAAAAAGATACAACCTACCTCACACAGGTGTTGTAAATAATTTAAAACACTGAGTTCATTAGATGATTTTCCCAAGGTCACACCGTAATTTGTGCATGCTACTCCCAGCTGTGCTAATCAGATTTAATAATCATGAATGCTGTGGAAAATCTAATAAATAACAAACAAAAATCCTGATTCCCATTACTTGGTGTCAGCATTCTCCATTAAACTGGCAGCCCTTTTAAATATCATGAACATGTAGTTACTGAATAATTAAACTTCTGATTTTTGTACAAAGTGTATAAATTTGCACCTTTTAACCATGCTTTCTAGTTAGTAACAATCCAAAAACTGGAATATACTTTGTCTGTTCTTTACATAATTTTGCATTAAATGAAAACCAGAAGAAACCATTAAATATATTTTGCACATTAACTGTAAAATAACTCCCTAAACTAAATACGCACCTTGATTTCATGTTCAAAATAACATTAATTTCTTGACTGGAAACTTGCAGTTGGTGAAGGAACTTAATAATACAGTTAAAATGTTCAAGCTCAAAAACCATCCCAGCATCAAAAAGCTGTAGCATCAAAAGAAAAAAAATGCAGATGTACATACAAATTAGCATCTCTGAAATATTTCCAGAACCAAGTAGCAAGAACAATGGAGGCTATCACATAATAGCCTAAGAAATAAAGGTGCGAGAGAAGATTTAAAAAAAATAAAGGATAAAGAGGAACCTGTACAAAGAGCCTAGCTACATTAGAACAAAGATGTTTATTTTAATTCAATCTTTAAAATTTCATTGTCCAGGTTTTAAAAGTAGGCAAGATGTTTTTGTGAAACTGCCACACAGGAGGAGATAATGGAAAAAAGTCATACCTTATAAAAGATATCTATTAATGAAGGCATAGCATCTCTTATATTCATGGAAGCCACATGCTCAAACACCTTCAGGAATACATCAACAGCTGGCTAAATAAAAAAAATATAGTATTAAAAAAAATCCTAATAGTTTAATCATTTGTCTCCTGTAAAGATTTTAGAGTTTTCATAATAGTAGTTTATGAGTTGCCTT
Source organism: Chrysemys picta bellii (assembly GCF_011386835.1). Taxonomy (NCBI): domain Eukaryota; kingdom Metazoa; phylum Chordata; order Testudines; family Emydidae; genus Chrysemys; species Chrysemys picta. The sequence continues at coordinate 78,671,802 of NC_088792.1, forward strand.
ATGCAGAGTTTTGTTTTTCAGAATTAAGTCCACGTAAACAAAACAGAAAACTTATTACAGTTAACTTAATGAGTTTTAGGAGAATTATGATCCCATGAATCCTATAGACTTTCAAAATGTTTCATGGCCACTTACCAGCATTTTAATCATTACAGCAACATTTAACAACTGAAATACTTCTTTCAACAAACAACACTTGATCAAAGAAATGAGAAGATCATTCAGCACTTGTGAATCAAAATGCACACCAGGAGCAACTTCTCTGTAGTAATTCATAAATATCTGGACTGAAAAAAAACAACAACAACAAATGAAACAGTCAATCCTATTTGCAGGTATCTGACATTCTTAAGTATTTAAACAACTTATTTCCTGAAACAGAAGTTATTTCTTAATACAGGCACTATATTAAAATACAAAAGTGAAAACAAAATATTTTGCGATAAATTCGGTGAGTTTAGTTGCAATAATGGGAGCCAGACTGACTCAGATTCCTGAATTATCCATAAAACAGATACTGTAAAAGGATCAGCAGTGCCATACTATATTGCCACACAGACGAGCCTCCACCATGCACTGGAGAACACTTAAGAGAAGGAAGAGTTCAACCTCCATATCCATTTAGTGACTGGCAACTCTGCTGAGATGGACAAGAAAGATACAATGCAAACTGAGATGGTGTTTGTTATGTCAACACCTGTCCACTAACTGGACCTATTTCACACAGGCCACACAAGTGTCAGACAGCAATCACTTTTTGTCACTCCCAAGATCAGGTATTAATCAGAGGGAATACTAGAGATTAAAAGATCCATATTCTATTATCAATCCTCAGAGCCACTCAGCTTTGCTTATTATATTTTCATTGAATCACAGAAACTAGCAATGAAAAAGATATTACTAGAAGATCTATTACTATTCTACAGTAAATTTAGTCCAGCTTCACTGGAAATACAGGAAATCTGACTAGAGCACTTGTTCCAATCTGATTTAAAATGCCCCAAACAATATGGCTTTCACCACTTTGGGAAAACAATTTAGCAACACCTCCCACTGTCAGCAAGCATTCCACCTGACATTAAGTTTATGTTTCCTCTCAAAGAAACGCTGTCAATTTAAAGTCAGACTTCCATCTGAATACTTTTCATCTACTACTGTAACTAAGATTGCTAAAAATAAAATTGACAATTTTTCTCTATGCATTTTGTGCCTCAGACATTTGGCATATAGTTAGTTTCGCTGTTTCTAGCATAGTCAATCTCCTCTTGTTTGTGTGAGCCTTCTACATAGAAATAGGAAAGAGAAAAACATTTTAACACACAAGACAATGATTTATTTGACCAAAATTGCAAGAGACTTGGAAGCATTATAATTCCCTTAATCTGCCTTTTTTTTTAAACGAACTATATTTCAAGTTCAATTTGATCCCATTACTCCGTTATAATTCTCCTGTTTCTTGTGTACCAATCTATGACCATAAGCCTGCAACTGAATAATGCGAGCAGAGAATTCCACTTCCATGGAGCTCTGTATGCGTACATAGGTATGTCTATATGGATCTGATTCCAGGATCAGGGCCTAAAATTGCTGTCCATCCTTGACATTTGCACCCTTCTAATACCTGTACAGTGTTATATTCTTCATGCTATCTCAGAAGCCACGCTATGCACATTTAGCTTTTTTAGTCTTCATCAGAAATCCATTCATCCAACCATTCTTATCCCTATTCTTTAAACTCCCTGTAGTGATGTCATGATATGGTAAAATATAAAAAAAACCACCCTGAATGTATCTCATCGAATACTAAAATGCCTTAATCATAATTGTATGATTACTGCTTGGTTTCACTAGAGGGCAGAGTTTGGATGCCTTAACTGCATTTTTTTACCTTAACATGTTTGAATTTCTTTTAAATGTAACCTTAACTCTGAATTTCCTAGGTCTGTAATGCTTGGTTTTGGAATGATTACATGCCTGTAATATTTTTTTATCTTTAAGTGTTGATATGCACTCTCAACCTAACTTTATCTTAGCATAGTTTGTCTAGGAATACGTTTAGGACCGCGTACAGCCATCAGTCTACAGCAAAACACCCGTCAATGGGAGGTTTGCACAAAAAAAGGACCAATCATGATTCTCTTGCATTAACTAACATGTTATTACTCATTGTGATTTCACACAACTAGTCTGTCTCTCTGCTCATGGCTCCTGTCCTGAACTACCTTTATAAATCACTATATTACACATTCATTTTCTGTTATATCATACCTGAACGTTGTAGCAAACTTGATTCATTGATATTTATATACGTCTTAAGTATTGCCATGCAAATCTAGAAAAACATAAGCAGAATCCATTACAACAGTGTAAGCTGTATTCCAACATATGAGTAATCTGAATGTCAATTTTATATTGCAAGTAAGCATTAGGTTGCTTCTGGCTGATTAAATTACATCTGATGACAATGAATGCATGATAAACTAGTTGGCCTATAGTCAAAGCAGTGCTAAAGCAGGACAGATACTGTCAACTTTAAAAGATTTTGGATGGCTGCTTTGGGACCTTTCTGAAGGAATTGTTGGGAATAACTGCATGTGTGTATAAATAGACCTATATCAGAATTTCCCACACAGATATTTGCATCAAGCAGGAGAAAAGATTGGAAATAAAAAAGGCTACCATGGTATTATCAGAGTTCACTAAAAGGTGAAAACAGGCATTCAGGAAAGGGAACAGATAAGGGTAGAAAACACAAGTGTGGAAGAAAAAATGTACAGACACCCCAAGTCAAAAGGATGTCCAGAAATAAAATTGAGAGGAATGCACATATTACTTTGTTTTCCCATAAAGCAATATAAGGCAAGGCATGTAAGGGAGCTCAGAAAATTGACTTGAAGTTATTTCACTACAGACCAATGCCAGTGATAAAGAGCCTTTTAAAATAAATTATTTTGCAAGATTAAAATTAGGTATTAAAATATTTTGTCAAGAATTTCATTTGAAGGATCTTAAAATGCTTTAAAACATTAATGAATTTAGCTTTGCAATACTCCTGTAATTTTACAGATGAAGAAACCAAGGCACAGTCAGATTAAAAGGACACTGTCAACTTGAAATCTTGTATTCAGTGTTGTTGTAACCGTGAGACAAGAAGGGGGGGTGAGGTAATATCTTGTATCAGACAATCTTCCATTGGTGAGGGAGACAAGCTTTCAAGCTCTGTGTAAACTTGAAGCTTGTCTCTTTCACCAACAGAAGTTGGTGCAGTAAGAGATATTGCCTCACCCACCTTCTCTCTCTCTAACTTGAAATCTTGTCAGTTTAAAAAAAAAAAAGTTTCAGGCACAATTTCCTTTCCAATTTTTGTGGATTTACAACATATTCCCCTATATTTAAAAGTCTTTTGCTCCCCTATTGTTCTGTGAAAGACCCACAAAAGGGAACTGACTGACTATTCCAGCAAATAGTGAGACTGAAAATACATAAGTATGCTATCAAATATACAAAGTGAATTTTTTTTGCTGTATCCTTCGTTTATAGTCTTGTGTGTTACTTGTAGCAACTATAAGTAACAAAAAATAGACAGTTTAATTTTGAAGTTGATGTGTCCCTTCCAGTAGCTTGTCTAAGGTGATACGGTGAGTTAATGTCAGAACCAGAGCTATGACTTAACTCTAAGTCAATCTTTTTTCCCTAAAAAAAATTAATATCTGCAGATCAGCAAGGCTGATAGTCAAAGAATCAGACAATCTTAACACTTTAGAATCTCAGTACTCCAATTTATTATAAATAAAACCCATGCAAAACATCAAAAATATGAGTTTGTATTTAATTTTTTTAGTAGCTATCAGTACCACCTTTTGTTAAGGCGTAAAAAGTTCCCTTTTGGAAAAAATTCACGTGGGATCTTTTACTGTTAAAAAAATACAATGTCACTTGGTAGTGGATGAGCTAATTTAACCCAATCTAAAAACCCAGGCATTTAAAACAAATTTTAGCACAGGCCGAAAGTATGTAAATTAATTTGCTTTCTTTTGGAATCTATTTTCCTCCTCCTTTGGACTGATGCCCCAAAATACCAAGACTGCATCTGGAGCAATCATTGTTCCAAATATTAGTGAGATTGCTTGGAAAATCCAGTTGCAGAAAGGTTTAATCACGGGACAAGTCCACATTACATGCATAAAAGAGCCTAATTGTGAGCCTCATTTCCAGCTTCTACGAGACTTTCCTTGATGTAATTGTGTCAATTTACAAGGGGTATAACAATCTATGGACCATGTAAAAATGGGAAAGTCTACATTTAGAGTTAACTGTAATAAATTTAGATGGGAGAGGATATATATAAGCTTAAATTTCTATGGAGAATTTAGTCCAAGCCTGCCTCTATGATATAGTCTTATTGAATGATGGACAGGGACAGTAGCTTTGGCATCTGAAAATGCAATGGATTTTGAAGTCCTTGATTCCTGTATGAAAGTGTTTCAATTGAAAAAACTACAAGGAGTCCTTGTGGCACCTTAGAGGCTAACAAATGTATCTGGCATAAGCTTTCGTGGGCTAGAACCCACTTCATCGGATGCAAGAAGTGAAAAATAAAGGAGCAGGTATAAATACATGAAAGGATGGGGGTTGCTTTACCAAGTGTGAGGTCAGTCTAACAAGATAAATCAATTAACAGCAGGATACCAAGGGAGGAAAAATAACTTTTGAAGTGGTAAGAGTGTGGCCCATTACAGACAGTTGACAAGAGGGTATGAGTAACAGTAGGGAGAAATTAGTATTGGGGAAACGTATTTTTCACTTCATGCATCCGATGAAGTGGGTTCTAGCCCACGAAAGCTTATGCCCAAATAAATTTGTTAATCTCTAATGTGACACAAGGACTCCTCATTGTTTTTGCTGATACAGATTAACACAGCTACCACTCTGAAACCTGTCACCATGTTTCAATTGAGTCATTAATTTGTAGAATACAGACAGTTTCAGAAAGAGCCACATCGACTCTAATTTTAAAAAGTTGACAACATATACTTCTCCATGCATGAGTAATTTTGAGGAGATCAATATGGAGGAGTCCAGAAGAATTTTAATGACAACACTGGATTCTAGACTAGGAGTTGATATATCCATCAGCAAAATAGGTCAATTGAAGCCTAGAAGTTATCAACATTTAAAAATCAGAATGTTCCGATTTGAAGTGGGATTGGAAATCATGCTGTTTATTAAAGGCTCCTGTTGATTCCACATATTGTTTCCCTTACACAGGGCGTAATTTTATGAAAGAGCAGCCAACATGATTGTGTTTCATATGGGAACAACTGATTAGCATGGCAGATCTCTAAGGATCACCACACATACAATGATCCACTACATTAAAAATAATAATAATCGGTAGCACATATGAATTCATTTAAGGCACTACATTAGGATGAGGACTCGAAGAATGTGTTAGTCTGAAGCTTCCCTAGTTTGTATTCAAATGAAAACACAGTGAAGGTTCATAGATTGATACAGATGACCATAACTGGAAGGACAGAATAATAAGGGCAGCAGTAATTTGCAGGAGACATTTCTTTTAACAGATGCAAAATAAAGACCCAGTGAAGTTACTGGGCAAGACAAAGAAAGGTCACTACTGGCGTAAAGTCAGGAAACAGTTATTAAAGTAAAAGACAAAGCAAACCTACAATCATATTTCTAATGAAAAGCTAACGTTTCAAAAGCTACACTGTGCATATTTGTACATTTTCCATGTGACTGTAATGGAAAACAGCCATCCATGCCAGAGTTTGAAGTGGCATGTAGACTAAGTATCAGGGGGTAGCCATGTTAGTCTGTATCTACAAAAACAACAAGGAGTCGGGTGGCACCTTAAAGACCAACAGATTTATTTGGGCATAAGCTTTCGTGGGTAAGAAGTGAGGTTTTTACCCACGAAAGCTTATGCCCAAATAAATCTGTTAGTCTTTAAGGTGCCACCCGACTCCTTGTTGTTCATGTAGACTAAGTTTATGTATTATAGAAATTTCTGTACAGACTATAGATGGGCACAAAGAGGAGTTTATTTGTAATACCTGTTCTTGGAAGATATTAATACATTATTTATAATTTGATCAATGCACACAAACAGAACTGAACTGTTTAGAACAAATCTCTTAGCAGTTAAAACTTCTCATCAGCAGGTGGTATGTATCTACTGTGCCCAATGAAGCTTCAGAGCCAGTAACTGTCTGCTCCTTTTATAGCAACTGAAACAAAAATGAAAACAAAAGTCCTTTGTGACTATGAGGTATTAAGATTTGAAAGAAATATTCTTGCTTACTGTCTTTTCTCCTCCAAATATCAAGATTCACTGTTTCTATCAGTGGGCTCTCTCTTTTGCCCCACTGAACATTAGTACACACCAGATTCATCGCCAGAGACAGGCTAATGGCTACTCTACTTGGAAGCCCTGCCCAAAACAATGTTTCTAGGATAGTAATATATTCTAATTGATAAAATTGTGCATTCCACTATATTAAAAAACCCTTAATCCTGTATCTGTTACATTTTGTAGACAATGGAATTGGTCAAATGAGGCCAAAATAATCTCTCCCTTCGAGACCAGATTAATTACTGGTAGCAGCAGGATTTTAAACAGCAATGAGACTCCAAACAAGTCTCTAAACAGAACTGCAGCCAGGAAAGTGGGTGGCACTATATGCAGTAGCTTTCATCCAGTTTCTGCATCTACTGAAATTTGTATAGTTAAAAAAATTTATTGACAGATGACTATGTAGCCAATTCACACATCTCAGAGGCATGAGACTTTTCTGCACAAAATAAGGCTAATCTTGTCTGATAATCAGTTGCTGATTCAAGAGGTTTAATACCTTTAGAATTCTAAGCTTTGATACAGAGTTTTAACCATTAAATGAAGAATGTTACAACTTTAGTCCTTTTAACTGCTGAATGACAAGCTGAACAGAGGATCTAGCCCTATCTATATGTTCTAACTGCCCTTCATATATCCAGTCAATGCAATTCTTTTTCCATAGCAAATGTTTTATAACACAAGGAAGGAAGCACCATCTTTTAATTAGGAATGAAGATTGGAGCATATGAGAAGGGAAAATTTAATGCTAGGACTCCATAGACAAGATTAGTAGTTCAGAAGTTAGTCACAGTGAAGTAGCTGTTACTAAGAAAGTTAACTTGATAGAAAGGTAAAATAGCATAGAGTTTCACAAAGAGATCTTAGGGCATCCACAAGAGGGTTAAATTTTCCATTGCTCTCCTTGCTGGATTTCCTAAGGATTAAGGAATGCCACTACTCAATCTTTTCATATAGGACAGTGAGGAAATCAAAATTGATTTACTTACCCAACATACTTGAGAAAGCAGAGGCATGTTTGACTATAACTATTTAGGTAGGAAATTTAATATCTAAGGAATTTTAGCAGGTCTGGCTTATGAATTTTTCCTCTTCAATTTACCTCATATCTGGTGGTATTCTGACTTAAACTTGGAGGCTTCTACTGATTGCCACCAGCCATACACTGAGTGGCTGTGATGAACTGGAGCTATATCTGTGCAACTTATGAATTATGACTGATATTGTTAAGTTGTAATATGAAAAACTGCTATTATGAGTGTCTACCTGTATATGGCTCCACCACTGCTGACAGGGATTTGTAGCATGTACACCCCAGACGAATACAAAGAAAAATATTTAAGATTAACAACAGTAATTAGACATGAGAAAGGTTATGCAAAAAAGCAGCTGCATCTTTAGAAAAACCAGTTTAGCTGACTCATCTGACGGGAGGGGAAAAAAGCAGTGTAAAGTTAGCAGGCGAACAAGAGAGGCCAGGTGACCAGGAGGGATTTAAAATGAAGAAACACTAGGGACTAGACAAGAAGAGGAATCGTGGGGGAAGAGAGCAAGGTCACAGAAGTTGGGTGAGGAGCTCCAAAAGTGAGGGGTCACCCAGCATGTAGCAGCCTCATGTAGTAGGGAACCCTGCTTGCTTTCCTGAGCCCAGACAGCTCCAAGGACCCTGGACAAATCAAAGGACTTGGACCTCAGCCCAAAGAATGCCCTGGATTGGTGAGGAAACTGAGGCAGGGACATGAGTTTAGTGTTTATTGCTTTGTATGATCTGTACTCCCCTGTGCTTTACATGACTGAATATAAAAGAACAGAAAGGTGTTAAACTGTGCAAAGTGTCTGTGCTGACTGCTTCAGAAAAGCTGCATGTCCCTGAGAGCGTTAAAATGTAAACTGGAAGCTTCACACCTTTGGAAGAGGGGTGTACTTAAGTAATTGGAGTATTTTGGGAGTCAGCACTGGACCTGGAGGCCTAAGACCCCCAATTCTGAAAAGGGATAGCAGACACTCAGTGCCAGGGAGGCCAAGTGAGGAACCAGTGCTGCAGCCTGCAGGGGCTTTGCAAGCTTAACACACTCCAGGGGATCCAGAGTGCACAAGCGTGACTTCCCCTCACAGTAGTCCTAGTGGGTGGCCAGGAGGGGACAGTTGCCAGGATCTGTGAGAATGGCCAAGTGAGATTCCCCACCATTAGAGGCTTCATTCAAAGTGACTGATTTTCAAAGATTCAGGGATGGGATAACCAGCTCGATCTGTTTTGCTGTTCACCATATTAAGAATGAGTTCATTTTGCTGGGAACTTTTATGCTAATGAAGGCTGATCTTGACTGCTTTGATGAAGAGAGAACAAATTCTTTCGAGGGCTTCATGAAACCGGCCTCAAACTAGATTATGATGAAACTGGCATTTCCAAAAGACAGGTTAGACTGTACAATGGGAAAAAGACTAACACATCAGTTTGATACTTAAGTCTTCTCTTTTGACAGAAACACTTTTTGTAATCTCAAATCAACTAGTATGTAGATGTTTCTGTGATTATTAGCTGACTTGTGAAAATGTTTGTTATCCCTTTATTGCAGGAGAAAGACAGTTGCCGCTATTTCCAAATGTCTAATGGATTAATTTGGAAATCCTCCAAGGAGGGGCAGATATGAATTCCCTTTTTTCTGAGGTCTACCACTAAAACCACACACACTTTGATGAATATTTGGCCAAGTACAGCAAGACCAAATATTAGAGCCTTATACCAATAGTGGTCTTGGTCGTATCAGAAGTGGAGCTATTTCCTGTGTGAGGTTCTTATTGGAATATATAGGTATGCTTACCTCATGTAAATACAGTATAGGTGACTGTTCTGAGAAATGCATGCAAGGATATACCTTAGTGTTTCTAGTTTGTATTTCAATTTCCTTATAATATATTTTTGTTCAAGTTCTTTAGACCTAAGACAGTCTGATCCCCCTAGATTGTACGGGCAGGAAAAAAAAGACAGTAAATTCCTTGATAGCAGGGCTGATTCTATTGCTCAGCTCTGCAGCACATATATAATTACTTCTCTGGCTTGAGTGTATTTGGTATATATGGAGTGGGGGAAGGAATCGGTTGTGTAACATCCTCTGAAGGTCTAAGGTATAAACCTTGCTCATATTTGGAGGCCCCGCTTTATGGGAAATACAGAAGTTACTGTTTCATGAAAACAGCTCAGAATCTACCTTCTCTAATCTCAGCTTCACTCTTCTCTGGAATAGTTGTCTCCTCTGTCTATCAAAGAAGGCGAGTAGGCATTCATTCTGAACCTACACCTTCTGGCCTAGTTTAAAATCCCTTTTCTGTTTCCTGAATGAAGGAAGCTTCCCAACTGAAACCAACAGAAAAGAACAAGATTATGGCATGTAAAATGTTGATAGAAATCAAGAGGAGTACGAGTGAACTGAAGGACCAAATACCCAAAGACATAAAAGGAGAAAATCGATGAGAGTGGTATGCTGGTCTACCAGGGATTAAAGACAGCAATCAAGGGGGATAGGGGAAACGATGCAAAAAATCCATTTAGCTTCTCTGCAATGTTAATCACAAATGATACTGGGGAGATATCTATCCCCAGACCTATTCTTTTCATGTAACAAAAAGAAGGCACTGTCAGACTCAGATGTCAAAGGAGGAAATGTAAAGAAGCTGATAAATTAAAGAAAAAACAAGTACCAGGATCATCTGGTATTCATCCAAGGATTCTGAAGGAATTTAAGAACAAAGTGTCTGAGTTGCTAACAAACATATGCAATCTTTGATTAAAATCAGCTAATACACGAGACGCATGGAGGATAGAGAATATTGCGCCTATCTCTAAGTAAAGTGTGAGGGATAATTGGTGGGAATTACAGCCCTATTTCAGTACTAGGAAGTGTGTTTTAAACCATTATTTAAATAGAGTTATAAAACAACTAGATGAGTGGATCTCAATTTTTCTATACCATAACCCCATGCTGTAACTAAAATGTTTCAGAATCCTTTTCCATCCAGCCATAATGGAAGGGAGGGTGGCTGCAACCCCCTAGGTACATAATTTCAGATTCAGAAGCTCTCACCCAGATTAATATATTATAGGGACATATCAGCACAGTTTTTGTGAAGAAAAACTGTGCCCCTTTAATCTGCTCAACTCTTTATGCAGGTCAACGAGATAGACACAGGAAAACCAACTGATGTAAGTTATTTGGACCTTCCTTATCATTCTCTTGTGAGGAAGGTTTCGAAACTATGGGCTTGTCTTCCCTGAAAGTTATCTTCAGTTAGTACACTTGAGCTACTGCATTTGAGCTAGCCTAGCTCGAGTGAGAACTACCAGTGGCAAAACAACACAGATTTGATTAGCAGCACAGAGTGACTGGATTAGTTGCTGAGGGGCTGCTTGTAACAAACTGTTATATCCCCACTGCATTATTAGCCTGAGCAGCAGCACCACAGGAGTGTCAATCAACCCTCCTGATGGACCAGCTGACTTGAACTTAAAGCACCACCTTGAACGAAGGTTTTTTTGTGCATGGAGAGGAGTTGAGCTAGAGTTAATACTCAAGTTATAACTCAAGCTAACTGTGCTGCGAAGACCCACCTTAAGTAATCAACGGTGAAAGGTGAAGTTCAGAAACTGGCAAAGAGAAAACAAAATCTAAATGTTGAATTTTCAACACAGAAAAAGGTTATGGTGGATGCCCCATGTAACCATACTATGTACAATGTATTTATTAAGTGATCTGGAAAAGTGAATCGGTAAACTGTGAGGTGGCAAAATTTGCATCTGACAAAATTATTTAGGAAGGTCAGGACCACAGAAGATGGAGGAACTCCAAAGGTACCTAACAGAGGGTTAAATAGAAAGCATGATGGCAGACTAAATCCAATTTTGATAAATGCAAGGTAATACATAAATAGTTCAAACTGGTCCCTCCAATATACATATTGGATTCTGAATTAACTGTAACCACTCAAATAAAAGGTATGTTCACTATTATGAATATATCAATGAAAATCTCTAATCAATTTACACTGGTGATCAAAAAACAGAACATTGGGAAGTATAAAGAATGGGATAAAAAATACTGAAAATATGCCGTTTTATAAAAAATGGCACATTCTCACCTGGATACTGTATTCAATTCTGGTCACCCCATCTCAAAAAAGGGTTTGTCAATGGCCAATTAATACTATTAAAAGCATGAAAAAACTTGGAGACTAGAAAGATTACAACTGCTTAATTCAGAGAAGGAAAGAATAAGAGGGGATATGGCTACAGTATATAAAATCATGAATGGTGTGGAGGGTAAATTGGGTGCTCGTTTACTCACTCATAATATAAAAACAAGGGTCATTCAATGAAACTCAATTTTTAAAAAATAAAATGGTTAATTCACTTGTGGAACTCATTGCTTCATCATGGCCAGGAGCATATTGGATTCAAAAGAGGATTACACATTTGTGTAGACCATGAGATAATCCAGTTTCACTAAATAGCATAAAACACAAAATGTATAAAGGGTATAAACCCCTGAGTTTCAGGCCATAAAGCATCCACTAACTAATTTAATAGACGTTAGGAAGAAACTTCCCTTATAAATTCCCCCCTCCACCGCACTTCTCTTTGAAGCTTTTGGTACTGGTCATCGTCAGAAACAGAATACCTGAGTAACAACCAGTGGTCTAAGTTGTATGACAATTCCTAAAAGATTTCTTTTAGTTGTTTTTGTACTCAATCACTTCTTTTGCACTGATTCACCAGTTTTCCCATCAGTATACTCTGATGTAACCATGAAGTGCTTGGTCTGGTTATCAGCCTTCAACAAATATCTCCACAAACACTTCCCTGGCTACTATGTGGGACGTGTGCAAAACAAGAAGTCTGATACAATGTTGCCGCTAAGGAGATCATATAGAGAATAGATTTTAAATATTTGGGGTTTTTTTTTAGGACATCTTGAAATACAGAATCACTAGAAGTCATGATGCTTCATGCAAACTAGGTGGAAACTGCTGATACTTATGAACCTGCTAACGATGCTTCATAGTTGGGACACAAGCCCAGTTCTACTCAGTCTGTCAGTTCTTTGAGGAGGATTATATCATCTTTACATAGAGGTGCCATTGCTACCTACCTTTTGGAGGATGACATAATGTAGATAGCTTTGGAGCCTTAGGAGCATATACAATTTCTGGGTTTGCTTATCTGGTCTTTTGGGTTTACTGAGGCATTCTATTAATACATCATTACATTTTACAGAGAGTGGGCTAGTACATATAATTTTGTATGATTTTGTTGCTGTCTACTCTCTTGAAAATCCACCGACTCAAGTTCTATAGGCTCTCTAGGGAAACATCTTTTAAAAGAACTGTTAAAAGCACCTGGAAGGAAGTGTTCTCCTGGGTTCCCACTTCAGATTTCTCAGCTTCAAAGGTAACTCTCACTGAACTCAATTGAATACAAAACTTTTTACACAAAATAGAATGTGTTAAAATTGAGGATTCCCTCCCCCCAATTAAACCCCTTTTACCTTTTCATCTCCTTGTTCAGGAACATGCCAAAACCAACATTCCACTCTCTCACAGCCACGCAATGTATTGAAATAAAATCTGCAATATTTACGGGGCAACTCAATCATCCCAAGGTTCTGCTGGATCAGATGGGAAACCTAAACATCAGATAAATGGAGGGTTACTTGCCTATAACTGGAGGTTTTTCGAGATGTATGGGGTCCCTGTCTGCACCATGCACCTGAGTCCAGATATTTTTCGTAAGCACTGTCCGTTGGTCAGCACAATTGCAGTTGTTCTCCTCATGCTATGACCTGAGGTACTAGGGCAGTGCAGACCAGAACCGCTCCAGTTCCTTCTCCTGCCACAAATCTACCTACAATCTGCAGCAGAAGGGACAGAGGACGGGTAGTGGAATAAAGATAGGAACCACACATCTTAAAGAGACACCTGTTACAGATAAGTAACCTCCATTTCTTCTTCAAGTGCTGTTCCAATCTGTATTCCACATGTGGGATGTTAAGGAGCTCCAGGAAGCTGCCCTACATATCTCTAGTAGAGGTACGTCTTGCAGAGATGCAGCAATGGTCGCTTGGGCCCTGGTGGAATAGACTCTCATCCTCTCCAGGGGAGGGATGTGAGCCAGTGGGCAACACAGGGCAATGAGATCCATTTAGAAAATCTCTGCGCAGATATAGCTAGACCTCTTGATCTCTCTGCTATGGTAACAAAAAGTCTAGGTGTCTTTCTAATTGCTTTTGTTGTTTATAGATAAAAGACCAGTGCTCTTGGGATGTCTAGAGAATGAATCATTCTTTCCTCATCAGAAGCATGCAGTTTCACAAAAAATATCGATAAGTGGATGGTATGACTCGTGATATTCTGAAATTACTTTAGAGATGAATTTTGGGTGTGGACGAAGAGAGACCTTTTCTTTGTGGAAGATAGTATATAGTGGGTCTGCTATGAGTGCTCCCACCTTGCTGACCCTTCTGGCTGATGTGATGGCAACTAGGAAGGCAACTTTCATCAAGAGATGGGATATAGAACATGAAGCTAAAGGTTCAAATAACGAGGCTGAGGTCCCACTGAGGTGTTGGCTTCATCAATGATGGGAAGGATCCAATACGTCCCTTCAGGAATCTAGTCATCGTGGGATGAGTGAAGATGCTCACCACCCCTCCCATCACCTCTGGCCCCCGCTGCCTCCCCTAGTGCCCCACTGCCCCTGGCTCCTGCTGCTCCATATCCACCTCCCCATCCAGGGCTCAATATGTCCCCTGGATTGCCAGGGAAGAGTAAGTCTGCTATGAAAAGTGATATTTGTGTGTTTGTTAATATCACTTTTCACGGCAGACTTAGTAGCTAGCAAGTCTAAAAAAAAAGCAACCAAAAAAAGCAAAACAAACAATAAAAAAAGACAAGAACCTGCAAAGCATCTTATTTGTGTTTCTATTCTGTTTAGGTTCAGTAAAGAATAGAGACAACTGTATATTATTTTTATTATTGGTTCTGCAAAAACACACCACACACCCTACATAAACAAACTACAATGATTTGGGATGTGCATATTTATTTGTTTTTCCCTAAAGTTGATTAAGTATTTTAGGAAAAATTGTCAAAGCTAGTGGCCATACTCTGAGGCCACCAAAAAAATTTGTTGCGAGAACCCCTGTGCCAAATGAACCCAGAGAGAAGTAATAGAGAGATCCAATGTATTAACAGTAAATAGATAGTCTAAAATAGCAGGGATCCCAGGAGAATCTGGAGATAACTGGTATTGCTGTGCCCAACAGGAGAAATACTTCAACTTTTCTAAATAGAATCTTTCCTTCTTTGGTTGAAGATGGATTGAAATGCCCTGGAACTTAAACACTCTACATCTGATCCCCATACAAATACCAGGCCTTGAATTGCAGTGGTTCTGGGTTGGGGTGCCTGAAGGTGCCACTGTGTTGCATTAGCAGGTATGGAAATGGTTGGATTTTGATGGGCGGACAGACAATGTCTCAGTGGGTCTGTGAACTAGAATGGTCTCAGCCAACTGGGCAAAATAAGGATGACTTGAACCCTTTAATGACACATTTTTTGCAGGACATGTGGTATTAATGGAATGGGAGGGAAGGTATACCTGAGGTGGTCCTTCCATTATAGTGGAAGGGTATCTCCCTTTGAGCCCCTACCTAGAGCTGCTCTCGAGCAGTACAGAGAAAGGTTTTTTTTGCTGCTTGTGAGGTGAAAACGTCCCAAGATGGTATTCTCCTCTAGGTGAAGACCTTATTCAGGACCGAATCATGAATTTCCCATTCATGGTCCAAGAAAATCGTCCGCTGAGACTATCTGCTGGGAAGTTCTGCAAACCTGGCAAATATGCTGCCGAGAAGGTTACGTGAAGTCTGATACACCAATTCCAGAGAATGACTGTCTCTACACACAGAGGAAGGGATCTTGTTTCCCCTTGTTTATTTATATAAAAAGACAGTCATATTGTCTATCTGGATGTGCTGGGACCAGATAAGTGGACGAAAGCACTGCAGGCTCGATAGACAGCTCTTAGTTTCAGTAAATTGTTCAGCATCCTGGACTCCCAAGGGATCTAGATGCCTTGTACAGTATGATTGTCCATATGAGCTCTCCAACCTAAGAGGTAAGCATCAGTAATGACGATAACCTAAGATGTAGGTGTGAGAAAAGGAATTCCCAACTTGAACTTTCTCTGGCTTTGTCCACCAGATGTGAGAGGCCAGAACCTGGATGAAATTGTTATTTTGGCACGAATGTTGACTTTTTCTGGTGAGTAGACAGACTAAAGCCAGGTCTGCAGGCAACAGAGATGGAGCCTGGCAAATGGTATCATGTGAGTGCATGAGGCAGAGGAGGAAAAGGCAAGTTCTAATTGAAGTCTGAGGGTGACCTGTTTTATGACATCACCGCTGGCATGGAATCTCTTGATAGGCAGTTGCTGTAGTCAAGTCCCACGTTGCTCCTATGAAGGCTATGGACTTGGTGGGGGGTTCAAAGTGGACTTTCCATGGTTGACACAAAGTCCCGGGGAAGGTAGAAGAGCAGGAGTCAGGTTGCCAACTGGACATCCTTGTATGATCTGCCTGTAAGTAGTCAGTCATCAAGCTATGGGAAGTCGATAAAACCCATTTCTTCTCACCCACGCTGCCACCAGTGAAAAGACTTTTATAAAGATTCTGGATGTCATAGTTAGCCGGAATGGAAGGACTCATCTGGTACTGGTCTTAACCAAGGAGGAACATGAGGGACCTTCTGTGTGATGGGTGAATGTTTATGTGATAGTATGCCTCTTATGTCAAGAACCATGAACACCTGCTTTCTCCCAAAGAGGGAATTATTGATGCCATTGTGACCATGTGGAATTTTAATTTTTAGATGAATACATTTAGCCAGCATAGGTCAAGAATCAATCTCCATCTGCCGTTCTTTTTGGGGACTAAGAAGTATGGGGAGTAGA
Source organism: Chrysemys picta bellii (assembly GCF_011386835.1). Classification (NCBI taxonomy): domain Eukaryota; kingdom Metazoa; phylum Chordata; order Testudines; family Emydidae; genus Chrysemys; species Chrysemys picta. Next base: position 78,688,178 of record NC_088792.1, read on the forward strand.
ATCCTTTCCTTTGATGTTGAGGTGCAACTCTTTCCATGGCTCCCTGCTGGAGATGGGAGTCCACTTCTTGACACAGATTTTCTTTGTGAGAGTGGTCCCAAAAAAGCAACTGGGAAAGAGGCTTGTGGGTTGGGATGGCCAGAAACTCAGATAGCTGCAATGGAATAATTTTCAGTTTCCATTTGTCTATTGTCAAAGCCCTTCAGTTTTGAGAAAATTGGGTAAATTGTTCTTTACAAAACTGAGGGGCAGTGTGATGTGGCATTAATAAAGGGTCTGGAGAATCCCATCAAAAATTATTTGGATGTGGGTTAGAGTGAGGTGTAGCAGTGGATGTCACAGAAGCTGTGTATTTGGGCCTTTGTACAACCTGTCATTTGTGTGATGGTTCCAGGGAGCATTGATGGTAAAATGGTTGTAGAGGTGGTCTTGCTCTGTGCCTGTACTTGAGATGCTTCCTCTTAGGGGCAGGGGCACAGATACCCAGAGAACAAAGCACTATATTTGAATCCTTGAGAAAGTAGAGAGATTAATCCATCTTTTCATTTAACAAGTTAACTGCCTCAAAGGGCAGATCCTGAATGGTACTTTTCACGTCTCTAGGGAAACCTGAGGATTGTAACCAGGAATCTCTCCTCATGACGATGGTTGTATCCATCCCTCTGGACACAGTGTCTGCAGTATCTACTGTGGCATGGAGAGAGGTTTTGGCCACTAATTTGCCTTCATTAATTAAGGACTGAAACTGAGCTCTATCTTCCTGAGGGAGCTTGTCCTTTAAATCCAACAACTTTGCATTATTAGTGAAATCATATTTAGCTTATAGGAATCTGATAATTAGAAATTCTAAATTGGAGAGAGGCAGAGGAGAAGACCTTTCTCCCTGGGAGTCATTGGGTACCTCCATCCAAGGGTGTAGTTTTGGGTTGCTGTACTGCGGATCTTATGGTAACTGCTTGTACCACCAGATAATTCAGCAGTCGGTGAGAAACTAGAAACTATGCCCCCTTAGATGGAACGAAGTAGCACTTCTCAGCCCTCTTTTTGTGGGAGGGAGTGCAAGAAGTAGGAGCATGCCACATTGTTCTAGCTGGATCCATAGTGTCCTCAATCTGGAGGTCTACTCGACTGGGACCCAAAAGTTGCAAGATGTCAAGCAATCTATGTTGGAGCTCCTGAACCTCTTCAAGCTGTATCTGGAACTCAGCTGCCACCCTTTATAGGAGCACCTGACTGTAGTCATGAGGTGAAGATGGGGGGTATTCTCCTCATCTATGGATGATGATGAAATTGCTCCCAGAACTGTTGGATCTAGTTCAAATTCATCTTCTGCATACACCACTGGGGCCAATTGGTGTTAGCCAGGAGATGGTAAGTAAGGCAAATGTATTGATCCTAGGTGCCTACAGTAGAGATCCTAAGGATCCCAGTAATGTCAGTACAAGGAATCAACCAGCTGAGAACTACCATCTGACACTGGGTACCAAATGTTTCTTGGAAAGTCATATATGGTCACAGAACAGAACCCAGATCTCTTATGGCTTCTGTCCAGCCCTCTTTCTGTATGATAGAGTAGGGGCTCTTCTGAAATCTCCGACTCATCGGATGAAAAAGCTGGATCCCAAACTTCCGCTGGAACCAACGGTACCAATGATTGAGTACTGAGGCTCACGGGTGGAAGAGGACAGTGGCTCTGTGTCTCCGGGATAGCTTCTTCCTCCAGAATAACTGTCTCCGAATAAAGACAGACCTGAGAGGAAGGAGGAGTGAGAACAGGGGAGAACAAAAATGTCCTCTGGGGAGATGTAGGTCTCAGAGTGCTCTGGGGCATAGGATGAGTCAGTTAGTGGAGCCATTAGATCCGGTGCTTCCCTGGTCACAGTAGAAGTCAGATTCCTCCATGGTGGTTATGATATTGGCACAGAATCTGATCTGGATGTCCAAGGGAGAAGTGGCGGATGTTTGTCTTTCAATTTGCACGTTGAAACTGGTATAGAAACCAATGAATCTATGCTCCTTTGCATCACTTTCCCCTCTGAAGAGGTTTACTCAGGCCTCAATCTTTAGGACCCGGGCACGAGAACTCTCCCAACTTTGAAGGAATAAGGGAGGAATCTCTTTTCTCTGGGGCAGATTTGGAAGAAGGCAGATTGTCTCTTCTTAATCTCATGAGAAGCCTTCTCCTTATCCTTGGAAGTTTTAACCTGAGCTTGTGCTCAAAGGGGTGCTGCCTGTTGATTGAGGTTGCTATACGGGGGCAGAGGGGTGTCTCCATCAAATGCTTTTTTAAGTCTTAGCTCTTGACCATCACAAGTTCTGGGAGGGAAGGAATGGCAAATGCTGCATTTATGTGAGGCTCACATTTCAGCTATGCAGTAAGGGCAACGTTCATCACTCACTGAAAAAGAAACAATTCCTGAACCCTAGTTATAATCCTAGCCTCCCAGGAAGAATTTCCCTAGGATGGGGGAAAAAGAACTACACTAGTACTTAAGACCAAAGAGTAAATGAACAAAATAATGAAACCATTTACAGTACATTTACAGATTGAAGCAGTCAAAGGAAGCTGTGGACAGAAGCAGATTCTGACTCAGGCCACGTGGTGGTACAAAGGAAATGGAGAGATGCTGGTCCGCACTGCCGCTTATACTCTCAGTTCAGAGTACAAGGAGAACTGCGCATATGTGAACCAATGGACCCTGCTTACTAAAGATCTTCTGTCTCAGGTGCATGGCACACATGCGTACCCACATGTGTAAAACACATAGGGACCATCACTCAAAGTAGTATAATAATTTCTCCTTTCCATCTTTCATTAGAAAAGAAGTGTATTTACATTTTAGAAGAAGTTAGACACTAACTATATTTTAAAGCGTAACAGACAAACTGATGAAAATATAAAAAAACCCTAATACTGTGCTAGGCACTGTACACACACTCACTGTAAGAGTCTCCACCCCAAAAAGCTTATAATCTAAATAAGTAAAACAGACTACGAGTGGGAGAAGTTATGGGCCCAGAGACTTGTCCAAGGTCACACAGCAGGTTAGTGAATGAACTGCGATAATATCCCAGGTCCCCTTATTCTCAGTCCAATGACCAATCTAACAGATGTTGCAGCTTCTGCTAAACCTTAAAAAATATAAACTACTATCCCTCCCAACTGGCAAAAAACATTGTTTTTCTAGTGCAGCAGAAGCCAACACGGCTGCATTTTGAACATCTGTTTGCTCATCACTGATCATGCCCTTTATTCACTAAATTTATTCACTAAATGATACCATTTTTAAGGTGGCTGAAATCTAAGTATTTTTATGAAGAACTGTCTAAATATCCATAATGAACAAAATTAACCCAATATTACAAGAGTTTGTTAAGTGTTTAGCAACTTACCACCACATTTTTGTCCATTTTCCATGGTTCCAAACAGTCAGAATTTGGCAACGGCAAAAGAGAGCTTTTTCCTGAGTATCTGAAATCTAAGATTCAGGACAAGAATATTTAATGAACTGCGTAATAAAATGGTTTTCTTTAAATTTATCAAATCCTTATAACAGCTCATTACTATTTTCCTTTAATGGCATTTCAGGTTATTTCCTATATATGTAAGACAGGCCTACTTTTTGCACTATAACAGGAAAACTGATCAGATATACTATAAATATTTTCACCATGAAAACATGAAATTTTAGAACAACTTGAATAAAATCATATTTATCTATACACACATCATGTACACACCATCCACCATATAAGACATAAGACTTTTTCCTTTGAATAATAGTTAATACAAATGTTGGTTATATATTTGAAAAAACTTTTAAACTAAGACTTTCAAACAGTGAATAGTGCTTTTGAGTGCCCAACTTGATTCCTTGAAAGAACCTGATTTTCAAAGGGCGGGTGCTCAGAACTTTCTGAAAATCAGACCCATTTATGGGGTCTCAAGTTGTGCACCCAAGAACTGAGGCACCCAAAAATCACTAGTCACTTTTAAAAATCTTTATATTTCTTATTCCAAATAACTAACTGGGAATATAATGAGCAAAATAATCTTATTGCTCCAGTCACAATTTTTTCCCCCCTCCCCAGCCTCTCCCTGGGTTCCTCCAGTTATTTCAGAAAGTATCATTTAGAGCTTTTTAGATTTACTATTTATTTTTTCAACCTTAAGTATGGGCAATCATTCAAGAGCAAATGTTTTCTGAGGAGGGAGTTCTGTTCACCCACATTAAATCTAACGTATCTGATAACTATCTGACTCAAATCAGAAATGACAGCGAATGCATATTAACAGTTTGAAAAACCCGATTCTAAATAAAAATAAAATAAAAAAAACCTTAGACCACACAATATGCAAAAATCATGCTAAGAGGCTGAAATGGAGCCCCCTAACAAACTGTCTTATCTGGACAAATCAAATATGCAGATACACCTCTACCCCAATATAACATGATCCGATATAACACGAATTCGGATATAACACGGTAAAGCAGCGCTCAGGGGGGTGGGGCTGCGCACTCCGGCGGATCAAAGCAAGTTCGATATAACGCAGTTTCACCTATAATGCGGTAAGATTTTTTGGCTCCCGAGGACAGCGTTATATCGGGGTAGAGGTGTATTATGGAAGAATTCTTTCTAAACGCTAGCTAAGGGGACAATACGATCAAGTTTCTGAAGAAGCATGAACCCTAACAGCTGAAATTAAAGTGCTCTAATTAAAATGTAGATTAAATAGAGTATGAAGCTAAAGCGCAAGCTACTGAATTACAGAATAAAATACCATTGATCCAGGGTTTCAGTACTGTCTCTTCCTGGTAGGCATTTATTTGCAGGGATGGCAGTTGCAATCCTAACTGAAGTTCACTGCTCACAAATTCTATATATTTAGAATCATTGCTAAAAGTAAAAGAAAAACACGTTTAACAAAATAAGACAATTGCTTCTCTAACGCTTCATGTCACGTATTAACTATAAAACACTAGATAATTTCTTCAACAATTAAAGCAAAACTTAAATATTCACTGTAAATTTAAGTAGCTGAAGAGCAATCCCCCAATATTGCTTTAGTGAAAGATGATCTCAACTTGTCCATAGTTATATTAAAGCAGGGAGAAGGCGATAGCAACTATGTAACCAAGAGTCAAATGCAGTAACTTGGTGGAGGGAGCACCTGTGAGCCACTGGTTTAAAATTCTGCCATTAAACTAAAAAGAAGGTTGGGATGATTGTACTGTATGCTTGAGTTAATCCCTTTTCTACGTACTGCTAAACCTTCCCTGCCAGAAATGAAATCCGTGGGGCTTACAAAGTTGCTTCTGAAAAGCAAATCTTATTTTCTTCTAATGGACCAATTACACTAAAAGGAAGAATTTTTTAAATAATATTTCAAAGAGAAAATACTCCTGAGCCCCAATTAAGTGTTCTACCTCACAACTAATTTCAAATATATATGCTCAACACTGTTAAACAGTATTTTTTTTAGAAGTATGAATATTTTCAGCAAGTGCAGCAAAATATGTTTGTTGTTTCCTTCCTTGGTTATAGTTAAAGGAATAAGAAAATTTAACCCTACTTACCTGAAAATTTCCTCTCTGAGTAATAAGGCACACAGATCCAACACAATGGGTATGTCAGCCTATTTGCAGTTAGGGGGCAGAACCAGACCTGTCAGTCACTGGCAGTATGGGAATGCTCCATCCCCGCAAAGTTCCATCTAGTTGAGATAACATCCACAGCCAAGACAATTCAAACAGATTGTGCTTAACATACTTTGAGGAAGAAACATGATTTCTCCTACTAAAGAGCATGGCAAATTACACCTAACAATGACAAATCCAAATTCTTGGATGTCAATTTCCAACTCTATTCTGGGTAACCCATTGGTCTCCCATGTGGTCCGCATCTCTAATTATTACTTACCTTATTACTCTAAGAAGGGAAATCTTCAGGTAAGTATGGATAAATTTTCCTCTTCTTCATTCTAAGGTTCACAGACCCATTACAATGGTATTTTCATAATAGTGTACCTCTAGGGTAGGAAGCAGGATCATCTTTTAAATGCAGACATCCAAAACAAGGTAGATTATATATAAATATAAACTACATCTTCCCTGAGGAACCACAGCATGGAGACTTCTTCCAAAAGAGAGGAAATGGCAATGGCTAAGATTGGATGACCAGTATGAAGAACTTGGTGAACTTATGAATTGATGGCTATGTGGCTGTAGCGAGGAGGCATGGCCTTCCTCAGAGGTTGACAGGGAGGGACCAAAAAACACCCCCTTGGTGGGCAGAACCAGGAAAACCATGCCCACCCCACCAGAATTTATGGGGTGGGACAGGAAGTGGAAATACAAAAGGCGGGCCCTGCAGCTCAGTTGGGCTACAGCTGCCGTGCTGAGGACTGGCCAGATCTCCCCAGGTTGCCAGCCTATAGAGACCCTAAGGAGCTGTTGGGGTTGCTGCCTGAGGACTGGAATTAATGGGTAGGTATATGAACTCTAGATCATTGAAGCATACTTGTTTATGAGATCAGAATTCCAATAGGCTCTAGTAAGAACTGGATTTGTTTCTGTAGCCCCACTTGTTTTCTATTACAGCCATCTTCATCTTCTGAAAGGAGATCATGTACTGGATAGTATTCATCCTCAGCCCAGATCTATGACTGACTTCCCTGGCACCACATGTGAATGTTTGTTCTAAATCCAAGATGCTCCAGAAATTGTATCACTTTGTGTTTGCTCCAGCTTTCTCTGTACAGAACACTGATCAGAAAAACTGTCCCAGAAGACGTAACTGAATTTCCTTCTTCCCTAAAGCCGGTATTATTGCTACCATGATCCCAAAGAGAGACCCAGAGAGAGTACAGGTAAGATCAAATGGTGAAGATCAAAACTGGGAAAACAAAAAGGCAGCAATCTACCTGCAAAACATAATTATTTGGGGATAGTAAAATGGAAATACTTTGAAAACAAGCCTGCTTTAGGAACTTATTTATGTGTCTCAGACAGGGACCTGCTCTGCTTGCCCTTCATTCTCTGAGGATAGAAACAGGATGGGGAGCGGGTTATAATTATCCAATCTGAAACAGATGAGGATAATTTCATTCATATTATCACCTCTCTGTGGATTGCTGAAATAGGGAATGGAACAAAGCTGTTCCTGAAATTCTTGCACAGCTCCAAAAGTTCCATCCTTTGGACAATGCCCAGTGACCTTACTCATCAAAGTTACAGCCAGCCCTTTGCTCCCAACATGAAAGAACCTCACACAAATCGGGAGTCTGGATGGAAGACATGTAGATAGTTCTGAGGCAGCTACTGGCTCTGCACTTGTTCTAACTACCATATGCAAAAAGGTATTTTTTCCTGTTGTACTTCCGGGACTGCTTCAACCCATCACATGACCTGTATTCCTCTATGTAGTGCCTGGCAGAATTCTAAGTTGACTCTTCTGAGGACTCTGAATAGCCACAGCTATTGAGCCCTCACGGGTGGGTAGAATCATTGGAGACGCTACTAACAGAAATGAAATTACAGGTGAGAAATTTTCCGTTCTGCAGCCCAGTGTTTCCCACAATCCTTGATGTCTGAGAAATAGCAAGCAGTAAACAAATGTAGAAAGGACTACAGGAAAGGTCAGAAAAAGGAAAAATTGTGTCCCCTCCCCATCTATAATATTTGCTCAAAGGGCAAAATCATTTCTAGGCACCGCCTGCGGCACCTTTCTGCCAAAGGATGACTCTGCAAAGGACAGGAAGTCTACCTTGTAGTGCTTGATAAAGATGGTAGCATTTGACCAGGTTGCCACCTTACACATTTCTGCTGTGGATGCAGTGGCTCTTTCCATATGTTTGAGGTAAATTTTCAGAGCCCTTCTGACATCTAAGGAGTGCCACCTTTCCTCAGTAGGACGTTGTGGCCTTGGACAGAATGAAGGTTTCTTGGGAAACATGTGAAAAAAAGAGTTCTCCTTTGGTATAAACAATTCCCAAGTCCTGAGCATCATCTTGTGCTCATGAAACACACAGTAAAGTTCCTGAATAAAGAGTGCTGCCAATTCTGACACTTGTCTGGCTGATAGGATGGCTATCAGAAAGTAAGTTTTGATGTACAAATAAAATGCTCACACTGACATCAATGGTTCAAAGGGATAGTTTCTCTGGACTCATTACAATTTGGGGGGGAAAAAAGAGGTCTAATTGCTGGCTTGGCTAACCAGACTGCACTAGGGAATTTGTGTACCTGGGGATTCTCTACCAGAGAACCCACAGATCCTGCAAACGTGCTATTAAGGACAGACACCTGATGCACAATGATGCTGGATTAGAGACCTTTGTCAAACCCTTCTTTAAGAAAGTCCAAGAAAGCCATAATTCCTGGATTTCTAGGATTTACTTCATATTCCTGGCACCAGTCGCAAAATCTAGTCCAAAAATATACTCTTCTAGAAGACAACGCAATGACACAATCGCTTCCCTTTCAACAGCTAGGCTGTTAGATGTGGCTAGTTTGGATTTGGATGAAGCAGAGGCACCTTGTGAGGATGTCCTGTCTCTCTGGGAGCTGTAGAGGCGGTGACAATTTCAGCTCTATCAACTCCGAAGACCCTGGTCTCCTTGGCCAATGTAGAGTTACCGATATTACTGTTGACTGTTCTCGTTTTATTTTCTGAACTAAGGCTGGAGAGTCTGGGACTGTCTGTAGCAGAAGGGGCGTAAGCATTGATTCTTGCTTGCTTGCTTCCTTCCTGGAAAGCAGATATTTAGTAATGTGTGAAGGCTGGGAAGCTTATTATACTTTGGCAATAAAACCGGTTATACTTATGCACCTGGTGTGGCTTCATTGAGTGTATCCGAGCCGCCCCCCCCCTCCCGGCTTGACACTTGCGATGGCACAGTGATTGGGATATGGAGGTATGCATCCACCAGATCCACTGAAGTCAGAAAATCCTCCCGGGACAGGGATGACAGCGTAGAGGTTAGAGTCTCCAACCAGAACTTCATTTTTCTCATTGACTTCTTGAGCCTTTTGAGATCTAGAATGGCTCTGATTCCCCCTGTATGCTTCTGAACAATTAAGAAGATGGAATAGAACCCTGAGAGTCTTTCCTCTGAGGGAACTCTCTCTTACTTCTATATCCAGGAGATAAGAAATCGCATTCTGGATTAGACCACGCTTTACAAGGTCATTAGAGAAGGGAGACTGGATGAAAAATAGATGGGGAGCCTGTAACTTGAGGGAGTATCCCCGATTCACTAGCTCTGTGGTCCATTGTCAAAGCAACCCATTCCTCCAGGAAATGGGAAATCCTGCCCCCAAGCTTCAGCTCTAGGCAGAGACCTATGCATTTCTTGTCATAAAGAGGTTTTGAAAGCAGCAGGATTCCCTTGGGGCTTTCCTCTGGAGAACTTGCTGTTTCTTCACTGGTATTTCTGCAAAGATGACGGCCAAAAGGAATGCCCTTGTCAGAAGGCTGGTCTCTAGTCTCTCTTAGCGGCATCGTGTGGGATTGGAAGGGACCATTTAGATGTTGTGAAATTGTCCGCTACTACCTTGCCTTTGAAAAGCAGGGCTCCAGTGAATTTAGCAAAGCACAGCACCTGCTTCAAATGTCCAGGGACGAAGCCATCAGTGGTACCTGGTCACTGAGCTGGAGGACAGGGCTTTGGCTGAGAATCTCATCACATCAGCAACAATACTGTTGCCAGGGAAACTTTATTTAAAACAGAGCCAAAGTCAGGTTGATCTCTTTACTTGAAGGCTATGAGATCTTCGAGCCAGGAGAGAGATGGCTTTGCAAAGCAATTAGCTGTTAGGGACCCCTGTGGAAGGCTCAAAATCTTGAATGGCCTCCATTTTTTTTTCCTTCTGTGAGATCCTTAGGATAGAACTCCCTTCTGAGGGGATAACCATAACTTTAGCCAGGGACAGTGTCAATCTTTGGTATCTCAGTAATTGACACTTTTGGTTCCTGAATCCTACAGAACCTAAGATCACTTTTGTTAATGTGCTTGCCCTCATCTGGCTTATCCCATGCATCCCTGATTACTTCCTCAAAAGAGGAATGTAGGGGAATCATGGCCCCAGGGGATGATTTTGGGAGAAGAAATTTGCTCAGAGGCTTACTCTTGATATTTTGTTCAGGTTGAGTCTGAACAGTGGATACAACCTTGTTGCACATAGCCTTCAATTTCTCAGGGGAAAAAAACCTTTGCTAAGTCTTCCTCTGGTCCTGATTGTAATTAGAGCCCAACCTCCAGACAATTCACCATCCTCTGTTATAGAATGGGAGGAGACAAAGGAGTCAGGACTCATACCTCCTAGATCTTTTATGTTTTCCTTTCCATTTTTTGTTATCTTTGATTTTTAGCTTGCTTAGAGCATACAAGCTGTTGCGGCTTTGGTGATGTCTTTTGCAGGTAGCCTTGCTGAGGGCCCGACGTTCTCTCATGAGCTCTCTTCCTGAGTTCTTGCTGATTGGATCCCATTCCCCCAGGAAGTGTGTGTGTGTGTGTGTGTGTGTGTGTGTGTGGGGAACTCTTCCAGAGCCCTCCTAGCCAAACTGCAAAGGAGGCTGTGTGCTGATGAGCCCTGCTTTTCCCACCCAGGGTCCTCAAAACCCATTTTAGGACTTTGGGGAGGGGGAGGGATTTGTGACTCCACAATTCTGCCCTCTGTTCTCCAGGGGACACTTGAGAATTACCCGAGTTGGTTGACTGGGGACTTCCTTCTCCTTGGAGCCTCTCCCTGCTCTACCCATAGACTCCTGGTCCATTTTTCCCCACATCAGAGTTGCGGCAGAGAATCCCACATGCTTGTCCAACTCCATATCCCGAGACCTAACAGAGTTAAAGACGAAAGGCTGGGTGCAGGTTAGGCATAAATTGTGGTCTGCCATGCCTTGGAGGGGAGTCACACAGATGAAGCACTGTCTGGATTTCATTCAGTGCTTTTTAGGCCACTCTGCCATACCTGGAAGGTGCAGAGTAGCCAGTAGGGAGGCACTACAGCTGAGGCTCTGGGGGTTTCAACACCCAGCTCAAAAACTAGCCCAGGAGGGAGAAGGGCATGGGAGGGAGATCACTGTTCACCACTGCTTCGCATTTTGACAAAAAAAAAGTCCTCCTTAGACAAATGTGAAAGTGGGAGCTGTAAAAGCCATCATCTCTGCACTGCCACAAAGGCAGAGAAACTGGAAGCAAGCAGGAGTTGAGGGGGCATGGCCAAACCATTTGGCTCCAAAACTCTGATCCTCCTCCGAACGGCGCAGAGAGAGAGAGAGAGTGCGAGTAGTCCAGATGTCAAGAAGTGTGGGAGACGCTGGCATGCAGAAACAGTGGGCAAGAGACCCCTTACTGCCTGCTGGTTGTTCCGCAGCTGAGCCGCTGTCCCTCATACTCCACAGCCATCTGCTGGATGGAGATGGTAGAGGTAAGACATGGCAACCTGTTACAGAAGCTGGGAACAATAACCTGGACATTAGGGTATAATGACCCACAGCAATTGCTGAGAATGACAGCCCAATAGTTATGGCATCATGACCCACACTAGCAGTTCAGGATGACAACCTGATACCTTCCCAGTGTTTTAGACATAGTGGGATAGGAATTTCCTGCCATTACAACTTCCCAGGGTGCATAAGGATGGATATATAACTATAGCTTCCCTAAGGCAGCTGCCAAGCTCCTATGCATAATTTTATAATACCCACTAACGCTTGCCTGAAAGAGTTTATCCTTTGGTTTTTGTTTTGGGTTTTTTTTTGGTGGGGAGGAGGTGATTGTTTCAAATATATTTTACTATTTGATTCTCTAACTCAGATTTGGAATGCTGGGCCTTCCTCCCTTAAGGACAAGGCATTTCCTTTGTGGGGTTATGTATACCTCTGCCTAAAGGAATCAGCACATATTTACGTCCCGGTCTTTTCTGCACTGATCGACCATGCTAAACTCTTTGAGGGTGAGCAGGGAAATTAGGAGCTAAAGATTATCTGCCCTGCTGCATGCTGTGAAGATGAGAAACTCCTTTTGGGAGTTTGTCCGCATAATAGTGCTTCAGAGGGAGGAGTGAAATTAAGCTATTACTCTGAAAATATTACATGTGGCTAGTGATCTCCCAGTCTTCAAAAAAGGCTGGGTTTATTTGCCTCCTGCATTTACCTAAGTGTGAACTCAACTATGAAAAGTCTATAAACTGTCACAATAACCTAGAACAATGTGTGTTGATGGGAAAAGGTACAAAAGGGCCAAAAGACTAAATTAGTCCAAACAAAGAGGCCTACTGATATAATTCCAGGACTGGATTAAGATGAAGCCTGGTAAATAAGAGAAGTATGGGAAATCCATGAACCAAAATTGGTTTCTCAGAAATTGGGCCTAATTAGTGGACAAAATAATGAGAAGATGGGCTATTCCACCCACATTCCTTTGGGGATCCTCAAAGAGGCTTTGAGGGAACAGATGTGAACACTGGCTGACTAAAAAAACAAGAGAGAAGGGGAAAGAGCAAGCTTCACCATCATGGCTGCTATCCCAACCAGCTCCTTGGACCTTGGGATTCAGTAGAATACCACTGTGCCTTTTTCATCCTAATCCTGAAATGTCCTAACCAGATGGGGCTGGACCCAGATGATGCCACCTCCTCCACCAGATCCAGCTAACTCTTGAATACCATCTGGAGACTTTGCATCACCCCGCAATTCCCAATGTGTCCTCTTCCTTCCTCACCTTATTTCTTCTCTTTTCCTACCCCTCTCTTTTTCCTTCTGTCCAATAAGTCGGTCTTAGCCAGCCATGACTGCATACTTTGCAACACTGCTGTAAGCCTGTGACCAGAGAGGCAACTAAAAGCAATACTCTTAATAGACTGATCCTGGTACAAGTGTGCCAGCTCTCAGAGTGGCTGATAAGACAGTGTGATGTGTCAGTGTTTCTCCAGCAGTAAGGTTGCAAGGGAGTCAATACCAGAGAGACAAGCTGCATTTTCTATCTTTGCTGTTCTTTTCTTTCCCCTTTCGTGTGTGTCTCTTTTGTCTTGTCTTCTAGGAAACAGGACCAGATTTCAACAATAGCACCAGCCCATCTCAACTACTTCTCTCTCTTTCCCAAAAAGGACAGTTATTACCATCTAAGAGACTGTTGAAATAAAGGGATTTTCACTCTAAAAATTTCTCTCCAGCTAAAGGAAAAGGGAATAGGGGATGTTGTTAAAATGAAAAAAATATTTTTTTACATTTCAAGTTTGTTTTAACAGTTTTCCCTTGTTTTTTTGTATCTTTAATAGAAGATTTAAAAGATTTTTAATTACACGTTTGCCATATTACTAAATAGGCCGAGGTCGGTTGACTAAACCCCAAACCTTGTTTAAAACAATTTAGGGTCGGGCAGTTACAGGTCACGTCAACACCTTTTACTTTTTGGGCCCATTTATTTCATCTAAATTAACACAACATGTGCCCCTTATGGGTCTGTCAAGGAAGGCACTGGTCTGAAGATCAAGTATGGGCTTCCTAGAAGCTATGCCCCTCTATGTTGCATGGGATCTACATGGTCCAGACAGGTCTGATTTGCCTGGTGTTCTCGACCTGGGATACGAGTCAGTGTTCTCTTGGGTGGGGGGAAGATGCACCTGCTATAGAAGTGGCAGTAGAGGGAGAAGGATAGGCCCAAAGCCCCCCTTACCACATTCTCCAATGTTGGTGGTATCCATGCTGTCTCTGGTGTCCTCCATCCACAACCTGTAGGGAAGTGGAGGGAGAGGTTGGAGCAGGAGGTGGCTGAACTCCACAGTCAGAGGTGTGATGGCTGGTATGGACTATAGGACTTCAAGTGCAGTCTTTCATTTGTCGCGTTGCCCTCCTGAATCCAGTCCCCTTGTGGAGATGGAGAGAGTGGGGGCTACTTGTCCCAGAGCCAGTTCTTTTCCAATCTTGCCTGTCTCCTTTCCTGCTGGGGGGCAGGGAACCAAAACAACTCTGCCCAGGCTGGGCTGCTTCTTTTTCAGAAGAGCCAGCTTCTCTGATCCTGATAGGCAGTTCCCTCCTTGCCCAGGGAAGGGGAGCTGAAGTCACGCCACCCAGAGTGGGTTGTAAGGGAAACTACCTCTGCCCACAGAGACAGACAATCTCCCCAATGAAGAGCACAGGGACTTTTTTTAGCCTAGCTCTGACCCTGAAGCTTGCAGGAACACCAACTACCACAAATGCCTCAAAGGGGAAGTGGAACAATCACCCCAAAAAATCAAGTGCAACCCTCAGACATAGCTGGGCATAGAGGAGTTAATGAAACAAACCGTTAGTCTAAAAATTTGAAATAAAGATGGATTTTTCCTCAGGAAATGTCTACAGCAGGGGGGTATGGCTGAGCTGCCAGCTGCTGTGGTGGCAGGTAAAACTAGAGGGAACTTAGGGGAAGGAGCATTCCTATGCTGCTAGTGACTAACAGGTCTGGTTCTGTCCCCAACCTGTAAAGACGTAGAAGTACACATTATAACAGATCTGTGAACCTTAGCACATAGAAAGTGTATTTGTTAAATGGTTTAAAAAAAAAAAAAAGTAAATTTATTCCCCAGACCCTATTCCAGTTTGCAAACACATGCACTGCTGGTATATTGGATTTTTGTGCATGCACCTTGTTAAGAGCAGTACATCATTATTTTAGTTCATTCTTGTTGAAAAAGTTTGTTTTTCTTAATTATTTCTGTACACTAGCCAACCTTTTCCAGGCTACCACTCTTCTAAACTTGTTCACAATTTTTGATTTGTCAAGGTGGTAAATTAAACTGGTTCATAGTCAACCTTTTTTGCTCTGATGCTCTAAGTAGATAGTCATTAAATCAAATTTCTTTCAGTTCAGCAGTTTAAAGTAATTTAGCTGACTACCCCACAAGCTGAATTTTAAGATAGTGAGGTCTGTTTGTTCTCTACTCTGCAAAATGTGCATTTCAAGTAAAGGAGTACATCTTTATTCCAATGCTATATCAGAAGAAACACACTAAAGCAATGAGATTTTATTACTTGCAGTATTTTACAAATAGAATAAAAATCAGATGCAAATACATTTGTGCCCAGTGTAGTCTACTTACCTGTGTAGTGGTGACAACTAGAAAGACCTAAGTGCCAGTGTCAACAGCGCTATGTCAATGGGAGAGCTTCTCCTGCTGAAATAGCTACCATAGCTCACAGGAGCTAGAGTAATGAAGTCGATGGGAGAGCTATTTCCCATTGACTTAGAGTGTCTGCAGTGCAGATGCAACGCTGTAAACTCTGTAGTGTAGCTGTAGCCTGTCTCTCTCTCTTTCCCACTTTCCAGAGCTTCCTGGTTGCTGAGTGAGTGACTAAAACTTCAAAAAGCAACAGAGGGTCCTGTGGCACCTTTAAGACTAACAGAAGTATTGGGAGCATAAGCTTTCGTGGGTAAGAACCTCACTTACAGATTCAGACTAACACGGCTACCCCTCTGATACTAAAACTTCAGTTACCCTACCTTTCCTCCAGTTTCCTGGATGCTGCACTGGATACATGTGTTTCTCAAAAGATTTCCCCCACTCTCAGTTTTGGGTCAATCCAAGTTCACAAAGCACACAAGCACATGCTTAAGTTCCAGTGATTTCAACTGGACATACTTGAATTTAAGTATGTGCTTAAGTGTCTTGCTATCTCAGGGACACAGTACATAGTTTCTGCAGCCTGACTCTGCTATAGATCAAAGAATTCCCATGCTAGAACGGACAGATACTGATCCAATTCTTTGACTGCTGCACAGTTCTAAACAGCAGCAGTGAATATTTACACTCTTTATTTTCACTCTGTGACAGCTTAGAAAATCTTTGAGCAGCAACAGACACACTTGGGCTGACTAAGAACTGGCAGATATCACTTCATGGTTTAACCGTGGGTTCACATTTGCAAGATTACTTTGGCAATCTTAAACTTAATTAAAAAAATTAAAGCTTAGTTTCTGTAGAAGTTGATGACATTAACCTGGAAAAGTTTCCTATTGGTCAAATATAAGTGGATTTGGTAAGCATTGACAATAAATTTCGTCACAGACTGGGGAATCGTTTTCAATGGAAATAAATATTTGTAGTGTGACAGGCATAAAATTTATCTGAACACTAGGGTTAGGAAACAAAACTATTTCTACTGTTGAAAATATTGAGTGACACTAATAAGAATACCACCTCTGTCACTCCCAATATCTATATTGTAAATACTGGAGAGCCAATGTCCAGTACTGCTAGAACTGGTGACACTACAGAATGAAAGACTCGTACCTCTATTCTTGCAACGCTCACACTAGCAGCCACATTTAGCAAATGACTATGATCTTTCATAGTTATGAGAATTACAGCAACCTAAGCATTTTGCGTGTTTTTGGAAGAACTAGGCTACAACTTGATTTGGAAAAAAAAGTCTCCTCCTTCTTCAGTTTGAAAATTTCTTAATTTTTCCATTTAGAGTTCCCCTCCATTTCCAATCTTTTATTATGAAGTGTCTAGACACAAAATGTCTTGCCGCTCCAAACAAGCTATTATTATATAAATCAACATAATATATGTAAAAATGTTTTCTATAGAGTTGCTAGAATTTTGTATTGCCATATTCTAGTAAAAAACTAGTCAATATATGCACTTGAGCAGTTTTAGACAAAATCTTATCATAGCCAATTATTTCCTGGATTATTTTAATTTTGTCAAATTATTAGTTCTACAAGACAGCGAATCAAAATATAGTCAATATTACTACTTTATAGTTCACCACCTCAAGACTGATCATCCATACTGGAATACATTTTCAACTGCATTCATTCTGAGATGCCTGAATAGGTAAGACACTGAGATATGTCAGACAAAATATATTAACTGCAGACAATCAAAATTCCGTCCACTATACCAGGATAAAACAGTAACTACATTACACCTCTCATACTTCTGGCTCTGTAAACATATTAAGTGATGTCAGTTTAATTTTCTACATAAATAGTGATGATATAAAGTGGGGGAAAAAAGAGTAAATAAAATCAGGCAGATGAGATTTGGTTAAAAAAAGTTGCTTTTCACTTTATCATTAGCATACATTACTCAAGAAGAAATAGCATACATTACTCAAAGGTATGTCACCACACATACCTTTTTTCAGCTTCATGAATATTTACTTTTTCTTCTTTTATAGCGTCCGACTTGCCTGAAAATCTGTACTGTGAAATGATTATAGTTTAAATAAATGTAAATTCAGATAACTATCCTGTATATCAAACAATCTTTCATAATTGTGCCCAGTGTAAGAACATAAAAAGGGCCATACTGGGTCAGACCAAAGGTCCATCTAGCCCAGTATTCTGCCTTCCGACAGTGGCCAATGCCAAGTGCCCCAGAGGGAATAAACAAAACAGGTAATCATCAAGTGATCCATTCTGTAGCCCATTCCCAGCTTCTGGCAAACAGAGGCTAGGGAAACCATCCCTGCCCATCCTGCCTAATAGCTATTGATGGCCCCATCCTCCATGAACTCATAGGCGCCAACCCCGTGGGTGCTCTGGGGCTGGAGCACCCACAGGGAAAAATTAATGGGTGCTCTACACCTACCGGCAGCCAAGCTTCCCTCCCCCCACCCCACCTCCTCTTCCCCTGAGCATGCCGCGACCCCGCTCCTTTGCCTACCTCCCAGCGCTTCCCGCCCAGTCACCGCCAAACAGCTGTTTGGCAGCGTTAGCACGCTCGGGGGGGGGGGGGGGGGAACGCAGCGTGCTCAGGGGAGGAGGCGGGGCCGGGGATTTGGGTAAGGAGTTGGAATGGGGGAAGAGGCGGGGCTGAGCACCCACGGGAAAGAGGGAAAGTCGGCACCTATGCATGAACTTATCTAGTTCTTTTTTGTACATATAGTATTTTACACACACAAAGTTTCTGCATATCATCTCCACTTTAATGGGGGCTCAAATGTGAGCAGTTATCTTTTACTATACAAAATCTAATGCAGATAATTGCTTAAGAAAAAGTCAAATGAATGTAAATTTGTTTCCCTTTTAGATAACAGTAGTTGCTAATACTGCTACACGTAAGATTATTATAAATGAAAGATCAGAGGAAAAACATCCTTTTCAGATTGTCCATAGTCTGTTTCATGTTTTTCCCATATAGTTAGTTTCACCTGAGGTTTGTTGGCTTTTTCACAGAACCTCAGGAAAGAGAAGAAACAGGAAAATGTTGCTGAAAACACAAAAATTGGCAAGGGGACTCAAAACAAATATATTCAACCCTCTCCTTCTCCAAATATGAATGACTAATTTTCCATCCCTACTGAGGAAGAGTTGAGGTTATGATGTCTTATATGTGGTATATGATGGTTGTTCAAGTGGCAAAGTTTATACCTTGGGGAGAGGAGTAGAGGGTATGTACCAGGGATTGCCGAATTTACTGAGTCTCTGAGTCGCGTCCGACAATCTTCATTAGTTCGAGAGCCGGGGTGCACCTGCTGGGACTCGGGGCTTCAACCCCGTTCCTGCTGAAGTCCTGAGCCCCAGCAGGCATGCCCCATGGGGCTGTAGCCCTGACACTCCTCTCCCCACTAGGCAGACGCCCCTACCCCCATCACCCTGCTGCAAGGCAGAGGTCCCAGGCTCCCAAGTCTGGTAGGTGGAGAATGGTGAAGACATAGGGGGTTCTGTGAGCTGCACTGTAACTGTAAAAGAGCCGCATGAGGCTCTTATGAGCCAGAGTTTGGCTACCTGGTATATATTGCTGTCTTGGACACTACAGGAAGACAAGACAAGACACCAGGAATGTGGCTTAACTAGGCTGCAACTTTATTAAGTAACACATATAGGAGCTATCTTGGAATTACTCCTATAGTACAGGTCATCCTTCCTTCTTCTGTAATCCATACCTTGCAGCGGAGTACTTATTATCACTCCTCTCACCCTGTTAACCTGGTCCCAGCCCGCTGCAGGGGCTCCGTCGTCCTCCCTCATATGAGGGTTAAATGTGTGGTGAAGAGTTTGTCTATCCATTGCCTCTGACATTAGGGAGCCCTGACCCCATTTTCTTTAGGAGATGGAGTCACAGTTTAAGGCCAAAAGGGACCAACAGATCATCTAGTCTGACCTCCTCTGTATCACAGGCCATCAGTCCCCAACAGCACCCACCCACTAAAGCGAATTTGCTTCCAATTCCAGTTTATCAGGGAACCAGATCCCCTGTTGATCCCTACCTGAGCTGAGCACCTGCCAAGATACAACAGAATTAATTTTACAACTTAACCTACCCTGGGCTGCTTAGAGGAAGGTGAAAAAATCCACAGCACCCTGGCCAATCTGGCAGTGAGGAGAAATTCCTTCCCAATCTCAAAAAGGTAATTAGCATGAGGCCACAGGATCCAAAAAACAGAGTCTTACTCTAATTTCAAGGGGTGGACGGAAGAATTTTTCTTCCTTGTGTAGAATGGTCTCCTTGGGCAGGGGTAAGGGCTTATAAACTCTCCTCTTAAGTTCTAGGGAGCCAATCAGCTTATATAGCATCCCTTCTGTCACAACCAATCAGCCACAGAGCCTCTCTCTTCCCCTTCTTAAGTCCAGCAGAAGAGGGGTGTGGGCCAATGCTTTTTCTTTCCCCTGCAGGCCCAAAGCAGGCTGCAAAGTGGAGAACATCTGATACCATAACAAAAAGCAAGAAAAGCAAGGAAATGAAGTTAGGTATGTTATATACAGACCAGTCTTAATGGACATATAATGCAGTGTTTGTGCATATTTTTATTAGAATAACCTGATTTATATTATTGGTAAGACATGAGTAATGTTACCGTAATTAATATGGTAATATCTTATTCAAGTTAAAATTTTAAATTGAATTGTCAGTAACAAAACGGAAAAATAGTTTCTCAAATAAGACTCTGACCTAGTCTACAGCACATATTAAAGTAATCAATAAAACCCTCTTTAGAAAAGCAGCTGTACCCTTCACTACATAAAATTAAAGTGTAACATGAGTATGAAATACCATTAGTAATTAGGATATTCTATGTGAACTATTTTCATTCCTGCCTAGATTAGTTTGTGACATAATGCAATGTACTTTCTTTAGTACCTTCTCATCCATATGAAAATCCTTTAAGAGTTCATCTGATTCAATCAGCTGCCCATCCTCAAAAGACTCCTCAATTACACCTCCCAAAGGACAGCTTCCACTTGAGGAATCATGTTTTTGAATCTTATTAGCTGAAAAGGTGGAACATATTACTGTGAAGTCTTCTATATTAAGCTGTTATAGCAATGAAATTTAAGAACTCATATTGCTTCCTAAATGTGAAATTTGTATAGAATTATTTCAATATGAAAGCTTAAAGAGTTTCTTCAAAGTAAATATTACAGTAATAGAGAAGCAAGAAGGGATATACTATTGATCTGACAAATTTTCTAATTTATTTTAGAAAATAATTAAGGTATGGGTTTTGCTACTGAATACCTACATATCTGTTCTCCCTAACTACACATTTTAAAAATTTCCATTCTTACCCATTAGCAGTGCATCATATGAATCTGTGACAGATTTCAATGTTCCAGATTCTTGAATGGGACTCTCTCTGTTTTAAACAAAAAGTACATTTCAAATCTCTAGTAAAGAGGCAGACTAACCTAACCTAACTACACAAAATCAAAGCTTTCCAGTCCAACAATGAATGCTTTCAGCTGTGGACAGAACATGTTTACAGCATAACAGTCCCACTATGAGTTAGTTTTTCTACACTCACATATTGCTTTCCTTGAAAATCCTTCTAAACACATTCACAATTGTTTTAGTATTATCGTAAGTATAGTAGTAATATTTACATTATTAAAGTTCTTCAATTTTGGCTTTTCTCCTCAACACACCTTTGCCTAAAATAATGTTGGGGGAATCTTTCACATCAAAGGTCAGACAAATCCAGCAGTTACAGAAAATAAAGAAGATTTGTAAATACTGTGTTAGTTAACCAGTTCACCAATTTCAAAATATTTATAACACCTTTTCTGCAAGATGAATCTCAAAAGGTATTTATTGAAAATGTTACTAATTTACGTAGACTTCACCCACTTCTGGAGTGAAACACAGTACGGCAATACTACACAATTTAAGCTAGGAAAAGAAGAATACTGCATTCAACAAACATTGTGGCTTAAAAATTGATATAGTCTGAAAAATTCCTATTTCCCAGAAACCAGGAACAAGTAAAAGTGTTATCTGAAAAGTGCAACCAGAATTACTCAGCAGGCAAGAAACTGCACAAGGCAACTGAGGAGACCTGGGGGCATACTGAGCAACATCATGGCACAGCAGTAATGAGCTGCCAGTCTTAGCAAGGTGAACAGAGAGGGCAGGTAGGAATGAAAACATTCTACCTTGGGGAAATTTAGCAAACAGAGTACAAAGTTTTGCATTATGCACAAGTCAATGTATATAGACACTTGGCTTAAATACAAATATCTCAGTGGACTGACAAAAATTCATAGAAAGTTAATTATCCATGAGTTTCACGTCAAACAAAATGTTTACTTTGCAGAAACTATATGGAACTTTCTGATTAAAAGCAGTCTTTTTATAAGTGTTTCTCCCCACAACATGTGACATCTTTGTTAGTCATATGAAATGCAAAGGATCAGACAATGTGTTATTTTGTTCACAATTATTAACTGCTCTGTAAAATGAATGTCAGAAGATCTGCTTACCTGCCAAACATTATTTTATTTGTAGAGAATTGAAATTGCCCTAAATCTTGGCTCAAAGTATCCTAAAATAAGTATGAAAGACTTTATAGAAACAACTGAGGTTGTCTCAGAAATTTAGATTTATTACTGTACTTGCTGATGATCCATTCACAGGCCTACATCTGAGTAACGAGCCTATGTACGTCACAGTCATGCAGGAATGGAAAATATACCGTCTTTGCTGATGTAGCACAATTGAAATATAGAACAGCTGATGGTATCCCATAGAAATAGTATTAGAAGGTCTAGGAATTAGAATAGCTCCAGTTAAACATGCTTGGCTTGAATTTAGATGGTATAGTGAACGTGGGCTTTTCAAATGGCATGCTGCAGGCCAAGTTTAGACAAGAAACTCTTCACATTATTGTGTACTGAATCAACCACAACTGTGAGCTTTCTATTCTAGATAGCAAAAACGAGATTTCCCTATCATAAAGACTGAATTTAGAAAGATTTTCACACTTTACTGTTTAAGTACAGGAGCTCTTGTTGATGCCTTAGAGGCAAATGAGCTATTTTTGGTTGATCTTCACCATGTAGACTGCTTTGCTAGTCAGGTCTGAACACTAGATACAATGATCAAAAAGAGACTGTTTTGCTTGTCATCCACACACAAGAAGCAGACTCAGGGTCATTCTTAAAGAGACCAAAACAGGCAAGACACAGGGCATATTGTATTGTATCAACTTAAGTAATCACTGTGACTGAAGCTAGAAAATGCTATGCTAGAACTCATAGCAGTGGAAACAATTCTGCTTTATGTCCAAAAACTTAGAGATGAAAAATGTGGAAGAGTAAACCCTTAAAGTTGCCATTGCACATAGAGAACATATTCATCAGGATACAGCAACTACCATTCACATGGTTTCAATGCTTTGACTCCTAAAAGAAGCCTAGAGACAAGAAAGAACTGGCCCATTATAGCAACTAACAGTCTATTAGCTCCTCGATTTTGAGTTAGGAGGAAAAAGCTAATTATAGAGCATAAATTATAGAATGTATGATGCAAGAATCTGGCAAGCCGATATAACTAACTTTCCATGGCAAATCAAGGGAAGGTTCTGACAAGCTACAGACTCCTACATTTTCATTTTTAGAGACAAGCTGGGTGAAGTATTATCTTTTTCTGGACCAACCAGACTGCCAACCCCAACCATCAGTTGAGCAGGCCTGAATTAGAGAGTGTGCACACATCTAATCCTTGGATAATCTTCTTAATTTATGAGCCTCAATTTCAGCATTTATACAATGGGAGTTATATTTAAGTCCTACTGTACAGAGATGCTGTGAAACCTAAGAAAATTTTACTGAAGTATTATATAAGAGCAAATATTACACAGCAACTAACAGGGAAAAGAGCTCAGAAGTTTTAGGCTCCCAGCCCTGAGTATTTTACTTTAGGCCTCATGGCCTGAGAGGCGGAACAACCTTCTCTAGCTTTTAAGCACTTGTATGTTTTGACCAGCCCTGCTTTGTAAATCACTATACAATTAGCTAGCTTTGTATCATATCAACATTTAAGGCCACCTTTTAAAAAGTATTTTCAGCTATATATGCACCATGATATGGTGTATTTCAGATTGTTTTAAAACTAAACAGTTCTCAAATGTTTTTTCAAGCTTTCCCCAAAGAATGTTTAGGGTGGGGGTTTTTTGGTTTGGTTTTTGTTGTTTAACAATGGGAAAAAAATATTTAACTGACTTTTTTCCTCCTTCAAACACCAAAAAGTCATATTCAGGTAGAGACCAAGAATAGAAAGTTTCAGCCCAAAGGTGAGTATTTTGGAATGAGCCAGGGCCCAGAAACAGGTGTGGGGGAGGGGTACCAATTAACTGTACCAGCACTTCTCTGAAGCTAGTACTTTGTTCTTCAGAATCACAGCTTCTTTTTAAAAACAAATTTTCTAAGTTGTTATAGTTGTGAAGAAAACATCAAAAACGTGAAACAAATGTAACCAAGGCAGAAAAATCCAGTCTCTAGAGACTGGGAACAATAGGTCTGATATTTGTTCATCCATTAAGGTGTTAAATCAAATCCCAGTGATAGTTAATAATGTTGACATTTAAATTATTTCATTCCTCATGTATGTAAGGAGAGGGAGAATGACAGATCTATACAATATACTGTGAGTCAAGTCTCATCTTGATGCCAAAAGAAGGTGGCACTTGGGAGATACCACCAATTATTGTTTTCTCAAATCAAGGAGCCAGCAAAGCCCATGACATACTGAAACCCCACCAAGGCGGAGTCAAGTTCAAAGAGCTCAATGGAGCTTAGAGAGCATGCAAAAACATGCTGAACATCTGCAAAATGCATGGTGGGCAGTGTCTCATTTTGGTGCCTTCTCGGGTAAGATCTTGGAAGAGCACCTCCCACCTTTTCCCTCCTCAATCTGACACCTGGTTATGAACATGTGATAACTGGGATCTCAAACTACAGCAGTCACCACAAATTTTCACCCTTGGTTATAAGCACATGAAAAACCATGTGGACTGGATGTCTCAAGAGTTTGGTAATGGACGTACAAAGCTTTCCACAGGATTTCAATCTGACATCCCAATTATCTACGTGAAACAATGTGATCTCCATTCAGCTCTTAGCAACATATGTTCGTATCATGAAACACATCATTAACTGGTACCCTGGATGGCCCTTAGTAAAAAGGACAAGGAATAAATGGGTATGGGAACTGATCCTTAGACATATTTCCCCTAGCTCATGCTTAAGGATCAGCGGTAAGGCAACATGTGAGAAATACTGTTGCAACACCGATAATATGATCTATCACTTCTTCTAGAAACAGAAAACTTCATTTTCTATTAATAATAATGTTACCTTCTTGGAGCACTAAACTGTCAAACCCTGAGACCAACATTTATCTGCATGAGTTAAGAAACTAAGACTAAAGGTCTTTGGATTTGTTTTTTTTGTTTTTTTTTAGGTTTTTTTTTGCTGCTCCTTTACTTTCTCAAAAGTGAGATTCTAAGATACACAGTTAAAATTAAACTTTAAAATGTATATTTAAATCACACACTTCAGCACTACCCTAAGCAAACTTCCTACTTTCCTCCTTTGTACACCATAGTTTCAGGAAAGGGAGGATTTCAAGGTAAGAAATTGGCAATATTTAAAAAAAATAGTTTAAAATGTTAGTTGTAGTATTAACCTAAAAAAAGGTAAAGATGACAGGGAGCAAAGAGCATGAACAGAGGAAGCAAATAAAAATTGAATGGGAAGGCACTTGTCTTCACATCTTTGGAGAAAATCCTGTACTATAAACCTCTATGCAAGTTTTATACTTTTCTCATAAGATTACCAATTTTGTACAACAGCTAATATATCAAGCAGCTATAAAAAGATTTTGAGTCTCTCTAAACACACATGGTGAGCTGCCATTTATAGAAGGTTGCTAGTACGTTTAATTCTGCTCTCCCTCCTTTACTGTACCTTACTCTGATCTCAATGTATAGATCAAACACCACAATGCAAGACTGGTAAAAATATTGACTAGAACCTAATAGACAAATTATAGTTTTAAAAACTATTCAGCATGTGAGAAAAACGTATTGTTACTATTTGGATAACCAAAATCACTTACTCATGGGAATGCAGAAACAGCAGAAGTTATAGCAATAGAAAAAGTTATATTTTAAAATGCCATACTACAATATAAAGCTATCATTAAGGGGACACTAATGAGATAATTCATATATACATCATTACAGCATTACCAGTATTACTCCCACATCTTACTTAAAAAGAATTTTAAATAATTAATTTCCTTTTCAGCATTTTTTTTTTCCATTTCACTCAGCCTGACCAATTCAGTTACTTTGGTTTATAATCAGCTTTACTTTCTGGTTCTCATGCAGTAACCATACGCTGTGTTTGGATTCAGAACTTTGCCAAAAAATGTTTAAATTCCCAAAGTCAATTTTCGCTGATTTTTTTTCAATTTCATGAAACTGTTTCTGTTCACACTGAATGCATAACTGTGCTGCCCACTCTACTAAACATACACATATACAGCGTTTTTGGGGAAACCTGAATACTTGGACTGAACTAAGTTGATGTCTCAATGTACTCAGTATTACACAAATATTTTTTATGAAGGTAAAGCAATGATATGCATACCTAAAGTAATCCCTTGAATCCTTAGTTTCTGGAAGGATAAGGCATTTTGGCTTGACATCCTGTTTTTCCTCTGAGGTAGTACTGATATTACAGTGCTTTTCAGTCACATGGTTCATTGTGAATGCAAGCTCCCCTTCATCAGTGGTTCCAAAAAGGTCAGGGTCATCCTGAATTACATCAATCACAAGAATATCATCTTCATAAGCCTTAAGAACATCTGGAAAGTTTTTAATCTTACTCTGTGCAAGATCCATTCTTGACTTCTTTTTATCATCATCATGCATTTCTAATGAAACAGAATGGTCAACTGTTTTACTGGAACAATCTAGTGTGCGACTTTGCTCTATAGGTGCAGTAGCAGAAGAGTCAGTAACATCCTCAAGAGCAGATGACTCCAATTCTCCCTCAAGAAAAGCACACTGATATGTAGAAACATGTTCAGAAAGTATATTTATTTCATTTGAAAGACTTTCAGAACCACCACTGCCAAAGTCCTTACTGCTCATTTGGTCAGCATTTTCCTTTGAGGGGATTACAGAGATATCTGCCTCTTCAGAGATAGGTTGCTGCTCAGAGACTACTATAGAGGAATTCTCCTCGGCTCTGTTCTGCCTTGCTGAAGCAGCAGCAGATTTGTGAAGACGTTCCAGTGGACTGTATGTTTCTTTATCTAATGATCTAATACAGTCCACTTTCCTGGATTCAGTTTTATTTTTGCGTAAAGGAATTTTGAAATTTGATAGATTTCCCGGGTATAACATTTTCAATAAGTTTGGAATTGTAACTGTTTTTTTCATCATTGATGTCTTATGATTAACAATCATTTTACTTGTATTGTCATCTTCAGATATACCATCATGGAGTGCCATCATCAGATTTTTCTTTGCTAAAGCGCCTTTGTTTTTATCATCTTGTTTTTGTTTTACTGCCAAATTTAAGATCACCTGAGCTTCATGGACAGCTTCAGACTTAGAAGCTATGGGACTACTATCCACTGATGACTCTAGATTTTCATTACAGGTGACTCTCAAAGTCCCACAAATATCCAATAATGATGACTCTGGTGTTCTAACAGAAGTCAGACATTCAATGTTAGAATCCATTGTTATTTTACATGCAGATTCTTTGACACTTTCTGCCTCTAACATACTTAGCTCTAATTGCCTGGAGTTATCAGTTAAAACCATATCTCTTACAGCTTCGGTATTGTTTTCATATGAGCATTCCTGAGAACCAGAAGTTGAAGTTTTTCTTTCCAGGACAGACACGTGATTTTTATGAAACCATTCAGAAGTCCTAGCACATGATTCACGAGGCCAAACATTTTTACCAGACATTGGTACTATTCTTTGACAGCTATATAGCTGTAATTTCTCAACATTACTTATCAGTTTTTCATTTGACACTATCCTCTCTCTCTTTTGGCAACTGGCATCATTGTAGTAATCAGAAATGTTGTCATTAATCAAAGTAATCACTTCTGGACTATTTGAGATATTCAAGCGGTCTTGTTGTTCTATACTTTCTGAATCAAAACCACCCTTTTCTCCTTTTGCAATTTCAGATAGCTGAAGTCTATTCTCAAAACTACCTTCTGTTGCACAGGGTTTCAAGTGCATTTTTCTATTAACCGAGGCAGTACAACCATTTTGTGCTTCTTGAGTATTTGGTTCTAGATGGGGATTTGATTTTTGATCAAACGAAGATGAGGAAGTAGTTTCATTGCTATTTAACTCTAAAACTGCTAAAGGGTCTGTTGTGGCAGTTTTATCTTCTATATGTAACTCATATTCACAGTATTTGTTGTCCATAACTGGGAGAACATTCTGGACTGATGATTTTTCAAAAAGTTTCATCCTTTTCCTGGGCTTTCTATCAATACTCCACTTTCTTTCCCTCAAGCACTTACTGTTTTCATTTTGACAATTTTTTCTATTTTGGCATATTCCTTCTTTGTCAAATGATATACTTTTCTGTGTGGACATCTGCATTACATTAAGCTTGCTATTCATATCACTCTGTCCCATAACACTGTCAGGACAAAAAGACTCTCTCTTACCCTGTGCTACATGCAAGAAT
Source organism: Chrysemys picta bellii (assembly GCF_011386835.1). Classification (NCBI taxonomy): domain Eukaryota; kingdom Metazoa; phylum Chordata; order Testudines; family Emydidae; genus Chrysemys; species Chrysemys picta. Next base: position 78,716,130 of record NC_088792.1, read on the forward strand.
CCACCACCAATTTTGTAACTGCAGTTGGTTGCATCAACTGAAGACTTTACAAATGTATTAAGGTAACGACAGTCATATAATTTTACAACTGGATTCTTTTCTACTGTGGATGGCAAGCTATGATGATAATTTGGGGTTTCTCTGCACTTTTCACCCTTAGACTTTACCAGTTTGCTCTTTGTCGCTTTATTTTCAGTTACTTTTACATCCAAATTCTGTAAACATCTGGTCTTGGTGAGTCTATTTCTTCTCCTGTTACACTGTACTGCAGATCCCGTCTTTAAACCCGGGCATACTGGTATCTTGCTCAGAGTTCCATCTGACTTAGCTACCTGGAGAGATTCAGAGTAAGCTACTAGTGGTTTCTTTATGTTATAATCTTTTGATATATTTAGATCAGTCTCTAGCTGCTTTCCATCCTGTGCATCTGAGTCTTCCTTAACTTCTATTATTTTTTTCTTTGCTGATTTAAAAAAAAAAACGAATCACAGTCAGTCTTACACACGAATACAAGTGCTTTAAGAAAAAACTGAACTATTGCCTTTTTAGAAAAAATACTACACACATGGTTCTTCAAGACTATTATCTACCAAATAAAAACTATACAGGTGAAATGTAGTTGTGTTACATTCTGACTAACATTTTTACATACAGAAAATAACTAGCATATTAACTGGCTTAAAATATCTGTTATATAAAGTCTTTACAGAATGCTAGGCTGTTATAAGAAAAAAAATTGAATGAACTGATAGTAACTTCAAACATATCCCAACTGGCAAATCAAACTAAAGTATTTTTGCAAGAAAATGCTAGATACTATTCCCACTTTTAAATTTTAGGCAAAGCCTTATGTTCACATATTATGTGTTGAAATAAATATATTCATAAATTACATGTTCAAGATCACCGGAGCAAAAAAAAAAAAAAAAGCGCCCGTTTAAAAATTTAATTCAAGAAAAACCAGAAAGACAAATTCCTTATTATACTAAGCAAATTATACTAAGCAAATTACTGTTCTTTTAACAGGAAATATTCACTATATCTAAAAATTGTATTTGTGAACATTTCATTGCAAATCTGAAAAAAAAAAATATTGGTAAAACTCTGTGAGAAAGTTAATAATACTTCACATAATAATTAAACTAAGGCAATGGTTTTCAATCTGTGGTCCGGGGGGGGGGAAGAGGGGAGACACATACTACACCTCTACCCCAATATAATGCGAACCAATATAACATGAATTCAGATATAACGCAGTAAAGCAGCGCTCTGGGGGGCGGGACTGCGCGCTCCGGCGGATCAAAGCAAGTTCGATATAACGCGGTTTCACCTATAACACGGTAAGATTTTTTGGCTCCTGAGGACAGCGTTATATCGGGGTAGAGGTGTATGTCTAAGATTTTCGAAGCGGTTCACACCTCCATTCTAAATTTTTTAAGGGTCCGCAAATGAAAAAAGGTTGAAAACCATTAAACAAGCACCTTAGTTTAGTAAGATCTCAAATTTTCAAAATAGATTATAATTTCAGTATTTAAGTTTTTCCTATTGCAATAAATCATGCCTATCTGAAAAAGGGCTCAAATACATAATACTATTTTCAACAATACAGAAAAAAGTTCGTATATCCATCAAGAAATTAGAGGCAACAACAATGCTCCTAGTTCCCAACCTGCATATTTATGGGCATAGACCTGACCCAAGTTTCCAATTCACTAGAAAGAAATTCCTTCACAAATCAATTAATTTTACAGGTATATGTACAATCTCTCCCTCTTATGAGGATTTTACTTTGTATCTTTCAGCAAAATTTACAACTTTGTTTATTTTTAAATATCTCCCTAGTTCAAGTTGTCCCACTTTGAGAAAATCACAATTAACATGCACAAAAAAAAAAACTACCCCCAAGTGCACTTTTTGTTTCTGTTGCTAGTGGGATATTACTTTGAATGGTATTTAAAAAGAGGCAATAAGGTTGACTGAGAAGCAGCCCAGGTCACCATCTTCACCCTTTCATCTGCTGAGGAGCCCCTGCTCCTCTTCCTGTGTTCTGAGGTTCCTGCTCCCCCCAAGTAAGTCCTACCCTTTTCCCCACAGGTCCCTGCTTCCTTCTGGGGCCCTGGTAGCCATAGTTCCACAGAAGAGCTCCTGCCTCTCCTTCCTGGGCTACATGCTCCCTCATGGAGGCCTAGACTGTGTGGCTGTAGTACCACCATGGAATGCCTGCCCCGTATCCTTGGGCTACCTGTACTCTCCTGGGGACCTGAGCTCTGGAGATGTGATTCCTCAGTGGTGCATGAGTGCTTACCCCTCTTCCCCAGGCTTCCTACTTCCTCCTGGGTGCCTGAGTTTTGTAGTTGCAAGGAACGCCTGAACCTCTTTCCTGGGCTTACTGGTTCTTCTTGGAGGCTTAGTCTCTGTGGCTGCAGCACTGCCAATGAGTGTCTGCCCCTCTTCCCTGGGCTCTTTAGTTTCACTTCCACCAAAGACTGCCTACCCTTTTCCCCCAGACTCCTTTTTTCATCTAGAGGCCCTGACATCCTCCCCTCTGTTAAAAAACATCTGTCCCTCTTCCCCGGGCTCCCTACTTTCTCCTGGGGTCCCAGGACAGATAAGGAGCGCCTGCCCCTCTTCCCAAGGTTCCCTGCTTCTACCCAAGACTCTGTCCCTGCCAACAAACATCTGCCCCTTTTCACTGGGCTCTCTTCTCCCTCCTTGGGCCTTAGCACTCTTGGTTCTGAAAATGAGCGCCGGCTCCTTTTTCCCTGCCTCCCCACTTCCTTCTGAAGCCCCAGTTCTACCAAGGTGCATGGGCTCCTCTCACTCAGGCTCACTGTTTCCTTCTCAGAGTCTGGGATTTGCACGTCCAGTGCTATCAGGCTCCCTGCATCCTTCCCAGGCCCCAGCACTACTGGTTCTGACAAGGTGCATCTGTCACTCCTCTCTGGACTCACCAGTTCTTCCTTGGGGCATGGAATTTGTAGCTTCAATTCCATTAAGGAATGTCTGCTCTTTTTCCCTGGGCTTCCTAATCCCTCTTGGGGCCCCAACAGCCCCAATTTTGCTGAGGAGCTACTTCTTAGTTTTCCCTCAATCCCTGTTGCCAATTTCTCTTCCAACCTAGTTCCAGAGGAAAACTGCTGCAATCCCTGTCCTCTTTTTCTACAGATAGCCTTTTCCCAACACCTCCCTACTGGCACCATCACCTTCTCCCAGACTTTAGTTGCAGCATGGTCTGAAACCTGTAAAGCTGCTTCTCTTCTGCCTCCAGCAGCAGCAATGCCTCTTCCTCTGCAGCCTCGTCTCCCTTCCTTTCTTTTACCTACAAGCCTCGTATTAGTCCCATGTTGCTCCTCCATAGATGCTACTGCTGGGAATGTGAGCTGCTCACATGGGACACTGGAGAACAGGATAGGTGATGAAGAGCAGGATAAGGAATGCATTGCTTTTCTCTTTGCCTCCCGCTGAGGGTTCCCCTTGGCCGCAGAGAAGTCCCCAGAGTGGGCTCCCATCTCTGCATCCACAGGTTGTGGGCAGGGCCCTATCGTAGCAGTCAGTGCCTCCCTGCTTAGCTGCACTTTCCGAGATCTTAGCTGTGGCATCCTGCAGGCAGGGAAAGGGCCCCCAGGCTCTGCAGAAAAACTGCCTTTAGCAACAAGCGGCCACGGCAGAAACCAGTCCCCCAGCTATACCACAAACCAACCTGGCCAGCCTCAGTATTTGGGTAGAAAGCAGGACCGATGGTGAGGAAACTCAGGGACAACCTGAATGGCCTCCTAAACACAGCTCCCAATGGGCCAGGAGGACTCAGACTTTGAGCGGTGGGGCCCCTAGCAGAGCAACAGGATTCGGACAGAAAGCTACACCCGCCTGTAAAGGAGGTGCCCCCAGCCACCCTCCTGCTGCTCGTTGCCGGGGGTTGTTCTGAGTCTCTTGCCGACCCAGAGAAAAGATTTCACGGGCTCCACCCCGCCCCGAGGGCTCTGAATTCCGCTCCCTCCACAAACTAAAGATCTGTGAGCTCAAATACAGATCCCCGGCCAGCGCCGCTGCCTGCAGCCCCTCACAGCCAGCACCTAAGCCGGGCGGCAGCCGCTCCAGCTCTCACACCCGCCTATCTGCTCACCCTGCCCTGCTGCTTCCAGCCGTGGCCCCGCAGCGCCCCGCCACCCCATTCACTCAGCCAGCGCCTTTGCCAAGCATAGGCCTCGCCGCCGCCCGCCCCGTCTCGCTCTCCCCCTCACGCGCTCCCCAGCAGCAGCTAGGGCGCGGCGCGGCCCCCTGCGCAGAGTCACAAGGCAGGGGAGCTGCGCAGGCGCAGGCCGAGCTGTGAAAAAGGCGCCACAGCGTTTCTCGAGCTGCCCCAGCACCTTGTGAGGCTGCTGTTCCCCGTCTTGAGGAGAGCAGTTCAGCTGCTCCCGGGCTCCGTATGCCCGGGGCACCTGCTCCCGACCGCTCCCACACTCGCTTGAATGGGGTTGGTCTCTGCTTTGTCCAAGCCAGAGCGGGGTAAATCGAGTAAACGGGTGGCAAAAATGCAGCCACTACTCCCTATGTAGCGTGCACGGCATAGTCAGCATTAGGAAGCAAGAGCTCGCAGGAGAGAAAGAGGAATCTCTAGTCCCTTTGCAAGGAAGACGTGGAGGCTACAGACCTACTCAGACGCACGGAAAGAAGGCGGGGCCCTCCACTGTCTAAAATGGGAACTGATTAGTTAGGATCTCAACCTCTCCCCTTCCTCACCAGTAGTCTTTGGGTGTGTCAGGTCCTAAGTTAGTTACCCTTTGTGGAGGAGTCTTTCCCCTTCTTTTTGTTTCTTTAAAGCAAGACATTTGAATACAAAATCACCACAAATAGCACATTATCAGTACTAAATACGGTCTGAAAGTTTACTTTAAACCGAATATGCATTAGATTATAGGCTAGGAATGGAACCTGACAACCCACTAAGTGTAACGTAGTTTAACCTAACAGTAGTTGAGGATTAAGTTATCTTCCCGAGTTCACAAACCTGCAATAAACCCCGAATGCTTATTTTAAAAATCAAATCAGTTTGCAGTGTACTCAAGTATGAATTTGAAGAACATTAGATATTCATCTCAAAATGAGTAAAAAAGCACTTTATCCAGTGAAAGAAATTAGTCTGCATTTTTCTTTTTGTCCACAATGAACCAGATTCAATGGGAGCGTCAACAGAGTTTGGCTTATTATCCATATCTATTTTTAATAAGGTTAGAATTCCAAAGGGATTACATGTATTTATTAGTAAATACTGCAATGGTGGAAAGTTGTTAGCTTGCAAGAGAGATAGCCAAAGACACCGCTTCAGTTTCAAATTTAGTGATAGCTCATTTGTTAGACACAAAATTCACAAAGTAAGAGAAGAATATTCTTTTGTGTCTTAGAATTATGCAAACATTCTAAAAATTCATAAGTGTACAGAATAGTACAATGTATAAATGAATTGTTCTAAAGGAGTTTTACATTACCAACACATGCTATCAAAATTAAAATAATTAGTAGTATTTAATAATTTTAAACTAAAAATAGTAGTAGTGGCACCATTGTACATACCTTAACAAATGTGTTTAACCCAATATTCCAACACTATTCTTGGATGTTCTTTGAAAGAGAAGATACCTGATTAAAATCCAGTGCACCTTGACTTGTTGCCTGATAGCATTCACATTTCAGGAACGCTAGACTGTGACCTGTGAATATTAAACATTTTTGTTTTAATATATTCTAAATAATAGGGCTAATGAGGTAAACTAGGAGTTAGAGTACAGACTGTGAGTGAATAGATTTAGATACTAGTCCAATGGACTGGCTCATTATGTGACCTTAGGCAAGTCAATTTCACAAATGCCTTTATGTCTCCATCTGTAAAATGGAGATAATGTATCATTAATTCAAATGAGGCAGAGAAAATGTAATAAGGTTTTTCAACATAAGCCATCTGTGAATGAAGCAGCAGCATGTAGGCTGGGAAGCAAACAGTATGCCGTCTTCTATTGCTTATGATCTTTTTTTAGGCTGAGTGCCTGTGTGTGTTAAAGATACAAGCTGCAGAAAAGGACAGTGGGCAGATAATTAAAGCTAATCAAGGCAGGGAGTAAAGATAACCAAGGTTTTATCTGAAGTTCCAGGTCCTCAGAACCAAAAAATATCCAATAAGGGGGTTTAGCTATACAGCATTCAGCAATAGCAGCATTCTTCAGACCCGGTATTTGTAAAAAAGTGTAATGTCTGACCTATTTGGGGAGGAAATTTCAACCTTCCCCAACTTAGATGTGTAACACAGGCTTTTAAGGTGCATAACAAAGCTCAAGAAAGGGAGAGATACAACAGAAAGGAACAGAGAAGGAACTATGAAATGATGTCATAGTAATTACTTTATTGATTTGTAGCTTCAGCGTCAGATTGAGTATTTATGATGACAATTATGAACAATAATGAAAAGTGGGATCAACCAGGTTTGTGTGAAATTGATCCACTTTAAAGGATTCTTTCAAAATGAGGAACAGTTAAGAAGTGTAAGCACTGACTTGAGTCATGCTACTTGAAAATCCTTTTTTAGAAGGATCATAAGGGAAGGCAGACCTCCAGAAAGGACACTTGTCAGCAGCTGTGGATTGTGTTGCAAAACCAGGTGGTGGTCCATTCAAAGAATTTTCTGAAAAAAGTTGGCATGGAATGGGCCCATCCAAGTTCCTCAATTTGACTGTGCTTTAGAATTCTTGAAAGAAGAGTCAAGGCTTTAAAGAGACACTGTGAGGTTAAAATATTTTAATAAAATCTAATTTCTTTACCTCTATTATTAAAACCTTATGTTATTAAAATGGAAACAATTTTATAAACTAACTCAGTTTTCACAGTTAGCACTGTTCACTCTTTTCATGTCATTTAGCTCAGATAAAGACAATAAAATAAACTAGTTATTTTCACTTTCATGTATAGTCAATTTCACTTTTTGGTTCCCATGCATTAGCTAGCACCCTTCAACAACATAGGGATTGCCAACACTACAGAGGAATGTGTCAACATTTTAACAAAAATGCTGTTTTAATTGGAATTTAAAAGAATATGTAAATATTTGATTTTGCTAGGTTTTGTGAAATCTCATTTCTCAAAGTACTTACATTTTAGGCTTAAATCAACTTTATAGGATCTCCTTAATTTCTTTATTGTACTTTAGAATATAAAAAGAAAGCAGGATCCAATCCTTCTACAATTAATGGAAAATAAAATATGAAAAATGTAGCACACAGTGGGACAGTGTAGTCCTTTCCCTTTAAAGGCTAAAGACTCAGTAAGTTAAGGTTATTTTCTGCCTTGATTATCCAGTACCCCTTTCTCCAGCCGTCTTGCTCTTATTGGTATCTCGCTCTCCTTCGGGTAATCAAAATGCTGCCACTGAGATCATTTTCCTTTCCTGCCACTCTGACAGTGTTTCCTCAGATCTCTCTAATAGTGTGATTCCACTCTTCTGCAAAAATTTCAAGTTTCCATCCCACCTATAATGCACTCTATAAATCCACCCCACCATGATCTCTGCTCTCTTTACACCTCTTCCTCCTCTCTGCTTTGTCCATGCTTCTCTCCTGACGATTATTTTTGTCTCTCTTACCCACTCTCAACTTCATACCTCTTTTCATGTGGCATTGTATGCTTAACTCTCTCTCTTTCTCAGTATACCCCAATCTTTTCTCCTTAAAAAAAACAAACCTGTCATGGCCACAACACAGTTTGTACTCATTCTATATCATATGGCATCAGCTTAATAAATCAGGGTAGAGATTTTGTTACTAGTGTGGCACAGTTCACATTCTGTGCAGCACGGTGTATTTTTATGATGCCATTAATCATTAATTATGATATGATTTAAATACTACTTAAAAATCAAAGGAGATCATGGTGAGAGCACTGTGTTAAAAGTAGCTCTGTCAGACTCCTGTTTGACCTAGACAGACCAAAATTCCAACTAATACCTTTTCAGATTTGTATTGTGTCCAACAAATATCAAGAGCTAACATTTGGCATTTCACTGAATGCTAACTAATTGCATCCCTAGAAGAATCAGAAAGACTGTGGTAATTTTAATGTAAGAGAGTTTATTCTATCCTGATGCTGCTACTCTTGGTCAGAACAATAACAAATTGAATTCAAATAATGATCTATATAATTATAAAAGTGATTATTACATTATTTCAGGGTTAGAAGGAAGTAACTAGTTTGTAATACCTTATTATACAATAATCACTGATAAAGTTTGCAGGTGACACAATAATTGGGGAAGTGTTAAAAAATGAAGAGGACAGTCGCTGATACAAAGCAATCTGGATCACTTGGTAAACAGGGTGCAAGCAAACAGGATTCATTTTAATACAATAAATGTAAATGTGTACATCTAGAAAAAAATGTAGGTCATATTTTGAGAAGTAGTGATTCTGAAAAGATTTAGGAGTTGTGAACATGAGCTGCTAGTGAAATGCTGGGGCCAAAAGGGCTAATGTGAACCTTGGATGCATAAACTGGGGAATCTCGAGTGGTTATTTTACCTCTGTGTTTGGCACTGGTATGACTGCTGCGGGAATATTGTGACCCGTTCTGGAGTCCACAATTCAAGAAGGATGTTGATAGATTGAAGAGGGTTCATAGAAGAACCATGAGAATGATTAAAAGATTAGAAAATGTGCCTGATAAGTATACAAACCTTGAGTCTATCACTATCAAACACAAAGGTAAGGGTGACTCGATCATAGTTTGTAAGTATCTACATGGGGAACAAATATTTGATAAATGGTATCTTCAGCCTAACAGAGAAAGGTATAACATGATCCAAGGGCTGGAAGTTGAAGCTAGACCAATTCAGACTGGAAATAAGGCATAAATTTTTAACAGTGAGGTTAATTAACCATTAGAACCATATACCAAGGGTTGGGGTAGATTCTCCATTACTGGCATTTTTTAAATCCAGATTGGATGTTTTTCTAAAAGATCTGCTCTTGGCATTATTTTGGGGAAATTCTGTGACCTGTGTTATACAGGGGGTCAAACTAGATGATCAAAATGGTCCCTTCTGGTCTTGGAATCTATGAACCTATGAATTTACGTATCACGCGGCTGCAGACCCTGCAACAAAAAAATATTTTGGCATCTTCAGTGAAGTAATACTTGCCCTTCCCTGTACTCAGTGTGGCTCTTTCTCTACAGCAGCAGAAGGAGATGCCCACGATTATCTGGGGTCCCAGCACTTCTTTGGGTCAGTGTTCTGGAGGCTCCCTTGTGGCTCCCTCTTAGATATTACACAGCTTTGCTCTTGGGCCACTGAAGCTTTGTAGGATTCCTTACATCTCAGTTCCTGAAAGTGCCTCCATGAGCACAATAGCTTGACCTCTCAGAGGGCTTAGAAACCATTGCAGCATCCCTCTTGGCCCAGCAGAGAGAGGGGATCCCCCTCTTCAGATACAGCAGTTCCCTGCTCCCTCCCTTGTTGTCTGGTTAAAATTTATTTTGCTTAGCTAGGCACAGTGGTTCTCAGCCTCAGCTATTTCGCAAGCCCACTTGAGTCCCACTTCATCCAGTGAAGCATCAACTGTCCTATCCCAACAGCCATGGAACTGTGGGCTCCAGCATTCCATCTGGCCATCGTAAAATGGGGATTTAATTCCCCTATTAAAATGTCTTCTGCTCTATCTACTAATTTGGCTCCAGAAAGAAATTACATAATGGATAAGCAAATTAGCGGAGTTTTGTAGCTGGGACTTAATTTAAAATCCATTGAAGTCAATGGGCAAGGATTTGTGGGTGTTAATAAATAAGAGTGGCTCTTTTAAGGTAAAAGAGTAATATATATGAACCTCTCAAACAGATGGATCCAAAAATGGATACTCAAAATTTCAGAACCATAGGAAGCATTCAGGAGATTTTAAACAGAAATTATGTAGTCCGATGTTTCTCAGCAACCAGTGCCTGTCCCTGAGATTTCCCTGACACAGTTTAGGAAGGCAGCAAGCCAGTCCCTGGTATCAAAAAGGCTGAGAAACACTGATTATACACTATAGGAGGAAGTCTGAATTACTGAAGACTGAATTGCTTCTTGTGCAAACTGTGAACCCCAACTCTCACAACGGAAGAAAAGAGTTCCTAGAGGATTGGCTAACAATAGAAAATTATTATAGCTATAGATGGTCTCAGTTTACAAAAGAGCAGCTGAACCAGACATCTTTAGTATATAGTTTTATTAAATACAAATCAAATGAAAAACAAAGACACTTGGAAATAGATGTACAAGCCTAATGCTATTCCATGATTTACAAGGACCAATTGGGAGTTATACAAGAAAAGAATAGCCAATAATATTATAGAGAATTTGACATTAGTGGACTCTTGCTAATTCACATTAACAATTGGATTGGAAATTACTAGATTTTATAATTTAGCAAGTAAGCAAACAAATAGTAAAAAAAGCAAGAATAATGCATCATACAATGTACATTTTTCAACTGTTTGATAAAAAACAGTTTGATTTTGTTTGTAATACTTCATATTATACTAATAAACAGATAAATAAGTTTAGAGCGGCTATGTGATGAAGTAGGTACACTATGGGGATAGAAGCCAGGAACTTCTGAGTTCTAATCATGACTCTTCTAGTGACTTGGCATGTGACCTGAGTAAGTCTGATGAATTCCTTTGTTTCAGTTTCCCCATCTGGAAAGTGGGGCTTATATTGTCTTACCACACAAGGATACTGTGAGGATTAAACAGATCAGGTTAATAGAGTCTTTTGAAAATGTAAATATGAATGATTAAATGTTCCACAGGATAGTTTGTAAAAGCAATGGATCTGTTTAATGAGAGACTTCATTTCAGCCCTTTTGTTTTAAATTCTTGCTGAGAAGTGGAGAGAGTGTATTGCTTTTTTGTGTGTGAGAGAAAATTATGTGGTATCCTGAATAGCAAAATCTAGCAAAGCTCAACAATAATACTTAGAAAATATTGGCTATATTATTCTAGTTGTAGATATGGCCAAGTCTTTCACTAGCATTAATTGGAATTTCTTACATAAAGTATTACAGATTTGGTTTTTGCTTCTAAAATTATGTTATAAAGTAAAATTAAAAAATAGATACCCATTATGTATATAGATCTGAGGGTAGCACTTAATATAAGTGATACATGATCAGTGCTGCCTTTCCTTTAGAATTGAGACAAAGTAGGGAAGCCTTCTAACCTGTCTCTTGTTTGTTCCCACAGCAGAGACACTGAAAATAACAGTAAGGAGTGACCAATGTCAGAAAGCACAAAATTAGTTTTTGCTGGTTGTCTATTTCTTTGTCATTCATTCTCATTCATTCTTGGTGGGAAGCATTCTGACACAATATAAATATCAGGTTAAAAGTGTCAGTCAAAAACTGAAAGATTGTAAGTCAATCTAAATAGAAAACCCCTCCCGTCCACTTAACTTCTGATAAAATGGATCCAAAAACGCCTAAATTACGTAGGGACATATAGCATACACACACCTCAGATCATTAGCTAAAAATAATCTATATGTTCTATATACCATTAAGCAAAATATTCTAAAAATCAGTAAAATGAGTTTGATAAAAATGACCCCAATCTCAAAGAGTAGAGACTTACAAAAAAGTCTGTAGAGATTTTATCTAGAGAAAGTAAAGGGGAAAACCTAAGATTTATTTCCAGAAGTAAAAGGATAATGCTGTTGACTAATCAGAAAAAAAAAATGTTTGCTGGCATGACAGATACACCGAGGAGTGTCTAAGAGTAGATAGAGGGGAGAAAGATATCTGGGCAAATGACTATTAGTGTAAGAACAGCAGCCCTATGCAGGCTACCCGGCCACTTACGCAAGCCCCATAGAATGCCTAGTTCTATTCGATATAGGTTTTTATACCATTTTCATCGCCACAATATCTGAATACTTTCTAGTTGTGCATTAAGCAACATGATTAACATCTATCCTGTTTTTGTTCTCTCATCCACCCCTGGGAGGAGAAATGCATGCAGTTAATGTCACTCAAGTTACTAGTGTGGTCAAGTTACTAGTAATGTCACTCAAGTTACTAGTGTGGAAAAAGCGTAATACTTACAGGTCTGCACGTCCAACAGTGATTGATTTTATTAACCTCCCAAAATTTATTGTGAGACTCAATATAGTCTCATCTGGCAAACATGAGAGAGATATCCTGTATTAATGACAGCTATGTAAATGAGCCGCTAAAATCTTTTAAGTAGTGCTGGGTCCATGTTTTATAAGACATTGCTGGTGTACACACATGCGACATCACAAGTTGTCTTCTTTTTTACCCAGGGAACAAAAGAGAATTAACTTCAAAATGAATTGTCTTATAAGGCAATGTTGGGAAAAAATCCTCCCCTTGGACTTCTTCTTTTTGTATTACTTATATCTTTGCTCTAGGTTAAGGGATAAATGTGTCAATTCTAGCAATCCTTGGGAGAAGGACTTTGGCTGTGCTATAATAATTGGGATTGAGCTCTGCAGCATGTATATAACCTATTAGTTTGTTTTAACGAGCCAGATTAATCCCTACTGTAACATCAGTGAAGCCAAATAGGAAATAATTTAAACCCAATAAGTCTAAAAATGCATCATTCTATAATTCATCTGATTTATTATTTACTGTGTTTGAGACATAAGTTTTGCAAAGACCTAGCACCCAAGCAAAGTAAATATAGACATGTTTTTTTCATACATTTGTCTGACCAAGAAAAAGATTATTTTTGGGATATGCTCTGTCCCTAGGGTCTGAATGCGTACAGCCACCTTAAAAATTGTTGCCGGGGGATCAAGACTGCCTAGGAATTAATTCTGACAGGCCCTCATCATGCAGTCACAATCTTTTCTGAAATCTCATCCAATATTTTAAAGGTAAGCAATGATACTGGAATCAAAATCATCTGGCATACCATTCTTTGATATATAGGTTTGAGAATATTCTTCAATACTCCTCTTATCAATCTCTTATCAATTTGATGATCTAGGTATATAAGTTATTATGGTAGAATTTACTAGCACAAATATTTGTGGAAAGTAAACAAACAAACAATGTCAAAACAAACTTCAGTATTCACACCAGAGGTGCTTGTGTTTTCTCAAGCAATCAGGGAAGCGAAACAATACCATGTGATCTATTTCAGTGGTCTCCAAACTATTTTGATCGCGCACGCCTATCAGTAAAAAAAAATTTGAGCACACACCCCCTGCCACACCAGCTCTACCATTTTTGCCAAAGCAAAAAAAAAACCAAAAAAACTGATGAAGCAAAACAAAACAAAAAACCGCTCCTCCTACCGTGCACCCCCAAGGATCCTCTTGCGCACCCCCTGGGGTGCGTGCACCCCACTTTGGAGACCACTGATCTATCTGATCAATCACAACTAAGCAACACAGCTCAAATTCAGAATATTTGCAATCAATCCATATAGCAACAAATTTCGAAAATCTATTAATAGAATACATCTGAATAGCAGATACAGTATATTGAAGGAACCTGAAACCTGCTTATAGATGTTTTGCGAGCAGAAAGAGGATCAATTTGTCAAATACATTGTTTGAAATTTTCACTTTGCTCTAGTTTCAAGCAAGCAGAATACTTTATTTATCCTAGGGTGGGGGTTTTCCCATCTAAAGAAAGAAAGAAAAATGATATTATAGAAAATCCTGTGTCAAGATAAAAGGTTTTACTGAAAAATCAGATAATTACTCTGAACCCAAGATCTGAGAGAGCAATGACTCAGTTATTTTTATATATATTCTGTAGATCATATCATTGCTCAAAGGGAGCAGAAGCTTAAAAGTACTTTTACCTTTTATATTTTTTCTTGATTTTACAGAACAAAGAAAAATATAACCAAAATAAAGACGACTGATGAAGAAATACAATTATCAAGAAAATAAAAACGAGTAAGGAAATTATCCATTGTTTGTTAAATCATTTCTTATCACTAATTATTTGTCTTCTGCTGTTTTCATATTGACTTTACTAGGTCATTTTAAATGGCTGTTCTGCCCTACACTTTGAACCTGTATTCTAGCCTTACCACACAAGTTTTCCCACTTCCATTTTCTTTTGATCACTACCTCATGTTAATGTTTTGTTTTTATAATATAATCAACACTATTTTATTAATCGGTGGTCCTTATAAAAGGTGTCATTTCTAGGAAAAAAGATAGTCCTCTCTATCTAGGAAGCACAAAAGCTGGTGGTTTATGAGTTGTGGATTCACCTGAGGGAAAGACATTCCTGAGCTCATCCACAAGACCTTATACCCTCTTTATATCCAAGGCCCTCCTGACGGACCCACCTCTATCATGATGCCTATTTAAAACTGACACTGTCCCACATTTGATGAATAACTTAGATATAATATCCTACTTGTATATTTACTAGCCCAACTGTATATTTGTTGCTTCATTTTATTCTAACAGATACTTGTTTACTTGTCTATCTTGAGACTGTGAGCTTCTTGAGGCAGGGATCATGTCTTTATTTGGAAAGCAACTAGCACACTATTGGCACTATAATAATTATATACAGACAGTGCAGCACCTAGTGATACGCATACAAGCAATATGGCATTAGGAGCAGAGGCATGTCAGAAGACACATGCAGGGTGCTCTGTTGGGCAGGAATGTTCCACTAAAATCTTAGCACTTCACATCATGGAGGAATTTAATCTGAGGGCAGATTGGCCGATTCCCCAGTCAGCCATCAGGATAGTTGTATGTCTTGACCCATATGTTGTTGCCACTTTCTCTTTTTTGGGCCCTTTATAATGGATTCAAAAGGTCTATCTTTCACTAGTTTAGCAGAGAAATGGCGGCGGGGGGGGGAAGGACAGCTGGTGCATTTCATAATGTACCTTATGGAGTCTTTTGGCAGCTCTTATGATTCCTAATTTATCACTGAATTGGAACAATATGAAAATTAGGGTGAGATGTGTTTTTTAAATAAGAAAGAAAGTCAACAAAATGGAGAGAGGGAATAGAGATGGAAAGAACTGTGGCAAGAAAAGGAATATTTATAAACAGCAGTAAAGAATAAAATTACAGAAAGAAGATTGTAAGAAAGCAAACAAAGGAATTGAACAAGGGCACGTACAGTAGGGAGAAATGAGAAAAGAAAGTTAGGAAGGACTGTTTGAGGTAGTACCATTAAATGTGAGAACGTAGGGATGAAGAAAGAGGGTAAATGTGAATACTGAGGCAAAGCAAAAGAGGAGACATTTTTCATAGTTTGGACTGATTGAAGTGGCATTGATGGATGGTGACATGCCTTCCTCAACACTGCACATAAGATAAAGTAAACAGATATGACCATGGGATAATGTCCCTACCCGGTCACAAACTACTATCAGAAGCTGAAGGAGTTCTCATTGAAAGTTAGTGACATCCCTCCTTAGATAATTGGCTACTTAAGTGAGATTTTCTGTACCACATTCATGCTCTTTCTAATGCCATACATTTATGTCCACTTAATGTCAGTGCAGCTGCCTGGGTGTGTCATGCCCAAGAATCAGGAAAGCTTACCTGCCAGTTCTTTCTTTTTGTTGAGCCAGCCATGAACCCTAAAACACTTATGTAGCTTGCATTGATGTGTGAACCTGGGATATGTGCTTGCAATTACTGAAGACTCTTGAAATGAGTTAGGTACAGGTCACAGCTACTGACAGGTGACGTGACTGCTACTAACCATATTTACTTCATTCAGTGAGCAAATATTATTTAATGTTAGTTTTAAGGAAAAAAGGAAGTTTCACAGTTGGTAACATATAGCACTAACACTTCTGCTTATCTTACTGTCATAGCAACAACCACTGCATTGAATAGCTGACTGACTGAAGCATCAGGCTGTCCTCCTCACCCAAATACAGTTCACAATCAGTTAAAAACTTCAAAGGTATTTCTGCTCCCTTATCCATTTAACATATTATTTTCTTTTCGTTAGCACATACAGTGTAGTCTGTGGAAAGAGTACACCTATAAATTGGTATTATTAGCTCACAGGCACTGCAAATTGATGTGTGGTGTGTGAGACGGAATCAGGATATTGGCCAACTTTTATACTTAAGTTTGCTTGGTATGAAAACTAATTATACCTTCCTGAAAAAAATTAGGAAATGGCCTTCATAGAAAACAGGTGGACACTATGGGTTGTCTCTTCAGTAAGGATCTGATCCAACACCCACTGAAGTTAACAGGAGTCCTGCCATTGGCTTCAGTGGGTGATTGGAACAGGGCATAAACCCTTTGGCTAAGAACTTCAGTTACATATCTTCATGTTTTAAGTAGCTGAGTGGCACAGACTGGTGGTACATCAGCCACTGGAATCTGTGACAAGACTGGCTCCTCCAAAATCCGTTGGCTCTTTGCAAGGACGTTCTACTATCTAGTAGGTGTTTGGGGCAGGTTCCTTTTTTTTTTTTTTTTTTTTTTAAAGTCTGTTCAGTCAGATGAATGTTTCTCTAGTCAAAAAGTGCATTGCTTTGTATGGCAGTCATTCAGGCTCCATATTGTATAAAATGTAAGATTGTCCAAGTAGTCTGCCTGGCTGTAATTTGATTGGTAGGACTGATCATGCAAGCAATTAAGGCCTTTCATTACTGCAGTCAGTGTCCCAACAATCAGCAAGTCCATCCAGTTCTATATGATCTGATTACAGAAAGCCAGCTTAATTGTCAGGAATAGATGTATATCATATTAGTGAGGTAGTAATGTATATCTCTGTTGAAGAAGGAGGTGTTTACTAGACTTCCCTTCAGCTTTGCAGCACCTTGGGCAATCCCTTTAGACTATAGTAAAGGAAAAATCCCTTACCAATATACACAGCAGCCACAAAGCTCTGCAAATAGTCCCACCTCAGTTGTAGGTTTTTCTGCACAAATTATGATTTATGTTGGTAGAATTCTGGGCTAAATGATTATATTTTGGGATGCCTATTGTCAAAGGAAAATTGAATGAATGGTCTAAACAGCAACTTGTGTTAGGAGCTCCTAAGTGAAGACTGAAAATTGATATTAAGATCTTCACTTACAGATATTCTGGATCCGGTGTATATTCAGACTACAGTTTCATGGCTTATTTAGTATATTTCTTACATTAGAGATACAATCTGCATGTCTTGCAAAATCTGAGGATGAATGGTCACAGTATGATGCCTTGGTGGGTGTCTGGAATAGATGCTAGTATGATACAGAGGTCTAAACAATCACAGCAACAGATACATACCTGTACTGGAGTGTCTTTGCTCCTCACATACTAGTGAGGCCCCACATGGATTGATTCTTGGCCCTATGCTATTCAATATTTTTATCAATGACTTGGAAGAAAACATAAAATCATCACTGATAACGTTTGCAGATGACAAAAGGATTGCGGGAATAGTAAATAATGAAGACAGGTCACTGATACAGAGTGATCTAGGATTGCTTGGTAAACTGGAGCAAAGAGTCATGTGGCACCTTATAGACTAACAGACGTATAGGAGCATGCAATCCAAAGAAGTGGGTATTCACCCACGAAAGCTCATGCTCCTATACGTCTGTTAGTCTATAAGGTGCCACAGGACTCTTTGCTGCTTTTAAAGATCCAGACTAACACGGCTACCCCTTTGATACTTGGTAAACTGGGTGCAAGCAAACAATATACGTTTTAATATGGCCAAATGTAAATGTATACATCTAGGAACAAAGAATGTAGGCCATACTTATAGGATGGTGTACTCTATCCTGGGAAGAGGTGACTTTGAAAAAGGTTTGGGGATGATGGTGGATAATCAGCTGAACATGAGTTCCCAGTGTAATTCTGTAGCAAAAAGGGCTAATGTCATCTTGGATGCATAAATAGGGAAATCTTGAGTAGGAATAAAGAGGTTATTTTACTTCTGTATTTGGGAAAGTGTGACTGCTGGTGGAATACTATGTCCCGTTCTGGTGTCCACAAGAAGGATGTTAATAAAATGGAGAAGGCTCAGAGGAGAGCCATGAGAATGATTAAAGGATTAGAAAACATGCCGTATAGTGATAGACTCAAGGAATTCAATCTGTTTAGTTTAACAAATAGAAGGTTAAGGGGTGACTTGATTATAGTCTGCAAGTACCTACATGGGGTACTGTGTAATGCTAGGTTAATGGTATTGCTGTGTCACCTTTATATGTCAAAGGAATAATGTGGCTTATTTTCATCATGGCTGTTGTGATTTTAATCCCTTGAATAGTGATCAGACTAGTGAGTAAGTAGCTGTGGACACAACTTGTTGTTTGGAGAGCTTTTGCCTATGAGAAGACCTGCAGTGTGAGAGTGTGCTTCCTGCTTGTTTAACAGCAGCTTCTGGCAGCAGAAACTCATGATTGTTACTGAGGAGAGAAGGGTTTAGAGATGGGCCTGCCCTCTCTTCCCTGAATAGCTTTCCCCACTCAAGTGGTGTTGCTGTCATTTAAATTGTTTCGTATCTGTCTGTTTCTGATCCATTTGCTGTTAAGGTTTAGTATTAGCTGAAGGTAAGTATTGCTCTGTAGAGGAAATTGAATTAACAGGTTGAATATAGCTGCTGCTGAGCATAGTTGTGGACTCTCACAGTGAGGGGGTGATAAGATTTGTGCAGCTTGTAGTGTCCTCCCAGGTAGGATGGCTTTTTTTAAAATGCTTTTCCATTGTTTTTCCACATCTCTCATTTCAGCTGTAATTCCTGGTCCACTCCAGACCAAAAAAGGTGTCAGTCTCGTAGAAATAGTTGCATTTGCTTCAAAATCTGGAAAAGTTTTTTACTAACCAACAAATATCCATAGTGTAAACTCCACTGGGTTCCTGTGGGATTCAAGGTCTGACAGGAAGCAATTTATTTTAACAGAAAACTTATTATGAATGCTTCTTTGCAGCAGTATAATTATACTGGACATGTAATGGTAAATTATTGTAAACTACAAAAAGTGTAGAATCCGTCCTAAAATTTAATTTAAGAAATAAACTACATTTACAATTTTAATTGTAATAAAAGTCGCATATTAATATCTGGTAGAGGCAAGCATGCCCTTCACATCACTCTGGATGAGGCTGGAGGTATCTCTTATCCGAGGAGCGCTCAACCTTTTTCTTTCTGAGCCCCCTGACTCCCACATGCTGTAAAAACTCCTCAGCCCACCAGTGCCACAACTGTTTTTCTTCATATAAAAGCCAGGGCCGGCATTAGGAGGTAGCAAGCAGAACAATTGCCTGAGGCCCCATGCCACAGGGGCCCCACAAAGCTAAATTGCACAGGCTTCAGATTCAGCCCTGGGTGGCGGGTTCAGGGCCCCGGGCTTCCGCCAGCACGAGGAGGCTTCAGCTTTCTGCCCTGGGCCCCAGAGAGTCTAATACTGACCCTGCTTGTCCGACCCTGCTAGCCTGAGACAGATTAAACTAAAATTGCTTGTCGGAAGATGAGTGATCTGCAAGTTTTACCCTCCCATCCGCATCTATTCAACGATGTTTAACAGTGAATGAAAACTTAGGCAGGATGAAGGTGCAAATAAGATAACATTTATTGCAGCAACAGGTGATACAATAAGGCCAAGTAAACAACAATGAATAATGGCTCGGTTGTTAACCGACGTTATGTGGATATGAAACGCAGAGCCAAAAACCCTTATTACATTTACTAGGGAAACTGAGGAGACAAGGGTAATTACAGTACCATCTCTTGAGGACACAGGAGAGATGCTGACGAGGATGGGGAGCAGGAAGACAGTCAGGAACAGGAACACAGGCTACACAGATGAATACTCTGGCAAGTAAGTGGCCTTCCTTCTTCCTTGATCTTTTTTCTTCTATTCTTGAACATGACGTCCTGCGTCTGGTATGCAGATTGTTCCCTATATTATGTTAAAACAGGTGCGTGCAGTGAGACCTTACAGGAAGCTGGATGGATCCTGAGAGTTCACCCAAATCCTGGTCTGCTCTGGGGCTAGTAGCAGCAGACTGTGTGTGTGAGAGAGACTGACTGCCACTCTGATGGACAGCCCAGCGTGATGGGCGTGCCACCCTTAAGTAGTCTGCAGTTGCTGGGCAGAATTAGGCTGTCACATGACCCTACCTTTCCCGCTCTTCAGGGAAAAAGGCACCAAACAAGGGTTCCCGACTATGGAGGACTAGTTGTTCTTTTATAAATCCAAGATGGCAACTGAGGGAAAACGTAACAGAACAAAGTTTAACCCAACATTTCCCCTCCTTGGTGACGTTGCTACCCTGGATGCAACTGTCACCACACCTGCACTTAACTATACTCCAGGTGAGTTCGAAAATCTAGATTAGTTGGTGATTCTTTTTAACTTCAACCTTATCCATCCCACCACCATTATAATTAACACAAGAGTAAGACCTTGAATGATTAAATTTACAACAAATGGATGCAAAAGGATGTGCCATGTTTGGGATAACTCTGTAGGAATTGCAAACAAAGTTTCCCACCAATAGGCAAAATTTGAACTTTTGCGCACCCTTTTTGAGCATCTGTTCTATTTGTGCGGTTGAATGATGCACAGTGATCATTACATTGCTGCCCTGTTTTTCCAAATTTTTGATATGGGCTTCCAAATCAGGATGCTGCATCAGCTGTTTAAAAGTGTCAATGTTGACTCCTGTGTTGACTGGGTCAACATGTCTGTACAGCTCATAAGTTGCCTTGATGCTCTGTACATTTAATTTTTCCAAAATAAACATGACATCACATACTTGAACAACTAATACGAAACAAATCCAAAGGTTTACATGTGGATCATTTTTAACAGGATAAAAGAAATTCACAAGAAACTTTTTACAAAGACTACAAATGCAGATGCAGTTACTATTTACAATGACTACCTGGGACTGGTTTCCTTTCTGCAGCTCTAAGTCATAGCATTTCATGTCATGGCATTAAGGCAAATGTTGGGACCCTGGCATACGTTGGTGGAACAAAGTAACCATTGCCTTCCTCCCAGATGCATGTGTCTAAGTTTACACTGTGGTATTCACCTTGGCTTTCAAGAGCCCACTTAGGGATATCTGTTGGAGTTAAGATAGTGTTGTTGACAATAACTCCTAAGGGAATTAATGGATACACCCGGTTTGTGCTGGCATTGGAAATGGTAAGGATATGTGTGACTACTTCTCTAGGGTACGGATTGTAAACAAAATCTAAAAGTTTCCACCCTGATGATGTCCTTTTTCAAAAGTTGTTGCATCTTTCATCATCAGGTTCTTGATTTCAACAGGAATGACTCCTTGGTACCCTACTCTAAGGATACCTGCTGCCATGTTCTGCAACCAGGATTGAACCAGTATGCAGGCAAATGCCCATGATATATTTTTCTGTAAGACACTTATGGCATTGATTATCTAGAATTGACTCTGGTTTTGGGTATCCAGCCCAAATGGTAGAAACGATATCGTAGGTAAAATCACTAATTTGATTTAGGGTTGGTCCAACTCTGCCATGTTATGGCTCACATTACTAACTCTTTGTGGTAGTGTGCCAGCACTCCTGGCATTAACTTACCCTAATCCAGTGCCAACTTTAGCCGTAAGATCCTTTTTAACTCTGGGGTATCTGGGCTCATTACCAATGACTCATACGTCACAGCCCATCGTAGATGGCTTGAGATAGGGCGCACACTCAGGCTGTATAGCTTTGGCCTGAAGTTGCATGCTTACTACAACTCTTTTGGGAGCGTATCGGGGGTTAATGATAAGCAGGCATTTAAGATCCTGCTTAACCACAAGTGGACCCATTTTGATAATATGAGGTTTGGGAATGACAGTCACCTCTTGGCATGTTTTTGCCCCAAACATTCCCGCCATGTACCAAGTCCCAGAATCATTTGTGGAAACCAAAATATTTACAAAACCATAACAGTTAGCTAAAAACATAACTTTGCTCAAAGGACAGAAATTATTCACATTGCATCGATGGGCATGAGCATTATTACTACAGTTTAATTTTACAAACATAGTTGTTGTGGGAAAGTGTACTCTTACTCTGGTAAGTATATTGGCTTGAGTGCTGACCAATACCTCTACCTGTAGTGTCCCCTCCTTGACTCGATGAGCCAGATTTGAAGACATAGAAGTGCATCTAAGGGGGCCTTTGGTTACTAACCCACCAGAGCAGGTCACCATTCTTCTATCCTGGAGCTCCCAAACTCAGCTATTTTGAACTTTACCACCCTACCTAAAGGCTCTGAGTTCTAGTCTAGCAGAGCAGTTTGCATACTGTTGTATGGGACCATAACCATATTTGACCTGTCCCCCAGTTCTTCCTTCCAATACAATATGTAATTGTGACCATTTTTGTATGCAAAAATCATTGTAGGACCAATGTTGTCCTCTAAGACTAGGCCATAGTAAGTACCCCACACCTTAACTGGTTCTTTACCAGTCGACTCAGCCTTTGTGATACCTTTTATCAAGCCAATTGAACAAAAGTAGTGCTCTCCCTCCTCTATTGACAATGCATAACATATTTATAAGTAATATAGTTAACAAAAGGCGATTGGTACAGTTTGGCTCCTGTGATGCAAACAGACAAAGAGAAACAATTACATGCTGAAATGACATATGCTCAGCTCCTAGCACCCTTACACTCCTTTAATTGGCTCGAGTGGAACCACTTAAGCTGTTTCTTTCCCTTGGCACCTTTAAGCTTTACCTCATAGATGGTTGGGCTGGCCTTATTGGTGATGCATACAGGCCCAACCCACCTGGGGCTGAAGGAATGCCCTTGCTCTGAATAGTATCTGTAGAGCACCCTATCCCCAATTTCCCACTCAATAGACTTAAGAGAACTTCCCAGCCTTTTGTCCATAGTTCTAGCATTGGACTTCAGTTGGACAGTTACCTTGTGTTGGATGGAGCTTGTATCTTGTAAAAGTTTCTGCATACATTTATCAACCTAGAGCCAAGGTTGCTAGTCATCAGGAGCCCCATCTACCCACCAGTACTCAGATGCTTTCATGTGTCTGCCCATCATAACCTCCTGGGGCGTAAACCCATGCAAGGCTACCGTTGACCTAAATGCCATTAGGATTATGGGCAGTTTTAAGTCCCAGTTCTTTCCTTGGGAGTTGACAATCTTTTGGAGCACTGTTTTGAGGCGTGATTTGTGCGCTCTACAAGGCCTGAGCTCTGCAGGTGACCTGCAATACGTAGCTTCTGCTGGATCCCCAAGGCTTTGCACATTGCTCTGGTGACCTTACCCATGAAGTGGAGTCCCTGGTCTGAGTCAATACATTCTGGCAGGCCAGTCCTCGAAAAGGTTTGCTCTAGGAGCACTCTGGCAGTTGTTATTGACGTATTATTCTTGGTGGGGTAGGCTTCCACCCACTTGGTGAAGGCGTCTACAATAATTAGACAATACTTGTGGCCTCTGCTGGTGTTTGGCAGGGAGCCTATTAAGTCCACCTGAAAGCACGTCCATGGCCTTCCGATAAGTTGGTGATGCATCAGGCCCTTGATGACCTTGGCATCTGGGTTGTTTTCAGTGCAGTTGAGGCAACTAGAGATGTACTTAGTCACATCTTGCATGATGCTTGGCCACCATACCACAGTCATTATTCGATGCACAGTCTTGTCTATGCCAAAGTGGCCCTTGCTATGTACTAAGCCAGTGGTTCTTAACCTTTACTGCAGCCTGCACCCCTTTGGTTCTCAAAATATGTTCTCACACCCTTTATCAAAAATCAAAATATGTTCTCGCACCCCTTAAACCTATATATATTTTTGTTTGTATATTACAGTAATTGTTAAAGTATAATGTTAATAAATACATAGGTTTGATGAAACAAAGTAGTTGTACTTATGTGCCTGTGCTTAGTTTGTGTTTTCGATGATTTACCTTCTAAAAAAATCTGGCATGTCTCACACCCCCAGAAAGGGCATCTCACACCCCCAGGAGGTGCGTGCACCAGAGGTTAAGAACCCCTGTACTAATCCAACCATCTCTCAGCGTAAACATGTAGGTAGCAGGACAGGTGTTGAATGTCCTTTTTTAAGGCCTTTATAAGGCCATGTCTGTCCTGGATGATTTGGTACTCCCGGTGCTCTTGCTTTGCTAACAGACCTTAGATTTCTTGATCTCTTTTCTGCAGGTCCTTAATGTCAAGCTGACCAGAGAGATCCTCGGTCTTAGGTTCCATTTTCACCACCTTCTCCTCTCTTCCCCTAACAAGGCCACCTGTTTGGCCAGCTAGTCAACCTTGTTGTTGAGGCTGGAGATTTTCTCAAAGTCTCGGTGATGGGCCCTCACCTTGAGCAGGTGAGTGCCACCTGGTCTATTGGTGGCCAACTCCCATGCGTGCAACAGATATTTTGTGTGCGCAATGGGTCCCCCGTCCGCCAACTTCATCTTTCACTGGATCCAGAATGGCATCCACTTACTAAATGCCTAGATAACCCAATTCGAGTCTGAGCACACGCAGATATTGGCTTCAGGATCTTCTGTGTATAGGACAGCCAATACTGCTACCACTTCAGCTGCCTGGGCTGAGAACGGGCATAGCGTTCCCTGCAGGACTTGATGGGACTCTGGCTAAAGTGCCACATACCCTGCTTGAGGCCTCCCCTCTTTGTGGAAGCAGCTACCATCCACAGCCCAGATCTTCAGGCCCTTGTCTTTTGCTTCCTGATAACTGCTTTCCACAATAAAAGGCGACTTGGGTAAGCTGCTTTCCAGACTGGGGATTGGACACTCATGGTCCTGTCCATCGGTGAGTAGAGCATATGGGAGGATGGCTAGTCGAGGAGTCTTTTCTACTTCCAGGTTTCTGTTGATGGGGCTCAGTGTCCAGTTGGCCAGCCTAAGACTTGACACATGCCCTTCATTGATGCGCCCTGAGAGTATGTATTTTAGTGGGGTATGAGCTGTTTTAAGGATCACTGGGGACCATACCTATGAGGAATTCCCAGTGTTTAAGTGACCATACCAGGCTAGGATCTCTCGCTTGCAGGTGTTAAACTGTTTCTTGACTTTGCTCAGAGTCTTCGACCCATAGGTGACAGGTCAAAGGACATTTCCCTGATCTTGTAGGAGCACCGCGCTTATACCCTTAAACAATGTTGCCAGCCTTAGGTGGAACGGCTGGTTGGGCTTTGGGTGAGCCAACGCTGGTGCCTGGGCGAGAGTCTGCTTTAGATCACAGAAAGCCTTCTGATGCTCATTGTTCCCCCTCCATTCTTGGTTCTTCTTTAGTAGCACATACAGTGGCCTGGCCATCTCAGCATACCCTTCTATAAATTCCCTCAAAAACCCTGTGAATCCTAGGAACAACCTTAATCCAGAGATATCTTGGGGTACTGGAAGTTTACAGATTAAGTTGACATGCTGAGTATCTGGACATTTGCCTTCTTTACCAATTGTCATTCCCAGATAGCTGACTTCTGGTCGCACAAGCAGAGCCTTTACCGAATTGATCAGGAAGCCTGTTATCTTGATCTGATCCAGGACTGTGTCTAGCACCTCAAGATTTTCCTTATTCATGGTCGTTGCCACGAGGATGTCGTCCATGTAGCTAAGGACTTGATTTGTGTTCTTCAAGGTGCTCCAAATACTGGATACATGGTGATGGCATATAGACGGCACATCATGTAGTCCCTGTGGGACCTGGCTGAAAGTGTACTGCTTGTCTCTATAAGTAAAGGCAAATTTATGCCATGTGGAAGGGTGCAGGGGAATAGAAAAGAAAGGAAATCATTTAGCCCCTCATGAGAGGGCAGCCACCACCTCGTTAAACTTGGCCACTACAGGGGCTAACCAAGGTGTCACTTTAAGCTCCCTGTAGTCGACTGTTAATCGCCAAGTCTTGCCATCCGCTTTCATGACTGGCAGCTTTCTGTTGTCAAAAGCACTCCCTGTTTGACCAAGGCCTTGATGATACTTTGGATGCCTTCCTCAGCAGCAACAGGGTATCTATATTGCCTCTGTGACTTTGGGTCAAGTTCGTTGACTCTGACCTCTGCTGCTATCTTGCCTCACTGCAACTTGTTCCTGGCAAATGCCTCCTGATGCTTGAGGGCAACCTTGGCCATGTCCTCTTTCCATGTTGGCATCTCCAGATCTTCTGGTGCCTTTACTGTAGCCACTCTGGGATGCTGGTATGATCTTATGACGCTTGCTGTTTTTGTCCTGGACCAGCCTTCTATTGGGAAGGTCTATAGTGAGGCTCAACTTGGAAATCAGGTCCATTTCTAAGATGCCTTGACCTCTGAGGGCTTGGAGCCCAAAGGCAGCCTTAACAACTATAGTGTGGTTTTTGCAATTGATGGGTTAGATGAAGGGGACCACATTTTTACCCTCATTGAAGCCCTCTAAAACCTTGGTTCCTTGGATGGGGATCTTCTTAGCTCTTGGCTCAGCATCCATGCACCAGATGGAGACTGAAGCATCCTGTCAACTAACATTTTCTGGTGTAGCTGTCCAAACTCTCCCTCCACGACCACAGACGTTGAAGGTCTTCCCCACTTATCGTTGGTCAAGGGTGCTGTTACTGGGGAAGGAGCCTGGCCCCATCATAGTAGATTTGGAGCTTTTTCCTGCTGCTGCTGATCCTCTTGTGACGAGCCAGCCTCTGCAGCAGCCCCTCCGCAGGAAGTCTGTCGATGCTCTCTGGTTTTGTACTGGAGCAGCTTTTTCAAGAGGGTGTTCCTAAATGGTCTCTGCTCTTCCTTGCTGAAGTTGTCAAATGGCTGCTTTTGCTCTGATAAGCAGCAGATCTCCTGTCTTTCCATTGAAGCATGGGTTTTTTTTTTTTTTTGGAGACTCCTTCCCTCGGTGCTTCTTGTTGGTGACCGCTGCCACCTTCTTCCTGGCTCTGGGAGTTGTGAAAGCCTCCCACTGGACTTCGAATGCCTCCTGGAATTTCTCTTCTGGCTCTCGTAGGGAGGTGGATAGGTGGTCTACTGGCCCTAGAGCCACCTTTAGGGTTAGAGTCAGTCCAGGAATTCAGGAGTGTTACAAGTCGGGGCACCTGCTAGCCAATAAAAGAGCCTTTTTTGGTTCAGGTATTTATCCGGCCTTTCATAAGGCTGCTGCTGCTCGGAATAATACCTGCCAATTAAGTTCTGGTGCAGGTGGTAAAACCTTAGAATGCCTTCAAACAATTCCAGTGAGGATTCAGTGTCAGCCACCTGAATGTTAATGGGAAACACACTGAACTCCTCACTGGACATGCACTCCCTGGCTATGGCGGCAACATCTTTCTTCCCTATTCCAGGAAGGGAGTTCACCTTAGCTGCCCAATCAAGGGCCGTGTCCTGATTTAGTGGGCTGAGGGCCTTCTCAACCGCACGAGCCTGCTTGGGGGTGTATGTTTTAATTTCATGGCAGGTCTCTGGTGGTCGAGATGAGCCAGGTCCATAACTAATTACAGTGGTGGTCACTGGCGCCATGGGCAAATTACTCCCCTCCTCCGGTGCTGATTCAGGGGGAGCTGAAGGCTGCTTTCCCTTTTTCCACCATCCTGGTCTCTAGTTGTCTAGGCAATCTGCCTCGGAGTCATCTGAGCTGCTGGACTCCTCAGTGCTCTTCCTCAGAGGGTCCCTACTACTAGCTCTTAGGAGCCCCCAGTCTGCTGCAGCTTGTATTGCAGCTTTTGTAGCTTGGCCTGACAATTAGAGTGCTCTGCCTGCTGTGACTGTCTAGAACAGAGCTCTTTGATGAGTTCCTGAATCGCTGCCTGGGCTTCCTCCTGCTTCACGTTAGCTAGGTGAAGCTCCTTGTCTTTTCTGGTAATCAAATCTTGAGGTCTTGAACTTGTAAGTCCAACCTACTGATCTGTGTAACATATCCAGTGTTCTGTGTCTCTAAGCCTTCCACTCGTCCGCCCAATTTCTCCAGCTCTAGATCTTTGGTTCTGATCTGGTTGTTCAAGCTGGGCGGCGTTGGCCACCTGAGTGTTTCCAAACTCATGTAGTTCCTTGCACACAAAGGAGACAAGTAAGAGTAATTACAGTACCATCTCTTGTAGATGCAGGAGAGATGCTAACGAGGACGGGGAGCAGGAAGACAAAGTCGGGAACAGGAACACAGGATACACAGATGAATACTCAGGCAAGTAGGCGGCATTCCTTCTTCCTAGATCTTCTTTCTTCTATTCTTGAATATGACGTCCTGCATCTGGTATGCGGATTGCTCCCTGTACAATGTTAAGACAGGTGCATGCAGTGAGTCCTTACAAAAAGCTGGATGGATCCCAAGAGTTCACCCAAATCCTGGTCTGCTCTGGGGCTAGTAGCAGCAGACTGTGTGTGTGAGAGACTGACTGCCACAGCTGCTACTCTGAAATCTGAAAGTAATTTCTGCTGACTCGTTCTGACAGTGGGATCTTGTTATTTCCAGCCATATACCATAAGAGGGACTAGAGTGTTGTCTTTGAGGCAGAGGGAACTAGGGTTTGGGACAGAGGAAATTCAGTGTGAGAAACCCTAGGAACAGTGAAGATAAGATTAGGGAGAAAATTTGTGCTGAGGTTTGTTTATTAACAACGACCCTCCACTGCGGATAGCTGACCACCAACTCCATTTCATTTAGGCCGGGGACTCTTAGCTCAAGGTTCCTAGCTGAACTCAGTTGCTATGATGGTACAGGTAGTTTGTCAGAGAGCCAGGACCCAAGGGCTATATATAGCAAAGTCTTGAATTCCACCTGTTAGCAACAGGAAGACAGTATAGCTAGCAAAGAAGTGGGGTAACAACTTGTCTGTCACTAACACTGCCAACCTAGTGGGCAGCCTCAGGCTACAGTAACTGAACTGAGTGTTTTTTTGGTGTAGCCCCAAGTAGAGTGCATTGTGGTATTCCATTGTGGAGGTCAAAAGACATGGATTACTCAAGGACTGGATCTGAAAGAAACAATCAGAAATGCTCAGCTAGTTGAAAATGGGAAATCATGCTTTCAGCTAGTGCTGCTACCTGAGACTCCAGAAGAAGTCAGGGATCCAAAAACTGCCGTGGAGTGTGAACAACTTGAACTAAAGGGGAGAACAAATTCCCTCAAAAATGGGGATCCATTCCTGCTGTACCTTGAAGACCTTTCCTCACCCCACTAACATTGCTTCCCATTTTAAAATGTAAGCTTTACATTGTTTCCTATTTCCCAAGTGATTAAGCATCAGTCAGCTGGCTAGTATTCATATCACAGGCTCATCTAGACCCTGACAAATGATTATTCCATTCAGAAATGATGAAAATCAGTCACAGAGCTGTGTGACATCCACATGCCAATGACATAGTCCATATGACCTTCTATATATATTGAAAAGGAGATGAAACAGAAGAAAACATTGTGGTACTATCCATGAGAAACTCCGCAGGAGAATGTATGTGGGTGATAACCCAAACCAACTCTGGGATTTCTCAAACAGGAAAGAATGGAATCATTCAAGAGTGATTCCCACTAGGGTTCACAAATGCATCAGTAAAACCTCATGACCAAAATATTACCAAGTTTCCTACCACACAGTTTCAGTGCATGCAGTGGTAAACTGAATCACAAAACCATAATCTCCCCATATTCTGTTGTTTGCTAAATTCCAGGCAAATCATTGCCATCCATCTGTATATATTCCTTATAAGGGCATTGCCCATAGCTCCTAATCGCACCACTTAAACTCTTCCCGTCTCCCATCAATCTTCTGGTTTCAGAACTTTGTTTTTCACTGCATGATATAACAGACCAACTGACCCAATTCCATGGAAACAGAGCCAAAGACTAGTTCTGCATCAACAAGAATATACATGGCCACATATTAGTAATTGTTTTTGTATCACCTTCCCTGGCTATAGCTATAAAAATAAAAAATACTAATAAGTCTAGAACACTCTCCTTTGTAATACAGAAAGTTACATCCGGTTTTTATTTTGTACATATTCCAGACACCACCCAACACATATTTATGTATTTTATATATAGAGCAGTGAGTTTCACATTAAGTTTTTGATCTTACAAAGACCTGAGTAATATACTTCTGCCCCCATATGCTCAACAATCGGAGAAAAGTCATAAATGGTCTCAATCAATTGTATCACTCTGGAATACTGGAGTATTCATGATGCCCACAAAACACTGCCAAGGCGATCATGGTTAAACAGATGCTGAGCAGAGACTACTGACTGTGATGCAAAACATGTTTGTTTTATGGTTATTGTTTCCTCCCCTTCTCCTGATCTTTCTGTTTCATCTGCAGGTTACATTTTGTTCTAAATATAAACTGTGATCTCCCTGGCATAGTGTCTATCTTCTTGTTACTTGTTTGTTCAGCGCCTAGTGCAACAGAGCCTTAGTCCTTGAGCAGAGCCTCTAGATTCTACCATAACATAAATAATAATTATTTATAATCATGACTTATGTTAGCTATTTCCCAATAACACATTTTGTTCAGTATAATTATAGATCTGAACATACAGTATGTTTCATAACTTTATAGGATAAATTTCGTAAAGAAGTAGGATGATAATTTAACACAGCTACTGCCTGATTTGAAAAGTCAGGATAGTGTGTTCATTATTTATTTTTGTTGCAGCCCATCAGCCTCCCTGTAGTCCTGCTTCCTGACAATCTCATCCTCTTCCTGCCAAGCTATGGTCTTTTTAGGGTTTGGGGCTCAGTGCAAAATGTTTCAAGAAGAGGGGTAATAAAGAAGATTTATTGTAATTGATATGTTAGCTGCGTTGAGTTAATTTGTTCTTGTTTGATTTTTTTTAAGGCTGCTTGATGTATTATGCTGTTATAAGACTAAATGCCAAGGCCCCTAGAGCTCCTGTGTAGGTGTCTTAATCTAAAGAAATAAATAATAAACTGATCCTGTTTAAACATCACCGTGGTGTCTCAGTATAACCTGTATGTACACACCCTTGCCTGGAGCCATGGTGCAATGGAGATGTACACCACTGCCCCCAAGAGTTCTGAACAGAGGATGCGAGATAGGTAGACACTAGTTATGATGTTCTGGGTCTATGAATCCAGGCCTGGGCGTCCCCAGACAGCTTCTGCATCTTGGCCTCCACACAATGTCTGCTGAAAGCTGGTGGGCTGAGAAGCTAGTAGGACTATAGCGTCAGCCAAGGCATCACCTCTGGGAACCGTGATTGGAGGAGTGCCCGGCTCCACCGATTGGTCCAATCACACTATTTAAGCCAGAAGGCGTAACAGGAAGTTTATCTGAGCAACAAGGTGATTTCCTGTTGTGGCTGCATCCTGCATCCAACCCTGTTCCTGATTCCTCTTTTGTTCCTGGCTCTTGCCTCCTGCCTCACTCCTGCCTTTGCTCTTGTTCCCACCATGCTCCTGCTCCATGCTTGATGCTTGCCTCTTTTCCAGTTCCTGCCTTTTCACCTCCAATCATCAGTTAGCAGTCCTGGCTCTGACCCTGGCCTCCAACTGCTGACTCTGACTCTGGCTTGACCATTGGCTCTGGCATTAGGTGTATCCCAGTCCCCTTAAAGCTTTCCCCTGTAGTGTCCAACCTCTATATCCACTGAACACTCACAGAAGTACCAGGTCTGCTGTTCCCCACCTCTTGCTACCACACCCACTCATCCACCCCTACCTTGCATTGGGACTGGTTTCAGACCAAGGAGACTTAATACAGAGTCCAGGTTAAAAAAGCTGTGTGGTCATATAGAGATTGGTGCATACATGTAGCATTCAAAAGAAGTAATGTACACAGTAACATTATTCACTGGAATGCACATGCTATAATTTTTGTTACCCTGTCTCGCCTGCCCACACCCCAACCTGCTTGTTTGTCTCATCTCCATGTTACACCTTCTCTTTTAGATTATAAGATCTTTGTGGCAGGGACTCTCATTTTATATATGTGTATATATATATGTACGGTGCTTAGCACAATGGGGCCTAACTTGGTTGAGGCTGTGAGGCGCTGCTGCTAAATAAATGTTAACTACTAATAACAATGTTTCCCAGTATTTTTAGAGGGGAAGCTGATTCAAGAGTTTTGTAATATATAATCTTTAAATATTGCTAATGGATTAAGCACTTCCCAAAATATTTGGAATGCCTGTAGATTTGTCTTTTAAATTCTTCAATAAAGTATAAATACCACCACTAACAGTTGCCAGCTGGATACAGATGACACAATGTTAATTATAATGATCTTCCCCACAGTTAATTTTTCATTAGTAAAAATAGACTGAGAAAAAAAATTAAGTAGAAATGTTACATGTATTGTTCAAAACAATATTGTTCTTTATAATATTAAAATGTATATTTTGCAAATGAAATTACATGTTTCAATAAGGTGGAAACTACTGTCTACTGAGTTATGGTGCCAGACTTTGGCATTTAGATATTTATGGAGATTTGTAAGCTATATTTTTCCTGCTATTATATAAAAATTCTATAACTATAATTAATTATAGGGACTGTTCTACAGCCTCATAATATATTTTAGGAGATAAATAGCTTATGGATAGTAAGTTAGATTTTCTCACATCTAAATGTTTGCTCTAGTTGAAAATGCCAAGGGAAAAAAATGACACAATGGCTTTCAGAGAACTTGTAACTCGTAGGCAAGTAATGGTAAGAATTAATTCTACAGTAGTAATAATTTTGTATACTGTACTTACTTATTTAAGGGTAGTATAAAATAATTGAAAACCACTTTCTATATATCCATTTTATACATATTGCCCACTGTGACTTCTATTAAAAAGAAACAAACTGTCTTTCCAAATTGTAGCATCAAACTGTTATGGCAGCATGGCAAAAAAATAGACATAGGCATGAGTGTGACAGGTTTACACACACACACACACACACACACACACACACACACACACACTTTGGGGTGCCACCTGTGACAGGTTTCCCCCCCCCCACACACACACACACTTCGGGGTGCCACCTGATGTACTTGGGGTCCCAGTGAGCTCGCCCATTCCACCAGCCTGGCTCCCTCACCCTGTCCTGCTGAGCCAAGCACTCAAGCCTCCTCCAGCACACACACACACACAGAGGTAGGTAGAAAGACACACACTGAGATCAGCTCTGTGTGGGAAGACTCAGCTCGAGGATGCACAGCACTCAGGTGCACACCCCCTCTGGAGTGTAAACCCAAAATTGTGTTGTCTTGCGCCGCACAGAAAACTGTATAGCGTAAGCTCACGAAATTTGCTCCCTCCCTCAATGTGGAGGAAGATATGCACAGCTTCCCACTCCCCCGTTATGAATTGCACAAACTGGGTTTATAGAAAACAAAACCAAGTTTATTAACTACAAAGAATAGATTTTCAATTATTATAAGGAATAGCAAACAGATCAAGTTAGATCACTGAGCAAATAAAGCAAACATGCAAACTAAGCTTAATATACTTAAAGAAACTGGCTACAAGAAGTAATTTCTCATCGTAAATGTTGTTTTAAGCAGGTTGCAGAGATTCTTGAAGACAAACTTCTTTTGCTTGCAGCTTAGAATTCCAGATATTCCCTTCACAGGCCAGACACCTTCTAGCCTGGGTCCAGCTCTTCCACAGTTGTCTTAGATGTTTTTAGCAGTTGTCTTGGGCAGGTATTCAGTGAAGAACTGACCCTGATTAACTCACTCCCCAGCCTTAAATAGGATTTACATGTGGAGGGAATCCTTTGTTGCCCAGTTTGATCCCCACCCCCTGCCTGTGGAAAAATACCAGCTGTCCAAGATGGTGTCCAGTACCAGGTGACATGATCACATGACCCTGCAGTGTCAAATCAACATCCCAGGAAGCTTCTCAGGAAGGTGGGAGATGAGCATCTTCAAAGTCCTGTTGTCCTTCCTAATGGCCCATCCAGGCTGATTGCCTACTGTCTGGTGGGCGGCTCTCAGGTGCAAACACTTTAGTAACGGATACATAGTCAACAGCAGTGCTGCCAGCTTTTCTGCCGCCCTAGGCGGCGGAAGGTCCCGCCCCAAAATGCCGCCCCCCACAGAGGCGGCAGAAGGTCCTGCCGCCAAAATACCACCACGGTCGCCGCCCCCCAAATTGTAGCGCCCTAGGTGACCTTCTAGGTCGCCTAATGGGTTGCGCCAGCCCTGATAGTCAATATTCCTAACTTCAGATACAAAAATGATATATACATACAAATAGGATAATCACATTCAATAAATCATAACCGTTCCAATGATATTTCACATGACCCATCTTGCATAAAACTATCTTAGTTATGCCATATTCATTACATAATATCTCTATGAAGAATATGGGGCGTAGTGTAATAATGGGATTATTCCTTTGAAGGATCTGGGCCCCAGTATTTGTAATAAAATATGTTTCAGAAGAAATATGGAATCAGAAGAAATTTCTCAACAAGTAGTTGAAACTACTGCCCACAATTTCAAATTATATTTCATT
Organism: Chrysemys picta bellii; assembly: GCF_011386835.1. NCBI lineage: Eukaryota > Metazoa > Chordata > Testudines > Emydidae > Chrysemys > Chrysemys picta. Next base: position 78,750,529 of record NC_088792.1, read on the forward strand.
TTAAATTTTAAATGTCATGCCATTAAATAAACCTTTGAAATTCTGATGAAGTAAATTGTGTCCAGTTATATCTGATGATCTGCTGTGGGATACCAGTCCTTTCAAAAGAATATCCTAATATTTCAGTGGCATATGCTATTGTTATAGATAGTATGCACAATACATCCAGACGTTTTGAAGAGTCATTGATCACAGCAAGGGACATGTGGCTTAGGACAGGTCCCACAAAATCCAGATGTATGCACTAGCATGGTAAGTATGGCCACCCTCAAGAGTGGTTTGGTGCTTTGTGCCTGTTGACAGATCTTACATCTTTTAGTCAATTTTTCAATTTGGCTATTGGTGTTTGTCCACCAGACAAAACGTCTGTGACAATTTGGGAATTTGCCTGTACAATTTATGAATTGTGTGAACTCTATGAATCTTTATCAATCAACAAATTCCATTTTGAATGTGCAGCCTTTTTTCCTTCTCTAGTGTTGGTTTGCCTCCATGTTGAGCTAAAATTCCAGAGGCTGGATGGAAAAGAATAACAAAAGAGGGTTGTTGACTTAAAATGCTTGACCACTGAAATGTAATTGCTCCAGACACTAGACAGCTTCCAACCAGGATGACTGGTTTAGTGTGTGAGGGGTCACCTTGGCAACAAAGTCACCTGGCAAGGGTTTGTGCTTCTCTGGGGAAGCTGACAAGAGGGTCACTGGATGAAGAAATTAGTGGAAGGTTATAAAGAGGGAGGAGCTGATCTTCCTTGGGGGGTCATTAGCCATTTGGTCTCCAGCTCAAGCTGAGAGGAGAGAGAACCAATCTAGCATGTCGGGGCCTGCCTGCTTTCCTGAGCCCAGACGCTCTCCCAAGGGCAAAGGAAGCAAGCTGGCTGAGGGGCAGAAGGCTCCATGATCCAGTCCAGAAGCCATGCACTGGAACAGAAGGACTCTGGTCTGGATAACCTAAGGGACTCTGACCCCAGTCCAGAGAATACACTGGATTGGTGAGGAAACTGAGGCAGAGAAATGGGTGTAGTAGAGGGTATTGATTTGTATGATCTGTACTCTCTTGTGCCTTCTAGGATGACATAAAAAAACAAATGTGTTAGACTTGTGTAAAAAGGTCTCTCCCATGTGTTGAATGCTGTACAACTACTGTGTATCTCCTGAGAGAGCTACATTTTAAACCAGAAGCTTCACGCCTTTGGTGTGGAGTTTTGGGAGAAGTTGCATTTAAGTACGGGGGAGGACGGGTTATGGACACTATTGCAGTCAGGGCAAATCAGCTGGGCAGTAGGTTGCAGTTAGACACTGGGTATGTGCTCGAGTGTGCCTAGGGATCCCAAGATTTACTTCTGGGGGAATTCTGCACCAAAAAAATAAAAATTCTGCATACAATAGTTTAAAATTCTGCATATTTTATTTGTCAAAATAACAATATAATCATGCTGGTTTCAATTGTTTTGCTTATTTATGTAAACTACAATACAATGGATGGAGAATGAGAGTGGGGAGCATTGGGGGAAATCCCCAAACCCCCTCTGTCTAATAGTAATGTAGCTAGTATTGACCCTTTACTTGTAGTTATTAGTCAACAAATATATGCAGCCATATGCTATGTTACATCATAGGCAACTGAAAAGCAAGTGAGGGCTGGGGCCTCAAACTCACAATTTATATTGGCTACTGACCATCTCCAGAAAGGTCAGTAGCAAACAGTTCACAGAGCACATTTTGATAGGAATTATTTTCACTCCAAAAATTTAGACCAGTTCTAATCCCTAAAGCACCATAAGCATTTATAAGACCGTACTGTCCTTTACAATAAGACTCCTTTACACCACTCTGGCAATGTAAAGGAGCCTTAAAATTTGTACACCTGGTTTATGCTCCTGGGGGAATTCACTAAGAAAAATGGGAACAATTCACTAAGCAGGCAGGTTGCTACATTCTGCTCTGCCTGAGGGGACAGAACTTGCCCCACACCTACCTCCACAGAAACACCCCAAAGCCCTGCCCCTCCACACTGAATGTGCTGCATTAGCGAGTGAGAGGGCCAGAGTGTCTCTCTCTCACTTGCACAACTACCCAGCCCCACTCCCTGATGGTGATTTACGTCTCTACTGGCTATTCCAGGCGCCCAAACCGACCTGCCTGCACTGGCAGGGAGGGGCGCGTGACTTCTGATGGGGAAACAAAGAAATCTGTGGGTGCCATGAATTCTGCACACACACAGTGACACACAATTCCCCCAGGAGTAAAGATTGGGATAGTGTTTAGACTCCAGAAGCTTAAAACACTTGGGGATTCAGAGACCCAGAGGCTTGGATCCTCCTCTGAGCAAGGGGATGCTTGACCAGATCTTCAACAGCTTCTTGCCAAAGCTTTTATTTTAAACCCCCGATGGTCTAAATGCAAGTCTTCCAGCACTACTGGTGTGGATCCCTAGAGATGACTGCTCAAATAGGTACCCATCATGAATGGCAAGCTCCTCATTCCCACTACAGAATGTGTTTGGCCCTCTTTCCTTTCATAGTAGCCTCAATCAGCTGTGCAGAAGGGAATCATTCTTACTTACTCTCTTAGACATCATACAGGGTACTGGTAAAGTCTCTTTTTGAGGTACATTGCAAACATCCACTGAATCCAGATGTGATGTCATGCAATAAGATTAGGATTATGATTAAGCTATTTTAATGTATGTAGGGTGGAGTTTTGGGAGAGGAGCCAGGGGTGTTTAAGTATGAGGGAGTGTGATGGGTCTCTATTGTGCCCAGGGCTGAGCTGCTGGACACAGGTTTCAATTCTCAGGAGGGAGTGTTTTTAAATTCCATTTTAAAGAAGTGTCTTGGAATATTTTTGGTGTGTTAAAAGTTAAAAATTTACACACACACACCCCCCCCAAAGAAAATGCTTCCTATATTCTGTTCTTATATTCTAATATTTCTAATGATTTAATGTTATAGACTATTAACATCAAATTATGTGTAAACTTTTAAACTTTAAGGGTAGATTTACCAGTACAGCAGAGCAGCGCACATTGCCCTGACTGCACTTGCCAGTTAAACTGCATTGTAAGAACAGTGCAAAGCATATTGGTGAATCTTGCCCTTAATTTACCTGTGACTTACTAGTAGAGGGTTATGTGAGTGAGATTGGCATTTTATAAAGGTGGGAGTGTCCTGCTCCTGAATTCCAGTGTGTCAGTGCACTAAGGGCTCCCATTACACTCCTCTCTGTTTCCCCAGCAGGGCTGTCTCAGTGTGCAGTGGAGTAGAAGCAGCAGTGCAATGGGGAGCCTTTCAAGCACGGATGCCCAAGCAAGCATGTAGTTGCGGATCCTTTAAAGAGTAGTAACAGTTGGATCAAGTAATCTGGGAAAACTCTTGACACATGTGCCATCCTCCTCATATTACTGACCCATTGCAACCAATGGAAGAGTTGCATGCAGATTAGGTGTAAGCAAAGATGATGATTGGTTGAGTTACCTTTGATGTCACACTTAAGAGTTACCAGAGGTGTTGATCTGACTCTGTTGTAACCTTACTCCTGGGGGAATTCTACGCCAAAAATATTTAAAATTCTGCAACAAAAAATTAAAAATTCTATGCACAATATTTTACAATTTTGCAAAATTTTGAATATTTTATTTGTCAAAATAACACAATATAATCACACCAGTTTCAATTATTTTTGGTCGTCTATTTCAAAATACCTGTCAGCAAGTATGTCTGTAACAATACAGATAACAAAAAAGATTCAGAAAATGTTTTTTGACAAATAGATTCCTTACTAGGCCTATTAATATAGAACTCTGAGTAATAATTCATTTAAAGTACAATACAGAACCGTATTTCCTGCCAGAAGCAGTACAAAGGCTAGGAGGAGTCAGGGATAAGAGAGGAGCTGAGGGAGAGGAAAGGAGCCTGGGTGTGAACTTGGAGGGTTGTTGGGTATGGATGGGAAAAATATGGAATAGGTTTGGGGGGGGGGGACTGTTAGGGAGCTTCCCCCATGCAGACCCTGCCTGACCCCTAGCCTCTCCCATTCACTTAGGCACATGTGTCCTTCCACCCCCACTCAGACACTCACTCCCCACATCCCCATGTGGCCCTGTACCTCCTCCCCATCCCCATGTATCTCCGTGCTCCTACTCAGATGCCGTCTGTCCCTATGTAGCTCTGCACCCCCTTACCCATCACCATGTGGCCCTGCACCTCCCTCCACCTGTGGCCTTGTGCCTCCACTCCCATTCAGCCCCGGCCCAGTCTGTCCTCCCGCATTAGCCCTTTTGAGCCTGTCTGACTCCCTCAGCACCTCACGCTGTCTGTCTCCCCAGAGCCCCTGTCTTCTGACCTGGTGAAGAAGGCAGGCTTTTTCTCTTCCCTCGCTGGCTGGCAGTGGCTGCTGTGTTCTATTGCCACAGCGCCCTCTGGTGGGTAAAAGGCAAAACTTCAGCAACTTTTCAGCAGAAGCTTTTTTCTGTGAAAAAAAATTAAAAATATGCACGACTCATTAATTATGTACATGTGCAGTGGTGCAGAAGTCCCCTGGAGTATAATCTATAAAATAACAATTAGATACAATTGTTAATAACATATCTTAATTACAACCTAATTTATTCAGATATAGCCTATGCACGAGATTTCAATTAATTTTAATTATATGGAAAGTTTGAAGATTTTGGGTTGTGTTTTAAAGAGCTTTCTGAAAAAAAGATGCTGATACATGATACATTTCTTAAAGGATCCAGTTTTTTAATTTTAATTCACACCAATTAATGGATTTACTTGTACATGCTCAGGTAAGTCATTCTGTACTCAAAGAGTAAGTGTTATACGTTTGGGGAGGATGCACTGTATTTTCTCCACATGACAAGGTTGAATCCCTGCTTTAAGCTCAAAATGGAACTCAACTTTAATTATGGAAGCACAACCATCTCCTCTATAGTACTAAACTAGGGGTCGGCAACCTTTCAGAAGTGGTGTGCCGAGTCTTTATTTATTCACTCTAATTTAAGGTTTCGCGTGCCAGTAATACATTTTAATGTTTTTAGAAGGTCTCTTTCTATAAGTCTGTAATATATAACTAAACTATTGTTGTATGTAAAATAAATAAGGTTTTTAAAATGTTTAAGAAGCTTCATTTAAAATTAAATTAAAATGCAGAGCCCCCCAGACCGGTGGCCAGGACCTGGGTAGTGTGAGTGCCACTGAAAATCAGCTTGCGTGCCGCCTTTGGCACACTTGCCATAGGTTGCCTACCCCTGTACTAAACACTGGCTAGTTTTCCACAGTCACTGTCACTCTCATTGGTATAGGATCTCTCATCCACAGGCTGGCCTACTTCATTTTTTCAGCTGAATTCATCACAGTACATTTACTTCTATACACATGTTGTGTATGTCCTTTCTCATGGCCCTTCCAAAACAATCATCCAGTTTATGGCTAGGTTGCTCAGCCTGACTCTTGACTAACATAGCACTGATTAGGACAGGCATTTAGTGAGGTGTTTAAGTATGCAGTTAGGTGCCTTACTTCGGGCCCCCAAGCAGAGGCAACATGTGAGCGGGAGCATGCGGGGTCACGTGCCTCCCCAGATTTGCTGTTTGGTTTGTACTGAGCATGCTCACGTGGACTGAGCATGCTCAGTAACACTGCTGAAGCCAGCTGCCCTCACTCTGCCTCCCCATTATCGACAGGCACGAGTCACCTCTGCTCCCAAGTTTGTCGGTTTAACAGTCTAACTTCAAATGCTGGTTTCTCTCTGAAGTTTGTGCCTCATGCATTTAATCAGGAGAAAATGTAGATGATTTATGCATATTTTACATCTCTCTGTTTCCTGAGAGATGGTAGCTTACAGGGGAGTTGTCACTTTGTAAGCCATCAAAAGCCTGAACCAGGTCACACTATAGAATAGTCATGGCATTTTATAGAGTGAAGTTTTAACAAAAGCTGAATATTCCAAATTTCCATGGCCCACACCCCTAACTTATACTTTGCCAATTTTTTCTTAGCCACGGAGCTGCAAATGATTACAATATTCTTGCAATAGCTAAATCTTTGTTGCTAAATTATTTTATCCTGGCTGGAAAAAAAAAGAGTCCAGAAGAACCATAAAATTCTACATGTGCTTGCTCATAGAAAAATGGCTTCTAGATGAAATACACATGCTGTAAAGATTTGTTCGCATGTTTTGTTTGTGTCCCACTAGATGGTGCTGTGCTGGTGGTCATGTGTAAGGATACTGCATGAAAAATTAATCACACTATTTGTTCTTCACTGTGTCAATATTTGTCTAGCAGTTTGTGATGTGAGAGTTCTAAGGCATTGGGAATATTATGTACATTATTAAAAAGGAAATGCTCAGGCATGACAAGGATAATATACTCTGTTATTTGTGTGTGTGTGTGTGTCTATATATACACCACACACATATTATATAAAATCATTCTATTTGTATATAACATGCAATCTTAACATTCTAGGTTTTTTGTGGCATTTGGTTGTGCTTGTATAAATCTGTAATTCATTTGCACTACAGTATTTTGTACTATATTTTCTTAATGGTTGAATGCTGCATTATATTAGTGCGCCATAATTATAATATAAATATCTAGTACACTTTTAGTGCTATGTAAATAAGTAGAAATAATAGTGCATTATCACTTGCTAGGTAGAAATTTTGTGCTTTCGTGTCTAATGTGAAAAAGTTTCTCCATTTTGGTTGTATTGTGGAATATTAAATAGATTCATTCAAGAATATAATTTAATATATTAGATTTACTACTTTGGACCAATGTAATCCAATTATATGCTGAAAGAATTTATCCAAAAGAAACTCTTATCTATTTATGGATGATGAGACTGTTTTCCTCTGACTTCTTTAATCTCTTTAGATAGACTTTAGGGCACCGGATAGAAGAGAAAGGAGTATGATCTTAAAACCAAAACAAACAAAAAAGAAGTGTGCCTAACATCATCTTAGAAGTTTTGCTATATTTGTAACTCCTTTCCATGTCCTTTGTCTGTCGTGTCTATTGAGATGGTAAGCTCTTTTGGACAGAAACCACATCTTTTCTTTGTTCAATGAGGCACCTAGCATGCCTTCGGGTGCATAAGAATTGTATTTTAAATATGTGTCAGCGACACCTTAAGCCTATATATATTTATTTAAAAGAATCACATTTCGCAATTTGTTATCTTCCATGAAGAAAATCCCTAAAACTGCTTAATGGGGATTTCTTTAACCACAGAACTCTGTGGGAATGGAATCTGGTGATAAACATTTATGATAATAAAAGGAGGTTTACCACATTTAAAAAAACTCCCACCTTAATTTTTATTCTCCACAAACAATACAACAAGGTCAATACAATGTTGTTTACTTTTCAGGACATTTTCATTTCCTTCACTACATTTAATTGACTACAAAACTATAGCCAAGTTACAGCCCTGTTCTTCCATCCGTAGTACATGGGACTTCATGATTATCACTAAACCATTAATCCTCTGCTGCTTTGCTGTTTTCCTTCCAGGAATTGTTGTATACACAATTAGAATATAAAATCTTCATAATTTTAAGGAATCGTATTATGTATAAGTGAATAAATAAAAAGGCCCATTTACCAAGTGGCATTTCTTTGTTGAAGGACTGTGGATCATATTCTCTCTTCACTCATCCTTGTAGGAAAGACCATGGAAGGCATGTGCATTACCTCCACTGCATCACACTGCCTTGGTAGTCCCTCAGTTTTGGAGGAGATGGGCTGTGGATTGGATGCATAGGGAATTTAATGTGTATGTATTTGGAAATAAGGTCCCAGTTCAGCAAAATACTTAAGAATATACAGTAAATGGGACTTAAAAACATGCTAAGTGGGACCCAAGAGATTTCCATGCAGGAAGCCAGTTTATATAATTCACTTCCCCTCCCCAGATTAAATCTATTTCAGAAGTTCTGTTGATCCTGCTTCTTGTAGGTCAGTTCCTAACGTAGCCTAGAGAGAGTACTCAGTGTTTTTATATGTACACAAAGGTAGTGAGCAGTGCATATCTCTACACTAAATCTATTCCACATTCATTGGACCTACTTAAGGATAGTAGTGGCACTTTCCAAAGATGCGAAGCTCTTTAAAAACTACATCACAAATTACTTAAGATATTATTTACCTAAGGTCATTTCTTTGACTACATTTATAACAAATAAGTACTCCTTGAAACTACTTTTTGCCTATTTTCATTTCACAATTTTTTTTCCCTTCTGCAAACCACAGCATTATCAACAGTCCCGAAAGGTACTACATAATTCAAGCAGAGGCAATGTGGGAGCTGCAAATCAAAAGCATCAAGATACAATAATAATGTACATAGCTATGAACTTTGCTGATCATGTATGCACTGCATGGGGAAATGGGCTTTCTCCACCCAAATAAAGCATCAGCCAAGGATTTTCCATCTAATTTCTGAACGAAATTGATCACTTTCAGACTGGAACCAGAGTTAATGAAGTGAGACCCAATCCTGTTGAGCTGAGTTTCAACTAGTCCTACCTATTCAATTTGTGGAGGTGCTGGGGTGTTCAACAGCTTATGAAATGGCCTGATTACCCTCATGGCCAGTGAAAATTGACAGGATTTTAGCCCCATAATTGATAGAGATTGTCAGCACTTCTTTGTGGGAGATCAAGATGCCAACATCTCATTACATTAAACCTGTACTCGAAAAAATATCCCTTGATGTTGATAATAGACTGGCATTGGTAGATTGACATGATTGTGGTGATGCAATTCTGGGGCCCATTTTCACTCAAAAATACTTACATTTTTATTTTAAAAATTAGTTGATTTCACAATTTGACATTCAAAATTTCATTTGGAAAAACCTCAGTTTTCACAATCAGATATAGAAAAATTCAAATTTTCTCATGCTTCGATGAGAAAAAAATGGTTACCTAACTTTTCGTCACTGTTGTTCTTCAAGATGTGTTGCTCATGTCTATTCCATCCTAGGTGCGTGCGCCCACGTGCACAGTTGTAGGAGATTTTTGCCTTAGTGGTATCCATAGGGTCAGCTGTGGCGCCCCCATGAGTGCCACGCTCATGCACTGGTATATTAGACACTGCCGACCCTATCCCCTGTCAGTTCCTTCTTGCCGGCATCTCTGACAGAGTGGCAGGAGGGCGGGTAATGGAGTGGACATGAGCAACACATCTCCAAGAACAATTACAAAAGGGTAGGTAACCGTTTTTTCCTCTTTGAGTGCTTGCTCATGTTCATTCCATTCTAGGTGACTCGCAAACAGTATCCTTGGAGGTGGGCTCGGAGTTCATGGTCTTGCGGCTTGCAGCACTGCTTTACCGAAGCCAGTGTTGTCTCGGGCTTGCTGGGTAAGTGTGTAGAGTGCAAAAGTGCGTGAATGTGGGGACAGATGACAAGGTGGCCACCCTACAGATATCCTGGATAGGCACTTGGGCTAGGAAAGCTGCCAAAGAGCTTGCACCCTGGTTGAATGGGTGGTTACAATCACTGTTGGGGGCACCTTTGCCTAATCATAGCAGTGGCGATCCAAGAAGAAATTCTTTGAACAGAAACTGGATGACCTTTCATCTTGTCAGCCACCATAACAAACAATTGTGTTGACTTGCGGAATGGCTTGGTCCTTTCAATGTAGAAGGCTAATGCCCTCCTGACATCCTGGGAATGCAACCTACACCCCTCCTCTGACTTATGCAGCTTTTGAAAAAAGGCAGGTAAGTAAATGTCCTGGCCCATATGAAACTGTGAGACCACCTTGGGCAGGAAAGCCAGGTGCGGACACAGCTGGACCTTGTCTTTATAAAAGACTGTATAGGGCAGTTCCAAGGTAAAAACCCTAATCTCAGAGACCCTGTGGTTGATGTTATTGCAATCGAGAACATGAGCTTCCAGGAAAGGAGGAGAGAGCAGGAAGCCAGAGGCTTGAAGGGGGGTCCCATGATCCATGACAGCACAAGATTCAGGTCCCACGGAGGGACGTGGTCCCTGACATGCAGGTAGAGGTGCTTGAGGCCCTTGAGGAACCTGGCAGTCATGTCCTGGGTGAAAACTGACCTAGCCTTGAACAACGGATGGAAGGCTGAGATAGCGGCCAAGTGGACCTTGATAGATGAAAGGGACAGGCCTTGGAGGTTGCGATGCAGAAGGTAGTCCAGGATTAACTACAGCAAGGCCCGCTCGGGCCAAATGCCTTTATCTGAGGTCCAATAAGCAAACCGCTTCCATTTGGCCAGATAGGTGGCTCTGGTGGAGGGCTTTCTGCTCTCCAACAGGACCTGTTGAACACTGCCAAGCACTCCTGCTCCTCCCCACTTCTCCTCCCAGTGCTTGCTGCTGCAAAACAGCTGTTTCGCAGTGTAACAAGCTCCAGGAGGGAGGGGGGAGGAGTGGGAACACGGCGCACTCAGGGGAGGAGGCGGGGAAGAGGCAGGGCCAGGCGGAGATTTGGGGAAGGGGTTGGAATAGGGGCAGGGAGGGGGCGGAGTTGGGGCCAGGGTAGAGGGGGGGTCAAGCACCCACTGGCGCCAGCAGAAGTCGGCACCTATGGGTGGTTAGACACCCAAAATTGCTGTTGAATAAATTTTCCTGAGTCCAATCTCTTGGTGTCTTTGTTTTTTGCCATGCCACTGACTTGGCCCTGCCTGTCCTTTTCATTGACAGTGACTTGGAAGTAACAGAGGAGGAGAAGGAGTATTGCTTGATCACAGAATGACTATGAGCCGCCAATGTGATATGGCTGTGAAAAAAGCTAATGTGGTCTTGGGATGCATCAGGCGAGGTATTTCCAGTAGAGATAAGGAAGTGTTAGTACCATTATACAAGGCACTGGTGAGACCTCATATGGAATATTGTGTGCAGTTCTGGTCTCCCATGTTTAAGAAGGATGAATTCAAACTGGAACAGGTAAGAGAAGGGCTACTAGGATGATCCAAGGAATGGAAAACCTGTCTTATGAAAGGAGACTCAAAGAGCTTGGCTTGTTTAGCCTAAACAAAAGAAGGCTGAGGGGAGATATGATTGCTCTCTATAACTATATTAGAGGGATAAATACCAGGGAGGGAGAGGAATTATTTAAGCTCAGTACCAATGTGGACACAAGAACAAATGGATATAAACTGGCCATCAGGAAGTTTAGACTTGAAATTAGAAGGTTTCTAACCATCAGAGGAGTGAAGTTCTGGAATAGCCTTCCAAGGGGAGCAGTGGAGGCAAAAGACATATCTGGCTTCAAGACTAAGGGCTGGTCCACACTAACCCCCCACTTTGAACTAAGATATGCAACTTCAGCTACGTTATTCACGTAGCCGAAGTCGAACTATCTTAGTTCGAACTTACCGTGGGTCCACACGCGGCAGGCAGGCTCCCCCGTCGACTCCGCGTACTCCTCTCGCCGAGCAGGAATACTGGCTTTGATGGCGAGCACTTCCGGGATTGATCCCAGAAGATCGATTGCTTACCGCCGGACCTGGAGGTAAGTATAGACGTACCCTAAGCTTGATAAGTTTATGGAAGGGATGGTATGATGGGATAGCCTAATTTTGGCAATTAATTGATCTTTGATTATTAGCAGTAAATATGTCCAATGGCCTGTGATGGGATGTTAGATGGGGTGGGATCTGAGTTACTACAGAGAATTCTTTCCTGGGTGTCTGGCTGGTGAGTCTTGCCCACATGCTCAGTGTTTAGCTGATCGCCATATTTGGGGTTGGGAAGGAATTTTCCTCCAGGGCAGATTGGCAGAGGCCCTGGGAGGTTTTTGCCTTCCTCTGCAGTGTGGGGCACGGGTCACTTGCTGGAGGATTTTCTGCACCTTGAAGTATTTAAACCACAAGTATTTAAACCACAACTTCAGTAGCTCAGACATAGGTTAGGGGTTTGTTACAGGAGTGGGTGGGTGAGATTCTGTGTCCTGTGTTGTGCAGGAGGTCAGACTAGAAGATCATAATGGTCCTTTCTGACCTTAAAGTCTATGAGTCTATGAGACCAGTGATGCTGCCGGAGGGTGTGTTTACAAATATTCAAACCCTTTTGCAGGGACGTAGTACTTCTTTTCCATCTTCTAAGAAGTAGACGGCATGGAAGAGGGGGTCTGCCACAGCAATTCGGCAATCTTAAGGACCCCTGGGTGGACAGGCAGCATGACCCGGGCTGGGGTGGAGGAGAATAAAACATTAAAGAGGTTGTCGAACTCCTCCGCAAACTCTTCAATTTTCAAGTTCAAATTGGTAGCCACCCTCTGAAGGTGGCTCCTTGAAGTTGTCGAGGAGGACTGCCTGTTTGAGAGGGACCCGCCACTGCTTCGTCAGGAATTGATGTTGAAGACTGCACAGCCAGGTGAGGGCCGGGTTCCCCTTCCCTCTCCAGGAACAGTTCTTTAGGCATTGCAACCTGCTCCGCTGCCCCCTGTGTCAGATTCGTGTTCCACCAGTGTGGATGCCATACCAGTCTTGCAGGTCAGTGGTGAATCACCCCTCCTTGGCAAGGGGTTGAACTTCTGGTCTGACTCAGATCACTGCCCTACCAGTAACCAGGGCAAAGCCGTAGACGCCTGAGTCTGCCAACTGACCCTGGTCGGTGACTGGTGAGACAAGGGCGAGGATTGGTGCCTGCCCGATGAGCGATACTGGGGAGGTGGAGACCGGTGCCGTGATAGGGAGCGATCCTGCCCCAGTGGGGATAGACGTCTGGGAGACATCTAGGCGATGGTGACCTGCACTGTGGCAATCTTTGGCAGGAAGTTGACTGGTACTGAGGGTACGGGGACCGGTGCCTCGACTGCGGTGTTCCATGCCTTTTAGGGGGAGATCACGGCGTCAGGGACCTGGGCCTTCTGCCTGGAGACCAAGGGTGCAGTGCCAGAGTCCTAGGCCATGGAGATGGGAATCTACGCCTGAGGTCCGGGGCCCGAGGATGCTCCACTTCCCTATGGGGCAGTCCCATGACCGGCTTGCCCTTAGGTGTTGGAGTCTTAGCCAAGTCCGGCACCTGGCACAGTGTCTGTGGTGCCAGCCGGCCTGCTTGTTCTTTAGCCGCCGGGGCCACTTCGGGCAATGAGGGCCCTAGGAGAAGCTTGCCTTCCGTGGGGACCACAGCTCTGGGGCAGGCACAGGGACTGACATAAGTCCTTTGCCTGAAGCCCCTTTCTCCTCTGGTGCTGGGGGAGCTCTTCTTCTTTTGCCACTTCTTAGGCACCAGCAAGGGGGAACGGTGCTGGGCAGAGACCGGTGCCAGCGGTGTGCTCCATACCGATACCAAGGTGCTAGAAGCGGAGGCCAAGCAGGAAGTATCCGATGCAGGACGAAGAGCAGCCTCCATGAGGAGGGCCCTCAAGTGGATATCCCATTTTTCTGGGTTCTAGAGCAAAAGTTCTTACAGATTCTGCACTCGTCCTTTCTATGGGACTCCCCCAAGCACTTCCAACAGCTGTCATGGGGGTCACTAATAGGCAACGGCATGTTGCATGAAGAGCATGGTTTGAAGCCGGGGGAAGGGGCAGGCCCTGCTCCAGGGCAAAGTCCCAGCCAGGACTCAAACTACCAAACTAACCTAACACTTAACTTAATGGCTAAGTACCTACAAACTATATACAAAGAAGATAGACAATGGGTTGTAAAGAACCGCTAATGCGCTTGCAATGCAAGATGAGGCGCTCCGACCAACCGTCCTGGGCGGTAAGAAGAAACTGAGAGGGCGTAGGGCTGGCAGCGACTAATGTACCAGCGCATGAGCGCAGCACTGAAGAAGGTGCCACAGCCAACCCCACGGATACCGCTAAAGCAAACATCGCCAACGACTGTGCACGTGGGTGCACGCACACCTAGAATGGAATCAACAGCAGCAGGCACTCGAAGAGAAACTGCCTATTTTGCTAAGATTATGTGAAAAATGAAATTTGCTGGACTCTGAATAGCTTGGAACGTAACCGGAAATCACTCACATTCTCACATACATACTTTATAAAATGAAAGGAAATAAAATCTCATTGTTTCACACCACTTCTCCCAATGGATCTTTTAAAAAAGAAAGCTAATTGCCATGTATTAGCATGATCACCGTTGCCCAGGAGTACATTTTCTCCATGGAGCTTATTCAGAACAATCGTTCTCAGCTTTGTACTGTTTTCCGTTTTGCCATTATCAGTGTATGGCATATACAGTGGACTTACATAGGAATGCTCATGCCCAGAGTTGCAGAACTTCCCTTACAGCAGCTCAGCAAGCTACCATTTATTTTTAATTGCTCCCCACAGTGTAGGCCAATTAAGGATGAAGTCAGCAGGGCAAGGATCACTCACAAACCCTTTGAAGGGAGCAGACCCAGCATTTGCTTCGCCGAAGGCTGCCATTCACACATTTGTGCAAGAATGCAAACAATTGGGCTCACTCGGTAGGATCAAGTGCTATCAAGTTCAGTTTAAGCTAAATTCTAGTGCAGATGGCAATAAGAGTGGCAGTGATCCTGAATATTATCCCTGGGGTTAGAAACTTTCAAAATGAGATTTAGATTCCTGACCCTCCCAGTTTCAGCAGGAAACACCTGCTAAAGCAGCTTCGGGAACTGCCTCTCATTATCAGCTTCTGTTCAGAGATCAGGTTTTCACAGCCCTTGTAGAACAGCAGGTTTAAGAACTTGATCTTTTGAAAGTTTCCGATTGAAAATATTGGAGGATGGTATAAGTTCGACTTTTGACTCATGTTTTGTACTATGATAACTAATGCCTCAATACTCATTTGACTCACTTTTATTTTTTCTAGCTTTTGAATCTTGAAGGAATAGTGGCCGCTGTGTAGTTTTTAATTTGCTAGCAGTAGAACTGGGGAGAAAGGTTTGGTGGTTAGGTTTGAAGTAGGAACGAACCATTTAGATGTTTATCTGAACCTACTGAGTCTGTAAAATTTGATTGGAATGTCACAAGATGTCTATTACCCGCTTCTACAGAACAGAGCTTCCATTTTCACTTTGTCAGAACCAGGAAATACAAATCTGTATACAACTGAAAAACAATGGGGTCAACAAGCTAACTAAGTTCTTTGGAAACCTACTGTTCCCCCAAAACTTTGGGTCTTACGTCATCCCAGTTGGTTTACTTGTTCTTGAACTGTGCATGTATGAACTGCACACTATTAGTACCAACATTTATTTCAAACTGTACCAAAAAATATGGTAGTACAGAGAACATAAAAACAGAAGTATTTGATATGAAAAACTAGTTCTACTAGAGCTAAATGAGTTAGAGGGGAACAGGAGCTCCTGTTCTCTAGTACTGGTATGACCTTCCTTTTAAAATATATGTGCAATGGAGAGTTGGAAAATATTAAATCTGGGTTTAGTTGATCACTCTAAACTGTCCTATGTAATTTTCCAAATGGATTTGTACCATGAATTCTAGGTCGTCTTGGTTTCCTCTATTTCACAGTGAGAGAGAAACAGACACTACTACTTTCAGAGTGGTAGCCATGTTAGTCTGTATCAGCGAAAAGAATAAGGAGTCCTTGTGGCACCTTAGAGACTAACAAATATATTTGAGCATATGATTTTGTGGGCTAAAACCTACTTCATCGGATGCATGCAGTGGAAAATACGGTAGGAAGATATATAAATTTGTTAGTCTCTAAGGTGCCACAAGTACTCCTCGTTCTTTTTGCTGACACTACTACTATTACTATGCTGTTAAATTATTTTATTACAGAAAACATACATTGTTCCCAAATTGTTCATTCCCTTCCCATCAGAGCCTCCCGTTTCTATACATGCAAACACCTCATTAAGGGGCTTTTGCAGATAGCATGAACGGTGAATATTGCAACTTAGATTCAAACCCCCTCCTGGTTCGAAGGAAAAATCTACAGTTTTTCACTCCCAATGGGGGAAAAAATAATGGAGGATGTAATCTATCCCAGGGTGCACATCTTTGCTAGCCTCTAGAAATTTTTTTTTTAAAATACAGCCCATGATAAAATTATCTGAAAGAAAAAGAAAATTTCCCGTGGGTAAGATACATACTAGTATATTTGGTCTGCAATCTGGTTCATTTGTTGTTGAAGACAATGGTACCTACTTTCACCTTTACTATTTCAAATACAGGACAGATTAGGGTGACAATTTTTTTGCCATTTGCTGGCTGTTTGGTGGCTAACGTGATATGAATTTGTGGACTTAGTCTAATTCTTAATGGATAAGGTCCACCTTACAAAAGATGTCACCATATTGTTGGCTTTTTGTATTGATACACCCACCCACCCCCATCCACAAACAAAGTACTAACACACACTCCAGGCAACATATGACATCGAGGGGTATCCATACAATGAAAACCCCAAATCTCCCCTATGCATCAGAAGCCCTCTATGACCCTTCCCATCCGAAGGAAATAAGGCAACATCTCAGACTGTCCATCCAGCATCCCTTCCCATGTTGCAGGAGACCCAAGCCATAGTTAAGTATGTTAGTGTAAAACAGATCTCACTTAGGAAAGTACTGAATACCTATACCGTGTTACACAAACAATATTTTTATAATGTGCAATAGGCAAAATATAACAGGGGTCGGTCACTGCTGGGTTGGACCAAGTGCCTTACATGTTAGTTGATCTCCCTTTGGATGGAGGCAGCTGGGGGGCAGGTGATGGAGACTGGTGAGGGAGGGGTTTTGGCCTCTCCCAGCCTCTGTATGGTCTTGGCCAAGAGGATGGTGACTGCTCCTCTAATGAGGACTCAGAGAGTGAGGAGCCAGATTTCCCCTGATCATCCTCCTTTTTTTCTTAACCTCCTCAAGGTCTGTACAACTTTCAGGACTTGATGGTGGTTGTCTCTTGATGGCTTGCCTAGTGCTGGCCAGTGCAGACTAGGCTGCCGCTGCCAGGATGATTCTATATGGATAAAATGGATAAACTGTCACAGTGTCAATACTCACAGCAACAGGGGCTTTAAGAACATGCTGTGTGGACACCAGTTATGGTCTATGTGTCTGCTTGATCTTATTAACAGAGATTCAGGCTTTTGCTTCATAGAGGGGAAATGGGGGAGGGAGATGACAAGCATGAATGCTCGCTCTGACTTATATCAGAGCTGAGTACAAGGACAAAAAGGGAGCAGAATGAATGCTAGGAACTGATGTTTGCTGGGCCAGTAAGGGCACAGGTGCTGACTTTTCAAACTGCCAGGGGGTGCTCGATCCACGGCTCTGCCCCAGGCCCTGCCCCCACTCCACCCCTTTCCCCAAGACCCCACCCCTGCCCTGCCTCCACCCCGCACCGCCTCTTCCTGCCTAGTTCCGCCCCCTCCCTTGAGCATGCCACCAGGGCCGGCTCCAGGCACCAGCCAAGCAAGCTCATGCTTGGGGCGGCAGATTGTACGAGGCGGCATTCCGGCCAATCTTAGGGCGGCACAGACGCTTTTTTTTTTTTTTGTTCCGCTCCGGCCGCCCTAGGATTGGGGCCTGGGGCAGAGCTGTGGATCGAGCACCCCCCGGCAGTTTGAAAAGTCAGCGCCTGTGCCCTTACTGTCCCAGCAAACATCAGTTCCTAGCATTCATTCTGCTCCCTTTTTGTCCTTGTACTCCGGCAGGGCAGCCCGCGTCCCTCCCTCCCAGCCGACCGGAGCGGCGCGGAGCCCTCCCAGCAGGCGGCGCGGCGGTTTGGGCCGCGTGGCAGCACCCCGCTGAAGCCCTGGCCGCCCGCCTTCTCTCTCTCTCCCCCCCCGCTAGCCGGGGCACATCTGCAGCGCAGGGAGTCCCCCTGCACCCTGGCTCCGGCCGCACTGCAGGTTTTTTTGGGGCAGCAAAAAAGCCAGAGCCGGCCCTGCATGCCGCATCCTTGCTCCTCCTCCCTCCCTCCCAGCATGCCACGAAACAGCTGATTGTGGCAGGTGTGGGGAAGGAGGGGTGCTGATCCACTGCGTCTGCTGGCAGGGGAGAAGCGCTGGGGGATGGAGGATAGCTGAGAGGGGGGCTGCCGGAGGTGAGCTCCGACTATTTTTTCCCCACGGGTGCTCCAGCTCCGAAGCACCCATGGAGTCGGCACCTATGCAGCAGGGAGCTTCAGGAGCAGCAAGGGGAAAGATTATGCATTTCATATACAGTCAGGATTATGTACACAGACACACTGTATTTTCTGTTATACCATATAATGGCGATGCCTTTTTAAGTGGCTCATCATGAGGTTGGTGTCCCGTTCCTCTGCCCCCTGGATGACCACAATGTGGATCACAGTGCTTGCAATTGATTACAAATAGGCATGAATCCTGCCTTTGATCTTTCTCCATGTATTGCCTGGCAAACCTGCAAATTTCTCCATGAGGAGAATGAGCCAATCTTTCAGAGGAGCAATCACATTTCTATCTATCTATCTAGATCAGGGGTCAGCAACCTTTCAGAAGTGGCGTGCCGAGTCTTCATTTATTCACTCTGATTTAAGGTTTCGCGTGCCAGTAATACATTTTAACGTTTTTAGAAGGTCTCCTTCTAAAAGTTTATAATATATAAATAAACTATTGTTGTATGTAAAGTAAATAAGGTTTTTAAAATGTTTAAGAAGCTTCATTTAAAATTAAATTAAAATGCAGAGCCCCCAGACCGGTGGCCAGGACCTGGGTAGTGTGTGTGCCACTGAAAATCAGCTCGCGTGCCACCTTTGGCATGTGTGCCATAGGTTGCCTACCCCTGATCTAAACACTTATGAACCCCTCCACCCAAATCACCATGAAATCTGAGCACCTTGGCAGTTGGTGCTGTCCACTTCTCTCATCTGACCCTGTCCTTTTCTATCTGATAATATCTATACTTATCAAGGTTGTTAGCTCTACAGTATCCATCAGGAGTGCAGGATATTAACCACAAACAACATGTGAAGTCCAGACTGCCTAATCAAACAGTATTTCTTAGGATATATATAGTCTTCATAGACCCTTTTGAAAATTCAAGTTAGGTGCTCTATCTGTTTAGTTTCTGACCTCTGCATCACACAAGTATCTATATACAAAATGATATGATCAGATTTTATAAACAGATAAGTGCTTAAACATATTTGAAAAACACTGTGCATCTTTCTAGCCATTTAGCTGCAGAATGTCTGAGTTTTGAAAATCCTGTCCTTTGGTTTTTAATGTTAGCCTTTTTTTTATACATGGAAAAGTTCACACACCACTAATGTAAAATGGTGACAATGGTGCTGAGTTCAGATTGATTTTCCATTACACAGAGATTGGTTTAATTTTCGGTGAATGCTAGTTTGGTCAGCCCTTACCATGACTCCATTACAGAAACAAAGCAAATTCTGGGTGGCATATAATCTGGAATTTTCTTAAGGACACTAATACAAACATAAAACATATTTCGAACCTCACTGTGGCTGGAGAGCTGCTCCCTGTAGAGTTCCTTAGAGCTGTCTGCACATGTAACACCTCAGTGCTCCTTATGTGCTCCCTGAACTTGAGTGATAGTTTAGTAAGTAGCTATAATCCAGTCAACAGAGAAGATGAGCAATTTCCTGACATTCACACTAAGCTCCAGAACTGTGTACTCCCTTAAAGCCACAGGTCTCTGATACTATTTCATAAAACAATATTGATTATGCCAATAAGAGAAACATGTACAATTAAAAAAACCATAGGGTTACAGTTGCTCCAGGTGAACTGGAACAATTTGTACAGGGGGGGTTCTGAGAGCCATTGAACCAAACTGCAAACCCTGTATATGATGGAAACCACTTCAAACCCTGGGGTGCGGCAGCATTTCCTGTATCCCTGGTTCCAGCACCTGAGTTGCTCTACTCCTGGTTTGTCTCATTATGTGACTTTGGCCAAATCACTTAAACTTCCCCATCTATAAAATTATGGAGATACTACTTTCTATACCTCCTATGGGTGTTGTGGGGATTAGCTAGTGCAGTGGTTCTCAAACTAGGGCCGCCACTTGTTCAGGGAAAGCCACTGGTGGACCAGGCTGGTTTGTTTACCTGCCGCGTCCGCAGGTTCGGCCGATCGCGGCTCCCACTGGCCGTGGTTCACCGCTCCAGGCAAATGGTGGCTGCAGGAAGGGCTGCCAGCACGTCCCTCGGCCCGGACGCGGCAGGTAAACAAACCGGCCCAGCCCGCCAGGGGCTTTACTTGAACAAGCGGCGGCCCTAGTTTGAGAACCACTGAGCTAGTGAATGTTTCTTAAGTGGGTTAATTGTTAGTGTTAAGTCCTAAGTAGTATTCATTACCTTAGTATATTAAGTATTGAACTTAAATAAAATCTCAGTAGAACACATAATCTGCATGTCACCAACAAGCTATTATTTTTTTTAATAGAGCACCGAGTCTAATGATAGGCATTGCCCTTATTGTTAAGATAGATTGTTCAGGTGGACTGTTCGTTCTGCAGAAAGTTGCATGGAAAACTAATATGTATTGTGTTTTTCCCTTTAAATATTTGTAATAGTTCTATACTCTAAAATGGATATGAATATTCTTAAACAACCTTTTACATAAAATATCTGTTATGTTAAACTAATAAAGTGTCATAAAACCATAGAATGATATCAGGATGCAGAAAAAAGCTGCCTGATTCTATTGATAATATAATAATGTAATAAATATGTACTTTGTAATGTGTCTTTTAGTGGTCATACAGTATGTTGATATAGATTGTCATTAGAGGTGACAAAATTTCACTGGCCTTTGTTCTACCATGCATTGTTGACAAGCTGAGCAATTCTTCATTTACTGCAGTTTTCATCACTGCCTCTCACAAATATGGCAAGCTGCGCACTGTTAACCAAATCGGTACTCTCATCGGTTGTGACTGAATATGCGCGGAAAGCTGTGCTTTTCTCGATGAGCTGCCCATCGATATCTTTAGAAAGCTCAAGCATATGCTCTGCTACTGTATTTGGAGATAGGAGAGATGTTTTTAGCAATATCTGCCTAATCGGGACATACAATCTCACTGACTTTAATAAAGCATTGTTTAATAAATTCACCATCAGGAAATGGCTTCCCACACTTAGCAGTCGTTTCACTCATGACACAACTTGCCAAAACTGCTGACTCTGACTCTTTTCTCGCTCTCTGAAAAAGCTGCTTCTGCTTCGCTAATTCTTTTTTCAATTGTAAGACCGTCTTCTCTCTCTCTTCTCCATGATATTTATGATATTGCTGTGCATGTTTCGTTGTGTAATGTCATTTGATATTGTAGTCTTTTAAAATAGCAACATTGTCTTTGCAGATGAAGCACGAGGCAGTCTGTTTGTATTCAATGACAAAATAATCAACAGTCCGCGTATCTTGGAATTTGCGGTGTTCATCATCAATTTTCCTTTTTTTAGGTTAAGACATCGCTCTGTAAGGCTGTTTACAAGCAAACATGTGTGTGAGTGAGAGAGACAGAGAGAGATGAGTTGTTATTATCCCGGCACAATGGGTTATTATTATCCCTGTGTGACAGGTGGGAAACTGAGGCCTTGCCCAAGGTCACACAGGACATAACTGGCAGAGGCAGCACCGAGAATAGAAACCTGGTCTCCCAGGGACCATCAATCACCTCTACCAAGACCGTCCTACCAGGAGGCAGTTCCTGCTCCACTTTCCCACACTCCATGCGCTGCTGACGGCAGGACCTTGCTGGGCTGGGCCTCCTTGGCCACAAAAGCAGCTGAGGAGGCGGCACAGTCGTGTCTGCCCCCTGGTCAGATGCAGGGGGTGAGGCGCATGGCTACTACCCTAAAGAAATGGGGCAGTGGGTGGTTCTAACCCGCCCTGTGTGTCTGGGATTATTCTCCCATCAGGTTCAGTGCCTCCTGGTGCTCCTGCTGAGATGGCCCTCTCCTACACAGCCTACGAACATTACATGGGACAGTGGGTAAAAAAGTAAATAAAGGGCCCCATTTCATTACACAGACCTGCACTCCCAACAGCTAGAAAGAACCTCTTTCCTTTCTTCTGATCTTCATCTTATCTGCAGCCACCAGGCACATTACCTCCGTGCAGGTGCAGTCCCCCCAGAACTCCCATTGGCCACGGAGTCAGCGCTCGGGGGTGGGGGGATGGAGGCAGTGTGCCCCCTTGTGCTGTCATTGGAGCCTCACAAGTCATGCCACCTCCCAGCCCGTTTCCCACCCTTTTCCCTTGCTCCCTTGGCCTCATGCCAGCTGACTCTGCCCGGCGACGAGTGATAGTATCTCTG
Source organism: Chrysemys picta bellii (assembly GCF_011386835.1). NCBI lineage: Eukaryota > Metazoa > Chordata > Testudines > Emydidae > Chrysemys > Chrysemys picta. The sequence continues at coordinate 78,772,715 of NC_088792.1, forward strand.
TCCCCCTCCCCCAGCCAATCGGAGCTGTAGGGAGCGGCGCCTGCAGCAGACAGAGCCGGCAGTGTGGCTGCATGGGTCTCTCCTCCGTGGCTCCGCCAGCAACAGCACGGATAGCGAACCACTTGCAGGAAGCCGAGCTGCCCAAGGTGAATGTCCCCCAGGCCTCAAAAGGTTTATGAATTACACGTTGCCGAGTGCAACTCCTGAGAGGGTCCCAGGAGCAGCAGGATAGAGCAACATTGAGGGGAGGGGCATGTGAATCTCTCCTGCTCGCTCCCCTTGGCCGGCAGCCACAAGGGCCAGATGAAAGAACTTTAAAAAAAGTTTCTGCTGGCCACAGTGGGGAGGTTCTCAGGCTGCAGATTGAGACCCCTGGTCTAGGGGATAAGGGAAGAAGGCAGCCAGAAAATGTCTAGGGGAAAAGAGAACTAAATGGCAGGAAAACATATTCAGGGGGAAAGCCTGACCAGGCATCAGAAAAACACATGAAAGGAGGGAAGGATGCCTTTTGTTAAGGTTGTGAACTGGGTTCAATTCCCACTCTGCCACAGATATATCGTATGGGACCTTGGACAAATCACTTAGTCTCTCTGTACCTCAGTTCCCCATCAGCAAAAAAGGGGATAATAGTATTTCCTACCTCCCAGAGATGTTGGGAGGGTAAATACACTGATTGTGAGGCACTCAGTTACTACAGTGATGATGACTTTAAGTCAAGGTGACAATAGGGAAAGAAAAGACCAGCATAGACGGGAGAAGGAGATGGACTGATCAGCTGATGTAAGCAGTGTGATTAACCTTTTTTCAAAACACTTAGCACAATAAAGACAGATGAAAAATACATACTCTCCTATGAGGACTTTCCCTGTATGCAGTTGTGGTACTTGCCACAGCAATGTATGCAATCACAAATGGGAGGGAAGTTGTTCCACACAAGTGCAAATGGTAAATGAGACGCTCGCTCATTAAAATGTCCACAATATGGAAAAGTTTGAAAAGGTGCAAGCCTGAAAAGGTACAACAGCTAATTCATCAAAGGAGCAGAGCATAATACAATCTTAAGTAAAGTGCAAGGGATTTCAACATCATGTTCTACTCCCTTGTAAAGTGACATAACCTGATCACCATAAAGTGCATCTGAAAAAAAGGAGTATAAATATAGTTATTTTGGCCCATTTACCCAGAAAATGTTTTTATTCATTTGCTGGTTTCATAAATGTCCACATTAAATTAATATAACAGCAATATTCCAGTAAAATTTTCTGCAACAGAACCCTGGCCAGTCCATGCCAGAGATGCTAAGGTATCCAGTTACCAGAAAATCATAGTCCTTTTTTTTAAAAATCGTTTTCAATAGACATTAAAACGGCACCCTGGAGACACAGGCATTTTCATGTCACTGTGAATCTGATCCTGATATGCACCCAGTGTGAATTCACATTGACTTCAATAAGAACTCAGGGTGTTCAGCTTACAAAATCAGGCCATATGTTTGTAAATTTGGACTTAGCAGGAACAGGGCACATAACTAGAAGTGAGGCATTTTAGATAAGGACGTGACAAATGTCTGATTCCAAACTGAGTTGTTCATGAGTTTCACCTCTCAGAAGATGCTCAGCTGGAGGCCTCTACTTTTTAGGGGATTTAGCAAGTTAAAGCTACTGCTTATCAGATACATTGCTAGAAGTTTTGAGTATTATCGAGCAGTGACCACATATGATATACTTCTTAGTGTTAGCATGCGACAACATTTTTATTGATCTATTGTGCACTTTTCTGAACCTCACTTTAGAATGTGGAAAGTTATCACAGATATGCTCTGTAGTGTAGTGTCTTACATAGATAGTCTTCAAGCCACTGATTTCAGTAAATAATTCATTACTTCATACCAATTGTGACATATTTTGTCCTAATGACTTACTGTTTTAATGCATTTCTTGTATCTGATGTATTATATACCAAGTATTTTGGTACATGATTTTAAAAAGAGAGAGGGAGAGGATTATCACATTGTTAATTTTAGGCTAGTGGGCACAGCATGCTGAAATGTTTTTAAAACATAAATATTTATGGACACTCGACTCCCACATACCACCAATATCAGCAAATGTAAACACTGTATGTCAAATACTTGTACATCAGCTATAATATATGTACTGCAAAGTATCTGGAAGAATAAGAGACATGGGAAATAAAACAAACAGAGGAATGTAATATTATTATGAATTGCCTCAGTAATACATGCTCTGAGAAGTCTAATGAAGGAAAGTGGAAATAATTCCTGGATTGTTCATATGAAAGACAGCATAACTGTAAACCACTGAACTATGTAGACCTTCCAATATCAAAATGAAAAAGCGCATATATATCTTTATATATCTTTAAAACTCCATACACACAAAACAGCAAGGAACTGGGATTTAAACACACACAAAAATAGCACTAAGAAATATTTTGAAACTGCCTAAAAATATTGTAAGATTATGTGGGACTGTGCATCATTCTGAGAAATCTGAAGCTATTGTTAGCTATTCATTTCATTCATCCTAAATACCCTACATGGTCTAATTCCTAGCTGTACTGTAGGTCCTTTCCTACATAATCAGCCTAATTTGTCTTCTGCTGCAAGCAAGTGAACCAAGATTCATTTAGTTAAGCAAGCTAAGCATAAAAATTCTTTGCTCACAGATGGATAAGTCAGCCAACATCCTCACTCAAATAAGTAAATTTTGTATTCTTTTCTTAGCTAACTAAGAAGTCAGGCAGATAGACTAATGACAAAACAGATGAGATGTCCCTCCAGCTGTTTTTCTTATTGGACCAAAGAGAGTAGTAGATTTCAAATTGGAACTTTAAATCAAAGCAATATTCAATATGGTAAAGTAGTGTTCAAACTAGCATTGTAACAAATATTCTTTTCGCTGGAGATACAAGGAGTTTTTCAAAAAGACCATGTGTAATATTAAGTGAGAGGCACCTATTTAACACAGTAAATAGCTAGCAAATACTTTATTATCTCTGCCTTGCCCTGGATTTGAAGTAATAAATGTGAAAGTATTTGTCTTCTGCTGGCTCTTTGGTTGCTCACATGAGATGAATGTGGAATTAGATTCATAGATTCTAGGTCTGGAAGGGATCTCGAGAGGTCATCGAGTCCAGTCCCCTGCCTGCATGGCAGGACCAAATACTGTCTAGACCATCCCTGATAGACATTTATCTAACCTACTCTTAAATATCTCCAGAGATGGAGATTCCACAACCTCTCTAGGCAATTTATTCCAGTGTTTAACCACCCTGACAGTTAGGAACTTTTTCCTAATGTCCAATCTAGACCTCCCTTGCTGCAGTTTAAGCCCATTGCTTCTTGTTCTATCCTTAGAGGCTAAGGTGAACAAGTTTTCTCCCTCCTCCTTATGACACCCTTTTAGATACCTGAAAGGGTGATTTCTAATGGACTGGTATTCACCTTACAAAAGACACCGCCACATTGGTTTTATTCATTCATCACACAGTGAGTAGAATCCAAAAAAAAGTGCAAACATAAAACCCAGGCAACATAAGGACATCAAGAAGTACCCATACAATAGAAACCCAAATCTCCCCTGCAGTCCAGAAGCCCTCCATGACCCTTCCTATCCACGGGGAACACGGCAACATCTGAAACTGGCCATCCACACATCTCTATCCATATAGCCAGGAGATCCGCACTCTAGTTAAGTATGTCAGACTGCAAGAAAAGAGCTTACACAAAAGAAAGTACTGCAAACCCACTGCCCATTAAGTCAGCTTAGTTTCAGAAAGCACTTTGGATACACTATAGTTTACTGCTAAAACAGCCATGCAACCAGATTCTACAAAAGAAACCCCAGTCTGGCTTCTCCCCGGCTATAAGCAGACAAAGATGGGGGAAGAGGGAGAAACAGAATGAAGCATTAAAGCTCATCTTCACTAAATAAAGAAATCTTCACAAATACTGCCACCCCACTGGTGATTATACAAAAGATTCAGGATAAGATATCTGTGTCTCAGTCCTGCTGATATGTGTTGTGCTCTCATATCCTGACCCACACAGACAGATACAAATGCCACCACCTCACACCCCAGTGAGGATGAGGAAAAGGATGAACCACTAACCTCTTTTGACTGTTGTCCATTTTATCAGATATCTTGGCTTCTTCCAGTCTCTTCTGGTCTGTCCTTTTTGCTGTCATCTCAGGCTGTAGCTGAGATGATGTCACTTGCCATGTAAGGCCCAATGACTGTTGTTACCTCAGTTGAGAGCTGTTGTAATTTTTCTAAATAAAAGAGGGCAAAAGTCAGAGGGAACCAAATCTCACACCTCTGTGCTCCTTGGAGAGGAATGCTAGTGTTTTTCTTACCGATGAGTGAAGCTTCTTTACCTGCAAACAGCATACACAATTGCCAGCCCTTTGTGAAGACTGTGTTTGCTTAGGAGGTGGTGGCAGGTTCACTTGTCCCATGAGAAGGGAGAGAGGAAGTATTAGTATAAAATGTTCATCCTCTGGGAAATAGACTCCACATTTCCATCACTAGCTCTCCTTTCTCTCAGGTCAGTTCCCATCTATACCTTGCACATTCTGCAAGCCTGCCAAGCAGTGGAAGGCAAGCTGGCAGTTCATACCAAACCAAATAGCTTTTCTCTTATGCAAATTGGGGGTTAGTCTCAGTTAGTTATGATCAACACTGGCATGTAATCTGTAAAGACCCAGGGGAACCAAGCTTTGCTGCCTTTCCTATTTAGATAGATTTGTGGTCTGAACAGACTCTCCACCTCTAACTCTGTCTTGCTAACAGCCCAATCAGAGGATCTACTGCAAACCCATAAAGAGACTCCTGCATCTTGTCCATGACAGTAATTAAATAGGCCACTTCCCCTACCAGCCATTGATGATTGGGACAAGTACACAATCTGCAATTATCTGATAAAGGTCACAAGGAACAAAGTTTTTAAAATCATGTGTCACATGACCAAATCGTCACTTTGGTCTATGGGATAGATAGAACCTTCCTAACCTCATCTAGCCTCTGCTGCAAATACCTTCCACTACAAATACCTCCTGTAAATCTGATGGTGAGTCAGAGATTAATCTAACTTTCTCTTCAGCTGGTTGGTTGAAATCCCATGTTACTTGCCCCAGCTTCTGGTACAGCACTCTGACCAGGATTTTATCATTCATTCTGAGCAAGGTGAGGGCCTCCAATAATCCAGGGACGTCCTAGCCTCATCCTCCCCTCCCCCCCCCCACCAACTTTGCCCAACAAGGTAAGAGTCCCCAGTTAAAACATTACTTTGTTTTCATTATACAGACCCTGATTAAATTTGTAAAAACTCTAGCAAACAAGAGAAAATCTGGTACAAGTCATTCACTAGATCACCTAGCCCCAGAGTAACACATTCCTGCAAGGCAGAGAGTCTTTCAATTCTGTTCGTATGAATAGAGACCTTAACTCCTCCGCCTGTTTTGTAGCCAAAATGTTTAATACCCCATGTCATATGGCAGAGGCTAGTATTTACTAGCTCAAGTGATTACTGTAAGATGTGAGCATGATTTTCCCTTTCCAAACCTGTCTCTATCTTCTCCACACCTTTCCCTAATTCATCACAGTTCTTAACAGTTTCATCTGTTCTTTCTGATAGGCCTCCATATGGCAGTTTTAAGGCAAGGATTTTGTGCTTCACCATCTCAATATCCTTCTCCACACCATTGTATAAGTCCTGTTCCTGTCTCCGTCTTGGCCAGCCTCTAAAAGAAACACTTTGTCTTCATTTGATCCCATCATTCTGCAAGAGGAGGATTAAGCCTGCCAAAGTTTGGGTCTCTGCAAATTCTGCCAGGCGGCAAAAGCCCATTCACTCTCTTAGCTTCCAAACATTAGTCTCACACTCACTTCCCACACTTCATTTCCAAAGTGAAAAGTAATAAAGGTTGGAATGCTCAAAAGGAGTTAGGCTCCTAACTTCTGTTTAGGCACCTAACTTCCATTGATTTCATGGAAGTTAAGAACCTATATAGAAGTTCAGAGCCTAACTCCTTTTGAGCATTCCACCCAAAGAGACCAGATGCAAGGTAACAAGGATTAAGTGATCTGATACCTCATGAGGTTTCTGTTATGCCCTGCAAACTGGAACACTTTCTTGGCATAGATTACACTGAATCTGGACCATAGACCCTTCGCCCAAACTAAAGAAAGTAAAACCTGCTGCAAATAATCATGTCCTAGTAGATGCCCTGCTTTGCCCCTTGGAGAGGAATTAGAATCCAAGAAAGCTGTTGCTCTTTTCTCAGAAGAACTTCGCCTTCAAACCCATCCTGTGGATCCCTCTCCTCTATTGCCTCTCCCCACGAGAAAATCCCCTTCCACTATCACAATCTAGCACATAATCAAATGAAAAGCAATCTCCTCCAGCAAAGAAACTCTTTCATTTTGTCAAGAAGTCCCATCTTTCTTAAACTCAACCACTGGCACCTTTCCAATGACAATGTGCAGCATTCTTGGTCTGTGAATTTTGAAAGTAATGCTGTCCATTGTATCTTTCCATATAGATGGAGTTGTCCAACCCCTACTCCAGATCAATGGCATATAATCACTATCTCTGTCTCTAGAGTCTAGTCTCCTTGTACCATCAGTATATCAATCTCTTCTGAATCATGCAGAACAGTCTAATTCCATGATCTTAGTTGCTGGTGTAAATACTGTTTACTTTCAGGGACCTGGCCACAAAGTTAACTTCCTGCTCAATGGGATTAGTCCTGGCTCGCTGAAGGACAGAGGGCCTAAAACCAGTAATAATTGAATTAGCCATTATATTAAAGATCACCAATGATATTCGCAGAAATAAAACCAATCCGTTGCCTTTCATATACTAATGTCAGCACAACTCCATTACCAATGACTGTCTACACCAGAGCAGGGCATATATTATACTATTGGCAACGAATGCAATTGCTGATAATCAGAGTGTATTCATTCTCAATCTTCAGAAGCTGAACATCCTGTGTAGGATCATCTGTGGTGTCCATGTTGCCACTCAGTGCCTCATCAACTGATGACAGTTTTTTGTATGTGGCAATGTTGTGTAGCAGGCTTGCACAATTAATGACCTTGCAAACTTTGTGGCATTTAGAAATGTATATGATGTGTTCCTATTGGCTCAGGATTCTGGGCACTGGTGAGGTCTCAGGAATTTCAAAAGTCATAGGGTTCTCCTTCTATTATACTGTCCATTGACAAGTGTTGCTAATATGTGGATCTTCCCTGAAAGGAATAGAGGAAGATAAAGATTGATTGGCTATTTGTAGTGACTGCAAGCGACATGACCTCTGTGTACTTGGGGAAGCAAGTGTGACAGTATGTGAGGAGATGAGGTCACTGAGCTGCTGATCTTGTGACTTGAGTAATGTTTTAATTAAATTGGGCTGCATGTCGTCCTTTGCATTTTTGTGGGAAATGTGCACTGAGTGGTAGTGACCACTGCGGAATATCATTCTGGTCACTTTGGCTGCTTGATAACAGATTTTTTTGTCTATTATTAAGCCTGCGGATTCAAACTGGTAAATTATTTTGTCTCAATTGATTGATAGGAAGCTCTGGAGCAGCATATCTGTGGCCTCACCAAAGCAATCTTGGAGTCTACTTGCATGTTCCCTGCTGGTATTTTCTTCACTCTAACTTCTGAAATGTGAGTTGTAGGATGCTACCGCACCACAGGAGGTGATGGCTTTTATATCATGGATAGCTGCACAGACACTGCAGTGAACACAACTGCCTGACTTATTTTCAAATCCCTCCACAAGAGTTTATGTCCCCAGTAGAGATACGGTTGTGATCATGGTCATCCAAGAAGTACAATTAAAAGGGACGTGCAGCCTTTGTGGAAATGGCCTTGACAAATGACTATGAGGTGATTGTAAAAGACATGGTTTCTGATGCCAGCTTTGCTGGTACTACAACTTATTAATGTTTTCAACTGGTTGCAATTCACTTGCTGAACAGTGCACCCCTTAATATAGCCACCATCATAACATTCAAGTAGATGTTAATGAGACCAACACTGCATGAGTTTCCTTGTCTTGTACTACTTACAGTGCAGAAATTGTGACAATTACAGACCAGCTCCCCTAAAAATAGTGCACTGAGTAATGTGGAACGTGCTGTCTCTAACTCACATGGATGTAGTCTCCTCACTGACCCTTAACTGCTACCTGGTGCAGCTTTCCCTTGCAATGCAAAATGGTTTGTCTAGGTATGTCAAAAGACCATCACTTCTGCCCGTTGTTTGTAACATGTTTAACAATTATTTGTCAGGATGGGTTTCTATGATGCCTACTTGTTTTTTTAGTTTTCCATGTTACCAGCATTGATCTCAAAGGCTAAAGCAGCAGTGGTTAGCTGTGCCTGCATGTTTAAGCTTTTTTGGTAATTAATCCCAAACACAAGAGTTACTGGCTTCTTGCAAATACTTTGCTTCTAGTAACGCTCATGAATCCTCTGTAAGATAATGAAAAATGCTCTCTAAAATCTAAACTTCTCATCAACATAACGTTTAGCCCTCGCAAGGAACAGATTTATTGGAAAAGTAGGTTTGCCTAGCATGGTCTTTGCTCCTGCCTGTACAGGTGGAGGCCACAGTTCAAGCTTGGGTTATCAGTGAATGCTGGCATCAGCTATGGACTGTTTACTAGTTGATTCAACAATGCAGCCACATGAGTCAGCAACACCTGCTGTTGTAGGTTGTTATCTCCCATGTAAATGAAGGAAAGAGCAGTTTATTTCTGCTCCGAGGAGCTTGCTAATGCCTTTTGCTAGCTGTGCAGTTCAGCAAGGTGAGGAATTTCCGACAGTTGCTTTTCAATGCACAGATGTGCTGTAGAGTTAGCTGTAGTTACCTGTTGAGAGATTATCACAATTTGCCTAGGCAACTCATTACTATAACCGTGCCCCGCTTTCTGTAATCTTCAGTCAATTTGCATTGTTTCTCATCGTCAGCTGCTTCCCAGGTCAATGCTACCCATGCATTTTTCTCCATACGGTCACAATCAGCTATAGATGCGCAAGCTACTGCATTACCCCTACATTTTTTTAAGCTTGCACCAATATCCCTCTGATGTGCTTGTGCAAGTCTGCTGTTTTGGGGAGACAAATCTGTGGGTTTGTTCTTTTTTAAACTAGCCAGGCTTACAATTTTTCAGGTATTTTGCATCGATCATTCAAATTATCTGGCTACTAGTGTAACTGAAATAAGTGATTAATTTATAGGCACATCTGGGTTACCCAGTGCCATATTCGTGCTATTTTTGTTTAATCAAATAGATTTGTTCACTGTAGATGGATTTGAGACCCAAAACAATATATTATTTATGCTGGAGGTGAATAATATATTGATTGACCAAAACCTCCTGTAAAATTAAACACCATGTGATGATTTAAGCAACACTATAAACAAATGCACTTATAACATTGGAGTTATACACATAGCAGGGAAATACTCCTTTTCTGTTCATAAAATGACTTGATCACATGCCACTATTCAGAGAGAAGCTGAAGTCTTTTCAAGCTTTGCTTTAGAATCTAAAGAAAACTTTGCTTTTTTACCATAATGGGCACTGACAGCTACAAGAAAATGTAAAATGGCTGTGCTCGTATTGATTACTAGCCTGATCCTGCTTCCAAAGCCACTACCAACTCCAATGGGAGTGGGAGTAGCCCCTACAGCTGTATATAATTGTAGTTACTTTTACACAAAACAATTTATTCACTAACTAATGAATCCCATATTCATACTGCAATTCTCTTGTCAGAAATGTCAAGCTAATTGAATCCATGAAGCTGTCCCAAGACCTCTCCTATTTGAATCCTCCTATTTTCTGTTGCTTGAAGGAGGCTTTTATTTTATTAGGACAGTGCTTTTTTTTAGCATCACTTGTGTTCTTTTTTCATGAAAGCAATCCATATGGTCACCTGTGTGGTTCCTCTGATATTATGCCTTTGCAATGAATGTATTGCCCAGCAGCAACTGCTCGTTTTGATGCTCTGCATGATGTTTCTGCTTCATGTCTGGCTCCGTATCCAGTTACTTATTTTGTGACCTCTCTTCTGATTCATATCTTCCGTTACCCCAAGCTCCTCTTTGTTGCGTATCTCTACTGCACATACTAAGTAGTTAGTGGCCACAGCTCTGTTTTTTTTAGGTCATGGCTGAAAGAACATGCTGTGGCTGAATGCCTTCTTCAGGCAGAGCAGAAGGTTAAAGCTTCTAATGTTTTTAGAGTCTTTCAATGTTCTTTAATTCTCCTTTTTGTGCCTTTTATGAATTCACTTCCATTGTCCAAATGACATAGAGAGAGTTGTTAATTCTTGCTAACAGGGTGCCTTCAGTGATAAACTCTAGCTCAGTAGGCATGAGGGACAGTCATGCGACCATGGCTTTATCCATATTTGTGGGCTAGGTTGTGGCATATAGCCTACATTGGGAGGTGGTGTGGAGTTGCATATCCCCTGAGGGAGCAATCTGGCACAGCCAGCCAGCCAGTTCTGCTGATTGGCATGTAGATGCATCAAAGCCATAGGTCCACCTACTCCCTGCCTGCTTTTGATCAATTTGCTCCTGGCGGGAAGCATCCCAGTAGCAGCACCTGCACTGTCCCAAGCACAGGGAATGCAATTCTGGTTGCACAGAAAGGAGGGAAAGCCTCTTCTGTTGTGCATCCTCTCTTCTGTTGTGCAGTTGCCTAAGGGAAAGGCCACAATTTTGCCTTATATTGTATATTGACATCATGTAACATAGATGCTCCTGTGTCTAGCACATGCTGGGAGTCGTAGTGTTACTTCCAGACTCTACAGAGTCACTAAAGAAAGAAAAGTGCAGCCCCTCACAGCCAGTTTGTTTCTCACTTTAAAGAAATATATCTCAGCCATGAAATAATTAGGAAGTTTCAAAAGCATAATTTCAAAGCACAATTTGCAAAAGTTATTAGGAAGACTGTCCCGTATTGAATAGTTGTAGCAGTCATGCTACATTTAAGAAAATGCACATTCCAAGATGCAGAAATGTATTTATCTTAGAGCTCTCATTTTTTCTTTTTAGAAACTCTATGCAAACATGGCTGTTGCTGCTGCCTGGTATTGTGGCTTGAGGTCTATCTTGCAAGGAGCATGTGGTTCGCTAGTTTGGATCTGTGAAACTTGGCCTTTAGTTTTGATGAGATTCTGAGTCCTGAAGAAGCATAATGTGCATGCTGGTCATGGCCCCACTTCTCACTGTGCAATCAACCTTCTTATGGCCCAGACAGGGCTGGCCCTGATCCCTAGGTAGCAATGGTGCAGAGAAATTTGTGAGTGACAGCCAAGACAACTGCACCATAAAGCCAAGAGATGCTCCAACTACAAGCGCCAAGAGGACATATTGGGGGCTCACCAAAAATGACATTTGTATTCAGGGGTCATACAAATTAACTCTACTCTCAGTTTGGTTGAGGTATGGCAAAAGGCATGGGTTAGTTAGGATGTTGGGTAATTTAACTACAAGGGGTCATGCTAAAAAAGCTTTAAATAGTAAAATAAGTCATGACTTAAATAACAATTCTGATAACAACAGACTGAAGACAGTAATTAACACTTTGATCTATATATGCTCTGCTCCATGAAGCCTGCACACACCTCCAGATCTTTGGGTATGATCCTTCCCAAATCAGGAACTTAGAGTCCCTAGAGCTTTTCTGTGCTGCAGATCTCGTTCCTCTTGGATCCCCAACTCACTGAGCCTTGGCTTGGCATGATTCACTCTTTCTCTAGCGGTGTGGAACCTCCAAACCTTGCACCTGATGCAGGCTGTAGATTTAGGCTTACCTCATCAGGCCCTTTCCTTCTTCCATGGGGAAGCTTGTTCTACAGACCAAACTCCAGCCTTGCCTCGGCTTTCCCAGGCTGGATTCTTGGAGAACCCATTCTGCCTCCTGCTCTTATGCAAGATTTCTCCCCTTTACCTCCTGTCTTTCCCCATCCACTCAAAGCAATCTGTTTGACTGATGAGAAGGTTACTCAGCTGCCCATGAAAATGTCCTGTGCTGAGACCCAATGCTGCAGCAGCTCAGCCCTGCTGGAAAGACTGCACTGACTCTTTTAGGGTCCATTACCATATATTTGCTGATCATGGTGCACAGGTTGAAAGACTGGTGTGATTTGAATCACAAATGATCTTCTAGTGAGTATCAAATAACATTTTTTGTTGTACCAGCCTTAAGTTATGCCCATAAACAGAAGTTATGCAAAATTAATTTGCATAGCAAATATGTATTCATTCATGGGGTTTGTAAAAATGTGGCTCGTGGAAGAAAAATGCATTCAGTTTGTGGAAATTTGGATTGTTAGGACTTCTGAACTGGCATATTTATATCCCTCATTGTATTCTTCAGTATTTGTTATATAATATTTGATGCATTGTATGTCAACTCTAATGTATGTAACATACAGTGCTAATGACTTACTTTTACAATGGAAGACTATTAGCTACAACTACAGTCATCAGTTTGGACAAATAGTACTGGCAGATGGACTAGATGACCCACAAGAGGTCCCATCCAACCTGAATCATTCTTTACTAAGAACATACTTGCAGAGTAAGATATTGCTTGAGAATTCATTGCTTTACAAATCACAGTAAGAAAACTGACTAAGTACACATGCTGTATAAAACGAATCCAACTGAGGTGCTTTTTCTGCCTCTTATTTGTAAGTTGTACACAACTGGTAAAGTTGCGTAGAAGATCAGTATGTTCTGTCACATAAACAATGTTAAAAAGAAACGTTAAAGGGAGAAAACAATAGATTCCAAATACTTTACAATAAGCACCTTTTGTGTGTCACCAAATGGACGCTATAGAGAGAGATCTAGAATCCATTACAGATAAAACATGTCAGAAAGATCATTCACAGTAGTTATTAATGTATAGCACATTTTAAAATTGTAGATGTTATTTCTTTATTTAAACATAATTAGCAGCTTTTTCAAAATATAATAGAGCAAGCTAGATCCTTTGGTTCCTAGTGCTAGTTAAAGCAACTTCAAGGCTACAACCACATGCAGTGCACTCTTAGTGTTCTGCTGATCCAGGTTTGCCAGATCTCTCAATACCTGCTTCTGACATGCCCACTCTCCCAGTGATAGAGGGGTGAACAGGAAGGATAGATGTAAAATTCACTCTGCCAGTTCAAAACCTGGCAGGGATTCCCTTACACTGGCAGAATCCACAGGAGCCTGCCTACAACAGTTTAGACTGGGGAACTGGCCCGTCATGTTACTGCAACAATATGCCTCTTATATGTAGGTTTCCTTTAGGAATACCTTCCACTTTAAAAAGCACATTGCAAATAAACTAAAACATTCTAAACAAGCAGTCCAGTTGGCCAAGGAATACTACAGGGTGAGAAGGAATGACATACATCTCCAGCTATATATATATAAAGGCAGTCCTCGGACTTACGACATAATTGGTTCTTGAAAATTGCGTCGTAAGTCAAAACATGGTAACTTAGAACTGCAATCCACTCCACTGGGGGATCGAGCGTCATAAAGTCAATGCCAATTGTCGTAAGTCGAATCAAGGTGTCAATTCAGAAATGTTGTAAGTGCCGTTCGTTGTAAGTTGAACGTCGTAAAGTCGAGGACTGCCTGTAGTGCAAACTTGTTAACATTAAGAGTGCCCATACCAGAATTAGGCCAAGTATAAACAGAAAGTAAGCAGAAAATTTAACATTTGGATAGTTCTTTTATCTGATGAGCAACTAGACAATGGAACAGGCTGCCAAAGGGAGCTGTGGAATCACCATTACTGAAGATATCCAAGGCTAGACTTGAAAATTAACTGCCATACACTTGGTACAATGGAAACTATCCTGCACTGATGCAGGGGGATGGACTGGATGAACTACAAAATCCCTTTCATCCATAGTAGCTCTGATTCTTTATAATAAAAGCCCTGCAAACTGACGTCCTCTGCCTTGATTGGGGTGGCGGTAGAAAAACTCTGTTTCTCATATGGGATAATAAAAAGCTAAGCAGTACAGCTCCAGGCAAGCACAAGATAATTCTGCCAAAAACAGAGCCAAACAGTATCATTTAAATGTTTATATAGCACTTGGAAGATGGAAACTGCTCTAAGTGCTAAATATTATTGTTCCTTAACGTGCAGAACGGTGACTAATACTATTCCATACTGTCATACAGAAGCCCTTGGGATGAAAATTCAAAGAGGAACAATAAGTAACCATAAAATAAAAAGAACAAAACCCCATCCCTACTTCAGAGTGAAGATTCTGCAGAGAAATGTATCCTCTCCTGAGTCCTCAGATAAGTGCCTTGCAGATTCATCGCCAAGCGCCAGATTCAGGGCAAGATGTCAAGGATTGGCTTAGCGAAGATGGTGTGTTAAGGTCATCTTTGCACTCCCTTAATCTTGGGACTGCTGTTTGCAGAATCTGATCCTTCATTTTAAATTACAACAGTTTAAATTACAAGGGGGGCAGGGAAAAGCCAGAGCTGGGAGTCCGCCCACAGTAAGGATGACTCAGTCGCACCCTTTAGATTTGCAGCGGGAGTAGTAGTGGTGCTTGAAAGAGTCTGCATTTTGAGTCACATCACTCAAAAATCCCCCTTAAACTGGAGGGATCTTCTCAGTGCATCTGTTTCTGTACTGCTAATACAAAACCCTCATCTGAGTCCGCAAGCAGACTGACATTTTGAGAGTCCATCACCAAATGATTCTCTGAACTGCTAACACATTCCTTAACTGTTTCAGGAGTACAGAAATTCTGGAAGTTACTGCCCAGCATGGTCTCAGGTTAGCTAGATTCTATATGCGACCATTACCCTGATTCCCATCTGGCAGAGGGTCTTCTGTAATACTGGGTGACCCTTTCTCCCCCCTCTACAAATTCCAGAGTGCAATCTGGAAATATTCCAACATCAGAGTTAAGAACAGTCACGTTTCTCTGCATTTTGAGTTAGTTATTATTTCTGTCAATTACTGTTATATAAACCTGCTGACTTTCTCTCGCACACACACTCACACTCACTCTCTCTCTCTCTCTCCATTAAGGGCCTGATTCTCCATTGCCAGTGGAGAAGCTGTTGGGCAAGAATGTAGAGTATGACTGCAGAGGCCAAAGGCATCCTCCATCTTGGAATATGAGGCTCTGGATTAATGCAGGACACTGAAGGCAACTGCAGACAGTAGCTCTGGTTATTGTGTTCTAGGCCTAAATAGAAATAATTTAATTGTTAAATACAAGCTCTGTGTTTCTTACGGAATTGAACACCACATAAATACCAGGAGGGGATGGATTTGAGAGCAACTAGAAAGAATTTTCCCAACCAATCCAGGTGCCTGAACTACATATCTCACTGAAATTGAAGGGGAATTTAAGAACTTGAGGGATAATAAATAACAAAAGGAAACACCTGCATTCTCAACACTGTAACCCTGATTCAGGACTTCAGTAGGTCTTAAGCATGTGCTTAAGAGTTCTCCCAAACCGGGATGCTTTCCTGAATGGGGACCCATGTGAGTAATATAATTTAAATGCACTTTGAGCCCAATTGGTGTTGCATGAATATATTTTAAGATAGAATTGGACACCCAATTTCTTGCCAAGAAGGGACATTATTAAGTCTGGAGAGTTTGAATTCTGGTAAGTTCCTTGTCAGAATTGTGTGTATTTTTTCTTCCCTTCCCTAGGTCTCATTTGCGGGGTCAAGAGAAAAATAAAAAGTAAAAGTTGGGCATTTGTTATATTGTAAAAGTAAAGTAAAAAAAAAACAACAACTTTGACAATAGTCCACACCTAAGCAAAGAATAAAAGAAACTGCTTACATTTTTTAAAAAAACTGAAAGACATACACTTTAATCATCTTTGGTGGATAAACACTTCTGAAAGTCAGTTCCATATTTTTTCCTTTTAAAAAATATATTTTCACTTACATTTCCTAGTCTTATCATCACTGCTTTGTTGAAAGTATCGTTGTGCATTTGTAACCTTCGGGAGGGCTAGAGTTCGCTCCGTTGCCCTTCTCCAGTGCCTAAAAAACCCCAACTCCCATAGAAAAATAGCTGGACACCCAGAGTTCAGTCTCTATGGATTTTCAGCAAGGATTGCACAGGGTCAACCTCCCCACATTCAAGTCCCAAAAAGAATGAAAGGAATGAATTTAATTAAATAACTTTATAAAATCTTATGATAAAGAAACAAATAATAATCTAATTTTTATAGCATAACATGGCTATTTTATAATCCACAGACATTATCTTCAGTTATACATAAATAAAGAAAACAAATTAAAATCTGAACAGGTCAGTCCCCACAGAAACACAGTGAGAAGAAACTGAGAATTCCCCAAAGCTTAGGTTGAGTTCCCCTAAATCTCAGTTAGAGTCTTTTGATCACCAAATCTATACAGTCTGCTGAGTCTAAAATAACATCTTCCCTCCACTTGCTGGTAGGAATCTTGGTTGAAATCCATGCAGACTCTTCCTCGGCTGAAATCACTGTCAGCTAACTGATTAACCAATCACTCAGTTAAATGTATAGATTTAAAAAAAAACCCACCCAGTTACAAGAAAATACAAAAGTGAGAATAGTAAAATATAAATGAGTCTTTCCCCATTACTACATTTAAAGAAAAGTTGGTGAATCTCACTAGTTGAGACAGATTAATTAAAACAGTTTGGCTAAAATCAAAACAACATTCAAAGCATACAACTAAAATAGAAAAAAATATTTTCCCCTCCCAATTCCCCCTTGCTCTAATTAACATTGCCCAGGCTTCCCTGTTAGAAGGTTAACAATGTCACTAACCTGCTGCAAAATGCTTCAGAGTTAGAAAAAAACCACCTGCTTTCTGCTCCTGGGCTCAGCTTCTCCCAACTCACACAGGGCACGTGGCCCTTTGTAATGCAGCTGCCGTGACTGTTTGCCCTCATGGAGTCTGACCCCCAGCAATAGGGAACCTTTTGGAGCAGCCCCAAAACCACCACACCCAATTCCAGAAGCTTCAGGACATGGAGTCCTAAATCTGCCTAGCAACAATGACCCTGACACAATTCACTCCTACCGCGCCCTATTAGGCACATGCGTTACATATTCAGCTGATGTTATCTCTGCCATTTAAAGGCCCCAATAAAGAGGTGACAATTGTGTGCTGCCTCTATCTCATGCTGACCTCAATTACACATTCTTGGTTGTTCTCTGCCTGTCAGATAGGATATGTTCACTATCATGTAACGTATCTGCCTTCTCATGTCTGAGGCTGAGTGAAGTTTTTGATGCGCTTTTTATCTTTTTGACACTGAACTGAAAATATCAGCTAGTCTTTGCCATAGTGGCTAGTGAATCTGTTGCTGAGTGTTTAGTGCTGCCAAGAATTCAAAACATGAAATCTGTGGAGTCATAGATGCATCATCTACACATAGCTTTTTTTTTTCCTTAAAATTTCCCACCATTGCTTCCACCAGGGGCAGTAAAGGTGGGATTCTTAGTTTAGTATAGACAGGCTGCCAAGGGCTGTAGACTTTTAATCAAGGAGGCATCTAGACCTGTTCTGAGCAGTGTTACATGGTGTGGTGGTTAAAATCCCTGTGGACTGTCAACTTTCTCCTCTACCACCTGTGAAGATCCACCAGCGGTAGTGAAAATTTAGCTAGAGTAGTTATTCTATTTTAATTTGGTTGCACCGTGATAACAAACAAGTTGGGGACCTACATAACGACTCACTATTCAGTTCTTCAGAAAATTTCATTGCCTAGTCACATGACAGCCGTGTGTATCATTTTTTGTGGGTTTTTTTTTAAATAAACCACTTGAACATAGTTTGTTTTGTTCTCCGGAGTCTAGACATAAATGGAGATAATGACTCCATCGTTTATATATCAAACAAATTCAGAAGTGAGAGTGGAAAGGAGTCTCTTTACTGATAAAAGCATTAGCAATACCACAGGATAAAAGTTACCCAAAAAATTTAGCACATTTCAAACAGCTAAGAAAATGCCTCAACCTGACAATCACAGGAAACTGGCGGGGTATATTTTTTCTATCAGTCCCATTCAGCAGGAATACAGCTTCTTCAGTTTGCCACCATCTTGTGCCTTATGTTTCTTTTTTTGTAGTACCACGTTCTATGCAGTAACTCTGAGATGTACCACTATTAAAAGTACATTAAGCAAGTCTTCCCAAACAAGTGACAATTAATTCTCTCTTGCATTCCCAGACTTGGCACATTTTGTTCATGCCATTTGTTTTCTTTGAATTTTGTCATTTTCCACCTTGTTCTTTTAAGCTCTGTCATATTTTTTCCCTGTTCATAAGAAATTTACTGTAATTGGAATATGCATAACATCGTGAAATCCACGAGTGCAGTATAAAGTCACATTTATATAGTAGCTTGAAATTTATACCACTGGTTGGGAAATATGTTCTGAAAATAGTTGTTAATAGGTTAGCATTTATATACCATATAGTACTTTCAAAGATCTGTATTACAAATAATTGCTAGTGCTATGGGTTTGCACATTAATTAATGTAGGCAATGATTATCACCCTATATGTATTAATGGACATTTTGAATTGCACTTTGGGCCAAATTCATGCAATGGATACAGGGAGGTGTAATATGCCCTCTTCTAGCCCGACAAAGGCAGGTGCTCAGAGGGGATAGTCACGCCAGAGTGAGGTAAGCAGTACCACAACCTCTCTCATTTGGGAGTTCCACTGGGAGAAAACAGCCTTAAAATCTGGCTGGCTCCATGGGAGTGCAGTAGCCAGGGCTACTATTGTAGGTCCTGAAAATAGGATGCTAGCTAGCCTATCATTGTTCCCTCCTGTATTGGCCCCACCCGTTTTGAAGGCTATCACAGAGGAGTGGAGTTGATTCTGGACCTCTTAGAGGAGCAGTGGATGAATGCACTGTGGGATCCATGTGGGGAAGAAATAGAACTGCCTGACCTTTCTAAGGTTAAATACTGTCACCCCCTTCCTTCAGCAAACAGGAGGCACTCACATTGTGAGTAGAGCTGGTAGAGAAATTTCTGTCAACCTTTTATTTGAGAGAATATGGCTTTAAAACTAAATGCAAATTTTTGTGGAAGAAAAATCCATTTTTGTTGAAAATGTTTAGGCTTTTGTTTTAAAAAAAATCCAGAAGTTTCCATTTTAAATTGAAATTTTTCAGTTTATTGGCTTGGATTCAGTAATTGGGTTGCCAACATCCTTTTGTTTTTTCAGTGAAAACCTGAAATACAATACAATTTTCAATGAAAATTTTAAAAAAATCATGTCTACATTTCGCAGAAAAAAACATCATTTATCATTTCCTGACCAGCTCTAATTGTGAGATGCAGTTGACTCCAAACTTCTGCTGAAATTGGAAGCAAAATATCTGAATAGGCATGCATCTTTTGATGTAGAGATACACTGATTCATTTCAGTTTTGAATCAACTTCGCTGTGCAAACTACATAGTGTAAATCATATGTCAGGCCCCTGATTGGCTTAGCCTACCCATATAATTAGAAGAAGCAGACACGATTCCACTTGCACTTAGGTATTCACAATAGGGAGAGGATGTTTTGCACTGAGCTCTGTAACTCTGGTTTAGAAAAAATGACAATATAGTAACATAATTATAATAAGCAACAGAGGGTCCTGTGGCACCTTTGAGACTAACAGAAGTATTGGGAGCATAAGCTTTCGTGGGTAAGAACCTCACTTCTTCAGATGCAAGACGTGAGGTTCTTACCCACGAAAGCTTATGCTCCCAATACTTCTGTTAGTCTCAAAGGTGCCACAGGACCCTCTGTTGCTTTTTACAGATTCAGACTAACACGGCTACCCCTCTGATACTTGACATAATTATAATAGGCATTTCCACTATCACGATCCTTTCTGTGACAGGGTGAGATGGAGAGAGGATTTGACATGAATTCAGTGTTGACTGGATTCACGTTTTCAATCTATGCCCTAATCTTCAGTTCTGGGCAAGAGCTGCATAGGGCATTTTGGGAGAGCAGGTTCAGTAGTCTTCTCTTGCTGTTGATCCTGGGCCAGCCGCCACTGTTGCAGAGCAGAAATCTCCTGCTCTTGTAGGGCACAGAGCTCTTTCTCTAACCAACTGCTGTTGAAGTGCCCTTTCTGCTACTGCCTTCTCAAATGATGCTTCCCAGTCTCATCTCGTCACTTTGCAGGCAGAGAACCCTCTCCTCTGTCCTCCCAGTCTCTGCTGAGGCCTTTAGGCAGACAACTCCATTGTACTCAGCCATCCCAACCAACTTCACCTGACCTCTCCCTATCTAAAGTCCACTTTCCTGGCAACAAGCCCCCTAAGAGAGACTCCCAAATCCTCTACTCCAGGCCTGTAGAACACCTGCTAAATTGTCCTCTTTTGGGGAGCAAAAATGCTTAGCCACCCACACCCCTAACAAGCTATTTGACACCCCACACATCAGAGGGTATCCATCTCCCCCAAAGCCATGACAGCCCTTAATACCAGGCCTTCGTCCTTCCAACCTGGGGACCTTCAGGATTCTTCTTCTCCATGCAGAATATTGAACTCAGGGCCCCAGGCCTACCTGTCTTTCACACAGAATTTCTTGTGGGAGTATCTGTATTTGTCACTGATTTTCCAACAGTGTCACCTGCAGTTGCTGAGTCTCCTTTAACAGGTATAATGCTTCCCTCACATCACCGTGGCAGTTCTTCTCCCTGTCCCTCAAGATGATTGCCTGCCTGCATTCGCCACCACATGTAATAGTTCAGCATGCCAGAGACAACCCCTGGCAACAGGTTGGCCAAACTGCAGGGATCACAACTCAGTCCCCCGACTCCCTTAATCTCTCAGGAACTAGCCACAAACTTCATGCCCCCTTCTTGGGGTTGATTTTGTTAACATACATGACTCGAGCCCATGCTGCAAGTCCCTGAACTCTAGTCCAGACACATACATCTCTGGCTCTTACGCTTCACTCCCACCAGCCTCTCCAGCTTCCTCCCGGCTCAGGGCTCTTTGTCCCTGACATATCATGCTTCACCAGCTCTGGCTTCCTACATGCCCTCCTGGCTCAGGACACTGCCTCTGGCCCTGTAGGCTTTACCACCTTTGGCTTCCTTGGTTCAGGGCAATAGCCACCACTGAGGCCTCTCAAACTTCATTCCAGTTCCTCAGCCATCTCCATTCTCCCAAACCCTATCTATATCTACTAGCCACAGCTGCTAACCCACCCCTCTAATTAGGTCCAACTATGGTGCATTTGTTCAGACACATGAGGACTCACCTTACTTTTCTCAAATGACTCAGTTGCTCTGTGATAGGGCCCAGAATCTGCTGGCAAAAAAGAGCAAAGTGGCCATATCACAGCAGAGTACTGGGCCCTGAAAATCGGCATAGTGTGACTGGTAGAGTTTGCCAGTTCTCCAGATACACGCAGACCTGAGAAAGTGCTAACACGGTGCACACATTTACTGAATGAATTCAGTATTTAGAGGTGTATTGTGTGGGGCTTCCTGAAACCACCGGTAACAGTAGCCATTAGACTCAGTGGATACTGATCCCTGTCCTGTTGGCATGGGCATTAACCTTTTGTAACCTTGAGCTGTATGACTGGGGCGAGTAAAATAAAAGTTCATCTTCTCTTCTCATCACCCCTGTGCCACACCTTTATTACATGGCCAGTGTCACTGATTATTGGTGAAGAGTATCCCATGTACCTTTCTGCATTGCCCCATCATTCCCAGTGCACAACCATCATTTGAATTCTGGGACTGAAGTCTGAGCTGTATACTCAAGAGAGTGGCGGGTTACGCAGACATCTATTTTTATCATGCATACCTACCTAGCTAGTAAAAGCAAATGGTAGCAATCGGTACCTGATGGTATAAACATTTATTTTTTGAAGGACAGAAGCTTTGGGAAAAGCTGCCAATGCCTGTGAATAATAATTATTGCTATGGGTTCTAATGGCTGGGTCTTAATGTGGACTTTGAATGTGTCTTTCTTTTACTGAAATTCCCATAGCTCTGGGGCTTTTCTGGTAAAGGAAGAGCAGCCTCATGTGCCCCAAGAGATCATATAAAGGAAAAACTAACTTCAATAGTATTTCCTCAAATAGACTTTCATCTCAGTGTGTCCTTCCTGACAGCAACCCTGTAGCCTTCGAGCCTTCATTTTCATCTGGTACCGATCAAAAGCAACATCAGTTATAGCTAACATGCAAAAAGTCATGCTTTGGGAGCATTGCTTCACATGACATGGCAGTGTAATAGGAGTCTGGTTCATTGTATAATTGCCCATGTGAGCTTCATCTTTGCTAGTGGGACGTTGAAAATTGACCCAGGTCACCTACCATTTTTTTCAGCCTTCTGTCTTGTTCTCCAGACTCTCTAGCTTATATGGTTGCAAAAAAGTTTTGAAAATGTGAACCAAATGTAACCAATGCACAATGTCTTTCTGAATTTATAGACAGCCGGAAACATGCTAGCAATGAGAGAAGTGAACTGCTCCATTTATCTCAATGAGGGTATTTACTCATCCCCAATTAGGAGAATTTAAACATCAACATCATTAGCTATTTCACTGCTGATCAAAAGAGGCATGTAAGGAGAAGGATGAGACGAGTAACAAGATCTGCACAATCTACTGCAAGTGCCCACTCATTTTGGTGCCTCACATGGTGACTCTAGGGAGAATACGAACACCCCCCCCCCCCCAGTCTGCCTCATGGAACCAAAATGAAAGGGATCATCTGAGTCCCACCAAGGGGAAGCCAAACCCACAGAGCCCAGTGGTGCATCCAACCCTCCCCATTGACCAGCTCACCCTATCTCCACAGCAATGGGAGCATGGTCTGCTTGGGTGATGGGTGTGGAACCTGGTGGCTTCCTCCCTGGCTTCAGGAGATGCTGCACCTAACTTTGGAGGCTGTGTGCTGACTTAGGCAGACATCACAGCCTCACACTTGATTCATGTTTTGAAGCTTTTCTCTGCTACCATGAGGGCTGAGAACATATAATTTTTTTAAAAATTAAAGCTTAGATACTATGGTCATCACATGTATCTAAAGCCCTGGCTGGGATGATTTAGTTGGGAATTGGTCCTGCTTTGAGCAGAGGGTTGGACTAGATGACCTCCTGAGGTCCCTTCCAACCCTGATATTCTATGATTCTATGATTCTATGACTCTGGGAGCCAGGGCCTTAGGCAGTAGCCTTTTGTGTCTTTGCTTTGATCTGGCCCAGCCCATGGGTGTATCTGAACCCCACGGAGGAAGAGGCAACTTAGCAGTCATTATACTTTGAAGATCTGTACAATGTATTGTGAGTGGCATCTCATGGTGCTTCATGTAGCTGGGGTGGAGCTTGAGTGAAGACCATTGCACTTTTTCCACCCCAGAATTTGAAGGTCTCCTATTTTTCTGTTTAAGCCCAGAAAACCTTTTCACATTTCTCCTGTGTTGCTCGCCACATAGTCTCTCATGAGTCCAACAACCTCTGTCACTCCCTTCTTTCAAATTCTTCCTCTGAATGTACTTTGAACAATTACCACTGCTATGTTCTCACACTGTTTCTAATGCACACTGGCTTACAGCATACAGTGCCTGATATGTTTTATCTGTGGCCAAACTAGAGTGTAAGCTCCTTGATGAGCATGCTACGTGTTCTTGTTTGTAAAGCCTTCCAAGCACACATCATTTATGCCCTGATAACACCTTGTGCTGTGACCACCTTCAGTTCCTCTGGACCACATTAATGTAGTTCCATGCTTGTTTAGTGGGAATTCTGGGTAACATTTCACTGACAACTGACAAGCCTTTCCCAAGAGGGACCAAACCAGACTGTTCCCTTGGCATTCAGATTGGGAAAGTGAACGACTGGGGCCAATCATCAGTTTCATTTCTCTTGCCTTGTGATTAGGCAACTACTAAATTGGCATGTTGAACTCAAAACTTGAAGAATATGAATTTACCCAAGAAATAAATATACTGGAAAGTTTTGACAGTGACACAAACATATGAAGGCAGTGGAAATACAGCTGGTTCTAGAGAAGCCAAATGTGATCAGAGACTGAAAATAGTCATGAAGAAAACACCCTTTTAATCCCCCCTATTTACCTGTTTTGAGCTGCAATGGGCACAGTCTGATTACATTAACGTCATCCACTATTTTGAGGTTGCCAGACACAGCAAGAAAAAAATAGTTTGCATGGAATGATAAAACAATAAATTAGACATACAACATTGAAATAAAGGGGAAATCTAGCAAGGGTATATAAGAGAGGTTTCCACACATATATCCCCCCTCCCTGGAAACATTCAGATAAAGTACAAAAGTTCCTGTGGCATGTTGGTATTTTTATTTCAAGACCGTTCTCAATAATGTATATCTGAGTTAGAATAAGTCTTAGACCATGTGATTGTTACTATGGCAACTAGTATTTTAAAATTTTAAAAAGTCATGTAAAAACCTTGTAAGTTGTCAGTGCAAAAGCACTATTCTTTTGGTAAGGAATATGGATATATTTGGCATGTTGAAAAAGGTCATGTTTCTTGCAGAAGACTATCCTGTCCTTTGTCAATTGAGGAATCAAGCCACGTTACGTTTCTATCTGTGGGTGGTTCACCTTACCCTATAAGATGGCTTTCAGAGAAAAGGAGCAGATCCTTGTGCCAAAAAGTTAGTGGTCAAAGTCTCCAGTAAAAATAATGTATTATTTCCTTCATAACCTTCCCCTCACTAACTGATTGCTTCACCAGGGTGCTCACAAAGAGTAGACACATACAAGGGAGTCCTTCCACCCATCACCTCTACCATTCTGGCACCCAGCACTGTGTCCTCAGCCAATTCCACCTGCCTCTCCATCTTAAATGACAGGTTGAAAGAGCAACCAAGCTTGGCAGGGTGGGGCTTTGTACTTGACCTAGCCTTAAGATTTTAAATTTGGTAAATCAACAGCAGGGCCCCCTCCTGGGAACACTTCCGGATTGGTTAGGGTTAGGTTGGAAAGCTGGTAAATGGGGCTACTAACAGGATCCACCAAAGAGCAAGAGTCCTCTAATTTTCAAGCGCCATGAAAATGTTGCAAGGCAGACTCACTGCTTTGTCACTGGTGCCAGAGTAGCCCAGTTACTACAGCTGGGATAAATGAGCAACACCCTGCCAAAAACTAACCCATTCTCAGACCTTGATTTCTCAGACCTCTGAACCACTTTTACCTCATGGATGGCTGAATAGAGGTGATAGTTTAAACTCAATGGAAGGGAGGGCCATCATGAGTATGCAAGAGGGACAACAAGAGACCACTGATCCTCTTTTCAACTTGATGACTCCCTTGTCTTATGACAGAACTTATTCCTCCATTCTCAGCTGGTACAAGACAAGCAGCTCACGGCTACTGCCCTGCACACTGAGATTTAAACCTTTTCAGCCTTTAAAGCAGGTGTTCTGCAGTCATTAATGGTTTCTCAGCCTGCTGGTACCAAATCAGTCTATGATGACAGAAGCAGAAGCACTATGTTCCTAGCTGGAATCTTTTGTGAAGTGGTTATCAGAAGGGTTAAATTTGTATTTTAATTCCTATTCTATGCAAAGAGAGTCCCTCCCCCTTTACAAATACACTGACCAAGGGATTCATCCTATACCGTAGAGGTGGAAACCTAAAGTCTCAGATCTGTGAGTGGAGGGTAGTTTAATGTGCAAGGCACTGGACTGGGACTCCGGAGATTGGTATTCTATTCCCAGCTCTTCCACTAATTCGCTGTGTCACCTTTAGTGGGTCACATCACTCTCTGACTCTGTTTCTGCTCCACCCTTTGTTTTTTTTCTATTTAGATGATAAACTCTTCAGGGGCAGAGACTGTCTGCTGCTACATGTAAGTACATTGCCTAGCACACTGGACCCCTGATCTTGCTTAGAGCCACTGGGTGCTACTGCAATATGAATAATAATAATACAGGGGAGGTACAAAATGGGACTATTCATGTGGCCTACCTAAACTGCATTTTTGTAGATCCAAGTCCACTAGGCGTTACCACCCTGGTTAAATCTAAGCCCTTTAAATCTGTTAATGGCTTCCCACCTGGTTCAAAAGACTTCAAGCTCAGTTTACAAAGACATTTTTTGACAATAATCGCTATGAGCAGAATCTGCTTCATTAGCCCCTGGCATGCAAATCTCAAAAAATTCCTAAGGTGCTCCTGGAAAAGAATGCTGCAGCAGAGAAGGGCAACAATAACGTATCTCTGTGTCCTAGCCATGGTTCTCATCCCAGCATATTTCTGTAACATTCACTGGATCAGCCTTCTCAGAGACTATACAATTCAATGGTAGCTTTTTTAAAAAAGTATGATTTGCGACATTTTCAGGTGTTTCAAAGGTCAGTACGGTCACTATTTATGGACAGAGCTGTTGCTGGCTTTAGCGTATGCAGGGTATAGAGAACATCACTATCATATAAAATGCAACGACAGGAAGAACAGGGAGAGAAGTCAGTGCTGGGCATAGAACACGTGTCACGGGGAAGACGAGGCTTGACATTTACTGAAGAATTAATCTCTAAAACGGTTAAGTAGAATAAATCCCATGTTTAGGTTTTTAGTCCTCTACCGCTGACATTTTTAAATTGCACAATCATTGACCCTCACAAGCTCTGATAAAATATTCATGTGGCTCCAAATATTCACGCTTTGCTCCTTTGTGCTGCTCAGGGGCACCAAAGGATGTGGATAACCTGCCACAACTCTCTAGCCTGGGATTTCCCAGGGGGAGAGGAGTCTGCATTGGGCACAGAGCAGCATAGGTGATTCCTGTCTACCAACCCTTGTAGTCCCAGTATACAGTTCCAGGGGAGCGTCTGTGACTGCTGCCTGACATTCTTTGGCAATTCCCAGCTGTTGGCATTTAGAGCAGCCCTCGATCATAGCTGGGCCTACCACAGATTTTGTCAGAGAATCAGCCCCTTCTTTCTGCTACACCAAGCAGACACTCCTGGCAGCAGGGAATCTGGTTCCCAGAAGCCAGTGCAGTAGGTATGCAAAACTATTGCTGCAGTATCTACCAAGTTGACGTGGATTGCCTTTTCTTTGTGTGTGATTTCATAGCCTTTGTATTTGATAGAAGTACACTTCTTGAAACTACAGAAGTTCAGGACCGCTACTTTGTTTCAAAACCACTAATCTTTTAATATCAGTGTAGGTGAGCACATCATGAGACTATAGCAGGGGTTCTCAAACTTAATTGCTCTGCGACCCCTTCTGACAACAAAAATTACTACACAACTCCAGGAGGGCGGAACCAAAGCCTGAGTTCACCCAAGTCCCACTGCCCCAGGCTGGGGGAGCCAAAGCCAAAAGGCTTCAGCCCCGGGCAGGGGGGCCTGTAACCTATCTTGCCGCCCAGGACTGAAGCCCTTGGACTTTGGCTTCAGCCGCAGGCTGTGGGGCTTGGGCATCGGCTTCACCCCCAGACCTCAGCAAGTCTAACTCCAGCCTTAGCAAGCCCAATAGAACAGGGTGCCAACCAACTTTGGGGTCCTGATCCACAGTTTGAGAACTGTTGGATTATAGTAAATATAATTTGGCCCTTGTGCATTTAACATATTTTGTTGGCCATTTCATTGTTCGCATGGTATAAAAGCTGATACGAGTTACTTCACCCATTAACGACGTGCAAAGTAACGATTTACTTTCAGCAGTAAACTTTTTGGCTTGATTCACACCTGCATTATTCCACTTTTATGCTGATGTAAGTCCACTGAAATCAGCCTGTTCATACCAAAGCAGTACTGCGCTATTACATTCGGAGCTGGGAAAGGCGGAATCAACATTGTCCATTGAAATGAATGGAGTTATTCCACTGAAGTAGCAGTGATAAAGCAAGCTCTTGGTGTACATTTTCAAAATGGATTGTGTATGTTTGTGTGTGGAGCTAAGCTTACAAATCTTGCTAATAGAACTGTAACTGGTGCAGCCTGCCCCCCGCTTACATTTGATTGTCTATGTCTGATCAAATGCAGTGTAAAAATCCATTTTTGAAGCACTCGGACACACATGCAGATAATTATGTTAAAGCACAAAGGTAACATCTATTTTGTCAAATAAAACTTTATTACAAGGCAATAAGAAAAAACTAGCCAGAAAAAAACTTCTATGATCACGTAACTGACCTTTTCAGTGATTTTATAATATATGTTCTCTGGAGTCTGCATTCTCTTTCGATATTTGTTCAATCAAATTTTGTACAGGATGACTACTTAGCTTTACTTTGTGGCAGTCTTAACCACTCACTGGCAATGTGACTTCACTGCACAATTGACAAGTTTTAGGGTGTGACTAACTATATGTTTGAGGACCTATATGTGGTGGATATTCTTTATAAATGTGCATATATACATGCAGGTATGGCTATTCATTTGTGTGTATCTATCGCTTTTCTCTGAGTTCATGTATTTTACATGCTCACTAATGGTCGTTTTATACGGGGAGTAGAGATTGCAGTGCATCAGTTGTGCATGTTAAGTTGCAGGGTGATAATCTATCAGTAATAATTTATGTATAAATTAGAATTGTATGTAAATTAAGGTCTGAAATGATATATGAATTCTATCCCCAGTATATCCCACATATTTCTCCTACAGCAAGATAATTGTTCATAGTGTGCTATTAACTGTCTAAGCACAGCTTTATAGAAAGCTCTTTCTTTTTGTTTGTGACACACACTTGCTCACTGGCTTGTGTTTTTTTGTTACATTCCTTTACACTTGTAATTAATGTGATAGATTTTCTGAAGGTCCCCTGACAACAGCAAGTTAAGCCAAGCAGCCAGAGGAACTTCCTGGTCAAAATATCATCCAAAGTTTTATTTTCTACTATAACTTTTACCATTTGTTGTCAAAGGTTGTCTTGTATTGTGTACTGTGTGAAGGGTAAGTCACACAGAAGTGATTTTAAAGTACCAAGCACTGGGAACATGTGTCAGAATAAATAAATGAGGGTTTTGCAGGTTATTTAATCTGATCAGCCTGTCTATCAAAACCCTCCTTTGCTTTTTAAAACCGTAGTTGTGAACAAAAGGCTCTTTTTCTCAGGATCACCTTTTGCTCGCTGTGTTAAGATGACTAAAGATTGCTTCCATATTTTTTCCTCCTGTTGAGGCACTTTTATATAACTTAGAGCTTGGCCAAGGCTCCTGGGTACAAAATTCCAGACCTACCTATTTGTTCTCTAGTATGGTATCTGTTTGAAGTGTCATTTTAATTTCACACTTTTTTTTTTTAGTCAAACTTCGACATTCAGGTCTGATTAAAGAAAGAAAAAGAAAATCCACTAATGCCTCCTTTCATGAATAACCCTATAATAAAAAAACGGTGCGTGTGAATACGTGTCATAATACGGACTCATTCCTACTGTGCCTGTCAGCTCTGCTCCTGTGTGTCGGAAAACAAGAGAATTTTACAAGAATCTCCTGTCTGAAGTTGTGTGTGCACTGCTGGTAGACCAGCACGGAAACAAAGGCATCCACTCTGAACAAACGAAGCACAGCAATAATAAATACTGAATACATTGAGAAAATAAAACCAACAGTTTCCATCAGGTGTCAATTTCCAAGATCCAAGGGTGAAAAATAAGTTGTTTAAATATGAAAGGCACCTTCAGAATAACCCCTTTTACAAGATCACAAGAGATTACAGTACAGCATTTCAGTTCTAGATACTTTGCCCTGCTACAATGTTTTCCACCAACAATCTCAAGGTGATTTATGAGGATTAATAAATTAAACCCCTCAACAACAGAGAAATTGTAGCATCGCCATTTGTTCATATAAAACTCAAGCACCAGGGAGGTTAAGCCTCAAATTTTTAAACATGCCCATTAATTTTGGGTGCCTCTGTGTTTGGATGCCTACCAGGAAACACAAGGCCTGATTTTTTAGGGGAATTGGGCAGCCACAGCTCCAGTTGAAATTAAGAGGAACTGGTGGTGCTTATTGCAGAGTAATGATAACCCAATTTAAAAATCCACATTTGTTATCTCTTCTGTACACTAAATGTTTACTTATCATATGTTAGACTCAACCCGTAAGCACCTAAACATTTGGATGGGGCCGTAAAGAACTCTTGACTTCTCCTGTTCATAGCTAATGACAATAATGTTGGCAAGAGGATGACGAGTTGATGAAGTGGCATATTTAGATTTCTCATTGAGACGTGTTTAATTTTTCGGTAGTAATACTGTATTACCATATGTATATAATAATTCCCTAGGAAATCATTTCAAATAGCGAAAATTTGATGGATTAAAATTAGAAACGTACAATAAATGTACCAAAGGTCACAGCTGAAGTGACACTTCCAATAAGGTCTTTAATCAATGGAACTGAGAAGAGATTACAAAAGTAATTCCCACAATTCTTCATAACATAGTTAGAGAAAACCAGTGATATTTAATATCAATTCATCTCTCAATGAACATTAGAATTATCCAATTTCAAAATTGGATTCTTGCAGACAAGAATTGAGTAGGTCAAACAGGTATCCAGTTCATAATAAATGATAACAGACTGATTAAATCTTTAACAGCTGTTCATGTGAATCAACACACTTGTATATTTTAGGGAATTCTGAGCTATAGAACATGTTCACAATGTTTACACATTTTTAAATATTTTATCCTATAAAATAAACATTGCAATGTTAGGAGAAGCATGGATCTCAAATATTAAAATATATTTTAAAATGGTCAAGGTTCTGGTTCCTGATCCACACAATTCTTTTTTCAACTAATCAGTGAACAAGAGTCAGACTTGGTCAGTGTCCATAGCTTGTCCTCCTCTACTATACTGGACAAATTTCCTGCATGTCATATCTATTTTTGAATGCCATTGGTTGTAGGAATTCTGCCATGAAGGACATTCAGGGTTATGTAAGTAGGAATACCACCTGGAATTGTTTGATCTGTGTCACACTGTCTGGAGTGGTTCATAACCGTGAGTGCTCACCTCAGGGCAGACTGTCAAGAAGCAGAGCAGGGACCCCAAACTGGTTGTGTGCAGGCCCTCTCAGATGTCCAGAGAGGCCCAGGCCACTTCCAGCTTTTGAGGCCCCTAGCCATAATAAAAATAAAAAATGACAACACATGAAAACAAAATAAGGCACTAAAAAGTGAGACGTAATTTGAATTTTTTTTATTTAAAAAATGCTTTTCTAGCCTTTTCTGTGCAAATGCACTAATTATTGAGGGAAATTCTAGTGTTCGTGCAATGTCACAGCTGATATTAAGCATGGCAAAACGCTCTTGTGCCATAGTTGAACGGTGATAGTTCTTTACCTGCTTCAACATTGCGTTAATCTGAAGCCACTGATGCAGGCAAACTGACAAAAATACGCAATGCAATTGTGATGTTAGGAAACACCCCAGAGAGTCCAAGTTCGAGTATTTCTTGAAGCAATTCCTTAAATTTGCAGCTCTCAGCTGAGTGTGTGTTACATTTTGGTCCGATACGGATGCGCATAAAAACAAGTTGTGAAACTTATCAAATGCCAAAAAATTAACAAGTGTCTAAATTTGAGGCCCCCTTTGAGCTTGAGGCCCAGGCCAAATGGCCCTCTTGGCCTCACCTCTGATTGGCCCTGGTTGTGTGTTCTATAATTAGATTTCACCAACCCAGTAACAAACGTGAACTCCTAAAACACTAGAACAGTCTTACCACAGAGTCATAGACAGTCCCCTTGGGCATTCCAGTCTCTCTTGCCACCCAGGCAAGTGACAGTTGGTTGCTATACAGCAAAGATCACAAAAGATTCAAGTTGCTCCCTGTCCCAAGGGCCAAGTCACTTACCCCAGGTCAATTTGTACTTTAGATCTCACACTAAAGACAACACTTGTAGCCAGTTCTGTAATAAACTAACTAAAGATTTATTAACTAGGGAAACAAGGGAGTTGTTTACTGGTTAAATTAGGCAAATATATATACACAAATGCGTTACAGTTTACGAATGCAAAAGGTGACAGATACAGTAATCTTTCAGCACTGAATGTCTTTTAGGGCTAACCCAGATTAAGCCTGGGGATTTCTGCTTCTATCTTGTAGCTCCCGCCCTGTGAGAGTCTAAACAGCAAAAGAAATTAAAAATGTTCTTCCCAGCTATTTTTATTTTTCTTCCCAAATTCAAGCTGATGGGATGAGCCCCTTGCGTTTCACCACTTCATGGGTGTGAAGGGGCAATTTACGACATCTTTGTATTTGATGTCCCACAAAGGCCCCTTTAGTCTGGATAGCTTTCTTGATGAGGTGACAATCCCGCTCGTTAGGGTCACAGTTTCAGAGCAAACATTTTTTACCGTTATTAAGCAAACATTTAAATATTCCCTTATAGCATGTGATGAAGATATTCTAAGTGAGATTAATGCATGCAGCAATTTACAATTTAAACACGTTATTGTAAGTTCAATACCTGTCTTAACCATGCTAACACACAGGTGACACAGACTGGTTTCCAGTAATGAATGTGTCAGTGCTCGCCTGAGGCCTAAAAGCCATGGCAAGAACTGGCACCTGGTTTGCCAGCACTGCAATCTGCACCAAATGTTTTGTCTGATTTTAACACACAGAGTTGGGACCTTGTGGGACATAGTGTTCATGCTCCAATGGAGAGAGACTCTGTGTTCTAGGCATTTCCAACTCTTCTTTCGTTTCTGAGTCCTTCTGTCACCTTGCGCTCACATTTCCAGGCCTTTCTTCGTGCTGATCCACACCTGGAACATTATCCATGATCCAGTGTGCCATGCCATGTCCCTCTTACTTTTGTTTAGCTTTCCACTGCTAACCCCACCTCTGCTCCACTACCAGAAATTATGCATCAAAGGATGGGATTGTCAAAAGTGTCCAACTTCGGCCTAATGCTGCTCCTGTTGAAGTCCTTTAACTGCTAGTTTCAACAGAATCAGAATCGGGCCAACACTGACCACTTTGAAAATCCCACCTTAGTTTGTGCTAATTTTCCTTAACTGCTCTTTGTCTTTATTTTGCCCTTTCTACTTCTGCCATTAGAAGCATTCAATACTTACTGAGATGATTGGTTGTGTCTAAGGCAAGGACTTAGTGGGACTTCTATTTACTAAGAACTCCCACACGTTAACGGATAGTGGTGTGAACATTTTAAAAAAATACCTATTTTCAAAGTGTTCATTAGGTACTGGAGTTAAACAAAACACGCATTTAAATAGTCTAATCCCCTTCCTTCTCAATTGCTCAGCTTTCAGTCTCTGATGATTTCATAATTTCACTTGCTCTCTAGTCACCAGAGTCTCCCACAATGGAGAAAACCTGAATGCCTCATGTAAAAAAAATCAAGCAGAAACTCCCCCCTTCTTTAGTCCCCCAACTTCTTTGAGAGAAACCCTCCAGGTCTTTATCCATCTTAAAGTAATAAAAGGGCACAAGTGCTCCATTGCCACTTTTACAGACCACTTTTTTTTTTAATGGAATATTAGAGGTCGCTCAGAGCAGTTTCACTGGGGTAGACCCTCAGATCTTGTAAATTGAAGTAGCTCAAGTGAATTTATTGGGTCTATGCCCAATTATAGCAGCCAAGAATCTGGCTCATTCCATTTAGAGATGTGTAAAGCAGGAGCAAGCTTTGGGCATGGGCGGTGGGTGATGCTTCCGCTTGGGGAGGCTAGCTTCCTATCCTGCCTCTTCTGCCCACAGCCCTGCCCACACTCCCCCCGACCCCGCCCCAGGCCTGCCCACACCTCCCCCCCCCCCAGACCCCACTCCCACTTGGCCCACTCCTGCGTGTCTCCCTCCCCACTTGGCCTCCTCCACTGCTGCTCTCCACATCCCTCCCCCCTGCTGGCTACATACCTCCCTCCTCTCCTCCCCGCTTGTCCCCCCCCACTTGCCATGTGTGAAACCCAGCCACAGCAAGCATGGGTGGGCTGACTGGGGGACTGTAGCAAGGGCAGGGGGGGGGGGGGCTGAGCACGAGTAGGGAGAAGGGAGTGGAGCAGAGAGGAGGAACCTGGTGAGCAATGGCTGGGTGGGGGGGGAAGGAGGAGGAAACCCACGCAGCGAGCAGGGGGGAGCCGAGCGGGGATGGGGGGAACTGGACATGGTGGGGGGGGGGTCGAGTGGGGAGGAAAGAGGAGGAACTGTCAACAGCAAATTGGCAATGGGGGCCTCTGGAGAGGGGGTTGGAGACAGAGTGCTGGAGACTGGAGCAGTGGCAGCTGGAGAGAATGCTAAACTCCATGCAGGTTCCAGGTTGGCTGAGGAGGCTGTATCCGCTACTCAGATTCCCAGGTTCATTAGTAATCGCTATGGGGAGTCCAAGGGAAGGTACAGCCTCCTCAGCCACCCCAGAACCTGCATGGAGCATAATAAATAAGAAAAAAAACCTTCTGGTGGAACACAGAGGGGAAGAGGTGGGCTCACCATGGCCTAGGCGTCCAGAGGTGGGGTGGCGGTGGCTGTGCCAGGGAAGGCTTAGCCTTAGGCCTATTATACCTGCTGCTCATGGCTGTGGGTATTTGTGCCTAGGATTGTTTCAGGAGAACTCTGCTTTTTTTGTGCTAGAATGGTGATAATTTTTCTAAATCTTTCAAAATTTGTTTAATTTTTTATGCTGAAAAGGTACAAAGAAATTGTCTTATGCAAAAGAATCTGAGGAGGGGGGGACAACAATCAGTGAAAAATAGCCTCCTGAGTCTGAGAAAGGGCGGGCAACTTCAGCGCTTCAAGCTAACAAGAACAAATGGATATAACCTGGACATTAGGAAGTTTAGACTTGAAATTAGATGAAGGTTTCTAACCATTAGAGGAGTGAAGTTCTGGAACAGCCTTCCAAAGGGAGTAGTGGGGGCAAAAGACATATCTGGCTTCAAGACTACGCTTGATAAGTTTATGGAGGGGATGGTATGATGGGATAGCCTAATTTTGGCAATTAACTGATCTTTGATTATTAGCAGGTAAATATGCCCAATGATCTGTGAAGGGATGTTAGATAGGGTGGTATCTGAGTTATTACAGAGAATTCTTTCCTGGGTGCTGGCTGGTGAGTCTTGCCCACATGCTCAGGGTTTAACTGATCGCCATATTTGGGGTCGGGAAGGAATTTTCCTCCAGGGCAGATTGGCAGAGGCCGTGGAGGTTTTTCGCCTTCCTCTGCAGCGTGGGGCACGGGTCACTTCCTGGAGGATTCTCTGCACCTTGAGGTCTTTAAACCACGATTTGAGGACTTCAATAACTCAGGCATAGGTTAGGGGTTTGTTACAGGAGTGGGTGGGTGAGATTCTGTGGCCTGCGTTGTGCAGGTCAGACTAGATGATCATAATGGTCCCTTCTGACCTTAAAGTCTATGACTATTATATACAATCTAATTGTTGTTGACACCCATTAGTATTCCCCAGCTTCACAGCTTCCAGTGGAAACCATTTCACTGCCTCAAGTAACAGCATCTTGGATTTTTTCCCAATACATGTTCCTTCTTAACATGAACCTATGTTACTTAGTTAGGGTTTTGCCCTATGACCTCCTATATATTTCTCTCCCAGGAGCGGGTAACTCAGAGGGTACAGTAGATATTTTGTGTGTCCTGCATTCACGTAGGAAGCGTAGCAGATTTGTTGGTGGTTTCCTGAGCAATGTGAATTCAGTTTTTCTCCTTTGAGAAATAGTAGCTTGCCCCTGTGGTACTAGTTCTAGACAACCGTGCTCAGTTATTAGAAGGTGCTTCTACTTGCACACAACACAGATGAGATTTTCTTATCACTCACAAACTTCATTTTCTTTTATGACAAATACAGTAAGTTACAGAAAACAACTGATCGGATAATTAGATGGAATTGTGCCTATAATAAATAGTACATAAGCAAGGACAACAATCCACAAACCACACCACACCGGGAATGTAGTGGGGCTCTTTGCGCTAATATTTTCATTCACTTGATAAGAGCTACCTCCTTCTTAACATTAAAATAATAAATATAGCTGCAGTGTACCTTACAGAAATGTTAAATGTCTGCCTGGTAAATGCTCTACAAGATAACTTTAGGGGCCTGAGGTTGGAACGGAGGATAGAAGACAATGTTGAATGTAAGTGTCAGGAATCTTCTTTTTCTGTACGTTGCTTTCCAGGCTGTTGACTGTGGTAGGGTACAACCCTGGTGTTGTGAAGTAGCCGTTCTCTGATTGGCAACGGCCTGATTCACAACACCAGCTGCTGCACCAGACCATGTAGATGGATGTGGGTGGGCCTCCAGGCTGCATGTTCTTTAACAGACTGCTCTTTCCCAGCTGTTGAAGTTGACTGACTGTGTTCCTCACAGCTACGATCTAGAAAACAAAAACAAAAGAAATATGGTTAGATCAGACAATGACAGGTTCTGTAGCACTACCTGATTGTTTTAGTTATAAGACATTAAATATTTTTACAAATAAGTGACACTGATGCAGTGTTAATATTTTACTTATTTTTAAACAAGTTTAATACCGCACAGGGAATTGTGTAAAGCTGGCTTCTCAGCTTTTATATTAGACTAGGTCTTTCCCTTCCCTCATTCTCTCTCAAGCCACGGGGACTTAAAGCTACAGGCAGGGGATGTAACCCAGATTCCCTGCAAAGCCCTAAGATTCACAAAAGAAAAAGGCTTTTTCCACATAGATATTCAGATCCCTAACTCCCATTGATTTGAATAGGACTTGGTGGCCTAAATACTTGTGAGGATCTTTGCCAAAATCTTCAGAGGTGCGTCTCTTCCAACAACATCCCGCCCGCAGCAGATCATTGTTACCATTAGCTCTCCCTTCCTCCAGGGCTGCACCATGTCCATCTCTCCAAGGCAGCAGGTCCTGAATGTGTGCTATATAAAGCAGCATTAATTTCTCTGTGGATTTAGTCCTAGGACTCTGCTGGGTAGCATCACCTGCGCAGTGCTTGCTCTGCAGTACCTCTCCTCCTCAAATGCTCCTCCATGCTGTATTCTTACAGAGAGGCTCTTGCAGGACCGGAAGAGAGCAAGTTACAAATCATCTGCTTCTCCCTACGGTGCTCCCGTCCCATGTTTACCTGCAGAAGTTAAGGACAACATCCAACCCATTATCATTAAAGCCACACTTTAATGTTAAAGTCACATTGGGAGTTATGAATTCTATCATTTTTCATCTTATTAAATAATTCCTGGCTTCTGCATCTACATGGATCTGACTGTAGTGGCTGTACAAACTACGGCACCCTGAAAATTACAAAGGTATCTCAGAGAGCACAGCAGTTCAGCACCACCGGTGAACAACAATAACTGAGTGTTGAGATGACCCAGGTGGCGCTTATGAAATTATCTGTATTATCGTAGCACCCAGACGCCCCAGTCAGGGACCAGGACCCCACTGTGCTAGGTGCTGTACAAAACACAGAATAAAAATACAGTCCCTGCCCCTGATTGCTCAGGTATCTATGTGGCCACTCATTCAAAACTTCATGGGCGTGCTATTATTGGTCTGAAAAGAGTGAAAGGATGGCTTAGTTTTGGAGTGTAAATCAGTCTATAACCTGCCCTTTTTTCATGTGACTTGTGAGGAGAGTAATTAACCAAAAACACAGCACAGCCTGCTCTTGAATCAACCAGCTTTCTTTGGAGTTATATTAAGGTGTGGCTGAAGTCTTTGTACATCCCCGTATTAGGGATAGCATGCAATGGCGACTGTTTGAATGCCTTTCGCTTCAAAAAGAGACAGTATACGCCCCCATTTTCCATGAGGGTTTGTCAAGAGTAAGGCACAATGTCCTAGGAAGGGGCAGAGCCAGCAGCTCCCTGCCAGTTTCCCAGCCCCCACCCCACCTCCACAAGGAAAGCTAGTGATAGTGACTAAACTGACAGCAGTTCCTGGGATAACATTTCTTGTAGGAGTCATGCAGGGGCGGCAGCAAACTAAGGAACTAGGCAGCAGTGTGAAGGTAAGACGCCTCCAGGGTAGGAACCCCTTGTCTTAGCAGATCTTCTGAGATCAGACAGATTTGGGGGCAAACCACCTGGCCTTTTCCACAAGGTGAGTAGACCCCCATCTTTTAGCTCAAAGGAAACTCCCCAACAGGCAGCTGACTGAGGTGGTGAGTCCCGTGCATAGCCTCCCACAGCCTTCTCCCAACACGTGCAGGGGAGGAGCGACCAGATTTGGTCCTTAGTCAGAAAAGCTATTACCATACGTAATAACAGACTACTCCTCAGAGCCAAGTTCTATTGTATAGTTGCTGTGGGAACAGTAGCTGAATTTCTTGACACATGTGTGTATATAAAGTCTCACCATGTTGCATTAAGAGCTTTTATTTCAATAGAACATTTCTAGAGTTTCAGTACATCAGACCACACTGAAAAAAGTCTATTTATATTTTACCAATATCTGTACATAACCTTCACCCTAGAAAAGAAGCCTGGAAGCTGAATTCATATTTCAGTTTGTATTGATCAACTGATGGCATGATAGTTCTGGCTAAAGGTGAACTGTTTCCCTTTCACTGCATATTGTGGCATTCAACAGAGTAACATTCTGTTGCACGCAAAATAACGCCAAACACTTTTTATACATTTTGTTTCCTGGGAGCATTAAAGTCTGTCACTAGTACTGTGGGTGGGAAAAAATGATATGTACTTTTTCAAGGTTGTTTAAATCTTCAAAAGCCTCTACACTATTTGTCAGCTTTTATTTTTTTTTAAAATTAGTTTATTATATGCATCTTTTGCTTGCTGAAGGAAGTCAGTTTGAAAGGCATTTTTTGGTGAGAAATAGTATTACATTAACTGAAAAGTAAATTATACATTTTCATTATTGATCTGGATGATAGGCTAGATTGCACCCTCAGCAAGTTCACAGATGACACTAAAATGGGGGTGAAGAGGTAGATATGCTGGAGGGAAGAGATTAGGGTCCAGAGTGACCTAGACAAATTGGAGGATTGGGCCGAAAGAAATCTGATGAGGTTCAACAAGGACAAGTGCAGAGTCCTGCACTTAGGACGGAAGAATCCCATGCACTGCTACAGGCTGGGGACCGACTGGCTAAGCAGCAGTTCTGCAGAAAAGGACCTGGGGATTACAGTGGATGAGAAGCTGGATATGAGTCAACAGTGTGCCCTTGTTGCCAAGAAGGCTAACGGGATATTGGGCTGCATTAGTAGTAACACTGCCAGCGGATTGAGGGAAGTGATTATTCCCCTCTATTCGGCACTGGTGAGGCGACATCTGGAGTATTGCCTCCAGTTTGGGGCCCCCCACTACAGAAAGGATGTGGACAAATTGGAGAGAGTCCAGCAGAGGGCAATGAAAATGATTAGGGGGCTGGGGCACATGACTTATGAGGAGAGGCTAAGGGAACTGGGCTTATTTAGTCTGCACAAGAGAAGAGTGAGGGGGGATTTGATAGCAGCCTTCAACTACCTGAAGGGGGAATCCAAAGAGGATGGAGCTTGGCTGTTCTCAGTGGTGGCAGATGACAGAAGGAGGAGCAATTGTCTCAAGTTGCAGTGGGGGAGGTCTAGGTTGGATATTAGGAAAAACTATTTCACTAGGAGGGTGGTGAAACACTGGAATCGGTTACCTAGGGAGGTGGTGGAATGTCCATCCTTAGAAGTTTTTAAGGCCTGGCTTGACAAAGCTCTGGCTGGGATGATTTGGTTGGGGTTGGTCATGCTTTGAGCAGGGGGTTGGACTAGATGACCTCCTGAGGTCTCTTCCAACCCTAATCTTCTATGATTCTAATTTATTCCCTCCCTTTTACTTAATATGAATTCTTCAGCTATTTATTGGTGGGGCTTATGACTATGGCTATTTCCATCTTCTCTGGCACCATATCATTCTAAAAACTCCCATATGATCGCACCTGGGGCCAGATCTTATATGCAGTTAAACATACAATTATATACATTTCAACTAGGTGTATGCAGTGTTGGTCTGAGAATATTAGAAACAAGGTTGGTGAGGTAATATTCTTTATTGGACCAACTTCTGTTGGTG
Organism: Chrysemys picta bellii; assembly: GCF_011386835.1. Taxonomy (NCBI): domain Eukaryota; kingdom Metazoa; phylum Chordata; order Testudines; family Emydidae; genus Chrysemys; species Chrysemys picta. The sequence goes on from NC_088792.1 coordinate 78,812,772, forward strand.
TGTAAATTCAAAAGCTTGTCTCTCTCACCAACAGAAGTTGGTCCAATAAAGAATATCACCTCCCCCGTCTTGTCTCTCTAATTCATTTCAAATGGCACATATTTAATAGCCAAGTCTACAGAACCAAGTCTTCCAACAGTGGCCGGAATAAGGTCTCAGAGTAGCCAATGAGAAATCCATTGAAGATAATGTAGTTACTCTGGATTTACACTGGTATGAGAGAGTATGATGGCCATTAGAAGTAGAAAAATAAGCCCTTTTCCTGTTTGTAAGGAAATTAGAAAACCTTGCCAATAATTTAAGAAGTTTTTAAACAAACCGTCCAACCAACCATCTACATGAGACATTTTTCTACATTAAACTTACTTGTAATGTAACAGGTTATGTAGACTGGAAAACTGCAGGACTAAGGACAGCAACTAGATCTCCACTGGCCAAAAGTTTATTAGTCTTGTTAATATCCCATGCAAATTTAGATTTTCCTGCTTTGGTCACAGCAGTCTATTAATTCAGTCCTCTTGTCTGTTACATCTTTATTCTCTGCAGGTTAATCCTGCAAAATTCCTTTCTTGTAGTACGTGTCACACAGCCTATAATATTCAACAATACAATTTTGCTAATCCTGTTTTATCAGCTTTGTTGCCCTGTCTGGTCAATCCAATAGTGAAAAACCTCACACAAGGTTTTTGCCAAGTTTTTTTTTTTTAATATGGTTTCAATTAAATGGTTTGAGAGCAGCACATAGGATTTGGACATGTGCCAATGTCCTTCAGACACAGAATGTCAAGGCACTTAATTATACAGATCTCCAAACTCTTTCAGATGTCCCACCTACCCAGTCAACTGAATATACTTAACGCAAGTGTAAAAAAATCAGCTCAAATCTCTTTTAAAACACTCTCCGTCCATTAAGGACTTGCAGATGGCAGAATAGCGATGTATTTATTCCCCATTACCTTATTAACAGATTAAACAAATGAGTAAAGGCTGTCTCATTAGCAGTTCTTTGTTGTCTTGTTTACTGTTTAGTTGACTCATTAACATTAAATTATTAGAAGAGGCATATTAATTCTTGAAATAACCTTTGTCAAGCCTGATAAACTGATTGCTAACCAGCAAATGAATCCATGTGTATCAGGCAGGATTTGCATGTTAAAAAAAAACAAACAAAAAAAAACCCACAACCCCCAGATCCTCAGTGGTCTTCTGAGAGCAATTATTCAGTATCTCTTGTTAATTTCTGCATCTGTAAAACATACCACACAGATTTTCTTTTAAAAGATATCAAAAAATCTGATCTTGACCCCATCATACATTAAAAGTAAGCAGTGAACAAAGGGAACTCCCCTTCCTTCATCACACCATTTTTATTACATTAATTCCTTAATTTTAACAAAGGGAACAGTCTCTCTCATTTCAAGCCTGGTGTGTGTGTATATATATATAGGCACGTACTTATAAAAACTACACTAGTATTTTTCCAATCCCCAGTTTCAGGATTCCATATAAACATACATGACGAGCTGAATGGTTTAACCATCTCAGATAACTATATGCAGTATTGTGGTCATGTTGGTCCCAGGATATTAAAGAGACAAGGTGGGTGAGGTAATAATCTTTTATTGGACCAACTTCTGTTTGGTGAAAGAGAGAAACTTTTGAGCTTACACAGAGCTCTTCTTCAGCTCTCTCACCAACAGAAGTTGGTACAATAGAAGATATTATTTCACCCACCTTGTCTCTCAGGGAAGAACTGTTTTATCAGGCCATTCCCTTATTTCTTTTTTGCTTCTGATAAATTGATACCAAGTGTAGGAAACTTCTGCGTAGGGGTGTGATAATAAACCAATTTATTAGAGCATAAGCTTTCGTGGGCTACAGCCCACTTCTTCGGATGCATATAGAGTGGAACATATATTGAGGAGATATATATACACACATACAGAGAGCTCTCTGTATGTGTGTATATATATCTCCTCAATATATGTTCCATTCTATATGCATCCGAAGAAGTGGGCTGTAGTCCACGAAAGCTTATGCTCTAATAAATTTGTTAGTCTCTAAGGTGCCACAAGTACTCCTGTTCTTTTTGCGGATACAGACTAACACGGCTGCTACTCTGAAACATAATAAACCAAGTTAATATAAACATTAATTATGAATTTATTGAAAGATTTGTAAATGTATTTTTAACATTGGCAACATCATTTCTATAATCTAAAATACTGGGAGGGAGGAGACCGAGTCACTAGTTGGATCTTTCACCTTTGGCACAGTTACTCCAGTTAAACTGCAGTACCAGCATACACCCAAGAATGAAACAAGCCTGTTCAAGTCTTGCCTGATACAAGACTAACATTTAGAACTTATTTTCTACATAAGAAAATTAACATCTTTACACTGCAGCTACTTCTGCAACTCCATGCTGCATGCTACTCATTTTAGATGATAGATAATGAATTGCTTTTTGGTGTCACAAGCCATTTTAAGAAAACTTGAGTTTCTGAAATGCTGTATTTTAACGGCCCCCTTGAAAACAGTATAACCAAAATCTCTCCCCACTCAGTCCGAGAGCAGGACATCATTAGCAAATACATTCTACTCGCCAGCCTCTTGTACTGGATCATCTCTGTATGCATCTTAATACTAATTAAAATATGGAACAATTAAGCTATTTGCTAAATTAGCAATACTGACCCTACAGCCTCATGGCTGTAAGAGCAGTCCACTGAGATGGCTTAGCATTACCTTGGCATGATTTTGTGCTGACAGAACAGTCCATCCGTCTTCACGTCTTTAGACAGCTGTGCTTACCTAGCAGAATGTAAACATCTTTGAACTTTGCTTACTGGATAAAAGGAAGCATTAGTTTCCTATTGCATTTCCTCCTACAAGATCAATCACACATACAGGCTAGACACAGCATCCCTATGTTTGTAATTAATCTCGTAAAGGCAGAACATCTCCTCTCGATCGATTGCTATATTTGCATGCAGTCAGAGGGAGTAGGAGAAGAAAATAAAAGCCAGTAGCAGAATAATAATCAGCTGATCCTTTAATGAAGACCGAGACATGCTATATATACACACAGCAAGATGCTTTTTTTAGTGAGCTGATTCACTGTCGGAAAATTCATTTTGCAATGAATGTTGATAATTAACACTGGGGAATTCAGGATTGTTTTTAAATCCAATGATGGAAAAGTTCTTTTTCTCATCACGGAAAGATTCAAAGATTTTTTGTTTTGTTCTAATCTATTTAATCAAAACAACCCAATATCATCACAACATGCTCTCTAGTCTTGTAAAATTTCTTTAGCTGTTGCAAATTCTTGACTCTTTTTGTAAGTGTTTATGAGTTCAGACCGTGAAACTTGGCTTAATTCTACCTCACTCCACTGGACATATACACCTCTACCTCGATATAACGCTGTCCTCGGGAGCCAAAAAAATCTTACCACGTTAAAGGTGAAACCGCGTTATATTGAACTTGCTTTGATCCACCGGAGTGCGCAGCCCCACCCCCCCGGAGCACTGCTTTACCGCGTCATATCTGAATTCATGTTATATCAGGTCGCGTTATATCGGGGTAGAGGTGTACAATGATCAACTTGCCAATTGGAGATTTTTTCCCCCCTCTACAGATTAGATCAATAATATCTAGTATCAAGAAATTTACATTGTAAAAATTCTCTGCCTATTCTGGAAACATTTAAAAATTTTAGACTAGGCAAAATATTGATTTAAAACAACAAGCAAATATCAGAACTGCTACATCTTCAATTTAATAAACGATAACTTCTTCCCCTCTCGTGGTGTGTGTGTGTGTGTATATATATATATATATACACACACACACACACATCACACACACACACACACACACTAGGGTTGCCAACCTTCCAGGAATTAAAGATTAATCTTCAATTAAATGTCATTTGAGGAAACCTCCAGGAATACATCCAACCAAAATTGGCAACCCAAGTCTATGTGTGTGTGTAAAGTTACTGCACTTCTGATGGTGTCAAGAAGTTGTGATAAATCAAAGCCAGCAGGGCAAACAGATTCAAATGCAGAACACTAAATTAATATTAATTCTCAGAAAAAGCATGCAGTATTCAACAATGACTAGGATACAAGTCTGAACACTACTTCTTTTCTTAGCTCTAGCAGTTTTTCTGCACAAGATGTGGTGAGTTCTGACAGGAGTATTGTGGCAGCATGTAGTTGCAATTACTCCCAATATATATTTTAGCACAAACATATGCCTGTGATACACATCAAATTTAGTCTACAGCAACACGGCATATTTTGATTTAAGAGTGCTACAAAGAATCTCTTACTGAATAAAAAACTGACACAGGTCAGATCCAGCAGCAAAACAACAGTTATGATTCATTGCAGAGCTCTCTCTCTCTCTCTCTCTCTCTCCACAGTCTGTTTTAAAGACTTGCAGCTTAATGTCTAATGTAGATAACATGAAATATTCTAAAGCACTGAATCTGCCTTGTATGAGAGCAGCTTTCATTCTGGGAAACAGACTTTGCAATTTACAATAACCGAGGATAGTAATATTCAAACAATGACTTTAAAAAATTCTATATATGGTACACACTATTCACATTTGTACAGACATCTGCATTCCAATGAGTGAGGCCTGTAACACACTTTAGTACCTGAATAGCTGAGGCTTTTTTTTGGTTGTTGTTCATAACATCAGATTGTTTGACAATTACAGGAGGCAACTATTAAATCTTTCAAAATGCACTAAAATTCTAGGAAGACATTTTTATTATTGCTATTCCATTTTCTAGAAGTGTAAAAAAAACTAATATTTTTTTAACTTTGGAAGAATAAGTTTCTAGAGATATAAGCTTTGAATATACACGTTACTTAGCTTTCTCTCAGCGTTAAAGACGACTGCTTTTCCTCTCTCTATATTTGTGGAGGAATAATTGAATCCTACCATCTCCATTTTACAGCCTTTGTCAGAGAATATTCACATATACACAAGCTGGCTTGTGTATAGAAATCTATGGCCCCTTGCAAGATTGCCTGTTTATTGTTTAGAGAAATTACTACTAAAAAAAAAAATCAAGCAGGGGAAAAAAAAAGAAGTCACTGGTCTGAATCTTTCTGCATCTATTAATCAGCTCCCTATGCAGCAGGCTCCTTGCGGCTGTGGACAATCAGACAACAGTGGCGCTATCCTTAGACTGTCGATGCAGGCACATAAACTGAAGTGACAGACTGTTCTAGAATATCATTAAGGGGCTTGGTCTATGGCTCTTCTCTCCCCTCCCCACAACCTCAGCATCTCAAAGAGATGGTCACTTTGAGCTAATAAACACCTTTAAATCTTGCCCATATATCATGTAAAGAAAATCATCTAAGTCTTTGTGCAGCCTTGGTGAAGTTGTCTCAGCATTCTTCAAGATGCATGTCAGCTGCGTCCGGCATCCCACTCTGCCTGTTTGGGGGTGATGGAGGGGATGGCAGATGGTCTCGGAAAGGTGGGGGAAGGGATGGAGCCAGAGTACCTAGTTTTATATAATCTATCAATAGTTAACGTTGATGGCGTAGGGAGAAGAGGCATCGGTTTAAACAAATAAAGAACTGCCATTAACACACTTCCCGGCCACATGCAAAGAGATTTTTACAGCTACAACTTGCACCTTCTACTCCCCAACGCAGCTCTCAACAAACACACTTCTGCGTTGCTCCAGGGGCATGGAATACCTCGTTCTGCTCTGTGGTCTTATTCATACCAATATATTCATCCCTAGGCTATCCTCCTTTATTAGGCTTTTGAGATCCCTTTCCCTAATCTGCACTTTTCTGAAGTCTGGAGGGTAAATACAAATACCAGCCATTTCTCAGTCTGTAATTCATAACTGTTCCATGCACTGACCATTGAGATGTGATCTGTTCTGCTCACTGTCATAATAAACTGAAATCCACATTAGTGCCAGCTCCTTTCTTCCTTAGCTGAGTGTCACACATGAATTCCACTCTCACTCATCATAGTTTTACCAGCCATGTCACACACCGATTTTTCTATCATATATAACATGGTGTTTCACAGACTAAAGTTAGCATCATTTTATTAGTCCTAAATTAAGATTTCCTCTAATGTTATCAACCTTCCAGTGTGAGTACTGAAGGTGAGAGCAAAACTTGGCAAGAAAGCAGGAGCTCTTGCATGAGTACATGCTAGCCATGTTGTATTTTCTTTCAATTCTGTGGTGATAACTAAGTGCAATTAATTGTCAAAATACAGACGAAAGCAGTATACGCCCTGAGTTTTCAGAGGAGGGCAAAAAAGAGAGGAACAGGCATGTCTAAAAAATAAGAGCCAAAAATCACACTAATACCCAAAATGAAAAAAAAAAAATTTACAACAGACAACATTATGTTGAGTACATATTATGTGGAGTCACAAAGATAAATACAAAGTGGAAAGGGAGCTGGAATGATGGAGGACTGCATTAGAAGAAAATGGTTTACAAATCAACCAACAAAAGACTAAATACATGTGATGCTGCTTTGAGAGGGACAAGAAGAAAGCAGTAAAAGTAGATAAGAGTTAAAATCTGTGCCACTATTAAAATAACTTGGTTCAGTGTTGAGCTATGATGGGAATGTGGACATGGATGTTGTATGGTGAAAATGGAGGGGGTAGACAGGCATTCTCTATGATGATAAGAATATGCCAAGTAAACTAAAGAGCCATATGTACATAAGAACATGATTAGGCCAGCCATGATGGATGGGTTAGAATGCTGGCTGCTGAGTGACAGTGCTCAGGTAGATTGGGGTAAAATGACAGCTGATAAGCTATGCAATGAAATGGTAAGAGACATGATGCAGGTAGCCCTCATCACAGAAAAAGCTGAGGGAGTATCTACTGAGATGGTTCCATCAGGTGAGACGACGAGATGGGATATGTTGGTCGAAGACTACAAGATCTAATAGGACAAATGACTATGAGGAAGATACAGAAAAGGTGGTTCGAGGTGCTGAAGGAGGACATGAGGAAGGTCAATCTCAGCTTACATGATGCACTCGACAGGAATGGTTGGAGATGAAGAACAAGAGCCGCTGACCCTGACTAATGGGAAAAGGCAAAGAAGAACAACAAAGTAGCACAGTGGGTTAACACATTACCCTTCTACATCAAGAGTTCAAATCCTTCGGATTACTAAGCAATTTTAATAATGTATATGACCTCTCACACAGGTCACTACTGAACTTCACTATCCACATCACCGCAAAACAGAGAGGTCCTGGAAGACTGGAAAAGGGCTAACATAGTGCCCATCTTTAAAAAGGGGAGAAAGGAGGAGCCTGGGAACTATAGACCAGTCAGCCTGACCTCGAAACCTGGGAAGCTACTAGAGCACATGTGTCAAACTCAAGGCCCGCGGGCCACATCCGGCCCGCCATACAATTATATCCGGCCCGCGAAATCGTTTTATATATCTGTTTTTAATGGCCCTGTGATATGACGCCCCAATAACACACACTACAAATCCCATGATGCAGTGCAATTGCCGCCAACGGCAAGCCGCGGTTCAAGTTCGCGGTCTGTTGATGTATACAACGCTAATATCAAATCAAAGCTAGACCCCAACAATGGCCAAGAGAAAAATTGATTCTGAAAACCGAGGCTTTCAAAGCCGGTGGGAGAATGAGTATATGTTTACTGAAATTGCAGGTAAACCAGTGTGTCTCCTTTGCGGGAGTAATATCGCTGTAATGAAGGAGTATAACCTAAGACGGCACTACGAGACGAAACATGAGAACAAATTCAAAAACCTGAGCGCAGGACAGAAGCTACAAAAGGTAGAGGAGTTGAAGAAGAATTTGACATCCCAGCAGACGTTTTTCACCAAAGCAAAATCACAAAGTGAAGCTGCTGTGAAAGCAAGTTTCATTGTGGCCGAAGAGATCGCCAAATCAGGACGGCCGTTTACCGAGGGGGAATTCGTAAAGAATTGTATGATGAAAGTGTGCGACGTCCTTTGTCCAGATAAAACGCGAGCGTTTGCAAATGTAAGCCTCAGCAGAAACACTGTTGCTAATCGGGTTTGTGAGATGGCGACTGATTTGAAAACACAGTTGACTGAAAGAGCAAAAGATTTTGTTGCATACTCCCTTGCCGTGGATGAAACTACTGACGCGACTGACACTGCACAGCTGGCGATATTTATCCGTGGTGTGGATTCCAATTTGTGCGTAACAGAGGAAATACTGGACATTAAATCGATGCACGGGACAACGAAAGGAGAAGACATCTTTGGAAATGTATTTCAAAGTGTAACCGACATGAAACTGCCGTGGGAAAAACTCGTTGGACTTACAACAGATGGCGCACCTGCTATGTGTGGTGAAAAAAATGGACTGGTGGGAAGGATGCGCTCAAAGATGCGGGAGGAGAACTGTGCCGGTGAGTTGACAGTGTATCACTGCATCATACACCAGGAATCGCTGAGTGCTAAAGTCCTAAAAATGGATCATGTGATGAACACTGTAACACAAACCGTCAACTTTATCAGAGCCCACGGTTTAAATCACCGCCAATTCCAGTCTTTTCTGCGGGAAATAGATAGCGAGTTTGGCGATATGCCATATCATACGGAGGTCCGGTGGCTAAGTCGGGGAAAAGTTCTCAAAAGACACTTTGAGCTGCGAGAGGAAATCTGCCAGTTCATGGACAGTAAGGGGAAAGACTGCACAGTTCTGCGGGATGAAAAGTGGAAATGTGAGTTGGCGTTCCTGGCTGACATAACGTCGCATCTTAGCGCTTTAAACCTTCAACTCCAGGGACGGGAGCACATAATAACCGATATGCATGATGCAGTGAAGGCATTTCAAGTGAAGCTGCGCTTATGGGAGACACAAATGCACCAATGCAACTTGTCTCACTTTCCCTGTTGCCAAGTAATACGGAACCAAGAAAGTGCCACAGTTTTCCCAAATGCCACCTTTGCTGAAAAACTCAGCGCGCTGCGCACTGAGTTCGCACGGCGCTTCAGTGACTTTGAGGCACAGAAAAGTAACTTCGAGCTGCTTCGCAACCCATTTGCAGTCGATGTGGAAACCGCACCTGTAGAAATGCAGATGGAGCTGATAGAACTGCAATGTAACGGGACACTGAAGGCAAAGTACGACACTGCGGGGCCAGCACAGTTCACTCGCTTCATTCCTGAAGCGATGCCGCAGCTCCGCCAACATGCGGCTCGAATCCTGTCCATGTTTGGCAGCACATATCTGTGCGAGCAGCTGTTCTCTGTGATGAAAATTAACAAAACGTCACACAGGAGTCGCCTCACTGATGAACACCTGCAATCGATCCTGAGAATCTTCACAACACAGAACCTAACCCCAAACATAAACGAACTTGTTGCAAAGAAAAGACTCCAAGTATCAGGCTCTGACTAAATAGGACAAGAAAATGGAATGTTATGATTTGTTATGATTATACTTTTGCTTTAAATTCAATTTTTTATTTATAATTTTCAGATTTTTTAATATTCCAGCATGTACAGATTTTGAATGTATTGTATTGACAGGATATTTTTTTATGAAGAGCAAAATATTTTAAGTTGAAATGTATTTATTTTGGAATGATATCCTGTATTTTGGTTCATATTAATGGTTAAAAAACATAAATATTTAGTCTGTTAAATAAATGGTTATACTGTTCGGCCCGCGAGTTTTGAGTTTTGGCCCCCTGTGCAATTGAGTTTGACACCCCTGTACTAGAGCAATGTATAAAACATTCAATTTGTGAATATCTGGAGGATGAAGGGGTAATCACTAGCAGCCAGCATGGACTTATTAAGAACAAATCATGCCAAACCAGCTTGATTTCTTTCTTTCTTTGATACAGTAACTGGTTTGGTGGATAGTAGGGAATGCAGTGGACATAATAAACCTGAACTTCAGCAAGGTTTTTGACACAGTCCCACATGACATTCTGATAAGTAAGCTGGAGAAATGAGGGCTTTGCAGAACTACCATTAAATGGATACAGAATTGGTTAAACAACCACAAAGAGTAACGATTAATGGAATGATGTCAGATTGGAGGGAGGTCTCAAGTGGGGTTTCACAGGGATCTGTTCTGGGTCCCGTGTGGTTTAACATCTTTATTAATGACCTGGATGCAGGAATAGAGAGCATACTGATCAAATCTGTAAAGGACACAAAGCTACCAAAGTTGCTAACACATTGGAGGACAGAGCTAAAATTCGAAGAGATCTTGATAAACTGGAGAACTGGGCTATATACAACAAAATGAAATTCAAAGACAAATGTAAGGTGCTACACTTAGGGAAGAAAAAACAAATGCACAAATACAGAATGGGGGAATAACTGGCTTGGCAGCAGCACTGCTGAGAAGGATCTGGGAGTTGTGGTGGATCACAAGCTCAACTTGAGTCAGCAATGTGATGCTGTTGCAAAAAGAGCAAATGCAATGTTATGTTGCATTAACAAAGGCACAGCATGCAAATCGTGGGAAGTGATAGTACCACTCTACTCAGGGCTGGTCAGACCACAGCTGGAGTACCGTGTCCAATTTTGGTCACCAATGTATAGAAAGGATGTAGAGAAACTGGAAAGGATCCACAGGCAAGCGACAAAGATGATCAAAGAGATGGAATGCAAGCCATATGAGCAAAGGCTGAAGGAACTGGGTATGTTTAGTTTGGAAAAGAGGAGACTGAGGTAAGACATGATAGCAGTCTTCAAATACTTGACAGGTTGCCATAAAAAGATGGAGAAAAGTTGTTCTCTCGCAACAGAGGGCAGGACAAGAGGTAATGGGTTCAAACTACAGCACAGCAGATGTAGATTAAATCACAGGAAAAACTTCCTAACTGGAAGAACAGTAGGACAATGGGACAGACTGCCTAGGTGGGTTGTGGAAGCTCCTTCACTAGAGGCTTTCAAAAGGAGGCTGGAAAGCCATTGGCCAACAAATCCTGCATCTTGGCAGGGGGGGTTAGACTAGATGACCCTTGTTGTCTCGTCTAATCCTATCATTCTATGATTCTATAATTCTGTATCATTGACATCTCTGCCCATTTAAGAAGCCTGATCTTGTTAGGTGCCCTACTTGCTTCTGAAAGGCTTTAATGGAAATTGAAAACACTCAGCACTTGGCAGGTTCAGGTACTAGAGTTGTTAAGGCTGCAAAAGCAGGGATGTTGCAGGTCAACTTTTCCAGTACATTTCAGTGTTATGTGGCAAAGAATGCCAAGTGCCCACATTCCCTACTTCTGATCCAGCCAGAGATATCAGTCAGTTACTACAGCAAACAAGAACATATACAAAAACTGAAATACTTAGGTGCAACTCTATATTATATACAGCACTTTTCAATATTTGAAGTATGAGGAAAGTAGTGGCTGGAGTAGGTGAGAGCCTTATATGGGTAAAGATGTGGGGAGGCATGTTCCTAACAATTCTCTCCAGTGGCCACATCTATGATTTGAAATGTGTTTAAGTTAGAAAAATCGGGGAATGGGGGCGGGGGTGGAGGAGGAAAAAAAATCTTTGCCACCCATTATTAGATTAATTAATAGAGCTTGACCTTTTCTAATCAATAAGAAGAGCATGTGACCTGTTAAGTCACTTCCAATAGTAAAAATAAAACTTCTCTTCACAGCCTCTACAGAGCAGGGAGATACTGGTTTCTCCAAGCAGACAAGACAACATCAACAAATAGCAAAATTATTCAGTTCTGTTGAATCCAGATATTAATCATGACCAGCATAAAAATTTTAAAATTAGATCCCTAATAGACTGCAATCTTTTTAAAAAAAAATGTCCTAGGAATAATAAGCATACAAGATATTTCCATTTACATTGCAAAACCCTCAAAACAACAACAACAACATTATTATCTCACACAAGACCTTTTTCTTCCCCTTCACAGGGCAAGCAAGTTTGTTACCAGGCCAGTGAGAAAACTGAATCCAACCCATCATACTTCAGAGTTATTTATTGTTGAAACTAGAAACTTGATACAGGGTCACATAGGGTCAGTTGTACCACAATCATTAAGCTGAGCCTTAAATCCAGCTGGCCTCTTGTACGGAAAAAGGATGTGCCTGGCTAACTGTAGTCATTCAAAATGCAAAGTAATGTAGTGTCTGGAAGACAAGACTTGGAAGGAGTCATGTTTTATGCTTTCAGCATAATTACCAATAGAGGGTTATATTATTCTCTGGCTCCAGTTTCTCCTTTGGTTCTTTTTCAAACTTGTTGACCATTAGTGGGCAGAAATATAATCAATGGAAATTAAGCATTACATAGTACAATGAAGCATTTTTTTAAAAAACCCATATACTACTACTACATATGGTGTACCCCAGATGAATATTTATTACAGCACTAATCTGTTGGTTGCAAACAAGCGAGCAAAAGTCTTCTAAAGATGGAAAATTGCCTAGCATTTAATTTTAATCAGCATCTAATGACTCATTTGACAAAACATACTAAAAATGTACAAACGGAGTGTCCAGGAATTAAGTGAAGCTCGCGAGCAGCAATATTTCAACAGAAATGACAATGAGTCCCCGGCATCACAGCTTCCTGCAATGTTAACATTTAATTTTCTTTTGTGCAAGCAGCTTTTGTTAACGTCGGCTATAAAAATGATAATAGGCATCTTTGCTTGTGTGATAGTGGTTAAAAAAAGATCCCTGTCTTTAATATAGTGTTATCAGAGGGATCTCCCTTGGGGAGGTGTGTTGCGGCCATCTAGCAGACACCCAGATGAGATATGTGCGTCTTTGAAGAGAGATTGTCACAAGACATTTTTGAGAAAGAATGGATGCTTAGCTAATAGATGCGCATAATTACTAGGCTACAGTGTTGCTTGATGGGGAATTTTGACAGCTAGTTTTGAGTGGCACCAGAAAGACATGCAATACCGTGTGCTGTGTTCACTACTCACATTAATTTCCTTGGAATCCTCCAAGTTTAACTTAAAAAAAAATGCTCAGAAATATTTTGAGCTCTCACCCTAGTACCTTTGTTTCATTCTCAAAGACACATGTACGCATAACAGGCATATTAAAAGCCTCTTTATGTTTATAATTCCCCCGTTAGGGATGAACTGTGATCCACAGAGAGATCCAACTGAATGGGAACAAAACGGAAAGTGAACACACTCCCCTTTATGAAAGAGCAATAATTAATTTAATACACACAAGAAGAAACAATAGAAAAAGAGAGTTGGCCTTGGGAAAGGCTAATTCCTACCCTGAATGGCAAAGCAAGGGTAGCTGGCCGGGCCAGGTTTCATAAGGCAGATCAGTGGTACATGCTATGGACTACATTTTGCTGTTTCTTTGAGCAAGACGAACAAAGTATGCTCTAAGCAGAGTATTTTGGTTGTGGTAGCAAGTATGTTGACTAGCTGTTGTAGACAGGACTCTAAACCTGCAAACCATGCCTCTTTAGAAGCATGATATGGCCTGCTAATAAACTAGCCAAGGTATTTCCTGGCACTTCAGAGTGCTATGGAGTTCTGCCCTAATGCTTACAGGGGGGTTAGAGGATCCCTGTGTTTCCTTACTGTCCTTGAATACCAGTACAGTAGAAAGCTGGAGATGGTTACTATTAAAATCGTAGGTAGACACCAAGGGCCTGATTCACCACTGCATTACTCACATTTTATGCTGGTGTATCTCCAAAAGCATCCAGGGAGGTAACACTGTGGTAAAACTGCAGTAGTGAATTAGGCCCCATATTTCAGAGTTTAATATTCAAGGAATATAATGTTAAAAACACATCTTGCTTTAAAAGAGTTGTGAAGAATATCTATTACAATCTGTTCTCACCAGTTTTCTTTCCTCAGCACTGCTGCCTCAAATGGAAACTCAAGCAATAGACATTCATTATTGCCATAATCCTCGCCGAACTCACATCTTAATTGTCCCACAATGAGTTGTAAAGGCTGTAATAATGGCAGAAAGATACAAGCCTGTGTGTGTGTGTGTGTGTGTGTGTGTGTGTGTGTGTGTGTGTGTGTGTGTGAGAGAGAGAGAGAGAGAGATTAAAATTTACTATTCGAGAAAATTCTAATCACTAAAAGTTCAGTGTTTTCATTATACAGTTATGGTCATTCCGAAAACTGCTTAGAGTTTATTATGAAGAGACCACTGAACATATACTGTTTCTCAGAATCTCCACCACTGCAGTACTGCAGTTATTTTGACAGGTTTTATCATATCCTAAAGCAGTTATTAAAGTTACCTTTTGCATAGAGTAGCTGTGAAAAGATATTGTAAATTAGATAACTGAGTAGAAGTCTCATTGCAAATAATATGACTGGAAAAATACAAGAATGGTGACTATGTTGTCTTTTGGGTGGATGTGAAACAGGTGGTAATTATTTGCTACAGGTTTAACTGCAATTTACTTGAATTAATTGCTTTTTTTTGCAACCAATATATTTTTATAATTGATTTTCATAAAGAAACAGAATGAAAAGTACAAAAAAGGTAAATTACTTCCTGCTTGTTTGTTTCCAAAATAATGCATGGTTTTGAGGATCTCCAATAGAAGTATGAATTTTGAAACCAGATATTGATCCACATTTTTTAATTAATCGTAAGAGGGCTGGAATTGTGGGTGTTAGCTTGGATACATGCAAAAGAGCATCACCTGCACATAACATCAATTCATACTCCATGGAACAGAACTGTATTCCTAGGAAGTCTGGACGAGCCCCTACAGCTATTGCCAGGGGCTCAAGAGCCAAATCAAAAAAGTAACAGAGACAAAGGGCACCCTGGCCTAGTATCCCTGAAAAATGCTGAAAATATCAGAGGTCACGTTGTTGGCTGTGATGTGAGAAACTGGGTGAGAACAGAACAGTTGGATCCAGGAACTAAGCACAGATCCAAATCCAACTTTTTGTAGACCACCGACCTACCCTATCAAAAGCCTTTTTCGCATTTAAGGCTAAAACGGCTTGTGGGCATCATATTTCACTGCTATTACGTCAATAAGTTATCAAAGTAGGGTTGCCAATTTTGGTTGGATGTATTCCTGGAGGTTTCAATACATGACATAATCTTTACTTAAATTCCTGGAGCCTCCAGGACAATCCTGGAAGGTTGGCAACCCTAGTTATCAGAGCCACGAGGGCTTCTGACAAATCCAGTTTGATTTGGGTGTATGATACAACCCCAGACCTTCTCCAGTCCTATTGCCAGAACTTTTGGCAACATCACTATTATGTGAAACTGGCTTACAATTGGAACATCATGGGCCACAGCTCGTTGTATTATGCACTGCCTCCTAAGCTTGATAATTGTGCCTCTGCAATCTAAGGGATGGGAGGAGCCGAGACCCACATCTGGTTGGGACCACGCTTGAGGTGGGAGAGCCTCTGCTTAGAAGCCTGGGCCCAGCCTGATTGCAGTAACTATTCTAACTAGGCTCTTCCTGCCATTTTTATTCTGCCTCCTGCCATTAGTGGCTATGTCAGCAGATATTAGCTGTGCTGATGTCTCTTGCAGCTGCAGCACTGGTACATGATCAGACAAATTTGGAGAGGTGCTTTACCTCTGCACAGAGTTTCCAACCAATCACACCTAATAGAGTATGGTGTCATTAGAGGCCATTATTTCTTACACTTGTCTGACCCCATGAGAATTAGCTGGTTCGCTCTCTTTTAAATCAGAGTTTCAAATTAGCAGTCACATACACAAAATGTATTTTGTTTCTACACCAGGCTGTGGAAGCTTATTTTTTTCCAGGGCATCCATGATGTTGCACACCACAGACCAAATCCTGTAAGATCACTTTACTAATGCAAGTAGACAGATCAACTTCAAGGGGACTATACATGTGGGTAAGGCGAGACGGATTTAATCCAAAACGTTGTTTTGTTGAGTTGAGTCAGGCCTTGAAAGCCTTAGCTGCCAGCCTGCTCATCATGCAGCAGATATACTAGAAGAATGAGAGGGGGAAGGGCTGTCTTCTACTTGAGTGCACAACCTCCTATGCTCAGCACTCAGAAATTACTACGGCGAATGCACAAATAAGTCTGTATTTGAGTGACAGAATACCAGGGTATAGCCCAGTACTAGAGGCTGTGATAAATGAATTACAAACATTGCGGCACATAGTGAAAAAATGTTAACGTTGTTTTAATTATCTCAATGGGGAATGTGAACATTTAAGAACAAGTTTTATTCATTAACCTGAGGTCTCTTATGGGGTTTTTCATCCTTTACCACATTCACATCTCTCCTAAAAGTGAATTCTAAGGTGAGACCTTCAAGGAGTGAAGGAGGAGTAACTGACTAACAAAATAAAAAAGAACCAAAGCATTGACATTTGTACATACTTGTAGGCCTTGATGCCTGAAGAACACACATTGAGTTCATTGGCTCAGGACCCAATCGCTTACTGAAAACCAGTGCTATTGTTGTCCCCAACTTTGTCCTTTCCCTTCCTTTCCTGTTGAATAACCTTCATTTGTTGTGCTGTGTGAAGTTTAGATTGTACACTCTTTGGGTTCCTCTTGACTAGGAAAAGCAGTCAAGTTTAGGTCAGGCTTAGCTGACACCCATTAGCTAAATGTGATTGCTTTTCCTAGTCAAGACAAACACTTTGGAGCAGGGATTGTCATTTTTTGTGAGCCACCAGGTGCTCAAAGAGTACATAGTAACTTTGTTGATATAAGAGTTTCTCCATTACATGGAGAGGGCTTGGACAGAATTCCCCCCCCCCCTCCCACCCCACACACACTTTTAGACCTGACTATCTTGTGTTACTCAAGTGTATTATGTATCTAAGCAGGTTTAATAGTCTCAGATAGGGATCAATCCTGTACATCAAAACTTCTATTGAAATAAATGTTGAGTAAACAATGCATGGGTCAGGCTTGTGGGAAGATAGTGTCTTTCCTCTTTAAAAAAAAAAAAAAGAGTCAAGAAAATTGACAGAGCTCAACATATAATGTAATAAGACAATGAAAACCCCATTTCATAGGTTTAGAGAGGATCTTTCACATACTGGAGATTTTTGACATGATGCAAGCATATTACCACAACTTCATACTCAATTGAAAATATAATCCAAATAATTGAAAAATAATCTTGAATTTACACAGAAAATATAGGCCCTAAGCACACACTAATTATTCATTAAACAAACGAAAGACAGAAATACACACTTCCAGTCTGGACTGACTCTTAAAACTCATCAGCTGGAAATTTTTGCTCCATTAAGAGATGAACCACATCATGCATTAACGGAATAACTGTAGTGACTATATTTCTCTTGGTTTCAGACATGCATGCTAATTAAAATGATATTCCAATGGAAATGCTGTTAGATCTGGCACACAAATTCTTTCAGCATGAGATGAAGGTTTATCATGCATCATCATTCACTTCAGACAACTCTGATAGCTGCATTTACAATTACAGCATATAAAAATAGTGGATCCAGCAACTGTCAGCAGCGAGAGTTTATTATACAGAAATTACTCAAAACATTATTTAAAGCACTGTTTGCTTTATTTAGCTTTTAACTCCCCAGTTTGATAATCTCGAAGTGGAGTGAAAAGCTGCTGATCATATCTAAAACTTTATTCTACTTCAAGCAAAACATACCAAGCACATGAAGCCAATCCATGGACACATTTTGTTTCGCTTTAAAAGCACGTATTGAATGTAAAAAGGGGTTTAAGACTAAGTAATAGCTGAATTAACTTTACATAATGCATAGTCCAGGACTGATCATTTAAATCAGAATTCAGGTTTCTCCAAGCACACAGAAGTTGTTTTGTTGTCCTCATTCTGATAGCCAAGAACAGGCATTTGAAATTATATGCTTCACATGAATTCAAAGTCCAATGCTGCATGCCCTTTCTCATGAGTAGTCCATGAAGAATGCGCCACAGTGACATTACTCAGATAAATAAGGACTTGCAGGTCTAGCCCTTAAAATTTATCTAACTATGCTACTGCCAAAACTAAAAAATTCCAAACTCAGGCCCTGCCTACACTTATGCAAGTGAGTAATCCTGTTGACATCAAAGTGCATAAAGTTCTTCATGTGGATCAGTGATTGCAGAATCAAGTCCCTAAAATAGTCAAAATAATGAAATGTATTTTAAAACAAGACACAGATTGTCTGCAGAAACATTTCTTTAGGGTAACCCAAAAATCAGTCTCATCAGCACTCTGAAGAAGGTGTGGTATATACTGATAATATTTTCACATAAAGAACTACCATGTAAAGAAAATATTTTTCTCACAAGCTTTACAATGAGGTATTGAACAACTAGTCTTGAATTCAACAGATGCTTATGCTATTACTTCTGACAATATAATTAGGTTTAAGTGATAATGTAGCCTTTGGCTTTTTAACCAGATTAAAATCTGAAAAGAAGCCAGCAATTAAGCCATTCTCCCCTTTGAGTTATAATTATTTTTAGAATTATGAATAAATATTCTTGTGCAGGAATACAGACACTATACGACCTTATGCCCTGGATGTGTAATTAGTCAGATATGTAAAGCAAGTACCATTTGTCAACATAAAAAAAGTATAGACTACTTTATTAAAAAAATTCAAATCACAGATCTGACTTCTACAAGTGAGAATATTTTGCTTGGCACAGGGCCTAAAGGTTCTAAATTTATGTATTCTATTTTTATGTCCTTCTTGGATTGGATTAGTTACTAGGCAACTGAAGAATTCATTTCTATTGGTTAATAGCTATACGGTGTTTCATAGAATCCGCTAGTATATAGGGCCAAAGCATCCAAGGAAAAAGACAACATGAATGCAGTCTTCTAGAGGCCAGTTGCTTATTAACAGCTTTCAATTAACAGCTGTCCCCACTTAAATTCTAACTCCACATAGGCACTGTTCAGTTCACAATGTTACACTTTATCAGTACTCCTGGGGGCATTTTGCACCAACTAAAAATTAAAAAATTTGTACACAATATTTTAAAATTCTGCAAAATTCTGCAAATTTTATTTGTAAAAACAACACTACAGAATCATGCCAGTTTCAATTCTTTTGGTAATTTATTTCAAAATACCTGTCAGCAAGTATGTCTGTAACAATACAGACACACATAAAAATTTCCCGAGGAGAGTTAAAGTAATCCCTATGACAACCTGTTCTTGTTTCCCTGCTCCCTTCCCTCCCCCAGCCCAGCCGGGGGGCCAGACACCCAAACCCCCTTTCCCACCAGCGCCCAGCCACAGGGCCC
This sequence comes from Chrysemys picta bellii, assembly GCF_011386835.1. Classification (NCBI taxonomy): domain Eukaryota; kingdom Metazoa; phylum Chordata; order Testudines; family Emydidae; genus Chrysemys; species Chrysemys picta. The sequence continues at coordinate 78,832,037 of NC_088792.1, forward strand.
CCCTAGCCTAGATACCCGCACTCCCTCCCCCCCGCCCAAATATTTGCACTCCCCCCCAGAAGCCAGCCGCTGGGTCCCCCTTGCCCAGATACCCATCCCTCCTCCCCCCAGAGCCCAGCCACGGGACACCACCCCCGGCCCAGGTACCAGAACCCCCTGCACCCCAGAGCCCAGCCATGGCCCCCCATCCCAGACACCCACCTACCCCTCCCCATAGCCCAGGGATCTAGAGCAGTGGTTTTAAAACTTTTTTTCTGGCAACCCTGTTGAAGAAAATTGTTCATGCCCGCAGCCCAATGGCGCTGGGGATGACGGGTTTGGGGTGTGGGAGGAGCTCAGGGCTGGGGCAGAGGGTTGTGGTGAGGGGTGTGAGGGCTGGGAATGGAGGGGTTAGGGTGTGGGAGGGGGCTCTGGGGTGGAGCCAGGGATGACAGGTTTGGGGTGCAGGAAAGGGCTCTGGGTGCAGGCTCTGGGGTGGAGCCAGGAATGACAGGTTTGGGGGGCAGGAAGGGGCTCTGGGTTTGGGGGGGCTCAGGGCTGGGGCAGGGGATTGGGATGCCGGGTTGGGGCACAGGCTTACCTCGGGCGGTTCCTGGTCAGCGGCGCAGTGGGGGTGCAGAGGCAGGCTTCCGGAAGCGGCCAGCAGCAAGTCCAGCTCCTAGGCGGAGGTGCACACGCAGCTCTGTGTGGCTCTTGCCTTCGTAGCGCCCATTGTCTGGGAACCGGACAATGGGAGTGTGCAGCCAGTATTCAGGGCCCCGCGACCCCCCCCCCCCCGCTAGGAGCCAGACCTGCTGCTGGCCGCTTCCAAGGCGCAGCGCGGTGTTGGAACAGGTAGGGACTAGCCTGCCTTAGCCAGGCAGCACTGCCGACGGGACTTTTAATGGCACAGTCGGCAGTGCTGACCAGAGCCGCTGCAACCCAGTGCCTTACATTCCGCGACCCAGTTCTGGGTCGCGACCCATAGTTTGAAAACCATTGCCCTAGAGGGAGAAACAGCCTGATGCTCGGTCCCAGGCTTGCACAGAGTTTCCTGTGCACCGCCCTCTCCTTCCCTCAGGGCATGCTGGGAACTGCAGCTGCCAGGAACCTCTAGCTCCCTCTCCCTCCCCCCATCAGTGTCTTCTATATGCGAGCTGGGCTCTGCCGGGTCCAGTGGCCCCTGGTGGCAGCCAGCAGCACTGCAGCCCATTTCTGTGGAGAAAGGAAATTTGGCGTGCACATTAATTTCTGCAGAATTCTGCATTGCGCAGTGGCGTGGAATTCCCCCAGGAGTATATCAGTTATATTTAACAGCATTAGAACAGGCTTGGCTGCCTCCTGAGCACCCCCACATGGCCAGAGGTAATTCTGCAGGACCCTGCCTCTGTTTCCCTCTCTCTGCAGGGCTCCTTCAGAACAGTCCACTCCACAGTATTTTAAACAAAATTACCCCTTCTGGGTGGGGTCCAGTATATTTCATTTTGTGCACACAGTCCCCCATCACCCTCTGGGCCCCCAAACCCCTCCCTCTTGATTAAGGGAACCACACAGCCCACCTTCTGGGCGTGGGCTCTTCTTCTCCATTGTCTCTTTGCTTCACTAGTTTCACTGAAGCTGGCCACAAAGTCTGTCAGAAACAGAACTCAGTGTTCTCTCCCCGCTGGTAGTCCAAAACAAACACTACAGTCTTCACAATAGTTTTAAACTGGGCATGGCATTTGTAGGCTTTATCTGGCTGGAGCTCAGCCTTCAGCCCTCTGGCTTCCAGGCCCACAGAGACCCTGACCGGGAAAAGGCTTTAACAGGCGCTGGATCCAGTACTCCCAGATTTTATCCATCTGGAGACCAGCCTTCTTCAGCCTGTTAGTTCTGGCTTCCAATTCAGGTCTGTAGCACGAACTTACTACACCTCGTCTCTGTCATAAATAACTCCTTATGGCAGCTTATTGATGCTTTTATGGTGGAAATTGCCTGATCTCTCTCTCTGGTGGGGCTAATTCAGTAATCAGGATTGGCTAGCCTCAAGCCCCCCAGCCCGTAAGGGGTTTACCACTCTGTTATAAGCACCCTTTGCTAAAAAGGCAATTTGACCAAATTTAATTTCCTAAAATGCTATTCAGATTTTAGCTGCATCAATTCACAATTCACGCGTGCATGCTGTCCAGAAAGAGTGAACAGTTAAAAAGAAAGGTGGGGAGCAGAAAGGATAGGGGAGAGACAATCAGACAGAAATGGCTGTCATCGATAACTTATTTGCACTGAAAGGGAAAATGAATCTTTCACAAAAGGCAGAATCCTTAAGACTGTGCATGTCTGCAGACCTGTCTTAGTACAAATAAATATAGTTATAATTTTTAACTGCACATGCTTGATGTACTTTGCCTTCATACGTCCATGCAGTTGCCATTGAGGAAGTATACTATAAGTCTACAGGACCATCAAATATTATTTTTACTGCAGCTCAGGTTCTAAAAAACTTTTGCATTAAGTGATGTAAGTTTACATGGCTATTTGCCAAGTCAGCCTTTATTAAAAAGTATATTTGCAATAGCAAATATTGAACCACAAGACAGATTATTCTGTGGTTGAAACCTTGGAGTTTATAATCCTTGAAATCACAGCTTCAGATTCCACCGGAATGAAGACAACCTTTCTTCCAAGGTAGATAAACAGAGCCAAATTCATCCTGGTTGTAAGAGGATGGAATTCCGTTAATTTCAAAGAAGTTGCATTCTCTTACACCTAGGACGAAGTTGGTGCACTGACTTTTGATGAAAACAACAAGGAGTCTGGTGGCACCTTAAAGACTAACAGATTTATTTGGGCATAAGCTTTCGTGAGTAAAAACCTCACTTCTTCGGATGCATAGAGTGAAAGTTACAGATGCAGGCATTATATACTGACACATGGAGAGCAGGGAGTTACTTCACAAGTGGAGAACCAGTGTTGACAGGGCCAATTCAATCAGGGTGGATGTAGTCCACTCCCAATAATAGATGAGGAGGTGTCAATTCCAGGAGAAGAAAAGCTGCTTCTGTAGTGAGCCAACCACTCCCAGTCCCTGTTCAAGCCCAGATTAATGGTGTTAAATTTGCAAATGAATTTTAGTTCTGCTGTTTCTCTTTGAAGTCTGTTTCTGAAGTTTTTTTGTTCAATGATAGTGACTTTTAAATCTGTAATAGAATGACCAGGGAGGTTGAAGTGTTCACTTACTGGCTTATGTATGTTACCATTCCTGATGTCCGATTTGTGTCCATTTATTCTTTTGCGGAGGGACTGTCCGGTTTGGCCAATGTACATGGCAGAGGGGCATTGCTGGCACATGATGGCATATATGACATTAGTGGATGTGCAGGTGAATGAGCCCCTGATGGTGTGGCTGATGTGGTTGGGTCCTCTGATGCTGTTGCCAGAGTAGATATGGGGACAGAGTAGGCAACGAGGTTTGCTACAGGGATAGGTACCTGGGTTGGTGTTTCTGTGGTGTGGTGTGTAGTTGCTGGTGAGTATTTGCTTCAGGTTGGGGGGTTGTAAGCGAGGACTGGCCTGCCTCCCAAGGTCTGTGAGAGTGAGGGATCATTTTCCAGGATAGGTTGTAGATCGTGGATAATGCGCTGGAGAGGTTTTAGCTGGGGGCTGTATGTGATGGCCAGTGCCTACTCTGTCCCCATATCTACTCTGGCAACAGCATCAGAGGACCCAACCACATCAGCCACACCATCAGGGGCTCATTCAAAGGTTTTTAGTGGTGCTATACAAAATATGGTCCTAATTCAGGAAAGCACTGAAGTATGTGCTACAGTCCATCCCTAATCAGGAGATCACTTTCACAGGTGCTTTAGTGTGCTCCTGAACAGGGATGCTTTCCTGAATCTGGGTCTATAGCTCTAAAGAGCTCTGGGATCCTTTAGGACGAAAGGCATGCAAGTAACCCTAAAATAATACCGCAAACCTACATGCTACATTGCAATGTAGAATTCCTGCTGAAAGGAACATGTGCCAATAAATCAGTTGACATTTGTTTTTCACGGTGATTACAAGGGAAAACGTTAAAGCAAATAAGACATGTAGTGCTTGATCCTGGAGGATGCAGATGAGTGTTCAGAGGGAACAGAGTTGAGCCCCTGGCCAAGCTGAACATAGTGCTTTGTTACTCAAGAAGATGGAACGCAAGCTGAGGTGAATGAGGGTTGCAAGTTGATGGCCTGGCAAGAATTCTGGCGGGGAGGAGATGGGGAAGAGAGGCTTTCCTCAGAAATGTAGATGGCATTTCTGTGTCAATGGCTGCCCATGCTCTCAATTTCTGCTAAGTGTAGCTCTTATTGTACACACGAGCAGCTGCTACTCCTGGTCAGTTCGCACTGATAATTCCCTGTGTACATCTCTGTGCAATTCCAATTCAGTAGCAGATTTCTCACAATACACACCAGATATTTGAAACAGAAACCCTTCCCCACATCATATGGATTCCTTGTACATTGGGTCCTTGCTATTTTAAGACTGCAACACGTAGGGTGACCAGACAGCAAATGTGAAAAATCGGGATGGGAGATGGGGGTGTGTGTGTAATAGGAGCCTATAAGAAAAAGACCCAAAAATCGGGACCGTCCCTATAAAATCGGGACATCTGGTCACCCTACCAACAAAGACAGTGACTTTTAAAAGTTGACACTGACCCAACCCATGAGATGCACTACTTCTAGTTAGCAACAAAAATGGAAAAGTAAAGCTAGTTCAGACACTACAGCCATCTCATGTCAGTCAATTCAAATGTTGTCATCGTTTGTACTTTTCTTTTTATTTTCTTGAATACAATTTTAAAGAAATTTTAGTCACGTTTAGAAACACCTATGCAGGTCCCAAATGTCACCCTGCAGCATGAAAAATTAACCCGCCACCCAGTAGCTAAAATAACACAACAGCATATACTCAGCCCACTCCACCTAAAAGCCAGCCATAGCAAATAGATGCCTTTTACAGCATGCCCTCAATATCAATGAGTTTGGGCTATTTTGAAACCAAGGAGGAGGGAAAGTGTTCTAGAGTCAAGGACCCCATACCCAATGACCCTTCTCTTGAGAGAGGCCAAGTTTGAGCACCTCGGCTGATCTCATTTGTGGTGATGTAGTATGAGAAGATGGGCCAGGACCCAGGGCATTTACGGGGAAAATCAACACATTAACTCCATCAGGCATACAGTGTAGATCCTGGAGCACTGGTGTCATATGCTTCCACCGAGATACACCACTCACAACATAGCGCTGCACAGTAAGCCTAGCCATCTCTGGACTGTTTAAAGGGGCAGCTCAATTCACAGGGTATTGCAGCAGTATAATCCTGAAGTAATGGAGATGGACCATAGTGGCGAGGTACGCATCCAGCTTCCTAACTAGGCACAGATGGAAAAGCACATTCCTGCTCATTGGTGTAATCTGATCATTCAACAACAGCTGGGGATCCAAAACTGTCCCCAAGCTGCAAATTCGAGTAACCATTTGAAGATGATCTAAAAGGTACAATAGATTGTGCTTGTAGCTTTATTTCTACCTAGCTTTCCATTGCCTTGTCAGATGAAGAACCAAAGTGTCTAATTAGACAGTGTAATCAGTACTAAATGATGTTTAAAAGTTGATGCTGAATAGCTGTGCATGTCAAATGTACTGTAAAATATGTAAAAAGCAACAGAGTCCTGTGGCACCTTTAAGACTAACAGATATATTGGAGAATAAGCTTTCGTGGGTTAATGCCACTTCTTCGGATGCATGTCATGTCATGCATCCGACGAAGTGGGCATTCACCCATGAAAGCTTATGCTCCAATACATCTGTTAGTCTTAAAGGTGCCACAGGACTCTGTTGCTTTTTACAGATCCAGACTAACACGGCTACCCCTCTGATACTTGTAAAATATGTGGTATTTAAATATCAATGGGAAAGATATAAAACATTGACCTGCAGTTCCAATAAGACCATGACTTGAAAAGACCAGCTTCCAGATGAAAAACTCTTGCTTCGGAGTTTACAAAATATATTGTCTTGCACATGGATATCCCAATAGCGAAGTGCACAAAACTATCCTTTAGTTAAATTGTTTGGGTCCAGTTTCACCAGAAGATAGCAAGGTCTATGCCAGCAAGATAACTGGATTTTGAGAGAAATGGTCTGATGAGGCTCTCTCTGAATTAGATTACAATTTGCTCTTAAGAGTCACAATTAGACACATGAAATATTATAAAAGAATCAACATTACCTCTATCTAATAGAAGGCAACAAAGCATATGTCTACACGGCAATTAAAACCTCATGGCTGGCCTATGTCAGCTGACGCAGGCTCATGGGGCTCGGGCTGTTTAACTGCGGTGTAGATGTTCAGGCTCAGGCTGAAGACCAGGCTCTGGGACCTCACAAGGGGAGATGACCAATTCCACAATCACCTGCATAAGATGAAAAATGTCGAAAAGCAAAAATACTGGTTTGCACGCTAACTGTCCTGAGATGAGGCAGGATGGTCTGTCATAGCTCCTCTAACAAGTCATTACGGAGCCTTTTGGAGAAGTCAATTCTTCTTAGGGCTTGATCCTGCAAGCTTCTGAGCATTTCTGACACCAATCCAGTAAAGTACTAGCTGTGCTCTGCTCAAGGAGACAGCAGGAGTTCAAAGATTTCTGGGACCAGAAGAGTCACATGAGATCAACACCATTTGATTTAATTATCCACTGGAAGGATGAAGCTTTTGACTTGGTGCTGCACATAAAGAGCGGAATTGAGAAGTTATTCTCTTTAAGGAAATTAGCATCTGATTAAAAAGGGAGTAAGTTTTAAAATGTTAGTCTGAAAATATTATTTATATAGAATGGTAATATATTGACTCTAATAGATGTGTTAGATATTACAGGCCTAGGACTAGATCTTCTGCTGGTATAAAACAGACTAGTTCTACTGAAGTCAAGGGAGCTACGCTGCACCAGCAGGAGATCTGGTGGCCCCATAAGTTAGTTTTCATTGTGAATGAAGCCTCCATACCTCACACACACATATAACTTCTGTATATCTTGGATACATATTAAAATTGGTCTGTGCAGTGAATCTGCTTTCAAAATCAGCTCAGCATATATGTATGTATAATTTAAGTTCAAATATTCCTGACAGAAGACTTTCTCTTAACAGTATATGCTGCAGATGACTATTCTTATACCAAACATACCAGCATCCCCCTCCAAAACCCAAAACTCACTGTAACATATATTCCTTGAAGCGTCAATACCTTCTCATGAGGATGCAATATTAAATAATTCTGATGCGATAAAGTGCTATGCCTTTGAGTAAAAGTTAAGTGTCAGCATCAGCGGGGTAAATCAGTATCGCTCTACTGACTGAAATGAAACTATGCCGATTTACACCAACTGCAGATTAGGCCCCGAATTTTTCAGAGAGGTGTTTAATATAGTGATCATTAAGATTTAAATGAACTGATTCACAAGAGCAAGAGGGTATAAGCTTAAACTTCATAGTAAATAGTACCTACAGTAAGCTTCACAGCCTGTTTTGAACCCCACAAAAGTTATTCAGAAATTCAGGCCTGGTCTACACTAGGTGGGCGGATCGACCTAAGATATGCAACTTCAGCTACGAGAATAGCGTAGCTGAAGTCGACGTATCTTAGTTCTTAAATCGATCCCCGATAGATCGATCACAACCTGCCGATCCGGCGGGTAGTGTAGATGTTAGTCTATTCTGTGAAAGCTCCACAATCTACCCTACCCAGAAGAAAGTACATTTTGGCTTATGATGGATCTCTTTATGGTATCAGTTTTTGAACAAGTAAATTCTAAAAAAGTCAGTGGTGGTGCAGCTATCGCATTGCTCTCTATCAGCACTTTCCAGAGGGGAGAGATTGTTCTCTCATGCGTGTAGGATCGTTTGACTTGCACAAAAAAAGTTCCCTGAGGGTCTGAAAAAAGCAACTCACATTTTTTGAAATCCTATCAACATTCATGCACAAACGCACACTGGAGAACTGACTAGTGTAAAACTGAACCAATTAAAAACCTGTGTGGAGAACAAAATGGCAACTCTTGTGTAAGGAGGAAACCCAGGTAATTGTATAAAAGACTGATCATTTTTTATTCGTGCTCTTTCACAATCCATTTTAGTGCTCAAATATTTAACTTCTTTCCTCCAAACTAGTAAAAAGCCAACTAAAAAAATCCCCCCCACATAGGATCAAATCATAAATATGTGTGCCTGCTGCTGCAGATTTATTTTCTGTTGACAGATTCGTGTGGCTTTGTTGGAAGTGTTGGGATCTGAATGTAATGTTACACTAATGATATATTTCCTCTTTTCTTTAAAAGATGAAAAGGAGATTTGGGTTAGGGTGGGCTGGGCAGTTTTGGAGGTGGTGAAAAGAGCAGGTTTGCAACTTTACAGAATTTGTATATTCGGTATTTACAGTTAACTTTAACAGATGTTATTAATGTTTATCTAAAAGGAAGAACAAAAGCAAATATTGGTAAATATTCATGTAAAAGGAGTTCGACATTTTAGCCTTCAGGAGTAAAATAATGGTATTTCTTCCTATATCTATACATAATGTGAAAACATTAAAAAGGTACTTCTGTTTAATGCTAATCCCAGTGCTGTAACCTACCACAAAAAGGACCAGAATTTATCTTCAGAATGGTGAACAGTGGCTATCCCCTTTTATAAGTTGGGTACTTTGACATATTCCAATCTAAACTTTTACTTATGGACATTTTCCATTTGTTGCTGCTTGAAACAAGTAGTTTTGCTTCAATTGGCACTCCTACAAAGGCCAAATTCTGTAATTCTGAGCTTCCTTTAGTTCCACTGCTCCTAAGGGTGCCAGCATTGCCAAGTGGAAAATACATGTTTGATAGCTAGCATGATGATTCAGACTTTCTGTGAAAAGGATTTTTTTGCTGGACACTAACAATGTGCAAAAGGAAATCATCATAGTGAAGAGCCATGGAAGATATACCCAAGGAAATCAGGATAGTTTGTTCCTGCACCCCCTAAGTTGACCAAATGTCCCGATTTTATAGGGACAGTCCCAATATTCAGGTTTTTGTCTTATATAGGCACCTATCCTCATCCTCCTGTCCCGATTTTTCACACTTGCTATCACCCTAGCACCCGCAAACTACAAAATATTTACCAATCGTGTGGAGGTCTGTTTTAATTAAAAGAATAAAATGAGAGGTTAGACATTCTGATGCTAGAATTTACAGATTTTAATCCTTTGCAAAATCCTTCATTCATTAATTTGCCCCTAAATGGATTTCTGGACCAGATCCTCAGCTGGTATAAATCAGCATAGATCCAATCAAACTACACCAGTTTACACCAGCTGACAATCTTGTCCTCTGTACTTCTAAAAATTTCAGGAGATAGACCATAGTCTTGTGAGGATGGACAATATCAGGAAGGTGTCTGGCTTGCCGGGATAAGCCTGTTTAGGTCACAAAAGAAGGAACAGATGAAAGCCTCACCTGCAATTGTTCAAGACAGAAATCAAAAGACTCGAATTAAAAATAACTACTGGTATCTAAATAAAAATGCATTTCATAGGTCAAAAGGCTTCATTGGGGAGGATGTATATTTGCAATACTTTAGTTACCTATACAATATGGCCACACTTCTTCCAGAATTGGCTAACAAGTCCCAATTCTTATTTACGAGCAAAGTGAGAACCAGTTTCTCCATGAGCTTAGTCCATGCTGGTAAAAGTCACTAAGCATATGATTAGTCTTTTGATCACATTAGTTGTAGAGATGTGCAATATAAAGCTTTCTTCATAAACAAAAGGATGAACAACCAAAACCCATTGGTTAGAATTCTAAGTAAACAGCTGAAATAATTTGCAAGCACAGAGATTTCTCAGACAATTTGTCTGGGGGTGGATGGCTAGAGGAGAGTAGTATTGAAATATGGTAACCCGTGTGAAGAAAAAAACATATCAAATAATATGATCTACTAAGATATAATAGCAATTTTACAGCACTGAAGAAGAAATTGATGCCAATCTAGATCTACATTAATATTTGCTATTGAATGATCATTTATGTTTTCTATTAAACCTCTGAACGTCTTCTGTATCTGTTTTAAGGAAAACAGCAGGTGCAAATGCAGAAAGAACACTGAAAATGTTGCTCCTTGTGCAAAAGTGTATTTATTCAGAACTGCCTTCTGGCAGTGTGTTTTTTGTAACAGCTGAAAACATGCTGGGTAAACAATTTTTTATATCTATGCGTGTTTTATGTATGTAATTGCCCCTACTTTTCATACCAGTGGTCAGGGACAACCTTAGGTCTATGTGATCCATGCAGCACTTCCAAGGAAACTTCATGACAAAAGCACACAAGCCTGCCAGCCAAAGAGGTATCCTGTGTTTTCCAAGCATGATCCCATATGACTCCGTCATCTGAGAGCCATGGCAGGCAACGAATCTCCTAGTTCCCTACCCTACTTCCATCCTAGGTTTTGGTTCCATAACAATACTTCACATCTATGCATCACTCTTCATTCAAAGCACTGTACAAATGTCAAATCATTACAACATCCTTGGGAAGGAAGGTGTGAGAGAAAGAGAAAGATTATCTCCACTTTTCAGATGAGGAAACTGAGGAACAGTGATCTTAAGTGACTTGCCCAAGGTCATACACTAGTGGGAGAACCAGGACTAGAACCCAGGTCTCCTATCTGCCAGCCCTGTGCTTTAATCACTATGCAGACGGAGAGGGAAGTCCTTGTGTAAAATTAGTAAGAATGTTGTTTTAAAATTGAATTTATTTTCCCTTAAAATACTGAACAGGAGATATCAGAAGTGACCAAGACTGGCAGCAGTACGGACAAGCATTTTTACCATTTTAAATTCCTCACTGAACATTGTTTTTTCTACCCGCACTAAATTTCAGTAACAGGACATAATACAGGACTTCCCAACTAGTATCAAATGGGCTAATCATGGCTGTGCCCATAACTCTAAATTTTTACCCATGTTTCTTAAATTTAAGCCATGGAGCAGAGGGAAGATATCCAATATAGGGATCCGTAGTCAATTTCTCACATGCACTTCTATAGTGTATAGTGGCTTCCTCACCTTCCCATTATTAAATAAGTCAAATAGGAGTCAAGTTAAAAACTAAGCACAGGAACTATTGTCAATTATCCTATCTACTACTAGAAACAGACAATCTTGTTCCTTGGAATAATTCCTGTTCTATATTCAGAACAAGTGGCTGAGTATATAGTAGTATGGATATAACATACTAATTAGATAAAATTCACAAATATTGGTTGTTTAATGTATTTATTTGTATAACACACTGAGCCAACATTCTCCCTGGTGTGACTCCATTGGCTTCCATGGGACCTGTATGTCTATTGTCACAAGTATATGAATTTTATAGAGCACATGCATATCACACATAACAATGATACTCTCCAGGAGCTGCTTTACAGGTGCTGTACGGTCACTACAGCAGATATCAGTTGGAGGTATATACCCTTTAGTAATTCCATAAATTCCTGTAACCATTGCACATATGGGAGGTGCAGGATATGAGGGACTACTGGCATGCAGGTATAATATATTAATGCTGTGTGAATGGAGAATTTCTAGGTTATCATAACATATAAGCCCACTTGCTGCACTAATAGTTTCTTTGATAAGGCTACTTCTGGTATTAAGCGCTTTAATCCATTAAAGCCCCATTATTTACATATGAACCTCACACAACATGCAAATTGTATGGCTCCTATAGCCCCTGGGCGGGTGAACTGGATCTCTCCAGGACACAGCTTGGGCTGAGTTCGTCCTTGGTGCAGTGTCAATGGTGTTTCATCAGGTGACAAATTCAGCCTGATCGAAAGCTCACTGACGACAATCGGAGTCTTTCCATTAACTTCAATGGATATTGAATTAGGAGGCCCTGTAAAAACGTACTAACAATAACAGCATCCTTCCCAAGCCCTTGGCTGCCCAGTGAATAGATTTATTGTATTTTTTAATAATTGCCAGAGATGCTCAGACTTTTAGATAAATGTGTAAAATGGCAAGCTGCATCTAAGTAAATACATAGTGGTAGAATGATGTCTCCTGAAGTCAATACCTCAGAAAAAAGTTAACAGAGTAGAGTTTTCCTTTTATTTTTTAGGGACTAAATTCAGTCATGATATAATTTGGCACAAGTCTATCTGACTTCTTGATCAGACATCAAGCCAGCTGTAAGATCAAGAAAAGAAAAAGAGAAATACAACTCATGCCTACAAGATCCTCATCTTCCAGAGGGTAATAAAGACTGCAGCTGTCCCAGTTAAAAACAGAACATTGGTTTGGTTTGGTTTAGTTTTCATAAACAAGGTACAGCATCCTGCAGTCTCACAAACGTGATCTACAAGGGAAATGGCTGAGAAACCCTAGGCAGTGAAAAATAACTCGAAAAATAAAAGTATATTGGCTAAGTATTTTAAACTCTACAACTTGTTGACTTTTGCTGCCAACCTCCTGGCAGGTCAGCATTATCAACAACAGCTGTAGTGGAAAAACCCTTGAAATAAATTAAATCCTTAAACATTTGAACTTCATTTTTAAAGGTAGTTAGTAACAGTCAAAGGCTCTTGTGTTCTTGCCAAAAGCTCCTGCAAAAGTATGATGAAAAAAAATGTGCTTAATAAAAGGTTAGAGTAGAAACAGGCAAAGTGCCCACAACTCATTTCCCCCTTCTTGAGTTTTAATGTTTGAAACATGGCAAATATGCTCTCTCTTTGTACATGAAATGGTGTATCATTACACCTGATTACACAGCCAGAGAGGTAACTGAACAGTGCCTGGTTGAACTACAAAAATATATTTTGCCTGAATAACACATACTTTATGTGACTGAATTGTCACTTTCATCTCCTTATTGGTGATGCAGCCAAGCCAAATTGATGGAATTTAGTCAGCCTGCAATAGTAGTCAGAGGAGATAGTTATACTTCATCTTGTATAAATCCAGAATAATTGCCATTGGCTTCCATTTTGTTTTTCAATAGATTCCTTTTGTCCTGTTACATTAACCTTTTTGCTAATTACACATGATTCAATCACAGCATAGTAAAATACTCTAATTTGAATCAGAGCTAGAGCAAGGGGTGGGAGGAAGAAACAAAAGTGGAATGGAAAAATAAGAACGTAAGTGTACAGAAATTTAGTGTTCTTAATACCAAGCCTCTGAGACTCAGTTATCATTTCCAGTCGATTCCATACAGATAATAAAGCCATTTGTCATTCCAGTACCTGCACTGATTCAATATTGGATGTAAAGCAGATGATTACTTGCATTGATTCAGCTGAAACATCTGAGCAGAGCCTGGTCTGTTGGCTATGAGGCTTGCACAATTTTTGATTGTTTAATAAACAAACTATTGATTACAAAATGATGTCTGATAAATCCTGACAGACCAGATTTGCATTTGCAACTCTCCCCTGGCGCATATAGTTAATGTTTTGGTATTATTCTGCCATTGACTTAGGGGCAACTCAAACATGACAGATGGAAGCAATACTACACATTAGCTACAATATTACTGTACCAGTACAGCTGACAGTATTATGAATAAGGGCCAGTTGTTGTTTTCATTGTAAATTCCTTAGACCAGGCTGGTAGTGTTTGCCTGAAACACATCACCATGTTAGTAGGTGTTGATCCTGCTGTGGAATATTAAGTGGGTTTTGTTGGCAGGTGCCTCATTATACCAACTTGATATAAGTAGGATGGGAGTGGCTCTCCTAGAAAGAAATGATCTAGGGTGTGAGCTAGCAGCCAGGAGGAGGGATCTAGGAGCAGCCACACCCTGGGTGAAGACTGAAGCTGATCTTATGTTGTATCACTATTAATAAAACTACAGCCCAGGAAGGGGGTTAGTTTGGATTCCCCATGGTGTGTGTACTATGTATTTGGGAGCAGGCTGGGAAAAGCATGTGCTCACATTCCTATGCAAAGGGTTTGCATCCCTTTTAGATGAACAGGGTCTCAACACTGAGGAAATATTTGGGTATTTACATTTTCATACAATGCTACAGTCCTAGTTAAACAATACATGCAATAGTTTTGTGCTGAACTGTTGTTTTTTAATTAATAGATGTTTTGTTCCTTCTTCCAGAGAAAGGGCTAGATGAACACCTTAATTTAAGCAAGTGGTTAGCCCTACTGATAAAATATCTTTTGATGTGCGAGACACAAAACATTCAAAAGGTGTTACTATACACTGGATCAAATCCTGCTCATCTGATCCATGTAAGGAGCTATAACAAAGCTTTATAGACCCTGAAGTGTATGGCTATTGATCTCAATGGAAGACCACCAATTATTGCCAGCTTTTCCATACATCTTTGAAGTCATTTGCATGATTGATAAATATGCCATTGTGTACATATATTGATAAATCAACCCAATCTAATAAACACCAAATTAACAATGTAATGATATCATTTTATTATTTGATTACTAACACAATTGGATTAGTCTATTTGATCACAAAAGAAATCAAATATCAATAAGATCAGCTAATGGTGCCACCCTTTCTGATTTTCATGCCCATACCCTGAATGTGGGACTTGCATTTGAAACAGGCTGAAATATCTTGAGGTTTGGTGTAATATCATGGCATGCCATGGTAAAAGAATGCCCCGGACAAAAGTATAGTTTACAAGAAAACAGCGGAGGATCAGGGAGGGGAGAAACTGCTGATCTAGTGTGGATTTGACTCCTTCGCTTCCACCCGATAGAGGACAAATAAACATGCAAGATAATAAGAAACAGGATTTTAAATTACAGATATTTATCTCTACAGGAATTTGAGCCCCCTTTAAAAATCAAAAGGAGCATGGGCTCTCATTTGAAATATAATGCCTAGATCTAGGGAAGTGAAATATAACTAGCTATGTCCTTAAATTTTCAATGACATCGATGTACAGCGTATCTGAATTCATCCTGTTTTCAGCTGAAATAAAATATGAGAATAAATACTGGCTGATGTGCAACACCATCGAAAGTCAGTACCAATACAGACTGTGTTAGTGGAGCATAGTGAAAGCCAGTCTTCCATTAAAGGTGGCACTGTACATGTGCCATAAATTTTTTAATAGCTTTAAATAATTTAGGAGAAATAATGCAGACTAAGACCGACAGGAAATAGTTTCCAAAAGCAAGTGGTCAAACCACCTTACTTTAGGTAACAGCATAGAAATGAGAAGAGCTATATAAATATGTAATTCCTCAATTGAAGAAAAATTCTGGTTGCCATTTTAGAAATAAACCAGCAAATCAATAATTTTTATCATTTATGATTTGTATTACTATAGCACCTAGTAGCCCTAGTCATGGACCAGGCCCCCATTGTGCTAGGTGCTGTACAAACACAAACTAAATAGCTATTTTAATCTTTATATAAAAATCTAGAATTTGAAACAGTAAAGCAAATCTGGGGACAGATGGGGGTAGTATTCTGTAATCTTTGTATGCATACATCACTCTTTACTTTTGACAGACAGTCACAGAAAATGAGTTTTCTGAATCTTTCCATTTTTCTGCCAGATGGTTCTTTAACCTGTCCTCCTTCTCCCCCCCCTCCATGCTTTCTTCCCTTACATAACATTCAATCCTTTATGTAAATTCATGATGTGGATTAGAATTTTAACTGTATTCCATCAGTTTTCCCTTTGCTTTCATGTTTTCTCATGTCTGTCCTGTTTCTCAGGTAATCTTATAGGAATGCCTGTCTACATGAACCACATGGACAGAGATGCAGTAGCTGACTCTTACTCCAGAAACATTTTACCCCATGGGCAGTAAAACACTGTCTATAAATAAGAAACGCTCTTAGCGGCCATGTCCAAAGACCACGGTTGAGGAGGATGAATAGAGCTGGAATTTCAAATTAAACACCCACCACTTGCTTGTACTCCATCACTGTCAGCCTAGAGTGACATCCAATAGATTTCCTCCCCGATTTAAAACACACCAAAGATTTAATATATAGAGGGTTGAAGAGAAGCTGATGAAAAAACTTGAAAGAACAGCCAACCCCGATGCGAAAGCAAAGGAAAAAGCATCATCTGTAGGGCTGGCCAGAAAACAAGAACTGTGTTTTGCAAAAAATGAGAGGTTTCAACATTTTGTTTTTGTTCCACAGCAGGATAAAACAGAGACCTTTCAAAAATGTGAAGAACCATGAGAGAGTCAGACCCCAGAACAGCCAATAGCCTGGTAGTTAGGACACTCATGTGGGAGACCCAGTTTCAAGCCCCTGCTCTGGCCGAATCAAAGGTCATTGGGCCAGTGAGAGAAAGATGGACTGTAGCCTGGTGCTTACGGGAACATCCCTGGGATGGGGAAGACCCAAGCTCAAGTCCAAATCTAGCAGAGCCAAGGATTTAAACCTGGGTTTCCCACCTCCCAGAGAAGTGCGCTAACCACCAGGCTATCAGCTACTCTGGAGTGGATCTCTTGCTCTTCCCCTCCCCAAATCTTGGACCTGAGAAAGTTTTATTGAAACGTCTCCATAAACCATTTCTGTTTTGTCGAAAAATCCCAGCCAACTCTAACCATCAGCCTGCAGGCCCTTGATCAGAAAATACTCATGCAAATGTGTAACTTTACTCACATGAGCAGTCTCTAAGCCCTGGTCTACCCTACGAGTTTAGGTCGAATTTAGCAGCATTAGGTCGATTTAACCCTTGACTTCAATCAAGCCATATGTCTGTATTTGTGAACTGTATTTGTGTGAGGAGGTTTAGAAAAAATCAACCAAAAATACCATGGCTGGGATAATGCCCAATTTATGGTCACTTTTATAAGAACTAGTTGGATTTATTTACCACCTAGCTATAGCAAGTAACTAATATCGTTTCCGTTCTTTCATCTGTTACCAAGAGGAACAGAACAGGATTGTGACAGACATACACATGCCAGGGGCATACCTGGGGAACTCTGGGATCCTCTCGGAATTCAGGCTTGTACAGTGTGGCCCAATGCAGGGGGAATCAGGAGCCTGTTCCCAGCTCTGCCCCGACCAGCTTTTATGACCTTGTGCAAGTCAGTTCACCTTTCTGTGCCTGTTTCCCCTCCCACCCGTTGCCTTATCTATTTAGGCTAAGCTGTTCAGGGCAGGGTCTAGCTCTCACTGTGTGTATATACTGCACCAAGCACAATGAGGCCCCAGTCTCAGTCAGGGCCTCTAGGTGCTACCACAATACCAATGATATATACTGCTCCAGGTCAGCCATTGAAGGGGGAACCTATAGATTAGCAACCCCTAAATTAAAGCGAGGTACAACTTAGGCAAGAGAACCCTAGCGCTTAGCTCAGTCTAGCAATCACTTCAGAGAAAGTGATTCCAATTCTACAGAGTAGAAGCAAACATTGTATCACCACTTGAATACATTGTGTACCTGGGAATGAGTGGACGATGCCCCATTGCAGGGGTACAATCTCTTATAAGAGGCAGCTAGTCCATTTATTGTTGGAAAGAACAATCCCAGCCCCTTTTTCTGATATTATACTAGGTTAGGCTAGGCACACATTCTGGCAGACCTTATGTAACTTTATCTTGGAACTCCTTCCCACTCTTTCACAAAGCCTTTCAGCAATAATCTACTAAGAGAAAATGACATCTATTATAACACTGTGGCAACATACATCGGGCTGGGATTATATAGAGCTAGGAACATCTTATCCCCATGTAACCTCCCCAAAATATCACTTGCCGACATGGCTAGAGAGGAGGGGAGAGACCCTTGAGTTAGGCCTTGCTTTGGTAGGCCTGTGCTTTTCACTAGAATGGTGAGAGACATCTCCCTTCACCTTGGGAGAAGTGTACGTTCTCGTCTCCCAATATTCCATCTGACACTAACGTGTGTTTCCCCTGACTCTGAGAACCCGTCCAGGGAAGACAAAGTGTAGCTGTGCTTGTACATTTGTTCTCATCAGGGCAGTGATCTACCAAGAGCGCTACTGACAAACAAGCACAATGTTACAGTCCATATTACAAGCTACTTGCAACAAAAGGCTGGTATCACCTACCCACCAGCAGAGAGGAGGCCCAGTTCAGGGAGATGTTGGACTTTAATGGGAACTGAGGGCAGTCAGAACCTCACAAAGGGAGTCAGCACGCTGCGGGATTGAGCCACTAACAGTCACTGCAGTTGACTATATTTATTTCAGTTTGTTTGTTTTCCCCCCAAATATCCCTATTCATTGTATGGATGTGCCATACAAATATTTGCCAACCTTATAAAATATATCAACATCCTCCCCACTCTTTCGGGTTTAACAAAAACTGTTCTCCACAGCACTCGGACTCATCCGCATTTTAAAAGCCTTGGAGAATAGATAGGCCTTGCAATGTGTCCTCTAAGTCAACAAACCCTGGCTGTATCAAGCAGAGAGGAAAACAAAGTCCAGAGCAGCTTACTCTGTTTTAAAGCAGAACCATCAATGATTTCATCTGCAGGAGTATCACCTGAAAAGTAAGGCAGTTTCTCAAGTAACTGGTTCCCAAATGATTTAGGGCTTTATAGGTCAAAATCACCTTGAAGCTGCACTCAGAACCAAACTGGAAGCCAGAGTCGATCTACATTCTGCATGGACATCAAGCTGGTCTTCATGCATAGTTCCACAGAGAGCACATTACAACATGGATAACTGCAGAGGGCAGCATCCAAAAGGAAAGGTTAGAACTTTCCAACCAGGGAAAAAAGTGCTTTTGGCCAGTAATGTTACCATTCAATAGTAGATCAAAAAGGACACCCCCAGATGGCACACCCACGTAAGAAATGAGGGGTATACTCTCCCAATAAAGGGAGCTGAAATAACTTCCAAGTGCTTCCCCAAGCCTAGTAGCATTACCTCACTCTTATTCGGATTGATTTACTGGGTTATCTGGCAGAGACTCACTCAGGCATACTGACCTTGTTAGATGAAATGGAAATACGTGATTAAATATCACCAGTACAACCAGACCACTTAAGAGCAACTCCTCCTACCTGCCAGGATCTGCAGGAGTGTCAAAATAGCCTGGCCTATAATATCTCTTCAAAACAAAACACCACAGCATGTACTCCAGATCTTCATCCATTACCAGGAGGAAATAAACAGCCAACCCCTCCAGTCCGGTCTCTGTACTATAACCACGCCTAAAACCAAACTGACTGTGGTCCAGGAGACCTAAGGACCTTAGATTAACATTTAACTACGTGATCACACCGCCTGTGACGCAGACCAGATACTGTCTCACATGAGTAATATATCATTTGTTTACCGACTGAAAGACCACATCAGACCACAATAGTATCCTCACTGACATCCTGTATAATAAATCAGTGAGATGTTCCCTAGATGTCCTAGGACAAACATAGCAGCTGGAAGACAAATCCAGGAGGAGTGGTCCAATATGCAGAAAATACCAAGTTTAAGTCTAATTCTATGGCTTGTGTTGTGCAGGAGGTCAGACTAGATGATCTAATGTCATTAAAACCTATGAATTAAAGAAACGCTAGATACCACTTGGGCAAACAAAAAACAGTTGGTTAGTCAATCTATTCCCCCCCTCCCCACCCCCATGCCCCAATTCCCAAAACAGTGCACTTGGTCTTTGGTAGTAGGTACTTTTATACCAACTAAATAAAGCAGGTCAAGACCTCATGAGGTTCTTAGGAACGAGATCTGATGAGAAATCTCCCTTTTTCAAACATTTGATCAGTTTGTACCGGATTCCAAAAAGTGGGTGTCTGAATATATTGTGAATGGTAAATTCATGACCTAACTGAAGAGGAGATTATAAATAATGGAAAAAGGAGAAAATTATGACTTGAGTCCAATTTAGCTCTAGCAAAATTTATAAATATGTAACACACCAGAATGTTCGGAAACGGAACAGCAAATGAAATTTCTAGTGATTATGCAGTGTTCGTGATTAAAAGAGCTCATACCATATCAGACTAAGCAAGAAAAAACGAGCTGTGAAACATGCTCGTTCCCTGCAACCTGAAAGGTCTTCTAATCCAATATGCAAAGGTGAGACAGGAGTTGTAGGATGGCATTATTAGCTACACTTAAATATAGATGCTGAGGATATATCTGGTGAATAGCACTGCAGGTATGCAGAGAGAGTTGCTATAGGAAACACTTCAAAATAAGTGCATAAGACCATCATATTAAATCCTTCTAGGTGAGATTCTGGAGACAGTAACAGTTAAATCTGTGGTATTTTCAGTTTGTTAATCTAAGCCCCAATTCTGCAAGGTACTTAAGCACGTGCCTGACTTTATACACGGGTAATCCTGCGTAAAGTTAGGCACATTCTTAAGTGTCTTGTGGAAACAACACCCTAAATATGATACCCTTTCAAATCTCTGTGTAGGGTGTACATGCACACAGGATTCACCTCCACTGAAATGCAGCCATCTCTGAGAGCAATCCACCGGTTGTTTAAATAGCACAGAGTAGCACAGGAAGAGAATAAAAATACTACATCCATTTGAATCTCCAAGAGGAAATTAGCTAGGCAGGATGTAGTTACCCAAACTGGAATTAGGCCTAGAGACCAGAGTTATTCCCGAGAAAAATGCCACATGATTTTTAATGACCACACATAATCAGGGATTTCAGTTTTAGATCTCATCCAAAATATGACACAGCACTCTCGAATGCTATGCTGGGACATTGGTACAGGACTTGCTTAGATGGCAGGGGGCCCCACCTGTTTAATCAACACCCCCACATCAAGCAGAGACCTGGCTTTCTGTGGAGATCTTGCCAATCAGTCTTGATCTTATCTTGCAAGATCTGGTGAAATCTCAGTCTGAAGTAGTATCAGTGAGTATATGCAATATAGGTCCTGTTAAACTGGAAATCCAGAGGCAACCTTACCTGTGGCACTGCTGCCCATCCACATAATTATATATTGACTTGCAACTTTATGTAGGCAGTGGCAGTTGCCAAAGGGTTCCTATTATAATACTACATTTTCACTGTAACTTGTCAAAGCATTTGCCCTTTGGAGTGACATTTCCCTTGCTTGATCTCTGCCTACACAAAGGGAAAGTTCCTTCAGCTGTTGTGTTTTGGTTTGGTGGGTTTTTGTTTTTGTTTTTTGGAGTGTGAGAAAACCCAAACTTTTCTCTGTTGTAAAAAAAACACAAACCAAAAAAGAAAAAAAAAGTCAGTAAATGCAACACAGCTGAGTTAATGTGCTGTCAAAGCCTTAATTTTTCTTGACTTTCTATGATTACAGCGTATGAATATTGTACACATCTTTCCTCCAAACACCATAAACAGTTACACGCATCATGCACTTTTGACCACTTCACCTTGCCCTCTGTCCACGTAATTCATCTATCAGATCTTATTCTAACATTCTAAATCTTGGAGCTGCGTCAAACAGCTGCCTTTTTTTTTTTTTAAATCAACCTATTAGAGGGATGTTTCCTCCTTTCCCCACGGAATGTTCAATTCTCTCTCTACCACCAAATTAAACGGATTTCAAGGTTCATGATGAGTAATATTTAATCCTGGTTCAGTGACAGATTTAAGGTCTAGTATCTCATGACTATGCAGGGCTTGAAACCACATATTTTGTATCACTGAAAATGGGAGGGTCATCCCTTCCCTAATGGACACAACAAGCAACTGCTTGCTTCTAGGTGCCAAGGTATCAGATTCAACACGGACATTTTTATGCCTATAAAAGCTAGCTTGAGTAAATTCAGAGTTTTCTAAATTACTGGTTATATTTTCTGTCTCTGTCTGCATCTTGTATCATGATACCAAGGCACTAGACTTTCAAGTGAACTGTTGCACCTGCACAATTGCACCCAATAAATAATAATAGAGCTGTCTAAAACATTTGTAAAACAGTTTTCCTGTCTGTTAATTGGAATATACACAGTATACATGATGATGTGGTATATGAAGCTTTTGTAAACTCTCATATGAAAGACCTGAATAACTCACTCATGGCCTTGCTACTTACGGTGAAAAGCTTTATTCCCCCAGCATCATATATATTCATTTGTACATGTGTACACACACACAGAGTACTATAAAGGTCAGACTAGATGATCTAATGCTCCCTTCTGGTCTTAAACTCTATGAAACAAGCTCAGGCAAAGTAATACAGACGACTACATCATAAGAAAAATAATAAACTTTTTGCATATGGTAAGATCTAGGACCATGATGGTGATTATGTATTAGCGACAGCAAGTGTGCATTATTGAACTTGCAAACACACACAAAAGTCACAATCATACAAGTTTTATGTAGCAGAAGTAATTTGCAAACCAATACTAAGACTAAAAGACTGTTTTAACCTGGAGCGAGCAAAACTCAATAAATGTTAATCCAGTTGAGAAATATCAAAATAGCTGATGTCAAAATAACTGAGGAATTACACAAACTGGTTAGTGAAAAAAAACCAAGTCAGAGACACAAAGATGAAATGCCAGACTGCTCATAGCTTATTATCTGGATAATTAATGGAATGCTTGAGACTCATTTTGATTATTAAGAGCCCAGTATATTTGAAAAGCAACAATCTTATTTGCAGTAAGTCCATGCTGATTCCCCCGGGGTTTGATCCTGGCAATGAAGTGGAAGAAATGCTTACCTTGGGGAGCAACTGAGCCAGTTGCTACGGTGAATTCTCATCTTGGTATCAGAATCACATGGATCCTTCTACTTGTAGTGCCACCAGTGTCAAAATTCAATTCACATCTCATTCACCAAGCCGATGAGTTGATAGCAATCCTAGGTAAAGGAAAATACATAACCATCTTGGACCTGTACAATGGATATTGTTAAGTATCCCTACCTGAGCCTGCACAGAAAAAAACAGCAGCTTTCTGTACTACTTTTGGAATCAGCTGTTTTGTTGTGATTTCTCAGTTTAGATGGAGTTTCCATAACCTTCTAAACATGGATACAAATTATACACTGTAGGGTTGGGACTGGTTCATAGACACATCCTTTATATGATGATACTCAGCCTGGTAAAACTAATGAAACAGTACTAGCTCAGATACAAATATCTACTTTCCCATCCTTTAACATGGGATAATAATGACAAACCTAATGATAATGTTCCTTTCCTTTTCAAAAGTAAAAAAAAAAATAAAAAAATTAGCCCCAGGTGAGTAGAATTATACAAGTCTATGATCCAGGAAAACCATTTGCACCATTGCTGAGTAATTGGGATAGGACATGAGCAGCTGGAATGAGAATCAATTCCCACAGAAGTATATGTGACACTGCTCAGAGGGGAAATGCCCAGGTTATTTGCTGTGCTCCGGTGGAGGCCGGGAGCAGATCTGGGAGAGCAAAAGGCCAGCAGCAATAACATAGGTACCAAGTGCATAGGTATTTTCATTCCTTTTTCTATGATTGCATTCCTGTAAATATCCACACCTGTCACCACAGTAACTAAAGTACTATATGCTTAAATCACATGACATTTTCCCTAAAAGTAGGAACTAAAGTACACGGATGTCAGCACATGAGAAAGCCTTTATGATAATCAAGAAATAGCTGTTAAAATCAGCATTAAATTATAGCCTTAACTCAGTCTCATCTGTATAGTGCTGAGGTATGCCTTATTCCTCAAATCAGTATCCATTTGAGTGCAGGGACTAAAAGTCCAAGAACAACTTCCTGTATATATTGAAAATTTTTCTCCTAAGAAATGAGATTCTACAGTAGGACAAAACTGGTTACAGAGTAGGACGACTAGCTTTAACATTACTACTACTTGCGGAGAGACCCTTAGTCAAGTTGATATGTTGAGATCAAACAGTTACGATAGTCACCGTTATTTTTACAAGCTAGGACACTAGTTTTTTATTGTAGGGAAAATGGCTTGCTTGGCTAAAGAGAAAATACTGAGGGGGTTTAACATGAGGAACAGAAATACACATGAGGAACAGAGCCTATATTTTAAAAACCATATTGTATGTATTGATTAGAGGACAGACATATGAAGATATACTAATAAAGTTGTTAGTGTTTTGTTTTCCACAAAAGGAAGAAAGGGAAGAGGGAACATATGGCAACGTTTTGTATTAAATACTTCAGTTCTAATTTACTAGCTACAGAAAAAAAAAAGTCACTCTTGTGCCCAAACTGTTTTTTAGGGTTGTAAGTTACTCAGCTGCCTTAGCAATGAGCACCAGTATAAATCTGACTAAACATAATTTAGTAAAACCCCATTTAATTGTAGGAGTATGAAAAGCATATCAAATGTTGGTTGGACAAAAATCTTATCAAGCAGGGTATTTATGGGGCAAATGCTGAAAGGGGTCTATGCTAAACACTATAAATGTTCTTGTTTGGTTTTTAGAGATAGATATATCATAAGATTAGACTATCTCTTTAAAAAGAAAAAAAATGCACATCTTACTAAGCAAACAACTTTCATATTATTTATCAGACTTCATACGTTTCCAACCACTTTTCCTCCTGTTCTTCCCTTCAGATTGCTGTTAGGATCTTGGACAGAGACTCAAAACATACATGAATATTATTAGCATCTAGCTTCAGACCAGTACCTGGAAAGTGTGCTTTTCCTAGCTATATTCCATTTTTATTCCAGTCTGCCAAATTGCAAAAGCCAAAGATTCCCCACAGGGATAGGTGTTGACAGCTACATTTTTCAGCCACAGTCACTGTTCTGTTCTGAAACTCTGTATGTATTGCAAGTTCTCCCTTTTTCTATGCAGCAGCAGCTCTGATCTTCCAGATTGAAGCATTCTAAGCAGCAATGTGCTAAATACACTGCAGGGTTTCAGAAAAAGGCTTGTAGGAACAATCACCACGGCTGGAGTTACCTCATTTCTGTTCTTTGCAGAGAAAAATTGATTCTGTGGCTTTGCAAGTTTGTAACTGCGTGTCAGATTAAGACATGATTCTGTATAATCCTTCGGAGGTACTGGAATCACCATAATGCATCACATCAGTTCCACTGTCCACCCAGTATCTACTTCGTTTAACCTTTGTGAAAAGGACATTTTCTAAAGGACTCATGTTTTCCTTTAGTCAGTTATTAATATTCAAAATGTATTAAACTTTATATATAATTTGCAGAGTTTGAGCAGATACAAAGGGGGGAAAAACCTTCTTGGATTTCAAGTTTCTTTACGGTGTTGATACAAGAGCAAGTGGTGGCTAATACCAGAGCAAGCAGAAGTTGAGTATCAGTCTATTCTATTGATTCCATGTTACTAGAAAGGAGATGAAAGACTAAGGCCCCCATCCTGCAACATACTCCATGTAGGAATATATTTATTTTATATATGAATCCTGCATACCTTGCAGGATCAGGACCTCAGTGTTTTACAATAAAACAATTTTTTTTTAATATATTTCCCAGGTCTCTTTGGACATGGTTTTCAGATGTGCCGTGGGCCAGCAGCTCTAAATGAAATCGAAGGGAGCTGTTTTGTCTTCTTTTTTCATAGTGTAAAAATGTCAGCTAGATCTGTAAGTAACTACTCTCTCTCTGTCTCATATCAGCTTTTCCACTATAAGACTCTCATACTCTCCTGAACCCTAGAGATTTTAATCATGAGGAGAAGAGAGAAAAAGGAAGTTCCCACCTCCTCCAAAATTCTGCCAAAGAGCACCTTGATGCTATCGGAAAATGTGAGTGTATTCTAGATAAGTTTTAAGCCTACAAAAGAGAGAGAGAGAGAGAGAAAATGCATGCACATGCTTGATTTAAATGACAAAATCCTAACCATTAAAATAAATAAGATACATACATGAGGTGGCCCAAATGATAGCCCTGTTGTCCCATTAATCATATTTAATGCAAAAGCCTAATAATGTTATCTTTGGTCCCAGCTTTGGCAGCCTATAATTTAACACAAGCACTTTTTCACTGTGTGAATCAGGTACTAGCACGGTCTCTTTCAACCGCTTTTGTGCACTTAAATTAGAAAACCCAAATGTCATTTTCCTTAGATATGAAAGGCACTCAAGGTCACTGCAAAATAATAGAGCAATTAACTTTCCAAGTAAATGACGATATAGTTGTGAAATACAGTACCTGAAGAAGTGGGTAAAAAACTAAAACTGTTCTTACAAGGGACATCTGTTTGGTTCAGACCAAAATGATAAATGCAGTTCCAAAGGCTCCTGTGAAATGAAGAACATGGAAAGGGATTTTTCCCCCAGTATTATTTTGCTTGCTGGCTTCAAAGGCTGCTCTTTACTGTCGCTGGTTAGACGGATTTGCAGTTTGATGCTGGCGATATCAGGAAGGTGTTTTGTCAGCTTTTTCCTGTCTCCCAGTAAAATGAGCCATATTTACTTGAACAGAATCTCTGAATTTCCAAAGGAATCTTTATTCTATCATGTGAGTTTTATGGATTCTCTAAATAGAATTTTTATGATAGACTATAATTGCTGTGAACAAGAAAGGAAATTGTCCTACATAAAACTACAGTGGTAAGGAAGAAGCCTTCAGGGCTTTGAGTTAATAAGAATTTTAGGATCTAGAATTATCCTACCTCTGACCCTCTAAGTCAGCCTAGTTTTTTGTAAGTAGGTTTTTAAAACATCTTCTCAACACAACTGAATAATAACACAGAAAAGATAAATTAATCGTCAGAGAAATCAGAGGAGGTATGCGTAGTAAGTGACATACTAAATGCAATTATAAAACCATATTAAAGTAATACTAGTGGCCTGACACAGGACAAAGCCAAGAGCTTTGGCTGAAAATTATGCCCATATGATTTCTGCACAGTGTAGGTCAGTTACAAGAATGTGTAGTTAGATAACCTAACTACACATGCAAATCTGACAATCAAAGGCACAAAAAAGGATTTTAAGAAAATGTTAAAATGTAAAGAAAGAAAAATCTCCTTCCCTAGGAGGCGTTTCAAGCTGCTAACACAACAATTCTTTGCACCTGCAGCATCATGGTAGGTGGGGTGAAAGGACTGCTCTACCACCCTGCTCAATCTGTGTCCCTTTGGACATTAAAGGCCATCAGTTGCCACAGATGCAAGCATTCCCCCATATTCCACACCTGCAGAAACAACCTTCTTCATCTGGCCATCGTGCCATCTGAATAATCAATCTAAGGAGGCAAGCTGCCCCCGCGCCGAGTGCTGACTCCACAGCTCCCATTGGCCGGGAACTGCAGCCAATGGGAGCTGTGGGGGTGGTACCTGCGGGCAGGGGCAGTGCACAGAGACCCCTTAGCCCCTCCGCCTAGGAGCCGCAGCCAGAGACATGTGCCAGTCGCTTTCAGGAGTGCCCCAAGGTAAGCACTGCACCCCTCATCCCCTCCTGCACCCCAACTCCCTGTCTCACCATGGTGAAAGTGAGGGAGGGTGGAGGAGAGTAAGCGACGGAGGGAGGGAGGATGGAGTGAACAGGGGCGGGGCCTCAGAGAATGGACAGGGCAGGGTCCTGGGGAAGGGGTAGGGCAGTGGAAGGGCCAAGCTGGGAGGCTTGGGAGTCCCCGAAAAATTTTAAATCAAAATGGGGATCCTTGGGTTGCTAAAGTTTGAGAACCTCTGGCAGAAGGCATTGGTTAGTCTCTAACAAGTACACTGGCTCTGATCCTCCATACCAAAATGGACATGACTCCTACTGAGCATGGACATGCTTTGGGTCTTCTGCCGGTAGGACTCAGAGGCAGAATGAAAAGCTCCTTCATCCTGATGCAGAGAATGACCTTAGTAGGGCTCAATACATTCTCTTATTAAAGAGGTATGGGGTAGAACTGGTTGCACAGCCAGTACTGGACAATACTAAGGTCAACCACCCTGATACACAAAGTCCAAGGTATTCTCTGAGTAGGCAGCGTTAGATTTTTCACCTGGGAACACTAGATTTAACTGGCCCAGCACAGGATAGGCTACTTTGGCACACACACTCTGGGTTCGGACCACCATGACAGGTGTCACAGGGTAGCTGGTCCTTGTGATACACTGAGCCCAGCCCCACTGGACCAGAGCAGGTGAATCCAGTCCAGCCAATTAAAGAGGACTGGGCTACACCGGGCCTATAAAGGGCTGCTAGTAGGCAGCTAGGGAGGAAGGACTGAGATAGGCTGAGCCCAAAGGAGGGAAAGCCCCAGTGGAGGGGAGCTACCTCCTGGGGCGATGCATCCCTGGAGCACGGGGCCAGGGAAGCATCCCTGCAGCTGCTGCTCCAGGAGGGGAGCAGAGCTGACTGAGGCTGCCAGGAGTTGGGGTGCAAGAGACTCCTGGGAGGGGTGGCCTTGACGCCTGGGGCCAAAGATTGAGTTAAGACTGTTTCCTGTTTGGTTGTTAACCCTCCCTCCCCCCATTAAGAAAATAAACTTCCTTGACTGAGACTGAGCATGGCAGCGCACGCTCTGGAGCCAGGGAGAAGTGATGGCCCTGGTGACACAGTTCTTAGCATAGGGACTACTAGGCCTCTGAGTCAGACTTGATCACTACTACTTCATTAACTCTTCTTACCCTGATTTTCTCATTTACAACAGCCTCTTATTTCTCAGGCCAAGATTTGGGGACTGTTCAGTGGGTTGGTCTTCAGCAACAGCATTGCTCTCTGGGCTAGGAGGCCAACAGTAGCGAATAGATGTGGCAGGACTATGTTGGGGCCACCACTCTATGGGCATACACATGGATCAGCTTTGTGCCCCATTCGATTGCTTTTAGGCTGTGGTCCAGCAGCCCACAGCCAGGCTTTTCTTTTCTGGGCATCAACCATGTGATTTCTCAGAACAGGACTCCTTTCACAAAGGGACTGGTTTGCACTCAGCTTTCCTGCTTCAAGAGGCATGAAGGGCAGAAAACTGTTACAGTGGACAGGACCATTAGCAAGCGGAGAAGAAAAAGGAGGATGAGTTGCTAATGCTACTTGGGTAGAAGCCACTTAATTCACCTATGATTGTTTAATTCAGATTACATTTTTGGACATGAATTCAGATACACCTTCTACCTGGATTATCATGCCTGACTGGGAGGACTTTGCACTTTTCTCTCACTATCAATTAAAGATAACAAGCTGAGTAATATGGAAGCTTAGGGAGATGAACTGGAGATATGGCCATACTCCGGGTTGGGACTCAAAGTTGTCATATTTGTGGGAGTGAAGTCAGAAAACTTGCACACTAAGGAGGTATTCTGTCTGATAGCCAATGTTTGCCCAGGAATTAGAACTGGCAGACCTATTTGGTCGATGTTGTTCTTGTAACTGTACAATTCCTGAGAGGCTAGTGACAACCTTTTCCATAACAAAGCCTCCCTGGTTGAAGGCCACCAGATTGATAGCTTGTATTTGCCTGTATATTATATTGCTGGGTTTTTCTGCCATGTTTACAACTTGTGCAATAACGCTGGAAACCAACTGGCTTTCCAGACCCTCACACTGAGTACTTCTCCTATGGACCATGCCTCAAACAAAATGTTACTCATCTGTTAGGCCCAATATTTGGGAATGAATAGTTGGGCTGTGGAATAACCTGGTACTTTCGTTAAAACTTGTCTAAGATCTCATGCTATTACATTCTCACCATAATTTGAAGAATTCAGGTCTATTCCCCACACACTCAAATGCCTTCCCCCAGTTCTTCCCCTGTTACCAGCACATTTAAATAAAATTAAAAAAGCATTTCCCAACCTTGCTTTCATAGAGAGGCAGAAAATGTTCCTTATCTGCAATGAGCCAATAATCTGAAGTGAGATCAGGCACTGCCATAATGTACTCTGATATTTACTCCCTAGCTAAACCAGCTCATATAAGAGGCCACTGGGAAAAAACTGTGCACTAGCTCTGCACTGGTAGCAAAAGAGAAACAGAAGACATGCTTTTTCTGCATGCTCCTATTAGAGATTCCAGGGGTTTTTCTTTGCTTACTGAGTCAGCTTGAACGGCTTTCATTTCTAATATGATTTATCTACCATAAACATTCTTGTCAGTGCACTGGTAAGTAGTAGATCAGAGGTGGGCAAAGTACAGCCTGCGGGCTACATCCGGCCCGTCCTGCCCGGCACCCGAGTTCCTGGCCCGAGAGGCTAGTCCCGGCCCCTCCCCTACTGTTCCCCCCCCCCCCGCAGCCTCAGCTCACTCGCTCTGCCGCCGGCGCAATGCTCTGGGCGGCGGGGCTGAGAGCTCCTGGGGCAGCACAGCTGCAGAGCCCACCTGACCAAGTGCTCTGAGCTGCATGGTGGTGGCGGTGGCGTGGTAAGGGGGCAGGGAGCAGGGGGGGGTTGGATAGAGGGCAAGGGAGTTTGGGGTGGTGGTCAGGGGACAGGGGTGTGGATAGGGGTTGGGGCAGTTGGGAGGGGACATCAGGAAAGGGGGGGGGTTGGATGGGGTGGCAGGGGACAGTCAGGGGCAGGGGTTCCGGGGGCAGTCAGGGGACAGGGGTGGTTGGATGTGGCAGGGGTTCCTGGGGGGCAGTCAGGAAGGAGGGGGGTTGGATGAGGTGGCAGGGAGCAGTCAGGGGACAGGGAGAAGGGGTGGTTGGATCGGGCAGGGGTCCCGGGGGGCCATCAGGAATGAGAGAAGGGGTTGGATGGAATGGCAGGGATCTGGGGGCGGTCAGGGGACAGGGGTGTGTGGATGGGGCAGGAGTCCTCGGGGGGGGGGCAGATAGGAGGTGGGGACCGGGCCACAACCCCCTCCCCTAAACAGCCCTCCATACAATTTACTAAACCCAATGCGGCCCTCAGGCCAAAGTTTGGCCGCCCCTGTAGTAGATGCTGAAGCTGCACTGCCAGAAAGAGAGTGCCATTTTCCTGAGCGTGTCGTCTCACTTTGCAATAGAATAAATTACACATTCACAGAGGATCTCTCTTTACTGATCCCTTTTTTTCAACAAGACAGACCAGTTCAGTATCAGTTCCTCTCCCCCTCTTCCCATGGCTTCACCTTTATTCCCCCTGAAGCTGATGGGCATAATGCAATTCACTGAGTTGAAGTCCCGAGCACACACAACTGGAGATATACTGACAGGAGTCACCTCTTTATTTTAACCATAAAAACAATTATGCTACCTCAGTGTTATTAATGAACTGAAATAATAATGACTAAAAGCCCAATTTGCACTTTCACTTAGCATAGATTAAATACATATAAATTACATAGAGTAATAAGATTAGAAAACACTAGCGTTTTCATAGACAGTGGCTAATTTTGTTCTCAAAGGATGTAAAATTTGATTGGTCTAGTTTTGTTGTCCGGGAATGATTTGATTCGTGACAATAAGTTGTAATGGACTGCCCAGGACACAATGAAACCAGGGTGAGGGCTGGTTTCTTGCCCTTTTTCCTGGGTTATCCATGCAGACGACATACCACGGCAAGCATGGAGCCCGCTCAGCTCACTATCATCGTATATCTCCTGGGTGCTGCTGGCAGAAGCGGTACTGCAGTGCTACACAGCAGCATCCCCTTACCTTGCCTTGCGGATGGCAGATGGTGCAATACAACTGCTAGCCGTCATCGTCGTCCTGTGGGTGCTCCTGGCCGACCTCTGTTAGGTTGGTCGGGGGCGCCTGGGCAGATATGGGTGCTCCTGGCCGGCCTTGGTGAGGTCAGTCGGGGGCGCCTGGACAAAAATGGGAATGACTCCTGGTCATTCTCTTCTTTAAGTTTCGTCTAATGGAGATTCAGTCCTGCCTGGAGTATCATGCCAGCTGAAGGCTTCTGCCTCAGGCTGCTCTCCCAGTCGGCAGCACCGCGCGGTCGCACCTACCCCAGCCTATCCCTTGCTCCCATGGCTCTTGAAGCCTGAACAGTAGTAAGGATCAGTTCGACTATAGGCTGAGCAAGTGCAGAATGGTGGTAGAATGTGCCTTTGGACGTTTAAAAGCTCCCTGGCGCAGTTTACTGACTCACTTAGACCTCAGCGAAACCAATATTCCCATCGTTATTACTGCTTGCTGTGTGCTCCACAATATCTGTGACAGTAAGGGGAAGACATTTATGGTGGGGTGGGAGGTTGAGGCAAATCGCCTGGCTGCTGATTACGTGCAGCCAGACACCAGGGCAGTTAGAAGAGCACAGCAGGGCGCGCTATGCATTAGAGAAGCTTTGAAAACCAATTTCATGACTGGCCAGGCTACGGTGTGACAGTTCTGTTTGTTTCTCCTTGATGAAAACCCGCCCCCCCTTGGTTCACTCTACTTCCTTGTAAGCCAACCACCCTCCCCTCCTCCCTTTGATCGCCACTTGCAGAGGCAATAAAGTCATTGTTGTTTCAAATTGATGCATTCTTTATTAATTCGTCACACAAATGGGGGGCTAACTGCCAAGGTAGCCTGGGAGGGGTGGGGGAGGAGGGAAGCACAGAGGTGGGGTAGTTGTAGGGGCACCCCCTAGAATGGCATGCAGCTCATCATAGAAGCAGCATGTCTGGGGCTCTGACCCGGAGCGGCCATTTGCCTCTCTGGTAGGCTTGCCTGAGCTCCTTAAGTTTCACGCGGCACTGCTACGGGTCCCTGTTATAACCTCTGTCCTTTATGCCCTTGGAGATTTTTTTCAAATATTCCAGCATTTAATCTTTTGGAATGGAGTTCGGATAGCACGGATTCGTCTCCCCATAAAGTGATCAGATGCAGTACCTTCCGTTCGGTCCATGCTGGAGCTCTTTTGCGATTCTGGGACTCTATTGTCACCTGTGCTGATCAGCTCGCCACGCTGGCCAAACAGGAAATGAAATTCAAAAGTTCCCGGGGCTTTTCCTGTGTACCTGGCTAGTGCATCGGAATTGAGAGTGCTGACCAGAGCGGTCACAATGGAGCACTCTGGGATAGCTCCCGGAGGCCAATACTGTCGAATTGCGTCCATATTACCCCAAATTCGACCCAGCAGGGTCGATTTCAGCACTAATCCCCTCATCGGGGAGGAGCACGGAAATCCATTTTAATAGCCCTTTAAGTCGACAAAAATGGCTTCGTCGTGTGGACGGGTGCAGGGTTAAATCGATTTAACACTGCTAAATTCAACCTAAACTCATAGTGTAGACCAGGGCTAAATTTTGATTGCTCATGCTGGCATACAAAATGCAATATAAAGGTACAGTCCAGCTAAAATAATCTTACTGCACAGGATCTATCCACAATCACTGTCTATGGAAGTTTTAACCTCTTGGAGCTTCTGCAACTCTATTCCCAGATTCATTTGCATAATCTTCAAATTACCACCTTAATTCGCCCCTTAGAAGAATTATCCAGAGTGTGGCAGAATACAAAATAAGAGTCACATTAAATCATTTATCCTGCAGAATGTTCTTATACCAGCTTTTCTCTTGTCCCCCCCCCACTTTATATTGTCCCATATGGAAAAAAAAAACCCAGCATCTTCTTCTCTGAAACTTGTTTCTAGCTGCTTTTGACAACTGAATTTGTTTTATCCCCCCCAAAATTTCCCCCTAGAAGGATTCTTTATGCACTGACAGTAAATAATATTCTTTTTCAGGACAGCATAGATCCAGTCCTTGAAAATAGATGTATAGACTAGTTGCTTCAATTTTGGGAACCCCAATATATACAGTACATAGTGTTTCCCAAGCTGCGTTATTGAGAAGTTCCAAATAGGATCTCAGCATGTTATTTTGTAAAGAGTCTGATCTTCACTTTCAGTCTCAAGTTCATTTTGCATTGCATAGATTCTACTCTTTGTTCCAGGTGATCAATTTTAGCTCCCATTTTCCCTAGTGGCATTTCCTAAAGCTCCAGAACTGATTAGCACTTGTCGGGTTTCTCATGCAATTCCCCCATAAGCTCCTTCAGCACAGGCAGCTTGCCTAGAGAGCCTGACATATCCGGGGAATAATTTAGGAACACTATATTTCTCCCAGGTGGTATGAAGAACCCTGAGGCCTTCCTCGGAGGGGGGGGGGGGGAGTAAGGCACATTTCATCTTTTTCTTTTTGTTCTCTCTTTTTTCAACTGCTAAAATGCAATCTCCAGAAAGTTTTGATACCAAATAAAACTTAGAAACTAAAATTAAATGGGTTCCTTGAGGCAAACTTGGTTGAAGATGGGGAAGCATACAGGGGAAATCAGGCCCTCATCTCTGCAGCTGCAGAACCGGTGATTATGTTGTTGCCCCCTCTGTGACCAAGTTGAAAGCTTACACAGGATGAAAGAATGAGAACTGGTCTGAATTGCACTTTGTTTCCCATCATCTTTTCCTTTTGGAAGTGTCTATACAGTAGGTTAGTGCTAGCAACCACCCCTATCTGAATAGTTTAGTGGCTTTATTGTGTTTTATTTAAAATGAAAACATTTAACATTGTTGTATAAGCACAATTTTACACATGACTTCTATGGACACTCTGAGTATTACATACTACTAGAAAATGCTGCATATGTGCACTTAAGGTTGTAGAAAAACTCCCCTCTGTGCTATTATATTGTTTTACTTGAGAAATTGTATGTGATTGCATAATTAAAGACTATCCTAGAAGTATACTGTGAAGAGAGTAGCGTTAAGTTTGCATTCCTTAAGATAGCCTTTTGGGAACAGGTCATGAGCCAATCTCTGGTAAAACTAAAACGAAATACAAGCCCATACAGCATTTTCCTCTTTGTCCCTCAGCATGTTCAGCTAGACCCTGCCTTGGATGCATGTAATTCAGCCAAACACCAGCAATTTGGGTTTTGAATTTTGTTTCTAATGTGGTGCACAGAGGGCCTGATTCAACTCCCACTGAAGTCAATGGAAGCCTTTCCACTAAAGTTAATGGAAGCTGATTAGACTCTCCGTGGATTAAATCCTGCTTGTGCCTAGCAGGTGTATAAAATTGGGATAGATAGAAAGGAATGTAGCATAAACAGTTCCAACCTGATAATGCCTGCAGTTTGACTGAAACAGGGTATGGGCTGCCCCTGGACAGAAGATGGCTTTAACATGCATCCTCTGCAGGTGTAAATTGGCACCTGTTTGAACAAGCACTTTGTTGCTGTTGAAAAGAGCAGTAAATAGTACCCTGTCATGTACTGAGCTGGCCCAAAGTTTGGCATCCTGTCTTACAAAGGCAAAATTGATCATGCACAAGACACACTTAGTAGCTTTTCAGTATATGAGATGATGCCTGTACTTTGAGTGTTTGATATATGACTGGATTTGGCCCTCGGCATTTCTATTGCCATTAAGACCAAGGAATGCCAGTGTAACTGTTTTATATTAGAGTGAATATAGCCTTTAGATTTTAATTTGTTAATCTCTGAAATTTAATCAAACAATTAACAATAGGTTGATTTACTAGCTGAAATGAAGGGTGATTCTTTAATTAGTTTTAAGAATTACAACACTTGAAGCTAAATCATGCTTAGAAGTGTGAGAATTGAAAAATAAACTACTATGATTCACAGACTATTTCCTTTAAAAGTTATTGTGCACATGTATTCCACAGTCCTTTTTATAACTGTTAAAAATATCCCTCTTACCAGCCTAAAATGAGACTAGATCCATTTATATTTAAAAAATTGTAAAACTTCTGTTCAACTATTATTGAAGAGGTCAAATCATCTACAGAATAGATCTTTAAAAGTGCTTGTGTTTCTGTTCTAATACAGAATATTTGAAATTTAGTTTCTCATGTCTATACCAAAATTTAGGATTCTGTGTTTCTGTTGCAACAGCAGATGACATCATTAACCCTTTGAGCAAGGAGCCCTGCATTGCTTTTTCAGTTTAATTACACTGTCAGTTGTAGTAAGGGAAACAGAAGACTGAATCCACATCTCGGCAGGTAAGTAAGGGAGAAACAAAATTTTCAGATATTTGTCTTTAAAAGTTACAAGTATATTTCGAACCAAATTTTGCTTAAAGATTTAGGAACTTAAACAGATATTACCAACATTTCTTTGAAAGCATTGTGGTGCAGTCTTAAAAATAACTCTCAAGTTACTGTGCTTTATTTGAATGACTAATTGTGGTCCCCAAACTCAAGAAAAGTGCTTTTGTGGTGTAATATTATAGCAAAAGGGATAAAAGTATTTTGAAGGCCTATATACACATGTTCTTCTCCCAGTAAAAATATATATAGCAGCTCCTGTGCATCACACAACTCTTACAAAAATTAGTGCCTTGATCATGGTCCTATTGAAGTCAATTGAAAAATTCCTAGTGACTTCAACAGCAGCAGAATCAGACCCAAAATCTTCCATTAAAAGTTGCTATTGTAGCCTTACTTTTCCAGTTGTATCTTAACCATTAAGGTGTTCTTGTTGCAATGCACGCACACTTCTCACGACACAATACAAAAGGGACAAAAAAATTTTTTTTTTTAAATTTATGATGTATTTACATTTCCTGGAACTGTGTGTGTACACTGGGCTTTTTGTGTACATCCATGGTACTTCAATGCCTAACAGCTCAAATTGCCCATGCAGGTGTGGTAACTGCCATGCAAAAACACACACAAACTGCATGGATCTTGGGCCCTAACTTTATCAAAATATGCCCCGCCAAAAAGGTGTTGGTAGGTTGTGGATCCTCCAGCAGTGTCTCTCATCAAAAATTCATAACTTTAATGGGAATTTACACAAAACTCTACAACAGGAAGATTCCTGCAACCCTGACAAGAGCCTCAAAAGTTCTTCTGACAACAATTATCTTTAGTTTTCCTTTAAATCTTGACACCAAAATGTACTGAACTAAAATCTATAGTGCTACTTATTTAGTAGAAGAGTCAATATCTTTTATATTACAGCATCAAATATAAAATCCAGACACAATTTAGAGTTTCTAGAAAGATTAGTTAGAATGAGGTGCACTTCCATTGGGTGGACATACTTTGGTATGACATAATGTAAAAACAGGCTTGGGGTGGGATTGCTTCATTGGACACATTGCTATGTTAGCCACGAGAAATGTGATACAGGAGTTTGCATGGCCCAAAGCACTGGTAAAAAGATAGAGCCATTTACCTCTAAAACGCTTGTTGGTGTGTGATATAGCTTGTCAGTGACCAAAAGTCCTTATGGTCTGAAAGCTGTTTAGTGGCATACGTGAACTGAGGTGGGAGACTCAATTCAGTTTTTGATGGTAGGCAGGTTCCCCATCACAACTGGCAATAGTCTGCCCTCTTGGCAATCGCAGCAGATAGGCCAATGACTGAACAGACACAGAGACTGCACTACCATTTCTTCCACAGAAACAGTCCCTTTAGAAATGGGCTGAGGCAGAATAGAGGGAAGACATGAAAGAGGCCTGAACCAGTGCTCTCTTTTTCACCGATAGAAGAGGTTGCTGGCATCCTCCAGTTGCTGTCAGTCAGGCACTTTTCACCAGCACCAAGTTTACTTTCAAAAACCTGAAAACAATTGGGACTAATTCATCACTTCACTGTAGTTGCACCAGGGCTGATTCTGGCCCACTGTGCTAGAATTTGCTGGGCAGAAAAGTTTGTTTTTCCAGACCAGAGTTCTCACACTAATGGACAGACTACAGAAATGCATTTCATCCTACCCCAGAGCTGCAAAGCCCTAAAACAGCTTTGCTTTTCACATTTGATGCTTAAAAAAAAAAACCAAAAAAACAAACACTTTGTTTTTAAAGCTCTTGCCTACTCCACCAAGAAAGTAGTTTAGTCAATCTCTGAACTTGTCAAGATCGGTGTCAATTCCTACTTTAAGGAAATCAAAAACACACACACACTTAGGTTAGGGCCTCATTCAGATCTCATTTTATACCATTTTCACACCTCACAAACATCAGTGATTTCAATGGGGTTACTACCAATTTGCACCAATGTCAGTAAGATCAGAAATAGGCCAATGGTCTCAGGAAAAAATCTGGTGTAAGTATAAAATAATAATGAGATTTTAAATCCTGAACTTAGGTCATAGGTCTATAGTGCACATTACGGTGCCAGTCAAGTTTTCAAGAAAAGTTGTTCTCAAATAAACAATGGGTCCAGAGCATGGACTGCAGGAATAGTCCCCTTGTCTTTAGAGGTGTGTAAAAACTCACTCAAAGTTATGCATCTTTTGATAAAATACACTGGGGAAGATTCATACTCCATTTTCATCGTATTAAAAAAAAAGTTTACAGGCAAATGACAGGAAGACCTCTAAATTACATGTTCAATTATGAGACTAGCCGAGATCCTGAAAGGAGACAAATTTATATGTTGCAAATCACACTATTACTGAAATTCCTGCTAACGTAAAGATGAGATTTGCTTCCATTTTACACAAGCAAGTGAGAAACTCCAGTAACTGTTAAGCAATTACGTGCACTTCTTTTTGGGGACTTAAAATATAAGCCTGGTTAAAACACCCAAAGGTGGTGGAGGAAGGTGTTTTATGTTCCTGTTCTGCCTAGCGTGGAGATAATATATGCACTTTCCATGCATTAAAATTAAGGCGAGATCCCAGGACTTCTCTGTAATTTTTAAGAAAGGTCATGGGGCCCTGTCTGAAAGATCTCCTTCCTGTACCACTCCCAAAGAATGCTAGTGTGCTTATTGGTTTAAAAACAAAAACAACAAACAAGGAGCACCCATATTTTTAAAAAAGTTGCCCTGAATGGGGTAAACATATCAGGATTATGCTTCCATGCCCAGTTTTTTTGTTTTTAAATGTGACAAATATTTTGTTTTTAAGTACAGGTAGGAGCATGTAGGTGCATTCCCTAGTCATTTAAAGATATAGTACCTCATTTTAAAACGTTTTTCAGTAGCAGGGAAAATGTGGGTGTATTTTCATTTTGTTGTACCTATTTTGTTTAATGCATGTTAGTGTAATGCTTTTGTTCTTTTAATGGTATTAAATCGTTTGTATAATCATTCAATAACGTGTGTATAAAAGTATACACAAAACTCACAAATATAGGGTGTACATGCACACACACCAGTGCATTTGTGACTTTTGTCATTTTCATCATTACCTGACTGGGACATAGAAACTGGAGATGACAAAAGCCCTACTATGAATGTTGCATACTTAATTATCCTTGCACAAAGCTGCAAAAATGAACAGTTTTATTTGTTTTTCAGATGATTGAGTCATACCCAAACATGCTCTCATTGACACTTACATTAAAATGTGCTTATTTGGGATAATCAAGAGTTAAGCATAAGAATTTTTTTCCAGAACAGATTTTTACATGTGATCATGGCTGCAAAAAACTTACAAAAATTTCTCCTTATTCCCAATTATTCTAATGTGGGAATCTGGCTGTGAGAGAGGCTTACTGAGTCACACTCCAGAAACACATGATCACTGTTCAATCAGTGGCCAACTCGCTCTCTGAGGCTATGTTGGTTGCATTTTGTTCACTCTGACGTCTATACTTTGATAGGGATAGAGCTGGGCAAATACCTGATTTTTTGGTTGGGTGGCAATGATGAAGAAAGAAAAAAAAAAATCAGAATAAATTTCAACCGAAACCAGGTTTTTAATTTTTTTTTTTTTAAAGAATTTTCAGTCAGTCAATCAAAAAAGTCCATTCCAAGTCTGTTCCAGAGAAAGGACTCAAACCTGTGTTTCTCACAGCCCAGGTAAGGGCCTGAACCATCAGGCTGAAAGTTATATAAATGAGGGGTAAAGGGTGGCAACATCACCACAGTCTCTTTGGCCAGTTTGTGAAGAGCCAAAAATGTGTGTCCAATTCACAGTTTTGTGTCGACCGAACCTGCATTTTTCATCGAATAAACTATTTGTCTTGAAAAATTTCGGCCACTTCTAGCTAGAGATCCTTTGTTATTTTGTTAGTCTTCCTAACTAGGAACAGCTTTAAAACAAGAATGTTTGCTTCTGCTGGAAGATGAGGGTAGCAATGGATAATCCAAAAATTACATTCCACAATGTAATTGTGGGTGGTGAAGCACTGGAATGCGTTACCTAGGGAGGTGGTGGAATCTCCTTCCTTAGAGGTTTTTAAGGCCCGGCTTGACAAAGCCCTGGCTGGGATGATTTAGTTGGGAATTGGTCCTGCTTTGAGCAGGGGGTTGGACTAGATGACCTTCTGAGGTCCCTTCCAACCCTGATATTATATGATTCTATGAATGGATTCTAACAGGC
This sequence comes from Chrysemys picta bellii, assembly GCF_011386835.1. NCBI lineage: Eukaryota > Metazoa > Chordata > Testudines > Emydidae > Chrysemys > Chrysemys picta. The sequence continues at coordinate 78,872,064 of NC_088792.1, forward strand.
ATATGAAAACATTTTCAGACACTCTTAAATCAGCTAATCAAGTCATGTTTGCTACCAACAAGAGGTCAGAGTGCAAAAGACAGTAGCAGATCCTGCAAAATTTGAGGATATGCATGGTATGTTTTCTTCGCAGTAGTGGGATGAGGTCTGAATAAGATGTCTATGTCTTGTCTTTCATTTTACTGACATCCATGACACAGACTGACATAGGCTTCACCCCCTCACACACATTTTGGATTAACAATGTTCTTTAGAAACATGAACAATCATTTGGCATCTTAATATTTACTAAACAAAGCGTATACTTGCTAAGAGCGTAGCTTTTGAAAGGTAAAAGAGCGTTAATCTGTGGCAAATTAGCACAGTTTCATTTGAAATAATATGAAACATATGAAGGCAGGATTATGGGGGTCAAATTAACAAGATTTTTATCATTTTTAATGGAAACAAAATTCTCTGGAGATTTATCCCAAATCTTCATATAGTTCTCAGGTTCAGATATTTGTACTAGGACCTTTAGCAGATATGTACTCAGTGTACAAATAATTAATCGACAGTCATCTCCGTTGCCAGTTCTAGATCAGAGAAGGGTGCAGTTTTTCTACCTAAGACTGGAAATAACTTTTGCTTTTTACAGTGTTGAACAATCTACAGATAGAGGAAGCTGAGTAACAGGTACGTAGTGTTATAAACATCTGTTTTGTCTAACACTTGAGATGTGATTAGTCCTTGGAATTCCTTTATGCAGACAAATATGTTTAAGTACTTCAGTCAAAAACAGATCTCCCACTAAGTCACAATTTCCAGATAAGATTGGGAAACTGTACCTTTATATATTTGGTATGCTGGTCCCATGATTATCTGTCAAAAGCATGCCTAAAAAGATCACAATCCATGTGGCAATCCAGTTAATGAGAACCACACAACTGGTTAACAATAAAATCCTATAATTCGCAATCTCCTCATGTCCCTTACCAATTTTGATACAGATTTTATTTTAAGTTGGGTATATGATGAGTCAACAGGGCAGTAGAGTACTTCAGAAGATGCACATATAGACCTGACAAGGTCTCTCTTAATACATGAATCTATTGAGATCAAGTGTATTGCTGATCTGAAGCATTTAGGTTTCAATGGATTTACAATCATGTAAATGAGATCTGAATCTGGCCTTTGAACTTCAGTGGCAAGAACAACAGTAGTTTTTTACCCCACCAATGTTTCACTGTCAAAAGTTTAGTCTTCATGTTTTCCTATCTCTGACATCCAAAGTACAGCACCATGTTCATGGCTGTCTTACAAGGAAGTAATGGGTTTGTGGGGGTAAGAATTCACAGCGGAAAAACGCAAAGCCTCAGAATAAAAACAGTGAGCAACATCAGGATCAACCTTCCATAAGGTCATGGTGCATCAAGAGATAACCATGCTTTATACCGGAGGTTAGGGAAAGGAAGGTCACCACCACCACCACCACCACCACCACCACCACCACAGAAAACATGGATTCGAATTATGGGAAACAAAATCTCTTAAACTTAATTTTATTTAGAGAACTGTTTTACTAGTATAATGCATCTACAATATTTTCCTCTTTCTCTGCGCCTTAAAAAGAGTGAGCCCCTCTGCAATGTAGCAGCCACCACAAAACATGGGTGAAGCTTTTTTTGGGTGATGCTTACTTTCCCTCAGAAGGTATGTAAGCCTAAGCAAAAGTAGTACCATCCAACTTTCCTTCTTTTACTCTTTTCCTACTGAGCAGCAATCAATTCTTCCACTCGCAAAAGAACGTTATGTGGATATTTTTGCAGGAGATATATAATTTTCCTTGGCTTGAAAAGTACAAAAAATGATTGTAACTGAGCCTTAACAGAAGTATAATTAATGTCTTTATTAAAATTAACAAAAGAATATCCATTTTAAAATGTAAATCCTGAAGAGTGGCTCTAAAATAGAACAAATGGGGAGAAGAACAAAATGCCAAAGCAACTCCAAGAGCTAGTGCAACCTACACACACTATCTATAGAAGAGGCTCTTGTAAGGAAATGTACTTGTATGGATAATTATCTTCACATGATACATATGCATTTCAGAATCTTTCAGTGACTACATTATGCATGGCCCAGTAAATCATTTGTTGTAGCTTTGTATGTGGGTGGCTTTAAAGAATCCTGAAATATAAACAAGACTGGGAAATTGGGCTTCCTGTCTCTGAAGAAAAAGACAGAATAAAGAGCACAGAACTGGGTTTGTCCCACTTGTGTTATAAAAAATAAAAAAATAAAAACTGGGCAGACAAAGCTAAAATATAGTTTTAAGAAAATAGGGAGACAAACATTCAAGATGTCATCACCCCATCTCTAAAACCGTGCCTGACATGTTTTGCATCTAAGGGCTTGTCTTCACTACCCGCCTGGATCGGCAGGTAGAAATCGATCTCTCGGGGATCAATTTATCGCGTCTCTTCGGGACGCGACAATAGATCCCTGAATCAACGCACATACTCCACCAGCGCAGGTAGAGTAAGCGCCGTCGACAGGGGAACCGCGGCGGTCGATTTGCCGTCGTCCTCACAGTGGGGGTGAGTTGGCTCGGATACGTCGAATTCAGCTACGCGAATCTTAAATCGATCACCCCCTCCCCTCACTGTAGACCTAGCCTAAGTTTGTTTATATGCAAGAATCAAGCAGCACAGAAAAATACTGGGGTAACTGAGCATGAGGCGGGGAAAGTGTGTGTGGAATTGAAGGAGCAAAATTTAGAAGCTGCTTTAAAAAAAGGTGTGAGCTGGTGTGTTCTGAAGCACGATACATCTGTACAGGGCAGGTAGTCTGAATGCTACACAGATAGTGCTCTGCATAGCATTCCTTACATCAGTGGTTCTCAACTTTTCCAGACGACTGTACTTTCAGGAGTCTGAGGCCCGAGCCCTGCCACCACTGTTCCCTCTAAGCTATGCACGTGCGCGCGCCCACACAGATCCTAAACCCTGTGCACACGGCAAAACACCGCACGCACGCACATTTGCACAGAAGAAATTTTTTGTGCACACGGCCTGTCAAAAATTAGAGGGAACATTGCCTGCCACCCAGGGCTGAAGCATGTAACTTAGCTTCACAGGTGCCCTCTGTGGCATGGGGCCCTGGGCAACTGCCCTGCTTGTTACCCCCCACCACTGGCACTGCACTTGTGACCCCCCTAAATCCATCCCACAACCCCCAGGTTGAGAAACACTGATCTAGATGAATTGATGTACCCCTGGAAGACCTCTGCGTACCCGATTGAGAACCACTGTCTTACATCATCTGTTGTAAGGTGGAGCACATGTTTCCTCCCTGCAAATGCTGGTAAGTCACGTGTGGATGATTTGGCCAAACCACCTGGCCCCACCAGGTAGTGGTCATGGACTGCTGCCAGGAGTGCTAGCCAGCCACTCCAATCCTTGTGCTCAAGGAGTAATAACATCAGTTTTTTGGTACGGATAGGCTTGGGGCAGGCTTTCTGTGCCTTGTCTTTCTGATGTACTTATACGGCTCCCATTACATTAGTACCTGACTACCTCACAATTTTTCAACATCTTGTCCTTATAATACCCTGTGAGATTGAACCCATCCTACGAGGGGGGGGGGAGGGAGGGATCTGTGAAAGAGAGAGTAAGCGCCAGATTATTTTCAATGGTACTGAGGTACCTAAAGATGCAGATAGGTACTTAGATGCTTTTGAAAATTCACCTGGGTACCTAACTCCCACTGATTTCAACTGGAGTTAGGTGCTTTTGATAATCCCACTCGGTGCCAATCTCCAACTGAAATCAATGGGAGTTCAGCTCCGGATGCATGGCATATGCCTATAAGGCTCAGTGGAATACAATAGGGACCATCACTCAAAGATGAACAATGGGAGTTAGATACTTAGATGTTTTTGAAAATCTCCCTGGGTTCCTAACTGCATCTTTAGCCACCTAAATACTTCAAAAATCTACCCTTACAGTTGATTCTACATTGTAGCTAGGAACATGCCTCCCAGCCTGGGTAGAAAGACATGCACTAGGTCTGCTTGAGTTAGTGTGCTTGAAACAGCAGCGTGGACATTGTGGTGACGGCTCAAACTAGCCACCTGAGCTCAGACCTAGGGGTTCGGACGGGCTCATACTCAGGCAGCTAGACCCTGCCACTACATCCACATGGCTACTTTTATTAGCCCAAGCAGAACAAGTGTGTGTCTGTCTGCCTCGGCTGGGAGGCATGCTTCCAGTTGCAGCGTAGACCATCCTTAAGTGACTTGCTCATAGTCACACAGAAATATGTGGCATGCAGGAAAGTAGGCCTGGGTCACCTGTGTCTGACGATATCTCACTAGCCACTGAAACTCTCTTTTCTTTCCCTTAGCCTTTGCCCTCTCCACTTGCACACTCATGACGCACAAGCTACAACTAAAAATATATTTGTTTAAATAAATGGCTAAGACACACGGCACTCTCACATTTTAGAAATGTAGTAAGTGTTAAGATAAACCCAAGAAAACGGCCAGGAAACACTCCATTCTCTTAAATTACAAATAACTGTGCATACAGTATTTTTTTCATGCCATATAGTTGTTTAAGTCCTTTTGTGAGACCTCTTAATCATATTCTAACATAGCACTATCACAAGGACCCTCCTTCTGCTTCCTAACAATAAGGAAGCACACTACACATTAATCCCCCATTACAGTATTATGTAAACCTGAACTACAACCTCCACAAACACTACACACACTTATCTCATGCACATGTGTCAACCCTTAATGTTTGCTAATGTTCCTGAGTTTATAATTAAGGCTTTGAGTTATACTTGGAGAGGAAAATTTGGGTATACTGCACTATGGCTAATTTCTGTTTATCAACATACATGGGTGCCCTGAGATCCATGAAATGTTCTCACATCTGAACAGGATCATGATGACTGATAACACAGATGGCCCATTTAATGGGTTTGGTCAGAGTCTTCATGGAGCTATAGATGGAATGAGAAACCCTACACATACCTGTTTCAGTGGAAGAAGTTGGAAAATCAGTTATGATATGAAAACTCAGAAAATGTCTAAGTGCAGAGGGCTATTTCTCCACATTTTTTTTTCAGGTCCTTTTAAAGGATGACAAGTCTTAGAGTTTTTTTCCCTCCTTAATGCAGATCCTTAATATTAACACAGATATTAAGATTTCTTTTGCAAGAACCTTGGCTATGAGGCTTCTAAACTGAAGACTAGAAAGATCAGCACAGGGTATACTTCTATCAACACTCATCCAACAATCTATGACCCCTTAAGTTATATACACACTACTTGGTCATGAGAACAGGAACTTTTAAAACTCTCTCTAGAGGCACAGAAAGTTTTTGAGTGGATTGAGTAGCATATGTCTTTAAGTGCTTCTAGAACTATACATCTGATTCTAAGTTTCACAAATGAATTTCACAGCTATTTGAACGAAGTGTTAGGATTCTGTCAACGGGAATAAGCTGGGGACACACAGAGGCAGACCTGAACAGAGTTGCCCTTTTTCATTTTTATAAATAACCAGAACCCTTGACATTCAAATATGTAATAATAAGCATGTTGATATCTGTCATCTAGAGGTACAGAATAGCAGTGTGTGCTACTGACATATTAGACTATTCAACTATGCTAGAAACATCCTTACCCACAGTTATTTCAGTATTAAAATTACTTTTATTTGGCTTCAAGATATCAAATAAATTGTCAGAAATCAGAAATCCTGCCAGTGGGAATGATGCGCAAAAGAATAAATAACCTGAAAACAATATGTCCTTTTATGCAGGTAGAAAAGGTAGTGCCATACCTTGGAATCCAAGTAACACCTATTCCACAAATTTATACAAAAATATAACTTCGCATCCTTGTTGCAAAAAACTCCAAAGGAAAGGCCTTATCTTAGAAGGAGCTATAAATCCACTGGTTGGTTGGGGAAAATTATATTCAAATGAATAGGCAACACAGAATATATTATTACTTTTTTTTTTTAATATGTGCGTATCCATGAAGCAATTCTTTCATAAATTAGAAAATTATTGTAATTTTGATGGTCTTTTAGAAGACCAACTATTACACGTAGCACCAGACAAAGGAGAATTAAGATTACATTTTAAACAACACTACTGGGAACTAAAATATACTGGAAAGACATTATAGATCTATGTCATTGGATAGCTATGCAGACAAACTATGGCGAGATACTCTAACCCCAGATTATTCCCTTGGACTAAGACTGATGAAAACAATGTAGAGTCCCATCTGTCCATTTCCACAACATTAAAGAAATGGGATTTTTTTTAAAGGGATTCACTTACAAATAAAAGATTCCCTATTTCTTTGCCTCCAAATAATTGAGACATGTAATGTTTGCCCTGATGGAATTGGAGACTGGGAAAAAAGCTTTAAACAGGAAAATACCTTGGTATATACTAATGTGTCTCAAAACAAAGTACTTGTTACATTAGATAAAAAAATCCATAATACACCTCTTATCTCTCTCATTATATTTATATTTTCAAATTAGAAGCTATGTCTCAAAACATGAATCTTAGGATAGTGACAGAATTAGAACATACTTGATTTAAACTAACTCAGTGGAAAGGAAATACAAGGGCAATAGACAGAAAATCAGTGTCTAAATAAAACTTTTTTCTAAAAACCCACAAACCCTCCCCACACACAAATAGGTGGCAAAAGGGAACCTGAATAACAGTCCAATATAGTTGCAAATATTAGAAGCAGTGCAATTGCCAATAATCTCCTGGAAGTACAATTTACACCTCAAAATTATTTAAAGTGGATCTGACAAAAATCCACTCACTGCTGGAGGAAATGTAAGCAAAGTGGAAATAAAGCACATATTAATTTGGTTCTTCCCTAAAATGGGATTTTGCAGAACCAAAATTGTTAAACATTTATACTGTAGAAGATCTAGTGGCCAAACTGGTCAGTGCCCCATTTTGCTAGGTGATACAAGTATAGAAAATGTCAGCTTCTGCCCCAAGAGCTTACAGTCTAAATAGCAAGACAAGGTGGGGAAGATGGAAAAAAAAAAAAAAGTAGATGTGTGCAATTCCTAGTGAATCAGGAGCCGTTTTCTCTACCTCCCTAGCTGTTATGAGATTGCAGTGTCTATATGAGTTACAGTGGTTGAGTGAATAATAAACCAGAGATCCTGTTTCAGCTACATTAAAATCAGTTAGGAAGTTGAGAACCCGGCCATAACTACCTACCAAAATCAAAAGCTGGTAAAACTGCTCTTTCTGCCAGACAAATATGCTGCAATTAGGGTTTGGAAAAGTCTGCTGCCTCCACGTATTCTAACTAGGCAGAAAAAGAAGGAATTGATAGAAAAATGGAGAAATATATATATACACATACATATTTAATAGCAAGGAAAGCCTACAAACCTCTGCTCTTGGTTGAGGAGACGTTTCTAGAAGCTAGTGCCACAATCTGTTTTAGTCTGATGGGACAATTCTACCCATGTTTATTGCTGTAATTTACTCTATAGTGCATTGCATCGAGGAAGATTAAAAATATCTTCTTAAAATCCTTCATTCTGTTCCAAATGACTTCATATAGCTCAAACTGAATTTCTGGTTTGTCCGTTCTGATTTGACAATCCTAATGCATACAGAAACCTGAAACCTGCTAATGGTTAGGTAGGTGGCAAGTTGTGATCGCTGCTTCTGAGTCGCTAAATTTTTTTTTTTAATATATAGGTTAAGAAGTACATTCAGTGAAGGGATATGTGCATATTTAATCAAGCTACAAGTGCACAGCAGGCAAATTACAAGTATCTGTATGTGCATACTTATAGGCTATTTCACATGCTATAAACGTCTTATAGCATCACATTTTGGCCCAAGACAGAAATGACTAGTCTAGAAAGAGAAGATGGGGAAGTCCTGGAGTTCCAATCCTGGCTCTGATATTGCCCACAGGTAAAGAGGAATCAGTTATTTAAGCTCTTCTGTCTTCATATCCCTATCTGGAAAATGGGGCTAATAATATCTCAAACAGTTGAAGTGAGGTTTAGTCAGTGTTTGTACAGCACTTTGAGGAGAACACCAGGTATTAGCCTTACCTTGGTGAGGCAGTGGTTGAAGTGAGATTTCAAGGACTGTAAAGACAAGGCTGCTTTTGGTAATAGGTAAAACTGACTCTACATATATTGAATATTCAGAAAGATCATTTTAAAACACATTTGAGAACTAAACAGTACAGAGCACAGTTAATCCACCACTACAATATCTTTATTTATCTAGAAAACAAATACGATAAGAGAAGAGTACTTTGATTTTCTGCATCAAGGTACTGTCTTGCATACTTTACTTCAATATTAGCAGTTTAATTTCTTGTTTTAGTAAACACCATTACCAATACTGAATTTAAGGAATCTTTTAAAAATGCTATTTAAAAACTTTTAAATACATCCAGGTACTGTCTATTGACAAGAATACTGTTTACTGTCAGTTTAAGAGCCTTTGTGCATTACAGGAAATCCGACAATCCACATAAATGAAAATACAGAGACAGAATATGTCCCTTGTTTGACAATCTCTCAGCATTATTTCTCACATCCTGCAGGATAAGCAAATATCAGTATGCTGCCTGAAAATAGGGGCAATTCACAAATGTCACTTCCGTTGTCATAATCAATGTCACTGAAGTGTTGCTGGGAGCTAATATTAGCCTAATCAAGCCAACTACAGAGCAGATACAGTACTTAATAGGCCCTCTAGTCTGACTCCACTTTTGATATGGAAATCTGTGCACTCCACTTATTCTATGAATTCAAAATGGTGTTAAGTGTAACTCTGAGACAGCCAGGAGCCTTTGACACATTTGGTGAAGAACATGTCACTGCTGAAATATAAAGATTATCTGTCACCTCACCAATCTGAATGTGTTTTCAGCATTTTGCCAGTCAGTCAGTTTTTAATGCAAATTTAATTTTAATATCAATGTAACCTTCAAAATATGCAGCTGAGGCCAATCCTAGGAGGTGCCTTTGGCCCCAAGAGAGAGTTGAGGATGATCTACAGAACTAGATCCATAATTAGACACTCAGGGACAGATGCTCAGCTGATATAAATTGTCATATCTCCATTCACTTCAACTGAGCTACAATTCACACAAGTTGAGGATCTGGCTCTTGATACGGTGCTGATTGTCCTTAACTCCAAAGTTAATTTGGGCCACAACTAAATAACACGGTCCATGAGTCCATGGGGACAAGGAGCACATGTGGGTGTATTGGCTGGATCCACCATATAGTTCTAAAGGAAAGGTTTTATTTGAATTCTGCTCAGTTGCTGAGCTGGGGGTGAAAAGACCCACACACATCCAGCACAACCAGGCAAGACAGAGCAGAAATGGAGGATTACTCACTTTGTAGTACTTGAGTTCTTCAAGATGTGTTGTTCCTTTCAGATTGTGCATGTATTCCGTATGCCCCGGACCACAGAATTTTCATTAGCAGTGTCCGTGGAGTCTGTGCATGCGCTCCCACCTCCTTGGCACTGAGGGAATAAAGCAGGTTGCTAGACTGGTGCCATCATAGTTCCTTCTCTACTGCCAGTCCCAGGGGGAGAATCAAGCAGCAGGGAAGGAGGGCGGATAGTGCACTACACATAGGGACAACACATCTGGAAGAACTCCAGTTATTACAAGGTAAGTAGCCCCTCCTTCGAATGATCATCCCTATGTGTAGTGCACATCAGGTGATTCATAAGCAGGGTCTCTATAAGGAGTCAGGCAGCTGTAGTCCTATAGCACAGATTGCAGACCTGCCCTGCCTAGAGAAGCATCAGAAGCAGTTGCTGCACGAGTGCACAGTGTCTAGGGAAGGTGTGTACAGAACTCCAAGTTGCTGCTCTGCAGATGTCAGTAACAGGAACGTCTCTAAGGGAAGCCACAGATGCTACCTGAGCGAGTTCTCAAGCTGTCCTATGAGATGAACAAAAATGTCTCCCTTGAGCAGAGTCAGATGCTCCCTAAGATCCATTCTGATTGTCTCTTTTGTGGAATGTATAAAAACAGAGGCTCCCAGTGGCTAAGAGTCCAACGGCTTTCAAGACAAATTTTGTTCTTTGCAGGTAAAGGCAAGAGCCCTGCGCACATCCAGTGAATGCCACGCAACCGCCTCTTTGGTAGAATGAGGCTTCAGGTAAAACCCAGGTAGGTGGATACTCTGATTTGAAAGTCCACCACCACCTTTGGGACAAAATGTGTGATGTAGCCTCATCGACACCTTGTTCTTGCAAAAAACTGTAGGGAGGTTAACCCATAAGTATCCCTAGCTCCCCGAATTCTTCTGGCCAGCGTGATAGCGATCAGAAATGCCACCTTCACAGAAAGATGCCAGAGGCTCGAACTATAACTTAGCAAGGGTTGATAAAACAGGATTCAAGTCCCAGGTTGGTACTGGTATTACCACAGGGGAAAAACAAACAAACAAAAAAAAACATACCTTTCAGGAACCGGGCAAGAGAACACATAGTAGATATCTACCCATGGATTCAAGTATCAGAGGGGTAGCCGTGTTAGTCTGAATCTGTAAAAAGCAACAGAGAGTCCTGTGGCACCTTTAAGACTAACAGAAGTATTGGGAGCATAAGCTTTCGTGGGTAAGAACCTCACTTCTTCAGATGCAAGAAGTGAGGTTCTTACCCACGAAAGCTTATGCTCCCAATACTTCTGTTAGTCTTAAAGGTGCCACAGGACCCTCTGTTGCTTTTTACCCATGGATTGAATATACTGATGGTCACAAGGTGTGCTCTGAGGGAGCTAAGAAACAGCTACAAGGATTTTAAGGACAAAAAGCAGTCCAGAATCTTAGCAGGTAGAGGAGGTTTTACCTGTCGATTACACCAAAAACATCAATCTCTTCCACTTTGATTGTAGTATTTGCCGGTAGAGCAAATCTACTGAACAGGCCTTCTTTAACTCTGACATCCACCCAAATACACCACTCTCAGGTGAAGTGTGAATGGATTGGGGTGGCAAGTCTGTCCTGTGTCGGACTAGTAACTGGTGTATTGGGGAAGGTAGAGAGGGGGTCAGATGGAGAGTTGTAGAAGCATAGGGTACCAGAGTTGTTGGGTACAACCCAGTGCTATAAGGATGAGTTGCACCTTGTCCTTTCTGATTTTTCTCAACGCTCAGGGTAAGACTGGGATTGAAGGAAATGCATATCTCAGAGCTCCTTACTTCTGTATGAGTAACGCACTGCCCAAAGATCCTGGGCCAAAATCCCCTCTGGAACAAAAGTCCTTGCACTTGTTTTTCACATGGGACGCAAAGGGATCTGTGCATGGAAGAACTCACACTCAAAAACACCTCCCAAAGTGTCGGGTCATGCAACTCCCCCCACTCTGCGGAGAAGTGTCTGCTCAGAGAGTCCACCAGAGCATTCTGGATCCCTACCAGGTGGATCGTGGTTAGGGAAATCTGCATAGAGATGCACCAGTTCCAGAGGGTGATGGCCTCCACACAGGCCTGTGAAGAGCATGCTCCTCCCTGTTTATTGATAGAATAGGGTCTCCACCATGTTGTCCTATAAACACATGGATTGACTGGCCGAGGATGCAAGGGAGGAATTGTTTGCAGGCTAATGTGACAGCTCTGAGCTACAACACTTTGATGTCAGGACCGTGACACCTGAGCAACTTGTCTCTCCATGTGTGCTCCCCGACCCAAGAGGAACACATCTATGAACACGGCCTTTGTTAGAAGTGTGTTTGTGCGCGTGGGGGTTGGGGGGATGGCGTTGAATGGTACACACGCCCCCATACTTCCTTTACTTGGTGGGAAGACAAGAGAGACTAAGATTCTTTGGGGAACTTGGAGGTGAGGCAGTAGCTCAAGTATCCCCTTGTTATAGGAGGTACTGGCTCTATTGCCGCCAGCCGGAGGAGCAACTCTACCTCCTCCCTTAGGATGCTCTTGGGAGAGGAATCCCCAAAAAGGAGGTTAGGGAAGTGGGACAGAAAGGGAAGATAATTCGATGACGTACCCTAAAGTAACGACCTCCAATATCCATTTGTCAGTCATGATTTCTGTCTAGGCAGCTAGGTAATGAGAAAGTCAACCTCCAAAGGGAGGGAAAAAAGGCCAGAAGCATTGTGCAGATCTAGAGGGACAGTTAGTGTGTAGCTTTGGAAGGTCCCATCAAAACATCAGTCTTGAGGGTGACGATTGTTGGGAAGTAGAAGATAGTTGACTGTGGGCACCCTTTCTGTGCATCCTCTGACACTTGTGTGGTGTTTCAGATACCTGCTGATAAAAAGGCAGCTCGTGCTAGTTGTCTGAACTGTTTACTGGGTTTTCTTTTGATTGCAGGTGTGTAAATACCCAGTGATCACAAGGTGGCTTGAAACATGACTCTGGGCAAGATATGGTGAGGAACAAGTGGAGGGACTCGTCTGTTTTAATGCTGTATAGAACAACGTGCTCAAATGAAAGGTCTTCCACTGTTGTTTGAACCTCCTTTGGGATTTATGAAGACAAGAATCACAACAAGCATCTCATCACCACAGCAGTGGCAATGGATCTCACCACCATGTTCACTTCATCAAGGACAGTCTGAAGCACCGATCTCATTACCAGCTTTCCTTAGTCAATCAGAACCTTGACATGGTCTCTAACATCCTAATGCACCTTGTCAGAGAAGCTGGCTAGCTTGTCATAGATGGTAAAATTGTATTTGGCCATCAGAGCTTGGCCATTTGAGATCTGGTTCTGCCAAAGAGGTCAAGTGTCCTCACTTCTTTCTCATGCAGCGCAGATTTGGGTTGTATGTTCTCAGTGGCTGCAGATGCCACTAACGAGTTGGGAGGTGGGTGAGAAAATAAGTATTCCGACCCTTTTGCAGGGATAACATACCTCTGGGACACCAGTGGGATCATGGTGGGTGTCCACCAGAGGGCCCTGTCAGGTTTGAGGATAGTCTCATTAATAGGAAGAGCCACCCTATTTGGGCCTGAGCTATGCAAAATGTTCAGCAGTTTGTGTGGTGCTTCCTGAACTTCTTCCAGAGGAATTAATAGCAACTTTGCCACCCTTAAGTAAGTCCTGGAAGGTCTTAGGCTCCCCAGGGTGAGGCAGAGAAGGTGGAATCTCCACTGCTTTGTCTGAGGAAGAAAAGGCCAACGTCACAGGTGTAGACTCCTCCAGCTCCTCTTCCTCGTGCTGCTGGAGTTGAGGTTCCTGAGGAGGCTGAAGAAGCTTCTCTTCTAACCTGGGAACCTGAAGTCTGCTTGGGTCTTTGTACTACAAGGTGGGTATTACTGGGTAATAATCCCACAGGCCTTCTGGGACCCAACGATGCCACTGAAGGATCACATAGCCCCTTGGTACCAGGAAGCAGGTACCAGTGAGTATGGGGATGTGATATCCTCTTTCACAGGAGTGTTAAGAAACCTTGGAAACACCTGATATTTTTTCAAGGCTGCAACCCCTCAAGGGGTCCTTTGGGGCATAGTCTGGGAACAGCTGTCTGTCGTAGCCCTCTTCTGACTCAGTGGATCCGGATCCAGAGGGGGAGCCCTCAGTACCAAGAGAGGCAGTGGTGACCTGCCGCTGCTCATTGTTGGTACCAGCGACAGTTTGGTTTGACTCCTATTTGTGGGCAGGGATGGAGACAGGTACCATAATGAAGATATCGGTACCCGCTGAAGTCCCGGAACCAGGAGTTGAGGTCTGGAAAGGAGAGGGGACTCTGGTTCCAGGAGCAGGAGAAGGTCTTCCAGAGCTAAGTAGCAAGCCAGAGTCAGAGTCATTTCCATGGTAGAGGCTGCTGGATCTGGTGGCACTGATGTTGGTTTTGGTGCCAAAGAAGTAGCCCCAATAACAGAGGATGCTGCAGTTTTTCCCCTTCTGAATTCTCAGTCTAATCCTTCCCAGCACTGGACAGTCCCACTGTGGAGCACAGAGCTCCTGATGACTTGGTTCAGGATGGGGATTTCTGCCTTTTTAAAGGGCTTGGATGGGGAATCTTCCCTCTTGTCCTTGCGGGAGTACTTAGGTCTCCTTTCCCTTTGTTTACTCTGGCTCTGCTCTCCAGACTCTCTTGGAGTAGGTCTACATTGCAATTAAAAATCCTCACGCTTGCAGGGCTCAGGCTAAGGGGCTGTTTAATTGTGGTTTAGACGTTGGGGCTTCGGCTGCAGCCTGAGCTCTGGGATCCTCCCAGACTCCTAGTGCCCAGGCTCCAGCCCAAGCCTGAACACCTACACCACAATTTAAACTGCCCTTTAGCCTGAGCCCCACAAACCCGAGCCAGCTGCCACGGGCCAGCCGCGGGTTTTTAATAGCAGTGTAGACGCACCCTTGGAGCCTGAGGGAGGGCAGAGGTCTTTGAGGCACCTGGGACCAAAGAAGAAGGACCACTCCTACCTTCTTCAGACCGATGTGCAGAAGGTCTCTCCAGTCAGAGGTTGTTCCTGCATTCATGGATTTCTACATGAGGAACATATAGAGCTGAAAGTCCCTGGATTGTTTAGTCCTACTCAGGAACAACCAGCATATCCAACGCCTGGAAGGGATGTGCGCTTCCCCCAGGCAGTATACAGACATGTTGTGACAGTCTGTGACCGCGATGAGCTTGTGGCAGCAATCACAGCTTTCAAGGTTAGGGATCCTTGTCATACTCCCCACAACTGCTAGAGAGTCGGGGGGGGGGGGGTCAGGAGAGGAGAGAGTATGTGGGGGGGTCTAGCAATGGCTTCCTCCCTAGAGGGGTTTTCAAGATAAGGAACTGGACTCTGATAAAACTAAATCCTAACTAACTTTACTAAGGACTGATTATAAAACTTTTTAAAAACTATTTACAGCAAAAAGAGGAAGAAGACAGCAGAAACACTGATGCTCCATCCTAGACCACAACTAAGATGGTGGAGGTCCGGCAGCCCCCTTTATCCTCTCAGGGCAAAGCACGAGGCGAGCAGGAGCATATGGGCAGACCACAAAGACAGAGCTAGAGGAAATTCTCTGATCCTGGATGTATGGACAACATGAGCCACACATAAGGACAATCACTCAAAGAAGAATTATCCTTTATGTCAGTTTCCTCTGTCCCCCTTCTTTGTGCACAAGATAACTGATGAATATCAAGAGGTACAAATATGCTTAAAAAGCTACATCTTGTACTCACTTTAACACAAGCAGTTTAAAATATACACCTATCACATGCATGCTTATATCTAACAAAATATGAAGGTATCCAGGTACCGAATGGTGCGGTGTGGCATAAAGGGATAATGAGCATGAGTCTGGGATGGCTACATTACTTCCTCATAACTAATATAGCCAGATGTGCAGGTGTTTCCGAGTGCCAAGAACGTATTTGTGCAGACCACACTAGCCTGTAGTCTACGTATGGCATATGTTAAGAAAAATTACTTTAGATACATGTTTATGTTTTAGTTTTAATAAACATTGGTATAATTCTATTTGCTGTATTCCACCCCCTGTCGAGCCAAGCGCCCTTATCACCATCATGTGTCCAACAGCAGAGGCCTCAGAAAGAGACATTCTCTAAAGATCACCTAAAATAATTTTTCCCGTGCAATGTTGCAGCTTAATCATCAGCTGTCTTGGGATCTACCAGGGCTAGAATCAAGAGCTGTATCCCATTGTGAACATTTCTTCACCATTTGTGTAATGTTCCCTTGTAGGTCCTGATGGTCTAAAACATGCCACAATGCAAAAACTGCCACTGGAATCAGAGCAGTGTGATTTGTGAAGAGGAAAGGTCAGCATCTGGATGGGCAGAGGAAATATTACTGTGGCAGGTTTAATTTTTTTTTAAATGGTGGCTGCCTGGAGCGCACATCTGTTTGGCGTGTTTATAGCAATCCTTGCAGAGATGAATGAATGGACAGAGTGCAAGTGTAGTGGTCAAAGGTGTGTGATAAATGCATTTATCACATGGATATGACCACTACATGTAGTTTATATCATAATTCATCCTCCTTTGTGAACTACTGCGCGCGCGCACACACACACACACCTTCCTATTTATGCACAGCTAGTAGCTAGAGATATTTATACCTCTCTAAGATCTGTATCATTCCCTCAGATGGTGGGGGAAGGATAGGAAGGAATTTCAGAAGTCTCACAAGTTGAAACTCGGAGTATACACTGTATATCCACTAAATGTATTTTCATTCTGAATTCTCATAGATGCTACGGTCTATTCCCACCCACTCTAAAATTTAACTTACTAGAACAACACAGAGATGAGGCCAACTTCCCTATCCTCTGAAACATTAGAGATCACTGAAGTTGTGCAGTCTCCTGAGGACAGAACTTGACCCCAAAGAGTACAGTTACAGCTGAGGTACAATCCCCAAGAGAAGCACAGGCATGTCATTTACTTTTGAGGAAGTTACTATTTGTTTTCCTTACCGCCACTCCCCACTATCAATTAGTACAATTAAGCAAATTTGAGGTTTTTCCTGCAGCTGTTCTCTTTTCTATAGATATCAGAATTGGGAGAGACCTCTGGTACAGAACATCTCTCTACCTGGTTGCAATTTCAGTTTTCACAATTTCTTATGAGTTACTCAATAGTTAATATTCTAGTTTTGCCTTTTCCTTTTTTGGTGCCACAAAACTTTCTTCTTCTGTTTAAAAAAGTGACAATGTTTACAGGGGAAAACTATTTGATATTTTTTCTCCTCAGTATATCTAAACTGGAAGTCTTCATCAACAGTTGTTAGAAGGATCCTGTTTAGTAATTAATGAGGACGAAGGAGACATTTACGACATATACTGTACAGTTCATCTTAAAAAATAAATTCCCCTTAAGAGGAATACATTCACAATAAGTGCTTTATTTCAAGGTACATGCTCATTTTGTATCTTCCAAATACATTACATCGGATTTTTTGGGGGGGGGAAAGAGAACTAGTTAATATTTCCATACATTAGTTTATTTAATTGAAATATCACAGTTATTTAAAATTAGATTAAGGGAGAAAATGTTTTAATTCTTAAACTAGTGGAACTCAATGGACTTGCAAGAAGCAGAGACAGAATTGAACAAGAATACTATATAATGCTAATGAAGTTGTGAGGAAGGTTTTGTTCTTTATTCATATACTTTTTTCCAGAGTCTTTAACATTAAAATTATGCATAATATATAAAAAATGCATATATAAAATTCCTAACAAACAGGAAATGTATTTTACATTTGAAACATGACTCTAGGCAAGATATGGAGAGGAACAAATTTTTTAAATAAAATTTAGGGGGAAAAGGAAGTTATTTTAAATAAGTCAATGACAGTGATTTTATATTTCCAGGGACAATCAAACTAAACAATCAGGCTTACTACACCATGATGCATTCCATTCCGCTGTTCTTCCCCTGGATGTCTCACAAAAGTATTTATATTTTACATAGGGGTCTATCAAAAGATAGGATGGGTCTCTAGATATCATGGGGTTCCTTACTGGGTCTGCTTTTTAAGTTGCAAGACATTAAATCACATCACATTACACAGGGGGAAAAAAAATCCTACATTCTATGAAACGAGGTTAGATGGAGTTACACCTATGGAATATATTATAATGTGTGTGTGTGTGTAAGCACAAATATATAATAAAATATTCACTCACTCACACCCACCACCCCCTTGGAGAATTTATGTATAGTTTGTCAATAGAAGGATATAGATCTATACTCCCTCTGACATTTTAGCTCCCTTCTTCAGCAGTTAATGAGTTAAAGGTGATAAATGCTATTAACAAAGGAAAGAGGATCTTTCCTTTGTTTCCTAAAGAACACGGATGCCTAATTTCTAGTAACGTATTTTTATAGTCAATAGGCTTCTCATGTAGACATCATTTACATGTCCAGTTTTAGTTATTTTTCTGCCTTTTAAAATTTTCCACTAACTGGAGGAATACAGAGGTATACATGTACTACTTTATTGCTAGCACTTCCTGTATCTTTATTCATATTTTTTTACCATATAATACAGTAGGGTGTATATCACATATGTTGTAGCTGTAGATGCCAAATACATAGACATCTTCATGCCACAAAGAAATTTTCATATGAGGATAGTCTACAAAGGAGATTTTTTTCCCCATATTAATGCATCCACAATAAAAATGGTATTAAAACAGTAGAAGCGTACTAAAAATTATATACTTTTAGTTTTCACATCAACCTATGCATTTTGGATGTAGAATTTGTCATAGACAAACCAAAACGAGTACAAAATATCCACTTCCTCACACCAAACAAAACAAAGGTTTGATTTAAAAACAAAATAAAATAAAATGGAAGATATAGATTAGATCATCAACCATCCTTACTCATGTTGAGTAGTACCTTACTCCTGGGATAATCCCATTGAAATTAATAGCACAGCTCCAGGAGTAAAGGTACCACTCAACAGAAGTAAGGGTCCAGAATCAGGCCCTGTTTCCACACAAAATATCTGGTAATATGGGTATTATACCAATGTAAAATTTAGGAAACACTTGACTTTATAAAATTAGCATAATGCCAATACAAATGCTTATTTTTTCATTCCCCCACCCAAATATATTTATTTATTTTGCTTCTGAATCGGTCAGTTAAGTTCTTGATCTCTCCTACAATGGCGGGGGCAAATGTTCTATATTATTTTACTCCTAATAGTTTTATTCCCCAAATGTCTAAGCTTTATTTTAATATAATATATATATAATGTAGTAAGTTTTCCCAGTAAAAATGGCACTTTATGATCAATCTTAAATGTAGCTCCAAATGAAAGTTAATATGATGAATTAAATTCTCTCATTCATTTAAAAAGTGTATAGTTTATTGTTTCATTTACACCCGTCTCAAATGTGTGCATTTGTTTTCATTAAATTCTAATAGATTCTAGCATTATGCTATTTGTGTCAGAAAGAGAAGAAAAATATATTCAATGTATTACAAAAAAAAGCCACAACTAATTTGTGAGTGTATTAAAAATCACAACAAAAAAGACAAACCATTGGGGGGGGGGGAGAAGAGGGGAAATGTGTATGTACATACACAGAGGTTTTTAAACTACAGTTTGTTTGTTTTTTAAATACAAGTGTGTTTTTCCTTATTCGGGTTACATCAACATTTTAATGTTAAAATTGAATTATAAATTAAACATTCCTTTTCCTTCTGTCAAAAAGCAGGCAAATAGGTATGTTTTAAAATATACGAGAACTGAACTATTAACTTTTCCACTCAAACATAAATTTAATATTGATCCACTACTGATAAGGTCCCATTTTGAGGGGGAGCCCCTATTACATTGGGTTTGACTGGCAGGGATGGGCCAGCTAATATATTAGTATATGCTATCTAGATACATAGGAAGAATATTTATTGAATGTCAGTTACAAAATTTTAAATTTAATTTAAATATAATGTATTTCCACAAGCTCATTTTGTAGATTTAAGGCCCCCAAACCATAAAGATGGGTTGGTGCAATTACATAATTGCTTTCACATCACTTGAAAAAAATCCTGATCAAGTCTGTCATTTCTCTTTACCTGATGTATCTTGTATTTCCCTGAAAACGTATGTGTAGCTTGCTTTAAGATGGAGGAATAAATGAATACTGTAGGAAACACAAACACCTCTGTGTACAATGCAAGTATCCTTTGTAATGAAAGATTAACATTTATTCTCATGAATAATAATTGGGGCTGTATCCTGCATGTTCATCTAACAGAAGTTACGTTATCGCTCTGCAATATACTGCAGCCTAACTGCACACAAAGTATAGACATTTACATCTGCTATCAATCTTAAATCTGGAAATTATAAATACGATACTCTTATACATGCTTTTCAATGAAAAACAGGTACTTGTGACAAAATGAAAACAAATCTTTGTTTACCATCACCAATGTTCTATCAGATGAAGTACAAATTATAATGAAGAATTCATGCTTAAACATATTTTTTTTAAATAATTCTTTTAGCATGCCTACTGTGCGAAAGTCACATGGATAGTTTTAGAAAGCACATATTTTTCTCTCTGCAGCCAACAGCCCCCATGAATATATTCAATTAAAACTGAAGAGCATAATCTTGAAATAGGGGATATGGCAATTACATTTTCAGCCAGCGGTAGACCTTATGTCAAATTACACAGTACAGGCTCCTTTGCAAGCAAAATTATTTCTCGTCTCCAATGCAAAGAAAAATCAGGAACTCAGTGAGGAGGAGGAAACGCTTACCTTTTAGCAACAACAACAAAAGAACCAGCTCCACCACCTCACCAGCAAATGCATCTGAGAAGAAAATGCTAAGAGTAAGACAGCTAGTAAGCAGCATTGAGGCACTAATGATTCTGCCAGTGCCCTTTTTCAGGCACCAGGCATGACAATGCCTGAACACCCCCCTTCACATCACAGCAGGCTACTGTAGCCAGGAGACAGAGGTGCTTAAATTAGAAAACCGCTGCCAGAGGAAATAAACGGGAAGCACAGCGACCCCCTCGACCCCAGCAGCTATCAAATCCGGGAAGATATAGTGCACATCTGTTTTACGAGGGCCCCGGGGAGCTCCAACTCCAGCTACTTACCCTGTCTGCATTATTAATAGATGTTAATGGCTCCATTATATCGAAAAGAAGCCGCTTCCTTTTTATAATATGGAAATTCCAAGTCAAAAATCATGAGGCAGCAACTAGCTCCTTGGTCTTTCAAACTGCAGAACTGAGCCCCCACCCCCACTTTCCCTACCAGCCTCAATACGCTGATTTGGTAGTCAAAAAAAAAAAAAAGATATCGATTTATGGCAGTAAACAACTGCAATAAAGCAAACAGGCAGACAAAGACTTCCTGCCATAAGGCGGTTCCTGAATATATGATTTTCTTTTTAATGAGGTTTTGCAAAATTTCAGCTAGAGCATTTTTATGTACAATTGATAGAAAGTAAAGAATAGAATTAACCCCTGGCATACAAACATTAATTGCATGCCTAAGTACGTAGATCTGTTTATTTCTACAGCAAAAGTTATCCTGATCTCAAACAAAGTATATTAACATGACTCAGCAACATCAAGTATCCTGCATCAAGACTTTGATTTAGTTGATGAATAAAAGGATGTGATCCTAAAGTATCCCTAGGCTGTGTTTTTGTTAATGCATGATTTTCCTAAGGGGCCATTTACCCTCGGGGTAGGTGTAGTGCAATCATGCACCAAAGTGTCAAGAGACCCACCACCAAAGATATTGACCTATTTTTATCAGATCCGTGTATGAATGCTTTGGAGTTACCATTGGGAATAAAATCAACTAAAGATTTTTTTAACCCTTTGATAGCAACATAGGTGGGAAGAATTGTTCACTTCAATATATGTATTCTGAGAGGTTCTGCATCAGTGTAGCTTAATTTCTTTTACATCTCTAACAGGACCAGTCACATTCATATAAAATTTCACAGTCTACTCAGTAAAGCCACACACATGGATAAACTTCTTTTTAGATCTATATTGACACCCACATAACTCATGATTACATTATCATCAAATTTAGCTTTTAATAAATAACTTAAAAAGCCAAACAGTAAAATTTCAGCGTTTCAGTTTTTGCTGTGCTAAGTAGTATTGTATGGTAGCTTTTATCCAATTTAAAACACCATAAATTCTCGAACTGCAAAAGAAATACCTTAAACAATAATAATACGCTTGCACTATGGATTTTTGTGTACATGCATGGGAAGAGGGTCATGACAAGAGTCACCTTCTAATACTGCAGATGCATGCTGCAGCTGTATGCTTGTTTCCAACAAATGAATGAAAAGTGTCATTAATTCTTCCAAGACAAATGTAACCGATTGGCTTTGTTGCCACTTGCCTCTGCAGCTTGTGAGCGCACAAGTATACTGCAGAAACGAAATCACAGGGTCTGGCTGTATTAACTGAATTACAGACAGCACTGATGTGATCGTCTTCATCTCTCTCTAATTATTTATCCAGATCGAGCCTGACTGCTGGAAAATTAGCTCTCTCCAGGAGGTAACAGAGCTGAAAGGTTCTTTTTACTGAGAAATGATGGGCTGGTCACTAGAAGTACATAGGCCAGTGAGGCAGTTGTGGGCAATGTCACGAGATAATTTTACAATAGGCTTTCCATCCTTCGTACCCAGAAAAAGAATTTCCAGTTTTAGAAACACAGATAGGAAAATGTATGTCCACAAGAGAAAACCGCATAAACCTTGACTCTATCCTTAATATGAATTTACTTAAAAGGAGGAGAGAAGGAAGGCTCTGCTCACTTCCCATTTTAAACGCTTATGCATTTCTTCAAACTTGCTTTATGCAAACAGTATAGAAGCTCCATAGTTTTCACTTACATAGAGAGAATTTTTTCCCTTGACAATTACACTGTGACTACATTCTTCTATGCCCTGGGTTTCTTTTATTAAACAGAAATTGACCAACCTTTGGAGTAGCTTAATCAAAGACTATGGGCAGACATGAAAAAACTGACCAACTTGAACAACAAAAGCATAATAAACAAAAATATTTTTACTTGTCTATTTCTTTGGCTTTACAAAATGACAGTTGGTTTGAAAATATTTTCATCCTCTCCCTTCTGGTTATAGAATAAAATAATTATGAAAATAGTACACTTTTGTCACAGTATTAAAGGATTAACCTTTGAGATTATTTGATTTCTCATTGCTTAAGGATGAATGCTCCTGCTAATCAAGTAGTCATTTCAAGGGAATGTATATTATATAAAAATAAAACACAAACATTTAGGGCTAAATTCTAATCTCAGTTTCACCAACATAACAGAGCACATCTTAGATTTAGTCATTAGACCATTCAAAAGGTGAGAAAAATGATAACAAAACAATACACCAGAATGCAGAATAAAAACGCTAGACTCAATCAACAGTGGTGTATTTGGGGACTTTTTAATATTGTCGCAATAATTAGAAGGAAAAAAAAGTGACTTTACAGATTTCAGGATGACTCGCTTTGCTGATTGTCTTTGCAGCAATTTCAGCATGTTGGTCTTTTTGGATTCTTTAATTGCATTGGGTATTATGTATGCCAGGGATGGAGTGAGAATAGTTGTCAACCCACCTGACTGCAGAACAAAGAGCATTTTTTCTTCCGGCATTTGTTACTGATTCCAGAGCCACACCCTTCCATACAAAGCACAAGCATGCTTACATCTACTTTTTCCTAGGCTTGTGCACAATGGAATAATATGAGCAATTTTCCATTTTAAGGAATGATTAATGTAGTGTTTTTTAAGTGACTAAATCTGTGATTGTGCAACTGCATTTTCTGCAATATCTGGGGTTTCTAAACATGCACTCTCCCTTCAGTGGCTTAACACTCCCCATGCACAGAAAAAAAATTATTAAAAAAAGAAAAAAAAAATCAACCTACTTGCGGGGAGGGGGCTTTTGTGTGATCTTGTGAAGGGAACAGGGGCAGAGCCTTTAGGGCCTGGTCTCAAGATCATTGCAGTAAATGGAAAGACTCCCCTTGAAGTCAGTGGGCTTTGGATCAGGCCCATAAAGCTCCCATACAGTGGATGGCCTGATTTTCCATACTTCCTTCTGAGAAAGAGGCTTCCTCTGTCCCCTCCCCCATCACTCCCAAAGGTGAATGGGGGTGGGGCAGGGCGGGGGCATGCACGCACACACACACAGTATGAAGGAGGAGTTAAGATGCTTAGGGAAGCATTAGCTCCCACACAGAATTCTGCCATAGCATCTGCTCCCCAGCTTGGGCCTTTTAAAGCCTGTAATTGTTTAGCATTTCCAGAGGGGTTTGCCCAGGTTTGTGAGAGGAAGCATGCCATGGTGAGGTTATTCCTCTATTTGAGGCCCTTTCTGTCACTCCTTCTCCTGTGCTCCACTCTGCACTGCACACCATGAAGAGGGAGCATCTGGCCTATTGAAAAATGGATATAGAAAAGACCTATGCAGAACCTATACCCATGCAGAACTATTCCCTGTATTAATCTTTATCTTCTATTCTAGAAAACTTTGGTCCATCTATTATTAAAATTACTCAAAGTATCGTGGCTTCTGCCACTTCTCTTGAGAAGTTCCTAACAAGATGGTGGTGGCAGCTTGGCTGTTTTTCACTTAGCTCTGTAACAGCAGGTCAGCCTTAGGCACCTTAACACCTTCAAAAAGCACCCCTCTAGGTCCCAGTTTCCAGAGACACCTCAATTATATCAAGGTCTTATCACCTTGTGGAAGGTATGCGAGCCCTTTCTCAAAGTTTGGAGGGGAGACTCCCCCAGCTTAGTTTTCAGCTGAGGTTTTATTTAGCTTGGTAACTTTGCATTCCTTTTGTTTCCTGGATGGAGATGGAGGAGAAGGTTGTGTCTAGGGAACCTTGGTGCCCTATTCAAACATATACATACTCTCTCTGCTTTATTGCCCCTCACTCCAGTGACCCCAGGTCAAAACCACCATCTTGCTGGAAGACTAGACTTCATGTGGAATCTATCAAAGATGGCCCTTAAAATTAGGCTGTATTTCAGAAATCTCTCTCCTAAAGAGTCTGAACTTGCATCTGAGTTTTCTGGGAGTTGTCTAATGCGTGAGATTTTGTGCCACCTGTCATTACCACTACTGTGGTGGGATGCCGATTGTGGGATACAGCCCTGAGCAATATCAGCAGAATAAACTGGAGTAGAGACTAGAAAAGCAACAAGGTAGGTGAGCAATGAAAGGAAACACACAGTACAGTCAGCAGATTAGACAAAGCCCACCTATTACGTAGGATCCTCCAGCCCTAAAGGTAAAATGTTCTGTAAAATATAGAGACCTAAAGATCTGCTGTGACAGTTTGGTGATTAAAGAACAGACCTTGATATATGGGGGTTCTGAGAGTCACTGGTGTCCCTTCTCGTTCAATGTGAGTTGCAGACAGATTTTAGCAGTTTGTTGCAGGAGGTAAAATGAAGACTGTCAAGAGACAGACAGGGACAAATATAGGTGCCAAAGGATATGGCGCTGGACCAATTTCTGCTCTCAATTACATTTCTACAGTGGCTATTAGAGCACAGAGATCTCTCAAAGGTCATTGGGGTGGTATGGGTGTAACAGGGCAGAATTTGTTTAGTTCCACTGCCAGCTTGTCAGATGCTTGATGTAATTTGATTCCCAAGTCTTTATTATACTGCTACCATGCACTTCTGCACTGCTCTTTGCTATTGCCATTCCTCTCTTATTGTGCCCAGGTTCTGTTCTGTGTTCCCTTTCCCCTAATTTTGGTGTTGTTCTGATTAGGTCTCATTGAATTTCTCACTGCAGCCTTCATTCTCTTCTCCTTGCACTATTAAAATGTCAGAATTAGGAAGGGCAATGGAGGATGCTTGTATAACCCACGGTTTAGAAGGCAGAGTTTGTGATCGGGAGCTCAACAGCTTCGGCATCATGGAGGAAAAATATCAGATATTCTCCAAGCATCTGATCCTGTAGCCCTTACTCATGTGGGTAATCCAAATGGCTTAGCTACTCATGTGCGCTAGTGCTGCTGGACTAAGCAACCAGAGCTTGATCCCTGAGAGGTTGTGAGCACCCACAACTCCCACTGTCGAAAATAGGATTTGCAGCTGCTCAGCATCCCTCAGGTGCTGTATCTGAGCTTGTGTAGCTGCTTGTTCATTGTGCTTCTCTTCTCAGAGAGCCTCATCTGATTCCCTCAAAACCAAAGACAAAACTCCCAGAGATTTTAATGGAAGCAGGAACAACCCCTGAAGTAGCAGTACTGAGTTTTGTCAGTTTATAATTGTTACCATGTCTCTTAGTACCGCAGTTTGGTGGTCCATTGCTCAGTTAATGAATCAGCATTGGTTCCCTCTCACCCACACTGCAATGGACTTGGATATCAGATCTCTAATATACACACTGATGCTAATGTTCATTTCTGAAACACTGGATATTCGGCAGAACTCAATCCATTCGTTTTCTGGTGCACACCTTTAAAAAAAAAAAAAAAAAACTTTTCCATGATGGAACTCAAGTCACTTTCCATATGGCCTTCTCTGACAGTCACCTTAATCCTTCTGACCTTTCTCAGTGTGTAGCCCAGGGGTCAGCAGCCTCTGGCATGCGGCTCACCAGGGTAAAGCACCCTGGCGGGCCGGGCCAGTTTGTTTACATGCCACGTCCGCAGGTTCAGCCGACGGTGGCTCACACTGGCCGCGGTTCGCCGCTCCAGGCCAATGGGGGCGGCAGGAAGCCACGGCCAGCACATCCCTCGGCCCACGCCACTTCCCGCTGCCTCCAATGGCCTGGAGCGGCGAACCGCGGCCAGTGGGAGCCGCGATCAGCCGAACCTGCGGACGCAGGAGGTAAACAAACTGGCCCGGCCCACCAGGGTGCTTACCCTGGCGAGCCACGTGCCAGAGGTTGCCGACCCCTGGTGTAGCCACTATGCTTTTGTGAACTTTACATCTAATAGTACTGAGGATCACATTTTTTAAAAACGCGCCTGTAGTTTTTTTATGTAGATACAAAGGCAAAATTACTTGCTTGTTGCTGCATGTCCATGGTGATAGGCTTTGGTAGGAAAATTACCAACGGGTTTCTTAGCTCTCCATCCATTTGCATAACTTGCATTATTATATAGGGAGATTAACTACAAGAGCCAATACTCTTGCCACTTTTCTTAGAATACAGGGTGGACTTTTGAAGCCAGAGAGATAGTTAGAAGTGACCCACCTCCACAATCCTTTGAATGCAGTGGACCAGATTAATTAACAACTGTGCCCAGCATTCACCAAAAGTTGTCTGACACCTGCTTTCCCCCCCCTCACTTTTGTCTGTCTAATTTCTATGGTTGCCATTTCAGAGTCGTCCCCCCCCCCCCCCCCCGTCACCAGTATGGAGGGCTGCATTTAATCCCCCATTCGTTTGAAGCCTGATCCAAAGACCACCAAAGACTTTACAAGACTTGCATTGACTTCAATGGGTTTTGGTGTCAAGGAACAGCCATACAATACAAGCACTGAACCTTTACTTTGGTAACCAGTTCCTTTATCAAGGAAACCTGCCACCATTTTTAAGATGGTGGCTATAAAAAAAAAAAAAGGCGCAGCAGCTGTTTAAAAGGATGACATTCTTAGAGACTTGCAGGACACACAGCATCTAAGTGTGCACCTGTCATATCATCCTCCCCACCTCACCCACAATGCTCTCCTTGGAAGGAAATCCTGTTTTTGGCACTCACCGTGAAAAAATGTCTCTGCCTCCATCTAGGCCCTTTACACAGAGAGTCAGTCACAAGAAAACATCTAGGTGTGATTTAAATTGAGATTACAATTCAGTGGCCTGGAAGGAGTGGGCGAGCAAGTACCAAGTTGATTGGATAGATAAGTGAAAGAGCACCTTCTGCTATGCAGTGGAGAAAGGCTGCACCAAGTTTGACTGAACAGGAGTATGGATAAAAAGTCAGAAATAATAATGCTGTGTACGTCCATCTAAGGACTTTGCAATGCTTTACAAAACATTAATCCTTACAATAACCCTATAGGTACCGTACAGACATACAGGTATTATGCCTTGAAGTATAATTCCCCATTTTACAGGTGAAGAAACCAAGGCATAGAGAAGCTAATCTATGTGTCCAAGATCACACTGGTAATCTGTGACAGAGCCTGAGCACCCCATATCTAGTCACAAGCTTTCACCAGTAGGTGATGTTTCCCTTTCCTAGAGCAAAATGAATCCACAGAAAGTTTTATAAAACACAAACAGAAGGGTATTTTTGTAGCAAAATCAAAGAATTATTAAAAAACAGTGACTATAACTGAGGGATATGGATGGTCATGCTTTCTGGAATGAGACTGCAGATGGGCTGCAATGTCACTGTGGCCCTCAATGTAAAGCGAGTCAGAAGCAGCAATTTTTAAATTTAAACACAGATTCTCTCCTGGTACTGGGTCTGTAGTAGAACCTGACACCCTGGAGCTTTATTTTTGGTTTGTTGTTGGACCCTCTGATGCAATTAACATGTTTAATGACAGGGTTTTTGTTTTGTTTTCTTTCGGGGGAGGAAGAGGAGAGGTTTTGAGAAGGTTCAAATAGCGGCATCTTATCTCCAAAGCATATCTGCCCCCATACACTCTTTATAGATTTAAACCCCACATCTCCACCATTGCCCAAGTTGTTTCAGGGAGCTGCCATATACTTCCTATTGGCAGCATTATCTGTGCTCATATACCTTGTTTTAGAAGTACATGGATGTCATCCAGATGATTATTTCCTGGAGACCTTCTAATGACTGAATTGCACCACTATCCTGATATTGATATATGGATAATGTACCTATCTATGCTGAATATGGGACAAGATAGAGAAGTGTGTGGGTCCACTGCTCAATGGAGAAGATGAGCCAGTAACGGAAGATGATAGGAAGGCAGAGCTACTCAATGCCTACTTTGCTTCAGTCTTCTCACAAAAAAATAACACGTGGCTGGACGACTAGCGAAGTTACCACAGACAATAAAGGGGAATAGATGCAGATCGGGATAAGTAAAGAACATATCAGAGATCTTCTGACCAATCTGAATGCTACTCACTCGAGGGTACTGAACGAATTAGCTGAAGAAATGTCAGCCACTGGCAATAATATTTGACAACTCATGGATAACAGGAGAGGTTCGGGAAGACTGGAAAAGGGCTAAAATAGTGCCCATCTTTAAAATGGGGGGAAAGGAGGAGCAGGGGAACTATAGACCAGTCACCCTGACCTCAATACCTGGGAAGCTACTAGAGCAATGTATAAAACATTCAATTTGTGAATACCTGGTGGATGAAGGGTAATTGCTAGCAGCCACCACAGATTTACCAGGCAGGCCCCCAGGACTCCCACGCCTATCCAACCCCCCCCGTGCCCCGCCCCCCCCCGACAGCCCTCCCCAGAACCTCTGCCCCATCCAACCACCCCCTGCTCCCTGACTGCCCCCCCGGGACCCTCTATCCCTTATCCAACCCCCCCCCCCCGCTCCCCACTCCCTTACCATGCCGCTCAGAGCACCAGGACTGGCAGCCACAGTGGTGGGGCTGGCTCTGGCCACGCCGTCCGGCAGGAGCTCGCAGCCCCGCCACCCAGAGCACTGGCGGCACGGTGAGCGGAGGCTGCAGGGGAGGGGGGACAGCAGGGGAGGGGCCATGGGATAGCCTCCCCGGCTGCGAGCTCAAGGGCTGGGCAGGACGGTCCCACAGGCCGGATGTGGCCCGCAGGCCGTAGTTTGCCTACCTCTGCTCTAGGACTTTGGTGTATCCAGAACTTCATTGACACGATGCTTACCAGTTACATGGCAGTTTGCTAAAAGAATTTCACTGGCTTCTGGTAATATGGGGTCAACTTTAAGACACACAGAGCTGTAAATGAACTTCCCCACCCCCCATCGTATTTTCTAAAAATTGTACTGCAGAGTGCCCCAAATATGGCTTCTGCTGATGGACTCAAGTCAATCCTATAACATTTGAGGCCAGATGGAACTTCCTTCCCTCAGAGTACAGTACTGCCTTTCAAGCTTCACCCGAGGTTCAATATTAAGCTCAAAGGGTATTTCTTCAGCACAACCTTTTACAGCCTATTTTGATTTTCTCTTTGACAAAGCCCCCTTAAGATATTCACCAGAAGAACTTGAAGTGTGAGTGGGCTTGCCCTCCTGTACTCCATCACATTACAATCGCTGGGTGAAATCCTGACTCCCCTGAACCCCCCCCCACTGAAGACAGCGTTTCAGTGAAGCCAGAATTTCACAAGAATCTTGTAAGCAGTGGTTTCTAAGGGTTTTCGATAGCGTGCATATCTAACGATGAAGGTGTGCAATATAAACCTTGGTTGTTCATTTTACTTTAAAAAAAAAAAAAAAAAAAAAAAAACTTCAGTAGAGTGATATTTACAAGGTAAATATGTTTTCCTCAGCACTGCAATCTGAGTTTACAGTGGTGAACAATGCTTTCTCGGTGTGAGTGAAATGTATTGGGAAATACAGAGCCAAATTCTGGTCTCAGTTCCAACAATGAACATCTGGACCTATGCCAGAGATTTACACTAGTGCAACAGAGCAGAATTTGGGCTAAAGATTTTAACTACCATGAGCATTTGAGTCTAAAGCAAGTGGTGGCCATTTTGCTTCAAAATGACTTCATATGACACTAACTGTATAATAGCCTCTTGTAAAACTGTTTAAACATTTTTCAATCAGAAGGAAAATGTTATTTAAACATTTGTTTTTCCAACACTGAAATTATTTTTAAGGATTGTCCAGCCAGTATTAAAAGCAATAGAAAGTTATAAAATAGTTAGGATTTCTAAACAGTCACATCTGCTACTCTGCTAGACACCACCATATTAGTTAAATTAAATTCAGAAAATTTGGACGAGCTCTATTTTTAGTTTTTTGGGGGAAGGGGGGGCCGCAACCATAGATGAATTTTTCATAAAATGTTAAAATACAAAAAACCTCTAACTTAACCTGCCCCTTCATCTTATCAAAAATGAGGAAATTATTAAATAAAGATCTAATCATTTCTTATTTGTTAAATTCTGGGACAAGTAGAATTGTATATAGATAAGAACACTCAATAGCTACAAATTAAACAAGTAAAAGGTACTGGACCAGATCCTTAGCTGGGTACATTGGCATCACTCCAATGAAGCCAATGGAGCAATGCCAGTTTACGCCAACTGAGGATATGGCTCATCAAGCTATTACAAATTTGCGTCTAATCTTGCAGAATTCAGTCAGGCAAAATGTGCCCTGATATCAATAGGAGTGATGCTTAAGTATGCAGGTTAGTCTTGTTTTCACGTTACCACTTTCAATACTTAACTGTGCCTAGGTAGAAGTTAATCCTATTTAATGGAAAAAATTAGACCTTCACAATACATGTTCTTTTAATATTCACTTCTGAGCTATATCCCTCTCTCTCTCTCTCTCTCTCTCATCCTCAGAGAAGCTCCAAATATATGTGAAATATCATGTATAGAATATGTGTAATGTTGCCACAGCGCTATGGGCCAGATCCTCAAGTGATGTAAAATAGCATCGCTTCATCAGATGGCATGACAGTTTATATCACCCGAGATTCTTGCCCCGATACTTTTGTTTTAAAGAATTGAAGTTGCTGAGTTTGCTGTTGAATTTAAATGGTAATGGATTGGGCCCCTATGTTCACAGCCTAACTCTGCAATATAATCTGCCATTTTCTGAAATATTACCATTTGTTTTTTCTTTAAATGCACTGCAAAAAGTGTTTTCAAATAAACCCTATGATAACAAAATGGCAATATTACCAACAGCTCAGCAAATAGAACCGTGACTTGAATAAAACACAGATGTAACACTGATTTTTGGAAACACATCATGTAACTCAGAGAAGTTACTGATTCATATAATATAAAGTAAATTCAGGTGGTCACTTTATTTTCTCCATCGCTGTTTTAGCATATGTAAAGCTGTATGGCGGAGCTCGTGTTCTGCCTCTTTTTCCCCCCCCCCCCCACAATTTATGCTGATTACAGGTTTATAAATCTTAAAGATTCATGTATTTTTTTAAGTTCTGTTTAAAATGCTGATTTTTACTTGTTTGCTTTTCATCTAGCTCTAGAGTACATGGATTATAAATATGTATCGTTTACCATTTATACTTGCTTTTCATCATGATTTTGAATACTTTAAAGTGAGCCTAAGTACTATACAAGAGCTACATATTCTTATATTTTTCCATTTTGCCCCATCCCCAATTTAATTTTATCCCTAAAAAACAAAGAAGTTTTATTACTAAAATTAAATCGCTAAATTGGTTTTAATGATGCGGACACCCATTACAAATTTCATAAATTAAACCAAATTCAAAAATACCTCATCACAAAATGTACATTGTTCACCTTGACAATCATCAGATTTTATGACAATACTTCATAGCATATAACATTTTGTAAGAATAATGCAGTCTTAGTAATAACAGACTCCACCACAGTACTCTTCTACCACAGTACTCTTCTATTCAACTTTTGCTGACAAGTGGAGAAATACAAACCATAAAAAGCCGATCTAAATTCTAGGCTGATGTAAATTCTACTGTTCATACCTTCTATAGAGACTAACAAAGAACTTGGTTCTTCTGTATTGCTACTGTCACCCTGTAGTCACAATTTAACAGTTGTTCTTTTCCACTCCTTTTATAGATGAAATAATTGGACATTTAATGATTAACAAAACAACACTCTGCAAAACATTAAAATTAAAAAAAAAAAAATCTTACAGGCATTTACCCGATCCTATATTCTTCCTTCCCTCCCCCCATAGATCCTCTGTTTTGTTTTTTAAAAACACACACACACACACACACACACACCCTTCCTCCCCACAATTTTCAGTAAATTCATAGTAACTATATAGAACATTGTATGAATTTTTATTCAATTTAAGCTAAAATCCTGCAAGCATAAATGATTCTTCATGTTATTTTAAGCACAGTTAAATCTGGGGACATCAGTCCTATCTTTACATTTAGAATTTTTAAAAAGTCTAATAGAGACAAAGATTATCACAGTTGTGTCCTCTAGATAGTGGTGTGCCTGTGAAAATACTGTAAAATGTATAAGGATCAAGTAGTGCTTGCATCTTCCTAAAAAAAAAGTATTTGAGCTGCTTCTTTTTTCTGTTGAGGATGTTTAATAAATGACGCAAACTTCTAAGTACAGCATCTCATTAAACTAAGATTTAGAGCGGTCAACATTTAATTTCAATACAGCTGTATGTTTCATATAATTATATAGTAACAATAACAGCAATAATACTGGAGCCTTCAAAAGCCATATTTCAAAATAGCAACATTTGTGTTGTCTCCTGTTACCATTTGAAAGCCATTATGAAACTATTTATATCTCATTTTTAATCTTTAAAAAAGGGGCGAGAGAAAGAAGAAGGTACACATGGATTTCACCCAGCCCAAAGTTTTAATAGTGATTTCAACATGAATTGTTTGAAAGAATTTGTGATTCTCTGACTAGCCACGCTATGATACAAGAGTCAGACTCCCTAGTAATGCACAAAATCCCAACATACAGCATGGCAACTGAAAGATACATTCATTAACTTTGGTTTTGTGTCTTTAAAAGGTCAAGTGGAATGCTGACTGGTAGACAATCACTTTGCTTCAGACTTTTTTATTAGACAAAAGGCTTACAGTTGAATACTGCATTGTGCCCCACCCAGCTGACTGAGAATTGTAATGTTCTTTACTTCATTGTATTGTAATGTTACAATTTTCTAATTAAATACACTGCATACAGTACAGTATGTGTATGTTCTGTGAACATATTCCCACAAAAATCTCGACAACCAAATCATGCATGAACAGAAAAACCCAAGAATGAAACAACGAAGGGACAGATTATTATTGACTTTTTCTGCAATGATGACAAACTATTCCCCACCCACCCCACAACTAGGAAACCAATTCTTAACAAATGTGAGATTTTTAAACAACCACTCAGAGAAGTCAGGCTTTAAAAAAAAAAAAAGTGGCTGAAGCATGTTATCTGATGATAGCAAACAAAACAAAAATCTACCTTATTAAAATAAAAAAGTGATTCATTATGTGAAGATTATTTTCCCTCTATTCATGCTATATATGGGGGAGAGCATTCATTCTTGTAATAGTGTGTAAATAAATCAGAAGGTAGTTAGCTTTGTATTCAAAAATAATAACCAGGATTTCACAAATCAGAAATAAGAAATAGATTTTAAAAAACCCAAGTCAATGATAAATCAACTTAAGTCATTACTATATACTATAACGTTAGTCCTTTTAAATTCTTCACCTAGTCAATTTTTTGTTTATTTGTTTCTCAATGGTTGCAAGTCATAATAAAATTATTCACACAAACAGAGAAATCTTCATATTACAAAGAATATTTAAAACATACTCTGTCAAGAAACGGTAAATATTTTCTATGCTGACGAAGAAATTTCTCTCATAAGTATGAGTACCCTAAAGTGGGTTTTTCCTCCTCCAGAGGTCTTTACTATCTACATTTGGTTAAGCTAAAATAAATTGCCTAGTGATCAGCATACTTCTTAAAATGAAAGATTGGCTTACAGCAGCAGACAGCAAAAAAAAAAAAAATGTTTACAGAAGTCAAAATGAAGTGGCATTTAGTTCATCCGACTAAACAGAAAGCAGTCAGGAGGGCAAAGGTTTTCTAATGAAGGCCTGATTTCTCCCAGGCTTAAGCTTTATTGAGTTTGTCACTATCCAGGGGGAAACACCTAGACTATATGTGTGTACTCTTATGCAGTATCCAGGGTTCTCAGAAAACAAAAATATGGTCCTCTCCTCCATAAGGAGAATATTTGTACTGTTAAAGACAGCAGACATTGCCCACACTTGAAGATATTGGAATAGGCATTGGAAAGTCCAAGGCACAGATGATTAATTCCATTAATCAACCATTAGCTAGTCTTCATGAAAGTGCAGCAGACTTTCCCCAGCTCTCAATAAGTATTTAATGATAAGGTGCTGTGGAGTGTTTAATTATTTTTACCAAAGTACATTATGTTAAGTAGTATTATCAAATGAAAACTAAACTCTCAAAATAAGTGAACAATTTACATTTTGTGATGCATTAGTCCTGCTGCGTTTGTTTTTTTCACGTACTCAACTGTCAAAATTCAGTACGTCATTAGTGAGGTTCTACAGTACCTATTTTCAGACATTTCTACGTACCAGTAAAGGCCATCACATCTCCAAAGATTAACAAGTATACATTTCAGTTAAATGGTTGTTGGTGAAATAAGGATTTGGATCCCTGGGGAAATGATTTGTCAGTTAAATTTTTAAAAAGCTGATTCACTAATTCAAGCTGGCAGAGACTTTGGGGTATAGCCGATAATGCTTTACAGCTTGTCACAGCTAAAGATATATGCAATATGCTATATTTCGGGAGTTTTTGATGCAATCAACTGGTCTATTTAGATAAATCATTACACCTACTGAAATCCACAGAAATTAAATACTTCACTTACATGCTGCACTGACTTGAATACAGGAAGCAGTAGTAATGTCAGCCGTATTGAAGAAGTTCAAGATGCAGGTATTTGTAAAGATAGTTATTTATTGGTTTTGCTAGATTCATGCATAAAAATAGAGCTTCTTTTATTTTTACCACTGGTGCTCTCATGTTAACATAGAGCATATAAGACAAAGAGGAGTTAGCTGTCAGAAGTCAAAAACAATTTAGGTATTTTAACCTTTTAAATAATAATTGTGATTTAGGGACATGTTGAAAATAATTAGAATAGCATATTAATGAAGAACAGAGCAGTATTATTTATGACTAGCCCCTTGAAAAAGCGGAAATTCTCCCTCCACCCCACCGCCCTTCACCTTTAAGTAGTAATACTTCTGCCTGGTTGGTATGGATGACAGTGCATCCAAGGTGATATTTGAATCAAGGTCTTTTTTTTAGTTAACATAGAAAAAGGAACTTTTAAAAGGTTGATATTTAATGTTTTGTATGAATACTTTTCCATGCCACTGCTTTTGTGAATTATTTCTGCTGAGTAGTGTTGTATTTTAATTCCTATGGTAAGAAGGGAACTAACTATAGAAACAAGCCCTTTTTCTTCTTGCTTGAAAGAGATCAACAAATGTAACTACTATTTTTACATCTTTCAGGCTATGGCAACTTAATTTCATATTCCTGCATAACCATTTGCAGTACTGTATAAGCTGCTCAGCAAAAATGTTTTCTGTAGTTTCCTTGTGAAACACAAACAAACTGAACAAGCCATAACTAAAGTTTAGTTATTGCAGAATGACTACAAGACGAAAGTCAAGCTCCCCTTTCACTATCAAGGTTTTTCTGCATCATGAAAATTTAGTGCAAAAGCTTTATATTGATAATCCCCTTGTGGGCTAAACTGAGATTTACTGTATCAGTGTTAAAAACTGATTGTTTATTCAGCTTGTACAGTCATCTAGCAGTAGGTGGGTGTTCTGGAATGCTCACACACACAACACTGTGCACATATTTACTGAGATAACTTGAGGTGGTGCTGTTCTGGAACATTCTCACACAGCAATTACTGTGCAAATAAGCAGACCCCAGAACATACACATTCCAACCACCACAACTCCTACAAAAAATATAGGCTTGGAAATAAGCCTCTCCTTCAAAGAAACTGACAGTTATGCAGCATTCCACAAATCTCAGCACAAAAACAGTCTGAAAGGTGGTTTTGCTTAATTTTTTATAATGAGAAGTTGCTAGAATTGGGTGATCATATAAATGTGGCTGAATTTTGTATTCTAGAAAAATCTCAAAATCATTCCATCTGTAGTTATATTTCGGACGGTGGAGTATTCCCCCCCCCCCCTTGAATTATATTTTAAGACAGTGTGCACTCCACAAGGAGTATACCCAGTGTCCAGGGGACATAATTTTACTATTGCAGATATAGACCACGAGTTAAGGCTTTATACAATCTCTAGTCACTATGTTTAGATGCATAAGGAACCCATACACCACATAATGGTGAAGGAAAGAAGCGCTTTTTGAGGAGTGCTATTATACTAACATTACTTTAAATTAATGATGATAATAAATACTGGCCTGTTGTGTTTTGCTTTCTTAACATGGTTTCCAGAGGAACGTTTCAGGAACGTTAAAGATTGAGGGCTCTGGTTAAAGTCAGACATTAATGCAGGTTGTCTCTCCCCACCTCCCTCTCACCCCCGCCTAGCTCTGCCAATGCACCTCAATCTCACACAGCAATTATCCACACAGTATTACAGTAATGGGCCCTTCTCAAGTTCTGAGCAGAGACTCCCAATCATGCAAAACTGTGTGATGTCTGAGCTAGATAGGGTGACCAGATGTCCCAATTTAATAGGGACAGTCCCAATATTTGGGGCTTTTTCTTATATAGGCTCCTATTGCCCCCCATCCTCT
Source organism: Chrysemys picta bellii (assembly GCF_011386835.1). Lineage (NCBI taxonomy): Eukaryota > Metazoa > Chordata > Testudines > Emydidae > Chrysemys > Chrysemys picta. Next base: position 78,909,061 of record NC_088792.1, read on the forward strand.
GTCCTGATTTTTCACACTTGCTGTCTGGTCATCCTAGAGCTAGACAGGAGACTAGTAAGGAGTAGGCTGAGTCAAATTTACTTGACTTGTAGGGGACCAGACAGCAAGTGTGAAAAATCAGGACAGGGGATAATAGGAGCCTATATAAGAAAAAGACCCCAAAATTAGGACTGTCCCGATTTTATAGGGACATCTGGTCACCCTATTGACTTGTGACTTAATCAAAATTTTAATCAGGGGTTTCTAGAGGTACAGAGCTGGTACACATAACCCACTCCACCACAAAGACAGCCTCTCCCCAAAATGAACTACAAACAACAGTTTTTACAGTTTTAAAGTCAATACTGAAAATGCCACAGATTCTGCTTTAGCACTAAGACAATCACAGATCTGTGTCTCTCCTATTATTCATCAATACCTGAATTTCTAAAATACCAAACATGCTTTTTCCACCAAATAACCCTTACATGGCTAAAACTTTAATTTTAAAAATATGACAAATGTAATCATACATACACTCATTCCTTTCAAAAATAACCTCCAGATCAGTGTCCGATCCCTGAAGGTCACTTTAAGAAAGTGTTTAGTTATCATTTAAATAAAACATGACAAAAGCCTGTAAGCTTCTTCACACTGCACCACTGGACACATTTCATTTTGCTTTGTTTTTGTTTTTCCACTAAGATTTACAACATTAAGTTGGGGACTGAATATGTTACAAACTGTCCTATTTTTGTGGCTTTTAGCGCATTTTAGTTTCCAGGAAAATGGAATTAATGGTTCATATCCCATGTGCCAGCCCCAGCTTCTATGGTGAGCTTTAACCAGGGTCCACACTCGGTGTATCATTTGAAATTAAATTAACATCTTCTTGATGACAGACAAAATACATTTGTTTGCTTAGAGGCAAACATGGGTGTCTAGCTATAGGACACATTCCTTCAGTGTAGTTATCTGGTCCTGAGAAATCCAAATGTGTTTTTCCTACAGGTATCAGTGCCTCGACATCTGCTGGCAAAAGTCAACCACCCTGGCTACGCCCATCTTCATTTCAGAGTCAGCAAACGTTCAGTCGAGACAGGGCAGCCACATAAGAAAAATGTTAACGAGAGAGTCAGTGGCTGACACACCCATTTTACTAATCTGTGTTTTTGCTTAATTTTAAAGATCTTTTCAACCAGGATAATGAATGAAATAATTAAATCAATCCATAATAGGCTACATGAGTAGTTTCACAAAAATTACATAACATATCCTGATATGAAGTGGTGTGAGCAGTATGTTGAGTTAGTAGCCTTTAGTGCCTTCACTCACAATACAGTTTCTTTACATCTCATTTCTTCCTCTATTGATAACTCCCATGTCTTTTTCTTTGCAGACTGCATTTTAACAATTTGACATATACTTCTGTGGCATCTGACAAATCAAATTGACCATCACCAGGCTCATTATATGACAATACTTTCTGTTTCCTAGGATTGCTTTCTCCATTGGTTTTACAGATATGTATAACAAAAGCATATATTCTTTTCATTCTTGCAAGATGAAAAAGAGCTAAAGCTTAAGAAACACACACACACACACACAAAGAAGAAAGCCAAAAATACAATACATGTACTTACAAAGCAGCACCAATAGAGCTCACCAGAAAGATATAATTAGATTTGTATTTACATGTTAATATGTATGGTCTCATATAAAGAAGATTTTTCTAAAGTAGTGTAAAACTTTCTCCCAATTATTTTTTTTACCTTCACATACCTAAATGCCTCCTTCCAATACATTCTGCAAAGAGGTGAACTGATAAAGAGAAACCTCTCCTCCCCCCCCCCCCCCCATTAACTAATGACTCTGTAGCATGCTAGAAAATTATGACGCCAGGTGCACGACGCTGGAGTGCCGCTGGAGGCTGATGCTAAAGTGCATTGTTAGCCCACCCCTGCCCCACCTCCAAGAGAGGAAAATCACCATCCCCTTCCCGCTATCCCTTCGAATCGCACACACCAACACATCCATCACCATCAAACTGCCTGGTGCTATACAGGCATCTAGGAAACAAGCCACCTGATCCGCAGCTAACAAGCGTGGCGCCGGTGACTTCCCTGGCTGCTCATGGAAAAAAAGCAGGGCTCAAACTTACAACAGCAATGGCAGCAGCCGCCTCTAGCCGTTGCAATCTCAGGGAGATCGTTGAGGCTTTGCGATAACGCGTTTCTCTGCAGCCCTGCGGCGTACCCGCCCCAGCATGACTATAAGGACTCACTCACCTGTAGCAAGGCAGTGGGACTGCATCGGCTGGCTGGCAGGCAGGCAGGCAGGCATCCTCCTCTGGCGGCGGCAGCTGTGAGGCTGGCAGGCAGCGCAGACGAGGCACACAGGGGAGGGGGCGGTGGTGTCATATACCAGACACTATCATTCCCCCCCACCTTACTGATGGGGGCGGTGCGCGCAGCGATCAGGTGATAGCGCAGCGCTCTACCCTGCAGAGCCGGGTGATTCCTGTCGGGCATGCAGGAGAGGAGGACCCCCACCCTCCGCGTTCGGATTTGGAACTCCCAAGTCATTAGCATTCGAGAACGCGCGGCTGGGCGGGCGGAGGCACGTGACTCCGCCCGCGGCTGGCTGGCTCTCAGGCCCGTGTGAATTCCAGCTCCTGCATTCTCAGCCCTCCCACCTTCCCGGAGCAGCGGCCGGGGAAAGCCCCGGGCTAGTCTCAGTGTGATATTGTGCGTCACCCCCGTCGCGCGCACACACAGAGCCAGAGAGATACAAAGAGAGAGACACAGGCCCAGCTTCTCCCCTGCCTGAGAGGGCTGCTACGGGGCACGTGGTGGCTGGCGCAAAGCCGTCCTGAGCATGGGGGCATCTTCGCGTAACAGGGCACCGGCCCCACGCTGCCAGTGTGGAGGGCGGGGCTGGAGAACTGTGGGTGGTCAAGACTTTTCTGCACCCAGCTATTCCAGGCTGCCCCGATAGCCCTGGGACCATTGGCAGCTGGTTTAAATCCCTCCCGGGGCGCTCTAATTCACACCCGGGGACCCGGCCCATCGTAAAACTGGTCCATGATCAGGACGGGCTAAAGGTGGCCGAAAGCCACCCTTTTACACAATCCTCCCACCTCCCAGTTGTGCCCTGCACTCCTTGGTCGCGCAGCCAAGAGAATCCATCTCAAAGAGAGATAAGGAGAGACACACGACATTTTGCAAATATTTCCCACCCCACCGTGGGTTCATCGACACGAGTGCTCTCTGCCTTGAGCGTACTGCAGAGGGATACTGGAGTTTTAAGCATCCTATTCTGAGTAAGGTTAGGCGATCATCTAGACAAAGGCTTCTAAACTGACCCAGTATTGGAATTTATAGAGATTTTTTTTTTAAATCCCTGTATTGTAGACAAGGTTATACAGAAAGAGAGATAGGGACCAACACCCAGGGAGAGGGAGAGACGTGCGTTAGCTGGCAGTACACAGTGTTTTGTATCTCTTTCAAGCGGCTAGGATGGTAAATCGAGCGAGGAAATGTTAACAAATAGGCAAAATTATGACTAAACATACTCAACGCGAGACAGTCCTGATTCCTATCCACTTTCACTCCACTCCAAATCATGAGATTGTTTTTATCTTCCATTTAAAAAAACCTGCTACGATGTAAATAAATAAGCATAAATAGCTGCTACAATGCAAAACGTCTGTCCCTGTCTTCCCTTCATGTCATAAGGTTTAGTGCTGTTCAGTTAGTTGTACTTTCCAGTACCGGTTCCTGCTAGACAACACCCCCTGTAAAGCCAGAGAGGAGAACTGAAAGAGGAAGAGTGTTTTCTCTTCTGTTTCAAACGGGGATTTGGTTTGATGTTGTACAGATCTGGTTGGGCTCCATTGTAAGGGCAGACATTAATAAAGGTCAAATTAAAACAATTAAAACTAGTGGTGCGAGAAGGGACACATTGAAAGGTTGAATTGGACTGAGCTATTAATCATCCATAAAGATAATTGCTTTTCCTACCAGAAGAAAATATAGCTGTGGCATCGCCTCTCTGCGTTATATGACTTTATAAACCTGACTTTCCAATCGCAGAAAGAGATTGGAATCAGCAGCTTTACTCCTCCTTTCCATCCTCCCCCCCCCCATCCTAAAATTTTGGGGAATTTTTATAAATTCATGCTATTACCCTCCGCTGACGTCAATAGCAGAACTTACTAACATTAAAAATAGACAATAAAAGCAATGTTTTGGTTGTACACGTTTTTAAATAGATTTAAAAGTTGTAGTTTGGAAGTCTCATGAACACTGGATACTTTCAAAATCCAATTAAAGGTACCTGGCCATGGAACTATATTGGATGATTACAAGAGGGAGGGTGAAAGATCAATATTTAATTGCTTAAACAAACATCACACGAGTTTCCCGTATTAATAACAATAGTACTGTAATGCGTTTTCCAGTTGCCTGCCATATTTATGGCTCATGCAGCCCTTCTCTTTTTCATGTTGCTGCAATAGGTTAAAAACTCATATTACAAATACCTTTTCAAATAGAAATATGGGCTCCAATGGGATTGCTTGAAATTGTGAAACAGAAAGCACACCTAATTCGGTTGGCTCAGAGACGGCATACGGAGTCCATGTCTTGGCAGGGAACATAAAACTTAGTTTTTGAACAAAGGCCAGAAAGATTCTACATCCCTTTCAATGTTCACAAATATGTTTAAATTTATTTATTTATGTTACTAAGAGGGGAAAGGTTGTTGTAACTCAAACCCATAAAATAATGAGTTTAATTTAAAATATTGACCCTGGTATTATCTCTTAAAAAAAAAGTAGGGACAGAGGTTTTAAAAATGCCATTAACATATATTAAAAGTATATTGAAAGAATAAGCCATTTAAAAAACTAATTTTTAATATGATGACGACTCACCATTACTAGTGATGGGTGCAAATTGCTAATAAGAGGTAAACACTACACAACATGTCAACAGAACGTTTGCAGACAACGTCTGCAGAATTACAAAACAGCAGCAGGTATAAAACAAAACATGTTATGATTTTAGGACTATCTTCCCCACCCAACCCTTCAAAGTATATTTAGGACAAATTCAGTTTAAAATTTAATTGTAACCTGGTGTTTATTGCTGATATGTACTGAGTCAGTTTACCTTCCTAAGGAATAGCTAAGTCTTCAGTCGAAATATAGTTGTGTAATATGGATAAATATGTCTTTAATAGCTGGTGTATTTGTAAAATATGAAAATGGGTGCTCCTCGGTTTAGCCAGCTGATCCAAGATGAGACATAAAAATACCTGGCGTACCATGCCACCGCCTTGCAGTAAATGCTAAATCCAAAATGACTAAAATCTACGGAAAGGCATCGAGGAAAGAAGAGAGCCTCGTTTTAACTAAACTAGAGTGGGAACTTGGAAATTAATTTCGATGTATACAGTCAAACTGTGATTCAGACTGCCACGACCACATCTCTGAGAAACAGGACGAATCAGAACAATTGCCTCTTTTCTAACGATAGTCTTTGAATAATAAGCACCGCTTCCTTCCAGTGTTTAGCAGGATTTGTTTTCGTTCCTAGAAGTTATAGAAAGTTTGATCCCAAAGGCTACGGGACCATTTACCGTAAAGTACACAAGATGTTCCATATCGACAATACAGATATTGGGCCCGATCCTGCTCCACTGATGTTAATGGAAGTTTGGCCATTGGTTCCAATGGAAGCAGAATCTTGTGCATACTGGGAGCATGGGGATGTTTTACTATGTTTACCGTCTGTGAAGAGGAAAATTAGCCATATTACCGTGGGAAATAGTGTACAGCCCTTGATTTAAATTCAGAGAATGTAACTACAAAGTCATTTTATTATTTAAAAACATGCAGGTAACTTGCAGGTTAATATATTTATTCGGGTGATCTTTTCACTAATCATTCAAACGTCGTTAGCTCACTTCCTCTGGGCTTGCAGCATCAGTTTGCAGAGTAAGTCAACACATAACAAGTCCTCCTTTCGAGCTTTTGTTAACAATCTTTTAAACGGAAAAAATCGTGCAATCCTTCTCTGGTTACAATAGAAGGAAATGTGACATTATTTAGCTAATGATTAGAAATCTTGCGTGAAGTTAACAAACCTCCTGAACAAATCTCGTGCCCCAGTGTGAAAATCCTTTTTATTAAAAAATAATTTTAAATAAATCCCTCGTTTCTTTTGGATTCAGCCCAGTTTAGATAACGACGAAGTTTTAAGGTAAACTCAGTAAGACAGCAAATATAGACCAGATCTGCCTACAGCTGATTAATAGTTTCTCTATAAAATTAAATATTTTCTGATATTTTATGACAGGAGCAGAGTATGTTTCATCTCTGGTGGCATCAAATAATAAAGTAAGATTTCTAGGAAATTCCAAAGAAATGATGCAAACATCCTTTTGCATTTGTAGCAAAAATATTTTCAAGATTTTCCCCTAGAATTTACATTTTAAAGTCGACCCCTCCCCCTCGTTTTAAAAATATTTCCCACCACAACGATTGGGCTGCTTTTTTAACGTCGGGCTCGTGCTGTGCAGAGGCTCCTCCCTCTTGCTGCTGCGATCTCTGCACACAAACCTTCCCTGCAAAAGCTTTATCCACTGGAGTCTCTCTGCCCCCGCAGCACCGCGCACGCGCGCACTCACACCAGGGCTCTCCAAACTTCCCCCTTACTCTGGATCAAGTTTGTGTGCTTGGTCTAGTAAATCCTGGCAAGGAATTGCCATTAGAGCCTCCGTGTCTGCAGTTTGAACGCAGTGCCTTGGGCTGGTGGCTGGGTATGCCCCTTTCCCACCTCTGTTTCCCCTCCCACTTCTTTGCACTACTTCTCTGTCAAGGGAATCTGCACTCACTCGAGAAGGGAAACTTCCCAGTGACCACAGCTAGCGCCCTTTGCCGCTTGAACACGTGGGGCCTGTGCTGCACCCGCAGGTAGCCGCAGGACAGGGAGGTGGAAAGCCCAGCTGGGCGCTCTGCACAGGGAATGAAAGCCCATAGGGCTGGAAGTCATCTCCCCTTGCAGCATCTCCCATGTGCTTGAGGGAACCGAAAGAGACACAGTGGACTGGCTCTTTGCTTTCAAGGGGGGAATTTGCAGTATTTTATCATGGCAGGTGAAGTTCCTCCTCCACAGGGTGATGCCGAATTTGCCCTGTTGTTTCCTGCTGTGGTTTATGAGCCTCCTCCTTTCCATCCCCTGTCATCCATTACCCAGCCTAATTAGAGCTGTGCTTTGTGGAATAACAGCATGCAGTAGGTGGTAAGACAGCTTCTGCACTGTGTCTTTGATAACGTTATAAACATGCTCTAGACTAGTTTGTGTGTGTAAATCTAGGAAACATCTTGTTTGGAAGTCATAGGCTAACTGGGTGCAGGAGGGCGAATTTCACCCCAGACTCTCACTTGCATCTCTTTGGAACAAACCTTTTCCCCCCACTCAAACTATTTTAAGCACTGACACATAAACACACCTAAAATCAAGAGATAACCATTACTTCCCATCAGCTTTCCACCTACCTTATTCTATATATCAGTCTTAATTACACTATTTATATAGTTCCAGTCACTGTAATACTTGGGTGCTGTTCGGTTTTTCTCTGCAATTGATGTAGGAGCTGATGTCCTATCTTGAATCTCATTCAGAAAAGCAATCTTGCTAGTATAATAAGGAGGAAAATAGCATGTACTCAGTGTTGCAACCTTTACTTAGGCAAGTAGTTCCATTGAAATAAATGGGAATTTTGACTGCACAAAGAATAATGATAGTAATAAATAATGTTTACTTTTAAGAATGCAGGACTGGTGTTAAATGCCTGTGTTTAAATATATGTTATTCAAGTGAGAGTATTTTAAATTTTTCCTGAAAAGATTTCATTCTTTTCTGGTCACAGAACTCAATTCTTCAATCCTTATTAATTTGAGTAGTTCCATTAACTTCACTGGTGCACAGAACATGCTGGACGGGAGTCTATTCTAATCCTAGATACTACTGATTTGTTGGAATTTTATCATTTTCCTGGAAAAAAATTATTCTGGTGGAAAGGGTTTCTGTATGCCAAAAAGACATATGTTTAACCTTTGCTCATAATTTATCAGTGTGCAATTGTATTTTATGTGAGAATTTTTTCTTTTCAAAATTTGGCTCCCCTGACGCTATTCAGCTGATTTTTTCCCCATGTCACATGCAGGCCCTTTTCCTAATACTATAAAATGAAAGGGCTAATTCTGGAGTCCTTAATTAGATAAAATGTTCATTGAAGTCAATGGAAGTTTTGTCTGAGGGGAAGGACTGCAGGATCGGGATCAAAGTCATTATAATAAAATATTATCACAAGATCAACATCTCCTGCTTTGAAAATACACATCTTAGCTCCAGTTCAGCATTTATACAATAGCAGTGAATGCAGCACACAGTGGCCACACCACAGTGCATAATTTTAGCCATTATATCTTGATTATATAAAGAAAATAGTCTTAAAAATTAAAACTGTCTAATATTCCAGTGGTTTAAAAAGAAATCAGGCTTCTCTTTGTTTCTAGGTGGTAGAACGAGTTCTCCTTTTTTAAAAAAGGCATTATTTCACTTTTTGCGTATTTTCAGATCCTGTAGTTCCCCCTCCCCCCACAGCAGATACTGTAGTTAATGAAAAGAAATCCAAGGTAGCCCTCCATCATGAAGCTCATCTCATTCATTTTAAGAATGTCATGTGGTGACTACTGACTAAAGTCACGACCCTTTTTTTCTCTGGGTTTACCCAGCTTTGTAGAACTCGTTGACTGCATGGAAGTTGATTTTTCTCTTAATTTCTCAGTTTAACACCAGTGTAAGTCTAGTAACTTCAGTAGAGTTATGCCTGATTTATACTTGTGTAAGTGAATGGAGAATCAGCGCAAATACTTTTATGTGACTTTAAGCTGCAAGACATATCCCCTTTAACTATTACAACTGGGATGTTACTCTTTGGCATTATCTTCCATATTCACAAAATATAACATTAATTAAACATGGTAATTTTAAGGCTGTTCTTTGTTATGGAAAGACAGCCATCCCTCCATAGGACATGCTGCAACCAAAGTTTCATTATAAGGCTGACCATCACTCCCCTTGTAAATCAAACCAGGAAATCCTTCTACATTCAGATGTTTAGGGCTAAGTCTAACTGGCATGGATGCTACTGAAGAAGGCAATAATGGAGTCTCAGAAGGCATGCATACCTGTGAACAAAAAGGGAACCCGGAAGGCAAGAAGTAAACCAATATAGCTAAATGATGAGATTTGAGAAGTTATGTGAGCCAAACAGAGATCCTTCAAAATTTGGAAATCTAACCATAATTAAGTCAATAAATAGGAGAATAAATTACAGCAGGTACTATGTAAGAGAGAAATTGGGATGATTCCATGGGTGTCACTGAGCAAGGGTGTGATCTTATTCTTTATTGTTTCATCCAAGTTTATTAGGATTAGGATAAATCCTGGGGCTCCTTCCATAGTTTTACTCAGGCAAACTCATTCTGAGAGTTGGCCAGAAACTAGAATTGCTGTTCTGCAGGAATTTCTGAGATTAAAAAAAAAAATCACTCTGCAATGGAATGAAAAATGAAATCTTGAAATTTGTCATGGAATGGGAATTCCAAAACTCTGTTTTGAAAGAGTCAAACTGAAAACATTTTGACCTTTTCTAAATGTTTCTGAGGCTCCCCCAAGCTGCCTGAAGCCTGCCAGGTGGGAACCAGGGAGCTCAGAGAGCTTGAGAGCTGGGGCTTCCAGGCTGCCCAGGAACCTGGAAGTTCCAGCTCTGCAGCAGACAGAAAGGATGATTTTGTTGTTATGATACTGAGTAAGGACATGGGAGAGTTGGGTCCAATTCCTAGCTCTGCCACAGGCTTCCTGGGTGACCTTGGGCATGTCACTTAATGTCGGTGCTTCAGTTCCCTATCTGTAAAGGGGGATAATACTATTCCCTTTACCTGTCTTGTTTAGTTAGATCATAAATTCTTTTTAGTCGGGGATTGTCTCATACATATGTGTATGTATAAGGCCTAGAACAATGGGGCCCTGATCTTGGTTGAGGCCTCAAGGCATAACTGTAATACAAATAACAATTCCCTATCAAAATTACAGACATGAAGGTAACATGAGAATGACCTGCTCAGATAAAGAGACTGGGGGAGAATCTCAAAAGGAGCAAATGAGTGGCCCAAAACTTGAGGGCAGGTTGGCATCTACTCCCACTTTGAGGAGTTTCTTGCTGGCCTGGCAGATTCAGAAGGGATATAATACCACCTGCAGAAATGCCATGGGGGAAAGAGATGAGGCAGGCTCAGTCGGAGTCCCCACAAATCCCAATAGTTTTAGCAGAGAAGCTGAGGAATTGTGCAGGTCTCTGCTGCCCTCAGTTCCAGTGGCCTGCAAGAGGAAGGTGTCTTCAGCCAATGATCCTCTGTAACAGCAGGGTCCAGTGAAATGATGCAGGAGGGCATTAGCCCATTGTGACTCATCAGCTGCAATTCAGCCAAGGTGACTCAATCCACCCGTAGAGGGATGTCTCCTTCCAACCTCACTCCTCTGTGCCCCCACATGCCAGTGGAAGGATGGACTCTTGGATGCTTCCTCTGGGTTTAGGAGGGCAGAGCTGGGAGGGTTGTTGAGCAGCTCTCCCACAATTGCTGTGCGGTGCTTCCCTACTAGGATCCGGTTTCTACTTCACAGGCACTGACTTCAGCTAGGTTCTAGAGCTCTAGCCAAGCTCCATACCCATGGAGTGTAAGTGTCAGAATTTGGCTCTCTACACTGAACTTACTGCATGGCATGCAGTACATGTTAATGTATTACTTACGTGGAATGATTGAAATGAATGGATTGAGGCTATGACAGTGGTTCTCAGCCTTTTCCATTCCAGGACTAACCTGGTACTCCTCTCCCATTTAGCAATATGGAAAGGACAGGTTTGGTTACAATCCCTTAACACCTGTTCATAACCCCCAGGTTAGGAACCTTTGGTCTAAGACATTGCCTGGTTCTCTAACTTTTCCAGTCTGTGGACTACTTCATATAAGAGAGATCCCCTTACAGACTACCTTCCCTCCAAGCACTCAAATTCCCTACTGTCTGAGACTCAAAATGGACACCTTGGACAACTGGTGGTCCACATACCATAGTATGAAAGATATTGGTCTAGGAGAGTCCAGTACAGACTGGCAATGTTTGCATCTAATTGAGCACTATGAACCAACATTCTGGAATTGTTCTTAAACAACAGGTTCCAGGAAGAATGTGACCAATACAGTTATCATCATAACAGGACCAATCCTGCTCCCATTGAAGGTGATGGCAAACCTCCCACTGACTTCAGGGAGTGCAGGATAGGACTCATTATTGGCCTTTTTTTTAATACCAAGTTTATGTCTATTACATAATGTGTCAAAACACTGTCTGTCAAAAGATCGCGTTACTTGGATTATCAGCACATGAATGGCAAAAGTACTATCTTGAAACACTGGCCAGTTGATCTGAGACAAATAATAAAAGAATGGATTAAATGATGATTCATTCTTTGAAAGGTCATACCTATTAGACTGCAGGAGGCTGAAAGGAAATTCACGGGCAACTGGGGCCATTACCTTTTATATACTGGCAATCTGGAAATTAACCATTAACCCTTCTCTGTTGACCCACTTTCCTCTAACTCTCTTTTTTCTGTCAGTCATTCTTGCCTCCTAATGATGGGTAAGATAGATGCATGATATGATTTATGTTTTGAAGGTAATTGTATACTTCATTTTTATATCTGACTAGACATGTTTATGTATGCTCATCTTACCTCTTTTATTCTTTCCATACACCTAAGAGTCTTTCATATTTAAATTTTATAACATTCCTTTATTAAATGTTAATAAGGAAAATATATAAGTCCATTTACAGAATATTTGAGCATACAGGGGAACCCAGGTATAGGGCTAAACCCTGGACTTTTTAATAAGGCCTTACTCAGATGCAAATCCATCTTCTATCTCCTCCCTCTGCCATGCACAGATATACAGGGCACAAAAGGCAGTGGGAAGGATTGCATATCTGCTGCATGGAGGGAGAAACATGCCACACATAAGGTGCATGGGGTATGCTACCTCTGCTCTGCACTGTGGAAGGGAACATGTTGCACTTCAGAGCTTACTGCAGCAGTGTAGGATCCACTCTAAACAGATCCACTGGCCTCACCTAACGAGAGCACAGGGGCAGCAGTTGCCAGTGGTGCCCACAGTCTGGGATAGGAGCTGAGTTGGCTGGGCAGAGCTTATCATTACTCTCCTTTAGAGCGGGAGGTTTCTCTCTTTGTGCAGTACGAGGTTCACCCTCTCTTGAGAAGCTGAACACATTTCCTCTTCAGGCAGCCCCATTAAGACATTTCTGGACTGCAGATACTCAGGTCTTTCACACGCACTCTCTAACGAAGTGCAGACACAGTCAGCCTGCAGCTTTGTATTTTCTACTTTAACACACTTAAATAACATGGGAGAGTTTATACTCGTAAATCCTGTGAGATGTGCTTAGCTTCATGAAACTATGTGCACAAATATACACCGAGAAAAGATGATTTTTGTAAGATTATTAAAAATGCTTGTCCATAGTGCTATTTTAGTCAATTTACCCATTAGCGCCCACAGACATCTCCTCCTAAGCATTCATTTGGTTGACAGTCTGGAAGACGCCAGTGTCCTAAGGGTTAAGACATTCTTGGTTGTCAATAGATTTTAACCAGCACTACGCTAATATGAATCTAAATTAAATGACACACCTGTGTTTGCACCTTCCTTTCAATGAAGCCCTGTCAGCTCAAAGGCAACATTTAATTTATTTCTTCTGGGTTCTACCGGTGGATTTGCTGATTGTTCAGTGAGTGCTGCTATGAAGCATTCAGGGAGCTGTAATTTACACAGCACATTTCGCAGCAGTTAAAGGCAGTTATTTCATCTCCTCACTGTCACAGCACCATCATCATGGGGGTGGGGGATTTGCCTGTTTAGGTGTTTTCATGTCCATAAACAGATTGCTGTGATGTGCCACTGCGTATGCAGAGCACCAAACAGTGCCCTTTCATTGGTCTCATGCTCTGCCTCCTTTGGAGGGCACTCAAGGGACAATATGTCAAGGAGTTAGTAATATAAATAAATGAAGACACAAAATTGCATTGTCCGTATGGGCTATTTTTGGTGGAACTATTTTAGAGCTGTTCTTCTGACATTCCACATCCTGACATTTCAGCACATTTAGCTTCAGCCATAGACTGCATTAATGGATTTCCAGTTACAAATCATCCCTATCAAATCACTGCAGTGATTCTTTAAGTTCTATCTGTAGTGTACACACATAGGGTAATCAGCACCTTTTATTTATAAAACAATAGCTCCAGAAATAAAAAGGTGCGTTCCCACCAAAAGAACGACAGGATTTTTTTTTATATTGGGAGAAATATCGTACTGGTTTGGGTAGTCTAAAAGCATATCTTTCATGCAGAAACCGTTTACGTTCTGCAGGAGAAAAACCTAATAAAAGCTGCTCTAAAGTGATAGAAAAGGCAGGAGTAATTTAGCATCCTGTTTGTCATGCTTTCTCCCTTTCTTCTGCAACTTGGGGATTTTGTTGTTAATTTGCATGGTGAAACATAACCCTGCATTGGCCCTTTCATTAAAAAGTTTCCTCTTAGTCTGTTGTCTGGTGCAATAAGGATTATACAATAACAAGTTAGGACCTGATCCTGTAACCTTTGCTCATGTAAGTAAAGCTTATTCATGGAGCAGTTCTACTCCTTTCAGTGGGACTACCCCATGAGTAAGGATTGTTCATGTAAAGGATACTCATGTAAGTAAGCAATAGGGTGTCACGAGTCCCTGTACTGGAGTGACTAAAAGAAATATGGGCTCAATTCTCAGCTGAGGCCAAACGCCACACGACAGAGGGGAGTAAGAGAGGGAGTGAGTTTCAGCTCCCTGTTTCTGTGTCACCCCTTCCCCGGCAGTCGTTCAAGCCGCCAATAAGCTGCTCTAACTTACACCTGTGGTATATGATCGCTATGGATAGGTCTTCACTGCAGAGCTAGCCCAGGTGATTGGCACTATTGTGTGAGCACTGGGGTTAGCAAAGTTATACCCTATTTACTCTCTATTCACTAGCACTGTATTCACCTGTGCGTGTTGCTAGAACTTCTGGGGACATAACCCATGCCTAGTTGTGCTCAGTAAGTTGAACCACTGTATGATCCTTTCCCAGTAAATTGTGGGAGAGTCTGTCTGACCTGGGCACACAGGAGAAATTGTGAGAAGGCATTGGAGGACTAACGGCACTTAGGTGATTTAGCCTACAGCTTCACTGCAAAGTGAGTGAAAGCAGAACCTGGGCTGCAACTCACATGCCCAGCCATGCCAGCTAGCCTGGGCTGAAACTAGGGTTGCCAGTTTTGGTTGGACGTATTCCTGGAGGTTTCCTAGAAGGCTGAAAGACACTATGCAAACAAACAACCTTAGATGAAAGAGAGATTCTGAACCTATGATGACAATACACAAACTGCAAATACACACGTACCCAAGACTCATGGTGGCCGCACCTTCTGCAGCAGAGGGGATTTGAGGCCAGATCCTGTAGCTGTAACACAGGAAACATACATACACAAATGAGTTACAGCTACAATGCATTGAGTGCTCCTCAACCACAGGATTCAGTGAATTTTATGCCAAGATCACTCTCTCACGTATACCTATAGTCAAGTCTTTTTTTTTTTTTTGCAATATGCAGGTTACAGAGACTGATACAAATATGAAACGAAATCTTTGGTAGTGCCATTAGCAAAGACCTAAGCCTTCACAAGAACAACAACATGTATATTTAGTCTTGTTTTTAGGGCTACAAAGTGGTAAATTTGAATGTACTGAAAGAGGTATTTCTTTTTAATGATAAATCATGTAATATCTTCATTTATATGAGGTTTTGGTTTTTTTAATTCTGTAAACTTTCCCAAACTTAGGACAAAAGGAAAAAATAAAATATAGAAAGAGATGAGTCTGGAGATGTTGGAAGGACAGGCAAGTCTATTACAGAGTGATGGAATTGCACAGGTAGGGCCATGAGATTACAGGAAGGTATCTATAACTTGTAAACACACGACAAGTGGAATTTATTATACTATGCAACCTCTCCGTCCACTATGGCATATAATGGCAGCCATGTCTGGGCTTTTCCATCTTGAGTCTCCATGTTGAGCGTCCAGTGGCCTGTATTCCTCTTTAGTGTAAACAGGAAAACTTCGAATCTCAATATATCAATGGACTGAAGTACTAGAATGGAGCTCCATTCTAGTACTTCAGTCCATTGATATATTGCGTTTCGAAGTTTTCCTGTTTACACTAAAGAGGAATACAGGCCACTGGACGCTCAACATGGAGACTCAAGATGGAAAAGCCCAGACATGGCTGCCATTATATGCCATAGTGGACGGAGAGGTTGCATAGTATAATAAATTCCACTTGTCGTGTGTTTACAAGTTATAGATACCTTCCTGTAATCTCATGGCCCTACCTGTGCAATTCCATCACTCTGTAATAGCAAACAGAACTTGACATGAATCAAGCTTTTTTTTTTTTTTAAATATAAGGGGGGAAAAAGCAACCTTAGCGGGTTCTTCTCCTTGTATCTACTTCATTTATTTAGACATATAAAAAGAGAGAATATGAATTATTGGATACCCAATTACTTGCTTGGGCCTGTTTAATAAAACCTGTACATCCAGCTCTGTTTTAGCCATTTTGATATAGTCTCTAATAATGAGAATGTGGACCAAATTGTGTTCCCAGCATGCAGGTGTACTGTGCATCAAGGAGTCCTGCAAGGGCTGGGGGAACAAAGGCCAGGGGAGGGGAAGGGATAGCTCAGTGGTTTGAGCATTAGCCTGCTAAATCCAGGATTGTGAGTTCAATCCTTGAGGGTGCCATTTAGGGAACTGGGCTAAAAATCTGTCTAGGAATTGGTCCCCCTTTGCGCAGCAGGTTGGACTAGATGATCTCCTGAGGTCCCTTCCAACCCTGATATTCTATAATTTTATGTTAGGCTGCTCTGTGGCTCCTAAAATAAGTTATGAGCTGTCCTTTGTTCCCCCAGAGTCAGGCCCATTGGTAAATCCCATGGCCACTATGTCTACTGCCCCATGGAGGCATTGGCTGGTGGGTCTGCACAGTCAATAAGCACTTCAGATATTTGCTCCTCAATTTTTTTGTATTTTCACTATTTAAAAATTCTGCTATTCCAACCCTCATCCCTCAACACCCCCACCCTCATTTCACTCCGATTTTGCTCTCTGCAAGTGACTATTCTGTTATGCACCCATATGTTATGTTAAAGACAGACACAATCAACATTTAGTGGACACATTATGAATTTACAATAATCTGAAGACATCATACGCTTGGCAGAAACCAAGAAGAATGTGTTTATGTTGTCTGAATTTTTCCCAAGATCAGCTCTCATTTGTGCTTTGATATTTCACATGATAATAATGATGTTGTTGTTGTTTGTGGTAGCACCCACTATGTGCTAGGTACTTTCCTGATAGCCAAGAGGGAAAGATTTATATCCTGCACAGTCTGGCAGACAGGTAGACAGAGAGTCCCAATCTGGACTAAGGGCTGAGAGTTGTGCCTCTCTGGCTTAGAAAGCAGCCTGCTTTCTCTCTCTCTCTCTCTCTCTCTCTGTTTTTGGGTCCTGGTGAGAATAACATTGTGTTCCATTGCAACCTTCCAGCAAGAGTACTTACGTTTTAATTTTAATTTCTCTGTGTGTATGTTGTGAGCATAACAAAATGTAGCATTGCAACCCATACAAACCCAGCAATTATCCCTTCATGGCCTTTAATCTTAACTTTCTGAGTTGTGGAGTGAAGCTTATGCTGAGTCTAACTGCGCTATGCCTGGCTCTATTTGTTCCCTACTTTCTTGGGCACTAACTTCACCCGTATAGTTTTAAGGGTCCTTATTCTCTATACATTCATAGGTTTTAAGGCTAGAAGGGCACATTATATGATCATCGAGTCTAATCTCATTTATTTATATATAATCATTGTCCTCCCTTGTCCCTAGTCCTCATCCTATTGCTTTCTATTCCCACTCTTTGTGTCTTGTCTAAAATGTAGACTGTAGGTTCCCTGAGGCAGAGACTTGTATATTTTACTTGTCTGAGAAGGGCCTAACACATTTTTGAATAATAAATAAGAATATAGCATCATGTTCACTTATGGCACTGCAGAACTAACCACACCAATAAATACAGCACAGATTAACATATTTTCAAATCGCATCATTTGCATCTCACAAGGGAGGGATACGAGCTTTGTCTAGTTCAGTGGAGTCATAAGCTGTCGGGTGAAATCCTGGGTGCCCTGAAGTAAACGGCAAAACTCCCGTTGCATTCAATGGGGTCCCTCCTAATATCTGCCACTAATCCTTCCAATCAAGATAGCTTCAGACTTGCTTGTGTAGCAGAAATAAAAGGTCAAATCAGATCAGATACAATTCCTATTTGTGGGTTGCGATGCTACATTTTGTTATGCTCACAACATACACACAGAGAAATTAAGATAAAAACGTAAATACTCTTGCTGGAAGGTTGCAGTGGAACACAATGTTATTTCTTAGAATTCAGAACTCACCAGGACCCAAAAACAGAGAGAGAGAGAAAGCAGGCTGCTTTCTAAGCCAGAGAGGCATAACTCGCCCCACCTTACGTTAATCTGCCTCTTTTCAGACTCACATTGTTTGCTGACTCTGCTTATGCAGACATTTCTACAGAGCTCTCTAGTCTAGCCCACAAGCAGCAGGACCCGCAGCACCTCCCTCCTTCCTTAAAGCAATTGCAACACAGACCTCAATGCAGCACACATTTGATCAGCTGAAGTCCCAGGTAAATACCTCAGAGTGGGGCACTGATGGAGTGGAATGTCAGATGGCACAGTTACACTACACTTGATAGCACAACAAAAGTAAAATGGAACATCTTACAGATCTGTACAGGAACAAAGTGTTCCAGTACAGAATAGATATATTGTAAGACCACTTCATAGCGCTCTTCATACATCTGTGAAAATAGTGATCCTGACACATTATTGAAGAAAGAATTTCCTCAGATTGTACAATTTATTGTGGTTGCTGCGGTCCTTTACACACAGAATAGTATATAAACAAGGGATCACAATGGAAACACATCTAAAGCTACAAGATCAAAAGAAATGCTATATCATTGCTAGAGTAATAGAGTGCCATGAGAAGGACAGGGTACAATGAGTGGCTTAAAAAGAGAGAGAGAGAGAGGGTACAATGAGTGGCTTAAAAAGAGAGAGAGAGAGAGAGAGAGAGAGACACAAACAGCATTTTCCCATGACACCTAGTTGAAAGGCATGTGCCAGTCCCATTAAAATGAGTTGGTTTGGAACATAAAATTGGAACAGCTATTCTTTATCAGGTTGAGTAATGTACTGGTTTGTTTACTTGAATATGATCCATTTTTTTCTAGGATGTAACATCCGTTGCTGATTTGTTTGGGGAATTGAAGAAGATTTAAACCACAAGAGGAAACTGGACATAGATTCCAAACTGGACCATTATTGCTGCAGCTGAGTGGTAGCTTGTGTGAAGAGGTGATTAAAATGGAAGATGAGAAAATGGTTACATTGCTTTGGAAATGATTAATTGGTTATTCCAGTGGAAATTATCAGGGAATAGAGGATATTTGACTCTTCCTGCATTGTTCTGCATAACTGAATATATTCAGGCCATTATATTTGAATAATCAGAATAACCCTGTTTTAAAAATGCATTCTGGGTAGCAGTATGTGATCAAGTGTAAATTGTTTCTAATCTTCTGGAAAATCAGATTTAACAATTTTCAGGGTCCATTCTCCCATTGATGAGCCAGGGATTTACATGACTAATGTCCATTATCTCATGTAAATACTCCTGCATTAATGGGAATAGACAATAGGAAAATAAATCCTTCCAGGAGTCCATTCTGTCAATATGGATCAGGCCTATTTAAGGTTTGTTTCACAGTGTGATGCTGAACAGGTACTGGGTAGCACCGTATGTTAACATTCCAGCTTTTTGCCTCTGGAGAACAATGTTAAAGTAACTTACCTTTAGGACACAAGTGAAACCTTATTGGGTGGTCTCAGTTTGTGAATATAAAATCATAGCACAAAAGCATCTCAAAGTTTGAGCACAATTGACAGTCTTTGTTCACGAGTACATACCAAAGATGAAGAGAGGTGTGTGTATGTATGTCATTTGAATGATATCTTGACTGGAACAGGAGAGGTTTAATAGACAGGACTGAAGTTCACTGGCACAGCTAGGTGGGGGAGGTTGCAATTACGTTTCTGTAGCAGTTTTCTCTGCTGATATTGTAGCACATTTAAATACACTTCAGATATCCATCCATCATGAAGGTCATTTTACATCTCATCTATTTTATTAATATTATATAGTCTAAGGATGTGACAAATAGTCGTTGTTTGTTATTCTCCTGAATACCAAATAGTGGCTATTAGTATTTGTCAAATAACCAAAATGAATAATTTAAAAGAGAGAACAGTATTGTGCAAAATCATACAACATTCTGTTAAGCTTTGAAATCAATTTTATTGCACAATGATAATACATTGGAGATTTGCAACAATGATTTCATAGAAATCTATTTTAAGGTATGCACTAATTTTAAAAATAGCATTATGTCCTTACTTTCAGCAAATAGTACTATGCAGTATTGCTACATGAGTCCAAGTCTTTTTAGTCTAGAATACATAACAATGGGCAAGATCCTCAGCTGGTGTAAATTGGCATAGTTCCTGTGACTTGTATGTGAATTGAATTTGAATAGAATAGTCACCATATCCCTAATAATCATGTAAATACATGGTCAGATCCTCAGCTGATGTAGATCTGCTTAGCTCTATTGGCTTCAATTTATCTATTACCATATGAGTATGTCGCCTACAGTTTTTTACTCATTTGTTTTTAATAATACTAGACCGCCAGCCCAGCTAATATTGGTCAGTGTCAGTTACTGTCTAGCAAGTACTTATTTTTCATGTGCAGCTTAATGATGTGGAGATGTAGAAATGTGACATATCTCAAAACAGCAGCTCCAAATGAATTGCCAGTGGAATCTGTGGGCCTACTATTGCATTTCCTACAAAGATTACCACCAGGACCAAAGCATGCCTGGGCTTTGTATGAGTGCCTGGGCAGGAAGAGAGGGAAAGCCAGGAGTCTTCCTGGACTTGCACCAGTCCAGTATACAAGAATCAGTCACAATCACGGGCCAAGATTTTCAAAAGTGACTAGTGATTAGGATTGCCCACATTTTTGTAAATAATAAAGAAAAGGGTTTAAAAAAGGATAAATGCAGCATTGAGTGGATGACGTTAATGAGGTGAATGGCAGAGAGGGAATAGCAGGTTCTTACAGATCTGGCAACCATTTCTAAAATATGACAAAGGTAAAACAAAAGAAAGCCTCCTAGGAAATACAGACATTTTTAGCTAGATCCTCAGGAGGTGTAAATCAAACATTGATTTACATGAGCTGAAGATCTAGCTCTTTGTTTTACTGCAAAATATTTACTGTCTTTAGTCCCCCTTCTAGTAATAAATGGAGTTAATAGAACTGACGGATGTTCAACTTCTGCTCCTGTAGCAGCTCTTACTCCAAAAATTGGCACAGTGCTGTAATGTAATTTGAAAAGTAACAATGATGTTTCCTGGTATCTGCTTCAAATCTGCAAAATACACATTACATTTTTAAAAAGAGGTGAATGGTGTGTTATGAAATGACATTGAATAAATAAAATTGGAAACAAGCATTTTTCTTACAAGACTGTAACTATTGTAAGTATAAAGATATTTAAATGAAATTATATGTAATGGAAATGAGATATTTTCTATAAGAAATGCTGTATTTATAATTGCATTATTTATCTTTATGATGAATGTATACATTGTAATGAAAGACATGAATGTATCTTGATCAAATTTTCCATCTAATTTGTCATCAAGAAGATGAAGACAAAATTCTTTTTGTTGAGGCAGTTTATGTACAAATCTCATATATAAAGCGGAAATATATTTGTTAAAACCAAAATTTAGTATACAAAGTAAATTTTAAATATTTAATGAAACAATTACATTGTATTAATGACATGTTTTTTATATCTCTGATTAAAAATTCACAGGGATTTTTATCCCTTCCATCTTTATTAGACACTGCCTTGTAATTATTTGCTATACATTTTCATACACAGCTGATGAATAGTGACTATTTAAAATAATATATGTTTTCCCTTTTATCATTAATGACCCAAATATTCTTCACCCCTTGCTACCACATAATAGGGCTCTGTCCCCACATCAGCAGGCTTCTTACCAGGATTACTGATCCAGAGAATTGTTGGCCAGGTGCAGAAAGACATGTGGAGCAACTCTGTATATACTAAATGGCATTGGCCATAAAAAAATTATTATTGGAATATAGGAATTGCCAGACTGTATCAACCCCCTCATTTATCTAGTTCAGTATCCTCCAACTGTGGCCAGTACCCCATGTGAAAGAGGAAGGTGCAAGCAACCCTGCAGTAGGAAATTATAAGACAATCTGCCGTTAGAGAAATTTTCCTCCTGACCCCCAATAGTTAGAGTTTGGCTTAAGTTTTGAAGCAGGAGGGTTTATATCCCTTCCAAAATGTATATTTGTTTTTTAGCATTAACTATTACAACTCTGAATATTCTCATTATCTGTATAAGTGTCTAACCCAGGGGTCGGCACCCTGGCGGGCCGGGACAGTTTATTTACCTGCTGACGCGGCAGGTTCGGCCGATCGTGACCCCCACTGGCCGCGGTTCACCGTCCCGGGCCAATGGGGGCGGCGGGAAGCGGCGCGGGCCGAGGGATGTGCTGGCCACGGCTTCCCGCCGCCCCCATTGGCCCGGGACGGCGAACCACGGCCAGTGGGGGCCACGATCAGCCGAACCTGCCACGTCAGCAGGTAAATAAACTGGCCCGGCCCGCCAGGGTGCTTACCCTGGTGAGCTGCGTGCCAAACGTTGCCGACCCCTGGTCTAACCCCTTTTGGACTCCTGCTATGCTCTTAACCTCAATGTTATCCTGTGACAATGAATTCCACATGATAGCAGTCTGTAAATAAGGGAAGGCCGGATCCTGCTACACCCTGAGAGGGAGCCATTCCTACCTCGGTCTTACTCCCTTTGCTTATTTCCGTAACTCCTCTTGTTTTTCGTTCACAGTCTACCCAGGAAGGGGAGAGACGTTGAAGCGACCTGGCTGAAGGGCCAAGTCATGGGAAGCAGCAGGCCATGGCAGAGGTGGAGCAGCAACTGACAGGAGACCCCAGCAGACAGAGAGCTGCCATGTCATGCCTGGCCTTGAGGAGGTGCCATCGGTGAGCTGACCCCTTCAGAAGAACATGTAATTGTGCTCCAGCAAGCCAAGCAAATTCATTTGTGATGGATTAAAAAACACATCAAATAAAAAAAACCCCACAAAATAAAATAAGTGATATAAGTCAAATCTCTATTTGAAAAAAAAAAAACCTGAACAGTGAATGCTTTGTTCACAGAGCATCTAGCTCAGGAAGGCTTGAGTATTTATAAAAATTTTCTTCACTTGTGAGCGCAGCCCTAACAGTGCATGATTGGCGTGAAAATAAATGTCATAAAAGACTTAATCTATCATGCATTTCCCTTCCCTCCTCATCTTTCTGATGGGGCAGGCTGTAATTGAAGACAAAGCTTGCAAAGAAGGAGATACTGACATGATTTTCTACCTATACGTAGATGTGGATCTGAGATCAAACCTTTAAAATAAAATAGTGATAATTAATAATAGTCCTCCATAATTAAGAAAAATATCCCCAAACCCACACTGTACTTCGTTTGCCAAATCCTAAATCCTTACTCAGCTTTTATTCTATTCTTATTCAGGCAAATTTCCCACTGTATTCAAGACTGATTTCCCACTGTATTCAATGAGCAGTCTACCTGAGCCAGGACTGAGTAGGAACCGAGTAAAGATTTTCAGGATTTGGTCCAGAGATGGGAAACATAAAGTCAATTTTAAATAGAAAAGGGACACTTTCCTCTTCCTTCTAAAAAGAAAGCTGCAAAGAGCCAAAAGAAAAATTATTTTAAAATAAAACCAAAAAATTTCTGCAGTTGGCCATCATTAATTGGTTGAGATGGTCCAGGAATGGTGTGTGTGCCATCTTGAA
Organism: Chrysemys picta bellii; assembly: GCF_011386835.1. NCBI lineage: Eukaryota > Metazoa > Chordata > Testudines > Emydidae > Chrysemys > Chrysemys picta. The sequence continues at coordinate 78,932,403 of NC_088792.1, forward strand.
CCAGGTGCACATCTTGGAGAGTGCCTCGTGTTGAGCACTGGCCCTGTGATTCAACGGAGATCAGGAAAACAACTAACAAATGAACATGGAAAAGCAGCATATTTAAACAAGAAAAGTTAGGGTTAATTTCTGTGTCCTAGTTCTGCAAATGATGCAATGGGGCTGCAGTTAAGATTTCTCCTAGCAGAGGAACTATCAGCTGATGTGAAGCTGGAGGAGCTGGCTCAATATGTCAACCAACCCCCACTCCTATCTAGGAGTCATATAACGGGGGAGGGGGCAGTTCAGGGTGCGTGATGGGCAGGGCTGGCGCTTCCACTAGGCGATCCTAGGCAGTTGCCTAGGGTGGCAGGATTTGTGGGGTGGCATTTTGCTGTCCTTGGCGGAAATTCGGCGGTGGGGGGTCCTTCTGCTCCAGGTCTTCGACGGAAATTCGGCGGTGGGTCTTTCACTCGCTCCGGGACCCGCCACCAAAGTGCCCTGAAGATGTGGAGCGGAAGGACCCCCACCGCTGAATACTCAGAGGAGGAGCGCTGCCGCCTAGGGCAGCAAAAACCCTGGCACCGCTCCTGGTGATTGGTGGGGCTGAGTACAGCTCCATTCTACAATTTTGCTGCTAGTGTATGTCTTTTCATCAGCTCTGTCATAGCACAACTGGTCTGTGGCCTCTGAGGGTCTGTCTCCATTGCGATAAAACACCCGCAAAGGTCCCAGTGCCTAGGTTCCAGCCCAAGCCCGAACATCTACATTGCAATTTTATAGACCTGCAGCCCAAGCCCTCGCACGTCTCAGTCAGCTGACACTGACCAGCCCTGGGTGTTTTATTGTAGTGGAACAAAGCAGATCTCTACACAGCAGAGACTCAGGACTTTCATTTTCTAAATAGTGGGGGGTTGAGAAGGGGTAAATCCTTGGAAGAGAACAAGAAGCCCTTAAATAAAACGTTCTTTCCTCAGAAACGGTAGATAGCAATAATGTTCTATGCAACCTCCCATTTCCAGAAGCCTAACTGGTGAATTTATGTAGGAAACTGTACAGTGTTTTGGTAATTTTGTTCCCTCTCTAATTGTTTCCCCCCCTGTGGCTTTTAATTACCTCCCATTTTCATTGAGAGCACAACTGAAGAAAGTCCCAATATTGCCCCAGAATTTATTGGTCATGTGTTCCATCCTTTACTGCTCCAGTCTCAAGATCCACTCAAGGCTCATTCTTGGTTATATGGATTTCTTTTGAGTGTAATAGGCAGCATATCTTTTAAAATTATTTTTAAATATGTAGACTTTTATTGGCACACTAGGTGGTCTGCACTGATTACAAAGATAGTGGTGCAGTTTATTTACATGATAAATTGTAATGACTTCATCCATTATCTATTATTTTGCTATGATATTGAAATACTGCATTGTATGCAGGTGTAGCGATACTGAGCTTTTATTTTTTTCTCCTCCTTCCCTCTATCTACAACGGGATCCTCCTACCACAACCGATTGTTAACACCCAAGGCCTCATAGACTACTGTGGAGCCTTAATGCTGACATACATACAAAGATACATACGTGAAAAGGTATTCTATGTTTTCTAAGAAATCCAAAAATATATGTCGGATTTAAGGCAGCATGGTGGTTGATGAAGCCTTTGCTGTTAATGTGTCATGGAAGGAGGACAGTAATAGTTAAGAGTTAACATGTCTTATATTGTAGGTAGAGAATCAGAAGCTGTTGACCGTAACTGTTTATTTTCTAGCTTTTCAACGTTTGAGGACAATGTTATTAAGTTAGAACAGAGCAACCTTACTTAAGGTTAAACAAAAATTTTCGGTGTGAATTTTTAAAGAAACTTTGTAAACTAGAGATTAAATGAAAAAGCAAATTATACGAGACCTCACCAAGAGTTATGACAATACAGTGAACACAAGAGGTACAGTTAGTTTTCGCCTACAGAAAAATATCAACGTTGGACTAAATATGGCCCTTGAATTTGGTTAATCTGCTTTATATGTAAAAAGCACAGGGCACTGCCTAGCAAAGAATGTCACCACACGCTAAGGTAGTGCTTTCAAATTAGTGACACTGAAGCCAATGTTGACAGAGTAAATGGCGCTGTTGGGATTTCATGAATTTTCTGCCAAGTGTAAACATAGGTCACTGCCTAATAAACACCTGGAAAAGAAGGAAAAAAACAGGAAACCTACCTGGAGATCATGCAAGAAACTTAGACCAACTATCATAAAAATCTGATGACAGCCATCCAACACAAAACCAAAAAGTGGAACCAACTACAACTCCACAACCCACAGAACACTACCTCCAGGAGAACCCTGGCACAAGGACTCACACCACATGACTACATGACACTACATGACTCCCCAACAACATCAGTTTATCTGAAGCTGAATTATCTGTACTCACCAAAGTACTGAACTTTCTGCCCGTATTGAAAAGTCACGACAAATTTGAGACATATTAAAAGGGGCCTGATTTTCGGACGGCAGCTGCTCAGTACTTTCTGAAAATGCAGTCCCTTTAAGGTGTCTCAAATTGGATACCAAAAGTCATCAGTCACTTTAAAAAATCTTGGCCTGAATCCCTTTGCCTCAGTTTATTTATCTGTAAAATGGGAATAATAATACTTACTTGCCTCACAAACAGTTATGAGGCTAAATGCGTTAATGTTTAGAAAGTATTACAGAAGTGCAAAGCATTATTATTATTTATTATTATTTTAAGACCTTGGAGTGTGAGGGAGGTTTGCAATACAGGATACAGACTTTGCCTCTTGCCATGTAATGGCAACTGGCTGGTATAAGGGAAATGAGAACCTTTGGTTAAAATAATAAAATAAAATAGATTCCATCTACCCCTGCACTACATGAAACATGCGTCTGAAGGCAGGACATCTGATGGAAATGAGTGCACAGAAATGGAAATTATTACATCTAAGGTGGTAGAAAAACATAAAAGGTTTAAGGCACCCAAGTCAGGTGGACTGGATAATTTCCATCCTAGAAAACTGAAAGAATTGGCACATGAGATTGCTAGTCTGGTAGGAAGGATTTTTAATAATCTATGTATTCAGGGGTATTACCATATGACTGGAGAATAGCTAATGCCGTGGTTATATTTAAGAAAGAGGGGGGAAAGTGATCTGGGCAATTACAGACTTGTTAGACTGACCTCAGTAGTATGCAAGGCTTTAGAACAAAATGTGAACAAAGCATAATTAAATTCAAAGAGGCAAAGGGGATATAATGCAACATAGGTTTACCAAAGGTAGCCATGCCAGACTCACCTGACTTCCTTCTTTAAGAAAATAACTAATTTTTTTAGATAAGGAAAATGGAGTAGCTCTTATATATGTAGACTTTGGTAAAGCATTTGACATGGTATCCCATGGGAAATTATTAGTTAAATTAGGGAAGATAGGGATCAGTACAAGAGCTGTAAGATGGATAAGGAACTGGCTAAAAGGGGAGAAGGCCTTGGGTTGTGCTGAAAGGTGAACTATTGGACTGGAGGGAGGTTACTAGTAGAGTTCCTCAAGGATCGGTCTTGGAACCAATCTCATTCAATATTTTTATTAATGACCTTGTGGTGGTATTGAGGGTTTGCAATACAGAAGGTCCCTTCTGGCCTTAAATTCCATGACTCTAAGTTCTATGTTGTCTTAAAACTGGAAAAGCCATAGAAATAGTATGGAGTCCATATGAATAACACGGAGAGATGTAGTGTCCATTGTCCTTAGCCTTTGGGAAGAAGCATACTAGCAAAAAATTAAAACACATTTATAATCATCAATAATTGTGGCTCAGATTTACCATCTGAGCATGAATTAAAACACAGGCTCCTGACAGGCAGGAGTTCCAGAAGACACTGAGTCTCCATGGGACACAATCCCTCCTGCAGTATCTTTGGCTCACAGTGCGGGGAGCATGCTAGACCCATTAAGAGGAGGCAGCATTTGCTCTCCTCGTGCACCCCACTGGGGAGTACAGGGCCATGCTGGTTCCTTTTGGGATGGTTAATATCACTAGTGACCTAGTCTCACAGTCTTTGTGCTCACGTGAGTGTAAGAACTTCAATTATGGCTGGCTATTGTGCAGGAGAATTAAAGGAGCCCAGAAAGTAGAAAAGGCTCTAGAAGGAAGCCCTGGGGTGCGGGGTGGGGGAGAGGTGAGAGAGGTAGGCTCTCAGAACAGTCCCAAGAGAGACCTCAGAGAGTAATATCTCCTATCCTTGACGTAGGGGGCTGAGGATGCAATGCTGTGAATAAGGTACTGAACGATGCTGTAAAGGTGGCGGGGGAACACTGCAAATAAACCAGAAGTGGTGATTACAAGCAGAGAGCTTCCAAGTGGCCTGGCTGTGTGCAGAAGACCATAGGAGTCTCTCTCTCTCTCTCTCTGTGTGCGCACGCGCGCGCAGAAAAAGGCACCTTGGTACATGCATCCCCATCCAGGGAGCAGTCAGAGTGGGGTCATGTGATTATTTAGCAATCATCAGAAGACTTCACGAAAGATGGTTCTCAGATAAGATGAAGTTATTGCTAATAGCTGGTTTTACATTTTGTGACCAATCCAAGAAGACACCTAGAGCAATTCATCTGAGATCAGGAGAGGATGTTTTATAGAATGGCATTAATTAAATATAAAGAATAAAAAATTGATTCAGGAATCAAATAACCCCTATGACAGGACATATTACAATCATTTGATCTGAGCTCAAACAATACTCCTGTGTGCAGATCTCTTTGGAATGTGGATTTCAACAACGAGAGAGAATTGGCCTGTTCCATCCCTCATAAAAGAATAATCCCAGGTGTTGAGTCATAACAGATAAAGGCTGCAGAGGCCCAGAATGTAAGATAAGAAGTATTAGTCTATCTGCAGAGAGAATGGATGAGACAGAACGGGCTGCTTGTTGAGGTCACTTGAGTTAGGGCTATGCTAAGAGGTGTGTGTGAGGGGAAGTGAGACTGTACAATCAGCTCCTGCTGTATTTTGTGAAAAGCCAGTGAAAGCAGCCAAATGAAGATGAATATGGTGCATTTATTTAGATTTAGAGAAGGAGGCTTAGTAAACAAGCAGTCTGTATACAGTAAAGTATCACCTGAAGATCACATTGTACCAGTAGGGCTAAGAGAGATTGAAGAATAAGGTACAGTGTACCAATAAGATAAACTGAAGGACACAAAAGGCTTGATTCTACAAACTCTCACTCATGCGAGTTGTCTTTCCTGCCACCCGTGGGGCGCATGCATTAGTGAGGATTCTCACAGTAGTAAGGGTTTGCAGGAGCTGGCTCAAAGTTCTGCTATCAGCGATTGCAAGGGAAACACAATTTATTAGGGAGGAAGGATGGTCCTGAGGTTAAGGCATTGGCGTGATACCTTGGAACCTGGGTTCAATTTCTAGCTCTGCCACAGAACTCTTCTGTGACCTCGGGCAAGTGACTTAATCTCTCTGTGCCTCTACCTCTTAAGTAGGGATGATAATAATGCTTCCTACTCCTACCTGTTATCTCTTCATGTTATTATTTGTATTATTGTAGCTCTGAGGAGCCCTCGCCATGGGTCAGGATCCCATTGTGGTAGCTGCTTTACCAACACAGGACAGAAGGACAGTCCTTGACTTGGAAACTACAATTTCTAGCTCTGTGTTTGTGCAGCGCCTAGCACAATGGGGCCATAATCTGAACTGGAGCCTCTAGGCCAGGGGTGGCCAACCTGTAGCTCCAGAGCCACATGCGGCTCTTCAGAAGTTAATATGCAGCTCCTTGTATAGGCACTGACTCCTGGGATGGAGCTACAGGTGCTAACTTTCCAATGTGCCAGGTGGTGTTCACTGCTCAACCCCTGGCTCTGCCACAGGCCCTACCCCCAGTCCACCGCTTTGTGCCCCCTCCCCTGAGCCTGCAGTGCCCTCGCTCCTCCTCCCCCCCAGCCTCCTGCATGCCACGAAACAGCTGATTGGGCGGTGTGGGGAGGGAGGGTAAGCTGCTGATCGGTGGGGCTGCTGGTGGGCAGGAGGCGCTGGGAGCGGGGTATGGGAGCTGATGGGGGGGCTGCTGACATATTACTGTGGCTCATTGGCAATGTACATTGGTAAATTCTGGCTCCTTCTCAGGCTCAGGTTGGCCACCCCTGCTCTAGGCACTACTGTAATATAAATAAATAATATTTATTATTTACGTATTAATTGTATTTCTTTCCATTTCTAAGAAAAGCACACCCCCATCCATGGCCCTGGGCACCCTTGACAACTTTTTTTTCCAAAATATACCATTATACAACTCTGAATCACACATATTCTCTTCGAGAGTCCCTCAACTTTGGAACTCACCCCACCATTTGGTCTGAAATCACCTGAATCTTTCCCTCTCCTATAGGATATCCCTCAAAGTCCCTTGTTTCTCCGTGTTCAGTGAAAATGGGGGAGAATTATGAAGCTGGGGAGCAGTGGAATTCTGGCAGGGGAGCTTAAAAGTTTGGGGGAAACAAGTGGAAGCGGTGCAAGGATGACATCAACCCATTCCATTGACTGCTTGGGTTTGCAATCTAGGGATCTGGGTTGTTTCCCAGATGTTACAACTAGGTGATCAGGTGGCAGCAATGGTCAGAACAGCTTTCTTTCTTTCTTTCTTTCTTTCTTTCTTTCTTTCTTTCTTTCTTTCTTTCTTTCCCATTTGCAGGTAGCCAGAAGGTTGTGACCATTTCTTTTGGATATGGAGGTTGCTATCATCCACACACACCTTGTCAATGTGCTTTGCATAAGGCTATGCCTTAAAATCTACTTAGATTCTGAAGCTGGTGCAGAATTTGGCAGTCCACGGGTTAAGCGGTGTGTCTTGCCACAAGCACATCACACCAGTGCTCCATATTTTGCACTGGCTGCCTATTGGTTTCTGAGTAGCTTTTAAGTTATTTGGATTGAGTCTGAAGAAGCCTCATCCGTCCCTCATTCTTGCAGTGGTATCAAAAATAGTAAACACAAATTGCAGGGGCACATGTTGAAGAATTGTTTTCAAAGAAAGGTTTAATATATAAGCAAATAGGACAAGAGTTCCTGAGCCACCTAATTTGGATTTTAAATTAAGGTCCTGAAAAGACACAGCAATGACACAGAATGATGGACGAGGAACGTAAGGACCCAAATTACTGCAAACTTCACAGAGTGAGATCTCCATGTTATGCTTTGCTCAGGAAACCTGATATACTTACCAAGAAGGTCATTGGAGTCTCTACTTGACTAATAGCTCTACAGCTGAGTAGCCGCCTACCTCAGGCTGTAGAATTTTGGCCAGAGTTGGCTCCATAATTAATGATTCCATCCGATTTCAAGTGTCAGTTCCTTAACTAGAGGACTAATTCCAGAACACTTTAAAGACAGTAGAACTGTGTGTGAAGCCATTTATGATTTTTAGTTATAGGCAAGTTCTATAACTGGATAAGAATTCACTGAGTGGTATGGTTGGTTTAGGGTCTATTGCTCAAAGGGTATATTATATCTTGCAATTCATTTAGAGACTTATAAAGAAAATACTAATAAAAATAATTAAACTTGGGTAGTGGTATTATACTGTCATCATCAGGTAGTAAATGACTAAGTCTGACAACTAAATTTATTAGGAAGAAAGATTTGGCTCTAATGGATTCGGGCTTGGTGAAAAATTAACAGATTTATGTGTCTCCCTCCTGCTTTTTAAAACATTACAAATCTCTTTTTGTTTGTATTAACTTAATTTTAATGATTACACCCTCACATACAAACTGTACAAGTATTGACCTGGCCAGATGTCCATTCCAGTCATTGACAAAAAATATAACATAGGTTTTCTGTACATTACATGTTGATAGCTATTCTGCTAAAGTTGATATAATGATGTATTTTTGCTACATTCACACATTGGCCTAAAATATTTTATAGCAATTATTTGACTTAAGGGAAACTTAATGGAGCTTTCAAAACTCAGATATATTAAGTGTAAAATTTAATTTGATCTAATCTGTCCGAGACCAGGTAAGTGTGAAATATACTGTACAGGGGAATTGTCTGTTTTGCAGTATTTTAGGTTAGGCAAAATTTCTATCTGTTTGTTGTATAAAGGAAAATGTATTTACAACAAAGCATTTACTTATTTTCATGAGTTTCTCTTTAACCTACTGTCTTTTGAATTGTGTGTTTACTGATATTGCTGGAGAGGGGGAGAAAGAAATGGTCTCCAGTATGTAGCCACTTAGCTGTAAAATCACATTTTCATTTTAATATAGTAAATTAGGAAGAAACAAGGGGCCAAAATCTCTGCTGTAGTGGTGTAGTTCCATTGACGTAAATGGAACTAAATTGATTTACATCAGATGAGGGTCTCGCCCAAAATGCATATGTAATAAGAAGCATCTCACAGTCTTTCACTGCTGTAATCCTCATTTCCCCCTTACCCTACCCCCTTTGCTGTGTTAAGTCTTAGTAGGACTGTAGAATCCTTGGAACAGGGCCCTGCCAATTTATTTGTCTGTAAAGTGCCAGGTAGTGGATAAATAATAGGTGTAAATATCTTACTCCATAAGTAGTCCTATCGATTTAACTGATAAGTGAGTCAGGGTGCAGAATCTGGCCCTAAATAAAAAAAAACAACCAAACCTAGTGCTACAGTGGTTACCTTGAGTTATATATCCTCTTTCCTGCCTTGTAATTTCTGGGCTAGGAAATATGTGTACAGTTTCTTATTTTTATTCATAGGTTAATAACTTTTCAGCAGCTAAACAATTATATTGTCAGCAGATACACAGCTTAATGTAATAGTGGCAGTTAAAAAAATACATGCTTGTTAGTAGAAGTGATTGGGAATCTTTCAATTAATTTTTTTTTTTTTGGTTGAAAAATGCTGATTTGTTGAAACTAAAACTGTTCACTAGAAAGGGTCGATTTTGATAAATTTCTCGTTTCCAAAACTTTTGGAAAGTAAAGGTTTCAAAATTGTCAAAACAGGATTTTTTGACAATTTTGAAGCAAAAAAATCTGTTTTTTCAGTTCACAATGACTTTTCATTTTGAAATTTCAGAAAATTATAGTTAAAAATAAATAAATAAAAATGTTGAAATCTAAATGAAATGTTTCAATTGACCCCAATTGAAATTTTTTTCAAAATCTCAATTTGTGAAAATTTTCAAGATTTTGACTCTTTGTCCCGATTTGGGATAGGAAATTTTTTCTAAGTCTTAAAGAATTTCCAGGGACTCACAAACCATTTCCTTCCCAGCTCTCCTTATTATAGACCATACAAAACAGAGCTGCGCACTGCCTCCCACCTGACAACGCAAAATAAATAATAGCAGGAAAACATTCAGATATCGGCCCTGGATACCATCAGAAATGTAATGTGCATGTGGGGTGGATAAGGGGCGAATGCAGGTACTGTGGCTACTATTCCAACTGTGGCTGGAGAAGGAGTGATTTTGTTGTCTCTCCACAAGCGGAGAAGTGGATTCCACTCCTGCCCCCGGCCCCAACCCTGCATGACTGCTTGAGTTATGCTCGTGACACAGGATTTGTGCATGAGAGGGGAACATATAATTCCCCTGTTGCACAGCCCTTGGTTACCCAACAGGGTTCAGAGAAGATTGCTGTTCTATGTCATTAGTACAAAACCATCTGAGGCTTATGTCCGGGAGAAAGCTGATAGGCTCCTTCTCTTTATATATAATAAGGGATCACACAGTTAAATTAATGTCTGTTATGTTAATAATTATTAAATAATAATAATGAGACAACACCAACAATGTACTTATCTGACAATTTTCATCCCAGGGTCTCAGAATGTTTCCCAAACGCTAGCTGATTAAGTCCTTGGCTGTAGTGTTAGAATTGCCATATTATAGAGGGTGAAACTGAAGCACAGAGAGATATTCCAGGTCCATGTGAGCCACAGTCGAGTCCTGGATTGGAACCCATGTCTTCTTATGCCCAGTCCTGTACTTTGGCCAAATTCTGTTCAACCTCTGCATATGTAAGAGAAGATTTCATATACTGGCTTGAGGATTCCCTTCTTTGAGCCATATAAAGCATGTGTACATAATTCATCAAGTACTGTACAGAATTTTTGGATATACTTACATGACAAAGATTAGAACTGACAGAGCCCTATTAGGCATCAAATAAATTTCTGAAAAGCCTCTGAGACAAGAATTAGGATGACAAGTACTGACAAGCTCAAATTCTGTTGATAATGATGCCTAATGACACAGGTACTGTACAGTGCATATCTAAGTAAAGATGCAGGCCCTTCCACTCGCTTCAAGGTTCAGCAATGTGTGTAAAACTGAATGCGGGGAAACCCTTTTATTCCGAGTGCTTAACAAATGGAAGAGCTTTCTGAAAAATGAAGCATGCTAGGGAGGAGGATGGACCTGTCAGCTCTTTACTTTGCCACACCAAACACAATCCCCATTGCCCTGCAGGTGTAGAAAGACATATGCCGTGTTCAGTGTTTGTTTTTGGTTTTAATTTTCTGGGAGCAATGTTTCTTGTAGCAACTTGCAATGGTGTTTTCCCCCCTCTTCCTCAAGCTTTTTTACAGAAACATTGCTAGAGCTCCGTATCTCACTGCATCATTCATGTGAATAACCAGACAAGACCAAATTCAGTCTTAATATAAACACATGCAAATTCCATTGAAGTCAGTGAGCCAAAGTCACATCTTGTGTAAAATGACGACAACGCCATTAACTTCAGTGGAGTTATGACTCATTACATCAGGGTTGAATTTGAGCTATTTTGGGTGATCGCACGTCCACCCTGGGAGATTATGGATGTTCTTCAGGTGGAGAACAACAGAGTGGCCTATTTGTAGAAATTCATAGCTACATTCTGACCTTTCTACCCCTGCCAGAATCATTTAACAATTAGAAATGGTAGCAGTTTTGGTTTTGCAGGGTCTCTTCAATCAGACTTGGTCCCGTCCCGGAGATTCTCAACTACCTTCAGTGGAGTTACACCAAATTACACAAGTTAAGGCTCTGATCTTTTGAGTCCCAAACGCTGCTGCTTCCTGTCCAAAACCATCTTTGATGGGGGGTCTGTAAAGGACTGACAGTTTTCTGGTTCTCCTGGAGGCCTGGGTCGTGTTCCTTTTAAAGCGAAGGATGCTGAATGGTCTGTGCTTACAATGGGTTAGAATTTATTCAGTATGTCAGGAAAGAAACCCTTTAAAACAATCTCATACTGCTTCAGTGGGAGCGTCTGGCATGATGTTATATTAGGTTTTACTTTTTTTGTGGTGAAAGGTGGATACATTTGTGTATAGAGGCTTGTAAAACACGGTATCACTTCTCAGACAGCATAGAATTTGTGCAGGTGCGCCACGCAAATGTGTTTCTCATCCTACCCCCAGAGGAGGAACACGAAAAAAGGAAATCTCACTTCTTGCACCTTGGCAGTCCTGTGATGATGATCCAGGAAAATATCAGAACTGTCCTATTCAATTCCACACAAGATGGTTTGAAAAAATCAATATCCATTCCAATTAGAGCCGCAGTCTGACTCTTGCAAAATCGCAAAGAGCTTTTTACCATCTTCGCCAATGATGACACTTAGCAATGGCTGGTTGAAGCAGGAGCGCAGCCTCTGATGGCACCTGGGGAAGAAGATGACTCCGCGTGATTTTGATAGTGAACCATGTCTTCATTAGTGTCGTCAGGAAAATCTGTGACCTTTGTGTTTTCTGGCAGCATGACTGGGGCGCTCCAGTGATTTGATGATAAAGCAAACATTGTCCTGATAGAGTGAAAGTAAGCTGTGTGAAACAGCTTCACTCCCACCATCACTCACCAGTCAGTCCTTCTACATGCTGAGTAGGTCGACAGAGTAAACAACCAACCACACGGGCATGTGTTAAAGTACAAAAGCCTATGTCAAAATTAGCTTAAGGGGAATTCATGTACTCTAACAGTCTAAAGGAAGGATACCTTGACAATAATTCCTAGACATAGATAATTATATTCATAGTTAAGTATGGAGTATACAATTCTAATCCTGACATGTTAAAGAGGAGTAAACTAAACTAATTACTATGCAATTATAGCCACTTTTCCATGGACTAGTGCCAAGTTATGTCTCAGTTTCACTGCATCTCAAAATTGTTTAAATATGGTGATGAATGTCTGCCTTATGAGTCTAAATCTATTTATTTTCATCCACACTCTGTCACAGAGAATTTTTTTCATTAATGTCTTAAGCAAGAGCAATCGTGAGCATTCTGCTACGCCAGCTGCCTGAATACCAACAGGCTTCGCCTTCACTCATTCTCCTGGACAGCGGGAGAAAGGTGTGGAATTGGCCTGGTCCTTGCTAGTGGCTTGAGCTTCAGCCTGAGACCTCACTGACATGTGCAGCTGATATACACCAACTAATGAAGTGCCCCATTAGCTTTTGGATCTTGCACTCAAATTTCTATTTTGAAGTAAACTAATCTCATCCCATTGGCACCCCTGTTTTACACCATTCGGGTGTAATCGTTGGCTGTGACTTGTCTTTTCACTCACAAATTTATTCTGTTGAGAAGACCTGTCAATTTCATGTATTGAATATCTCTAAAATCCATGTTTATTTAACAAATGCTGCTGCATCCCTTGGTTATTTTCTGGCTTGATTATTGCAATGGCCTTCTTGTTGATCTTTCTGCATCTACTCTGCCTGAACTGCAGGCTGTGCAGAATCACACAGCTTCACTGCAATTTCACTGCTTGCATTTTTCCTCGGTACCTCCAGTACTCAGGTATCTACCTGGCCCCTTTCTTATGTATTCAGTTGAAAGTTATAACCTTCACGTAAGAGATCCTTCTTTTCCCAAGTGCCCTCATATTAGTGAGATTGGATTTTTACATATACAACTACTTGCAACTTGTGTGCAGGTTCTGAATTGTTTAGGGAGGAGGGGTCCAGTTCTGAGTTCACTTACATCTCTGCACTTCATTAGGGTTGCACTGATACATCTGAAGGCACTGGTTACCTTTGCTCAGGTTCTGTTCCCATCCAGTTGAACTCCCTTCAGTGAGACATTCAAGCTATTTTTATCCCAGCTCGAAACAAAGCTTAAAAATGTCTATTTCTTTTTAATTTGATTCATTGTTATGTGTTACATTGCAAAAGGCATTTTTGACTAATCTGTATTAAAGTAACAGACTCACAATTCCTGCCCTGTTCCACTCTTACTCCAGAAGAAAGCAATTTACTGCAGCCCTTGCAAAGGTCCAGCATATCTTCCCCTTTGCACCCAGTGAGCTCTGGGCAGCAGGAGTGAAGTCACAGGTCCATGCCCTCCCTGTTGCCCCCTACTCACTTGTTCTCTGTGCAACCTCAGTGCTTCACACAGGACTCAAAACAAAGAGGCAGGTAGCCCCAATGTTGCGACCCCATCCAGGGTGCTATGGGAATGGCTGCATTAGGGATAAGGACAATCTAGTCCTTAGCTATCTAGCTCTCCCCTTTTCTGTCATAGATAGATGCTACTTCCCACATTATCAGCGAGCCCAGACTTGGGCAACTAAATTCATATCGGTGGGAATCAGGTGTTCAGCTTTTCTTAAAATTAGGGCAAACATTTTCCAAAGTGACTGCTGATTCTGTGCACCTTGATATTTGGCAGTCAAACTTGGGCCTGATTTCAGAAGCACTAAGCTTCCACCACTGTGACCGAGGTCACTGGAAGCTACAAGTGGTTCTGCACCTTTACAAATCAGGTTTGGATACCCAAGATGTCCAGCCTAAGATCAGTGGCCAGTTCTGAAGATTTGTCTGTAAGTCATTTTTATTTAGGTGCCTAAATAGGATTTAGATGCTTAGATGCTAAGTTAGAAAAATGTTGGCCTATACATACAGTACATATGAGGTAGAGCAAAAAGCATACACACATAGAGACTTTCCCCCTTTGTTTATGTATCCAATTTTTGATTAAGTTAACTTGTGAGACTGTGCAAGGGGAGTGTGTGTGGCTTTTTCCCCCCCTCCTTGCAGCTCAGCAAGAAATCATTTTTTGAATGTGAATTACTTGATCCAATTGCTAAAAAAGAAATACAATTTCCAACCTGTATCAATTCCATTTCACTTCACTTAGCCTTTGTGATCAGCCGGTAGAGTGACATAGAGGGAGGCTGTGTCCTGAGTGCCAATTCTCACTGTTTCTCATCATTAAGTTAATAATACACTCCACCTTCATTATTATTCCATGGATCTGAGCATTATGAGTGTTCAACTAAAGTGGCTGTTTTTATCTTCCAAGGTAAATGAGATGCTGCATCTCAGCAAGCCGTCCTAGAAACCTGTTCTTAATGAACAAGTGATTAAAAGGTTTAAGTGCAGTAAGCATTTAAAGCAGAGCAGCATTATCACAGAGTGAGCCAGAAACAGGCTGACACTCAGTGGCATTCAGAACACACAGGCCTTCATTCAGATTTAAAATTTTTATTAAAGCTAATGTTTAAAAAATTATATAATACATAGGTTGGGAAAAGAGTGTCTGTACATCTGGGTATAGTGCTTTACTACTAAAAGATGCTAGTTTTGTTTCAATGGTGACTCTCTGTCTGGATCAAATCCATATCCCAGTCTGGATCCAAAGCACTGCCTAATCTGTGGTCTGCTGTCCCCAGTGCAGAGCAATCTCCATTGTCCTTTGCATCAGTTAAAGCAAAGCCAGTCAGAGCAGAACTTTCTGGTACGTTTCAGCAATGCTTTTTCCATACCTGCTGCCTGTCTCTAGTTTTAGCTTCTGGCCTCTGCTAGGGCTGATCTACACTGGGAGGGAGGATCGATCTAAGATACGCAACTTCAGCTACGAGAATAGATAGCTGAAGTCGATGCATCTTAGATCGATTTACCTCATGTCCTCACGGCGCAGGATCGACGGCCGCGGCTCCCCCGTCAACTCCGCTTCCGCCTCTTGCTCTGGTGGAGTTCCGGAATTGATGGGGAGTGCATTCGGGGATTGATTTATCACGTCTAGACGAGATGCGATAAATCGATCCCCGATAGATCGATTACTACCCACCAATCCGGCGGGTAGTGGAGACGTATGCCTAGAGTCAGTCAGTTCAGAAGGTTGTTCTGAACTCTTTGGTTATAACCAAATTCATTTCTTCCTTTACATGGCAAGTTTTTTAGAGTGGCCTGAGGAGGTGCTCACTAGGGTGATTACTCCTGGGGGAATTCTGTGCCAAAAAATTAAAAATTCTGCGTATTTTATTTGTCAAAATAACACAATATAATCACTACAGTTTCAATTATTTTGGTAATTTATTTCGGAAAACTTAACAAGTATGCCAACAACACCCACAACAACAACAACAACAAAGAGTTAAAGAAACAACCCAGTTCCAGTTGGGGGGTACTGGAGGGGATTGTGTGGGGCCCCCAGAGCCCAGACACCTGCACTCTCCTCCCCCCAGAGCCCAGTTGCAGGGCACCCTCAGAGCCTGGACACCTGCATCCCCATCCCTGCAGAGTCCAGCCACAGGGCCCACCCCCGGCCCAGATACCTGCACCCCCCACCCCCAGAGCCCAGTCAAGGGGCACCCTCAGCCCAGACATCTGCACCCCCAGAGCCTTTACTCCCCCCCCAGCTTCTTTATTGTCCCGCCAGGGGATGTGGTATGGTGCAGTGTGGCTCTGCCCTTCCTCACCTTTTGCCAGAGCTGGGTCTCAGGCCCTCTCCTGTCCCTGGGAGAATGAGGATCAAGTCTACAGCCAGAGCACGCAGCCTCTATCCCCACTGGGCTTGGCACTCCACTCACTGTGAGCTTGGCTCTGCAGAGTCCAGTGGCTCCTATTGGCAGCCAGCAACTCTGCAGCCCCAATTCTGCAGGGGAAACATGCAAATTCTGCATTGCACAGTGGCACAGAATTCTCCCAGGAGTAACGGTGATGAAGAGATGCATGACCAGGCTCTCAACATTTTCCATAACCTCAGTATCATGATTCAGCACGCTAGATTTCAATAACTTAGAGTACCACACAGTGAGATAATGTCCGGTCTGCAGCAGTCAGACTTCCTGTCTACCACAAACAATTTCCCTTGCAAATGATCAGTTGACTGGTGGGGATGACCCTGGCACATCCTTTCTTGAATCAGCATCGGCCAAAGGAATCCAGGAGTCCAGGGTGAATCTTGGCCTGAGGGTAGTGAGTTGGAATTTTGCCATTGATTTCAGGGAGGCCAAAATTTCACCTTGGATCTTCCCCTATTCCAGATCTGGGCCTCTTGCATGCATGTTAGGACTATGTGCTGCTGCACATACCTGTGCTGTTGAACATGCAGTGACCAGTTTGTACTACTCCTATTCCCCATATAGCAAATATAGAATATTACTTGTTACTCCATTCTTGTGATCTAAGGATAAGAAGACATTGGAGAAGATATTTAACATATCAGACCATGATTTTTGCCCAATTCTCTGTTTGCTTCTAAGAACAGAATTGGATACTTGCCTGTATGACATAAGTGCATTTGTATCAGCACAACAGCTTTGTCTGGTAGAGGCTTTTGTACCAGTACTTGATGCTTAGGGCACTACCAAATTCACAGCCATGAAAAACGCGTCATGGACCGTGAAATCTGGTCTCCCCCCAACCCGTGAAATCTGATCTTGTGTGTGCTTTCACTCCCATACTATACAAATTTCATGGGGGAGACCAGTGTTTCTCAAATTGGGGGTCCTGACCCAAAAGGGCGTTGCAGGAGGGGGTCACAATATTATTTTAGGGGGTCATGGTATTGCCACCCTTACTTCTGCACTGTCTTCAGAGCTGGAGGCTGAAGAGCAGCAGCTGTGGGCTGGGCGCCCAGTTCTGAAGGCAGCGTCCCACCAACAGCAGTGCAGAAGTAAGGGTGAAAATCCCATACCATGCCACCCTTCTGTACTACTGCTGGCGGCAGCTCTGCCTTCAGAGCTGGGGTCCCGGCCAACTGCCGCCACTCTCCAGCTGCCCAGCTCTGAAGGCAGCGCTGCTATCAGCAGCAGCAGCGCAGAAGTAAGGACAGAAGTACTGCAAGCCCAGCTATAATAACCTTGCGACCCCTCACCCTCCCCACCACACCCATTTCTTTTTTGGGTCAGGACCCCTACAATTACAACACTGTGAAATTTCAGATTTAAATAGCTGAAATCATTAAATTGACAATTTTTAAAATCCTATGACTGTGAAATTGACCAAAATCGACTGTGAATTTGGTAGGACCCTAATGATGATAATTCTCCAAATAATAGTTTAAAAAAAGCTCCTTGATATCTGGTAGGAGTTTGTTTTTCTTTCATTGCCATTTCTGTCTTCTTGTCCTCTCATTTATTCTGGACTGAAAAAATAGTACCTCAAGCTGACATTATCTGTCATTTTTTAAATCATTTTAGATGTTACTAGTTCAATGAACTGTCCTCACAGATGTTTTCACGCTACTAAGAAGGAAGTTTTGTTTGCCCGTATTTGTAACATATACCTTTAAATATTGGGCTCAGCTTTGTTATGGCTAGAATTCACCACAGATAGAATTTTTTTAATTATTATTTTATTTCCTCTTTGTTGTTGGCTCCCTACAGACCTGGATGCTAATTGATACTGTGTAGATTGGAACCTCTGGTGTATTTTCTCCTCCAGCTGTTTTGGTGAAATGATTACCCCCTTATTAAACAGGTGTGAGAGTCTCACTCCGCCTAGCATCTAATTGTTTGATCAAGTCATTTGCACAGTATTGTTTAACTGACTCGGCAGTCAATGCATACATATGGGGACAGGCTGCTCAGAGCCTAATGCCTTTTTTGTGGTGGGAGGGGATAAAGAAAAGAAGACGGATAGAACTTTCTGAGGAATGCAGTAACTCCTCATCATCACCCCGCTTTTTCATAACCTTAGAAAGGAGTTGTCCATTAATCCTGGATATCTTTCAAGGCCAGTCTTTCTGCAGGGAGTCCCATTTACTACAATGCAGGTGTCTTTAGTGACCTAGAAGAACTCAGCATTCTGAATTTGCCTGATTGTATATGGTTGTTTCTAGTGATACTATATTTATGCTGTCAAGTATCAGGGGGTAGCCGTGTCAGTCTGTATCTACAAAAACAACAAGGAGTCTGGTGGCACCTTAAAGACTAACAGATATATTTGGGCATAAGCTTTCGTGAGTAAAAACCTCACTTCTTCGGATGCATTATATTTATGCTGTTCATACTCAAGGCTGTGTTTTAATCACGATAAGGACTGTAATGCTAGCTATGAATGGGCTTCATAGTCACCATATCATGCTTGCTGTCTATCTCCTAGCAAGGAATCTTGCTCTGGTTCCACTTAATTCAGGTACTTGAGATTGGGACAATCAAGGAAATTTTCATGGTAATGAACAGACATTGGGACAGGACCCTATTTCAGGTATTGCAAGAAGAATTTTTGGATGATAAGAGGTTTGGACAATCATGTTTAAAATGTAATGGACCTATAGTATAATATCTTGTTGCTCTCCTGCTGCAGAGCAAAGTGAGGCAATACAAATGAACTAACATACACCTCTACCCCGATATAACGCGACCCGATATAACACGAATTCGGATATAACGTGGTAAAGCAGTGCTCCGGGGGGGTAGGGCTGCGCACTCTGGTGGATCAAAGCAAGTTCAATATAACGCGCTTTCGCCTATAACGCAGTAAGGCTTTTTGGCTCCCGAGGACAGCGTTATATCGGGGTAGAGGTGTACTTTAATTCCAGAGCTGGGCTGTCATCATAGATGATGCTGGTGCATCAATAAGGAAATACAGGGGGAATTCCCCAAGATAAAAGAAAAAATAAGAATTTGATAATTTGCCAAATAGAAAAAAGATAAAATCAAAATGGAAAGCACATTGTATTTGCAAAGTTCAAGGAGGGCATTACAATCAAGCAGAGGAGAGCAAATTAAAATAGTAAAAATAAAGTACTTGACAGAAGCTCTTTAAAATGGGTGCTGAAAAATATTTAACTCACACACACTCACATGATGTGACTCTTTCCCTACTGTTGCCGCTTTCCCACTGATTGTAGCTATTTGTAAGCCAGACCTGTTAATGAGCCCTAGCACACTGGAGCTCTGTATGTTTTAGGATATGAATAAAGGAGTCACACCTTTTTATTTGGACTTTCTGCCCTGGAACTGCTTTACCTCCAGATCTATGACACAGCTCTGAACCACACCTTGCAATTACTAGTGTTAATGTTAATGTCACTGTGACTGTGTGTCCTCCCTAATTTCCCATGAAAGGTATAAGACCAGGGCTAAGCCCCAGCACCTCTAGGCTTGGCACTTCATACCCCCGGCAGCTTTAGGCTTGCTGTGTCAGTTATGAAAGCAAAAAAATTGCTTGAGCCCCAGCACCTCTTTCATTATAAAAAGCAGAGGTGCCAATTAGCCTATTAGGTGGCAAGCTGCAGGGAATTAAGATGGCAAGAGAAGGCTTAATTGAAGAAGCTCACTTGTGCAGGAGCAGGTGGGGCCAGTATAAGCCAGAAAGCTGGTCACAGAAGAGGCTGCTGGGAAAGGCTGTAGTCACTCCCTGGAAGAGGGAGACATGTTTGGAGGCTGTAAAGATGCCTAGGCTGTAGTTGCTCCCTGGGAGGAGGGAGTGGCGAAATTGGCAGACCCAAAGAAGGAAGGGAGAGCCAGAAGATTAGGAAAGGGCTCAGGGAAATGCAGCAAGGTATGGGGTAAAACAGACCTTGACTGCTGACTGGAGGATCTCTGAGCCGGAACCTGGAGAAGAGGGCAGGCCCAGGTTCCCCAGCCAGCCAGTGGGGAAGTGGCAATAGCGGGGCAATGCATAGGAAGACTGCCTGAGCCTGTTTGGGAGAAGAGACTTCCTCCCGGGAGGGGAACCATGATAGTGATCTAGCCAAGGAGCTGAGTCACAAAGAGGCCACAGCAGTTCCTGGAGTGAGAGAGGGGCTGCAGACAAAGAGAGGGAAGTGGAGGGATGGGTTGTGACTGTGGGGAGAGGTGTTGACCTGGTGAGCTATTCCTCAGAACAATGAGTAGAGCACCCCATCAGTCACAAGGAAAGGAACCATGGACTATTGAGTTTGGTGACATAGATGTATCAACAATGAACAATCTTCCTCCTAGACGGATCAGCCCTTTGCCTAATCCATCATTGAGATAGAGTGGGTTGACAAGGAAGAATGGAGTTTTATTTCATTCCTGTATTTTGTACTGCATATCCTGCCATTTCTATGGATAGTGATTCTCATATATGCTTCATGAGACAAGATTGGGAATCAGGGGGCTGTGTCTTCATTTTATTGTCTTTCTCACTGTAGCAGACAAGTGTGCACATCACAGAGATCACTATCTCAGTTGACACTAATTAGTATGCTGTGGGCAGATTGAGCAGAGAGGATAAGGCTATTCCTTTAAAGGACCTGACTTATAAAAAGGGCTTAACCGGATCTCTGTTTTTGCAGTACCGAACTCTAATGACAGCATTTGCACTAGTAATTAATTGGACCTGTGCTATTACTGGTACAGTTATTGGTGAGCGCAAAAAGGGAAGCTGCTCTTCAAAAATCAAACCCTGTGCAGGCATGGAGACTCAACTCCGCCCTCACCAGCGGAGGGAAGCAGCAGGACAGATCTCGTGGTGGGAGGAAAAACTTACAAGGCTTCTTTGCCCAGGCTGTACCTGTTCTTTGGATAAATCGGAAACTTTAGTTTTCAGTCCAGTTAATCTTTTACAGACTCTCTGAGAAAGTTTATGAAACTACAACACTTCAATTGCTGTAAGACTCTGATTTTAAAAATTATTTATTGCTTTCTTCTGGAGATGGAATGCTCCATACCCCAATACCTTCCAAGGGCATCATTATACTGAATTGTAGTATACAACAATGAAATGGAAGACCCAGCTTCAGAGCAGTGGGAGCTGTCTGGTAGCTCTCTCAGACTTTTTCGTCTGGAGATTTGAGTTCAAACCTTTAGAAGAAGAAATGGGTTTGTTGATCTCATCTTGGTCCGTAGTGGGAATTTATCTATAACGCAAAAACTTCCATCCACACCATTTGGTGTAGTTTTGCAGGTTAAGTCTGCAGCACATTCACAGAGAATGCTCAAGAGAAGTTTGCACCATATTTGTCTCTACAGAGCCTGGCTCTTTTCAATGCAATCAGTATAATTTTTATGAGTATCTAATTCACCTCCTTTTATGAAAATACTGGTCTGGTGTTAAAAAAAAAAATCTTTCTGTATGTTGCCATCCATTCAATTAGTTGAATTCTTGGATGTGACTAACAATCAATTTATGACATATATTTGAAGGTGTTTTCAATTTAATTACTTAGTACAGTATTGCTAAACTAATATTTTTAGATCCTGTGTTTTGCTGGCTCAGGTTTACTGCAGTAGGTTTTTGAAAGCGCTTCATTTTGTCATATAACCTGCCATAACAAAAACCACTTTAAATAACCAACAAACTTTACTTGGCATATCTACCTTTTTATGTGGAACATAGGCTTACAAAAGCATAGCCGAACATTTGAGATATAGTATAATGCACACAAACTAAAAGCCCCTAAAACTTATCAACAAATTTTACAACACAAAAACAAATATAAGCAATCAGATAATACATTTAATTTGATTGCTCTTCTAAAGAGGAGAAATGGGCCTAATCCAAAGCTTGTTGAAGTCAATGGGAAAAGACTTCCATTGATTTCAACAGGGTTTGGATCGGGTCCCATGTGTTTTTTTTTCTATTGAATTGATTAACAAGAATTGAATAGCTCCTCCCAGCTAAATGCATCACGACTGAGACTCAGCTGGTGTAAATCAGCATGGAGCCATTGACTTAGTGAAGAGCTGGCTTCTCATTGTGGACAGCAAGTCTTAATAATCAGGAGCATTGTAAACCTGTTCTGGTACTCTGCTGCTTCATTTCCTTTAGTCTGCTGGTTTTCCAGCCATGCTAAAAGATATTCAGAATTAGCTTCTCTCTCACAAACAGCTAAATCTAAGAAATGGCTTTGCCTGATCTTCTAAGGACCTGACTCCAGCATTCCTTGGATACTCACCATGCCTACTGGTTCCAGTGAGCACAAGGAATATCCAATTTAAAAATCTGCAACCACTAAGATGGATATTCTAGCCTCTCTAATGACTGCGTAATTATAGTGGATGACAGTCACTCAAAACAGGGCTTAAATGGTGCATAGTCTTGAATGGACCTTCTGACCAGGGTGAATTTCAGCCAGCATCCTCAGCCTACCTGTCCAATCCTTCCCATTCCCATGTTGTTCTCATCTTAATTAAGGGCCCAGTTCTGTCATCACTACTTTGTGCAATACTTACTACATCAATGGGACTACACATGGCATGAAACCCTACACTTTGTAGTAAGCCTTTGCAAGACTGGGCACTTAAATAGTAAGTTCTTCTGCTCAAGCAATCTCTCTTTACCTATTCTGCAAAACATGAATAAAATCATAATAATTAATAATCATAAGCAGGCTTGGGCCATGTATGACTATAGGCTTCTTTATCTTACTAAATGTAAGCCTGAGTCTTAATATATATTCAGATCTTTTGAATACAATAGGTATAGCTTGAGTTATTGGCCCACTTGTGTTGAAAATCATATTTCAAGGAGATAAACTGAAGCATGACATGAGGATTGTTTAACGCTAAGTCTCTCTATGATGGGGTTGTTTGCCACATTAAAATGATTCCATGACTTTTTTTTAAATCTGTTGTGAAATTTCAAGGATACATTCCTATTGTTATTGGAATCTAGCAGTATCTAGCCCCGGCAAGGAGGAAAAAAACCTCATAATATTTGAAAAATACATGATAAGCAAGGGCTTTCCTTTTCACCACAGACACTACTTTTGTCCAATATTTGTGTGGAACTTCAGTGTCCACTGACTACATTAAAAAGTCAACATTTGTAAGAGATATCAACATACATTGTTATTTCCAGTTCTACATGTAGAGGAAACCTGTGGTATCTTAGATAAAATTCTGTGGTTAGTTTGAGCAAATGCTGACTTTTTAATAGTAATTACTGCAGCTGATTTTTCCTGTGACTTGACAGATGATGTGAGTGCCAGTGTTTTATAGCTTTATATGTTGCCAAGTAAGTCCTATAAGAGCTGAGATGGTAAGTGGTCCATCCCATCATAAAGAGCCAGATTCTGATACCATTACTCAAGCTTAGTAACACCTTATGTCATGAGTTCTCCCAATGACGTCAGTGGGGCTATTTGGGAAGTAAGTGAGTGTTCACCACGAGGGCATCAGAGCTAGCAGATCACACTATTTGAGAAACTGCTGTTTGGGTTCACGAGATGGTGGTGGGAAGGGTTGCAATATGGATGATAACTGCAGTGCCTCATTTAGAATTTAAAGCAGGCCAAAGATGAGACTGTAGGGTCCCCTAAGGAATGCAGGGGACTTTAGCAGCATGAATATTTACTAGGAAAATCAAAGCTTTAGGAATTCACCTCACTGAAAAGAAAAGATGCCAGCACAAGCACATCCTGTACTTACTGCATTGGCAAACAGGAAAGTTATTCATGGCATTGACATGCAAGCCCACAGTTATTCTTGAACCTTGGTGCCCTCTTCTCAGCTGCTTATTTTCAGTGCTGGCTATGGATGGCTGCAGTGGAATCCTTAAAATTACAGGCACAAATGATTCCTTCCTTGAAGGATAAATGGTAAAAGAACTTCAACTTGACAGTAAGAGGAGCTATGTGGAACCTCTTCAAGTATGTCCACACAGCAGTGTGAAGCCAGCTGGAGCAAGCCTCCAAGCCCAGGTTGATAGAGTCAGGCTAGCAGGGCTCACGCTAATGCTCTAAAAATAGCTATACAGACAGCTTTGGGGTTGCATCTCCGGCTGGAGATCAGGCTTTGAAGCCTAAGGAAGGGGGTGGTTTCAGAGCCCAAGCTGCAGCTCAAGACACAACTTCAAAGCGCTGTCTGTGTAGCTATTTTTAGAGTGCTAGTGCAAGCCCCGCTAGCCCGAATCTATCAACCTGGGCTGGGAGGCTCGCTCCAAAATTCTGTGTAGACACATACCTTACAACCACAGCTGTGTCATCAGCCTGCCATGCTATCAAAGCTGCATATAGCTAGACAGCACTAGTTCTTATATCAGGTTCAATAAATGGGGCTGGCTCCAGGTATTTGTGTTGACAACTTGCAGTCTCAGTGAGGTCAATGGGGTGTAAGCACATGTTTATATCTGAGCTTGGGCTGAATTGAGGCTTAAATAGGACTTTAAAGGACATGAAACGGAAGCTAACACAAAGAGGAAAGCAAAAGAGCTAGACTGATACATGCTGTAGATAAAATTAAAAATGGATATGCTATAGAGTAGTAGCAACCTTATCAGGTTTTTTAGTCTTGCTCTAATTAAAAGATACATAATTAAAATGAAGTAATTAACTGTTCTGTAATTAAATACAAAAATAATTACATTGAAATTAAACACGATCACATCCAATTGTCAGGACAGGATTTATTTGTACTTTAATCTGATGAATTATTTTCATTGTTATTCTGACTGAGTTCCCAAGGAAAGAAATTGAACCTTTCAACCAAGCAAAGGGATGAACAGGATTTTATTCTCTTTTCTGCAGGGCTGTTGTACAATGCTGGAAACCTAATCAAACACTGACACCTTAGGAACACAATGCCATGTTTACACCATTCCATACAGAGAGGCTATATCTATTCCAATGTACTATATAGATATACAGTCATAAATAAATGTGGTGGTGTGTGTATATATATATGTGGTTTACCACCACATTTATTTATGACTAGTTAGATGAAAAGTGCTATGGAAAAATGCAAATCTTATTTTATTAATACTGTTTTTGTTTGTTTTTACCATATTAACTTCAGTAAAGGAGTTTAGACTGAAAAGAAAAGCTAAAAGGGAAATAAATGAGGATGCTGAAAATACCTCACAGTTTAGGGACCGAAGGATCTGATTTACAAACACTTTAGGCTTGTAACCCTGATTCAGCAAAACATTTACCATCTATTGAAGTTCTGCTATTCACATGATTAAATGTAAGCAGATGATTAAGTATTTTGGTAGGTTGGAGCACTAAACACGTGGAGCCTGGGGGCGACGTGGCTGCTCCGTACATCTGAAGATCGGGTCACTTATTTAGAATGTAAGGATTTAGGTATCTAACTTCAGAAACCTAACCTTGAACACTTTGGCTCAAAGCCCTTTCCTCTCTGCATAGATAGTAACAATCCAGTAGCACTTCTCATAGGAGTAGGGGCATCATGGTTGACTTTAATGGAGCTACAGTGACTTATATTAACTGAAGCTCTGGCCCATAGACACCTAGAGCACTTAGAGAAATAGGAAAGGAATAATGCAATGAGATTCAGCAGTGGGGGGCAGGGAATGCAAACTAATACATCTGTGAAAAATTACCTCAAATATTGGGAATGTAAAAATTGCTGGACTGAAGCTGACCTAACGTCCATCTCCCCCAGTGTCCTGTCTCAGACAATGGTTGGTACCAGATGTCTCAGAAGAAGGTATAAGAACCCAGCATGGGCTGATGTGGGATAATCTACCTCTCACAGAAATCTCTTCTTGGTCTCTAATAAAGATTGAGTTTAAGCCATGAAACCTAATGTTTCATATTCCTTCCAAGTTTTGTTCATATTCAAGTATTATATGTGGGGGTAGTTACTTGGAAATCAGCAACGCAGATAGAAACTTAGTGGTGATAATGGATGTAAAATGGATCTTGGACTGTGATATAGCAGGGAAAAATATATCATTTGGTATAGCACCTCTAGAGTCACTATGTCATATGACAGGGAATTGATAGTCCCTCTCCTGTGATGAGACTGAAGTTAGTATACTGTGTTCCAGTAGTACCAAAAAGATGTCAAAGAGGAAGAAATTCAGCCCTAACATCATTTTTGTTTCTCTTTTATGCACAGACTGATGTGGAATGAGTAAAATAACTAAATACATGTCACTTGGCAATTATATTCCCCTTAGATATTATTTAGCCATCTGCAAAGATGTGCAGGGTTTGAACGCTGGAGAAGAAGGTCATTCAGGGTTGTGCAAGGGCTAGAGTTAGGAATAATAGGCTGGAACTGAGCAAACAAAAATTTTGATCTCCTGGTAAAGAAGTCTGTCCTGTTAGTCAATCAGACTATGAAGTATTCCCCCAAGGGAAGGGATAAAAGTCCCACATCTTGAGTTATTTAAAACGATTCTAGGAAAAGCACTCAAGAACATACTATAGGACACATCTGTAGTGACAGTGGATGGACTAGATGACCTATAGGTCTTTTCCATGTCCACATTCTAGGGTTTTATGAAGTGAACTTTTTTATGCAGTTGGACTCCTGCCTCTCACATATACTGTAGCACTCAGTGTGATACATTGATCCCCTGCGTTCAGAAACATTTACACTTCAGCACTGCCAAACGCAATGCTCTGATGAAGCATTTTCAGAGCTGAGTCATACCTCACAATAAGCTTAGTCCGTGCAGTGATGAGGTGTCTTGTCATCTGCTTTTACCCTGCAATGGGATGTGTCACTTTGTAATTGTACAGCTTCCGTTTATCTCTCTCAATCCCGCTGGCATCAATAGGAAGATGTAATGAACTGTTGGCACGTACATACGCAGACACTATTGGGTGAGAGCCATCTGTATACATGCAGATTCAGGAACAGAACTAGTGACCTTCAGCTCTCTTCCTGATAAGCTAAAGAATCAGCTCAATTAGCTAGCACAGAACACGTAAGCAAGTTTGACAGAGGGGGAAATTTGCTGGCATAAAATAAAGTAGCTATTCCTGCACCAACTGTACACCTCCAAACCGGCATAGATAGTGGAAGAGAGCTTATTGGGAGTGAGGCAAAGTGTCCATACTAATGCCCATTCACAATTGATGTACAGTGTCTGTGGGACCATAGCTAGATGAAGTCAGAGCAGCACCTAAAACCTAACTTATACCAATGGGCTGGATCTGGCACAAATGCACCCTGAGAAGCAGGGAGGTATAAATTGCTGCCCTCCCTGCCCCAGCCCCTGTGCTGAGCGGATCATGGCACAGAAGAGAAGCCAGGCCACTGGTTTTACTTTTTGTTCTTTAAATCAGTTTCTAAACTAAACTCTTAAATGCAAAGGAGGGGAGAAGGTAAAATGAGAAGGAGACAGAGGTGACTCTAAACTAAGCTAATCTCTGTCTGGGTGAGATTTGTTGAGCATGTCTACTTTTTCCACTTTTGCAAGAAGCTGTTTTTATCATTTTTTTGTGTGCACAATGCCCAAGAGCCCCCTTACCCAGTAAACTGGATTCTCTTGACTGGCTGAAAGGAAAACAGCAGCATAAACACGTCAATAGAATTCAAGTGATTTGTCAAGCAGCTATAATGCAATAAAGGGGGGAGGAGGGGGAAAAACCTGCCAGGACTCACTCAGCATCATGGCGACGGCAGCTAGTGCATAAGCTGTGTCCTCATTCATCTTCTGCAGCAACTTTTCAAGAGTCATTCAACAGCACACTGGCCACTGTCAGAAGACAGGATACTGGGCTAGATGGACCTTTGGTCTGACCCAGTATGGCCGTTCCTACGTTCTTAGTGCTGGCTCCAAAAATGAAGTTTGTATGGTTGTGCTCTGTGAAAGAATTCAAGCCCATGTTTCTAATAGACGTAGGAATAAATCCTGGGTGAAGGGTTATTTGTTAATTCTTTACTCCCACCCTGGGAAGCGCAATGCAGCATGGTAGTGTGGGGAGTGGCTTCTTAGCTGCACAAATGCCTGGGACCAGGGAAGCTCAAAATAGGGAGAAGAGTTCCGGCAAATGACCTCCCTCCACCAGCCTTCAACAGACCCTGGCCTCTCTGTCTCTGTCCACGCAGCCATTGAGACTGCAGTAACCCACATGGAGGGGTCTGTGAGAGGAGATGGGGGGTGGGGTGGGGAGGTCTGCTGGAGATGAGAGGGCACAGTCAGTGCCCCAGTAAACAATGATTGTGGGAGGGGAAGGTTGGTGCAGCATAATATGCGCACAGAGAGCAATGAAACCCCTAAAGAGCACTCACTGCAATTACAACATGTGCCTGTGGCTTTGGTTCATTTCCATGGAGGTTTCCATGCTCACTTCAGAGAATTTAGGACCTGGTTTTCTGAAGAGCTTCAACTTAGTCCCCAATTTTGCACTTGCAACTTTGGGCCTATATTTAGAACTGCGGGTGCATTTTGTAGCATTTATACCTCAAAGTACCTGATTTACAGAGCTGGCTTGGGGGAGGGGCCTGTGGAGAGAAGGGTGGTTAGAACTTGCTTGATGTTGACCAGAATACCTGAAAAGCCTTCCCATTTCCTGGTATTTTCTCATGATTTTTATTAATGTTGTGAGATTAATTTTGTATTGCACCTAAAGAACATTGTTAGGTGCGAATGGAAATATAGATGAGTAAATAAACTATTGGCAAGCAAAAAGTTCCAGCAGGTGCAAAATTGGAAGACATGTCTGAAAACTGGACCCCAGTAGTCCCCAAAACACAATGAAATAAACCTGGAATTAGTGGAGGGAAAAGAGAGCTTTGGAAAAGATGAGTTTCCCACTGCTGCAAACTCTAATTCATCTGTTTTACTTTTCAGCAGCCAGCTTGGATAAGTGCAATATTGATTCACTGTCTTGGGGGTTTTGTTTTTTGGTATTACATATTCACTATACTATCTTATCATTAATGCATTAAGGAGCTGAACAAGCAATCAGGGCAAATGGACTTCAAAACCCAGAAAACTGATTCCATACAGCTGAGACTGATTTATGGCAATTATGTGATGGCGGCATTGCAGAGGCCCATTAAGACCTGCACCTGGCTGTAACTTGCACATTCCTTTGTTTCAAAGACTCGCTTAATATTAGTCATCATGGCACTGGCATGAACTCTTTATCATGACGGAAGGCAAGATGTAAAATAGTATGGGATGGATTAAAGAAAAGTTAACAGACTGTGCAATAAAAATTGTTCCAAACTTTAAGCCAGGACATTGTTTCAAATGCACTTCTCTGTTTGGCCTTCTTTCAAGGTTACTGGGAAATGATTATAGACAAATATCAGAGCCATTAAGGTCACTGTGCATCTCATCATCTAGCTACTTTCTAGTATGCAAACAGAGGTTGACTGATTGTTCAGCTATTCTTTCCAATTTTTGTATTTTATTGCTTAATATAGATGTGTGGTGTGGTTATATATATTGGTGTGATCTTTGTATTAGTAAGACAGCTGCATGTCAGTGACTAAGAAAGGAAATTCAATACCATAGGGACAGGGGTTCTCACAAGAAATTTTTTGGTGGTCGTAGAGTGTGGCCACCAACTCTTGCTCATGGCCAATCTGACAATTTTTCCTAAGATACTTAATTAACTTTAGGAAAAGCAAATATGCACATATACCTGTACAAATCATCGTAATTTATTCATGTAGGGTTTTTTTGCAGACTCAATAATAAAAATAATGTACAAGTTGTATCTATTCTTTACTAGACCTAAACAGAATAGAAACAAAATGAGGTGCTTTGCACATTCTTGTCTTCATTGTTGTTGTTTCTTTTGCTTTTTTGACTGCTCTTTTTTTTTTTTTTTTTTTTAGATTTGCTAGCTTGTAAGGCTGCTGCTGTGAAAACCGATATTTGTATGCATCACTTTTCACAGCAGACTTACTAGCTAGCTGGGAGGCAGTGAAAAGTGACTTTTCACAGCAGACTTGCGCAGCCCTGGCAAGCCAGGGGACAAATTAAGCTGTGGATGGAGAGGTGGGTAGGGAGGCAGTGGGGGCTGGGGCGATGGGGACTGGGTGAACCTGGGACTGGAGCCCAAAGCTGCCCAGCTGGGGGCTGGAGCCTGAAGCCCTGAGGTCAGAGCCTGGCGCCTGCCACCCACGGCTCAAGCCCAAGCCCACCACCCCTGGGAAGGTGAGGAACTCATACCAGCTGCCTGCTCCTCTGGCATTTGTGGCTCCAAAGAAGAGCAGGGACCAACCCATCCTGGCAGCCCCGGAGGAGGAGTCACTGCTTCCCTCCCTCCCCCATCACTGCCCAGGAGGCTGTGGCCACAAGAAAAGCCTCTGGTAGCCGCATTTGAGAAACACTGCAACACATGAACTATTACAGTGTGGCTAAAACAACAAACCTTCCAACAGAACTGGAACCAAAGTCGAACCTGAGATATAAGATCTGAAAAAGTTCACTTTCTCCCTTGTGTCATGAGCCTCAAATACTTCCTCTCTGTACCTGGCCTGGAAAGTGAAAGTACTGAAATACCGCAAAGATTGTTCTTGCAGTATCCATGGCCTGGTCTTAAGGAAGAAAAACTGAAAATCTCATGGAAAAATCCAGCTTTGGTAAGTTTTCCAAACCAAATCATTCAACTAAGCTTCTGAAGGCACGTTCAGCCCTGGTATCTTCAATGTAAATAACTTTCAAGCTGTTAAAATGTACTCAGTCCTCAATTTTTCATGGCCCCAGTAAAATTTACCGGGAAAAATGCACAATGTCAATGTATTGCATTAAATGTAAACATTACCATGAACTCTGTTTCCAGTTTTTATCTGCAGCTCAATACATTATACTAGTTGTAGTGTATGTTGAATGGGATTCTCTAGAGTTTCCTCTCTCTCTAAACAGGTACTGAAATGCTTTAATTATTTAGCAAGAGATATAGCAATCTGTATCTTCCTTTCTGGACTATTAGCTGCTTCCTAGGGACATAAGATCCTGCCTCAAAGATGAATGGACATGACTGAAAGGCAAAATCAAGATATCTTTTGGTATTGTCCAGAGTGAGGAGATGTACAGTTGGTGTATGGGGAAAGGAGAAGCTGGGAGTAAATATCACTGAGGCATGAGATAGGAATGGGCTTTAGAGTACATATACCTACTGGATGGTAAGAAATGGCTTCAGGACAAATGACAATGAGGATGAGAGGGTAATGGGTTGAGGTCTCACACACACACACACACACACACACACACACACACACACACACACACATCTTTGGGCATACGTCATTGGTGGGAAAAGAATGGATGGGGTACACTTCATTGGGGCTGGGAGAGGGTTTGCATTCATGTCACATGTGAGGCATATGTCACTGACTAGGAGTAGTCATTACTCTACATCCCACCTTCCATCTCTTGTCCTGCCACCTCCCCTCGATGACTTTTTTCTGGTGTCCCTTAATGGCCTCCCAAGACACTTTTTGGATATATGACCATAATTTAATGGAGTGGGAACACTGAACATCTGAAAATACTCCAACTGGTACAAAACACTGTAACCCATCTTCCTAGCCACATAGGCCTCTGCCAGCACACCTCAATTCTCTTCTCTCTGCATACAGGAATACAGAGTTCAGTTCAAGGCAGTGACCTTGGCTACTTCAATGAGAGCTACTTCTGTGAGATCACCTCTTGCTCTATGCCCACAACCTTTCACAACAGCTGAAATCCAAGCAACTGTCAACAACAGGGGCATACTTGTGAGTGCAGGAAACAGAGCTTTCACAGGAGCTGGAATTAGGCTATAGAGCATGTCACAGTTCAGGGCAACTGCACTTGTATTTCCCCTTGTAGTCCAGCAAGGGCACCCACTCTAGGCTCCTGGCTCCTCAGCCATCACCTCTTGGGCAGAGATGCATGTCTCTCTTCCAACTCACTAGGATTTCTCCAGGCTGCAAAGTTCCCTGCTTATACTGTGAGTTCCCCAGCAAGCCAGCCTGCCTAAGCAGCATAATTGCCCACAGTTAAGTTACCACACAGCTCATTTTAAGCAAGCACATTTATTCTTAAGGTGAAAGCCTTACAGAGAAAACATATTAAAAGAACCTACATACATGCTAATAAGCTTACTAGAGATCACCCCAATGCCAGCAAGGGCTCTGGCAGGTGAACAGTTCTTCAAACACCCCTCCCCCTAAGGTAATGTTCTGTGGTCACAAGGTCTTAAAAACTGTTAGCTCAGAACAAGCACCCCCATGAATCTGAGTCACTCCTGTATACAGTGTGGGTCTTTGATCTGCAGAGACCATGAATAGTTAATCAACCAGACAGTGGTCCGCTCCTCAGGATGAAGCTTCAGAAGGTTGGGTCTTTGCATAACTGGAGATGGTAATTTGCATTTACCTCCTCCCAGGTATTTCCTAGGAACCCCACTTAACTTGGTCTGGCACATTGTTAAAAATAGTCCTTTGACACTCATAACACTTCCCGAGGTTTACATTGGCCACATCTGCCCCCTAGAGAAGTTACATAGAACCCACAATAGTACATAAACTTGGCATTTTTAATACAATGGATTCCAAAGATACTTAAACTTAATTCAGTAAGGTTTGTCCAGGATATTGCCAGATCTATTACAAAGCACATGACCCAAAAGGATGATTCACAGACCTGTCTGCATTCAGAGCTAAAGGTGAACCTTACCCTTCACATATTCACACCAAAAAAATCAAACAACATATCAAGCTATTTCGCCTGGAGATTAGTAAGGAGGAAAGAGACATACAACTCTAAAAGTTAATGGTAGCTTTGGTACAAGTAATCATTATTCTGCTTGCACATTATAAATGTGATCAAGTCAAGTCCAAACCAAGTAATATATATACTTGGTGCTTTAATAGGAATTAAAACTGTAAACTATTATGAGCCATCTCAGCTGGGAGGCAGAATTTAATCAGAAAAATGGGAATGATCATTGGGAATCAGTTAAGAACACCTTACTCAATGCCCAAAAAGCTTTCCCCTCATCTGGGTAGCACTCAGAAAAGTGTATAATACTTCCCTACGTTTGAAAACATCCAAAAAATTACTTCCATTCTGACCTCGTAAGTGAATAGCCCATACCTAAGAACAGGGGAAAACAAACCATCGTCCATAGGAAATGGTTTTTGGAAATTCAGTTTTGATCCATGCACGCTCAGCGCTGATCCCTAAATCTAAATCCCACGGTGCTCACTTAACCTAAGAGACTAGATTTACCATATGGTTTTTCATGTCCCATGGGGAACTGAGTAGTTAACATTTTGGTGGGAAATTTCCATACAAAGCAAAATTCTCCTCTCTAATCTGTAGCATGGATCCCTCCTGCACTGGGAGTAGAATATTTGTCAGGTGGATCAGAACAAACTTTAACTAAAATCTGTCACTGGCTAACCACACACAATTCCCACTGAAGTCCATGAAGAGTTGGTCCATGGGTTTATCCGAGACACGTGACCCTGCCGTGTATTTTGACCTTGATCCTATTACACACTTGAAGTTCTCAGCTTTAAACACATGAGGATTCTTACTGAATTCAATGCAGCTCATGTGCATAAAATTAACCCTGAGCTTTGCTGGACTGATACCCGAGAGTTTCTGAGAGTCTGGGACTTTTATGTGGAAAGTGAAAGTTCTGGGCACATATTTATATTCACCATTGTAAACCCCTTTAAACTCAAGGTTTATGAAGGACATACCTAGAACCCTTGCTCTGTCAGTGGGCACCTCTGTCCTCTTTATTTAATAAGAGCATTTTTTCCCCTGTCATTTGACATATTAGTGAGCACATTTTACTTTCAAATGGTTTAAGAAAGCTGCTGGTGCCGCAAAAGTGGAAAGATCTTTGGAGGTACAGTTGAAAGGTTAGCAGTGTTCATTGATGTAGTAATTTTCACATTCTTTCTTGACAGATTATCTTCCCAGAGACAGTAGCAGAGGCAGTGCCTACAAGTGCAGTAGAGTATCTCCAATACACTGCTCAAGCATGGGGTGGGGTGGGGTGGGAAAATAAGATAAATTACTCTGATTCTGACCTACTAACCCCCCAGTACCAGGGCTGGATTAATCTTTTGTGAGCCCCAGTGCCCAGACTGTGGCCCCGCCCCTGCTTGGCCTCTTCTCCCCAAGGCCCTTCCCACCACTTGCATGGGCGGGGGGATCTGGGGAGGAGAGGAGCAAGCAGCAGGTGGGGCCTTGGGAGGGAAGAGGCCAAGCGGGGGTAGGGCCTCGGGGCAGAGTGTGGGCAGAGCCTAGGGGGAGGAGGGGAAGCAGGGTCTTGAGGCGGCTGCCAGGGACCCTTCTGAGTGTGGGCCCAGAGCCATTGTAAACCCAGTACTGCCTAGTGCAGACTGGAAGATAGAGTGGTAAATTTTCTGCAGGGAATGCTTCAAAGCATACAGCTTACATTGACACTTCACCACAGAGTCATGCAACACCTTATATGTGTTTGCTCGTCAATTATCTATGCATACCGCAGATATATACTGGTTACATTTCAGCTCCTGTGTTTGAGAACCATAAGGAATTGTGTGTATCTTTCGAGTCACAGTAACATGTAATTTTTATTGAGACTGGAGAAGGGGGTTATGCAAATTAAATTGCATCTGACCTGGACAACTGCTAGTGTAAGATCCGTGAGAACACATCGTGAAGATTTGGACAGAAAGGGCCCACTAAAGGGTGGGGGGCTTTTACTCTACAAAAGTTGCCAGATCCCTTTAAACTGTTTTCTAATTCCTTCTTGTTCCAAACCTTTGATTATTTTTAGAGCATTGGAAGGATGCAGTGACCCTAAGAGCCATCCATATTCCCTTTCAATTCCTTCCTCCATCATAAGAATCCCTTTGCTGGAGGAAGGCTGGATACGGATACTTCTGGGGAGATTGACAAGAGTTCTTTGAGTTGGCAGGAAGAGCACCGCTGAATGATATGAAATATTTGTTCCCTGGACACCCAACAAAGGACTGACGACAATGGGTTTGATCCTGTTGCCACTGAAATCAATGACAAAAATTCCATTGATTTCAAGTATGCCACATAAAACCCAGTAATTTCACTGTACTTCTAGCCCCTCCCAGTCTGGGACCTTCAATTATTAATAGGGTTCCCATACATCCGAGTTTTCCCGGACATTGCCTCTTCTTTGAGACTCCGTCCTCTGTCCGGCGGATTTTTCAAATAACAGGAAATGTCCAGGATTTTTGCCGAGAAGCTCAGAAAGTGCCCCAATTGGTCCGCTTCCCGATTGGTCCCTCCCCTGCAGCCGCAGCTGATTGGTCCATTCACCTGCAGCCACAGCTGCCGGTTCTGGCCCACTCAGGCCCTAGCTCCCGGCTCTGGGTAGGGGGTCGCACAGGGAGGCTCTGATTGATGGATGTCGCTGCATCCTGGGCTTGTGACAGCCATCATGACAGGGAGTGACACTGCTCACCCCCTCTAGTTTCCCTGCCCCTCTGCCAGTGCCCTCTTTTGGGGAACCTGAACAATGGTAACCCTAAATAATAATTAATACCTAGTCTTATATAGCACTTTTCATCTGTACCTCAAAGTGCTTTACAAAAGAAGTCAGTATAGTTATCTCCCCACCACCACCTAGATGGCAGAGCATCGTTTGGAATTAATTCTATTTAGGATCTACCCCTGATTGAGCTTTGGACTCAGGGGCAGGGCCAATTCCCTTGTTCTTCTCCAAAACACTGTCTCTGATTGGCATGTTGAGATCTTTAATGGACTGTTAATTGCTCTGATTACAGCTCAAGACCAAAAAGGAATTGTTGGAATTACAAGCTCTTTAGCAGAGGAGACAATACCAGCGGAACACTTTCAGTGAATAATTCAACAGGCAGAAATGGGAAATGAGTAAGTTTTCTTTCAACTAAAGTGAAATTTGAAAAAGAAACCGAAGGAGTCTACAATAGCAAAGCAGATCTTCTGTTCTTGGGTTTCTGTTTGCAGAATATAAATGCAGTCGCGCTTTGTATGACCAGAGAAATAGAACATAGCTCAGAAACCTTTGTTTGCACACAACACTCTTCACTATGCAATACTTATTAAAAAAAACAAAAACCCTAGGGGGTAACTACAGCTACTGATTACTGAATGAAGGCTTTTTTCACACATGATGTCAGATTTTCATCTGGTGTAAATCAAAGAAGCTTTGTTGACATCCATTGAGTTCAATGGAACTACACCAATTTATACCGGCTGAGAATCTGGGCCCTGTCTTTTTTTTCCAACCCTATTTATATCTAGAGGTGGCTACCAATATATGTAGCTGCAAAAGTAGATACATAGCTCCAGTGTTTAAAAAAAAAGACTCATGCAGGTATGACTATCCCTGTCTCCAAACCAAAGTGAGATGCACTAGTACAAGTCACTTTTTACACAGGGATGCATAGCTACACTAGCAGCTACATTAGTGTACTTATGCTGGTGCAAAAAATCCAATTGTATACCAACCCAGAGGTTCAATATCCCCTTTCTTTCCCGTCCAAATTTGGTATTGCCCACCTCTCTGCAGATAGAAACAACTCTGTAATCTGTGCTCGATTGATTTTGGATAAAGCTGTTCAGACATATTAATCCATCAGTAGCGCCAGTGCAAAATAATTCATTTTTAAAGCTTTCTGCAAATATTTGCAAAAGAAAAGGAATCAAAGTGCTCATTTTAATGTCTCCCTTCCTTTGCAAGATGTAAAACTATTAAAGATAGTCTTGGAAAGTGTCCACAGTCTGACTTCCGCTGTTAGGAATGCATCTCTTAAACCTTGAAAGAAGGAAAGGCTGTGTAAAGCATTGAAATGATGGGTGGTGTGTAGAAAGTAATGAATGGGAAGCGATCAGCAAGATTTGGAGTCTTTATCCAAACAGATTGACTTATAAGGTAGCTCCATAAACTTCCTGTCTCCTTCTGTAGCTCCAGGTGTCTAAGACCATGGAACGGCTGATTGGTCAGACTGGTGCAAAGCTATTATATGTGGGTGTAAGGGGTGGCCATGGCCCTTACTTTCCCATTACAAGGGTCAGAATTCAACCTAATAACTGCAACTGGTGGGCTCCTATTCAGATGGTTAGCAGAGTCATCTTTGAGCCTTTTGCTTGGCACCCTTTTATTTTCTCTACTGCCTGAGGTGGACTGTTCAGCCACTCAGTTCCGTTTACATTTTGCTTCCTAATTCACAGCCATATATAGATGCCAATGTACTTCTGAGGACCCATTGATGTGACCGTATTTTATTCCTGAGACCTTAATCCAAAATGTGGCTCCTCAGTCAAATGTTTAGTGTTTTGTTTTCCTACCAGCAAGTAGCTCATGAAGGATGATCATTATCCACAAGTTAGTGCAGCTCTCCATGCAACTTGAGTGCAATGGGCAATTCCTGCTGCATTAAAGCCCAGCGTTAGAGAAGCTAAGGTGCTAACATGCAAGCTAACATGGAGAGGGGCTATAGTGCTCCTAATCGGGATCAAGTTCTTTTTTAGCAGGGGGCTTATTATTTCAGCAAATTACAGTGTGGAATTGTTGTTTCCATGCTTCTGAATTTATATACTGAAGAGCAGCCAAGTTCCTTAACAAAAATAAATGGATAGCTGCAGTACGGTGTGTTGCAGTACTTATTTCTGCTTAGTGGGGAAGGTTACACTGATATCTAAGCAGGAGTCTAATAGCAATATGAAGTGTACACACACAGTGGTGGTTAAAGGGAACAATCCAGAGAAGGGCATGGCATACCATACAATGTGTCAGGATTTTCTTCATCCGCACGCCCCATCATGAGGTTGGTAATGAACATGCTGTTTGCCCGTCTGGTTTTGGCCCAGTTTACCATCCACTCACGGTTATTTTTAAGAAGACTCTGAGCATGATTGATCTCATAAATGTGTTTGTTGCTGATAGGGCCCATCTGTCTGACATTTAATGTGATCTGGTAACCAATGGTAATGAAAGTGCTGGAGCCACTTCTCCAAAATTGTATTGTCACAAAGAACTGAACTCCCTTTACGAAAGATGGAGATGATGCGAGATTCTTACGCCGTTCCAGTTTCAAATGCACAAGCCCAAGCATTCCATTTGTTAGCTCCCTGGCACATCAAACATATGCATCATCTATCAGGAATTCCCCATCACGTCCCCTCTCACCCCCTATAGATTTATCAGCTGAGAAGCAGGTGTTTTCTAAATCTAGGCCCTTATCCTGCAATCTGGGCCATGCAAGTGGGCCCTCATTAGCTTCAATACATCTTCCTGTGAATTAAAAACTATTCACATGCATGTGTGTTTGCAGGACTGAGGCCCGAAATCACATTCCCTCTTTTCATAGCTTAGATGCTCTGGGTTTATATATATATATATATATATGTTTTCAGAATGCTGAAATTATGAGAGAACAACCAAAAGGAAAACTGGCAAAAAACTGTAAGCAGATTCTAGTTCCTACCAGGCACTCGTGAAAATGTTTTTTTTACATCATAATGAAACACCCAACGTTACCTTGGGGCTACACAATATTTCTCCATTTGCAAAGTGCTATCTCCGTGTTTAAACAGAAACAGGATTTTATGAATTGACAGGGCTACCAAACCACCTGTTGATGCCTTTTACTAGAGATGGGACTGAACCAAAGCATTGGATCCTAACTTTGGGGAAGGCTGGAGCTGAACTTTGGCTGCGAATGGGTCCATCTCTACCTTTTAGTCAAACCCAATGGGGAAGAGATATAGGGCTACATGGGATAGAAGTTTTAAAACAAGGGGCCTTATCCAGGCTTAATGTAAATTGTTTTTTATTGGAGTTGCAACCAATTACACCAGCTCTGAATTTGATTGTAAAATAAGAGGATGGGGAGTGGGAGGGTGAGCAGAAAATAAAATAATAAACATGAAAGAAAAGGATCTTATAAAGGATCTGCAACACCAAAGCCTTCGGGATGCAAATGAGCCTGCAAACATAGCCCATCTGCTCTGCTTCACTACTTTCCTGACAGTTCGGTGCATCATTTCTTTGGTTAAATATTTTTCTGACCTTCCTCCAATCCTCCCTGCTAAAAAGAAACAACCTTGACCTTAGAACCGTGCAGAGAACACTTACAAGGAACCATTTCCAAAATAAGCTCTAAAAACAATGCATTGAAATAAATAATAATCATTTAAAAAAAACAAACATGGTTGACAAAATGTTAACAGCTGAAAAGTTCTCATGAGCACTGCGAAGAGCTTTTCTGCTCTTGGGCATCTGTTCTTCCAGGTAATGCCGAAGATGGAAGGAAGAATTCAATAACAGTAGTAAATAATTCATAGTCCCGGGGGGCTTCCCCTGATTCTCCAAGGTTTTTATGCGCAAAATCAGCCCAGCCCCAGTGGACTCACTTTCTGTCTTAGTGCAACTTAAGCAGCAGGATATTCGTTACCTGCCTTGGCTTAAAAGAAACATCAGAGCATCACATTCGCTCTTCCAGCCATAACCACGTCTGGCTGGTAATGATAAATACATACTGTAGGCTGGGAACAGCTGAGCTACGCGTGCAAGTCTGGGGAAGGCAAGAGGCAGCATCCATGCTCAGCGGGATTTTTCCAAACTGAGGGGAGGCGAGACTAGCTGCTCAAGCAAAAATGGGCTAAGTTTTCAAATTCAAGAATGTAAAACCAAAACAAACAAACAAACAAAACCCCTCACAGCTGTTATTACTGATCTCGTGTGTGACTCAGAAAGTAGACTATACAGTATAAATGGAAATGTGTTACTTACAATTTGACTGATAATATGCCTTGGTTTTTGTAAGAAAAATGGCTTTTGAAGAAATACTATAGCTGGGTGACAAGCTGTACCATATGTTCTTTTCCACAGCTGACTTTATAATGCATTTTAGTTACACTTTAAACTGTATAGCACTGATTGCATTGTAGCTGCTATGTCCTTCACAGACAACGTTATGTAAATATGCTACATAATGATTATGCTTCAGTGATGTCCCATTTCAATCAGCAGGCATCAGAAGAGCACCTGCTTCCGTAAACTTTCTCCCCTTGCCTGCCTGCACTCAGAAGATTCGGAGCAGGAAATTCTCGCTTTCCTGATTAATAATGAGCATTAGTAAAGTAGGGTTTAAAAGCAAACAAACAAATTCAGGCATGCTGCTGCTGCTGTTGTGCTTGTATTACATTTATTAACGTTAATGGGCTGGGAGCTGGAATGGGCCTTTTGCCCTGGCAGGGGTCAGAGTATGATCTCCCTGCACAAGAACAATGATAGAATTAAACTGCCATGCATCTCTGTGTCTATCTCACATGTGTTCCTTAAAGATGAAGTAGATTAGGGGCTCTATACAAAGCAGTCATTACAAGCCATGCCAGCTGAAGCGTTAGCCCTTAAAGAAAAGGAGATACTTAGCTATGGCTTGTCTAATATTCCCATAAACAAACATTTGCCTGCTTAGCAACCTGCTACATCCCAACCTCTCACCATGGAAATATCAATGGCGATAAAATCTTGACATGACTAACAAGCCCATTAAAAATGAGAAGCCTGGGGATTTTTATCTGGGAGGAAACCAAATTTACGTATTTTCTGAGTCAGAAAAATGACTTCTCCCCAGCATATCTCGAGCGATGAGTCTGCACACCCACCGCTTGCTACGCTATACACAGCTTGTTTTGGGAGATATGCAGCTATGAAACTGTGACGCCTTTTCCCTCTCCCCTCGTGCATTGTCACGGACGGCCTCCTATAAGTGTAAGCTTTTTAATTACAAGGGAGTTGTTTGGAGGACAGGCCTGTGTGGAGCCAGGAAGCTAGGATGCCTTCCTTCTTTATGTGCTACAGCTTACAGCGTCTGTGCAGGGAGAGCAGCCCTTCTGCTCTGAGAACTGCAGCAGCCTGTACAAGGGAAATATACCCACCAAGCTCTCTCACAGAGAGAGAGCTTTTGTTCTTTTTTCTGCTGCTTTCCCTTCATCTACAATAAGCCCCAAATATATAGTTAGTCCTTGTTTATGGAACAACCAAGCATAATTCTACCCGGGGACAGAAACTGATCAGGAATCTCCTGTTAATCTGGAAAAACCCCTTCCTGCCATTATAAATTGTTTATAGGGGCTCCTGCCCTGGCTACTTCAGAAAAGTCACTTATACATACTCTCTATCTATTCCCTCCCTGCAGCTTAATAGCACACAGACTCCAAACAAAAAGTAGAAAACCAAACCCTGACGCTCTCATACTTCAGGACTACCTCTCCCAGCTTGGGTGAAATGTGTTTAGCTCCTTTTTAAGTCTCTGAGCTTAAGGGGGTTCAGCTGCAGAAAGGAAGGTGGTATTTTACCCCTTCACACCCACATCGCTTTGTCTATACTTCCTCCCCCGCAAGAGGAAAAGGGCCTGGCCCCTTTTTATACATTCTGTGTTTAAGTGAGAGCTCTCTTTCTTTATGCTCACATTATGTAAAGATGAGCTGCAAAGGGAACTTTCCTCCACTTGAGTCCCCTGAAAGAAGGCTAAGGACTTATCTAGGGTTACCATATTCAAACATTTAAAAAAGAGGACACTCCACGGGGCCCCGC
Organism: Chrysemys picta bellii; assembly: GCF_011386835.1. NCBI lineage: Eukaryota > Metazoa > Chordata > Testudines > Emydidae > Chrysemys > Chrysemys picta. Next base: position 78,973,784 of record NC_088792.1, read on the forward strand.
CCCCGCCCCCGGCCCTGCCCCAACTCCGCCCCTTCCCCGCCCCCGGCCCTGCCCCAACCCCACCCCTTCTCCACCCCCATTCCAACCCCTTCCCCAAAGTCCCTGCCCCAACTCTGCCCCCTCCTCTGAGCACCCCGCATTCCCCCTCCTCCCTCCCACTCTGATCTTGGTTGGGGGTTGCTAAGTGCTTCCCTGCTCCCCACTCGCCCTGCAGCCCCTATGCCCTTGCCTGCCCTGCTCCTCCTCACCCTGCAGCCTCTGCACCCCCTGCCTGCCCTGCCCCTGCAGCCTCTGTGCCCCCTGCTCCCCACTCGCCCTGCAGCCTCTGCACCCCCCCTGCCTGCCCTGCTCCTCCTCGCCCTGCAGCCTCTGCACCCCCTGCCTGCCCCTGCAGCCTCTGTGCCCCCCTGCTCCCCACTCGCCCTGCAGCCTCTGTGCCCCCTGCTCCCCACTCGCCCTGCAGCCTCTGCACCCCCTGCCTGCCCTGCCCCTGCAGCCTCCTCCACACACACACACACACCCCGCCTGCCCTGCTCCCCCCGCTCACTCGGCAGAGGGAGAAATGCAGGCTCCACGTGGAATCAAACACAGCCCCGCTGCTCTGTGGGGGAGAAGGGGAAGGGGGAGGGACTCTGGCTGCTAGAGGCCCTAGTGGCTGCGAGCGGCTTTCAATCAGGCCAGGCGTCCAATCAGCCGCGCCGCACTCCGCATGAGGGGAAGGGGGAAATCCCGGACATTTCTACTTGATTAGAAATCCCCCCCAGATGGCCATTTAACGCTGAAAAAGCCGGACATGTCTGGGGAAACCCTAACTTAACATTAGGGATTCTTTGTAACCCCTCCTGTAAATGTGTTGCACGGATATAAAATGGGGCCCACCAGTGTGGCTTATCCTGGTTTGAAGCATTTACCAGGGTTTAAGCCAGGATGAGCCACACTGATGCAGGAGCTGCCGTAGTGGCTACATCAATGCAAAATGAACGTAGACAAGGCCTAAGAGGGGCAACTGGCACATTAGTACCTAAAACCTTCCTCATTTCTTTTTCCATTATAGAACTCACAGCTTCTAGCCCTTCTGGAGTCACTGGCTTCTATGCCAAAGTGATGTCCCACACTGTGCTAGTGACCTCGTATCAGCAGGCAGAGCCCTGCTAGAGCCTGGAGCTATCGCTATTCTGCGTGGGGTTAGATAAGTGGTTGGTTGGTTCTTAATACAGTGCACGTTTCTGCAAAGTTCTTTACTTTACTTTGTTACTTTAGGAGCAACAAATATCGGACTTTCACGTCAAGGATCCTGCCTCCAGCTGTGGCCAATACCGGACGGCTTAAAAATACCACTCGAAAGAAACCCTCAGAATGCATCTAGATATTACAGCTCTCTGATGCTGGGGGAAAATCCTACCTGTTGGCACAATGTGCAGCCACCTGGAGGTTCTGAGTTAGAACCTGACCTTCATTAATCAATCCCTTGGCCTGCAGAGCATGGAAATCCTGCAGAAGAAGTACACACAGGGATATATTCCTTGTGGCCCTACAGTGCCTTCCCACTGGCTATGCTGGTGCCAAGGAGTCCTAGCACAGGGGTGAAGCCCTCCCAAAGAATAGCATCAGCACAGAGGGCCTATCAGACACAGAGCATTACACACTGACCCTAATATTTGCACAGGGATGAAGCCCATACCTCAGGCATAGCTTTTTGTGAATGGATGGAGAACTTTGTGTCATACTGTTTCAAGCAACTCCCTCCCCAAACCCTCCCTCAGCCAATTCAGTCATAATTGTAACACCACTGGATTTCCGGAATGTGCCTTTTTGAGCCTTCCGCAGTCAGGACAGGTTGACCCATCTGTATGAACGTGTTTTGTAAGGCACCTAGTGTTCAAGACAGGGTGGGACTAACGGCAGGGCTGTGGAGAGAATCTGGGAAGACACTTATCCCTCCCTCAAAAAATAGTTTCTGGACTAGAACCTTTAAATCCAAAATTCAGGTTGAGCGAATTTTAGCTCAGTGTTTCTTAACCTTTTTGATACCAGGGACCAGCTTGCTGCCTTCCTAAACTGTGTCAGGGAAATCTCAGGGACTGGTGCCGGCCCATGGGCTGGTCATTGAAAATGCTGTTTTAGCTGATACTTGAATCCCTGGAACCTACTCTCTGGGAGTACAGACACAATGTGTAACAGCTCTGGCCTGGCCAACGCCCCCACAATTATTGCTGTATTAAAATTTGATATTGAAAAAGGTTGAAATCATCTGAAGTGCTGCAATGCTTTCTGCAGTCAATATCTTGCTGTGGTTTTAACTCAAGAGAATCTTGCATCACTCTATCTGTTGGAAAACAAACTGGCCAGCCTTCTAGCTGCACTTGAAAGGCTCACTATTTATTGACCCAGGCAGAGCATTTTAATGCTCCAACTAAGGGTTGAGCCTTATCAAATCTTTTAAATAAAAAAACCAAAACATGTTCTCCCTTAAAAAAAATTTATTTTCTCCTGTGTCACTTTGCTCCAGACCAGTGGCCCAATTCACCACTGCCTTGCAGTTGTATGGTAATTTACAGCTGTACAAAGTGGTTGTCAACTCAGAATTTTACCTGTGGTACTTATATGACCCCCATTATATAGTATCTGAACCCCTCATAATCTTTACCCATTTATCCTCACAACCCCCCTTGTGAGGTAGGGAAATGCTATAGTCTCATTTTAGAGTTAGGGAACTGAGGCACCGAGAAAAAAGACTTACCTAAGGTCACACAGAACAACTGTGGAAGAGCAGGGAACCAAAGCTGGTCTCCCACATCTGAGGCTAGTGCCCTAACTACTGGACTTCTCCACTCACTTGTGGCAGCAGCAACAGTTTGCGCCTGCTTTGCACATAAATGGCCACCCGGGATGCAAGGCAGTGGGAAGCAAGGCCCACAGTGAGCCAGGCAAGCCCAACCGAATATCAGCGGAATAGGGGTCTCCTCTTCCACAGGAAGGATTGCAGCATCAAAGGGGACACAAGGAGGCCACTGTGCTCTGAAGAAGGAAGAGTCCATTTCTGCAGATGGTCAAAAATGGATTGTTAATAGCCAAGAGAGCGAGGAGGGTTTCCAGTGTTAACGATGCTATTCTTAAATACAGCCAGCTAGGGGCCATGTCGAGGGCTGCAGCTGAACTGCAGAGAACTGGTCAGGGCTGTGTGTCCACGAAGGTGGGTCTCCTGCCTCTGTGCGGGCCCAGTCTCTCTGTGCTTAGTAAGAGCAGCCTGAGGATTGTTGTGGTCAACAGCAGCTGCAATCATCATCAAGGGCCAGAACCACAGCTGGGATCGGTGTTGCACAGATGTGTCCTGGCTATGTCCCCTTTGCTGCAACCAAGCCCATTTTTCCTTTCCATGCCACCGGCAGAGGGAAGGAATGGTAGATGAGCCCCTATGCTGGCTCAATGTCACTGGAGGATTGCTGTTACCTGAGGGTGATCCTCCCCGAGATGGTTATGGTGCATTCAGGGCCAGATTCTTCTGATGGTTCATCAATCAGAGGCTGCACCATACCAAAGAATCTGTTCTTCCTGTATTGTCCCTGAGCGAGGTCACCCTGAAAAGTTATCATTTAAGCTATGCATTGATCACAAGTATTTCCCAGCATATCTGGCAAACAAACAGAAAAATGTTGTGAAATTCAGGGCTGGAAATGTGTCATACAGCTGCTATTTACAAATGAGACCTAACACATAGTATCACAAAATGCTTTATGGTGAGAGAGAGGCTAAAGATTGACCGGAAGATTTAATGTGAGGTTTAAAGAATGACTCAGTGGCTTGCAGAAATCATTCCAGATATGGTCGATGGAGCAGCACAAGAGAGAGAGAGTGACTCACAGCTGTTGAGAATTGCAGGGAGGAGACTGAGAAGAGGCCAAAATTGGAGGAGCAGATAGGGAACAAAGTGGCTATAAGGTCAAGCAGGCAGGATGGAGCAAGCCCATAGAACGTTCTGAAAGCCATAAGGCCATTTTGTAAATGGACTCAGAGATAGGCAGGAAGTCAGAAGGCAGAAGGAGGTGAGTGACATAGCACGTAGTCAGCAGGTCTCCTGAAGTTTAGAGAGCAAGAATTTAGGAAGATCAAGAAATCAAGAAGAAATTATGACAGAAATGTAATTAGCCACTCTCTTTGTTAAAAGCTCCCCCTTATGGTTGAAGGGAAGAAAGCAGAGATGTCCCTGAAACAGGAGTAGGACCTGATCTTGCAATGGGCTGAACATCACCTTTGAGCGGCTGAGAGCCCTTGCTCAGCACCTTGAGCGAAGTGCTCCATGTCTTGCAGAATGAGACCCTCTAGTCAATCCTGATACAGCAGCTGTGTGTGGATTAAGCAGCAGGGCGCTGTTCAGAGAGGAAGAGCAAGCTTGGGTTGGTGATAATTATGTGCTCTGCTCAGTATTATATTTAAAGGGAGCAACTTAAAAGTGAATATCTATCTGAGTCTATTGCACAGGGTTTGATTTGAATGCCGGGGTGGAAATACTGGCTCCAGTGACGTCAATGTCAAATCTTGTGTTGACTGGGGCCAGGATGGTGTCTGCTATATTCCTATTTGTTAGGAGTGCCTGGGAACAGTCCAAAGATATTGTAACTAATGCTCTGGTTATATTCTGGAGCTGTTTGAGAGAATAGTCTGGAAACTGGTAATGGAAAACTCTTTGCTGTCTTTAAGAAAATTAAAGCATCCCAAGTTCCATGATTCTTCCCTACCCGGCCCTGAATAACTTCATTTCCCGCTCCTAGATAACCGCCTTGTTGTAAACAGCCACTTTTCTGGCATCCATTGGGAATAACTTTATGAGACGGAAGAAATAAAAAAAAAAAAGATTTGTTAAAGACATCTGTAGCATAGCAGCCCCTTTCAACTAGGGACTGAAATAATCAATTAAAAAAAAAAAGCCTTGGCAGGCTGATTATAATGTAGAAACCGAGGCGCCACCTACTGAGGAAAAGAGAAAATTGAATGATATGAGCTCATGGACACATGCAAATACCTTCTCAGATTGAAGGTCCTTGTGGCAGGGACTGCGTCTTCTTGTCTAACTGTATGGCCAGCACCCAGTACAGTGTGGATGCTACCGTAACCCAAAAATAACAATAACTAGAAGCAAAAGGGAATCGGATTTATTATTATTTGTTAAGTACTGACGATGGTTCAGTGCTGCACAAGACATGGATATGAAGATGGTTGCTGTTCCGTTGTTTGAGTTTACCATGGCAAATTGTAATATTTTGGAAATAGCTTTAGTGTAGCAGGGGTAAGCTGTCTCAGTGAGTGCTGGGGTTAGCAAACTGCACTAAGAACGTGAGACTAGAAGCAAGTAAGGCCCCAATCCCTAA